>NC_141694.1:417493195-418747779 GCF_964263255.1 Lissotriton vulgaris
AGCTCCTCATCCTTCCCTGCCAATCCAATTGTATTAACGCCACATAAAGCAGGTACTACATTAAATAATCCTATTCCCCCCCCTTCAATCGACCCTATTGGCCCAATTTGAGCAATTGTTGAATGCTGCATTGTTACCCCTGGTCACTAAAATTAAGGAGTTGGGAGACAGGTTGACCAGTGTTGAACAAATAGTAAAAAGGACTTACCCACCAACTGTAAATTCTGCTGTTTCCCCACGTTCCACGCTCTGTACAAACCCTGACAAGCCTATTTCCATTGAACACAGGAAAGCACGAACAATTGATCCTGCCCTGAGCATACCCTTCCCAAGGGGACGTAATAACACTCTTAAGCCTACTAGTGCCCCTTATAACGCCTCTAGATATCCTCAGGCAAGAAGGCATAGAATTAATTTACCCCCTGATGCTGCCCCCTACGTGTCCGTTCTTTCCGGGGTGCCTGAACTTGGTCAGGGCAATCACGAAACAAGCGAGGATCTGCTAAATAAGACCATCTTTTGGCTTAACAACAACAGACCGCTGCCGCCCGCCTTAGATGGCGGAATTTTGAGCGTCAGGAGGGTGGGGTGGTTAGGCAGATTGCCTAAAGACATTCCGGGAGACCTGATATTAATCAGATTTAAACACAGGAACATTGTCCCCTATTTAAGACTTTCTCAACCAAATCCCGGAGATGGCCCTATTTCTACTTGGGACTTGTTTGATTTTTACCCGGGCCCCAGAGTAATGAACAATAACACTTGGTGAAAGGGGACTCTGGCTACCACGTGTTTATTACTCTTATGCACAGGCATGTAAAATGGAAAAAGACCAATATGTTCTTAATAATTGTATATATGTATCTTGTCGTACATGCTATGTCATTTTTCTTTAACGTAAAAATGCTGTTTCTTCTTTCATTAGAATTTTGTCTCTAGCTATGAAAAGTTTTTTGATTTCCTTGACCCCTTTTCTCTTTTTTAAATAATGCCGTTTTTATTTTTATTGTGATTTTATGGTTGATTAATTCAAATGTCTATTTAAAAATTGTCTGTTTACTTTTATGGTTTCTACATGAAATCGAAATAAAGTTTTGAAACGTAGAACTGTCCGCATATTGCTTTTGGCAATATTTCCTACAATTGCTGTATTTGTAGCGCTGATATATTTCTTTTGGTAGTTCAGGATGATCTAACCATGTATGTAGGTGATAACAAGCTTTATTTAATTGAATTGAAGCACTATCCCAGTCCTGTATGTTGAGCTCTTGGTGAGGGTATTTGCAGTAGGATTTACCAGCTTATGGTTTTCGGGTATTTCCACTGGTACTCTCCAATAATTCCAGATTATTTTGTTATAGATTCATATGCATAATCTACCACTCAGTGTTTGGTTCAGAAAATTGTTGACGTTTCTCCCAAAAACGTTTGGAAGTTATAGTTATCAAGAGTGGCAATGTTTGAGGTTCCCGTATGGTATTGACCAGAACTTAACAAGGCGTCCGATTGAAGCCTTAATTAGGTTACTTTTTTCTGCCTTCAGTTTTGGTTACCAGTGTGAGAGTGGGAAAACAGATATAAACAAGGAGTTTCAATGCAATAGGTCTCTCATTTTGCATTATGGCCATTCCTTCCATTTTAAAAATTTCCGAGTTATGGCAGGCAAGGCAGATGCATCTTTTTTGGGACGTTTGTTTCAGGCAATACTGCATGATATCCCCCAAGGCTATGAATATTTCCTATTTAAGTTTGGAGACCCCAGATTTTATAAAAAGGTCAGACTAAAGGTTTTAGTTACGGCTCTGAAGAATTGGGTTTTCTTCAGGAAAAAACTACAAATTCCATACTATGCTCCTCAGGCCCCAATATGGGACTCTCCAGGGACCCCAGAATGTCTTAGAGACCAACTGTCAACCACTCTCAAATTAGCAGGGCTAATGCAGTGGAGAGATCTACAAAACGACCAACAGCTATTGGGGTGGGATTCCCTCTTCATGTTGACTGGAGGAACCCTTACAAGATTTAAATATTACCAGCTGTCAAGCTGGTTGTTAGACGGGGACCCGGAGGGTCGGCCGAGGACAGGGGGAGAGGCCTCCGGTGAGGGCCGTCTCCAGCGATCGTACAGACGAGTAACTTCCCCCCCACAGATGGACACCACACAAGGATGAGGTCAACACTCTTTATATACGATTCTTGAAGCAAGGTTATCAGCGATACAGTGAGGTCGGGACACGAGGGTCCTCTCAATTCTAGTCTCTGAAGGGGAAAGGGTAGCGGGACAGTCTTGGTACCGGTCCGGTACGTGGGTGGCAAGATGGGTAGCTCACAATCCTCGAGCTCGGACCTCTGGAAGGTCGGGCCGCGGCAGCGCCAGCAGGCTAGGATGATAAGTCTCGTTTGAGAAGGGCCGCGGCAGCGCCAGCAGGCAGGAACGATGGTTCACAAGGATGGGCCGCGGCAGCGCCAGCAGGTCCCGACGAAGGTGTAGGTTGCAGAGGGCCGCGGCAGAGCCAGCAGGCAGGAACGATGGTTCACAAGGATGGGCCGCGGCAGCGCCAGCAGGTCCCGACGAAGGTGTAGGTTGCAGAGGGCCGCGGCAGCGCCAGCAGGCAGGAATGATGGTTCACAATGCAGGGCTGCGGCAGCGCCAGCAGTCCGTCAAGGATGAGTTCTTCAAGGTGTCTCTCGACTCCAGGATACAACTACCTTCCTGCTCTGGAGCTGCCCCAGTTATAGGTCTGGTCTCCTTTGATGTCCGGACCCTCGCGCTTGGAGGTCGGGAGGTCCGGGATGAGGGAGTCCAGACACCCAGCAGGGGGGTGGAGCCAGCGCCCGGGGAGGCTGGGGGCGATCGGCACCTGGCGGGGGAGAGCCATTGACACTCCTCTCTCCCATTGACCTGCCATGTGGTCTCTTCACCTCCTGGGTGGATGGTGGTGCCTCGATGTCGGGGCCTGGCCAGGCCCAGGGTTGGGGTCGAGCTGAGGCCACGCGGCCTCGTGTTGCAGTGTCCAAGATGGCGGCTGGGCCGGGGCAATGCTGCTGATGGAGGCCCAGGCCAGCCGATGTCGGGGTGTTCGGGAGCAGGCGTCCCGTTGGGGACGGGTTGCGGGTTGCTTCTGTGGGTTGCCGGGGTGGTTCTTCTGGGGACACCGTGAGAGCCGGTGTTCGGGCCTTACTATGCGGGGAGGGAGCGGCCCCTTCACGAGGCCTGTCCAACACTGGTGGTCTACTGAAATATTGGATTGTGCATCTAACCCGAAATTTGATTTTCTAAATAGAAAGGGGCATTGGGATAAAGAGCTCTCTTTCTGGTATGAGGCATTGATGGAAAAAGAGGGAGTTACTGATTTGGAACTTCATAATCTCTGGGAAAATGTTGAGGGATTGGATAGTAACAAACTGGTAGACCTGTGGGGGGGATTCTTTTAGTCTGGTGAATGGAATAGTAAAGCCAGCTCCTCTTAAACGAAACCATCTGTTCACACTGTACAGGGTGTATTTTTTCCCAAAAAGATTGACAAGGATCACAAACCTGCAACATAGCTGCCCACGGTGCAAATCTTTAGAGGCAGATGACTTACATATGTTTGAATGTCCTAGTCTCAACCTGTTTTGGAAAAAAATCGAGGGTTTTTTGGTGGATGTATTAGGAACACAGATTGTGGTGTCACCGGTAATGATCCTGTTCGGTCTAGAGGCGGATTACCACCTTGATAATCTGCAGACTAAATTTATTTTCTACGTGATGTTATTGGCAAGACGAGAAATATGTAAAGTATGGAAATCTGAAGATGCTCCCACTTTTTCTGAATGCTTAAGGTATATTATATATATTAGTGAGTCTGATATAGCATGTGATAATTCCTCAGAGTTCAAGATCTGGGAGCTCCTTGTGGCATGGCGGAACAGATGAGAGTATTCCGATGATTTCACCTGGGTACTGTTGGTGCTTAGTTCTCAACCAATCCGGGGGCTGCCAAGTCGAGGTTGAGGTGGATAAAGCAAACAGTAAACACTAGAGGGGGGTATCTTTTCCGGCCTCCACTGGCATCAAATTCTGTGGTCGTAACATCGAGATGTCAGGGGGGGGGGGAGAGGATCACCGTCTAGAGCACCCAAAAAATTGGTATATGAGGAATACAAAAAAAAAAATGCAATAGGTCTCGCATTAGGAAAGTGTGAGCTAATGGCCGGGTAGGCCGGGTATTTCAGGTCTCGGAGAGTGCCATTCAATCAAAACCCTGGCCCCTCAACTGTGGGGTCCCACAGGGCTCCTCACTGAGCCCAACCCTTTTTAATATTCATATGGAGCCTTTAGCAGAGATAGTGCGCCCTTTTGGTATTGAAATTATCACTACGCAGACGATACCCTACTGGTGGTAGCACTTAACCATCCCGAGGGCACATCGAGCACTCTGGGCAGCTGCCTGGAAGCAATATGCGAGTGGATGGCACTCTCAGACTTGAAACTAAATGGGGACAAAACAGAACTGATGTTCCTGGGAAAGTCCCCATCCCCAAGAGACTGGCCGACCTATATGGGCACTCCACCTGAATCCAAAGACAAGATCAAAAGTCTAAGAGTATGGCTAAACAACACCCTAGGTTTCAATCAGCAAGCCACCAAACTTTCTGCTACCTGCTTCGGCCTAATGAGGATGCTGAGGAAAATACTGCCTCTCCTCCTTTTTCAGGCACGGAAGATCATGGTTCAGGCTATTACCCGGTCCCGTCTCGACTACGGAAACACCCTGTATTTGGGAGCCCCAATAAGTTCCATCAATAAACTGCAGGTCACCCAGAACTCAGCTGCTCGACTATTGCTCAGACTACCGCGGAGACAATCGGGGTCAGCCGCCTTGAGGAAATGCCATTGGCTGCCCATACAAGCCAGGATCAAATTCAAGGCGATGTGCATAGCCCATACAGCTATGTGGCAGAAAGGCCCTGCAATGATCTGTTCCCTAGTCACCCCATACCATCCCCCGAGATCGCTTCGCTCTAGCGCATCCTTCTTGGCATCAACTAGGAAAGTTAAACGAGCTAGATGGGGGGCCTTCTTTCTCCAGCAACACTGCCAACGACTGGAACTCCCTGCCCCCCACCCTACGGAGCGAACCAGATCTACTCAAGTTTCGCAAATGGCTCAAAACTTTCCTCTTTCAGTAATTCTTAGCTGCCCACCCGTTGTGAGAAGTTGGCCTGATATATAATGTTCACTATTCTAGTGAGCACTTTGTATCAGTCCAAACAACCCTTATTGATGATTGGTTGTAAGTCAACCGATAGACCAGCTATCCTAGTAGCATGGACAAGAGCAGTCTTTAGGCTAGACTCTAGAGGGCGTGTTAAGCCAGCTGTTATACCATCACATATACCCCTTGAACACCAAGTGAAAGGACACCACACAAGTTGTTATGAAAATAAAAGGATATTTATTTAGAACACAACAACCCTGGACTCTTTGAGGACACGGTGCTGAGCACAATACAAAGCTCTTAGGAAAATACGCAAAGTTGCACAATTTACACAAATGCCCGAGGGGCACGAAAAACCATATACTCTAAAAGTGGAATGCGAAATTACTAGCAGGTAAGTACTACTCTGATAGGCTTTGGGATCGCTAGGACTTGACTACTGAACCTTCAGATTAATAGCAGGAGGCCTAGGGAGATCGGGTGCAGAGTGTGCACTCTCATGCGGGATGCGGAACAAAGTCTATGGGTGCTAGAATTTACAAAGTTAGTGTTATCGGACGAATCCGACTAGGTAGAGCTGAAACGAAAAAGGATCTGGACCCTTGGATAGTGAGGCTATGCTGGGGCACCGAAATGCCGAAGTTACCTAGCCCAGGGGCTCCGGGTGCATAGGTCTGGAAAGACGTCGGGAATCCTCGTTGCAGTCTATGGAGCCTGAAAGAAGAAGTTGCTGGCAGGCGACCAGTGAAGAGATTCGGATGGATCCAAGCCTAGATCGAAGATGGAAGACACCTGTAAGCAGAGGGGACCAAGTTCTGAATCACTAGCCAGTGATTAGATGGGCACCAGATGGAGGCACCTCGACCAGGTGAGTGGGCGACGCTGGGCTCTGCAGTCTCACGGACCAGGAGGCGTTGTCGGCGACCAGGATGGAGGTGCGAGCTATCCCACGATGGTATCTGCTGTCGACGTCGCTGGACCCAGGATTGGGGCAACAAGTCTTGGCAAATGCAAGCCCACGCGGTGGACTCAAAATGGCGTCTGGAGTGGACCAGGAGGGTCCGGGGTGCTCCTCTTTTGGAGGGGAGCAAGGGCCAGTCTGGAGCAACCAGACCAGTGGTGTTGATGTCGTCGTTCTTCGTCGGGAAGGCCACAAGCCAGCGGGCTAGTAGCCAGACAACGCGGTGAGCAGCAAAGAGCAGAAGGGCCCCACGCAGATCTGGTGGATGCTGGGGGGCTGGACTTCGGTGCTGGAGCTGCTCAGGGTTGGGGCTTCTCGGACCCCAAAGCACTCACTAGAGGATCCCTCGGCGGTCGTGCTGGGCAAGCGTTGTGCAGTCCTGAAGATGGCCGGTCCCTCGAGGTCTCGTCACACCCACGAATCTCAGCTGGGCTGATGATGCAGGTTGAGGTCAGAGGTGCCAGGGAAGCCGGTTCTCGTCGAGCTGGGCAGTCTTGATCCGGAGGAGAGACTTATAGCAGACCGCGATGCTTGGATGGTGCCTGCGGATGCAGGGTGACTACTCCTTAGTCACAAGGGAGAAATCTTGAGAAGAAGTCGAGAGTTCCTTTCGTAGAAAGTAGTTTCAGGATTCAAAGATGATCTAATTTGGAAGGGGGCCCGCTCCTATCTTCATACTAGTAAAAGGGGCTGGCACGCGACTAGGTCCTGCCCATGGGTGGGACCAGGAAGGGGGGTGGTTACACCCCTCTCCCATGCCGGACTTTCCCCAGCTCAGGGGCTGGTGCCCCTGGAACTGGTTCTAGCCGGCAGATGCATAGTGAGCACCGGGGTGCCACTTGCAGTCACCTTCCTCTAAAGCCCTGCCTACCCAGGATACACAAAACCCTGTCTGGGATGGTGCTAGCACCGCCCCTGACAGGAAACCCTTTGTCCAAGCCTCCCTCGCTGGAAGGACTCCCAGCAGCAGGAGGTCAGACTTGTGTCTGTGGTGGCAGCATCCATTTTGTGATGCTGAGGCTTGAGTTAACTTTAACCGGGGTTCACAGTTACATACATGTCTTTTCCTTCTAGAAGGGTGGAATGCTAACCCCGTCGCCAGAATTGGCGAGGGGTTAGTATTCCAATTCGTATGACACCTTACTCGACATGTTTTGATAAAGCGATACCAGAGTTAGCATATAACCGCGAGGATTATAATGCACTTAAGAGTATATGGTACGCTTTATCATGGAACAGCTATTAGGACTTGGTTCCGCAAGCTGCAAACGGGCTCAGCTCATGCCAGAGCACCATCTCACACGATTCCAAGCACTCTGCCTTCAGGATTGTCAAGGCCTGCCATAGGAGTGACTGATAGGAATACGGGTGTCCATTTTAGGGTTAGATGTAGGTATACTATATCTAAAGCAAAGGGTGATTACACCATCTTGCCCCAGCTGTCGTGCAGCCAGTTGTGTCAGATTTAGATGGCCAGCCAGGGGTGGCAAAATACATGCTGCAGCCCCTGGTAGGCCCTGGGTACACCTATGCCCGGAGTTACAGGGTCTGATAAGGTGGCCCAGTCCAATTAGATATGTACCTAAGGTACATGGAATCCATTTTACAGAGACAGCAGTAGGCCTGGGGTCCTGATTGGCAGGGTCCCAGGCCAACTAAGTCGGAAAACCAGCAAAACACCAGGCAAAAAGTTGGGGGCAACCATAGTCGGGTATCCACCTTCCTACACCCGTCCTCAGCGCTACGAGGCCTCCGGGTAGAAGTGCGCTTTACAAAACTCCATTTCATTTCATTGTTATTGTAAATGACACATTTGTTTAATATGTGTTGGCTTTGAAAATATATGTTCGAGGCATGTGGGCTGCTGAATTCATATCTGTGCATAGATCGCCGCCTAGTGTTGGGTCCGGATGATTGCACATTGTTGTCCTGGAAGAGTCTTCGAAGTATCACGAGATAGGTGGCTCCTCCCCTGGACTACAGTGCGCATGGGCATCCTCGGATCCAGATCCAGGGAGGCACACACTCCCCGCAGCTATCTCACCAAGCCCAGAGCATGTGGAAGTGGGCCATTCAGAGGAACATCTTCCTCATGGCGGAGCATCTCCCGGGAGTAGACATCCAGATGGCGGACGTGCTCAGCAGGCACAGTCATCAGATGCACGAGTGGGAAATCCACCCCTCGGTACTCCAGCCATACTTCCAGCAGTGGGGTCATCCAGAGATCGACCTCTTTGCCACAAAAGAGAACGCAAAATGCCGAAGCTTCGCCGCCAGGTTCCCACACCCGCAGTCTCAGGGCAATGCGATATGGATGAACTGGTCAGGCAGATTTGCGTACGCTTTTCCACCAGCCCCACTCATACCGCTGGTGGCGTGCAAACTGCGACAGCACTCAATGACGCTCATCCTGGTTGCTCCAACGTGGGCACGGCAGGCTTGGTACACCACGTTCCTGGAACTTTCAGTGGTGCCTCACCAATGGCTGCGCCTCACTCCCAGCCTCCTCACTCAGAGCCATGGAGACATGCAGCACCCAGATCCTCAACAATTGAGCCTAGCGATTTGGCTCCTGAGGTCATAGTTTGGCTACCTCAACTTGCCCCCTGAGTGTATGAACATCATCAAAGAGGCAAGGCGGCCTACGACCAGGGCGTGCTATGCAGCCAAATGGAAACGGTTTGTCATTTACTGTTCCAACAATGACATTAATCCGCTAGATGCATCCACGCAGAACATCATATGTTACCTACTGCATCTGTACCAATGCAACCTAGCGTATAGTTCCATCAGGATACATTTGGCTGCTATAGCTGCTTATCTTCAGAACAGACAGCGCCTTTCACTTTTCAGAGTGCCTGCCATCAAGGTCTTTTTGGAAGGCCTTAAAAGAGTGATCCCTCCCAGACACCCTCCTTCGCCTGTCTGGAATCTAAATATCGTTCTCACCAGGCTCATGGGACCCCCCTTTGAGCCTCCATTCTTGTGAGATACAGTTTCTTACTTGGAAAGTGGCCTTTCTAATAGCCATCACATCGCTGCGAAGAGTCAGCGAGCTTCAAGCCCTCACAATTCAAGAGCCCTACCTACAAATTCATGCTAATAGGGTGGTGCTCCACACCAACCCCAAGTTCATGCCAAAGGTAATCTCGCAGTTCCACATTAATCAAAACATCGAACTGCCAGTTTTCTTTCCAAACCCTGACTCAGTGGCAGACAGAGCACTGCACACCTTAGATGTCAAAAGAGCTCTCCTGTATTACATCGACAGGACAAAAGACTTTAGAAAGACTAACTAACTGTTTGTTGCCTTCTCTCCACAACATAAAGGCAACCCTATTTCCAAATCGGGTATAGCCAGGTGGATAGTTAAATGCATTCAAATCTGTTATCAAAAGGCTAAACGCACTTTAACAGTTCCCCCAAGAGCGCATTCCACACGCAAGCTAGGGGCATCCATGGCTTTCCTGGGTAACATTCCTCTAGACGATATATGTAGAGCAGCCACATGGACCACCATACATACATTTGCCAAACACTACTGCGTAGATGTACACTCCAAACAGCAAGCTGCTGTAGGACAGGCTGTTCTCAGAACTCTCTTTCAGACTGCTGCAGCTGGCACGGGCAACCGCCGATAAGGAGGTAACTGCTATTTATTCTATGCACAGATATGAATTCAGCAGCCCACATGCCTCGAACGGAATATGCTACTTACCAGTATGCATCTGTTCTTGGCATGTAGGGCTGCCGACATTCATATCGCCCACCCTCCTCCCCGGTGCCTGTCGCAGCTGTAGCACTCAGAATAATTCTCAGGCATGGTCATCACTTACTGTATTACACTCCATCTCTGCCACAATGGTGAAAAACAATCTGAGGATGGAGAGGATGCCCATGCGCACTGTAGTACAGGGGAGGATGTGGAACTGCAGATTTGGACCCCGCTGTTTTACAGATATCGAGGTCCAACACTCGCGTCATAAAACATCGTCGTACCATGACGAATTTGGTATCTACGAACCGGTAATGATCAGGACATTATCCCTATGTATTTGCGTCACGGTTGAGTGATGCTAACACCCCTAAATCTTAGTTTCCGTCCCGAACCCTCAAACTCCATTTTGTAAACGGCATCCATCTTAGGGCTTGCCCTCATATAAGTCAATTGATTAAAGCCGATCTAAAGGACACGTCCTCTGTAGCTGACTTCCCCATGACCTGGCCGAAGCTGCCTCCACTGCCTCCAGCCAAGCCTGCTCGGGCAGCTCCTCGCCCAGTGGCCGAGCAAGATATCATCAAGGCACAACATGTCATAAACCATTCACCACATACAGACTATGTTTTCCATACACACACACACACCTGTCCATGATTCTTGTTTATGACCCGTTTTATGATGGGAGGGTGCTCGACCTTATTTGCATTTCATCGATATCTGATGGGAGTTCTGGATTTGGCGGGGTAATTCATCACCAACCGGACATCTGAAATATGTGCTGACCAGCATGACTTCGCTTTTTGTATTGTTACGAAAATATGTGTATAGCCATATCATAAACTCAAGAATTCTTGCCTACAGCTATTATTTATGTATATAAGGAGAAGGCTGGTTCTGTAAAAACGAACAGTCTCCTTGTAGTGTAGTTCCTAGTTTCCCACTAGGCCCTGCGCATTGGAATAACATAAACAGTAGTATCGACGTGGAACTGCAGATATTCCAGGCCTCCACTGACTATGCTAAACTTAATTGGGTTGTGTTACCAACTAGCTCAGAGGTCACTGGAAACTTTCTTCTCTGCATGGGGAGTGATCAGCTTCCCTGGCACAGACAAGAAGGGATTCAGTTTTCCAACAACCGTGCAACATGACAACTTTGCTCCTCAGATCAAGAGTCAATCTCTAGGGTCGTGTGAAACAATAGACATAGATTTCACTCAGTCAGTCTAGTGCAGTTTACTTTCACGAGATGTAGAGAATAGAGAGACGGGCGTGTATCAATAAAGGGTTAACATTTATTGAACAGTCTTTCTTCTCGTACAAGAGAAATGTATTGCCACAATTGCAATAATTGTTATTATAAAAAGAACGTACAGTAAGATAAGTATTGCGAAAATAGAACTGTAAAAGCATTGATATGGTTTCTTAGCCATACAATGGTTTAAAAGTAATAAAACATATATACAGTCATATATACATCAGGCTAACATACTCAGCTGGTGCTTCTAACTAAGCCTACCCCAGTGTGCCTGACCTAAGCCTAACACGTGAAAGGGGAGTAAGTAAGTAGCTTTAAGTTAAGTTGGTTTTGCCAAGGTTTGTTTCAAGAATTCTCGTCTAAGGGTTTAGTCAACACCATACCTCTGAATAGAATGATGGAGAATTGGTATCTCCTTCAGGGGTCTCTCTCGATATCCCAGTCACCTGCGAGGGTAAACCGGAAGCGCCGGGACTGGATTTCTCTGCACGAGAAAGGCAGCGGCTTCTCTTCAGCGCGTCGAGGAAGGAGGGGGGACAGCGTCCGCGGGCAGCTGGAATCTGCTGGATGTCTTCGCAGAGGACGGCTGTTCAGCTCCTTAAGCGTACTGCACCATAGTTCGCGCTGTAGCGGCGATAATGGTAATCAGCAGCTTCACCACCACAGGATAGCAGGCTGCAGCGACAGAGTGCTAGATTTACCAACACAGGGTCATGCAGGCAGCTGGCATCAGCAACAGGCAACGAACCTTGCTTAAGGCAACGTTGGTAATATTTATACCTGACAGGTGCCGGGTTTGACGCAAGTTTGCTGGACATAAGACGTCAATTAAAGATGTCACTAGGAAGTGATAGTTATCAGTTGCTCATTAGAGTTCCATTACTAATCAAAACATAGCAAGCGGGGATTTCCAGGTTTGCTAAGTTTTTATCTTGTTGAAGAACTCGGAGTGTTATCTAGGAATATCAGATAGGGACTGCTGCACTGTCATTGCACTAATTGGTCGCAAAGGAAGTAGCAGAGAGTCATGCTGGAATGTGGCTCTGTTCGCGTGAGGCCAGAGATGACTTTTCAGAAAATCGCACTTGAACGGTTAGGCCAATATAGGGAATAAAGAGATTTATAGCCGAATAGGGGCATAAGGTCACAGTATCGATCAGGAACCTAGATAAACACGCAACACCCACTCCACGGGTTAATGTCCATCAAAATTACTAAAACTAAGCAATTAGATGCATGTGTAACATTGCCCACCCCAAAATACATAAATGCATTCGAAATAGGCGTACTTGTAATACATGGAATATAGGTACTGTACGTTTTTAAAGCATAGTAATCATTCAAAAAGTATTGCATATGAAATCAATGAACGATCATGCAAAAGGAATTACACATGAAGTATCTCTGACAGAAGAAATGCGAGATAAATCATCACATAAAAATGCATTGCAATAACATGTGTGCTAGAGGCTGGTGTTATGTTGTTATGTCTCTAGATGTGTTTTAGAAATAGAAGTGTGAAGCTTCTGTTCTCTAAGAATAGTTTTTACTTTAAGCAAAGAATTGTTTGTGCCATAAAAAGGTCAATATTAGAAAAAATTGTCCAATTCAAAGAAAATAGATTTCCAAAGCTCTTGGCAGTTTTTGTTGATCAAAACTGAAGGCCGAATTCAGAGTTCATGGGAACACTGTGTGTCGGAAAGCTTCTTAAAAGTTATTGTTTCTCTATGGGTGAGAACATCGTATCAGACAGGCTCTCAAAGAATTGGTCTACAAATTCAGGTGATAGTTCAACCAAATTAGATAGCGCTGTAACTTGGCAGGTGTGAGAATGATTGCTGTCATCAAAGGCAGGACCAGCAATGCTCACAGAATGTTGTACCTGGATGATGTTGCTTTTGTCACTCGCTCCACTGTTACCACTTGGCTGTAGCACAGGAGTCTCCACGAATGCCGTCATCAGGATTGGTAGCCGCTGGGGACAACACAATGCGTGAGCCATTATTGGACTGAGCAAAGTATCGACGTCCATTGGTACTGCTGATGGAAGTGAAAGACAGATGTCCAACACGCATTCATCGCCGCAAAGCATACACCGTAGCACAGGTAAAATGCAATTTTGCCATATCGGTCTGAATGAAAGGAACCAGGTCATGTTTAGATCTCTCAGCCTGGCCAATCCGAGGACGTTAGTTATCCTGTCCCTGTAGCGCATTGCTAGGATTGTCTCTTCCATTCCCATGGGAGCTATGTCTGAGCCGAGGCTTGCCATAACGTAGCAGGAGGGTCAAAAATAGAATCCCTGCGACGAGTCCCAAAAATAATGGTATGCCGCCAAAAATGGAGTGCACAAAATTAGGAAATATTCCCAAAATTGCCTGGAAGGGTGTTAGCAGTCCCGTAAAGACTGTCTTAAATATGCCTGGGATGCTTGTTGCACTAGACATGTTAAGGAGTTGGCTGAACATTTCTACGAAATGCACGGGGCAATTTGTTGATAAAAGGTCATGAACTTCAGTAGCCGTCCTTGCGACTAGAAGATCATACGTCTCTTTAGATGACGTTATAGGCACTGTTGTCTGTAAAAGTACAGATTTCATTTTGCTTAATGTATCAATTCGTATAGAATAGAGATTCAGACGAGGCCAGATGGGAGTCACTATGTCTGGAGGCCCACTTGGAAACAATGCTTGCATACAGCATTTGACCATGGACGTTACTTCTACTAGATAACTTTTCCCTGGCGTCAGGCCACAACATCTGTGATCCGTTCTAAGAATGTAACTCCCGTTTGCGAGTTGCATAAAGAAGGGCTCTATCTGAGTTGCAGGTGTGACTAGCTGGTGGCATGAAAGGTTGTTTGAATTTCCATCACATGCTCCGTGTAAATTAATACCCTGACACAAAAGTATACCGCTTAGTGAATGTTTACAGTTGTCACCACTAAGAAATACGTTTTTGTCGCTGTCACTATAGCAAGAATGAGTGTATGGTAATTTCCATATAGATTTTACATATCCTTTACCCAATTGTTCATACTGGCCAGCAGGTATGTACTCAAGGCACTTTTTAAATCGGAAAGTTGTTATCGGAATTGTGATAATTCCGTGTATTATCCATTCAATGACAGGACTTTCTGACATTGTCAATGGCAATCGCTCGAGTTTTTCGATGCTCAGGATTGTATAGTCTGCTCCTTTCTGTGCCAAACTGATCTGTTTATCAGTAAGGTTAAAATTGGAAAATAATGACGTTGTGTTGATTAAACGCCAAGGCACACGGCCTGAACGAAGATTTTGCAGCGTCCAGCCTAATTCTATAATAGAACGTAATTGAGACTGGCCATGTTGTAACATAAGCAAATCTCTGTCTATCACATCAAAGGCAGAGGATACAATATTGTCCAACGAATATATTCTGGAAGACAGTCATTAACCCATTGTCTACCACAGAAAGTGATTTTTCCAAATTAATACGATCAATTTCTCGTATTTTTTCAGCAGTTTCAATTTGCTTTACTTTCCAAGCCTCGTTGTAAGCGGCATAGATGCTGGTCGCTATGAAACGCTTTTGA
The DNA here is from genome assembly GCF_964263255.1 of Lissotriton vulgaris. Lineage (NCBI taxonomy): Eukaryota > Metazoa > Chordata > Amphibia > Caudata > Salamandridae > Lissotriton > Lissotriton vulgaris. The sequence goes on from NC_141694.1 coordinate 417,507,913, forward strand.
CGCTGTTTGCGTGGTCCAAGAATGAAATCGCGCAAATCAGCACCATCTTTTAGTAAAGACAAGTGTTGCTTAATTTCAGCCAGTGTGGACGATGTTAGCCATTCTAGGCAGAGTTTCCCTACACTGTATGTTGTTATAATCCCTGGATGTTGTCTCTGGGAATATCTTGAGTCTAATCTGGTCATTTTTAACCCCTGTGTTTTATTCAGGAATCTATCTTGACAGCTATTTGTGTCTGTAGGCCAGATTAACCATTTTTTCCAATCAGGATGTGTTCTGTTGAAATGTAAAATTTGTGAAACGTCTAACTCAATATCTGTGGTTGTATTCTCAGGTATTGGCTTTGGTATAGACGGTGTTTTAAGGTCTTTGTTTTTAGCTAGGCCAAGACAAGATGTTTGGTGTACAGTGTCATTTAAAAATAACATTTGTTCTGGTATCATGCAGGTTCTGAACAGTGCTTCAATGCCTCGCACCTGCCAATCTTTTGTACCCCAAATTGTTTTCGTTTCAATATTATTTTTCCAATAATCAAAACCAAATGTCATCATTTTGTCATAAAATGCTTCTGAATATATCAATTTAGAATTTGTCAGCATTGTTTTCATTCCTGTTTTATCTAACAGTTTGTAATAAAACGTTTCTGCATCACTGGTGTTAAACCCTGAGAAGTATTTGAATTTCTCAAAAAATGCTTTAGAACTGCTTTTAGGTGGTGTAGAACAATGTTCCCATTGATTATACATAAAAACATTTCTAGGCTGTGCAGATTTATGCAAGTAATGATCCCCATAGTGGGTGTAACAGAATAACTGCTCATAACTAGATGAACCTTGTAAATAATCATGATCTGTGAATCTAGCTGACATTACTAAATCAGACATCATGTCATTAATACTGTTAAAGTCCCAATCATCAGAGAATGTACTTGGTGTCACAAAGTCACTTAAGGAAACCTTTAGTTGATGAGGATACTTCAGGATTTCGACCGGACCATAGATCTCATAGTCAGTTTTCTCCCATACTACCCCACCAGGTATTGGAATTGCTGTGACATTTACTGTTGACAGTTCTCTTTTCTTCACGTGGGATGATCTGTGTGGTTTCAGGACTAGGTTGATGTTCTGACTTGCTGTGTCCATTGTAATATATTTTCCTTCAATGAATTTTCCCAAACAAAGTACCATGATGAGCCAAAGCAGGAGGAAAAATACACCTAGACCGAACCAGAACTCTAGCCAAGGGGAAATAAGGTAGATTTCCTTCAGTTGATGAAAGAGTTCCGTTGCTTTTTCTTTAAAAGTCTTTTTTGTTTCTGGCATCACTTCGGGGTCATTTTGATCTTCAGAGAAGTCGTCGAAGTTGATGAAATAACCAGAGGCAGTTCTGTCAATTGATGGGATTGTTCTTTCAATCTGTCTCTCGGTAGCACTTTCTGATGCCACATTATTGTAGACTGGTGTTGTTTCTTGACGAACTGTTTCAATATGTGTTTCAAGAGGCACGAGTTCCATGGCATTATTGCATAGTCCTTCATTGTGCACTGCAGGCTGATCGAATGTGATGAGTCTTTCAGTTTGAACCTCTTGGATATTTGCAAGTTTGGGTATTCTGTTGTTTCTTGGGAGTCCACTGGGCCTACTGTTGATTATAGGCCACATGCTTGTGGTTTTACCAGATCGATGGACACGATTCTGTTCTCCTTTTTACCAGCAAGGGGCGGTAGCACAACTGATCTTGTTCCGGTGACTGCCAAGACAGGTACTGCTTTTCTGTAAGAAGGCCCAAATTCCTTCTTCACCGCGATCTTTTCTCTGACTAGATCCCCAATCTTTGGAATCCAGACAGGCCTTGCTGGGGCTGTTGCGGGTGGTGCCTCGTCAGTGGTACTTGGCTGTTGCTTTAACTTTATGTTGCTTAATGATTTTCTTGTTTCATTCAGTTCCTGTAAAACAGCCAAACGATCCTTTACATCAAAGTGCGTTGTTTCTTCTTGTACCACTAACATCTGACTATCGAGGTCCTGAACTCGCATTCTAATTCCGAACAATAGTTCGTATGGGCTGAAACCTTTTAGAGAATTTCTTGGCATGTTGTTAAGACTAGTCTGGACACTTATTAAATGTTTGACCCACCCAGCGCCTGAACCTAATACCTTCGCTGTTATAGATTGCTTTATGTCCCGGTTTTTTCTTTCTACCACACTATTCCCTTCCGGGGTATGACGGACAAGAATACCACAACCCAATTCCCATGCTGGCCATGGCCTCCTTATAGGCTCGAGAGCTGAAAGCAGGACCCTGGTCAGAACGGAACGTGGTAATTGCGTATATGCCGATATGGACTCGCAAATCTTTTATAACCGTTCTAGCGTCAGCCGAGCGCTGGAGGCCTCATTTTTTAAGTGCTTTTCGTCTTAATGGTGTACACTGGGACGCACTTCTCTTCTTTGATTGCGCAGATAGACCGCCTTATGCTGTCTAGAAGGGATCCTGAAACTACACTGGCCTGTTCATTACTGCGATCTCTGTTGCAGTCTTCACAATTTTGAGCAAAACATTGAATATCTATACTCATTCCTGGCCACCAGTACTCTGATTGATTGTAATTCTTTCAGAGAGGCTTTGATTGTTTGGTGTTTCAGACCCAACCCCATGTGTGCTTCCAGTATTAGGAAGCCCCTCCTGCTCCTGTTTGGAATTACTCTGTCCCCCACTCCAGGGATTCGAGCAAAAGGAACGGAGTTTGCATCGATTATGTATGCATAATTGAGTGGATAGTTTACGGGTAGTGCTGCACGGTCGCCTTTTACGGTAGTTTTTACCGCCAACATGGTTTCCCCGTCTATGTATTTATCTGTACGCTTTTTTGTGGCTACGGAAGCCGGTTTAGTTGCTTCCGCGGTGGCTGTATTAGCCAATGAATTCCCTGCAACGTGAACGCCATCACGTTGAAGACTCTGTGCGTGAATCACGTGAGTCTTTTGTAGTTCTTTGTGTAAAAGAGCTACCTCGTTCCAGAGCTTTTTATGCTTTATTGTGGCACCTGTGTCATCTTTGTAGTCGTTTTCGATCCAACTCTGCAGTTTGTTATTGTAAGAATTGACGCAAAAATGAGAATCGCACACTATAAGTGTGGGGAATTCGCGTTCTGCATTTTCGAGCGCCATCTTTAAACATCTGATTTCAGTTCTTTGAGCCGAACAGTACTTTACTGAATCAGTTTTTGTTATTTTTGGTTTGATTTTACCGCACAGCCAACGACATTTAATGATCGCACATGCTGCATCGTAGGATTTTCTCTCTACGTTGAAATGCTGTACAGAGCTATCCGTATAGATTATACAGGCGTATTGTGGGAGAGGCAGAATTTCGATTGGCAGAGGATATTCTTCTTCATATTCTAAGTCATTCAGTTCTTCGTATTGCGGGGCGAAATAGTATTTCACATCTTCCGCTCCTAGAGAATCTATACACTGTATCCATTTCGGATCCAGTGACACTGTAGGCAGATTTACTGGGCTGAATAGCGCTTCGAAGGCGGATTCCGCTGTAAGGATATTAATCCGTTTGCCGTGTGCTAGTTCTCGTTCATTTGCTAATGCGATTTGCACTGCGTTCACAGTTCTTTCTGTGTGACTGAATGCTTTTTCTGCTCGTGTGTACAAGTGAGATTTAATTGAAATGGGTACCTTTTCTCCCTCATTAGAGGTTAGGTACGTGAATCCGCATCTCACTGGGATGACTCGGATTACAAGATCGATCGTGTTGTCACGTGTATCTAATTTTGTTTTTGCTAACATGTCTGTTTGCAGTGATCTCAAAATTTCTGTGTGTTTTTGAGTCCAATTGATTTGTTTGAAATCAGGTTTAATTAGTTCGTAGAGAGGTTTAACCCTCTCTGCGTAGTTTAGGATGTAAGTTCTTCCGAAATTCAGAAAACCTAGAATGGATTGTAGATTCTTCAGCGTTTTTGGAGCTTGGAGTACAGCGCACTTCTCTAAGAAGTTGTCCGCTAGGCTTTTCCCTTCACTTGATAATTTGTACCCTAAAAACAGTACTGTCAGATGGGCAATTCGAGACTTTTTAAAGTTGAATTTGTAACCCTCTGCTGCGAACCCAAGTATGATGGTGTTCACTCTTTTCAAATGAGTATCCAAGTCGTCATCTGTGAGATAAATATCATCCACGTAAGATAATGCTTCATCATCATAGATTTGTAGTAACTCTGTTACCCTAGCTGAGAATAGTCCTGGGCTGTTCTTGAACCCCTGTGGGAGTCGACAGAATTTTTTCTGCGACCCAAATGCAGAGAAAGCGGTCAAATATCTGCTTTCTGGTGCAATGTTTTGACAAAAGAAACCATTAGAAATGTCTAATGTCGTTTTGTATTTTTTCCTAACTATATTATTCATTAGGGCTGCACTATGCGAGTTTTGTACTGCAAAAGTTTTGCAACATGTATTAAGATGTCTGTAGTCCAAAACTAGACGATATGAATTGTCTGGCTTGGAGACAGGAAACAAAGCATTGTTCATTTGAGAGGTGCATGTTTCAATCACCCCCTGGTACTCAAGTTGATCTAAGATCTCCCTGACGGGGGAGGCGTGGCCAAGATGGCGGGGTGAGCTGACGCTTCCTCCCGTAGCTCCTCCGGCCCAGCTCCGCTTGAGCCCCGATTTCTGCGCTTCTCTCCCCCCGCGGCTGCATCGCGGGTGAGAGGACTGTGCCGGAGTTCGTGGGGCACATTTTGGTGCCACTTTGGCTTCTGCGGCCCCGGGGGAAGTCCCCGAGAAGTTCATTCTGAGATCGCTCCGAGGAGTGGAGCCCGGGTCGCCCCGAGGAGAAGAGCTTGGAGGCGGAGCGTAGTGCGGCGCTGTCCGCGCGCCTCGGCTGGCCCGAGTGCTGAACAGCGGAAAGCCTGTGATCCCGAGGGAGCGGACTAGACGGACTCCGCGGAGTGAGGTGGCTCCCTGGCCGGTGCCCTGGCGGCGGGCACCATTGCTGGACGACGGACCTTAGCCCTGCACCGGCGGTTCCCCCCCCCTACCCAGGGCCTCGAAGGGTGACGACTTGCGAACTCCGCGCCTGGAGGCGCTGGATGGCGGAGTTCGAGCGGTGCCCGAGCCGGACAAATCAACTGGTGGTGGAGGAGGACATTGGTTTCATGCTCTCCGGACCCGTTACCATTTGATGCTCGCCCATGGACTTGCTGGCCCGGGCTGCCTTCTTGGGTCCCACCCTCCCGCCATCTTGTCTTTGTGTGGCTGAGCCCAGTGATCCCTGCCCGCGTCCTTCTCGCACGGGAGCCTCGGCTGGTTCTGGCACCAACTCATCTGCTGCCCTCCCTGGGAGCACGAAGCAGGAGGCCTACACTTCGGACGTTGCTGCCTGTCCTACTGGCCCAGAGGCCGTCTTGCCCAGGCCGCCATTTTGTCGCCTGTGACGCACTACCCTTGTCTTCGGCGAAGGCCTCACATCTGGTGCCCACGAGCGGCGGAGCTCGCCTACAGCAACTGACCCTGGGCTTTGCCGAGCCCCAAGATGACTGGAAGACGAGGCGCAGCGCGAGGAGACCGCACTTTGCCGGAAATGCTCGGCAGGTCCCAGCAACTACGCGACAGGACGCAGCCGTCCCCGGGGGCCTCCCGGGCATCAACGGACGCAACTGTGGGCGAGCCGCCTGTCACGCGGTCCTTCATGGAGGACCTATTCAGCTCCCTCAAGGAGGACTTTCAAACTCTTAAGACCGAAGTGGCTGGAGAGGTCCGGGAGGTGCGCAGGGAGGTCGAGGGCCTGGGCGAGCGGGTCGATGCTGTGGAGACGGCGGCTCAACGCCGCGATGAGGAGATAACCCACCTCCAGCAGGATGTCCTCCGCCTCCGGGAGCAATGTGTTGAGCTCCAGGCCCACTCGGAGGACCTCGAGAACAGGTCCAGGCGGAACAACATCCGGGTGCGGGGTGTTTCATCCGCGGATGAAGGTGCGGACCTGGTGGCTTACCTGCAGGACCTGTTCCGCGACATCTTGGGGGAAGGAGCGGACTTCCCAATCCGCATTGACAGGGCACATAGGGTAGGCCGCCAACGCCAGTCATCGGCACCCCCGCCTGATATCCTGGCATTCTTGCCGGATTTCCCCCTAAAGGAGCGCATCATGACGGAGGCCCGCAGGAAGCAGCCACTGACCTTCCGAGATAGACCTGTGGCGCTCTATCAGGACCTGTCCGCCATCACACTACAGAAGCGCAGGTCCTTCCGCATCGCTACGGACTTTCTGCGAGAGCACGAGACAGCCTATTCCTGGGGTCACCCCTTCCGTCTTATCTTTCGATGGAATGGGGTGCTGCATCAGCTGGGCTGGACTGAGACTATGGGGTGTTGTTTTCTGCTTTTTGTTTTGGCTGGTTGCCATAAGGGGGTTTTGGGGGGGTTTCACTGTTGGTTTGTTGTGGGGGGGTCCCGTCCGAAATTGTCCGAACGTGTACGATGCCGCTTTTAGCCTTCCCTGCACCCCGACCCCGCGCGCCCCCTCCGCTGATCCCCCGCCTGCGGCATAGCGCGTTGTTTCCCCGGGGGCGATGCCACCCCTGAAAGTTGTGACCCTTAATGTTAAGGGTCTGAATAACCCCGTGAAACGTAGGGCGATCCTTTCCCTGTTGGAGGGGTCGCAGGCGGATATCTGCCTCCTGCAGGAGACCCACTTACTTTCCAGGGATTGCCATAGGTTGCGCTCTGCTAAGTTCCCCACGCAACTCTTTTCCTCTGCTGCGACTAAGACCGCTGGGGTGGCCATTCTCCTAGCCAGCTCCTTTAGGGGGGAGGTGTTGTATAAACATGCTGAGCAGAAGGGGAGACTTTTAGTGTATCGCATGCGCTTGGGTGGTGTTGCCTTTACAGTTGGTTCGGTTTACAGCCCAAACGACCACCAGGATCGTTTCCTGGAATCGGTGTTGGTGGACGTTACTGCCTCGCCCGATCGCCATATCATCTTGGGGGGAGACCTGAATATGGTCTTCGACTCCACTTTAGATAGGTCAGCCCAGCGCTTCCCGCAGACGGGGGAGCTTTCTAAGGCGGTACAGGACCAGATTGCGGAGTTGGACCTGCATGACCTCTGGCGCACCATGCACCCCACCGATAGGGACTACTCCTATTTCTCCCACGCACACCGCACTTATTCGCGGTTGGATTATCTTTTGGTGAGCGGCCCGCTTCGCTCGGCCGCCATGGCGGCGGACATCGGGGTCTTGTCCCTGTCCGATCATGCGCCGGTTTCCGGAGTCTTTGCGTGGCCAGCGCCCCCCCCTTCCAGAGGGATGTGGCGGCTCCGAGACACGCTTCTCCATAAGAAATCGGTAGTGAAGCGGGTGGAGGAGGTCATCCAGGACTACTTGACCCACAATAACAACTCTGACATGTCCCTGGCTACGCAGTGGGCTGCTTTGAAAACAGTCGTCAGGGGAGAGTTTATCTCCATTTCCTCGGCGGAAAACAGGGAACGCCAGCGCAAGAGGGAGGAACTGACAGCGCAGGTTAGGGAGCTTGAGCAGGTCCACCGCCGTACGGGGGCTCCTCGTGTTTGGAAGCAACTGAAGGCGGCACGGAAACTCCTCTATGCGTTGGATCTGGATCGGGCGGAGTACACAGCGCTGCGCCTGAAACACGCCTTTTACACCGGCGGGGACAGGTGCGGTAAGCTCCTGGCCCATAGGCTCAGGGCCGCGCAGCAACGCAATGTGGTGAAGGAGCTGGTGGGAGTGGGTGGGATCCCGGTTTCCGGTGACGCGGAGGTGGCAGATACCTTTCGTTCCTTTTACGAGGCACTGTACGCTTCAGAGCCTTCCCCACCGGGAGAGGCTGAGGCCTATTTGGATTCCGTGACCCTCCCGGCCTTGGACCCCTCCCAGGCGGACCACCTGGAGAGGGACATTCACGTGGAGGAGGTCATCTCCGCGATCGCGCGGCTGAAGCATGGTAAAGCCCCGGGCCCGGATGGCTACACGGCCTTGTTCTACAAGACCTTCTGTCCCACTGTTGCTCCTCTCCTGGCCCGCCTGTTCAATTTCTTCTCCGAACCGGGTGCCATTCCACCGGACCTCCTCTCGGCGACTGTGTCGGTTATCCCCAAGCCGGGGAAGGACCGGACCTTGTGCGGCTCGTACCGGCCCATTTCGCTCCTAAATGTGGACCTCAAGCTTTATACCGGAATCTTGGCGGCCAGACTGGGTCTACACCTACCAGGTTTGGCGGAGGCGGATCAGGCCGGTTTTGTACCCGGTAGGCAGACGGTCGACAACACGAAGAGGGTGACGCACGTACTGGAAAAGGCCTCACGCGTCCCGGGGGAGCGGATGCTTCTATCGGTCGACGCGGAGAAGGCCTTTGATAGGGTTCATTGGCCATATCTTGAGCTGGTTCTTGGGAAACTGGGGATCGGCGAGAAGTTCCGCACTATGGTCTTTAACTGCTATAGGCGACCGTCGGCGACAGTGCGTGTCAATGGACACAGCTCCGGCAGCTTCGCCATTGAGCGAGGCACGAGACAGGGTTGCCCCCTCTCGCCGCTCCTCTTTGCCCTTTATATGGAGCCGTTTGCGCAGAGGATCCGCGACAACCCGGACGCTATTGGGGTGAAGATGGGGCAATACACACACACTGTCAGCTTATACGCGGACGATGTCTTGCTGACCCTAGATGACCCCAGGCGGTCACTTCCTGCCTGCGTCCAGGAGCTGAACGCTTTTGGCCGCGTCGCGGGCTTTAAAATGAACATGGCCAAGTCGGCTGCGCTGGATGTGTCGCTTTCTGCCGACACCAGGCGGGACCTTCAAAGTCTCTTCCCTATGCAGTGGTCCTCCTCCACGGTGGCTTACCTGGGCATTTTGCTTGCCCCCTCCCTGCCTGCTATGGTCGCGGCTAACTATTCCTCTCTGGGCAAAAAGATCAAGGAGGAACTCTGCCGATGGAACAAGGGCCTACTTTCGTGGCTAGGCCGTATTGCGGCGGTGAAGATGACAATACTACCCCAGATCCTGTATCTTTTTCGCGCTCTGCCTCTTCAGCCCCCCGTGGGTTGGATACGGCAGGCGCAGGCAGACATCTCCCGCTTTGTGTGGCAGGGCCGTAAGCCTCGGATGAAGCGGGTCCTCTCCATGCTTGCCCCGGAGGCGGGAGGTCTCGGAGTCCCGGACCTCCGGAAGTACTTCCAGGCGGCGCAGCTCCGGTACCTGGTGGAGTGGAGCCGGTGGGAATCGGACAAACACTGGCTCTTTCAAGACCAGGCAGTTGCAGGCCGTACCCCCCAGGAGGTCCCGTTCCTGCGGCGCATCCATCGACCACCTAATCTCTACGCTTCCTTTATCACCCGGGTCCCGCTAAGAGTGTGGGACGCGGTGTGTGAGCTTCGGGAGCTCACCACTTTTCCATCGCCGTTCACTCCCATTGCTGGCAACCCGGACTTCACCCCGGGTCTGGAGCCGGGGGCCTTTTCCCACTGGGTGAGCGCGGGATGTAGGGCGCTTTTCCAGATCTACGGGCCGGAGGGCGTGCTCCCCTTCCAGCAGCTCCGACAGGAGTTTGGCCTGACGGAGGGGGACAGACTGCGTTACATGCAAGTCCGCCACTGGGCTCTTCAACCCCCAGTGCGTGACGTCGCCGCCCGTTCGATTACGCCCTTTGAGCGATGGTTGGTAACCCGGGCCTCGGACGCCAAACTCATCACTGATTTGTATAAGTTTCTCCAACCCCCGCTGTTTCATTACCATAACCCAGGGAGGGAGCGCTGGCACAGGGAACTGGGCAGGACCCTGAGCCACAAGGAGTGGGACAAGATTGCATATCGCGCGAGGCACTCTGCGTACCACACTGGGCTGACGGAAACCTTCATTAAAGTGTCCACCTATTGGTACTACACCCCGGAGCGGCTCTACGAGATGCGCAAAATAGGCGATAAGGGTTGCTGGCGCGGCTGCGGACAGGAGGGTACCCTCACGCACATTCTCTGGGAATGCCCGGTGCTGTCGGCCTACTGGAAGGAAGTCTTAGATGAGGTGGACAGGCATTTTGAGATCGAGCTTCCGCGCTTCCCCGCGTATGTCTTGCTTGGCCTCCCCAATGATTTGATGTACCCGCTGAAATCCCGCAGGGGCAGGCAGATTGCGATTGCGCTAGGCTCCGCCGTCCAGAATATACTGGTACTTTGGCGCACCCCCACTGCCCCCTCTATCACTGGTTGGTTGCATAGGCTCCGGCAGGTACTGGGCATGGAGAAGATATCGCTAACGGTGGCTGGGAATGTTGACCAGTTTGAGGAGCTCTGGCATCCCTTTTTGGCACTGCTGTCCACGGAATTTCGCGAGCTTACGTGTCCACGGTACCTGCGCCTCCTTAGGCTGACGCCGCCGGCGCCAGCGGCGGAGTGAATGTGCGGATTGGGGGCCGAGGGCTGGGGGTGGGAAGTGGAGTTATATGCCTCTAATGCTGACTTTCGGACGGGGATGTTGGGGTATTGTTTTCTCTTCTTTCCTTCTTTGCTTTTCTTTCTCCTTCCCTTCTGGGGTCGAGGGGCTGGTGGAACGGTATGCTTCTCTTTCACTGTGTCGCGGAGTGTTATTTTGGCCTGACCTTGCCTAGGGAGTGGGGGCCTACAGGGGGATCGTACACAATGCCTTATTGCCTATGTCTTTGCCTTGTTACCCTCTGGGGCACCCTGTCTCCCTCTTTTCCTTCTGACTCGCTGCAACGTTTTGCTTCTTGTATTGTATGTTTACCTGACTTCCTGCTCCCCTCCCCGTGTTCTTTTTTATGCCTTAATAAAATACTTTAAACCTAAGATCTCCCTGACTTGTTTTTTAGCTTCTTGCTTTATGGGATTCTGCCGTTGGGCAGTTGGTTCACTTTTTAGTTGGATTTTGTGAGGAGGTGAATCCTCATCCCATCCTACATGATTTTTATACAATGCTGGTGCCTGGGCTACTGCCCATTTCCTTGCATATGTATATTTTTTGTGAATCGGAATGTGATTCGAGAAGGCAGGCATAATCACTTCTTCGCCACGAGGGCACTCCCTGACATACTCCGGGGGCCAATCTTTTTCAGCCAACAGAATATCATAGCCTTTTGAGAGCTTATCCCAAAATAGACCCTTAATTTTCCTAGTCTTATCACCCTCCATACGCAATGTTATTTCGTATATTTTATGGGGCTCGCTAAGTCTGGCGTCTGCAGTTTCAACCTGAATGTATTCATTCGTGTCCACTGTCTCCAGATGACTCATCAAGATCTTGCGCGCTATACTGATTTCTGCTGCACTGTCCAACATTGTCAATGCCCACTCCCCGTTTTTCAACTGTGTCCTCAGTATTCTCGGCATGGTTGATTACTCTAATACTGGCTACCTTCTTTTTCTGAAATTGAGATTTCTTATTTTGAGCAAGTTCCTTGTCTTTGGACTTGGTGTGCTCTCCTGGGTCTGACCGTCCTCTTCTTTCCGAATTCTGTGGAAGAGATCGAGAGGGACGTGTATCAATACTTTGATATCTATCAGGTTTTTTTAGATTATCCCTATTTCTAAGGTTATATCTTTTCTCAGAGGGCTCCCGTTGGGGAGACCGGCGTTCTCGAGTTGGAGTTCTTTCCCTCCGTCGAGGAGACCTTCCTCTGGACTGGAAAACTTTTTCCTTGGGAGTGGATTGTTTATTTCCATCCCAGCTCTTTTTAGGAGTGTTTAAATTATTTTTAATAAATAATTTTTCTGGATTTTCGAGCAGTTGGGGCTTTACTGGTTTCCCACCCAAGCTGTCTCTACCTAATTCTTCATAGCACTTTTCTATGATTTTTGCTAGCTCAACAGGATCTTTTATATCTGTTTCCCTCAACTTCTGGCGGATCGCCACAGATGCTGCTTCTCCCTTTACGTTGGCTAATAATATAGCCGTGACCTGCTTGAAATCTTTCAGTAATTTCATACCTAGATTTAGAGCGGGCTCTGGACCGAATTCATTTTGAATCTGTTTTAGCACTTCTGGTATTACCGCCATAGACGGAACACCGTGTGTTTTTGTGTAAATGGAAGCAAAGACTGTACCCCAAGTGTCACAGTCCTCCACGTGTGGTGCGATTCCCATAGGAAGGCAGATGGTCAAGATTCTGTGTTTCTCAATATGGGTAGTATCAGGAAATACTGCCTCTATTTGAGTGATTTTCTGTGCTAACCAGAAAGGAATTTGTTCCCGTTTTACGGGTGTTTTACTAAGACATGACTGTATGTTCTGTGGTGTAATTTTATTAGTGTTCCCCTGATGAGGGGTCAGCTGTGGTGTATTAACAGCTGGCTGGACTGTAGCAATCCGCATTACATATTGGACTAATTGCCTATGTATTTTTATTAATGTGTTTAGCTGTACTAACAGCTCTTCTCTAGACATTTTTACAATGTCCGGATGTGGTGTGTAGCTGGCTAGAACCGGCCACGTTGCTCCTGGTCTACCTAGTGGACCGAGCCTGGTAATGTGATCATTATGTTTTAGGGCGCCATTAAACCAGAGCAGGTGCTCTTGAAATTTAAGTGGAATTTCAATCTCCTCGAAAGGAGCGTACTCTTCCGGAGGTTTCTCTATTTTGTAATAGTGAAACTCTTTTGTTATTGCGTTTACCGCTGGAAAGTTTATCCATGAATAGAATACCTCTGTCTGCCGATACTCGTGAGCCTCTATCACGAAGACTACTGTACCACCTTGTGGTGTCAGTCCGTTATCTATAAGTTTTAAAGTTATAGATCTTCTTAAGTGGACCGGGATGATTATTGCATCCGGGTCTGTGTCTAGGAGACTTGTGTCTTCCTCTATTAGTTGGGCTGCCAGTCTAGCTGCTTCCCTTTCTTCTTCACTGTCTGACATTTTATAAATGCAGGCTTTTGCAGAGTAGGTCTCCAAGGAGACAAAGATTAGGTGCACAATATTTTGGAACACTGTATCCTTCAACGTTGAATAAACCAGAGCTTTACATAGGAATCTCTTCCTACTAAGGTCGGGCGGATTTTAACCTTTCACCCACTCCAGACGTCTATTGGAGTATTTACGGGAGAAAGGGGTGTGAAATATGCACGACTGAGTTACTCTACAAGTCTTGCGTTAGTTTATCGCCTTACCAAACGTTGGGCGCCATGTAGTGTAGTTCCTAGTTTCCCACTAGGCCCTGCGCATTGGAATAACATAAACAGTAGTATCGACGTGGAACTGCAGATATTCCAGGCCTCCACTGACTATGCTAAACTTAATTGGGTTGTGTTACCAACTAGCTCAGAGGTCACTGGAAACTTTCTTCTCTGCATGGGGAGTGATCAGCTTTCCTGGCACAGACAAGAAGGGATTCAGTTTTCCAACAACCGTGCAACATGACAACTTTGCTCCTCAGATCAAGAGTCAATCTCTAGGGTTGTGTGAAACAATAGACATAGATTTCACTCAGTCAGTCTAGTGCAGTTTACTTTCACGAGATGTAGAGAATAGAGAGACGGGCGTGTATCAATAAAGGGTTAACATTTATTGAACAGTCTTTCTTCTCGTACAAGAGAAATGTATTGCCACAATTGCAATAATTGTTATTATAAAAAGTACGTACAGAAAGATAAGTATTGCGAAAATAGAACTGTAAAAGCATTGATATGGTTTCTTAGCCATACAATGGTTTAAAAGTAATAAAACATATATACAGTCATATATACATTAGGCTAACATACTCAACTGGTGCTTCTAACTAAGCCTACCCCAGTGTGCCTGACCTAAGCCTAACACGTGAAAGGGGAGTAAGTAAGTAGCTTTAAGTTAAGTTGGTTTTGCCAAGGTTTGTTTCAAGAATTCTCGTCTAAGGGTTTAGTCAACACCATACCTCTGAATAGAATGATGGAGGATTGGTAACTCCTTCAGGGGTCTCTCTCGATATCCCAGTCACCTGCGAGGGTAAACCGGAAGCGCCGGGACTGGATTTCTCTGCACGAGAAAGGCAGCGGCTTCTCTTCAGCGCGTCGAGGAAGGAGGGGGGACAGCGTCCGCGGGCAGCTGGAATCTGCTGGATGTCTTCGCAGAGGACGGCTGTTCAGCTCCTTAAGCGTACTGCACCATAGTTCGCGCTGTAGCGGCGATAATGGTAATCAGCAGCTTCACCACCACAGGATAGCAGGCTGCAGCGACAGAGTGCTAGATTTACCAACACAGGGTCATGCAGGCAGCTGGCATCAGCAACAGGCAACGAACCTTGCTTAAGGCAACGTTGGTAATATTTATACCTGACAGGTGCCGGGTTTGACGCAAGTTTGCTGGACATAAGACGTCAATTAAAGATGTCACTAGGAAGTGATAGTTATCAGTTGCTCATTAGAGTTCCATTACTAATCAAAACATAGCAAGCGGGGATTTCCAGGTTTGCTAAGTTTTTATCTTGTTGAAGAACTCGGAGTGTTATCTAGGAATATCAGATAGGGACTGCTGCACTGTCATTGCACTAATTGGTCGCAAAGGAAGTAGCAGCGAGTCATGCTGGAATGTGGCTCTGTTCGTGTGAGGCCAGAGATGACTTTTCAGAAAATCGCACTTGAACGGTTATGCCAATATAGGGAATAAAGGGATTTATAGCCGAATAGGGGCATAAGGTCACAGTATCGATCAGGAACCTAGATAAACACGCAACATCCTGAGAACTTACGGCCCGTGTTGTTGTACTTCTAGGACGCATGTTACTTGGTTGCAGCCAATAAAACTCGATCATTGACTTCACCTAGAAGACTCTGTGTTTCTGTAAGTCCAGAACAGGGAGAACTCAGAGGTCTTTGGGTGTGATCCCCTGGCACCACCGGGTCTCTAAAAACCCGGCACCTCAGTTGGCGCCCAACTCGAGGCGGTATCAAGCGGTGACGGTCCAAGCCAGATGTTCGTGAGGAGCTTCGTGTGAAAATTCTGGAGGATGGCCAGCCACTTCAGCGACCCCTGCATGTCGACGTGGTTCCGAAGCTCTTTGCTGCGAGGTTCCCCGCGTCCCGACGGCTACAAAGGACTGCTGCCCTGACTATCGCCCTGTTTTGGACCCATTGATCCTTGGTAGAGCGAAACGGTAGACGAGTCTTCTAGTGACGTCACCGATCTTCAATATTCAGTTAAGTATAAGTGGAGCGTCTCCCAGTTCTTAGTCTAGTCCTTAGTTTAGTTCTTAGCTTTGGTATCCTAGAGATACGATTTGTATTGGTTCTTGGTTCTTAGTTTGGTATCCCAGCGATAGGGTTTTTGTATTGGTACTTGCAAGCACCAAAACCGAGGGGTTCGTGTATTCACGACACTATCGTAATTAAATAATCCCTTGAAGTTTGAAGCTAGACTAGTGAGCGAAGATGCCTGGTCTCAGCAGACTTGGAAACTTGTTTTGTCTTGGTTGTAGTAAGGACTCCAGATTAGAGGATTTGTGTCCGGTTCCTCCGATCGGGACTCCAACATATGAGTTATATATAAAACATGGAGTAGGTCCTATCACGTATAACGAGGTATGGATAAAATACACCCGCAAGGATGGTGTTTTAAAATGGCCCCAACATGGTAGTTTTGACTCAGAAATATTAGACAACCTCGAGGTCAAATTGTTCAAGAAGAAAGCCCGGCCGGCGATGTTTGACTCTTTTCGCTTATGGCGCAAAGAAGCCAAACAGAAAGAAATAAAATTAGCAAAGAAAAATAAGAGGCATGTCGATGGTACAAGCTGCCATCGCATACAGGGATAATGAGGAAGAGCAGGAAAGTGAACAAATGCTCAGAAGCAAGAAACTAGCAATAGATAAATGCTACCCGGTGTTACCACATGGGGGACAAGACTCAAAGGGAACAACTGAGAAAGATCCATTAATGTCCCATTTATTGAACTCGCCACCCCCATACACATCGAGTATTGTTGGACCCCGAGACGTATTGTTATACCACGCCCTAGCGCACGTAAAGCAGCTCTTGCACAAGCACCAGCTCCTCTTCAGCTGGTTCCTACTTCTCCGGCGCAGCCCTCTCAAGGGCCGCCGCCTCTGCTACATACTCCTTCTACTTCCATGACTTTGCCTACTGCTCCAACTATCCACTATGATACTACGTCTGCTACTGCCTCAACTTCCTCTGCTGTTGCCTCGACTTCCTCTTTACATTAGCCTGTCTTTTCTGGCGCATCTGCCTCGCCGCAAGCTTCTCCTTCTGTCAGACAGAGAGTGGCAAGTACTGTCACTGGTCTGTTCTCGCCCTTCTTTGGGTCGCCTAAAACGACCCCTAAACCAGAACGTAGACAGTTGCGTAGTCAACTACCCGACTACGAGGAAAGAGAAGTACTGAATGAGTTAGCACGCAAATGGGTTACTGATACTGTAAGGAATGATCTTCAGTCTGTTACGGAAGTTTTCCGTCAGTGGGATCCAGCCACTCAAAGATACGTATTTGAGGAAATGTGTGTATACCTCTGGGAAGACGTACGAGACAATGACCCAAAACGCAGAATGCAGGAACTAGCCCGCATACGATTCAAATTCTATGAAGGCATGATTATAGGCGCAGATGTTGAGAAAGCAATGGATTTGCTGTTATCTTATAGGAGCACGGGAAACCGCTCTAGATCGTTTGATGAGGACGATGTGTCTGGTAGGAAAAGGGCACGACAGTACCCCATGAGAGAGGTTCCCCCGGTATGGAGGGAAGGCGATGCGAACGCGCAACCGCCTGTTCCACCGCATTTCCAGCGTGTATGGGTACATGTCCCCTGGAAAAGATCCGAAGTGTTAGCACTCAAACAGACACTACCTGATCCCCGTAAAAACCCAGCAGGATATTACAAGGAGTTGTCACAGACTGCCAGCTCATGTATAATGAATTTAGCAGATATTGACATGTTGTTTGGGAATGTTGTTCCGCATCCTTTATGGAGTAAAATCTGTCATGCGGATCATGATCAAGAACTAGGCGACTCATGGGCTAATATCACAGCTACTGATGCCAGACAAATTGGTGGCTCTAAACCCGAGCCTTTGATAGCAGACCTTCCCGGTAGGATTATCGCATACATGAAAACGTTGATGCCTGAATTACGCGTAAATTGGGACAAGCTATCCGCATGCAAACAGAAGAAAGATGAGAATGTGTCCGACTTTTTCACGAGATTTGAGGAGACTTTCACTGATCATAGTGGTCAGGACATGGCTACCGAGGGTGGTCAAAGATTGTTTGTAGACAAATTTGTACATAATCTGCTCCCTGAACTATGCAATAAATTGAAAGATTCAGAGAGTGCTTGGCCTGTCTCCACGTCAGCACAGATTTTAGCCACAGCCCAGTACTATGAAAATAGACGCAAAGACGAGCTAGATAAGTCTGAGAAAAAGACTAAAGAACTGAAGACTAAAGTTCTTCTCCAACAAGCGTATCCGCCTCGCACTCCTAGTCAGCCCAATTATCAGCAACCGCAGCAGTATTTGAGAAACGCACAAGGAAACGAGTTTTCCCACCAGCGTTCTCCGTATGGCCGAATCAATGTGCATATTGCAAAGAAGAGGGTCATTTCAAAAGTAATTGCCAAGCTCTTGCACGACGTTTAAACGGTGCCTCCGGCGCAAGAGGTAGAGGTGTTCAACAGGCTCCTAGAGGTAGGGGCCGTGGAAACTTCCCCCAGAACACCAATTCCTTCCCGCCTCAGAATTCCATGAATAGCTTTGACCAACAGAATAATGCGTCCTCCAGGTCAGCTCAGTACTATGCAGATGACTATTACGCAGAAAACGAGAATGAGGGTAATAATTGCCAGGACAGCCATGGACAAAGAGAGGGAGTTGTTTCAGTTCCAGTAGATCAGAATGGACCTTACGTCGAGGTGATCACATCCGGAGTGTCGGAGCCATTTCTGCTGGATACTGGTGCTACAAAAAGTTTGATTATGCACTCAAAACTTCCTGGCGCACCTTTGTCCGGCGAAATGAACGTTTCAGTAGGTTTTTCTGGCGCCCCTGTTAGAAACCCGATCTCCAATCCCATGCCCCTTTCTGTTGGCCCATGCGAATTAGAAGCACCCCTCATTCTTACAACAGGTTGTGGCGAAAATTTGTTAGGTTTCGATTTGCTGAAGAGATTGTATGCAACTTTATACTGTTCTCCTTCGGGAGTACAACTCACCCTTGGTAAGAAAGTGATTTCCCCGATGTATTTGGCAAAGAAGAGCATTCCGACTGAATTGTCATCTCTTCCAGATGTACTTTGGGCGAAGGGTTCAAATGATGTAGGTCGTTTGGAGATAGCACCGTATGTCATAACATTGAAAAGTAACGTCAGGTTGCCACGCATTCCATAATATAGAATGTCAAAAGAATGTGAAAAGGCTTTGCTAGAAATAGTCCACGATCTATTTGCGAAAGATGTCATTGAAGAAACTACAGGCAACATTTGTAACAGTCCCGTTTTGCCTGTCTTAAAGCGTACCGATCCTTCACAGCCCCCTGTGTACCGATTTGTGATTGATCTCAGGGAAGTGAATAAGATCGTTGTACCGCAGTTTCCAGTCGTTCCCGACATCACTGCCTTATTGACAATGGTTCCAGCCTCAGCCAATTGGTTTTTAGTGATCGACCTGAAGAATGCCTTCTTCAGCATCCCGATCGCCGAAGAGAGCCGAGACATTTTCGGCTTCAATTTAGGAGGTCGAAGTTTCCGTTTTAGATGCGCTCCCCAGGGCTACTGCGAGAGTCCATCAATATTCAGTCAAGCTCTGAAAACGCAACTTGATACGATTACTCTACCTGGGGCGCGACTCTGATTCAGTATGTAGACATTTTACTGATCGCTACAGATACTGAAGAAATTTGCAAGCAAGCCACGCTGTCCTTGTTGCGTCATTTATGTGACATGAAGCACAAGGTCTCGCTTTCCAAATTACAATTTTGCCGACAAGAAGTAACCTACTTAGGTCACATCTTATCGAAGGAGGGAAAGAGACTGACCCCAGAAAGGATACAGGCAATTGCAGAATTGAGTATCCCAAGGACACAAAGAGAAGTGCGTGCTTTCTTGGGCATTACATCGTACTGTAGACAATGGATACCGAACTTCTCACTATTGGCCAAACCCTTGCTGGCATTAATGCGTAAAGACACACCCAATCCTTTGCCTTTGTCTGAAGATTGTCAGGCGAGTTTCCATGAGTTGCGTGATGCATTATGTTCGGCTCCTGTGTAGGGCAACCCCGACTACAGCAAGCCGTTTACACTATACGTCCATGAGAAGGAAGGGTGCGCATTATCGGTCTTGACACAGCACTTTGGGGGCAAACAACGCCCATGTGCATACTTCTCCGCGACTCTAGATCCCGTAGCTAAGGCATTACCGAGTTGCTTGAGGGCCACTGCCGCAGCGGCTGTCTGTATTCGACAGTCGGCTGGGTTAGTCATGAATAATACTCTGACCGTTATGGTCCCGCATGCAGTAGACATCCTACTGAACAGGACAAAAACACAGCACCTAACTACTGCTCGACTATCCAGCTATGAATTGACCCTGTTAGCAAGTCACATTCACATAAAAAGGTGTGATACACTCAACCCTGCTACATTATTACCCATTCCAGCAGAGACAGATGAGGTCGACAAACATGATTGCTGCTTTAGGACAGAGGAAGAGACCAAAGGGAGAGTAGATTTGAAAGACACTCCCCTTCCCGAATGTAATGATAACTTATGGGTTGATGGTTCATGTTTCAAGCTGCCGAATGGTAATACGACTGCAGCATATGCCGTGACAACATTACACACGATTGTAGAGACAGCTCGCATCCCCCAGAATTCTGCACAAGCAGCGGAGTTAGTCGCACTCACAAGATCATGTGTGTTGGCGAAAGGAAAACGAGTAAATGTGTACACTGATAGTCAGTTCGCCTTGGCGTCGCCCACAGTTTTGGAAGATTCTGGCGTGAACGTGGGTTCCTGACGTCGCATGGTGCAAAGATACAACATGGCCAGCTAGTACACGACCTTCTCGAGTCACTGACCTTGCCCCTACAGGTTGCAATTGTGAAATGTAGCGCGCATAGAAAGATCCGAGATGATGTTGGTCGAGGGAATGCATTTGCCGATGAGGTCGCGAAAGAGACTGCAAGGAACACAATGAGTCGGATGTATGTAGTAGGCCCTGCTAGATGGACCCCTGATGTGGGTATGTGTTAAGACACCATTGAAAGTGTAAAGACTATACAAGCTGACGCTACCGAGAGAGAAGTGAATGAATGGAGAGAAAGCTAAGCTAGGTTAGACGCGAATGGTTGTTGGGTCGAACTGTCAGAACATCAGCGATGGTTGTTACCCGACGCTTATGTGCTCGCAGTGGTAACGATGGCCCATGGAATGGCACACAATAGCGTGAAAGGAATATGTAAACTGTTGGCCCCAGTATGGCAGAATAGTGGTATCCCAAAATGTGCAGAGAATCTGGTCAGAAACTGTATGGTGTGTTTGAAACACAACCCGGGTAGGGGAACCCCAACCCCAGCTGGTCATTTCGCCCCTCCAACATACCCGTTTGAGGTCTTGCAACTCGATTTCATTCACATGGAAAGGTGCAACAACCTGAAATATGTCCTTGTTGTTGTTTGCGCTTTCTCCAGGTGGGTAGAAGCATACCCCCTTAAGAACAACACTGCCTTGTCAACTGCTAAAGCCCTTGTCAAGGAATTCTTCCCTAGATTCGGCATGCCTAGGATTGTCTGGAGTGATAATGGAAGTGAATTTGTGGGACGAGTAATGAAGAGTGTGTGAGTGTCTAGGCATCCGCCAGAAGTTCCATGCTGCAAACCACCCCCAGTCGGCAGGATTGGTAGAGTGCTATAATGGCACTTTAAAATTGAAACTGGCCAAGATCCAAGCCAGCACAGGCCTCAAGTGGCCAGATGCCCTGCCTTTAGCACTCCTGTCTACCAGAATGATTGTCCATTCTAGACTGGGACTTAGCCCACACGAGATCGTGTTTGGGCGCCCAGCTAATATATGGGGAGTACCGAGGCCAAGAAAGCTCAATGAGATCGAGTACCGTGTACTATTTGACTATTTGCACGAATTGACAACTAAACTGCATACTTTACATCAACAGGTCCACAGCTCCTCTCCACCGGCGTCCGACGATCCAGGCCACACCATCGAGCCCGGCTCCTGGATCCTGATTCGGAATTTCAGACGTACCAAGAACTAGCAGCCTCGCTGGACCGGACCTTTCCAGGTTTTACTGTCTACCCGCTCTGCAGTACGTGTCCACGGGAAAAAACATTGGGTGCACGGCGCCCACTGCAAAAGGGTCCCGTTGCCCCTTCCATACGACCGATGGGTCCAGCAAGGAGTCGCTGACTCCGAGACTGAAGTCGTACCCCGTTTTGTCCCCTTCAGCGATGCACGATTGAAAGGAACTGGTACTGACACGGAGAGTGATTGTATTTTACAAGGATCTGTGCCCCCGTCGATGCAGTTGGACATTACGGAACCAGAAACATTGTTCGAAGATCCCGCCGTGCCTGGAAAGGAACGATATAATCTGAGGCCAAAACCGAGGAACTGACTTAACCGAATTTGTGCGATTCCCCCCTCTTCCCATGAACTATTTTTAATTCCACAGCTCTCTCGCCCAGGGAACTAGCTCATTTTTTGATTTTCGAACCGCCATCCGGTTCTGCTGCTAAGGCCGCGGTTGAAGTCTGAGGAGTGCAGCCGGGGACGCCAAGGTCAACGGTTCTGGTCAGTCTGAGTCGGAATCACCCCGGACTGGACAGAGCGCACATCTTGGCAGAAGCAACCTCCCACCGCGGGCAGCAACCAGAGGATGGAGTTTCCAGGGGTTGAGAGACCTGCTAGACACATGACCTTTGAAAAGAAAATATGTACTATAATGGCAAGAAGACGAACTCTAGTGTTAAGCATCTTAATGTTGTTCAGTATAATAATGTTTTTGACTGGCTTTGCTCTGTTCATCTTTCGAGTTCCATTCATACACAGCACACAACCCGCACCTTCTCCCACTGATCCTACACACTCCTTTCACCCTCTACCTGAACACGAGTCTGCCAGAAGACTGGAATTTGCAAATGACTCCTTTGTCCAGCTCCTACACCAGCACCAGTCTATTATGAACACATCGAACTGTTGGATATGCGGACTCATGCCACACACTGCAGATAAAGGCATCCCTTATTTTGTCCTGCCATTTAGTTATTTCGGTTCCCTGTGGGCTTTCCAGACTATGTTCCTGTATTCCCTTGAACCCTACATTCGAGGGGAGAACTCAAAAAATAAGGCACTAGTGGCAGGGATCCGAAATATGAGTAGAGATATTGACACGGTTAGAGCAACTCCCAAGGATGAGTTTACCCCATACAGCAGGTGGAACATCACCAAGTATGGGATTTCCTTAAGTGAAAGCCAGAAATCGACGAAATCCTCCCCAGTCTGGATAGTACCCCACCGAGGTCACTTATGTCTGCAAGGTATTGGCAGGGATCCCAAAGCGTAGTTGGGGAAGAGCCTATGTACGGAGACGTATGTGTTCGCCTCCCGAACTTCCCCTCCATTCTTGGCGGCTAGAGGCACCTATTTCGTCTGCCATGACAAAGCCTACACATGGTTGCCCCCTGATTTCTCGGGCACATGCTTTATCTCGTTTCTGCTGCCACCCACCTACACGGCCGAGGCAGATTACCATCGGACAAGGATAGTTAGGGGTGTCGTGAGTCAAGACGACACCGCGGGTCAGGAGTTTGGAGACTTCGCAAAGGGTTTTCTGCCATTTTGGGGGCCCATGGTGAACAGTAGGAACATTAGACAACTGACGAGAATAGTTGAATCCGCCGTGACTGAAACGGCCGGTGCCCTTAACAACCTGACAGCTGAGCTTCAGTTGGATCGACTTGTTGACCCTTCAGAACCGGGTTGCCCTAGATGTCATACTTGCAGACCGTGGTGGTGTATGTAAAGTGATCCAATCTAGTTGCTGCATTTTCATCCCCGATAATGCTCCGACAGTGTACCAGGCCATCTCCAAATTACACAAAATATCTGATTCCCTTCACACAGAAAAAGGGGATTGGTCTCTGCTAGGGTGGTTCTGGGAACTGATCTCTGCCTGGGGAGGGAAAACCCTGATCTTCATTGGGATGATCTTAGCCGTTCTGTTTATGTTCTGCCTGTTTGTGCAGTGCGCTCCTGCAATATGTGGCCTCTGCGCCACCTCATGTGTAAGGAAGCCTGTGTCAAGGGACGAATTGAGCAACAGAATGATGCTACAGCAGCATCTCCGTGAATTCACCAATACAGACTTGGACTCAGATTAGTGTGAGTTATTGCCTAATATGAGGGCAAAAGGAGGGTCTGTGGTACTGCAGATTTGGACCCCGCTGTTTTACAGATATCGAGGTCCAACACTCGCGTCATAAAACATCGTCGTACCATGACGAATTTGGTATCTACGAACCGGTAATGATCAGGACATTATCCCTATGTATTTGCGTCACGATTGAGTGATGCTAACACCCCTAAATCTTAGTTTCCGTCCCGAACCCTCGAACTCCATTTTGTAAACGGCATCCATCTTAGGGCTTGCCCTCATATAAGTCAATTGATTAAAGCCGATCTAAAGGACACGTCCTCTGTAGCTGACTTCCCCATGACCTGGCCGAAGCTGCCTCCACTGCCTCCAGCCAAGCCTGCTCGGGCAGCTCCTCGCCCAGTGGCCGAGCAAGATATCATCAAGGCACAACATGTCATAAACCATTCACCACATACAGACTATGTTTTCCATACACACACACACACACCTGTCCATGATTCTTGTTTATGACCCGTTTTATGATGGGAGGGTGCTCAACCTTATTTGCATTTCATCGATATCTGATGGGAGTTCTGGATTTGGCGGGGTAATCCATCACCAACCGGACATCTGAAATATGTGCTGACCAGCATGACTTCGCTCTTTGTATTGTTACGAAAATATGTGTATAGCCATATCATAAACTCAAGAATTCTTGCCTACAGCTATTATTTATGTATATAAGGAGAAGGCTGGTTCTGTAAAAACGAACAGTCTCCTGAGAACTTACGGCCCGTGTTGTCGTACTTCTAGGACGCATGTTACTTGGTTGTAGCCAATAAAACTCGATCATTGACTTCACCTAGAAGACTCAGTGTTTCTGTAAGTCCAGAACAGGGAGAACTCAGAGGTCTTTGGGTGTGATCCGCTGGCACCACCGGGTCTCTAAAAACCCGGCACCTCAAGGAGCCACCTATCTCGTGATACTTCGAATACTCTTCCAGGACAACAATGTGCAATCATCCGGACCCAACACTAGGCGGCGATCTATTCACAGATATGAATGTCAGGAGCCCTACATGCCAAGAACAGATGCATACTGGTAAGTAGCATATTCCAAATTAATAGCATCGTTATTCACAAAGCCAATAGCTTACACTTTTCTAATGTGAGTCCTATTGGCTATGGCCAGGCTTGTTGGTAGCAAGCAAGGACAGTACTGTTGTGGTGCTCAGTGATGATGTGGTTGGGCTGAGTGATGATGTGGTTGGGCTGAGTGATGATGTGGTTGGGCTGAGTGATGATGTGGTTGGGCTGAGTGATGATGTGGTTGGGTTGAGTGATGATGTGGTTGGGTTGAGTGATGATGTGGTTGGGCTGAGTGATGTGGTGGTGTCCCAGAGTGATGTGGTGGTGTCCCAGAGTGATGTGGTGGTGTCCCTGAGTGATGTGGTGGTGTCCCTGAGTGATGTGGTGGTGTCCCAGAGTGATGTGGTGGTGTCCCAGAGTGATGTGGTGGTGTCCCAGAGTGATGTGGCGGTGTCCCCGAGTGATGTGGCTGTGTCCCCGAGTGATGTGGCTGTGTCCCCGAGTGATGTGGCTGTGTCCCCGAGTGATGTGGCTGTGTCCCCGAGTGATGTGGTTGTGTCCCCGTGTCCCCGAGTGATGTGGTGGTGTCCCAGAGTGATGTGGTGGTGTCCCCGAGTGATGTGGCTGTGTCCCCGAGTGATGTGGCTGTGTCCCCGAGTGATGTGGCTGTGTCCCCGAGTGATGTGGCTGTGTCCCCGAGTGATGTGGTTGTGTCCCCGAGTGATGTGGTTGTGTCCCCGAGTGATGTAGTTGTGTCCCCGAGTGATGTGGTGGTGTCCCCGAGTGATGTGGTGGTGTCCCCGAGTGATGTGGTGGTGTCCCCGAGTGATGTGGTGGTGTCCCCGAGTGATGTGGTGGTGTCCCCGAGTGATGTGGTGGTGTCCCCGAGTGGTGTCCCCGAGTGATGTGGTGGTGTCCCCGAGTGATGTGGTGGTGTCCCCGAGTGATGTGGTGGTGTCCCCGAGTGATGTGGTGGTGTCCCCGAGTGATGTGGTGGTGTTTCCGAGTGATGTGGTGGTGTTTCCGAGTGATGTGGTGGTGTTTCTGAGTGATGGAGGGCGGAGTTGGAGGGCGGAGTTAAAACAAAAGCTATTGTGCAATTATAAAAGAGATAGCATGCAACTGCAATGCATAGTGGTTTCACAATGCGGTCCACAACTTGGTGCAAAATGCTCTAAAGGAATAAACACAAGCGCGATAGGGAATAGGGAAGGGAAGCCTGGCAAGTGAACTGTGCTTATTAAAAAAAAATGGTATGTCGGGGAGTTGTGGGAAAGAAGGGAAGTGGACTGGTGATTTGGTGGGGGGAGCAGGTGTTTTACTAGTGAAAGTAACATGGTAGGAAAGAAAATGGAAAAGAAGAATGAAAAAGAGTATTTATGTGCTACCCAGACACCCCCTTTGATGGACACCACAATGATTCAGCTACAGCTGACAGAGCTTAGACATGGTGCAGTACGGCTAGTGCAGTGAAGCCCCTGTGTGACACTGAAAAGTGAAAGAAAACAGTCAACAGTGAAAAAAGGAAGCAATTCGTAGAGGGCAAGCTGCTTGCCACAAAAAGTGAATGTGGATGTTTGCAGACCCACTGAATTTGCTTTACTTAACTTATTTTCACGAATTGTGATGGCTGCGTGTTTCCATCAAAATGCAACTACCAGGCTGTGTGCATGTGACATTTGTCTGCTTCTGTGGAGTATTTACTTGCAGTGGGGCAGTTTGCTTCTATTACAGTAGACTTACTTAGCAGACCCCCCCGAGCGCCATCGCGAGAGAGGGGACTGTGATTTGAGAATGTCAGCTGGGTTAAAGAATGCACTGCACATAGCTTGCATTTTTGTGTGAAATGAATTGAACACTGATTTTCTGTACTTGCGTATCGGACCTGCTTAACTTTGCCTTTTTAGAAGTTTTACTTACCTGGCTATTGTTCTGGGCATGGTAGGGCTCCCCCAACAAAAAGCATCTGCGGGCTTGCAGAGAGGCAGCTCTGAGCTAGTATGAGGACCCCATGCTATAGTTTTGGAGCTCTGAGGCAGTAAGCAGAAAATGGAAGAAAGGAAGTGGACAGAAACCGAGGCAAGGTTCACAGCAGGACTGTTGACAAACAAGCTCACTCAGTGTGTGCTGAGAGTTCAGCGCGTCAAAACACAGCATTTGTGTCGGGCCTATCTAATAAGTGAAACGCTGTGTTTATGTAGGAGGGTGGTGGCCGGGCGGAAGCAGAGACGGTGGAAAACAAGGGAACTGCTGCTATTGTGTGGGAGGGCAATATTAAACAAGGAAGCGAGAGAGGAAACTAGGAGCTAGGAAGACATTTTAGGCAGGGAAGTGGGCAGGGTGGGCAGAGGAGGTGGGTGGGGCAGGGCAGAGCAGAGGAAGGGGTGAGGTGAAGCTCAGCTAAGGATGTGACAGAGTGTGAACGAAAGGGATGTAGCGCGTAAGAACATCTGATGGGGGGGAGAGCGGCAACCTTTGAAGTCCGATGCGAGGCACAGACAAATGCTGATGGGGGGGGGGGAGAGGGGGAGCGGCAGCCTTTGAAGTCTGATGCGAGGCACAGACAAATGGTGGTTTGTGATGTGGCTGGTTTGTGCATGCGCATACATCACATGAACAGTGTCTAATCCGCCGTTTTGGCAGACTTTTCGGACCGCTTACTAGAAATCTCAACAAACTAGCATTGCTAAAGCAATGCTTTAGGTCGAGACCTAAAAACGAAACCTTGCTTCATGAATCCATGGGTTACAAGTAAGGACATAAAAATTTGATTTGCATCCATCCAAGTCTTAGGAAGGTACGCCAGGCTCATGAAACAGCGAAGAGGCATGCAAACCTGAACAAAACATTAAAGAAGACGCCATGCTCTGATGAAATGCCTGAGGCCCTTTCGATTCCTGGAAAGGTGTAGTGCGCTTTGGTACAAAAAGCAAAGACATTCTAGAAAATAGATCTCACAATGAACATTAATCCAGACTACTAAGTGACAATGTCCTATACGTGAATGCTTTACATTGAGCACTAACACATCTGCAATCAAATCATTGCCAAAAAAATCACAAGACGAACTCTCATTCAGGCATATCATTCCAAAAAGGATGCGGATCTCAGTTTCAAAATCTCACTCTGGTCTGGTATCAAAGATCCAAAGAAGTAAAAGCTGGATGACAACAATTCGTCCACAGCACGTGGTGCAGATGGTTTTGCTGACTCAGACCTAGCCCCTTTTTTAAAATCAGACTTGTTCGTTATCAACACTGATTCCACTAGGCACAAAAACAAGAAAGAACAAAGCTTTTGAGGAATCACTCCAGTCAGTGTAAGACCTTAGGCTCCTGCTATGGCAGAGCTCTAGAAATAAAATGCCATTTTCTTTTTGGTTTAAATCATTTTATTGCATTTCAAGAAATAAGACACAACACAGGTCGGGCAACGTACATCTCAGGGTCACGCCCCTCTTCTGACCCACGCCCCCCCTCTCACCCACGCCCCCCCTCTTCCAGGGTGGTCCAGAGCGACTGGGTTAGGAAATGTGTCCATGCGGGCGGGCGTGGGCTTAGTGCTGACCGACCATGCCCCAAACAACCCCAACAGAACCCCCCCCCCCCTGTGAACAACCCCCCTCCCCGCCCCCCCTGTGAACAACCCACCCCTCCCCTTACCCCGGAACCCTCCCCTCCGGTGTGGTCACTGTTCTGATGATCCTTATGCCAGCTTATCGAACTTAGACGTTGTATACAGGGGTGTCAGAGGCCCTCTGGAACTAGTCAACCAATTGCAAAACCCTGAGGTATTTTGGGCAGGTGAGCTTGTTGAATTCATCGGATAGGAGATCTACCATGGGTTGCGACATTCTCTTTTAAAAAAAAATCAAACTGTTCTCGGGCGGTAGTTTTCCAATACCCAATGTTCATAGGGTAGATTCTGTACCAAAGACCCTCCAGGACGGAATCCGACCAGGAACAGGTAAAGAAGGCTGATCAAATGATGAACATTTTGCAGGCGATGCAAGATAATGATGTAATTTTATGTAAAAAATTGATTTGTGTTGTGATGGTCATTCAATTACAAAAAAGCCTGACAAGCTGTTTGTACATAAGACGATGCCTAGAGCTTTACCCAGTTATGATTTCAAGAGGCTGAAAGGAAGCCTTCTTTATAGTACTACTTCTGGACACTCTCCTAAAAAAACAGTTAGATGCTAAACAAATTGGATGCTAAGGTGGCTACCAAGTCTACTTTATATGCATATATCCTATTCCACTGCCCTATCATTGAATTATCATACTGCCATGTCATTTTCACTAATCAGTGGGAACTGCTCGTTTGACACCATCTTAGTTTGTCATCCACAGACTGATTCTGTGTACCCCCGCAGGATATGTTGTCCCTCTGACCAGCTAGCTCACAGTGCCACTATAACCCCCCCCTAAACCCAGACAGGGAGCGAACCGTTCTAGCAATCACTGAACACCACAACCAATCTCCCCAGGAACCGTGATGACAGATCTAGGACATTTCGCTCATTAGCTCGTGCCTCGTTTGCTCAGAGAAATAAACAAAGAATACACAGAGGGACATTTTTATTAATGTTTATTGAACCAAAGTGATTCTTGTATAAAATATACGTGCTGCAATGATCAATAGACAGAATCAGATGAACGTTATTATAAGTGTCTGGACAGTGAACAGAACAAAAGTTCTACCATTGTGCTTAAACAACGTATATATGCAAGCAAATATAATAATATAACAATCAAACGTACTCCTACTTTACGGACCCTAACCTAGGGTATCTGTGTATGTTCTGCCAAAAATACCCTCACTGGATGATCCAACCCCATCACCTGGTGGGTAAGAATGTAGGACCCCATCTTGGTCACAAGCTAGACGTTCACCCCTCACGGAGATGACAGTCAGCTCCTGGGCAAAAGCATCAGCATATAGAGTCCCCTCGAATTCAGAAGAAGCGCTACCTCTGACCACATCCGGAAACAGATGTTTATTTGTCGAAAAAGGCATCCTTACCTTGGGCTGAGATTGTGATCAGGCTGCTATTGTTTGTATGCTAGAGATAGTTGTGTTGCCATATAAATGTCAATAACAGACACATTTGCACAATGTACTTTTATGCCTTGTACATAATGCCATGTCTTTATAATGGTGTACTTACGAAGTTGATTCATGTAAGCAAGGTCGGTGTTTCTAGGAAACTAACCCAAAGTGTCATGAATGCAAATGTGTGTCAAGAGTCGATGTGAAAAGTGAAGGCAACTTTAGCAAAGACCCGTGTACATGTAAAAATGTCAACGTTTCCTACTAGGCCTAACTGTGACACAGGACACCCCCTGACTAAGAAATTATCTAAAGTTAAAATCCTACTACTAACAAGCATTTACAATGCAACGGTCTCGCCTTTGTAAAAGTTAGAGCTATTGGCATTGTAATTGTCAATTTTTTTATTTATGTGTTGGTTTTGAAAACAGATAAATAAATGCCATTGCCATTTACAATGCCAATAGCTTAATCTCTTGCAAATGCGAGACCTAGTAGTAGAGTGAGTAATCGTGAGTAGTAGAGAGTGCGTAGTAGAGGAGTAGAGAGTGTGTAGTATAGTAGTAGAGTGAGTACTAGAGAGTGATTGAGTAGTAGAGGGAGAGGCGAGGGGAAGAGAGAAAAGATTGGACAGGAGAATGGTGGGCGAGTGAGGAGGCCATTGTCCAAAGTGTATGACTGAAGCATGGTGTGCTAGGACACTGGCTTTTACAAAGAGCACAATTGGGCACTAAATTTGTAACATCATGCAGCTTTACTGCTAACCCTGCGTGACACATAAATGATAAGACGTGGAAATCGTTTTTCTGTGCATATCTCTCATGTGTGCATCACACATGTAAAGTGTCTTTTTGTTTTGATCCTATCAAAATCTTTGCAACAATCACACTTCAGAATCACAAAAAAACTACGAGCTTCATTTTTACTTTTCTTACTGCTGAAATATTGTGAAATATTTTTCAAATGTATTTTGCAAGCATTTTCAGTTTTACCTACCCCTTTTACGCACCTTGATTGCTTGCTCTATTGTAACTGTCCTATTATTTATATAGCGCTTACTACCCCTGACGAGGCGCCGAAGTGCTTTCAATAATGGTTCGATTTCTGTGGACAATAAATTACATCTGCTCAGCACTGTATTTTACTCTGTAGATGGCACGCAGCATGTTTGAGGGTGCAAGTATGCTGCATTTAGTACCACACTGTGGGGGCTTCTAAGCGCTAGATTTACCTTTAAAGTAGGATGTTTACAGTTCGCAGGTAAAGGCCAATAGACACCAGAATGCATCAATGTCGTATCATATGCTGGTGGGCCCCTTTAATACCCCAAAGTCAAAACAGCATTTAAGGCACTTTAAATATGTGAAGAATTCTGAAATTGTCTGCTTATGTTTTCAATTAATGTCGGAGTCGAACTTGTATATTTAATATTAGACATACCTGAACATATTTGCTCAGTAGATGGCTAAGCACGGGCCCTTACCGGAAGTTTAAACAGGATTTCATTTGTAAAATATCCTGCAATTGCCACGCATGCGCAGACACTTCTCAAACTTCCTTGGCCTATTTCCACTCGGAGGGGGGTGGTGTGGGCAATTGTTTTAATTGCAGAAATTAAATTCTGGCGCCACGAATTATACACTTCAGCCCCTTGCCGGGTTGCGATTTGTATTTTAACAAAGAACATAAGCTAGTGATTTACTTTGTTAATAACACCCGTTTATTGTTGGGGAGCCCCTGAATATTGGTTGAAGGGCGGCGTTCACTTGTGAAAACATATCTCAGAGCCGCCCTGGGACTACTGGCCCGTTCCCGTAAATCTGCCAGACAGCTTGCGCCACACCACAGCTCCTCGTCTGCTGGCAGTGAAAGTCCTGGGGGCTGCTAGTGTGCACAAACGCCACAAGGGAGTGAGCAAGTGTGATTTAATGTGCTCGTATCACGATTTCATGGCTAACCTGGACCTAGAGATAAACATCAAAATGACTTTTGTTATGTCCGCAGGCCCAAGGAGGAAAAACATTAAGCCTATGTATATTGAGAAACAAAAATTGGATACTACAATCACCTACCCATACCTGGGCGTAGTATTTGACAATGGGGCTTTGGGGGAGGCGGCCGACCAGCGGGAGGCCTGCCACCCCCGGGGAGTTTTGGGGCCAGGGGGGGGGGGGGGGGGGGGGGGTAGAGCCAGCACCATACGTGGGCTGGTTTTGGGCTACTTTTTTTTTTTTTTTTAAACCTTTATTATATGCGTTCAACACAAAGGCATGACAGTTACAGCATCTGCAATTCAATATGGCAATATGTTTGGTACATTCATTAGAGAGAAAGAAAAAGATGAGCATTAGGTTCACCATCAATACTGCGGCCAGCACAATGTATACACACTTCCCATTGTCCCACAGTGGGCGGTCAAGTGGCTAGAGTCCTCTCATCCTATCCAACCGGGGGGAGGGCATACGGAAAAGGGAAACCACCTCTCCCCGCGTACAGTTGGGACATTAGTCAAATAGGTACACTATTGCGGTCCGTCCCAATCCTGTATCGTCGTTGTCTGTATCAGTCAGCTAACTGCGTAGCCTTGTGCAGTGGCACGCTCCTTGTGTATCTAGTGTGCGCATCCCCGCCCTGTACCTCAGCGTGTGATATGTATATGAGTGTAGAACATGAGATTCACCTGAGGACGGTATGCTGTACTTTCCCAACACTGTGTAGCTCTTCGCTCCATGCTATTGCAGTATACATTGTGTATACATTTCCACCATCCCTTAGTGCCACGATGATGGGAGGGTTAGCGGAATTCTGTCACTAGAGCCGTATCTCATGGACCACAATTACCCAAGTGTCCCCCACAGCATTCCACCAACAGGCTCGTCGTCTTATCCCGAGTTAGGCGGCACTATGCTCAGCATGTAGTGTGGGGTGTAGTGGGGTGTATGAAGTGTAAAGTACCGATACGCTCATGGGCCCGGGACCGGCTCGTCGTCTCCAGAGGAGTCACTTTGCGTCGCCTGAGCCAGCCAGTATACCTGTAAGGGGGACCAGAAGTCACCGGGAGCGCAGCGGGCGGGTAGCAGTTCCGCATACACGCCATGTTGTTCCTGACAGTATTGGAGGTCGTCCAACCATTCCTTAAACTTTGGCGCCCTCCCCCTTCCCCATCTGCAAGCAATCCTCCGCTTAGCGAGGAGTAACGCAATGTCAACAAATTTACGATCCGATTTGGGCACATTCCTGGTATATCCTAGCAGCATCACTATCGGGTCCATAGGGAGAGGGCCAGCAATCATAACCTGGAGGGCGGCATGTACCTGGCTCCAGTAAGTCTGTATTGCCCCACAGTCCCAGGCAAGATGCAGGAAACCCGCGCCTTCCATCCGACATCTAGCGCACCTATCATCCGCCGAAAGGCGAAACCTCAACTTTCTGACTGGTGTATAATAATATCTTTGCACAAACTTATAATGAATAATTTTCATTCGGCAACTGGAGGATATTCTAGCCGTG
This sequence comes from Lissotriton vulgaris, assembly GCF_964263255.1. NCBI lineage: Eukaryota > Metazoa > Chordata > Amphibia > Caudata > Salamandridae > Lissotriton > Lissotriton vulgaris. The sequence goes on from NC_141694.1 coordinate 417,540,901, forward strand.
ACCGAGCAGCAGTACCTCCACTGTTCATCCGTGAGTGCGACCGGTAGTTCCGATTCCCAGGCAGTCCGTGCTTTAGACAGGACAACCGGGCGCTGCTCACGAACGGCAGCATAGAGTTTAGACACCAAGTGCGTGCCATCCGATACGAGCATGACATGCAATGGTAATACCGTCCCTGGTTCCTCCGGGAAGTTAGGGAGAATATCTCGCATACCCTGTCGGAGGCGGATGTAGTAGAACACCTCCATAGGAGTCGGGGGAGCATTCTGGAACATCTGATCCTTGGTGCGGAACAATCCATCCTGAAATAGGTCTCCCCACGTATTGAGGTGTATGCGGTGGCACATCGATCGGAAACCTCCCTCCAGTAAGAGTGATAGTCTCGGATGGTATGCCAGAGGCAATGCCGGCGAGTAGAGCATGGGGGCATCCAGCAGTTTGGTCACTCTCCGCCAGGCATCAATTGTACAGGTCACAGTAGCGGCGGGCGTCTCAACATCCCCAACCAGTCCCATCAGCATGCCCTCGAGCGGGAGTGGATGCACGATCCAGTCCTCCGCAGCGACCTGTGGCATAAAGGGAACGGGACGAATCCAGTGATAAGCATGCTGCGCCTGCGCACTGAAATAGTATACTTCCAAGTCGGGCACATCGAATCCACCCCTATCATACGGCTGCATCAAGACCGACCAACTAAGGCGTGGTTGTTTACCTCCACAGAAAAGGCGAAGCAGCTCAGAGCGAAGTCTTTTGAAAAAGTAAGCGCCTGGGTAGTATGGTATGTTTTGAAATAGATATAAGAAGCGTGGGAGGACGACCATCTTGATCAGGGAGGCTCTGCCTGCCATCGAGAGCGGGAGTGCCAGCCAGCGAGTCACATTGTCAGCCAGTCGTGTAATGGCTACACCATAGTTTAAGCGGATAGTGTCCTCCTTAGTAAGCGATACTTCAATCCCCAGATATTTCAAGTCAGAATTGCACCATTCCAAGGGGTAATCCAGCGGAAATCGGGTGACCGAGGCCGTGAGGGGGAAGAATTGCGACTTTTGCCAATTAATATGTACACCGGATATGCCTCCAAATGCTACAAATTCCCTCAGAAGCGGATTGAGGTTGTCTCGTGGATGGCGCACATATAGGGTGACGTCGTCTGCATAGAGGGAGATGCCAATCTGCCGCTGGTTACAGTTAAAGGCCTTGTCTTTGTGTAACTGTCGTATTCTGCAGGCCAGCGGTTCTATAGCCAGGGCGAATAGTAAGGGCGACAAGGGGCACCCCTGCCTAGTCCCTCTCGTGATCGGCATCTGTGCCGAAAGCACCCCGTTGACGACGACCCTGGCGACTGGGGAAGTGTATAGCAATGTCACCCAGGCAATAAATATCCGGGGGAACCCCATTCTGCCCAAGATAGCCAGCAGATAACCCCACTCCACTGAGTCGAACGCCTTGGTGGCGTCCAGAAACACAGCAGCAACCGGCAATTCGGGTGCAATGGAAGGAATTAGAGAAAATAACGTGCGCAGATTGTGAGATGTGGCTCTCCCCGGGACAAAGCCAGATTGGTCCGGCAGTACAAGAGTAGTCATAAGTAGGGACAGTCTAGTTGCCAACACTTTCGCAAGAATCTTCGCGTCACAGTTCAGCAACGACAGGGGTCTATAGGCATCAGTGTCCGTTGGGTCCTTTCCCGGCTTCAGCAGCGAGGTGATCGCCACCTCCCTCATGGATCCTGGCAGTATCCCCACCTCCAGCGATTCCTCGAAGACCTCCTTCAGTACCGGCGCCATGATATCGATGTAACATTTATAGAATTCGGCCGGTAGGCCGTCTAGTCCTGCTGCTTTGCCATTACTGAGGGACATGATCGCTTCTCTAATCTCGTCCAGTTCGAAAGGGCACCCTAAGAATTCCCTGTTACCATCACTTAACCAGCAAAGCGCTATGTCTTCCAGGTAATTACCGAACTCTACCTCACCTTCCTGCTGCGTGGAGTATAGGCGTTTGTAGTGTTGTAGGAAGGTGGCTTGAATCCCCTTAGAGTCCTGATGGATTCTCCCCTCCTTGTCAGAGATTTCTAGGATATGGGAGGCAAAGCGCTGGTGCCTCGTGAGTGCCGTAAGTACCTTCCCCGGTCGGTCCCCCTCACAATAGCGCCTAGCTGTCCAGTATTTACCCCGGAATTTTACCTCCCTGGCTGCTTCCTCCTCATAGGTCGTCAGTTTAGCTCTGAATCGTGCCGCCAGGTCAGGGCTGGGATTCCCTACCATCTCCGCCTCCAGTGCCCTAAGCTCCCCCTCCAGTGTAGTTAACGTGCGCACTGTGCTTCTCAATATTCCACAGCTTTTGGAGATCGTGAATCCCCTCAGTGACTTTAAAAGCTTCCCAAATGGTTTCGACCTTATCCACAGACCCTTTGTTCCTAGGGAAGAAGGCCTCGATCTCTTCTCCGAGTTCGTGTTTAAAGACAGGGTCCAGTAAGGCCGAGGGGAAAAGCCGCCATGGTGGCCTTACCCTAGTATGCCCTGGCACTTCGAGGACGGTCAGTACCGGGCAATGGTCCGAGTACGTGCGAGGCAGATGTTTCACCTGAACTATCCCCCCAGCGAGGTCCCGTGAGACAAAGCAGTAGTCGATCCTTGCCCACGAGCGTGCATGTGTTGTGAAGTGAGTGCCTTCCCTAGCCGCTGGATGTGTGTGCCTCCAACTGTCCACTAGTCCTGCCTCCGTAAGTATCCCCTGAAGAGCGTCTCTGGCCTTCGTGTTGTAATGTCCACTACCGTCCGATCTATCCATCGTGGTACGTAACGATAAGTTGAAGTCCCCCCCCCCAGACAATGTGTGTGGCTTCGGTCTCCAACATGTGGCCCCATAATGACAAGAAAAAACCAGGAGTATCGACGTTAGGTGCATAGCAATTCACAAGCATTATCACATCGGTTCCCAGCCTCCCCCAAAGGATGACATACCTCCCCTCCTTATCCACTCGCACACCCAACTTTTGAAATGGCAGCCTCTTATTGACCAATATTACCGTCCCCCTAGAATATGTGGAATAGGAGGAAAACTCTCTCACACATGCCCATCTGCTCGCAAACCTGGGGGCACTCCCCGGGCTAAGGTGGGTTTCCTGGAGCATCGCTATTTGCACATGGTGCCGATCTAGATATGCAAGTACATTTCTGCATTTCCGGGGGTCATTGAGTCCCCGGACATTCCAGGACACTACGGTGACTGTATCCAAAGTATCATCACCTACATGCGTTACAATATCCCTGAATGAAGCCAACAGCTGGTGTTCCAGCTCTCAATCGAAATGTACCAATTGTCAATCTCCCCGCTGCCCAGTACAGTCTCGCCAATCGAACAACCATATTCACACACATGCTCCCCACAGTACCTGTACTCCTGCCAAAAACGCCATACGCATCAAACTCGCCACTTCCAACAACTAGCGATGCAACACACGAACAACCCCTCATACTCCATGCACAGCCACCCAACCCTGGCTGTCCATCCCCTCCCCCCTCCCACTGAAGCACCCCAAACTTGCCAGTACCATGACCCCCCCCCCCCGCCCCAACCCGCATTGTCAAGAACAATAGAAAAACCATGTGGGGAATTCCCTCTTGGGAACATCAGAGGTACGCACAGAAACACCCCAACTCTCCCCCCCGACCCGCATGTAACATACGGGAAAGACAGAGAAGGTGGGGTGGTGCCTGGCATGTATCGTCCCTGCAGGTCAAAGCCCTCTCGCCATCCCAGTGCCCCTCATCACCACCCTTCAATCCGAGGACGGGCAAATGTCCTGGGGTGAGTTCCATCAGTGCAGCGACGGTACAGTAATCAATCGTTCGTGAGGGCTTCATCACTCCGGCCTCCTTCTAGGCCAGCAGTGTACTATACAAGAAAAAACCTTGACGCCTGTAAGCCTTCCGCTGCCCACATGTCCTCCTGCTGCGACAGACATCCGCTCGATCTCAGCACCACAGTTGCATTGGGATAAGATGTTCAAAAGCCATTTATCGGTCAGCAGTCCCTTCAGGATGCAAGGCAGCCCTCAGTGGTGTCTCCACAGGTAGTGCAAGGCAGTTCCAGCATCCAAAGCATACAGTTTCTGAATTAGTATCCGTAGTGCATCCAGGAGCTATCGACCAGACGAGCATAAGCACCCCATCATGAGTCATCATGCTCGACTGGGTTTCCTGCGGCCTCTTCCTCCTCATCGTTGCGCCTGTCCCTCCTAGTAGCGCGAAGTTTTTTTACGTAGTCCTCAGCCTGCTGCGGGTTCGTAAAGAAGTGCTGTTTGCCCTGATGGGTCACCCTGAGGCGTGCCGGGTATAGAAGGGCGTAGTCTACCTGCATGTCCCTTAGTTTCTTTTTCACATCCAGAAACTTTCTCCTCTGGTCCTGTACCATGGGTGTGAAGTCCGGGTACAAGGAGAACTGCACCCCGTCACAGGTCAAGTTCCGGTTTGTTCGGGCCGCTCTCAGCGCCGCGTCTCTGTCGCGGTAATTGAGTAACCGGGCGATAATGGGACGTGGCTGCGCCCCTGGTTTGGGGACCGGGCCCAGGGAGCGGTGTGCCCGCTCCACAATGAACTGATTAGAGAAGGCCTCCTTCCCTACTGCGGTGATCAGTATGCGCTCCACGTAGTCCTCCATCCGTCCGGTGTTGGTGGATTCCGGAACTCCCGTGACGCGTATGTTATTGCGTCTACTCCGCGCCTCCAACTCCTCATTCTTAGCTGCGATTACTCTGAGGACATTATCCATTCGGGTTAGGCGCGATTCGTGAGTGTTGGATGTGTCCTCAGCAGTGGAGATGCGCCGTTCCGCCTCCGTGAGCCGCTCTTCGTGGACTTCTATCTTTTGTGCAACTCCGTCCATTCTGGAGGATAAGCGGTCAACCTTATCTACGATTGTCGCGAAGCCCTGGCGCATCTCGTCGATAAGCAGTCGCAATTCTGGAGCCACTGGGGCCGCCTCAGCGTTTGATGGTCCTGGGGCACCGTTGGATGCCGTGGTGCCTCGCTGCGGTTTTTTGGTCTCTGGGGGCTCAAAAGACAGTTTCGCCTGTTTAGCGTCATTTTTGCCCATGGTGCCCAGTCTGTTGGTGCCAATCGGGGCCGGTAACTGACGAGCAGCTAGTTGGTGTCCCTCCGCCAGTAAAAGGCACTCAAGCCGGCAGCCCACAACGTGACGAATCCCCCCAGGGCAGTAGAAGTCAATGAGCAGGTCGGCAAATTCTCGCCCTAATTATAATGTCCAGGGCGCCTAAGGAGCGTACGCGCTGGCAGCCAGGCTTCAGCACGTCCAAGTAGGCACGAGCAGTCGTAACCGGCTGGGGCACACAGGAAGCGGAGGGCAGTGCAGTGATGTTGGGCCCCCCCCGCCCCTACAATCTACCGTAAGTCCGACCTTCCGGATGGTCCTCTGGCTCCTTAGTCGCTGTGCCTGGTGGCAGCAGTGTCCCTCAGGTAAATCTGGGAGGCTGGCGGGGAAGCGTGGAGCAGGGCAGGGTGCGCCGCTTTCTCCTCCGGCAGGGCCAGGCGAGGTGTGCCGTGTATACCGGGAGTGTCACCCGGTCTCAGAGACAGTGATCCGGCATGCCACTCGTCGCAGCACTGTTAGGGGTGGCAAGACTCACCTCCACCAGCCCCCGAAGATCCGTCTGTCAGTTGCCCGCCTCTCAGGCCGTGGTCGGAGCTTTCGAGGCCTAGCAGCCTCGTGGGGAGCCGCGGCCTCGCGTAGGCCAGTGTCCAGTGCGCCTCTGCAGCCCTCCGTGGTGTCTTCTCCCGGCGGCCGCTCACCGCGCCGTATCTCGGGCGCCGGACCTCCGATCCTCACCAAAGTTGGGCAGAACCAGCAGCACTGGTATTTCCACACTCGGTGCGAGTTTCAGGCTTCAACTCACAGGGGAAGCATATATTTGCAGGATGTTTCTGGCCAGGCAGCCAGAGCCTCACAGAAGTGCGGCCATTAGCGTGTGCGCCCTCTAGCGCTCCCCTGGTTTTGGGCTACTTGGTAGCCTTGGGCTGGGGTGGGATGGTTTTGGGCTGGTCCCCTTTAAAACAGGACATCTTGAGTCACAGGCCACCGTTTTAGAAAGAAGATGGCTGGTGACACAGCAGCCGGGCGGGGGTGTGGCGGAGGTAATTGATTTGGTAATTATTTGCAGGCGTAAAGATACTGCATGATGATTGTGCATCTATTGAGGATGCGTGCGTTCGTGTAATGGTGACATTCGGCTGTGATAATTTTCTTGTCCGTTGGAGGCGCAATAAGCGCGATTGTTACGCTAGTACAGTAATTGTTGGAGGCGCAATAAGCGTGATTGTTACGCTAGTACAGTACTTGTTGGTGCCGGTGGTACGGCGGATTCATATTTGCGGGGGCGCATGAGAGGTTTGGGTTTTGAGGCGTTGTGTTCGTGGGGGGGGCGGGGTGGTGATGTTTGTGGCTGTGGTGTGCGGTAAATGGGGGGCCTCTGGGGGAGTCTGTCTTCCGGGTGGCCCTCCCCGCCCCTTTTCGGGAGACGCGGTGGGTCAGGTCGGCGGCGGCAGAATGGATGAGACGCTGGGGGGCTCGGCCGCGGTTACGTCTCCTGGGAGTGTCTTGGCTCTGGAGCTTGCTTCCGCTGTGCGGCCTCGCCGCGGGTCCTATACCCCATAGCCGGTTCAGTGAGTGCGATCGGAGGCACAAGACTCTCGTTAGGAACCGGTTCCCTTGTGACATTTCGGCTTTCATGATGCGTGACGTAGGGTTATGAAGCGGCATGTCGTGTGAGAATCTCAGTTGGATTTACACGTGGGGGCGGACGGGGGGGCGGAGTGGCGGGGGGGGGGTGCCCCCGAGGGGGAGGTGAGCATGGTGGGGCCCTCGCGAGTCTCCGTCTCTGCGGGGGAGGGAAGGAGTTGAGAGCCGGGGGGGATGGTGGGGCTGGCGGGGGAGTGTTCTGCGGCGAGTGTGCGACGGGGGGGGAGGACGGGGTTGAGGGGAGGGGTGAGGGGCGAGTGGGGGTGACGGGAGGGCCTGGGTGGGGGGGATGCCTTCGAGTGGGGGGGGCGGTGTCCGGCGGGGAACTGAGGTTGGGCAGGGGCGGGGGGGTTTGGAGGCACGGCGAGCGGGGGGGGGTTCGGCAGGGAGTTGGGGGCTTTCGGGGCGGGAGTAGGTGGGTTTGTTCCCCGGCGTGCTGGACCACACCTTGTTCTGGGCATGGACGCTGAGAGCAGCATACTGCTCCACTCGACCGAGGGGATGGGCCGGGTCTGCCTGGTACGGGCGGTCGTGCTATACTTGGACGCGCCCCCGCCACTCCCACCCCAAAGGGTCAGGACGGCTGCCAAGGGTTGGGGAGGAAGGCATGAGCTTTTGAACAGTGCGGAATATTATTTATTTATGCATTTGAACAGACCGGATACAGGAGCATTACCAGTGAATGAATTGCTTAAGCAAGGTTACAGTACATGAGGCATAAGTGACAAGCGTGTGCAAACAAAATACAAGGAGAGTGGCATGTGTGCGGGTTACAAAAGCGATGTGCTAGTAGAGGTAATCAAGAGTGAGAGTTACGGGGCGTGGTGGCCCCCGTGAAAGTATTAGAAACAAACAGATGTAGGAGGTGGAAAACAGGGTATTACACTGGACCCGTGGCGTGGGCATGTTAATAAGAGTCCCGATCACGGGTGCGGAGAAGTACTGCAATAATGGCAGTCGCATGGACCATGCATGCCCACTGGAACGGCATTTACATAGTGGGAGGGACAAGGTATTTTCTATACAAAAGGGTCTGCCTGCAGGTAATAGTGGGGCATGATTTAACTTTGGAAGGGCCTTGAGGGCGGCGAACTTTGAGGTCAGTTTGGAAAGCCGGGGAGGAGTTGGTTGGGTCGCTAGATAGCGGGGGAAGAGGAGTGGGAGGCTTGGGGGGTGGGGAGAATTGCGGTAGTCCAGTCTTGGTGAGGACCAGCGATGGGACCAGGGTTGTTGAGGCCGTGCTGTGGGAATAAGCGATAGAGCCCACTAAGAGGGCGCAGTTGGTGTCGAGCAGGCTTGGCAATTGTGGTAATGGGGTGGGTAGATTGTGTAGTGTGACGTTTAGGCCCCAGGCTTATGCGCTGGCGACAGGGATGGGTGTGTCATTTCATAGATTCAGCTGGTCCATCCAGGATTGCATCAGTGGAGGAGACAGTAAGGAGGAGGGGAGGAGGAGGTGAGAGTGGAGAGGGCTTGGATCGGGGGATTGGATGTGGTTGTGTCAGCAAGTGGCAGGGGGAGTAGGAAGGAGCCATGAAGGGGGGGATTGGGGGACAAGTTATCTATTTATTTATGCGATTTTATATAGCGCAGACGTTACCCGAAGGTGTCAGGGAGCTTCACAATAGGACCAGTAATGATACACGAGGTAACGGTTACAAATGAACAAATTACGAAAGAAAACGTTGGGTTACATGGGTCAAAGGGGCCAATAGTGAGCAACCAAAATACATGAGGTAGCAATCGGTGCATCACAGGAGAAAAAAGTGATATGTGTGCAGGTTACAAAACGTACAAAGTACCAGTAGAGGTATAATACGGCAATAAGTGGCAGACACTCAGGCACAAGAACAAGCGTTACGTGGGCAATGGTGGCACTCATGCAAGTACCTAAGCAAACAAACTGTGAAGGGTAGCAAGCTGTTTGTTACAAGCGAAAGGTGGAAGGATGGGCCCAGTGCTGGGCAGGAGGCCATGGGCCATTGGAACTGGTGAAGGAGTCTGAGGAGGAGGGGGAGATGCGGAAAGGGGGGGGGAGCAAAGTAACGGTGTTGGTAGTGTTTCAGGTATGCCCACGGCAAGGAGCGTCGAGGGAGATGGCCCCCCCGCCTCCGCTGGTTAGGTGGCGGGATCCAGTGGACGCCGGCCTTGACGCCAGGTAAGGATGGTGGCGGAGTAGGGGAGTGGTTTGAGTAATCCTCGGCTGTCGGTTGGTGCGGATACCGGGAAGCCTGGGGGGGCGCCGGGGAATGGCGCGGTATGGAGGGGGTGCCAGGGGGGTGCGGGGAGAGGGGAAAAGGGGTCAAGGTTCGGAGCATAGGCTCGTCGCCGGTGAGGGTGGAGGAGTTGAGCCATCAATGTGATCACAGGGCCAACGCGGGGCAGGTGTGTAAGGAGGAGAGCGGGGCAGGGATGGGGTCCCCATCCCCTCTTTCGCTTTGGAGCCGCGTGGCTGGGTTGAGGGTTTCCCCTACGGGGTTGGGCGCAGGAAGGAGCCCGGTCAGTCTCGGATGTCCCAGCAGCGTGCGGGGTCTGGGGGGGGGGTGTCAGTCGGTCGGTGAGTTTGGGCGGCGGAGCTCCCGGGGGTGTTGTATACAAGCAGGGACATGGTGCGGAGGAGCAGTGGGTTTTTTCCTGGCGGACAGGCTCTGGGACAGACGCACGATCTGGAGGACTTCTTGCTGGGGGGACGGCCGGGTTCAGCACACTGCCGGAGGTTGCTGGTCAGTTATGGGCCTCGTGGTTTGCCTGTGGGGGCCTCGTGGTTTGCCTGGGGGCGCCCCTGGCGCCAGAGAAGTTGTACGGTCCCAGTACGGTGCTGTCCTTGTTTGGATAGAGCTCGACTCCGGGCCATGGAAGCACGCCTGCCAGAGGACCAGGGGGCGGCAAGGTTGGCATAGGGGCGACAGCACGGCCCATGGGATGTTCAAATTTGGGTGCGCTGGGTGCGACATTAGGTGAATTTTGCAGTGGGTTTTTTCTGGCGGACAGGCTCTGGGCGGTGACGCGCTATCTGGTTGACTTCTTGCTGGTGGGACGGCCGGTTTTCGACGGACTGCCAGCGGAGCTGGACGGTTTTCCGGGCATTGTGGCTTACCTGGGGGTGCCCCGGGCACCAGAGAAGACGCACGGTCCCAGTTTAGGTGCTGTCATTCCTTTGTATAGAGCTCGACTCCGTGGCCATGGAAGCACGCCTGCCGTAGGCCAAGGGGATGGCAACGTTGTCGTTTGGGTCTGACGCTGTCCGGTTTTGACGCTGCCGCATCCTCTGGTACGTTGTCGGTGGGGCGAGAAAAGGGGGATTGGCTTGGGACAGGCGTTCGGGGCATTTCCATGGTGTGCATATGAGCGGACATGGGAGGAATTGTGGCGGTCGGGTGCAGTGGGGGCAGGGGGATAGGCGGCTTCCGCAGGAGCGGGTCTTGCGGTTCGGGTTGAAGTTGATGGACGGGGCTTTCGAGGGCGATTCGCCGTTGGCGGGGGAATGGGGGGACGTATGCGGCACAGGCGTTAGGGGTCCTGCAGCACGCCCTATGGTGTATGGGTGAGGAGCCCGAAGGTGTTACGGAGGCATTGCGTCGGAGTGGGGGCGGCAACGGAGGCGGAGCGTCAAGTTTGAAGAAGGCCTCGGGCCCTGGAGGTCGGACTGTTAGCGGGCAGCTGCTGGCTGCGGGGGTGGGAAGTGAACATACGACATGAAGGACATTTCTCGCCTCTCACATGTGTGTCTTTTCAGGTGCAGGGGAGGGGCCAACTGCAGCGGTGCTGGAGAGTTATGTTGGGGCACACTCAGTTGTAAAGCAGGCGGAAAGGGGGACTGGGTCAAGCAACGGAATCAGTGGTTGGAGTTGAACGACCGGTTTCATGGTCAGCGGCAAGGAAAAGGGGCATGAGCTGGCATGTGTTGTTGCAGGCTTTGTGTGCAGTGGAACAGGAGAGAGTGTGCCTGACGTGGGCTTGGTACAGTGCAAAGGGTTAGTGTTAGGTTAAACAAGTGAAGAGGGATCTGTTAGAGATACGGCGCAGGTAGGCGGGGTGTCAGGTCATTTGGTCAGAGTTTGGTCCCAGGTGGGTTGAAGGGGGGCGAGAGGCCAGCGGCCATAGATAGGACACGAAGGGAATTTTCAAGGAAGTGAAGGTTTCGGGGAAGATAGAAGGTTGAGAGGATGTAGCACCCAGAGCTGCGGCACGAGGCAGTGGATTTGCAGGGGGATGGGGTTTTCACCTGGGGTACGGAATGGAGTTATGTTCTACACTTGAGGGAGGCACTGGAGCGGGATATTGAGGCGCAGATGTCTGGAAGTGCAGGAGTCCTAGGGGTGGGGGGTCGAAAGCCGGTAACACGCCTTTCGAGTGGCGGTTCTTCCTAATATATGGGGGAAGTGTAGGAGATCGGTTGTTGGATTAGCGGGGGTAGGTCAAGCATAATAAAGGATTTAGCCAGGTGGAGAGGCAAATTGACGTTTCTGCTAATTGTTTACTGTTTGTGGATTGGGGAAACCAGTTAGGGGAGGGGGTGGGGGGGTTTTGTCAGGAAATTGCATATTTAGTGAGGTATAGTTTTGTACGGCGCAGGCCAAGGGTTTTTCATTGTTTAAGGTGCACCTGCTTCCAATAAAGCTGCCTTTATCACACCTAATTTTGAGTCTCTGGTTGGTGCTCCCCCCCCCCCCCCTCCCCCCTCTCCCCCTTTGGGCTCCAATGGGGCTTTAGGGGGGCGGAAGACCAGCGGGAGGGCTGCCACCCCCGGGGAGTTTTGGGGCCGGGGGAGGGGGGTGGTAGAGCCAGCACCGTACGTGGGCTGGTTTTGGGCTACTTGGTAGCCTTGGGCTGGTTTTGCGCTGGTCCCCTTTAAAACCGGACATCTTGAGTCACAGGCCACCATTTTAGAAAGAAGGTGGCTGGTGACACAGCAGCCGGGTGGGGGTGTGGCGGAGGTAAATGATTTCCTACCCTCCCTCCCTGGGTTTCGATCAAGTTGATTGGGGGGGTTTTCAAGTACGAGGCCTGGGGGGCAGGGGGATGGGTGATTGCTTTTCTTCAGGGTGTAGGAGGGTTTTTTTGTGGTGTGCGGTGGTTTTTGGAAGGAGTTTTCTTGGGGGCCGGTGCATCTAGTTTTGCTCAATGGTTGTGGGGTTGGTTGTGTCGCTGGAGCAGGTGTGGGGTGATTTTTTGCCTTGGGGCGGTTCTTCCTAATATATGGGGGAAGTGTAGGAGATCGGTTGTTGGATTAGCGGGGGTAGGTCAAGCATAATAAAGGATTTTGCCAGGTGGAGAGGCAAATTGACGTTTCTGCTAATTGTTTACGGTTTGTGGATTGGGGGAACCAGTTAGGGGAGGGGGTGGGGGGTTTTGTCAGGAAATTGCATATTTAGTGAGGTATAGTTTTGTACGGAGCAGGCCAAGGGTTTTTATTGTTTAAGGTGCACCTGCTTCCAATAAAGCGGCCTTCATCACACCTAATTTTGAGTCTCGTCGGTGCTTTTTCCTCCTCCCCCCCCCCCCCCCCCCCCTCCCCCTTTGAGCTCCAACAAATGCTCCTGGAAGCCTGCCATTGAATCAAGGGAGCTTACTTTTAAGAGGACAACAGCCGCCTTGGTTAGCTTTGCCAATAAATTAGGCAGGCGCCCCCGGTAGAACTTCTTGAAATTTACAGGGCTAAATGCATTTCAAGTGCAATATATGGGGCTGGGATCTGGGACTTTGCCAAAGTTGAGCAGGTGCAAAGGGTGGAAAATAATTTTTTAAGATTCATCTTGGCTGTCCCACAGGGAACTTCAACCTATGCATGTCACGTGGAATTGGGATTGACTTTTATAACCGATCTGCTAAGGATCCAACCCCTTCTTTTGTGGCACCACATATGGTCCTCTAGTAAAACCTCTCTTTGTAGGGAGTTCATTGAGGACTGTATTTCCCTCGACAATGGACACAATCACCTGGATAGCGTACATTAGGCAATTCTTTACCGACCTTGGCATGCAACAGTATTACACCTCTCCTTCTACAATTGCAGTAATACCAAGGAAGCGCTTTAAAAAGGCTTGCTTGACTCATCTTGAATCCCTAAGACTCTCTAGTGAGGTCTCTAAACCAACTGTGCAACACTCACTACAAATACAAACAACAATGACGGTCCAGCCTTATTTAACCTATAAGCTTTCGGGATATGAACGATTTTTGTTAACCAGGTTAGGATCAAACATCTTTCACCACCTAGTCACCTTCCCTAAGACTAACACCTGGGAAAAATCACCTCTACCATGCACCTGTGACTATAGCTCTCCCCAAACCACGATCCACACACTGCTCTTCTGCAAATTCTATCAGGATTTGAGGAAACAGTGGCTCACTCCTATTTTAAAAATTATGGGCCTACGTAGGTGTCGCCCGGCATTCCTTGCTCTTCAATTTCTAGAAGTTGAACCTTTTGCTAAACCGTTAGTAAACTGTTTTTTCCTGATTGACTTTTAGTGAGTTGGCTGTCATCCTACATTCAGTCGATCTAAGAATGTTTTGTACATGAGTGAGGGCCTGCAGAGAGTTGTTAATCTGCAGAATCAGTTAAGTATCATCCACTTAATTGACAACTTATCAGTCCATAAAGGCTAAGGCTGCCACTAATGGCTGGAGTTACACATTAAAGAGGAGAGGGGATAGGGCTGAGCCCTGGGGGACCCAAAAGGTAAGCACACCACTATTTGAAATCTGTTCACCCATTTGGACCCTTTGGGACCGCCCTTGCAACAAGGACTCAACAAAATCAATGCTATGTTACTTACCCATTAGCGCACTGATTTAGTGAGAGACTCAAGTTTTATTTTAGGAATGACCATTAATAAACTTGAGTGGGAAGGACACAGTAACTTGGGGGTCCTATGTAACGTTCATGAGTAGACCACACATTTTAATACCACCTCACAGGAAGAAATTCGAGGTGAAACACTTGTGACTTGTTCTGAAATATTAAGAAGATTGTTGCTGAACGTGCCATGAAGTTAACCCTTGTGGTAGAAAGGATTCCTGGGGCCCTATTATACGTAGGGCACAATTTATCGGTTTACGCCATGACACACCTTAAAACAGCTGCTCCGGGCGCAGACCGGGAAAGTGTGCCCTATTACATTGAATATGCTTCCCCTAGTGCAGCTGCAAAGTCATGCTGCCCTGGGGGCAGCGCATTCAAGTGAAAAACTGAGTGGCTATAAAGCAACTGCTTCGTGTTTCACTGTGCAGGAGACAACCCACCTGCACTTCTAAGAGGGAACCGAGATCCCCTTGCAGGTGGGTGCAATGAGTGACTGCACCTACCTGCAAGGGGATGTCTTGGGGATGCATAGGACCTCCTTTTCCCCCTTCAGAGGGCTGCCATCAGGTGGTGCACTGTCAATGCGCCTCCTGATAGCTTCTTTACCTCTGCGCCCACATCTATAATACAGTGCTGGTGCAGAGGCAAAGGGATTCCCTCATTTGCATCGGGCCACGAGCCCCATTCGAATATGGGAACACCCTCTGATGATATCGCTGGCGCTATATGTGCACCAGCGCTGTTTGTATCACAGAAAGGTCTGTGCAAGTGTCTGCCAGCCTTTCTGCGATATCAAAGTGCCCTGGGGCGCACATGCACATTGCACCCCCATGGCACCTTCCATAATAAGGTCCCAGGAGTGTGTTCCATCCACTTCCTCGTATGCTCAAATGACAGAAGACCCTTCCCAAACGTTTAGGACCACTAACCAAGTGGATATGAAGTAAAAAATTCAGAGTTCCAGCAAGTGGATTTTGTGCAAATGTGGAAACATTACAATATAATTAAATCCAATCTAATCTCAGAAATGTTTACCCTGGCTACAACATATATCACCAGTTTAAATTCGAATACAAAAATAATAGGTTACCTTTAGAACCCATTTATAAAATGCAATTATAGGTGCTCATATTGAATCAGAGGAGTCAAAAACATGCATTCTGAATTCTGAAGTGAGTGATGTGATGAAATGGGTATGATGGCCTTATGTCTTGTTCCTAATGTGTGAGATCACTGCAGATGTTGCTCTACATACTAGGCCCAACAGCAAATGGTACTGAAGCTCTAGTGGTTGTAACAAATGTGATAATGAAGTTCTTCCTACGGTGTAATACCGTGCTGCACAAGGAATTGATTTTCACAACTACAACTCCACGCAACCTTCACAACAGATACAACTTAGTTCATTGATGGAGTTCTCCATCCTGTCTATCTTACCACGTCATACTGGCATGAGGAGAGTCCATGTTGCGTGTGGTTGTACTAGAGTTGCAGACAGCGGGATTTATCTGTTGCTGTTTTGGAACAACCTCAAACAATGTGATCAGATCAGAACAGAAGTATGTCATTTAGGCATTAAGAGATCACTACTGCTTATTGCAAAACACATTCCAGGAGTAGAAAATGACATATCAGTCTTGAGTACCTATTTTTCAGGAAAGTTTTTAGCGACTGGTGCATAGGCACCTTTTTAACGCACTGGGCTTCCCCAGCCATACTTCTGTTCTTCACAGGAGAAAACTAAGTGCCAAGATAACATGAACTTAATCTGGCACGCAGAGAAGGGATCTAAGAGCAATACCTTGTTTTTGTTAGCTCACAATTTTTACTTGCACATTACCACCGCTACCTCTCATACCAAAATGATCCCTATTTCTGTAACCAGGATGGTGATAAACCCTACATTGACGTGAAAGATATGAGACTCCAGGAACGCAGATGTTATTAAAAGTCCACAGAGCTACATGCCACCTCTGGTATGGTAACCATAGAACAAAAGAAGCACACACATGAGCCCCAGTCCCTTGAATTTACCTGCATGATGCCTGAGGTATTCAAACTTGTCCAACCGAATTAATCACAGGCATGCACACATGCATGTGAGTTCTTAGGAAGAGAATGATGCCTAGGACGTATTACCCTTTCAAATGAGAGTCAGACAATGCAGTGCGCCAACAATGGCATAATCCATAGCATGCTCATTATAACATGGTAATAGGTCTGTCTCATTTAATTCAAAGTGCACTATTCTGTGCTTCGGTGAGAATGTTTCTGGTGGCTTTGGCAGTTTACTGAAAAGCTCTATCCACACTATCAGTAATAAGAGTGTTTTGTGAAGGTTTGAAGAGAATAAGGACATCCTCTAGAGCAGCAGTACCAAAAGAAGATCTTATGTTTGAGCTGTATATATTTTAAGGTCTCTTTTTTAGCTGCTGCATAAACAAGCATTGAAAATGCAATAGGTCTCGCCTTTAAGCCATTTGCTTTCCTAATGGTATTGTATAGCAAAGCAAATGGCTTTAACTTAAACGGCGAGACCTATTGCATTTTCAATGCTTGTTAAAAGCAGATGCCAAGACTGGTCCCTATCTGGCTCTCCAATTTTACCCTTTCTGCAACCTGTCAATGACTTTGCTGTAACTTCGAAGAGACTCGTTTTTCAGTTTTATATAGCGCAAACTTTGAGCGCTTTACATGAGCACCAGTTACATTACACAAAGGGATATATTTATTTTTTGAATCACAGGACGTCAGGCTCGAACCTGTTTCCTCAGCTTGAAGCCAGGCTGTCTAGCTGTAGGACACAATGCCACAACAGCGAGTAACTTTTTTAATATTATATACAACAAAGTGATAGTTGTTGCTTATTTATATTCTGCAACTTACAACCGTTGACAAAGCCAATAGTCCTGGCTTGTTGTAGGTGTAATGTTACTTGTTGTGTTGTATATCTGGATGAATGGACAGAAGCAGCAAAATACGAGTGGGACAGCACACTATGCTAAGCATAGATTTTTAGCTTAAGTATTTTAAGCTACGCCCTTAATTACAATGGCCACGCCCCTATGAGTGAACCCCGAGTTTTTTCATCTCGTTTAAGGCCTTGCTGGCAAAATATTTATAGAGCGTGTTTTGAGTTCAAAACTATCAATTGGTAAACATGGGCAACTGTTTTTAGCATTCTAATTCAGTCATGGTAAGATCACTCTTAGCAGATCAACTACACAAACGTTTCCTTGGTTTTCACCCAGTGACTGGTGGGTTGGACGGTGTGGGATCAGGATAGTCCTGTACACTCACTGTGCAGTTCTTTGTGCACATCTACATTACACAAATTGGGAATAGATCAGGCGTTTCTGGCTCATTGGTCAGACTTCTAGCTTCTTTTCACATAGTTTGTATTCATTCTTACGCTTAACCCTAGAATAGCCAGTGCACTGTTTGTTCATTTGGTGCTTCCAAATTGCCAAGGTGCTTCGCTGTCGGTTCATAGGACATTTACGTGTGCAGCTTGCGGCGGCCGTCTGAAGAGAGGGGGGGGTGTTGGTGAATTTCTGAGCCGGCCGCTATGGCCCCGCGTCTGACGCAGGTAGGAGGGGATATGGGTTGCAGAGGTCCCCGCCCTCAAAACTCGTTTCGTCCACCCCCTCCGCCACCTGCCACTGCATTTTTTATTATTGCTCGGGGAGCGTCAAATCGGTACCAATAATCTAATGCAGGTGGTTTTGAAAGGTCAAATCCGGAAAAGAACAGCGATGTATCGGTTCAATGTGAGTCATAAACGAGCATTTAGAATACCACGCTTAAGAAGGCTGGAGCCCTCGGCACCGGCCCCAGGCCCTTGTGCCAGCCTCACCTCGCTGTGCTGTGTTTACAGCGAGGCCGTGCACACAGTTCCAGTGGTGGCTTTCTTTCATCTACAGGCCTTCTCCACGCCCCCTCCTCCTGAAAGATGCTGGGAAGGAGAGCCCGGCCAGGGTGGGTGGGGGAGAGCTGCTGCTTAGTACACGACCCAATAAGAGTTCAGCAGTGGCGCGTGCTGCGCGCATGAAGGCAGCGTGCGGGCCTGGGCCTGCTTCACTACTGGTTGAAGAATTTTCTTATCTGCTTGTTAAATAAACAAGCAGATGAGAAATGTCTTTACGGCAGCCACAAAACAGGCTACCTTGTCCGGAGGGGCAGTATGAAAAGCGGACAGGGTGGCACCCAAAACCCCTCTTTTCCAATGGGAAGCGAGTGTTTACCATGAACGCTGACGCTCCCCAATGGAAATGAGGGGCGGGGCTTACAGTACCCTTTTTAGAACAATATCTCTCGCAGGGCGTGGCAGCTTCGCAGCTCCACCCACGCAACACCTAAAAATATATTGAGTAACTAACCTGGACTGTACCATCTCTGACCACTGCCACTTCTGCTCTGAGATTAAGGAACCGTTTATTTCACAATTATCTCCCAACTATCATGCACAAGGTGGTGTCAGACTTTCATGCCAGTCACACAGTTAAAATAACCATTTTCTCAAAATCCTCAGTGTAATACAGAAGATCCTTAAACCCGCTGGATTTTGGAAGAGAGGGGATGTATTAACTAGACAAAAGCATTCAGGAGGGCAACATATTTTTGTGGCGCTTGAGAAAAAATAAATTATATATCCTTTTGTGCTTACAATTATGATATCACTGCTTAGGCAAACAATTGTTCAAAACAGTTCTACAGTAGTTTTTAGTGCAAGTATTCCATAACAAGACATTTTGGAAGCTGCAACATAGGACATCTAAACAGATTTTCACATTGCTCTACAGCATTGGTTAAGAAAGATTTTCTGGCAGGAAATGATGTGCTTAGGAATGTTTTCAGAACTGATTTGCCTTTTAAGATTTGATTACGAAGTCCCCAGACGCATAAAAAACTGTTTACTACCATTTCGACAGCAGGTGAATTTATAATAGATGTAGTGATTTTGCAACCTGGATGGTTACAGATGCACACCAAACCTTACCAAAAGGTTGACATTAACTTTGTCTACTCACATGCAAATGCATTAAAATACACATTCACAATAAGATACAAAAAACTAAATTTAGGATTACACAGTTGTGATGGGATGGGATTTATGGAGCTGTCATCAGTGTCAATCAACAGTATCACAGTAGTCGCTGACAACTCCCAGAAGCATATGTGAAAAAAAAACGTTTCTGACCCTCTCACTAGTTGGCTGGATAGGCAGAACTTGCGAATAGAGAACTATTTAAACTTACGTGGAAGTAAATACTCTTATTCTGTGCCTGTTAGTTGAGATTATGCAGTGATGACCGTTTAGTTTAATCATGGATAGATCATACCAACATTAATATTTGTTATAGATTTGATATTATAGCACAAGGTTTAAGTAGCTGTACGAGATCAAAACTAACTGTATTGATGTCTCTTTAGGTTGCCCAATAGCTTTCCAGAGTTGCAGAGTCTGACATCACTCTCCCTGAATGACATCTCGCTACATGCGCTCCCTGACAACATTGGGAAGTAAGTGATTTGAAATTGTTTGGAATACTACCTGCACTGTAACGCTTGTGCGTTCTCTTTAAGGAAGCACTTGTGTTGTTTGTTAAAGGTGGCTTTTACATTATACGTCCTTGTGTTTACAGCTAAGTGTATATCAGTAGCAGCCTCTATTCTCTCTCATCCTTGAATGCCTGCGCATATATAGAAAAAAAATATATATATATCTATAGTCTTTTCTAGAAATTGTCTTCCAGAAGACATCCACCAACAACACAACTATGCAGCCAAGTAATGTCTCAGCTGTGCAGCACCTTAATCATGCTGATCTAATTTATCCTTTATTAACTTGCTGATTTAAATGTATACCTATCTGACAAAAGTGAGATGTTGACTGATCTGTGAGCTTCTAGTTAGTATAGTTAAGATGTTAGAGTAACATAAACTAGATTGCTTTGTAAAATTTGACAGTTCTCCGGAAATGCAGTTCATTGGTTTGAAAACACCATTACATCAGAATAAAATGGTAACATGAATTCTAAAAGCAGCAGGCTTGGTTTAAGGGTTGTGAGTTGGCAGCTAACAAGGCGGTTCATTTAAAAATTAAATGCCTAAGGATTTCTGTGTGACTGATTGAGTCTTGTCTTCCTAGACACTTGGAGGAGGGAGTACTTGATCATAGCTTTGAAGGAGGGGTAGTCTGTGCTTAATTTGAGCTGGGGGTTTCCTGTGCTCAGCACAGTCACGTACTTGCCAGCCCAGGCACTTATGACAGTGTGACACATGGTGGCGCTGTTTGTGCAATTTCGAGAAGGGCACACCAACGGCTGTTTATGAATTCCAGGTACATTAGAAGTGACTAATAAATGTCGCCCAAGCTGTTCTTATAGTTGTTGGGGCATGGAATAGTCTGAATTGGCACACTTGTAGTGAGTTACAGGACTCTAATAAGGTGCCAGAAGGGTGAATGATCAAACCAGAAGTTAATACATGAGACGTGGGGCTGGGGATGTGAGGTAGGAACTTAACTAGAGTTTGTTTGGGTGAGATGGTCAGATATACCATGGCTAGACATAAGGGTCCGGAATCTGAAGTAAGTAGATGGAGGATCCGGTGTCCACCACAAAGACTTGGGCTGCAGCAACTTACACCTGGGTTGCCAAGACAAATGCTCAAGCTGCCACAGCTGCCGCAGCGGAAGGCTTTGTTGACGTAATGCGCATCTTCATTAATCAAACTTGAATCCTAACTGTGAATTCTATGATCTCAGAAGGTTGTTCAGAGAGTTGTGATTGAGACTTCAGTCCAGTATTCTTTTCTGACTATTTGGGGTAGCAAGATTGTTGTTTCCTATTAAATTTTTCTGATGCACACAATTGAGATTATGAGACTTCACGTAACTGGGATCTGCATTGAATCCAAAATAAAATAAAATTCTATACTCGGATGAGAATTTGTTTCGATCAAGGGCAGACTAGTGCGATCAGAAATTCACCAGGTTAAAATGTTTTACTTCTATCAGGAGTTTAGTATTCCTACTCCTCCACTGCATATTTTTGTGGTCCACGGCAAAACGTTTTCATGTTTATTTCATCCACTGAACAATTAGTTCCAACTCCCTGCAGTACAGTCCATTTGGCTACCAGTTTACAGTACCACAAAATGGTTTTGTGAAAGAAGATTATTAGCCACAAAGGAAAGGTTTGTATCCTTTGTATAAGTTGTTCAAACTTGTATATATGGTTCGTTTATGCAAGGCCTTTACTATTAGGTCGTACACTCTGATGAATTTCAGCGAGCTGTGAGCTTAGCTTACATTACTGGCCGTGGTTCAAGTATAGAAAAAGATGTGCACGTTTGCAATATTTAACATTTCAGGATCTCTATAATGTTCTCAGAATGCTGTCTACTTATGTGCAAATACATGGAGAAGTTTGAAAACAAGATTGGTGATTGTTTGCTTTCAAATCAATTGTACTAAAAAAATACAGCTTTAAGAAAGTTTTGCTGAACTATTGTACAACTTTAAACTCAATTTCTCTAACGTATCAGTCGATAAAACATGTTGGATGCATGCAAACATTGGAAAAAGATTAATGTTGGCGGATCAGTGTAACATTATTATGGTAACGTGAAAATAAATGATGGACCTGATTCTTAAAGAAAGTCACAGATGTGCACCTGCAGGTATATGTCCTTGCATAGGTGAGGATTTAGGAAAATTCATAAGAGTTTGCAGAAGTGTTGGTCTCAAAATCATTCTCCAGGCAAACGTTTGTGAGCTCCACTTTCGCCTGAGCAAGTATATACATATATTTTCTCAAGCAAAAATCTGCTGAGTGATTGCAAATTCACTTTTTTACACCTGTTTGTTTTCCCTCCCTGCAAAACGTTTTACGCCTGGGCCTGCCATTGTCAAAAGGAGATTTTTAATTTTGTAGTGTGAGAAGAGATTGGAGAGGAATTGGTGAATACCTTTAAACAGGTCACATTGTAAGTGTGCAGACTCACAGGGCATCCCAAATCCCTGGACTACTGCGTTCCACCTACTTCAGCCGCTGTATGTAGATTTATGTTAACGTGGCAGAATCGGAGCCTGATATATTATGAGCCCTGACATTATTAGAGAGACTTTTATCAGAACACCGATATAATGAGAATGCTGCCATACATTTCTCACCTCCGTGCACTGGCACATATCGGGACCTGTGGATATTTTACATTACAAATAGGTTTCTGAAGCATCGGGTACCTTCGACAAGAAAATAGTTTAGCATATTCCAAAAAAGTGTTGT
Organism: Lissotriton vulgaris; assembly: GCF_964263255.1. Lineage (NCBI taxonomy): Eukaryota > Metazoa > Chordata > Amphibia > Caudata > Salamandridae > Lissotriton > Lissotriton vulgaris. The sequence continues at coordinate 417,562,762 of NC_141694.1, forward strand.
ATGGTATGGTGACGCAAACAAAAGTCTCTGAACAACATCTTGCAAGAGATTCAGTGACACATGGCTGTCTTTTTATGCCAAACCGTGAGGTATTTGGCCAGTGCAATTTATTTCAGAGCTTTGGACTAACAGCGCTTTGGAGCGCTGTATCTGTTGGTATGTCCTTCTTCTGTGCTTTACTTTAATAAACCACATTAGTGTCAGTGGAGCCACGCCTCATCTTGAAAAATAGTGCTTACCACAAATAATATGATTACTAACGCAAACAGTAATTACACATAATAGTGGGTTATAACAAAACAGACACATCTTTATATAGTTTATGCTAAAAAATAGCCAACCCTTCTGTAAATAGGCTTTAAGACGCTTGTGTACTCATCAGCGTGCTTTCCAAATCTTGGCACGATTATTATATAGTTTGAGGCTTGTTTCAAGTGTATGAATTTACCTGTAGTAGGCCCAGTACTGCTTGAACTATGAAGAGGTTTGTAGATTTGGGCTTTCATTTGATGTTACTACAGCTAGTCGGAGCCTGGAAGGCCGTAACATCGCCCAGTCTGAGAGACAGGCAGACCGAAATGCTGAAGTAGGCAACAGCGGAACGTGGTTCATTGTCTGCTGTGCAGCATTGGTACCGCAGCCCTCCGGTATCTGAATGCATGGGATACCACCCTGGATGCCCTCAGCTCCAAGAGATGAGAAATGCGTCTGTGACAGATGCCGGACTTCTTTGGGATGATTTTGAGGAGCAGTTGGTGTGGCCCATCTGGTGAAAGCAGTCTGCCCTCGCCTACCAAAGAAAGAGTGAGCTTACGCTGCACCTCTTTGTGGGGAATAAGGAGACCATCCGGAGGAATCCAGATGTTCAGGTGCTATTTCTCAAATGCAATGGCATATTGAGTTGTGAGGATGGCCATTAAGAAAGGTAGAGATGAACTCTGAGTAGAGAAGTTAATAGTTTGTTGCGAAGCATACCAAGAGCTACGTATTAAGGCTGTAATTGAAGTGTTAAGTGTACATTCCAAATGCTATTATATGTGAAACTTTATAAAAATATATATATTTCTTTAACCCCTTCGGTGCTGATGCCGGCCCCCAGCCGTCATGCATTACGGTGCTCGTGTGCTGATGACGGCTGGGGGCCGTCATGAACCTGCCAACTCACGATTCTGCCACACAGGCGCAGAATCGCGGCCGCATCCAAAGGGTTAAAGTGTATGAATTTGTCTATCCAAAAATAATCAACAATAAGGAGCAGGTCTCCTAGGTCTAGTACAATGGACCATTTGACTTGCTCATGTGAACCCAGTCCTTCTTTATCCGGTGATATTTCACTGCAGATGTAAGACACAGGGAGGGTGTCTACCTGATGTTCTGGACATTACATTTAGTTACAGGGGTGGCAAAACTGGTGTATGTTCATTATTTGATCATACATTATCTTTGAGTGTGAATTCGTCAGAGAAAGGCTGAGATCACTGGACAATGTTCAAACATTAAAACAAGTGATGGATAATCTCAGCCACTAGTAATTGCCGGGGCCCACATCCGAGTCCATTGTTATTTTGTATACCATGCCACCTGAGTTTGGCTCCAGTCATATGCAAATCAGTCTTGACCCTGCTCCAGTGAGAACAGTCCAGCGCAAACTGCCAGGCCAAGTACTTCCAGAACTGGAATACAAGCAACCAAGGGCAGATTCTGCCCTAGTTAGGCCACATCAGCCAGGTATAACTTGCTTCTAGTGAAGCTGTGTGCATGGGACACTGGGACATGTGTTCTGGTTCAGGGAGGACCTGGCCTGGCAGATCGGGCTGGACTTTTCCTATTGGACCAGGGTCAAGACTCATTTGCATATGGCTGTGTCCAAATTGAGGTGGGGTGGTGAGCAAACGAAGGATGGGTTATAATGCTACCCCAAGTGATTTCCCAGTGGTTAGACTTGTTAAAAGCATCCTCCAATCACTTTTTTGTGTTTAATGTTCAAACATTGGTGTTAGATTTAGGGGTCTCTAGTTGGAACAGGTAGGTACTTGTGACAAATAGGGGCCCTCGCCTCTAATCAGAATAAGGGGATTACACTCCTAAAATAACCCCTGCTCACCCCCTTGGTAGCTTGGCACGAGTAGACTGGCTTTATCTCAGAGATGTTGTGTGTTGAGCATTTATGACCATATACAGTACCCCAGTGACGACACTACAAATGGACACCACACAGGTTTTATATAAAAAATAAGTAGACTTTATATAGAGTTACCACAAGATCATAAACCACAAAAATACACAATACTGTTACTTTAAGATGGATTAAGAAGCTTAAGAAGATTAAGCTTAGTTCAGTTCAGCTCTTAGATGCAACACTCTGCGTCAATGTACCTTAGGTTGTGTTGCGCTTCCACAATCAGCAATGTCGCAGCAAGGAAAATGCGGCAAAGTTCAGGTGCAAAAAAATAAAGACGTGAAGATCTTCCAGATGCGGCACGCTTCTCCGGGGATGCAAAAAGTTCTCGGTTCGATGCATGGACTGCAACGGCGACACCCTTGTTCCGTGATGCGACGGCAGCAGCTCCAGCGGCGACACTCTTCTCCCACAATGCGTGAAGCTTTCGCACGATGCAACAACTATAGCGGCGACATCCAAGATGCGACGGCAGCAGCTCTGATGGCGACGCGCTTCTCGGGGATGCGAGGTGCTCTTCTTCGGTGCAGTGCGACAGTTCCAACGGCGACACCTTCCTTCGGAGTTGCGACGGCAGGCACAACGACGGCAACATGCTCCGACCTCGTTGCGAGATTCTTCTCTTGATGCGGTGCAATGCGACAGCAGTGACACCCTCCTTCGGAGTTGCTATGGCAGGCACAGCGTCGGCGACACGCTTCTTCTCGTTGAGTCGTGCTTCCAGATCCTTTCGACACACAGTTCCTCAGAAGACCCAAAACAGCAGCAATCACTTCCAAAAGAACTCTGGGGAGCTGGGGGTTGAAGTCTGTTCAAGCTCTTTTCCAAGCCCTTAGAGATCCTTCCTAAGTTGAAAGCAAAGTACACAAAGTTCCTTTCTCCTTCCTTTGGCATTAAGGCAACCACTGCAGGCCAATCCCCCAAGCAGCACTTCAGCTTGGGAATAGTCTCCCCTCAGTTTCTTCAGGTTCCTCTCCTCAGTAAAGGTTTCTTCTTGTAGTCCAAAAGTGATCTAATTTCGTGGGATGAGAGTCCCAATATTTATACCCCAAAATCCTTTGTTCTCTGAGGAGAGAGGGGCATTTGCCCAGTGCAAACCAGTTCTGAAACACTCTGTTTACCAGACTTCGCCTTTCCTTTCACAGTGCAGGGCAGGCACATCAGACACCCAGCAGGAGGTGGAGCCAGCTTTGTGGAAGGCAAGGACAGTCCTGGAGCACTTTGTTTACAGGACTCCTTCTCTTCTTTCAGTGTGCAGGGCAGAGACATCAGCCGCTCCCCAGGAGGTGGAGCCAGCATTGTGGAAGGCAGGCACAGCCCTATTCAAGGTTCAGTTGTAACTCCTCCCTCCCATCTAGATGCAGATCTCTCTATACACCACTGGGGGACTCAGCCTGTCCCTTGGAATATCCCAGCCCTTTCACTCACAAAACCAGACAAAGGAATGCACAACCTAGCAGAGGCAGGTTTGAATGGTTAGACAAGCAAATACCTACTTTCTAAAAGTGGTATCTGCTAATACAGAATGTTAAAACCAACTTCACTAAAAGCTGTATTTTATCATTCCGAGTTCAGGCATACTAAACTCCAATTTCTACCATGTTCTCTGAGACAGTTAGGATTATAAACATGTAAAAATCTAACAACCCATTCTGGCCTATGGAGAACAGGTAGCCTTGCAATAGTGAAAAACGAAAATGGCTGTAATTCACTATTCGGACATGCCACACACACAAAAGGGCTTGTCCTACCTTAAACTTACAATGCACCCTGAACTTGGGCCTACCATAGGGGTGACTGATATGAAGAAAAGGGAAGGTTTAAGGACTATTAAGTGGGTGCACTTGCCCAGTCAGCATGACAGTACCAGACTGCGCGCAGGCCCTGCAATCGCAGACCTTAGACACATTTTACAAGGCTGCTTCTTTGGGTGGCACAACCAGTGCTCCAGGCCCACCAGCAGCATTTGGATTTACACGCCCAAATAGCCAAACATGGAACCACTGATTAATACATCAATTTACAATAGGGAGCACTTGCACCATGGCACTGGATAGTAGTGGCACAGTGCCCAAAGCATCCAACACCAGCAAAAATACATGAGGCAACAGTAAAAATGGAAGAGAGACCCACTCCAGTGGTGCCAGGTCTAACAATTGGCATGAAAGAGTTTGTCTGTGTTGGAGAAAGTATTGTTTAACAGCAGTTCTGTTGAGCTAGGACTGCTTTTGCTTGAAGTAATTGAAGGTAAAGCATAAGGTGTTCCTTGAAACAAATTTGCAGTGTTGCCTCTTGTGCTTAGTTGTTTCTTGATTTTCAGACTAAATATAATTTGACTGGTTACGAGCAGAAGTTGTCTAAATAGCTGGGATACCTCTTAATGTGCACAATGTAGTAGCTATTCACATTTCCCTAACATTGTATTTTAGCTAGCCCTCATATGACTGAAGCAGGTTGCAGAATTTCGTTGTAGCTCAATGACGACATTTCAATAATTGGGTTACAAATTTGCCCCTGGCAAAATCACAGGACATGTTTCTTTGTTGAAGAAAAACTGTTTGCGTTTGATGGGCAGGTCCTTCATTTCTTTAGAGACCTGATCGTACCCGCTCTGAGGAATGACCTGCCCTTCAGTTATTGCTGCTACACTGTCCACTGTGGCCTGAGGAAATGATCAGCCTTCCTAAAAGATGCTGTGTCCATCACGAGGTGATGATATGGAAATACATGAAGTAGCAATCAGCCTTCATGACAATCGGGGCTCTGAGTGCGGTCTACGCAGTGTACTCATGGTAATTGGGAGGAATTGGAGGGAGCGACGCCGTAACGTGGCAATTGTAAGGCCACTCACTTAGCGTTAGCACCTGTGGTGCCGAGCACACTTTTGTCTTGTCCGAGCTAAAGGGAATTTTTAGAGCTCCTGAATTTGTGACGCAGTTATTGAAAGTCTACATTTTTTCTAAAAGTGGCAATTCTTCTTATTTTTGGGCATTACACTGCCTTAATTAAACCAATGTAAGGAAACAATGAGAGTTGACGGCTTCTGAATTTCAAATTCAGCACACATTTGCACTTTTGGAAGCGGCTCAGGGGTGGTCAAACTGTTTGCACCCACCATCGCCGCAGGGACTCTGCAGATGTTTCTGTGGCGATTTTTGCATGTACATTGTCCCCCAAGCATGGTAGAAGCATGGGCGACTCTGTGTAGGATTGGGTTAAGGGTGGGAAGAGGGAGAGAGGGTGGCTGCTACTGCGCCCCCTTCTGGTGCTTATAGGAAGACCAGTGACACCAGTCCTGGGGCAGACCAGTACTGGGCAAGGAGTTCTGGAAGAGGTAGTATGTGTTCAGTCATTAGAAGGTGGTCGAGCAGACCTAGTCTGCCCTGGTGCAAGTCGAGGTCAGGGCTAGAATTTTGCAGCATCACGCAATAGTTCAAGTGGTCTCCTTTGCGGCCCCACTTCTTCCAGAGAACCATCAGCAAGTCCTGTTGTAGCCTCACTCCCCTGGATCGATGTTCTTGGGTCCTTGAACAATAATATGGCATTTGAACAGGGCCTGTGGAAGCAGGAGGGGGTGGATTGGATTACAAGTGGTACAGGAGCCTTTGAAGGGCTGCAGGTGAAGAACGGGGGGAATTATGCCTGTTAAGGCGGTGGAGCACAGGGTTGCTCCCAGGTCGGTTGTGGTAAGGATCATGCAGCTGGCAGTGCCTAATGAGGGGTGTGCCGGGGGGTTTGGCAAGGGACTACAGGTTGCTTTGACTACTGATGGGCACCTCTTTGGTGCGGACCACAGTGACAGCTGGGGGGGATGGGGCCTCCTCTTTGTAGAGGAAAAGGGTCTGACACTGGTCAGGACAAGCTCAGGAGAAGGTGACTATAGTCCAGAAGGGAAACAAGGGGAGGGTGACTGTTCTGACTGTGGGTAGAGTAGCCTGGGTAGGAGAGGTGGCTGTCAGGGCAAGAGCACACAGGGGTATGGCGTGAACCAGATTGAGAAGGTGGCTAACGACTAATGAAATAAGACAGATTTGTGTTGAATGTTGCCGCGCGTTTGTCTGCTTGTCAGCGCTTGATGTATCATTGATTATTCTGCTCACAAAATTGCTATTGCTTTTAAAATTACCTGTACATAGAATTGAAGCCGAATTTTTATAATAACCCACCGCTAACTCCTGACATCCCTTGCCCATTCTCCAACCCCTAGCCCTTAGCCAATCGTCTGTAAGAGGAAGAGCTAGAGGCGGGGCCAGGTACAAAGGCCGCTGTAGCGTGGGAAGTGGGCAATTGTGCTGAATGTTGCTGTGTGTTTCTCTGCTTGTCAGCGCTTGATGTATAATTGATTATTCTGCTTGCAAAATCGCTATTGCTTTTAAAATTACCTGTACATAGAATTGGAGAAGAATTTTTTAAATAATCCACCGCTAACTCCTGACATCCCTTGCCTGTTCTCCAACCCCTAGGCCTTAGTCAATCGGCTGTAAGGAGGAGGAGCTAGAGGCAGGCCAGGTATAAAATGCTCACCATTAAGCGGGAGCGCAGCGGATGCATGCAGCTGGCGTGCCGGTGGCGCGCCGAAGGCATGCCAAAGGCAAGCCTGTCTGCGCCCGGCCGGCCCAGGGGCCACAGACTATGGCCAAATCACCAGCTATTCCTCCAGAAAGCTAAGATCAGTAGCGCAAAACTGCCCCCCCACCCCCTTAGATCCCATAACGTACAATTGCATCTTGGCGAACAGCATCCTCCAAACTCAGCCAGGGCACGACCCCCTACCCGCTCCCATCCCCTACTCTTCCGCAATTACCACTCCCACAATAGCAAATCAAACCGCCCTCCTCTTCCTTTACCTCAACACACGCTCCCTGATAAAGCACCAACTCAATATCTTTTTGCTGCTCACCTCTGATAAACCTGATGTTCTCCGGATCACCGAAACCTGGTTAACCCAGGATTCCTCACCAGACATCTTAGCAGCACTCCCCTCGGATTACTACATCCTGTCGGCCAATCGGCCCCCGGGGAAGATGGGTAGCGTGTTGCCGCCATAATACATAAAGATCACAAATTTATCACCATGACCTTCCGGAGGTTGAGAACATTGTTATTAAACTCGACACTGACACAGGGTCACTGGTGCTAGTGCTTATCTACCGACACCCAGCCAGGCAATGCCCACTTTCCCTCTCTCAAGTGAACAAATGGCCACCCTTGTTGTAAATTATGCTAAGGTCCTACTTGGAGATTTGAACTACTGGTTCAATGATGCCTTGGGCGGGCCACATGCAGCAGAACTTTCTGAGCTACTCTCTAACTTGAACCTGACGCAGAATCTATCCTCCCCTACTCATGAAAAGGGACACACCTTGGACCAAATATGGTCCCATTCTCTCTCATTAGCGGTGCCCATAATCTCCCCATATATATGGTTAGATCACCAATTGATATAATTTACAGCTACTATTAACGGTCAAACCAAGCCCACTACACTGGCGGGAGGCAAAATAAGAAAGTGGACAATTCTCGATAAATCGGAATTCATTAACACCTTGTGTAGCTCATTACCCACGTTTAGCCCTGAAGTCAACTCCATGGAAGAGAACATCTCCGAGTGGCTACTATCGGCAAGTAATGTACATGTTCCCCTTGCTAAATTTTCCCGCGCCCGTCACTCAGACGCCCACAAACGCTTCACCGCCGATCTCAAAAAACAAAAACTCGAGCTGCGTCAAACAGAGAGAAAATGGAGACTAAGATACTCCATAGAAGACGAGGAGCAATTTTCGCTAGCTCAAAGAGTGTAAAAAAACAATCGTGGATACTAAAGCGGCTTACTTCTCTACTAGAATACTAAATTCCCATAACAAATCTAAAGAAATCTTTATGATTGTGAATGACCTGTGCAATGACGAGCGAACATTGCCCACTCAGGCACCTACTCAAGAGCTTTTTAATTCCTTGAACAATTTCTTCCTGGACAAAATTTCCACCATCAAAGCCAGCATCCCTAATTCTGCCAGCACGGAACCACTGGAAGATATCTCCAGTAACCAATCCACACTAGACCTCCTTCCTCCTATCTATCCTAAAACCTTATTAGATCTAATGACCCGTGTTAAATCTGGGTCGCCTAATGACAGTTGCCCACCTTATGTCTTAAGGGACATTTTCTCACTCATGCCTCATAGTGTACTTCCTCTCCTTAACGAGTCACTTGCTCAGGGCTAGGTTCCCAGCACTTTCAAGAACGCTCCGGTAGTTCCTCTCATTAAAAAACCAGGGGCCGACCCCTCGAACTACTGTCCTGTAGCTCTCCTCCCCTTCCTGGCCAAGATCCTGGAGGCCCATGTGGCCAGGTGCCTATACAGCTTCATTGAACAATCATACTTATTAGAGCCAAATCAAGCTGACTTCCGACCGGCGCACTAAACTGAGGCTGTGATCCTCGCTGTCCTGGACACTCTTAGAGCAAATGCGAACAGGGGTGTCCACTAGGCTCTTGTGCTCCTGGATCTGTCGGTCGCGTTCGACACTGTCAACCATAACATCTTGTTTAACCGCGTTGAACAGGCAGGCCTATGAGGGCCCGCACTCAGCTGGATTAAATCCTTCCTCGCTGACCGTACACAAGCAGTAAGATTCGGACCTTTCACCGCCCCCAAGCTCACCTCCACATGCGGGGTTCCACAGGGCTCCACTCTGTCCCCATTACTGTTTAATCTTTATCTCAGGCCCCTGATCCACTTGTTAAAAAACAGAAAAATCACCATTTTTAACTACGCAGGCGACCTTCAGCTCATATTCCCACTGGACTCTCCTGATACCGCTGCTGAATTTCAAGCTCGTATGCTTCATATCCAGCGCTGGATGGATCTGAACTTTTTTAAACTCAACCCAGGCAAGACGGAATTAGTGCTGCCTGGGAAGAGCGAGGTCTGCTGGGGCCCGCACTACTGGCCGGCCGAACTTGGACCACCCACTACCCCCCCTACTCCCTCTCTATTGGTTAAATGCCTAGGGGTTACCATAAATGCAGATCTCTCGCTCAGAAGACAAGTGGGAGCAGTGGTCTCCCCCAGCTTCTTCCAACTGCGTAAAATCAAGAAAATCGCCCAATTGCTGACCCATTCTGCCCTCATGCAGGTGGTGATAGCTCTGTTCCTCTCGAGTCCTGACTTCTCGAATTCAATCTACCTCGGCCTGCTGCTGTGTCTACTCAAAATACCTACAAATTGTTCAGAACCAGGCAGCAAGACTTATTCACAAACAGCCTAAATGGTTGTCAGCCAGACCCGGGCTGCTGAAACTCCACTGGCTACCGATGGCCTAACGGGTAGCCTTTAAGACTGGATGCTTAGCCTTTAAGGCCCTGCACAGTAAATTCATTAGTAGTATGATAATAATGCACGCACCACAGCTAAGTCTACGATCAGCTCACCTCCACCTGCTAACCACCCCCACCATCCAACGTAAACGGCAAGGAGGGTGTCGTTTCTCCTACCTCGGCCCTAAATTCTGGAACACTTTTCCCCTGGCACTTAGGATCTGCGACAACCTCCTGGGCTTCAGGAAAGCTCTGAAAACCTGGTTGTTTGAGCAAGCCTACGCATAGTCACTCCGCTGTGATACTCCCCATGATTAGAGCCATGAAACCTCCGGGTGACCGTGTGCTCTAGAAGTTTTTATTAACATAACGCCCCTGGGGAGAGGGAGCATTATGAGAGTATGATGACGACTGGGCTGACTGATGGGGGACGCAGGTGGTCAGCAGGTAGGACGAAGAGCTGAGGGCTATCAGGGGGACTGGGGTTTGGTGAATCGTGGAATTTCAAGAGATTTTAGAAAGTAGGGGGGGAATCATGGGGGCAGTTTTTGGTGGCACAGCTGAAGGGAGAAGCGGAAAACCAGGGCATGGGTATAGGCACATCTGTGCTGAGGGACAGGGCTTAACAGCGAGGTTAAATGTGGGTCATGCTACAGCAGTTGGTTCAGCAGGGGACAGGCTCTGCCACAATACCTATGGGGCAGAAGTGGAACAACACAGTGCAGATTGCCCCGGTGGCGGACTGAGCATTGTTGCAACCACAACAAAGGAGAGCGATGTAGTATTGCCGTATATGGGCATAGGTGACACCTTTTGAGAGGTTCATTTGATGCAAAACCAAGGATAACATTTGGGCAAATGAGTATATATCGATTTGTTTAGATTGCAACTTGGGGAAATAGTGATCAAAGAAGGCTTGAACGCAAAGGAAAGGAAGTTAGCAAAGAGGTTAAATGGGCTCATTAACATTGAAATGATGGGCAGTTCATGGGCACAGAAGAGCACCACTCTGGTGAAATCATGGTTGGTATCAACCAGGAGCTTTGGCTACGGTACATGAGACCAGAGCAAGGGGCACACACTGCAAATGAGCTGTTCCTTAGAAGCCTTTTCCAATTCATCCCACAGAGTGGGGTGGTGAGGATGGGCAAATAGCAACTTGACAATCTGAAGCCTTGCAAAGTGATGGAGCTGCTAATGCAGAAGAAGCTATTGAAAGAAGTGAGTCAGGGTGGCATGGCAGAGTCATTTCCCATTACTCCATTGAGGAACTTAATGGTGTCCCCACTAGGGGTGATATTAAAGAAGGCTGTGGGGGAGTTCCGGCTTATCATGGCCTAAAGGGGATTCTGTGAAAGATTTTGACCAGACAAAGTCTTCAGTGTATTATATCAATGTAGACACAGCCATTCAGTTAGTGTTGACTGGTGCTGAATTGGGCAAGCCGGATATTAAATCGATCAGTGTAACCAGATGATTTCCACTTGTTGGGAACATAGTTGCGTGGTGGTTAATTTGTTTATAAGTGCATGCCTATGGGATGTTCAATTGTTTGCGTAGTTTTGAAAAATTAAGCACCTTACTAGAATGGGTGGCTCACACAGCAGCTGCATCAGAGCAGTTTCTTCATCACTTGGATGATTTCTTGTTATTAAGGAGAGCAGGGGCAAAGGGAGAGTGTGAGAGATTGAAGACATTTGTGGTGGTCGCAGACTGTATTGACGTGCAACTGGCAGCTGAAAAGACAGAGGGGCCAGCATCTACTCTTGACATTTTAGGGAAGTTAGTTGGACTCTGTGATTAAGGTTTCGTAGTATCCAAGTGACAAGTTGGAGATGCTGAATGGTTTGTTTGATGAGCTACTACAAAGAAGGAAGTGTGACCTGTACTGTCACAAAAGGTTTTGGGTCACTTGAATTTTGCATGTAGGGTGGTGGCACCAGTGCATGCCTTTTGCAGCATTGCCTTTGCGATGCTGGGCGATGTAAAGACACATCACAGGTTTGTTAGTCCAGACAATTAAAGGATGACTGTTGGAAATTGACTTTCAGGTTGCCTAGGGTGGGCACCTAAGCCAGGCAGAATCCACCACTCTAGTCAGGATAAGGATATTACACGTCTAAAATAACCCCTGATCACTCTTTTGATAGCTTGGCATGAGCAGTCCAGCTTATCCCAGAGGCAGTGTGTAAAGCATTTGCACATAACCAACAGTACCTTTGGAGATACAGGGAGTCAACCCTTGCGGTGAGCTCCCAAGAATCTGAGTTGGTTCCGGACGCCAGTGCAAGAGTCGTCAGGCCCTTGAAGTCACATGCGTTGCAGGTTGAACTCTGTGACTTTGAAGTCCGGAGTGCCATAGTCTTTAGGTGTCGCGACTGCGGTTTGAAGCGAAGCGGTGTGCCTTGTAGGGCCCTCAGGTCGCGGTGCAGGCAGCAGCATTGGTGAGACCAGAGCTGCAGAGGAAAGTGGGGCGGTGCTTCTTGCGGTGCTGACAGGTCACAGTGCGAGCAGAGTCGTCATCGTTGCCGAAGCGCTTTCATTGGTAGACCCAGGGCTGTGGTTCAAGATAAGGTAATGTGTTGCGCGGGGCCCACAGCTCGCGGTGCAAGCAGTGGCGTCCATTGATGATTTGGAGTTTATGGCACTGACGTTGGTAGTCCAAGAATGTGTTGTGGGATAGGGCAGTGCATTGAGTAACCTACGAGCGGTGCCCCCATAACCACGGTGCAGGCTGCGACGTCCATGTCAGCTTGGAGTTGCGGCTTGGGTGAGACCAGGGCTGCATTGCGAAGTGGGACGGCACTCAGTGTTATCCACAAGTGGTGTCATAGCTCACAATGCAGTCTGTGTCGTCGGTGAGAGCGGCGGTTTGAAGCGAGGTGGTACGGAGTACGGAGCCACAGGTCATGGTGCAAGCAGCAGCTCAGGTGGCAGCATCAGACCTAGTCATCAGTGAGACCAGGGTTGCGTTGCAAAGTGTGGCAGTGCCCTCTGCGGTACCTTCCGATCACAGAGCCAGCAGCGGCGTTGTTGATGGCGTCTGGTTATCTTTCCTCCTCTGTGGCAGCTGAAACATCCAGTTCCAGAAGATGTTGAAGTCTTTGATTTCCCTGAGGCTTCCAAAAGGAGGCAAGCTCTACATCAAGCCCTTGGAGATACTTAGGATGCAGAAAGCACAGTCAAGTCCTTTCCCTGCCCAAGACAGAAGCAGCAACTGTAGACCAACCTAGCAAAGCACACAGCAAAGTGGTAGTCTCTCCTCACAGCTGTTCCGGCTCTTCTTCCTGGCAGGTTCCTTAGTCCAGCAGTAATCTAAAGTTCTGAGGTCAGGGCTCCAATATTTATACCACAGTCTCCTTTGATGTTGGTACAAACAACGTTCCTCTGGCATACATGTACCAGTTCAGCCTGGCGCAGGCCAGATTCACCACAGCAGGTGGAGACCGCTTTGTGGAAAGCAGCCACAGTCTATTCAGGTGCAAGCAGCAACTTCTCCTGCTACTCTACATGCAGCCAGGTCTATTCAGCCTGGCTATGAGTCATACAGGAAAGGCAGGACACACCTCAATGCCCCCACCCTTTTTGACTGTCTAGTGTGAATGCACATCCTCTGCTCCTGTCACTCTGAACCCAGAAAAGGAAAACCCAAACCGGCAGAGGCACACATGATGGTTAGACAAGAAAATACCCACTTTCCAAAAGTGATATTTTCAAACCCATAATATAAAAATCATCCATGGGCCTGCCTGAGGGGTGACTTACATTTTAGAAAAGGGAAGGTTAATGTTGGGTTTATTTGCAAGGTCGACATGCCAATTGAAAACTGCGCTCAGACATCCCGGACTTAAATCTACTTCCGGCTATAGATTTGTTGCTCCCACATAAAACCTTGGTTAGAACTGAAAGGATCTGTCTTCGCTATCTTTGGAGCTATCGGCGGGTATGAAGGGCGGCGAAGTGGACGTGTCTTCCTAGGGCACGTGGGGGCTGTGCGGTTCCAAATCGGTTATATTACTATTGGTCTGATATGCTACAGAACTTGGTTTGGCCACTGCTGGGGGATAGAGCTGATATTCCCCTATGTATCAGGCCATCTATATATGAGATAGCCGGAGGTGACACCGTTAAGGGTGTTTTAACACTGGTCCTTGAGCCGAGCTACTTTAAAAACATACAGTTTAAGGTCAGCTGGACCATGTTTTCAGTTTGGCAGAAAATCCGTCATAAGCTCCATATTCCAAAGATTACTTATTATACTCCCTTTAATGCCATACATCTGCTCCCATCTATCTTTCAGGACAGTGTCACTTTCAAATGGCAGAGTACGGGTTTAAAAACTATTGGTGACTTGGGTTCTGATGGGCCGCTTGCTTCTTTTGCCTTTTTAAGGGAACGGTTTCATCTGCATTCCAATGATTTTTTTTAAATACCTTCAAGTCAGGAGTTTCTTAGACAAACATTGCTATAATTTCTCCATACTTTATGAAAAGCTGCTTTAACTGAACTTGTTAAAACGAGGGCTAGAATAGGAGCTATATATCAATGTCTTCTCTCAGATCTTCCTGATGATTTGGGTGCGCAGAACATTAAGTTGTCGGGGAAATTGGGTATCTCGGGTGTGGATTTGAGACCTGCTCTTGAGCTAGCTAGCTATGTTTTAGTATCAGGCAGCTTACGTACACAAAGCTATATGGCTATGTTTGATCTGTACCATACCCCGTCCAGGATTGCTAAATGTTGGGGGAGGAAGGGAGACTCCTGCTCTAGGTGTAGATTACAAGCAGCAGATACAATCCATATGTTTTATCTGTGTCCAAACTTGAGCGACTTTCTTGGCGATATTTCACACTTTATCAATGAGGTACTTAATATTCCGGTGGAGATTACTCCGGGTTTAGTTGTATTGGGGTGTGAATATCCCGAAGTTTCAGAAAGATCTAGATTTACCAGAGCATTCTTGTTTATAGCTATGGCAATGATACAGCTTTGTTTAACTTCACAGTGGTTACGTCCGCAGGCTCCTACTTTCTTTAATTGGAGTCTTCCATATATTTGTTAAGGGGGATCAGACGGCGTCAGTTGGCCTCTAAGATCTGGGCCCCTTCAGAGCATTGGTTAATGCTTTAAAAGAATTTATTTATCTCTCTCAATTAAGATCTTTATGTTTGTAATCAGTATTGATTTAATTGTTTTGGTTTTCTTTATTCTTAACATTTGTTTGCTTGTGTCGTCTGATTTAGATCTGTGTTTATTAATACTGTATCCACGATTTGGTATATTTTTGTATTATATTTTGTTTGAAGAATTATGAATAAAGTTTAAAAAAAGAAAATGAAAACTGTGCTCAGACACTGCAGTGCCAGGTCTGAGACCCCTTTGTAAAGCTACCTGTGTGGGTGGCACAATCAGTGCTGCAGGCCCACTAATAGCATTTGATTTACAGGCACTGGGCACACCTGTGCACTCTACTAGAGACTTGGTAGTAAATCAAATAAGCCAATAATGGAAACCCCAATAGCAGGTGGGATATATGAATCTGCCGACACTTTTTGTTGAAGTGGGATGGGGTGCAGGCGGAGAAGCAGTTTGCAGGCAACGAGCGGAAGCTGGAAAAAGATGGTACCAAGGTGCATTGATTTTAGCTTACTGGAAAGCTCTAGAGGCAACTAGTGCCGGCCTTTTGACTGTACAAGGCAAAGTGGGGTAAGCTCATTGTTTTAACTACTCATCTAGGGTGAACAATGCAATAGATTCCAATGGGTTGAAAAGGCAGAAGGTCAGCTGGCTTTCCACTGATGTTTTCTGGACTAGGCTGTTGCCTATGATGGTGTGGACGGGCGCGCAGCGGTTAGCTGCGATAAATGGAACCAGGAAGGGGTTAAATAGAGAGATTTCTTGTTTCTGCAAAGTAAGAGGGGTGCAGGTGATAGTGTATCAAAACTTGCTTTTTGATTACCCATATTTGTTCAGGAATAATTGAGTGCACTTGTCTGGGCAGGGCAATAACTTTTATATTGGGAAGGATTGACGAGGTTGCAGGAAGGGGAGATTAAAGACAGACTGTAAGAAGTTCTGAGTGGGGTGGGGTCTTTGGTGACAGACAAAGGCAAACTGTTCAGCTGATTGAGGGAAAGATGGGGGTGAGGAGCTTAAGAATGAGCAAGAAACAATGGAGCTAATATTCTGGGCAAGGGCGGGGGCCTATCCAAGAGTGGTCCGGCTTGAGAAGATGGTTAGTGTGAGTTCCAGTTCGACGAGCAAAAGAACTCGGGGGATTTCAAAGGTTGTGTGCGGGTGAGAAGGGTTTCAGATGTTGTGGGTGGGTGTTGGGGGGGGGGGGAGGGGAGGTGGATTAGTTTGGAACCTTTTGTTAGCCAAGTTGACAGGGTATCTTGTGCGGCTTGGCTGAAGGGCTAGGTACTCTGCTTAGCAGTAGTATAAAAAAGGTAGCCATTTGCACTCGAGGCACATGAAGTGGTGTGATAGTTTCCTCCTGATTGTGTGTCTGGACCACTAAACATACAGAACTAGATTACTTCTTTGTAGGTGGTCTAATGTGGTCGCATTTTTGTTTTGTAAACAAAACTAAACTTGCACTCATAGGTGTCTGTCTTTTGCAGTACAGGGGTTCCACTCAGTGGTATTACTTTGCTATTACTTACACTAGTAATGACTGCAAATAGGCAGCGTTAGAAAATAATGCATTTATCACTTCCCAGTAAGGGTAATGGCTCCAAATCTACTATTCCTGTTTTACATCATTAAGTGTTGCCCTTCTTACCTGTGGAACTTTTTCCCAGGTCTGCTTTTGCTAATAACACTTAATGACTTGGGAGTAGGCGTTCCTTTATGGCGCTGCTTCGGTGGAGTAGGAGAGATGCACTCTGACCTTCACTGTAGTGTCCTGCAAGGACACAGTCTAGTTGTTCTGCATGTGACCTCACACTGTGCATCCACCCACCACAGACATCACTGGGTCAGGTGACGCTGCCAATAAAAGGGGCCGAGCGCACGTGCTCGTGGCCAGTTGTACCCAGTAACTGCCTGTGTCTGCGCCAGACAGAGGTGTGAAAGCATCAAGATCAGCATATCCAAAGAAAGACCTCTCGTGCCACAGTCGTCTCCAACAACCAACAAGCGTGGTCATTCACCGGACTCGGAACATCGGCGAGACCCCTCAAGGGTCAATCCTATTCTGCTCCAGATAACCCCAAGTGTTAAACAATGTACATAAGCGCAGCAAGACAAGGATGATCTGAAGTACACCGCCGAGGTGAAGTTCATCTGGCTGACTTTGCAATCCAGGAACTTTCAACATTCTCTCAGCCGATCGCCTGAAGAAAATCCGTGGGGGTTGTACATTTGTTTTATTCTGTGTTTCTTGCAGGTTGGACATTTTGTTTTCTCTTCCCTGAACTTTGAGAGGGATGTAGTGTCCTGCAAGGACACAGTCTAGTTGTTCTGCATGTGACCTCACACTGTGCATCCACCCACCACAGACGTCACTGGGTCAGGTGACGCTGCCAATAAAAGGGGCCGAGCGCACGTGCTCGTGGCCAGTTGTACCCAGTAACTGCCTGTGTCTGCGTCAGTCCTTTTAGCAATGAGGGCCCAGGGCCCCCAACACTACATTTACTAATTGGAATACGCTAGCTGAATGGGCTTTCTGCTTGGTGGACTCTTGGGAATCGAGTGATCGTTATAAGGGGAAGAGGGGTCTTAATGTAACTGCAAATTACCGGAAAGTAATCAAACAATATTGGCCTTATTGCTTTGCTTTGGACTGTTACTTCAACACTTAACAGTATAGAAAAGAGCTAGCAATCCTCAGACGAAGATCTTCTGAGTCTGGGAAGTAGTGTCTGTGAGCAATTGGTTTCCACACGCTTTTCCATGATGGATGTGGGTGTTGAAGTCTGCTGTGGCAGTGACTAATTGCAGTCCCATCCATCGAAGGACAGGGATGTTTATGCACCATTTTATGATGTACGAAGAGGGAGGTTGAGTGATTACGTATTGTAACCCTATCCTCACGTTCATGAAGATTTGTACTGTAGCCTCCTTTCAGTGTAGCTAATTTTAAAGAGAAATGCGATCTATATATCAAATGGTCTACCCCTAACTGCCAACATGGAACATGTCCTTTATACAGGCACAGATCTCAGAGGTGACTTAAAATATCCTTAATTGTGCGTTTTATTGGGGTACATTTTTTACTTTAAAATAATGACAATGTCATTTACTCTTGAGGCAACAAGTTTCATGAATTTCACAAGAACGCGGAGTGTTTGTTTTTAGAAAGTCCTGCTGTGTGTACTTTAATATTTGTCCTGATTATTTGTTCTCGAAGTGACTGATGGCTTGCACTAGATTGTTATTGTTTAATTTACAGCCCTTTAGGAAGACTAGATTATGGTGGGGCGCTGGAATTCAAAAGGAGCACTGCAATGTTGTAGGGAGTGCAGGCAAGTAATTATAGAAAGAAGTGGGAGGACAGTGCTTACTAGCTGTCTTTCTGTATGTAATTTGATGGCAAATGTCATCACAGCTGTACAGTTGTGCTTTAATCATACAGTAGTTATGTCTTAGGGAAGTTAATATGACATTTATTTTAAATAGTTTATAAACTATAATATATATGGGTCAGCATTGTATATAGGATAAAGTACTATCTGCTGTACATTATAAGGATATTGCCAGCCGCTGAGGAGTTTTTTGACCACATGGAGGAATGAGACGAAAACCCAAGTTCCTTTGTAATTGTATCTGTTTATTCCATCCAGTACATAGGCAACACTCTCGTCCTTCCTCCTAAAACGATGAAATCTCCGAGTCCTTCGTATGAAAGACTATGGCTGCAAATCTGCAGAAAAATGTGGCATGTATAGTACAAAGTTTAACACACCAATATACAGTTTGTAATTGGTTTAGAAAACATATGGAATGCAGGTAAATCTAAGTCGCATTCAATAAAAAGTCATAGTTGCTAATCGGTTTTAACATGCAGAGTGATGGCTTCTAAGGTGTAATGAACTAAAACCGAACAAAAATAATGGAATTGCAAGCTCCCGTGTGTTAAATGCCCTAATTGTCCCCTTGTCTTTTTTATTATCATCGCTCATGACGCACCTATAATAAAAACATTTCACCTTTATTCAGCTGTAATAGTTTACTACAAGTTGATATAAACATCACAAAATCCCTATCCTTTTTTAGGTCGACCTCTGCCAATGTGCTTGCGCATTGCAGATGGTCGATCTATAGTGAACAAAACAGGAGCTGAACCAGGCGGCCGGATTTCAGCTAGTGCACGTGCTCGTGCACGAGCTTGCCATTTGCTCTCCAGCTGCATTTCAAAGGAGCTCTCCCCCGCCTCCTCTCCCCCGCACCCCTCTGCGCAATGCCTTCAAAGGGATCACCTCTCCAGCCCCCTGTCGCCAGGCTTCCCTCCCACTTGCTCACTCCCCTGCTCCTTTTGGCTTCCATGCAAAGACCAGCTCACTGAAAGTCTTTACTAAAAGAAATGCTGCTTGCGGAGTGCTCTTTTAAAAGAGTTTTTTACGAAAGATGGCAACATTTGGAAAGGTCAAGCTCCAAAATCACACAAACTTTGGCATGGTGACAGTCATCATTTGTGTATGAACACGCATTTAAGATAATGTTACACTGTCACAGTTTTCAGGAAATACGTTTTGTCTTTGAATTGCAATATAATTCCTTTCGTAGGACATCTCCTTAACAGTCCTTCCAACGCAAGTTGCGCCTTTTACATGAGTGAAAGGATGGTGAAGGGATACAGCTCTGATAACCTTTATCGTTCAATGCACGGCATTCCCTGTATGCTATACTTTTGTCGGGTGAGTGTGTTTATTGAATCTGCAGACTGCAGTCCACATGGAGACACCTAGGCGAGGGGCTGGAAGTGACTCGGCTGGAGCTGGGAGTGTCAAGGTCTAGGCCCGTTTTCATGCAGAATTGCCTGGGCAATCGCCAATTCACACCTGTTCCTCGTACGCCTGCAAGACAAAAGAAGCCCTGCCTTGCATATCTGCGGGAGGGGGGACGGACACCACGGAAGATGGGGCCCCTTCTGAAAAGTGCTCAGGTTTGCAGCCACAGGGAAAGGGGGCTTCGACTCTCAGACGAAATAAGAGCATTTCAGCACATCACATGCTCATTCTAAAAATAGACACTATTATTTTGTGGGAAATATACCGAGCCCATCCATAGAAAAAATGCAAAATGTCACGTTTGAAATCTGTGAAAGGTAAATAATACCATCTCTGCACCTGCATTAGCCACTGGATGTTTATGAAAAAGTTGACATTTAAGCTTTTAGAATGTGCTTTACATTTATTTACTTACAATACTTTCTTTTAAAAAATTAGAAATTTACGCGCCCAAACTCGTTTCTACTTTTTTATGTAAACATGCTCACACTCTCATTCACATTTTACAAATCACTTTATAGACAAATATCACTCTGGGGCAACACTCATGGCCAACACCGCATTACTTAGGGACACCCTAACCTCACTCATGGACACCGGCACACTACTTACGAACACCCCCACGCATCAATAAGGGACATCACCGCATCACTCGGGGACATCACCGCATCACTCAGGGACATCACCGCATCACTCAGGGACACCACGGCATCACTCGGGGACACCACGGCATCACTCGGGGACACCACGGCACCACTCGGGGACACCACGGCACCACTCGGGGACACCACGGCACCACTCGGGGGCACCACTCGGGGGCACCACCACGGCACCACTCGGGGGCACCACCACGGCACCCACTCGGGGACACCACGGCACCCACTCGGGGACACCACGGCACCCTTTCACCAATCTTCCCCTTTCACCAATCTTCCCCTTTCACCAATCTTCCCCTTTCACCAATATTCCCCTTTCACCAATATTCCCCTTTCACCAATCTTCCCCTTTCACCAATCTTCCCCTTTCACCAATCTTCCCCTTTCACCAATCTTCCCCTTTCACCAATCTTCCCCTTTCACCAATCTTCCCCTTTCACCAATCTTCCCCTTTCACCACTCTCCCCTCTCACCACCCTTCCCTTCTCACCACCCTCCCCTCTCACCACCCTCCCCTCTCACCACCCTCCCACCCCTCGTTTTTTTCATTTCGCGGACGCGTTTATTTAATTTCAGTTTGTGGCCGCGTTTTTTTGTGCCCTTCTGCCCTCTTAGACTCACTTTTTTGTGCCTTTCTGCCCCTGTTAGACTCGCTTTTTGTGCCCTTCTGCCCTGTTAGACTCGCTTTTTGTGCCCATCTGCCCCTGTTAGACTCGCGCGCAACCCCTGCCTCACTCAGTGCAACCCCTGCCTCACTCAGTGCAACCCCTGCCTCACTCAGCGCAACCCCTGCCTCACTCAGCGCAACCCCTGCCTCACTCAGCGCAACCCCTGCCTCACTCAGCGCAACCCCTGCCTCACTCAGCGCAACCCCTGCCTCACTCAGCGCAACCCCTGCCTCACTCAGCGCAACCCCTGCCTCACTCAGCGCAACCCCTGCCTCACTCAGCGCAACCCCTGCCTCACTCAGCGCAACCCCTGCCTCACTCAGCGCAACCCCTGCCTCACTCAGCGCAACCCCTGCCTCACTCAGCGCAACCCCTGCCTCACTCAGCGCAACCCCTGCCTCACTCAGCGCAACCCCTGCCTCACTCAGCGCAACCCCTGCCTCACTCAGCGCAACCCCTGCCTCACTCAGCGCAACCCCTGCCTCACTCAGCGCAACCCCTGCCTCACTCAGCGCAACCCCTGCCTCACTCAGCGCAACCCCTGCCTCACTCAGCGCAACCCCTGCCTCACTCAGCGCAACCCCTGCCTCACTCAGCGCAACCCCTGCCTCACTCAGCGCAACCCCTGCCTCACTCAGCGCAACCCCTGCCTCACTCAGCGCAACCCCTGCCTCACTCAGCAACACTCTGCACTCAACCCTCCAAATCCACCCTCCAAATCCACCCTCCAAATCCACCCTCCACCCTCTAAATCCAGCATCCAACCCCAGCCTCAAAAAACAAAACCAAATTCAAACTCCACCCTCCAAGTCCACCCTCCAAGTCCACCCTCCAAGTCCACCCTCCAAGTCCACCCTCCAAGTCCACCCTCCAAGTCCACCCTCCAAGTCCACCCTCCAAGTCCACCCTCCAAACCCAAACCCATCCTTCTAGCCCAAATACACCCTTCTACCCCTACTACACACTCCAACTCAAAAACAACCTCCAAACACAAATCCACCCTCCAAAACCACCATCAAAATCAACCATCAAACACAACCCTCCAAGTCCACCCTCAAAATCCACCCTCCAAAGCCTGCCTCAAAAACTTCCCTCCAGCTCCACTCTCCAACTACACCCTCCAACTCCACCCTCAAACTCCACCCTCCAAATCAACCTTCACTCGATCTATCGCCATACACACTCACTACACTACTACACCGCCCTCTCTCTACCACTATACTGCCCTCACTCACTCTACCGCCCTCACTCACTCTAACGCCTTCTATAATTCCATGTTCACTTCCCTTCTCCCGTACTGATCAGCTGCTCTCTTCCAGCGCCTGCTGCTCTCTTTCAGCATCTCCTTCTTTAAGTCCCAGTTCTCTTCTACTGTGCAAATCTGCTGCTTTCTTCCACCCCAACTCCTTCTTGAACTCACTGTTCTCTTCTGCGGTGCTGATCTGCTGCCTCTTCCACGCACCTCCTTCTCTAACTCCGTTCTTTTCTTTTCTCCCTCTGCTCATCTGCTGCTCTCTTCCACCGCACCTCCTTCTTTCAGTCCCTGGTCTCATCTCTTCTCCTATAATAATCAGATGCTCTCTTCCACTGCCTCCTTCTCTAACTCCCTGTTCT
Organism: Lissotriton vulgaris; assembly: GCF_964263255.1. Lineage (NCBI taxonomy): Eukaryota > Metazoa > Chordata > Amphibia > Caudata > Salamandridae > Lissotriton > Lissotriton vulgaris. Next base: position 417,585,153 of record NC_141694.1, read on the forward strand.
CTTCTCCTGTGCTGAACTGCTGTTCTCTTCCACCCGCCTCATTCTTTAACTCCATGTTACCTTCTCCTGTGCTTACCTGCTGCTCTTGTCCACCCCAACTCCTTCTTTAACTCGGATCGCTTCTCTTCTCCTGTGCTGATCTGCTGTTCTCTTTCAACACGCCTCCTTCTCTAAATCCCTATTCTCTTCTCATGTGCTACAATTAAGTTTGCTTCCACCCGCTTCCTTCCCTAACTACCGGTTTTATTCACCTGTGCTGATCTGCTGCTCTCTTCCACCCACCTACTTCTTTACCTCCGCTTTTATACCCTGTACTGATCTGCTGTTCCCTTACACAAACTCATTCTCTAACTCCCATTTCTCTTCTCCCATGCAGATCTGCTGTTCTATTCCTCCCGCCTCATTCTCCAACTTCCTGTTCTCTCCTCCTGTGATGATCTGTTCCTCTCTTCCACCCACCTCTTTCTCTAAATCCCTGTTCTATTCTCTTCAACTGTGCTCTTATGCTGCTCTCTTCCACCCGGCTCCTTCTTTAACTCTGTTTTCTTCTCCTGTACTAATCTGCTGTTCCCTTTCAGCAAATCCTTTTCTAAATCACAGTTCTCTTCTCCCATGCAGATCTGCTGATCTCTTCCTCACGCATCATTCTCTAAATCCCTGTTCGCTTCTCCGGGGGTGATCTGTTTCTCTCTTCCACCCACCTACTTCTCTAACAGCTAGATTCATCAAGCATTTTTGCAGGCGCAAACAGTGCGAATCGCTGAATTCGGCCGTTTGCGCCCGCAAAAATGGCATTTGGAAATCATCAATGGGCCATGAACTCGCAATTTGAAAAATCGCAAAAAAATTGTGATTTTTCAAATTGCGATCGCATTTAAGGAATCTCAATTTGAGATTCCTTAAATGCTATTCATGAACCATTAAAAAATTGCGAATTCGCTATTTTTTGCCGCTATTTACCGCAAAGTCTGACTTTGTGGTAAATAGCGAAAACTGAGAAAAATGCACTTTTGTGCATTTTTCTCAGTTGTATGTTACACACACACACACATGTCCTTTGGACATGTGTGTGCGCAACATAAGTCTAAATTTTCATTTCAGGGGTGCTACAGGGTGTCCTTTGGACACCCCTGGCACCCTTGAAATCGCATCCTTATTTGCGATTAGCAAATTGCTAACCGCAAATAAGGAATAACTCCCCATTCATTCCTATGGGCCTTTAGGCAAATAAGGAATGTGCAGGAATCGCAATTTATTTAGCGATTCCTACATGAATCCCGTTTTGCAAGTCCTTAATAGCGATTCCTTAATAATCGCTATTAAGGGCTCGCAAAACGGGGCAATGATGAATCTAGCTGTAAATCCCTGTTCTATTCTCTTCTGCTGTGCTGATCTGTTCCTCTCTTCCAACAACATCCTTCTCTAACTCCCTGTTCTCTTCTCCTGTGCTGATCTGCTGCTCTCTTTCACCCCACCTCCTTCTTTAACTCCCTGTTCTATTCTCCTGTGCTGATCTCTTCAACACGCATCCTTGTTTAACTCCCTGTTCTCTTGTAATATGCTGATCTGCTGCCCTCTTCCACATACATCCTTCAGTAACTGCAAACACACATACACACATACACACAAACACACATACACACAAACACACATACAACTACACACACACATCTACACACATCTATCGCCATCACTCGATCGATCTAGCACCCTCAGTCTATTAAAATATCGCACTCACTCTATCTATAGCCCTCACTCTATCGATCGCCCTCACTCTATCGATCACCCTCACTCTATCGATCGCCCTCACTCTATCGATCGCCCTCACTCTATCGACCGCCCTCACTCTATCGACCGCCCTCACTCTATCGACCGCCCTCACTCTATCGACCGCCCTCACTCTATCGACCGCCCTCACTCTATCGACCGCCCTCACTCTATCGACCGCCCTCACTCTATCGACCGCCCTCACTCTATCGACCGCCCTCACTCTATCGACCGCCCTCACTCTATCGACCGCCCTCACTCTATCGACCGCCCTCACTCTATCGACCGCCCTCACTCTATCGACCGCCCTCACTCTATCGACCGCCCTCACTCTATCGACCGCCCTCACTCTATAAATCCATCGAACTCTATAAATCCATCGCACTCTATAAATCCGTCGCCCTCACTCTATAAATCCATCGCCCTCACTCTATAAATCCATCGCCCTCACTCTATAAATCCATCGCCCTCACTCTAGCTATCTATTGCACTCACTCTAGCTATCTATCGCACAACAAGAGCATCACTCAGGGGCACAACAGCATCACTATGCCCTACAACAGCATCACATGTATGTATGTAAATGTATAGGCATTTATATAGCGCACTACTTACCCATAGGGTCCCAAGGCGCTTCGACCGCTGCGAAACCCTTCCTGGCTTCTCTGAGAGATGGTCCCTTAATGGGTATCTCCAGGGTGAGACCAGGCATCCCCGGCGGTCTGGTGGGGCCGTTAGTGAAGATGAGGCAAGCTAATGGCCAGAGTTGCCGAGTGTGATCGCTAATCAGAGTGGGCACCGAGGCGAGAGAATTATCAAGTCCGCTGACCCTGGTCCAGAAACCTGCCGCGCCGGGAATCGAACCCTGGTCCCGGGCCGTCCTCTGCTCTCGGGTCTGCCGCCTCTAACCAGTGAGCCACAGCAACACTTGGCGTCACCACATCACTCAGCGACACCACAGCAGAAATCTGTGCAACAATCCGACAACAACTGGTTCAAATATGTTCTCTCAATGTTGCAAACTTTATTACAAATGTCAAAAAAAGTATTAACATTTCCATTATGTTCTTAGATTTTCGTGACCATAAAATACACTAAACATATTCTTCACACAAGTTATTTGCAAAAGTTTTACCAATTGCCATTATACATTACAATAGCTTTTATTTAAAAATTATTACTTTTCATTAGAAGCCATTGTTATTTGTAATATCAATACATCTAAGTCACGTACAAACAACAGATAGTGTGTTACAATTGCAAAAGGTGTCACATTTGAAAAAATTAAAACTATTGGCATTGTAAAAGACAAAGCTATAAATTTCTATATTTTCACAATTAAAAAACAAAAATAAAAAAATCATTTACAATACCAAAAGATCAAACTTTCCTAATGCGAGACCTATTGCATGGCAAATGCTTGTTTAAGGATTTTTTTTTTAAACTTTATTTTCCAGTTTACGTCATTTCAAAACATACACACATGCAAATCTGTTCACTAGTGATTACAATGCCATTGTCACATAAGAAAACATTTACAATTTAGAATTGCAATAGATACTATGCCTGACAAGGCTGGTACGTAGAATACAGTCACGCAATAATGTCGTCACCCCGAAGGCCATCTCCTGCCCCCAACCATCGTTGTTCACAAAGTCCCTATCCTTCACCACAGCACAGAGCAGAATGGCGCCTTCCGTCATAGACTGAAATACAGAATGGTGCCCATTAGGACTGCGCCAGATATATATTTAGCTGGTGTCGCAGCCGCCCAAACTCACACTGTGAACCCGAAGTAGGGCATGAAAAGTGCACTCTTTACCTCCTACTGAACTCGCCACCCGTCAGGTGCTCCTGCTCCTGGGAACTCCTGCATAGTCAGATGCATATTAACTGACACATCGTTGGGCAAATAACAAACCTTTTTTTAAAAAAAAATAAGTAGCTGAGCTGTGTCGACAGTCCTTCACACGTGGAAGCTTTAGGCTTGAAGAAGTGAAGCTTTAGGCGTGAAGAAGAAGTATCATGTAGGAAATCGGGTGACCCAGAGAGGCTCAGATTATATTATACAGAATAAAATACCACAACTCTATATGAAAAGGATGTTGTCCGGCACCTCGGAGGTCTGTGACTTAACAAGGTCACTTGGTCTTCAGTCTTGTGCCTCTGAAACGGTAATGGACCTCTTCCTTGACTGTTTGGAGTACTTTATCCAATGAACTGTTGCCATTCTAAATAGTTGGGTAGCTTAATTTTTTCTGGCCTGTTAAAAACTCATTTGTCTCTTTAAAAGGTATGTAACAAGCCGTTTATTTCCAAAAACAGGTACCCTAACCCTCAAATGTTCATAATAAGCCTGGAAGTTAAAATCTTTTTGAATTCATAATTGTTGGAGTGATTGAATGTTAAATATCATACAGTAATACAGTTTGTAGGCCGAAATTGCACTTTCCCACTTATTTTTATCGCAGCTAAGAGTCAAATATACAGCTGGTACCGGGTTCTTCCCTCGTTATTCCACTTACCATGTCAGCCGCTTAAATCAACAAACCGGCGCCAGCCTGAAAAACCCACCACGTCGACCCTGAAGTATCACCTCGCAGGATTATCAGTGCTCTAAAACAAACTCGCTTTACATTCCGTGTTCAAACAAGGAGGTGCAAGCTGGCTGAAAACTGTAAACCTTTTATTCCAAACAAACATTTTAAATTTCGGTAAAAGCATGGAGCTATTCAAACATTGAAATTAGCCGAGTAAACCTGAGATGAAAGGAGCAAACAAATAATGACATGCTTGTCAAATATAATATTTATGGTGGTGGTGCACTATTATGGTAGGAACACATTTTACTTAATGTACCTTTCCTATGTATTCGGATAATTCGTTTTGCAGGTCTCCTGAAAGATGGTAGACAATTAAGAAGCAACGACTTTACTTTGTATACTTCGTTTTCATAATTCTGCCATGCGTTTGTAATTAAGTACTTTGTTTATTCTCTGTAGTTAGGATTATCGACAACCTTTGCTGCTGCTTCTCTGTTTTTAAATCGCATGTCCACCGTTGTCCAAATCGGCATCTGGTGTCAGGGTTTTATTTTCAATGTCTTTTCCTCCGTAAACTTTGTTTTTTGAGACTTGCATTCAACAGAGAACAATAGCGATAGCATATTCTACACAACGATACCCGAATGTAGGTTGGATAAGATGATAGAAAACATGGTATGCATGATGTATTTTCCTATGGTAATCTACAAGATGATAGGATGATATGATATTGCTGAGAATCAATAAGATGCATTTCTGGGATCGTATGAGGTACTGAAATGTGGCTTCTGATGAACGACACAGAGCTAGTAAACCCTGTGAGTGCAGCGAGATTTGTCTTATGGTAGGTGACTTAGGGTACTGGATATAGTTCCTTAGTATGGGCGAATTGTATGAATATTTTAAAACAAGGAGTTACGCTACTTGACAAATAAAAACCTGCCGCACTAAGTGGAGTTCCGCAAGCAGCGGAGTGCGTTAGGGTCATGCTGTTTGTGGTGATTTTCAGTGCAGGGTGTTTGTCCTGCGCTGGAAAAACATAGTGAATGGCACTATGCGCAAGAGGCCGCTATTTTCTTTCTGCTTCTCTGGTAGATTTTCTAAACGAGTGGCAGCTTTCTCAATGCGAACGGAAGGTTTCTCAACGTAAGCGGTCGTGAGCACACACTACCACTTGTATTTAGAAATCAGACTGGCCACGTTGAGAAATCTGGCGGGAAACTTTATTTTCCTCGTTTGCACTCACCAACTCTCGCTGGCACGTGAAAAACTACGCGAAACGGGGAGTGCGGAAAACTCCGCTGACTCCGCGAATGGAGCAGAGTTCACTACCCAAGCTTACTATGTATTTCGTCTTTTGGAAGGTGTGCAAGTAGTAAGTTCTTCATGGATGTATATCACTGTTAGAACAGATCAAACAACTATGGGGATAGAGGGTGGGGAAGTGCCCAGTGAGATTACAAGGAGATAAGTGTTCTTGTGATATCCTAGGTTGTGGTCCCAATCTGTAGCCAATAGTGGGTGGTATTGTTCTTGCGGTCCATGTATTAATCTAGTGTACGCAATACTTCATTCAATATTTTAGGATTCTTTGCGAGTCGTCCTGGAATTTGTGGGTTCCTCATAAGTAGGTAGTCCATACCCACTATGTGTGGTGCAATATGTTGGAGAACGATTTCATTCTGATAGGAGGATTTTCACTGCAATTGTTAATAGAAGGTCCAATTAGGCCATGTCTAACTTTACACAATTTTACTTTAAGTTTCAGAAAGCTATAAAACTCGATTTTAGAGAGATTGTATATTCTTTGAAGCTTCGCAAAGGAATGTGGACTATTATTTGTGTCGTATAGTTCCTAATTATAGGTATTCCTTTTGAACCCCACGAGGTGTCCAAGGAAATTTACCTACTGAGGGCACCACCATTGCGACTAACACTCAACCCTGTGGTTGCCCGAATAAGGGGGAAACTGACACCTATCAGCAAAAGCTGGTTTTCGAACAGCGCAAACCCTCTCAAGGGTCCCCAGCAATGGAGGACAGCCAGTTGGAAGTGAACTTGGCCGGCGCAACGCCTCTTAAACCAGAAATCCGGGAAATGTTTAGGGATCTCAAGCAATCCCTCACTGCTATTGACTCTAAAATTGACTCCAAGTCAGACAGATTTGACTGTCTAAAGGAGAAGGTGACCAGACACGAGTGGAAGATTATGTGGAGGAAATGCTGCAGGTCCTTTTTGGAGAATCGCTATCACCCGTGTGTATTTTGGAGTGAGCCCGTAGATCCTTAGGTCCTCATCCCCTTCCAGGCGCGCCAGCAAGGCCCATAATTGCACATCTCTTGAACTATCGACACAGAGACACAGTGATGCAAAACATCATATAAGGGGAAACCCGACCTTCTCCTACCCTGATCTCACTGTGGCAGTGCAAATGTCCAGAAGAGACTTCTACTAACTAAACAAGCCTTGCAGCAGCTGAAGGTCAAATACTCCCTACTATATCAGGCCAAGCTTTGGATATTTCACACCAGAAAGACCACCTACTTCCGGCGTTGAGGGCGTTTCCGTAGTCCAGTCGGCTGGTGACGAGTGCCTGGGTGATCGTCTTCCTGGTGTCGGTCGGGATCCATCGGAAGATCTTGCGGAGCATGCGTAGGGTGTTGAAGCAAGATGAGGAGACGGCGTTGACTTGTCTGGTCATCGAGAGGGACGAGTCCAGGATGAAGCCCAGGTTGCGTGCGTGGTCTGTTGGCTTGGGGGTGGTGCCCAGGGCGGGGGCCACCAGGAGTCGTCCCAGGCGGAGGGTGATGGTCCCAATACGAGGACTTCCGTCTTGTCTGAGTTCAGTTTCAGGCGGCTGTTCTTCATCCATTCTGCGACGTCGGTCATCCCTTCGTGTAGGCTCGTCGTGGCGGGGTGTCTGGTGAGGGAGAGGATCAGTTGGGTGTCGTCTGCGTAGGAGATGATGTTGAGGTTGTGCTGGCGTGCGATGGCTGCCAGAGGTCTCCTGTAGATGTTGAAGAGGGTGGGGCTGAGTGATGATCCTTGTGGACCGCCGCAGATGACTTCGGTGGCCTCTGATCGAAACGGGGGGAGGCGGACTTTCTGTGTTCTACCGGTGAGGAATGAGATGATCCACTCCAGTGCCTTCTCTTGGATACCGGTGTTGCTGAGGCGTTGAACTAGGGTGCGGTGGCAGACGGTGTCGAACGCTGCAGAGCGGTCCAGGAGGATGAGGGCCGCTGTTTCCCCGTTGTCGAGCAGGGTTCTGATGTCGTCGGTGGCTGCGATGAGGGCGGTCTTGGTGCTGTGGTTGGCTCGAAAACCAGACTGCGAGGAGTCTAGGGATCTGTTCGTCTCAAGGAAGGCTGCAAGCTGTCTGTTGACGGTCTTCTCGATGACTTTGGCAGGGAAAGGGAGGAGCGAGATGGGGCGAAAGTTCTTGAGGTCGGTGGGGTCCGCTGTTGGTTTCTTCAGTAGGGCGCTGAGCTCGGCGTGCTTCCAGCTCTCCGGGAAGGTGGCAGTGTTGAAGGAGGCGTTGATGATGTCCCGCAGTTGGGGTGCGATGATGGAGTCGGCCTTGTTGAAGACGTGGTGGGGGCAGGGGTCGGTCGGAGATCCGGAGTGGATGCTGTTCATCGTGCGGGCTGTGTCTGACTATACATTTTGGTGGAATACAACCTATTGAGAGGAGACCGCGCAAGTTCTGTCTAGGCTTGACCCAAAATCACTACATAAATGACAATTCTCATTAGCTACTTGCGAGTAACCGTTCCTTAAAGGGGACTGTCAAGTGTTGGTTTGCCCATGTATTTCAGTTTTGCTCTGTCTGTGTACTCCTTTTATGGTTCTCTACTTCCTCCTCCCATAACAGCTTTCTCACATTCAGTGTTTATCTATTGATACTGTGAGTATCCAGCGTCCAACACAGCAGATATTTGAACTGAGTAATCCGGTTCGAGTCTGAGTCGGCTCGAGATCTTGTGATTTTAAGAAAATCACTTCATCTCTCATTGCTTAAAAATGAATGTGACATTGTGTGCTAGAACTGGTGCGCTCTATAGAAACAAGGCCCTATGTAAACAACGGGACCAATGCTTCTGAAAAACGCTTGAAATATGTTCCAGCCCAAATTAGGACATCAGTTGATTTCTGAATGTAAGCATCTGCCCCAAGATTCTGGAACTCCCTACCTGTTGAAACCAGACTGATTAAATCAACTTTTGCATTCAAAAGGGAAGTTAAGGCTCTACTGATTAACAATTTGCTAAACTAGTAACCTCTCTCCCTTACCGCCCGGCTTGTTTTAGCGTAATGTGTTACCAACTGCCCTATGCTACAGCCGTATATCGCCTACTAGTGTGTTATTGCTATTCCCAATGTAATTTGTCGTAACTACTACCTGACCTCTGTCAAGGCTCACTTTCGCCCTTATTCATGTCAATGTTGCACTAGATGTATATTGCCTAAGTGCCTTATCGATGTGTATCCACCTCCACCCCCATGTGAAGCGCTCGGATACCCGCTTGGGTCATGTTCGCGCTATACAGCATTTTTAAATAAATAAATAAATATACTTCCTGCAGGAACTTCACTGGACTGAATTACACGAGGGCGGCTGTGAGTGAGGTGGGAGAACAACACACGGCATGCTATGCAAACAATGCGCAAATGGTAGCCATCAGAAAGCGAAAGCAGTGGCACACGCACAGCGGTATACAACAAGCTCCTCATCCACAATATGTCTCGCAGAGCGGACAGCGCATGCTAGGCAAAACCTAAAAAAGCTTTTCTGAAGGACAAAGGGACATATTGGAATCACAGTAGTTGTTTAATATGCGTGTGCTAAACAGCAAGTACTTTGTGTCTGCGGGCAGTCTGCTTTAGGTGACCTCCGAGGTGTTTGTAGATTCTAAGAGGTGGCAGCGGGTCACCCTGTTGGATGTGGAGAACTTTCTTTAAGTTATCTGCAGTGGAGAAGAGCTATCAGTAGTTTGTTGTGGGCTGTCACTTACCTTCAAGCTCTGCCGCTGTCCTGGATTTACTGTTGTCCTAAGCTGATGAAGAGTTCTGGGATCAGAAGCTCCACATAGCAGAATCATACTGATTGCACTTCCAAAATGAGGATGGAGGCTAGCCAGGCTACAGCAATATGGAGCTACGGCTCACATTCTTCTCTAAGGGTACCTCAAAGCAACACAGGCTAATGGAGATAAAGGGGTCACAGATGGTCTCACAAGGACTGCAGTTGTGCACCGAGTAGGCAGGTAGATACAGGAGCCTTACTTAAATCTTCATGCTAAATTATCAGCTGTGAAGCAGACTGTGTATTAGATGAAATAATTCATATTTGAGCTATGTAATGGCCCTCATTCCCAGAAGTAAAAACTGTATATGTGCGATTAAATTACAGGCCTCAATAGCCAAAATAGATGCCTGGGAACCGCAGCCCAAAAAGGTTCCCGACATAGGAGTGGCTAAAGTCAAGAAAGTGGAGACATCCCATGCCTGTTTGAAAAGAGATTTCAAAACGTGGAATTCGTATAAAAGATGTCATTCATTCATAACGAAACTTAAGACTTCTGAGGAATGGAGAGTTTATAGAAGTAAAGATAATGTTGGGCCTAGAACTTTGAACACTGCATAAAACCGTATACAAAGAAGAGGCTATAGTTATGGCGTTTGAGACATGGAATATATCCTTTGTCTCTTTATAAAGAGTAGTCCTGAATTTACAAGGCAAGGTATATTACTGATCAAATGAAAGAATACCAGTGTTGATCAGACATACTAGTTTCAGATCTACCCATTTCTTATGTGATTGTAACTGTTTCAACAGCACTTATATTTGGGCTCACTTATATACTGTTGAGGCCCTCACAGGTGTGTTTGTTATAGAGTTAATGCTACAAAAGCCCATCTGTGGGGCACACAGCGTACCCACTGATGGAGCATGAGTATTGAGAATGTATATGCTCGGTCAAATCCTGCTCATTGTGTGCGAATTACCAAAACATACTTAAAAGAACAAGACTAACGTTGTGTCTTGTTGAACACTGAGTTTCAAAATTGCATCGTAAAAGCATGCAGAAGGGTCGCAAACTTGTGAAACTGAGAGATTTGCGACATAGAGAGTAAAACTACTAATGTGTTATGATAATGTGAAAAGTAATAATATATTTGGTGGATTTCTAGAAAAATATGATCTGAAACGATTGCTCTATTGAAATGCGATTTGCTATGTTTTCTCAATGTGAATCTGAAACTGCAAAGAGAAGCTGTTTGTTTATTAATGAAATATGATTAGACTATGCTTATTAAAGTAATGAAATGATAGATATATTAGATTCTGATGGGTTTACGTTTTCTTCAAATATTTTAAAGTTAACATGTTTTTTGGATTTCTATGTATGCCTCAAAAATGTATTGTGTCTCTCCGTTGTAGACCTTAAAGAAATGCATTTTGTCATTAACTATTTCCTTCGACATGGAATAAAATGCTGACTTGATTGCTCTAGTTACAAGTATGATCACTGACGTTTCATTCTTACTGTCTGAATATCCACTCTCTCTGAATAAATGCTGCAAGCCATGGGAAACGAGCGGGTGGACATGTAAAGTTGCAAGTGTACTTCCTATTTCCGATGTGAAATTAAAAAATTGTACATTATTAGAAAACTGAAGAACCGAGAACAAAGGTATTACGTGTAGGTTCTGGATGATTTGGGCTGAAAAAAATATCATTCCACCATCAGACCATGGATCTTAACCAATAGAATCCTGTAAAACCATTCAAGAAGCTACATTAGGGGGCTGAAATTGTGAACGTATCAAGGTATAAAATCTTTGTGGGAAAAGTACGTGTGCGGCTATTTTCCTTGTAAATCTTGAACGTGACATGCTGTTGGTCCAAACTCTGACTATCCTAAACTGAATCTCCTGATTTTCCCTGCATTTCATCGGTCGGTGAAGTTGAGCAGGCTAAACCTTTTGAATGAAGGGTTGACTATCCAGACTAATTGCACACAGTGCTTCAGTCCACCTTGTGTCTCGGTCCTGATAATCTACATAAGAGCTTTGGTTCATATTATTCCTTAAATTGCATACTGAATTGCAATGCATGTTTATTCCTCTCTCTCCTCACGCCAGTTCTTTGATTTATGATGTATTGTTGCTTTAAACTGTGATTATATTGTGATTTTACTTGCATTCAAATGAAACCCATGTACTAAAAAGTGTTAATGTATTATTGTGTTTTGACCGTTCATTTTTGAAGATTACATAAAAGTTCTTTGATAACTATACAGAGCTTTTTGTTTTTTTACTTATTGATGAATATTATTGACAAGTTACGGTTATTGACTATTGTTGTTATAGGCATTTCTTCATTACCGGTCCTCATGAAGGAATGGCTTCGGTCTCTAATTGTCTGAGTCACTATTAGCTCTTACAAAGATCTATTGGAGGACCTCATGATTTGTAAGTGGTTGTAGAGTTTCTAAGGGCCCAAACTCTTTGTTATTGAGAAGTATATTACTGAGTTTTAGAATTTATGGTGTGGTTGGTAACCTGTGCTCACAATTTTACACCGCCTCCGCTGGATCACCACGAAGATTTCCCAGCTAACAGCTTCTTTTATTACTAACCTTCATATCTCTTGTCTTGACGACTTATTTGCTGCTGAAATGTAAACATAAGGCTTGGAGTTCACAAAAATATTGGGTTATACCATTTTTCTTTGCTTTTTGTTCAGCTAAGTGCAGCCATGTCTATGGCATCATGGCCCAGCTAGTGTTTGAGCTCCAGAGGTAGTTTACGCATGGGCAGAGGTTATATCAGTGAGGTAAAATAAAGACTTGCTTAATACATTTGGGCGATTCAGAAATGTAGAGCTTGGTGATATTAATCTTCTAGTGATCTGGCCCAGCCAATTCTTGGTATCTTATCCATACATAAAGGCTTATCCTACACCACTTGCAACATTTGGGGCTGCAGCTGATTACCCGAATCTTGTCAACAATTGACTTAGGAAAGTTGTTTGATCGTTCAACTCTCCAAATCATCTGTGCATTACTTAATACACGCTCATTTTGCAAACACAACACAAAGTCATAAGTTTATTGCATCACACCACCTTGACTGCCTTTTTTGTTACGTAAACCTCAGGCTCAGAGGTCTTAGGCCTTGATTTGGTAGTCACTATTTCTTCAGGACATGCTATATCTCGGCATGGTTGTCTTCGTCGCAGAGGAGGCGGCATAGTGATCATTTATAAGGACTCATTTAATTGTACTCTTGAGGTCAGAAGCCACGGACACAATGTGTAATGGATTGAAAAGTGCTGCTATTCCTGTTTTCACAGGGCTCCTAATTTATCACTCTTCGTACTCGTGCATTGACTTCCTAGAGTCTGGTCGCTAAGCGTTCGAGCCCTTTCTGGTCCATTAGAATTTTGCCACGCTTGACAATTTTAATTTTCACCTAGAAGATCCATCCAAAAAGGACTTTCTATCCTTTATAGCATCTATATAGAATGTTGGTTTTTCTCAGGTGGTGAAAGCCCCCACTCATTTAGCGGGGCACACTTTAGATGGTTCATCTCTAATTCTCTCACCCTGACATTTAATGAAACCATCCTGCTTAGTTGGATAGATCATTTTATAGTTACCTTCAATGTGAGATGCCCTGCACTGTCATCTGTGGGGGCTGGACCTGGAATGTGTAAACCTAAGAAAGTTCTTAACAGGAACTGGAGTAGAATTGGGTCAGAATGCCTTGAACAGGCGCTCAACTCAGTTTGTAGCTCTGCATGTACTTTGCCTGTCCTCTCGACTGAGGGATTTCGGAACTGGATAGGGGCTGCCTTTGACATTGTTGCCCCTCTGACAAGTAGGTGTTGCAGTTGATCCAAACCTTCCATGTGCTGGTTTACTGGTTATCTAAAAGCAAAAAAACACTGCATCAAATGTATCGGAGACAAGAATGGAAATGGCTACTGAATCACAACCCTATGGATAAAACAAGTCACAGAGCTCTTATCCATATAAACTAGCTATTGACCATGCTAAGTCCATCTACTCAGACAAAATTAGAATGGCAAGTAACTCCTCTAAAGAACTCTTGAAAGTTGCTATTGCTGTTCACTACTGGCCTTACTGATCCTTTCGCAAGATTTATGCAATAGAGTGGCCACTTACTTCAGAGACAACATTCTTAAGATCTAAGCTGAATTCCCTCCATCTGTTCAATCCAGTTTTTTAATGAAATAATTGTCTATCTCCACTGAGCTCTCCAGCCTCTCTGTCTTCCTCCTATTTCAGAGCAAAAAACCGAGGAGCTTCTCATGAACCTTAGATCTGGTTCTCCCAGTGGATCTATGTCCACCTAAAATTCTGCAACTAGCACCTGATTACTTTGCCAAAACTTTACAGTATGTACTCAATCATGCTCTTTATTCTGGGCCTTACCTACCCTTAACCTTGGAAGGAGGCTACTGTAATCCCTCTTCAAAAAAGCCTAATGTTGATCCTGATGATATGAAGAACTATATCACTTCTGCATACACCTGCCAAACTCCTGGAGAATTACGTTACATGTGAAATAGTGAAGCTCATTGAGACATGTGACTTTCTGGAGCCTTCACAAAATGGCTTCATAAGTGGTCACAGTACAGAATCTGCACTGATGGCCATGACCGAGAGTATCCGGTGCTGGGTGGATCAGGGTTAGGCGGCTGACTTGGTACTGCTAGATTTGTTGGCAGCCTGATCTTAACACCCTCAAATGAGTGTATGTCAGAGCTCAAATTCGAGAGCCAGATTGGCTTCCTGTGAGGAAGCACATTGTTTTAAGGCTATTTGCCAGGTCTTCCTCGCTCTCCTTCACTTAGGGTCCAAACATCTCGCCTCCCTCTTGGCTGGTACACTCCAGGCATGTCACTCAGATCCTCTTCAGCTACGAAAGTCTCCATGCCCAGCTCCGGAAAATTAGATGGAGCAGGTGGTCCATCTCCGGGGCAACTGCCAAGTTATGGAATTCCCTGCCCACCCACATTGCTTGACTTGAATTCTTTGCCTTATTCAGGAAATCGTTAAAAACATCGCTTTTCTCAAAATTGCTCCCTGGATTTTCTGTGCCTAGCACCGTTTTCCATGCATAGCGATTATATACCCTTTGTTTTAATGGTTTTTATGAATTTATTTTTCATCTCATTTCAAATAGAACCCTGCTATTGTACAGCAAATGGTGGACACACATTAGAGGGGCTACTCTTTTATTCTATTAGTTTTTTGTTGGAAACAGACCGAGATTGGAAAAAAATTGCTAAACCGATTTTCCCAAATTGGAAGTAGGCAGAATACTACATTCTGGGCTTGCTTCATGCTACACATCGCTGGAAGTCGTCATCAGGCAGGAGGGGACCTAGTAACACATTGACTAGTAACGGCCCCATCCTTCAAGGTACTTTTCGGCGTAAGTATGGCACCCCTGTCACCCAGACTACATCTGGACTTGAGAGAGGATCGAAGAAGGACTGCCCTGCTGTTCCTTGCACCTGGCATTAGAGTCTGAAGTAATGGCTTGACAGCACTAGCTGATCCTTGGGGTAGCAAATAGAGGGCTGAACCAAGGTTTAACAAACAAGCCTGACTGGACCCACGACTGTTTTGTCAGTGTATTACATGGAGACGTCACAAAATGGCATCATATAATACACCACTTTTCGCACAGCCACTATTTGAATATCAGTTATGTTATGACAGTCATATTTTTCCTTTGTCCCCCCCCCCTAATTTGTAAGTTCTACTCTTGAGGTCCCAGTTTTGTAATGCTTCCTGTGTTACTCACATTGGCAATAGTCTTTGTATGCTGTGGATATATGATGGCTTCAAAAACTATACATACTCGATTTTCTGGTGACTTGACTGACCCATTAATCTAATCTATCTGTTTTTTTGACCTCACTACAAACATTAATTGAAGTTTGTCCGTTAACGCCTTTTGCCAGGCTTGCAATTCCCCATTTGAAATGGGACCTCCATTATGCCCATTGCATACATCTATAGGTGAAACCATGAAATGTTGTTAAGAGTCTGACGTGTCTTTGCAACCAAGGCTCTCTTGTTTTGGGGGTGCGGGATTGTCAGTTGCCACTGGTAATGAGTACTATTGATATAGGGTCACTATCTACCTATGGATTTCTACCTGCTCTGCCTCACCTCTGTTGATTTTAAACTTAAGGAGTAGTGGAGGATAGTACTGCCTTGCTTAAGTCTGCCTGTTTGTGGCCTCAACTCTAGCTTCAGTGTAGTTGCAGTCCTTGGGCTCCACTAAGGGAAATAGAGTAAAAACTCCTTGTCAGCTGCAGCAAGCCTCAGTTCAATATTAGCAGAGTTTAACTTGCCAGATCGTGGAGTCCTCTAGCGTTTTACCTTATGGAGCATAAATGGTCTTTCTTGGAGCACTGCAAAGACACCAAAAACAGAGTTCAGGCGTCTGTACATTCCGAAGACTTATTTACTAGGTCAGAAGTCTTCTGAATCTCTATAGGCTTTTCCTCAGGAAGACCGCTGAAGTAAGGAGAATGGTTGTCTCTATGGACTATTGAATAGCTTTGGTGTATACAAATAAGCCCAGTGATAAATGGTCATGTATGATTAGTCTTTCAGCAGTTCAGTAGCAGGATTGATAAATAAGCAAGTTTATAATCCATCATCCATATAAAGGGAATCTAGTTTCATTTTCTAAAGGCCTTCATGAACAGGAGCTCCATCAGAAGGCGAATCTTTCTAAGGGTTTTGCAACTCCAGAAGTGTGCATAAATGCATCTGACATCAACATGAGTCTTAAGCCTTTTACCTCTTGGATGGGTAAGAGCAGCAAGGTGCATAAGAGACACCCGCCTGCTACTTTAGCAGTTGGGTTCTTACATTTGTTTGCTCTAAACCGGGTTCTCAAAGTTATTCAAAAAGTGAACATTTCCTAAAAGTGCGTTGTGACCTTCTTCTTACCTAATAGTATTCAATTTTCTGATATTCTGGAACTGTTATAGTCTTCTGGTCTGTGTTACCTCTAAGTGGATCTGCAGTGCCACCATGGAGGTCTGGTTTTACCCTTCGCCTTCCTTTGTTGAGCCAAACCACTTAATTTCGGAGTAGTTTATGAATATCCAGTACTGTCTTAAACCAACCAAAAGGCGATTTAGTCAGCCAACAAACAGTAGACTAGACATGGGTACAAGGGAAATGGTTATTGTTGTGTTACAAGGCATTTTCCAAATAATGTACTCCACTGTACGTTCCCTTGATCCGTCTAACCTTTGTTTCACACCTGGTAAATTCTAATGTCCTTGTGCAATTTTGCAGATTTTATGAGGGTGTTTTACAAACTTTTATTTTGTTAAGTGACACTTTGAAGGCATTTTCCACCTGTTTGTCAGTTTGAATACCTGATGTGAGGTGAATTCTGCTTTATCAGTATTGACACGTGTGTGATGAACCCATGCTGCCGTGGATTTATAAATATCCTTGAGCAAAAATATTTTGCGATCTGATTTTACTATACATTCTTTGAGTGGGAGGAATTGGGGCAAGGGGATTCTGGAGGGAGTGATTTGTACAGGTTTCGTAATGTTCAATCCTGCTGATGTGTGATACATACATTGTTTTTTCTTTCAGCTTGTCAAACCTAGGTTCTTTGGAATTAAGAGAAAATCTACTAACTTATTTACCAGAGTAAGTCCTATTTATTTTACATTGTGATAAGACCTTCTGTTCTCTTCCTTTTCTGTTTCCTTTAATGACCAATCTTTTTTATATTTGTTTACACAATCTGTATTAATAATTCAAATTCTTAATTTTCTTCCCATGTAGTAGGCCATTATAGAGGCCTATTGTTGTCTTGACTATGTAAGCAATTATTAGTAATTGTCTTTCCCTGTGTGTTTTCATTTGAAGGAAATTCATACTGACTGAACATGTGCTTCAAACAAGCATTGGCATAGCCAATAGGTCTCGCCTTTGAGACCGTATGTATTTTGCCATGTAGCACGCATATATAATTATTATGAGTACTATATATGAATAAAACATTATGCAGCAGAGATTGGAACACCAGCATGGAAACATAAATAAACATGTGTACTAAGAAACCCACTGCTGCATTTGTACTTGGAAGGGTGGACTTTTAACATGGAGTCACACTTCAAATCCCTCCTCAATGTGTCACATACATCCGAGCAGCATAGACTGTAGTCTTTTAAAATTGCTATTACTTAATTGATGTGTGCCACCAATGCTAAAGCCGGCCCTGGACAAGTGCAACGCTTTCAGCCAGTCTGGGCTCTTTACCCAGCAGCAGAATGTATTCTGGGACATGTAGTTTAATTTGTCATCTACGTAGGTGCTCAATAAACTGTGTGTACAATGCGCTGTTGTCTAAAAGGATGAAGGTGTCACAAATGACAGACCTCCAGTTGGCAACTATGTAAGAGACTTCAAAGAAGAACGAGTTGCGCTGAGGTATCCAGATCATTCAACAGTGGACTCTGTTTACCCTACTCTTAGGCAGAACTGCACGTTCCTACTGTCCAAGTCATCCAGTTCGCAGTTGAGTGAAGCTGCGTTAAAATAGCTCCCCTCGGCTTACAAATGCATGGAGAACATAGGAAGCATCTGTCCCCTCTCTTCCAACACCAACTTCATGCTGCAAGTCGGCCACGTGGGCGCGTGAACCCATATGTGGCAGAATGGGGGATAGGCATCATTTGGTAAAAGAAGAATCTGATTTCTACGCGATCCCCGCCCCATGCTACGGATGGAAAGGAAAAAATCTGGTGCAATAAGCAGGAATGTAAGGCTTCCTGTGTAACTCAACAGACGAAGGGAATTTGAGCAGGGAGCGGTGGGGTGAAGTGTGCAGATGTGCACTGATGCAACACGTTTGTGTGAATTTGGCGTATCCACTTAGGTGACCCTACTTCCATACGTCCAAATGCAAAATGTGCACTCCAATGCACGCTCACAAATAAAATTTACTGAGACGTGCCTGCATAAGGAGCACATACACAGATTCGGGCCCCTCAAAAATACACAAGTGCACTTGATGCACACCCAGAACACGCTAATCAAGTCAAAAACTGACACACACACAAAGCACACGGACGGGGTCTGACAGGCAGATATGTCACAGTGTGTCCCCAGTGGCACCTAATGATACAAATGTGGAGCAAACGCACTGCCGCTAATTAGAACAGTATGCATTTTCAGAGGAGCTTCTAATAGCCCTTAATGATGGCGCGGTGGCAGCGTTAGTTAGCTCTTCATTAGGAGCTGCAGATTAACGGGGTCTCCGCTTTTTCAACAAGCCCGGGAGTTGTATGCGCGCGCGTGAGATCAGGGATACCAAGCTAGTTTGGGCAAAATCTGTCTTTTCCAATGGACAGTGGGGTATGAATGAAAATAGTCTAAGCCAGGAGCAGTCCATTTTTTAGCATTAACATTTGTGACATTTTTAAATCTATGAGCTTGCAGTAGTGTTAGTCGTAAGAGAAAATGCGGGAATGATTGTGCCTTCTACAATGGGGACCCAAGCCAGTGACGCTCCCAAAGGAGCTCTGTGAAGTTTGGAAGCTGTGAACAGTGCCTTCCTGGTGCTGGGGCAAAGCTCTGATTGGTGAATTACGTGCCCTACTCTGGGAGCACTATGGCCTGTGCATCAGCTCAGCAGTGATCAATGAATGGCACACAGCATTGCCTGCTGCCTCTACCCCTGTCCTGCTGGGTGTGGCCTGGCTCTTGTGCAAGATTTCACCGGGGCCCTTGCTGTGGTACGCTGGTCATGCCTGGATGTCACTGGCCTAGCCGCAGGGCCACTGCTTTGCAGTGACATGTATGTTCAAAGACACATACATCTATGGTGTGTGATAAGGTAAATTGTAAAGTGGGGATATAGCCATATTCAGACAAACTTCAGACTACTCGCCTCTTCTTTGACTGCAGTATAGACATTCCCGAAAAAGTCATCAAGATCACATGGTTGTAGATTACCCCGCACTATCTATGTTTTTAAGGTCTTGTTTTTGCTTCCCCTGTGGAAAGAAAGGTAGTTTGAGTGTCCAAGAGCAAGCGGATGTGCAATAGAAAATGGAGAAATGAATGTCCAAGAATGGATATTTTTCTTTGGATATTGTGGTCCACGCATCTCGTTAGTTCTCGATTTTGCTTCTTATATATTCCATAATTTGGCGAATCTGTCTCCAGTGGTCATGTAAAGCTTACCGGGTGTGTCGGCGCCTGTGGCGCACACACCCCACTGCTCGTTTGCGGCACGCACCGCGGAGAGCGGGCTGCTCACGCCCTTACGCCTAGCTGCCTTCAGTGACTTGCACGCAGCGCTGCCGCCTGGGGGGAGGGGGCCTGCGGCAAGCCCTTGTGTAGTATAATCCAGGGCCGCATTCGAGCTGGCGTTCACCTGTCTCCAGTGAAATGTGCTTGGTGGTAGCATTGATGGATGGGACGGCGTTTTTGAAGGTAATTAAATCACCAATATAAAGCTGTGCCTCCACCCCCGGAGCCCACTGCGCTGCTGCTAATTAGAGCAGTAAGCATTTTCTGAATAGCCTCTAACAGCCCTTAATGATGGCGCGCTGGCAGCGCTCGTTAGCTCTTCATTAGGAGCTGCAGATTAGCACGGGAGTTGTGTGTGTGTGTGCGCGCGCTAGCAGGAGATCCATCTGTTTCCAATTAATGCGGGAGCGAGAGCGGGCGCGATAGTTGGAAGCAGATGGCTTTGATGCTGGCTCCAGAGCTTCCTAGGCCAGGGCAGAAAGAAGGCGGGACATGCACCCGCCTTGGGCCAATTGCTTGCTGTCTTTCTTTGAAAGACGTATGGAAAGGCCAATCGTAGGTTAAGCACACGCACAAGCGTGTGTTCAACGTTGAAAAGCCCTTACTAAATGCCTCGCAGATCAGCGCATGTGCGCTGGTTCAGGCGAGACCTAAAAAGGAGACTTGCGGATCTGAAAATAAATGCATGCCTTAATTGTGTATTATCATGTCTAATCTTGGGGATCAGGGCCTCCTTTTTTCCTAATATCGATTTTATTTATCTTTGTTCCCACAAAAGAAAAGTGCTTCTTGACATAATATTGTTCAAGAAGTAAAAGCTTTGCTTGTCTTTGAATGACACGTCATTTTTTGGCCTCAGTGAGAGCTCTGCATAAAAGTTTGAAAAGGGGACATTGAGTCACTTGAACAACTAGGATCCATGCTGAAATTAATGCTACTCTCTTAAGTCAAGCGTAATTTACAAGTCCTACTGCCAAACACTTTTTCCAACTAGCCTCACAACTGGTCGCCATTAACTCTGCAGCTCTCTTCACCATTGTTTTTGGAATAGGTTTGGTTTTCAAAAGTGGTTGTCTTCATTTGGGATTCCTTTGGATATTAGTCCTCTTCTCATAGCAATTTATTTTGCTGGATGAAGCACATTCTAAGCCCCTCGTAATTAGAACATGCTTCTGATTATCATATGATATCAAAGATGTTTGATTTTTTCCATCAGCTCATAAGTTTATTACAGGTTGTTACCAGTAAAACAAGCATTTGCAAAGCCAAGTCTGGGTTTAATGTGCTAAAACGTGTATAGAAAGGCATGCATATGTGTGCATTTGTGCATTCTTTAGCAACAAGAAGCCAACTGAGATAAAGGCTTAGGCATGTGAAATAGTCCCGCTTGCATTGAGTGCAATGAAGCATGCACTAAAGTGGAGGTGGGGGTGATACATCCAAACAGCCAATAGCATTAGTTGACTGCGGTTATTGTGCGCTTTATAACTCTATGCAATTTCCTTTTATTTCATTTCAAAGAGACCTATTTCTCTCGACTGCTCTAGGTTATTCTTGACAAAGTATCAAGCCATTGACTGAAAGAGTCTAGTCAGAAAAAAACATTGATTGAAAAGCGTCAGACCCTAAGCCCACTGAATGTACATTGGAAAAAATAGATTCTGATGAAGAAAAGCTTGGTGCAGCTGGGAGAGGGGCTCTGTAGACCGTTAAAGGCTGGGTGTTCTAGAAAGAAATGCATTTTGTTCGTTTTGGTGGGGGTTTCAGATCAAATTACTGCATTATAATGAAATATTATGTTGCATTTTCTGAACATGCGTTTCCAGTTCTATCTGCGTTAATATGGGCGATTATAGGAAGATATATATAAAGACTTGAATCACTGTATTTAAAGTATTCGCAGTGCACTGATTACCACATTGTTTTCTCCTTTGAATCGTTTAAGCATGATTTAATTTAATGATTAACTAATCAAAAATGCAAACAGTGCATCCCTCCAGGAGGCCTCTGAACTGCAATAGCCAGAGAGTGTGTAATTGATTTGTAGAATGTTATGCACTGTAGACCAGATCCCAGTCTAGGAGCTCCGTGCCATCCCACTGTTTAATGAATATTCGGCTTGTTGTGCTACCTAGAGCAGTACTGCTTCTTGTTAGGTCTCTGTTGATCATGGTGCTCTGTGCATCACACAGTAACAGAATGTGACAGGTCAGCCCACAGGTAAGATAGTTTATGAAACATGTATCTTTCTGCAGCGCAATACCTAATTATTTAAGGTTATGAATGGGAAGATTTTGAGATTTGAAAATGTCCCTCTAGTATGTTCGCCGATTCTGCAAACCTGAAATGAATTTGGTGATGTATTTTAAAATCTGCAAGAATAAAATATAATATTATTGAGTTAAATTGTCCAGTTAATCTGGGGTGTGGAATTTAATAAAATATCTACTTGTCCATGGGGGAGGCAGCTTCATAAATCTACCTGTTCTGTAACAAACCCACTTGTCCCTTTGGTGCCATGTAGTGCGGCGACAAATTATGGCAGCAATCTCATTTTATAAGAGCTCTGATATAGCCTCTCTGATTATGCCAGGGCTCATACCATAGTAGTGTTTGAATACTTTCAGTCCCCTATTTGTTTCCACGTTTCTGCAGATCTGCATACTGGGGCTGAAGGTAGTGGTAAGCAATAGTTCCAGGGTTAGAATGCACTTTTGAGTCTGTGCAAATCTACTAACTTGCATGTTTTAAGGGTTTTCAACAGCTGTTCGCTTATCTTTTCTGAGAAAAGTTGGAAATTTACTCCTGACAATGGTAGACGTAAACCTTCTTCCAGAGTTGGGGGGGGGGGGGGAATGGCTGGAGGTAAAGTGAACTGGCAAACACTAAGATTTTTGCATGAGCAACTCTACGCATGCATATGTTATAATGCTAAAAAGCAGTTCACAAATATTTTCTAGTAGTACTATTTCTTGTCCTACTTCTGTAAATTCTTGGGAATTCACAAAAGCTGTATAGCTGCACTTAATGCAAGGATGTATAGCATGGGTGCACGTTTGAGACTTTCTTCAATATTTGAGCCCCGAATTTGCTCTGGCGTTGACCATGACCTTTTGCATTTATTAAAATTCTGTCCATCTCCCTGTATCGGCTGGCTTCACTGTGAGTGACAGCATCCTGCTCTTTCACAAGGAACACATCCGCACACAAAGTAGTTTTGTTCAGTGCCAGTAACTACTGTGGCAGTGTGCTTTTTGAGACCAAAAACAATTTTTGCTTTTGCCACTGTTTGTGAGGGCCTGGCAGCTCACACACCAATAAGGTTTTATAAAACCATGCCAAAGCATTTCACACTTTGAAAAAACTAAAAAGCTGACAACCAATTTCAGACCTACTGGCCTTGCCAATGCTTGTTTATTTTTTTATTATAATCTTATTGAAACTGGTTTACTGATTTTCAACACATCACTAAATGATGCTGCAAAGAAATGGTACCTGAAATTTTACAAAAGCAAAATGTTTTTTTCCTGCTTTAATTTTTTTATGAACATTTTATTTTGAAAGCAAAGAATCATCAATCTTGCTTTCAAGCTTCTGCAAATATTTGCATCAAAGCAGAGAGCATTTTGGGAGCGTTATACATAGCCTCATTATTGCTAAACTTTTAAAGCGTATATCCACATGTTTACCCTGGAACGACTGACAGTAGTGCAGTCAGAGCTTACAACATTTACTTAGAGCACTCACCCTAATAATAAAGGCTTTCAATTAATGAACCATAAATACAAGTTTGAAAAGCATTAACATATGGACAAACATATTACCTTAACTGCAAACAGTGCCCTTCCCTGATCCATAATGTGGTACTGCAAACTGGCAGCCAAAGGAATTGTGCTGCAGGGGGTTTGGCCTACTGGTCCCGAGGACAAAATACACATGAAAACTTGTTGCCCTTGACCCCAAACATTATGTCCTGGGAGTCGTATGAATTCCACACCCCTGAGTTAATGATTTTTGATCGTGGGTCTTTTTAGTTTTCAGGATCACCATTGAGAGACATAATATTTAAAAATGCCACACAAGCTGTAAAGTAAAGATTGTGTCACACGAGAGCCACCAGAAATAAAATCCATTATTTCTCCTTTTGGTATTTGTCTTTTTTTCCTATGAAAGTCTACTTCTAGCCCCATATCAGAAGTGCAGCCGCTCCATTCACATTTGAAATCATTCTGAACCTAGCCTAATTATAGAAAGAACAGGTGAGTGACCTGCCTGTGATTTGGGACTTTTTTAGGTCAAAGCCTACCAGCCAAAGCAGCTGTTTGGTTTGCTGATGAAATCTCCTGAACATTCTGAAAGTTTCCCTGGGAATGCATTCCATCCATTGCTTACCACTGGCGTTGTGGTTTGTTACTCACATTTGCTTGCTTTCTAATTGCTGGCTTTATTTGTCTTTTGGCAGTACTGAATTTCTGTAAACATGCCTTGAAATCTTGTTCTTATCTTGTCACATTTGCTGTGCATTCAAAGATGGAGAGAATCTGTCTTCCAGGGAGCTTGGGGTTACTTTTTAGGTCTCGGCGTCAACGCGCGGAAGCGCGTCTCCGCCGAGATCTTTTGTCAGCGACTATCATTCCCAGGAGACAGTCCTGGCCACGCGCATCCTTCCAGGCGATTTGTAACTGGAACGCGCGCTGTGGCCAGGCGCTGTCTCCTGGGAAGCGCAAGCACCACACACGCATGCGCATACACACACACACACAAGCGCCCATGCACGCACGCACATACATACATACAGAGACACCACCCCTGACTCATACACACACGCGCACACACAAGTGCACCGAGGCCCCCCTCCCCCGCCATCACCGTCGCACACATACATACACACACACACACGAGCATACACACACAAGTGCACCAATCGCGCTCCAGCCTTTTGGAACTTACCTTCAGCACGCGGCGCCCAACCTCCTGCTGGCGCGGCCCCGGGGCTTTACACCGCTCACAGGAGCCCCGGGCCGCGAGACGCAACGACTCCGCCTGCCTCCTCTTCCGGTCTGAACGTGGCCCCGCCCCCGTCACAGGCGACCGTGCCTGACTTCCGGGGCGGCCGCGATACTAAGAAAGCTTTTTCAGAAACTATGTAGGAGCGTGATTGGAGACCCACAACAGCAAATAACCCAATCACAAACACGCTGGTACATTGCACAGGCAGAATCTACTACATTAACTGATGCAACTGCCCAGGTGAAAAAAGGGGTTTCTCTGAGTGAGCAGGACGAGGCATATGGGCTTATCAGTCGGCGCCTCTCCTACGCCCATGCTCCACTACTGTGTAGGCCAGCAAATGACTTCCACAAGTCCCTTCAAATGTTCACGTCTCGCACATCGGTGGGAGTGCAGGACAGGCCTTCCTCTTCATCAGCATTTTTGCGCTCTGACACGTTGTGTTGCTGTGCCTGACGCAGACTGGATTCTAGCAGCGATTCAATTTGCTCTTGGCAGGCCCGTAAACAATCCGGGTCGCACTTGATGACCTGGGACAGGAAATGCGTGAGGCACTGGTAGGAGAGGAAGCTGTTGGTGTTGCCGAGGTGAAGACCTTGGACGGCTGCTGCCACGCTGCCTGCCGCGATCATGGAGGGAGGGTTGGAAATGAACTTGATGTCTGTCGCGCAGAGTGCCACAAAAGTCTGAGCGTGCTTGCGGATAATCTGCCTCGTGTCCTCGCCGAGGGGTATTTTGGAAAGGAAATGTTCAATGAAATCGTGAGGGGTGACATAGGCCAAGTCCCACTTGAGTTTGTTCAGCGTCAACAGCTCCATTTGCACTAATTCGTCGGGTCGATGGAGTTATCAGTATAAATGCAAAGTTTTTCCGCCGTTAGAGGAATGGTTTCTTTCATTTTTGAGGCCACGAACATGCAGGTAGCCCCCAGCAGCTGCAATCTGTTTGTCTTCAGCGGTTCCACCGACAAAAATCTGTCCAAGTAATTCATGGCTAATGGGAACACCTCCTCTTCACATTTCTGCTCTTCACAAACCTCCAGCATCCAGGTGGCCACGATCTTCCGCATGTAGGGTTGCACTTCACGCTGCACGCACTTAAAGTAGGAAGCGGACGGCGGGCAGTTCTCCTCCGCCTTCAGCATGGTGTGCAGCACCCTGTCGTTCAGGAGGTGCTGATCCAGGTAAGCCCTTCGGATGGTTTCCACCTCGCAGCACAGCAGCTGATGTTCCATGTCTCCCCCGGCGCGCGGTGCCTGCTCTTGAGAGGGGGTGCGGGGTGCCCGTGCTGTCCTGTGAGTGAGAGAGCTCCATTCAGTGCTTGCTGCTGCCGCGATACTAAGAAAGCAGTGAGCGGGCTAGGGTGCTAGTATTATCTCTACCTAGTGGTGAGTGCAGAGTGGTGAGTGCAGAGTGGTGAGTGCAGAGTGGTGAGTGCAGAGTGGTGAGTGCAGCAGAGTGGTGAGTGCAGCAGAGTGGTGAGTGGTGCAGAGTGGTGAGTGGTGCAGAGTGGTGAGTGGTGCAGAGTGGTGAGTGGTGCAGAGTGGTGAGTGGTGCAGAGTGGTGAGTGGTGCAGAGTGGTGAGTGGTGCAGAGTGGTGAGTGGTGCAGAGTGGTGAGTGGTGCAGAGTGGTGAGTGGTGCAGAGTGGTGAGTGGTGCAGAGTGGTGAGTGGTGCAGAGTGGTGAGTGGTGCAGAGTGGTGAGTGGTGCAGAGTGGTGAGTGGTGCAGAGTGGTGAGTGGTGCAGAGTGGTGAGTGGTGCAGAGTGGTGAGTGGTGCAGAGTGGTGAGTGCAGAGTGGTGAGTGCAGAGTGCAGAGTGGTGAGTGGTGAGTGCAGCAGAGTGGTGGTGGGGGCAGAGTGGTGGGGGCAGAGTGGTGGTGGGGGCAGAGTGGTGGTGGGGGCAGAGTGGTGGTGGGGGCAGAGTGGTGGTGGGGGCAGAGTGGTGGTGGGGGCAGAGTGGTGGTGGGGGCAGAGTGGTGGTGGGGGCAGAGTGGTGGTGGGGGCAGAGTGGTGGTGGGGGCAGAGTGGTGGTGAGGGGGCAGAGTGGTGGTGAGGGGGCAGAGTGGTGAGGGTGCAGAGTGGTGAGGGTGCAGAGTGGTGAGGGTGCAGAGTGGTGAGGGTGCAGAGTGGTGAGGGTGCAGAGTGGTGAGGGTGCAGAGTGGTGAGGGTGCAGAGTGGTGAGGGTGCAGAGTGGTGAGGGTGCAGAGTGGTGAGGGTGCAGAGTGGTGAGGGTGCAGAGTGGTGAGGGTGCAGAGTGGTGAGGGTGCAGAGTGGTGAGGGTGCAGAGTGGTGAGGGTGCAGAGTGGTGAGGGTGCAGAGTGGTGAGGGTGCAGAGTAGTGAGGGTGCAGAGTAGTGAGGGTGCAGAGTAGTGAGGGTGCAGAGTAGTGAGGGTGCAGAGTAGTGAGGGTGCAGAGTAGTGAGGGTGCAGAGTAGTGAGGGTGCAGAGTAGTGAGGGTGCAGAGTAGTGAGGGTGCAGAGTAGTGAGGGTGCAGAGTAGTGAGGGTGCAGAGTAGTGAGGGTGCAGAGTAGTGAGGGTGCAGAGTAGTGAGTGTGCAGAGTAGTGAGTGCTGTTGAGTGCAGAGTGCTGTGTATTGGCAATGTTAATGACAATGCCCATTTATTTTTGATTTAAAGAAAAAAAATGTCATGAGCAATGCCAATAGCTCTACCTTTAATGATGCCGAGACCATTGCATTGCAAATGCTTGTTTTTCTCAGACTTTAGAGTGAGGGTATTTATTTATTTATTTAAAGTTTTATATAGCGCTGGCTAGACCCGGAGGTTTCGGAGCGCTTTACATGAGCATCAGATCATAGTTACAGGTTACATCGTTACAAAGGTTACACAGTTCTTAGAGCATGGCAACATAGTTACTTGTAAGGTAGAGATAAACAATAAGCACAAATACGTAAGGGGAAACAGCAGGCAAGGTGAGAGATTCGGGGGGGGGGGGGGGGAGGTTGGAGCAGGGGAAGTAGACAGGTAATGAAGGCGGGAAAGAGGAGGGGAGGGTGAGTGGCACAGCATGGGAAGAGGAGGGGAAGGGTGACTGGGACACAAACTGGTTGACGAGTCAAGGCAACGTCCAATGTCCAGTCAGCTGTGATCCTGGGGTTGTGGTATCACTTCCCTATCTCTTTTGCGGGAGGCTCCCTTTACACAGTGGACTCTCTCAGAGGGGTCTCTGAGACTCCAAGGCCTACACACTGGATCCTTCCCCAAAAAGGGAGAGAGAGTGCTTTGGCAAGGGGTGTCATACCATACCTCAAGTGTGAGTGGCTCCCTTGGCGCAGTGGACTCACTCAGCGGGTTCGCTGAGACTCCAGAGTATAAATATTGGATCTTTACCCAACAAGGGGAGGAGGAGTGCTTAGTCAAAGGGCACAAAGGACAGGGGGGTAGGCTGAGTATCAGGCAGGGGGGGGGGAGATTCAGGGGAGAGAGGATAGTAGCTAGGGAAAAGACAATAAGGAGAAACGAAGTGTGTTGGAAACACATTTTAATACGATGAAAACTAATCAATACATGAGGTAATGACATTTCCACACATTATCGTTTGTGCGCTGTCTACGTATGTCAGTAAAACTGTATGTCTGTGCAAATGCAATGGTCATTTCAATTGAAGATGTGTTGTCTGTAATGGCAGAGCGCTACCACACCATGCATATTCCACTTTACCTTACTTTACTCCACTCTATACCATATCACTGCACTCTTCTCTGCCGCACTCCAATCTAGGCTGTCATTGCACTCTACTTGTACCACTCCACTCTTTGCAACTTTACTAAACTCATTCTCTAATCTATCCCACTCTACTAGGCACCACTTCACTCTATCCCAAACGACTCTAAGCCACTCAAATCTACTCTGATCCACTGCACTCTGACACTCCACCCTACCCTGAAACAGTCTACTTCTAAGCCACTACACTGCAATCTACTCTTCGCTACTCTGCTGCACTCTGCCCGCTGCACTCTATCCCACTTCACTCAAATCCAATACACTGTACACCACCCTACTCTGCACCTATGCACTGTATCCCACTATACTCTGCCACCCTCTACACCACTGCACTCTGTGCCACTCAACTCTACACCATTGCACTCTATGCTTCTGCAGAGCTCTACTGCACTCTGAGCCAATGCACTTTACACCACTACTCTCCATGCCACTAAAATCTACAGCACTAATCGACTGTGCATCACTGCACTCTGACAATGCACTGTGAAACTGCACCACTGCGTTCTTCACTACTGTACCCTGCACCACTCTATCCCACTCTATCCCACTCTACTCAATGCTTCTCTACTCTGCACCACCCATCTTTGTGTCAGTGCACTCAATGCTTCTCTACGCTGTGCCAATGCACTCCACTCCACATCACTTCATTGCAATTTAATGGACTCTACACCACTGTACTTTATGCCACTTCACTCTAATCCACTCTACAACACTCTGTGACATTACACAATACTCCACTTTATGATGCTGTACTCTGCTAAGCTCAACTCCACTCTGAAACTGTACTCAACTCTATGCCACTCCACTCTACAACACACTACTCCCCTATATGCCATTCCACTCTCCTACACTTTATGCCACTCCACTGACAATCTGCTCTACTTCACTCTAGAAACACACTACTCCACTCTACACTACGCCCTCTGTGCCACTCCACTCTATACTACTTCACGACACTGCCATTCCACCTGACAGCACTCTAATTTGACACTCTACTCCACTCAACTCCACTCTACGCCCATCCACTCTACAACACTCTACTCCCTCCACGACAAGCCACTCCACTCGACTGCATGACATTCCATTCCACTTCACATCACGCAACTCTAATCTACTCCAGTCCACGACTGTATGCTGCTCCATAACACTCCACTGTACTCCACTTCACAACACTCCACTCATCCCACTAACTTTTACCTATGCTGGCGTACAACATAGCTCAAATAAATTGCAGAGACCTATAGGCTTTGTAAATGCTGATTTTGAAAAGTCCGTTTTTTCCATAGGCATTCCTAACTGTAACCAGTACATCAAGGGAAGGGTTAATGTTTGTGGCCTGAACACTTTGCATCCTGGTGTAAGGGCTACATCAGCATGGCACGCATTTGACTATCACTTCATGCCTGAGAGTTGTCAATTATCACTAACTACTTCCGTTTTTGTGTTAATGACATGTGATCCCTGATGGGGTAACATGAAATGGTTGGGACTAAAGAACTCGTACTGTGGACATTTTCTGTTTGTTCAGGAAAACATTGTCTCGTATTTACTGATGATTCTACAGTTATTAACTTGCTTAAACATTAGTCTGTACCTGTCTACTTGTCTGGATTGGCAAGTTCTGCAGTAAATTGGGTCATCAAGACTACAACAAGCATTTGCAGTGCAATAGGTCTCATATTTGTGAGGGTTTA
Organism: Lissotriton vulgaris; assembly: GCF_964263255.1. Lineage (NCBI taxonomy): Eukaryota > Metazoa > Chordata > Amphibia > Caudata > Salamandridae > Lissotriton > Lissotriton vulgaris. The sequence goes on from NC_141694.1 coordinate 417,615,255, forward strand.
AGCTATTGGCATTGTAAATGAAAATGCCTTTTATTCATCTCTTTGGAAAACTAACATATAAATAAAAGGCATAGTCATTTACAATGCTAATAGCTCAAACACTCGCAAATGCGAGACCTACTGCATTGCAAAAGCGGACCGCACTGGCAAGGTAAATATAGAAAGGTGCGCAGCCTCTATAGTCAAATCGGACCACGCAGGAAACATTTATAAAGAAAGGCCCACAGCCACTATAGTTAAAGCGGAATGCGCCACGCCCAAAAAATGTAAATGTTGATGAAAAGGTGCAAGCTGGTTTAGTAAATATAATGCGGCTGCCATTACTGAACCAGCTGTATTTTAAAAATTAGTTGTAATGGTATGGGGTGAGCATCCCCCTCCTCCACAGCCAGATGGGGCAGATATTGCACTGGGTGGTACCATTAGTGGGCATAGTGTGCCTGCGCGCACAGATAATAGAGTTTAAAATTTGGGGTGGCAAACCCACCCTGATTGTAGGGGAGTGATAGCGTGTCCCAGCTGATCCTCGCCTGCTTCCCTCCGATACCATTTTGTTAATATGCGTTTTTAGTGCTTTGAAAAGGTGTTGAGGTAGGGTAATCAGAATATTGGTGAATAGATATAAAAATTTGGGTAGTGTAACCTTTTTTATGATGGCTAGCCTATCTGCCAATGTTATGAGAAGTTTGGCCCATTTGTCCACCTGCTCCTCAAGTTTATCAATTGCCCTCCCATAGTTATTGCTGATGACTTCCGCTGGGTCACTGTGGATCCATATTTCCAGGTACTTTACCGGATCGGTCTGCCACTCTAAAGGATATTCTAAGGATCAGGCCTGGGTACACTCAATGAGGGGGACAATTGTGGATTCGTTCCAGTTGATCTGAAGCCCTGAAACGCCCCCAAATCGGATATACTCTGTTAAGAGTCTCAACAAGTTATGCTGCGGTTCTCTCTCATAGAGCACCATGTCGTTCGCATAGAGAGATATTCCTATCTGGCATTGGTGGAAGCTGGCAGCCCTGCCTCGTTCCACGTCTAATTCGCACCATTTCTGATACCTGCCCATTCACTTTAATTCTGGCCACTGGGTCTGTGTAGAGGAGTTTTATCCAATTCAGGAACATACCCGGCATACCCATTCTCTGCATTGTGGCAAAGAGATAGCCCCACTCCACCGAATCAAAGGCTTTGGTCAGGTCTAAGAGAATGGCCGCCACCTCCAACTCCGGGTTTAAGACATGTAGGAGTGCGAATATGGTGCAAATGTTATGGGAGGTCGAGCGGTCTGGGATGAATCCCAATTGATCCAGGAGTACAATTCAAGACATTAGTGGTGTCAGTCTGGCGGCCATCAACTTGGCCAGTATTTTGCCTTTGGTATTGATAAGAGACAGCGGGCGGTATGAGTTCCATCTGTCTGGTGTTTTGTCAGGTTAAGGAGCGTGATGATTAGCGCTTCTCGAAGTGTGGTAGGGTGAATCTGTTTCTCATTTGCATCGTCGTACATGGCCAAGAGGTGCAGGCTAATCAGATCGCTATATGCTTTGTAGAACTCGTTTGTGAGTCCGTCAGGGTGTGGCGCTTTACCATTCAGCAATTCCCTCTTGAACCTCCAGGACTGTCACCGGTTGAGTTAAATATTCTTTCTGGCCATCAGACAACCACGCAAGGGCTATGTCCTCTAGGTACTCCGTCAATTATACCGTGTCTGTGTCCCCTGTCGATGTATACATGCTACTATAGGCTGTAGCAAAAGTGGAGGAGATACCTGGGTTGCCGAAATGGGTCACCCTGCTATCATCATTTATTTGCGTTACTGTGTGTTGTGTTTTCTTCTCATTTGTATTTTCTGGGCAAGGGTATGTTCTGAGCGGCCACCCTCTCCATAGGCCCTAGCAGTGTGCCTCCTTGTCAAGTATTTAAGTTCATCTTCCGCAAATTCGTTGTATAGCGTGAGTTGTTCCTTGATGTGCCCTAGGTCATCCGTGTGATGCGTGGTCTCATAGTCTGCCTCTAACATTTTGATGGCCACCTCTATGCTCTGTAGTTTGGAGCGTATGTCCTTTAGTATACCTGCGCTGGTGCTCTTGAATTTCCCCGGATAGTGGCTGTGAATGCTTCCCACACTATTCCCGGGTCCCCGACTGACCCCACATTGATCTGAAAGTATTCCTCTACTGCCCCTGTATAGTGTTGCTGTAAACTGGGTCCAGCAGGGATTAGCGTTAAAACGCCATATGTATTGAGGTGGTGTGTATGTGGGTATGAACACTACCAGTAACACAGGTTTGTGGTCGGAGAGCGTCCGTGGGAGGTGCCTGACGTCAGTCACCCATCCATTGGTGCGTGTTGACCAGCCAATAGTCCAACCTGGACCAGCTGGCGTGTACAGTAGATGTATATGTGCCCTCTGTGTCTGGGTGGCGGAGTCGCCATGCCTCCACCAGGTCAAACTCGTCCATGCATGCCCATACCTCCTTCGCAGCCTTTGTGTTTTGCTCCCATCGTGTTCAGGGACCTGTCTTGCTCTGCGTTTAGTGTAATATTTAGGTCCCCCCCACGCCCCTTATAAGATCTGGGTAGGACAGATCTCTTAACCGATTTCTAATGGTAGTATAGAAGTCCTGGTCATCAATGTTAGGCCCATAGGTGTTGATCAGGTCAATGTGAGCGCCCCGTAGTGTGCTTGTGAGTATGACATATCTGCCTTGGTCATCCCGTATTGCCTGTTCTAGTTGCAAAGGTATTCGTTTTTTGACCAGGATAATACCACGGGAGTAAGAGGACGCTACTGCTACTGGGCCCAGTTTCTGCACCCAAGGCCTTGTCAGTGTGGGTGGTGAGGTGCGTTTCTTGAAGCATAGCCACCTCCACTGGATGTCTGGTGAGATAAGCTAGCACTTGACATACCTTCTTGGGATTATTTAACCCCCGGAAGTTCTATGTTAAGCTTCTTAGTGATCTACCTCGCTCCGGCATCCTACTTTGTGCCAGGAATATATGGACAGTGTTAGAACAACCGCTCTCACAATACCGTTGCTGTATGACTCAGAAGCATAAAATGAAAAATATAAACAAACAAAACTAACAGCCCCCCCCCCCGTCCACTCCCGCATCCCAACTATGCTTGAGAATGTCCCTTGTACATAATGAATCAACGTTCCCAGAGCCGTGCCTAATACATTCTCGGTACGATGAACTGAGTATACAACAGTTTGGGACTTACCCGTGGACTGGGTGCGCCAGAGTCACATCTGTTGGTGAGGGGTTGGGCCATGAGCCCTGTGTGGCAAAGTGTACCAGCCAGTGCTGTACGCAGGTTGGTAGTGCAGCTGACACGTGATGGTGTGGGTGTTTCAGTTCTTTTGACGGCGGAGGTGTATTGGAGTTCGTAGCATCGCGTGGTGGTTCAGCAGAAGATGGTATCAAGCTTCATTGCTTGAGTGGTGACTTTGCGGATTGCCTTTCAGTAGAGAGTTGGTATAGGCCTTGGCCGCCTTCGGAGTGGTGAATATCTTGTCTTTGCGCATTATTTTGAGGCGGGCCCGGTAGAGCATGGCATATTTGATATCGGCCTTCTGCAGTCAGTTCTTAACTTGTTGGTACTCACGTCTAGTCGTCTGCACAGCCATGGTAAAATCAGGGAAAAATTGCAGTGTGTTGCCTTGGTGGATGATGGTACCCTTTTCCCTTGCCAACCTTAAGACTGTATCGCGGTTCTGTAGTTTAAAAGTCTGGCCACAATCGGATGTGGTTGTAACCCCGGCAGTGGTTGAGCCATAAGGGTGCATTGTGCTCGTTCGACTATTAGCATGGGAAATAGTTCTTCTGCCCCAAAAATATCTTTCAGTAGTGTTTCGACGTATTGCTCCATGCGCTCCGTATTTGTCGACTCCGGCACACCTGTGATGCAGATGTTGTTGCTCCTGGACCGCGCCTCTAACTCCTCGTTCTTAGCCTATATTACGGGCATGACCTTTTCCATGTTGAGGATTTTTGTTGGTAGTTCTTGCGTGGCGTCCTCTGTCGTTGAAACGCGGGCTTCCATGTCTGTGATCCGGTTCGCCTGTTGGTCCAGTTTGGTGGCTATGTGATCCATGCAGAGATTTAGGTGGTCAATTTTGGCATTGATAGTCAACAGACTTTGTTGCACCGCCACCTGCGTGGCTGTGAGTGTGTCCAGGCTGGTGCCGTGTTTGTCCAGGCTGGAGGCGGTGTTGCCAGTAGCGCTGGTGACTTTTTTCGATTCAAAGGTTAGCTTAGGTTGCGCTTTATTTGGGTTCCCCATCTGAACAAGCTGCTAGTATCTACTGCGTGTGAAGCAGCACCTGTGCGGGTCAAATGTGCTTCTGCGAGTCTGGTCCGGCCAGTGTTGTCAGGCTCCGATGTGATTATGTGGCTCCCACAGCGAAGTAATTATGTAGTCTACGGTTGAGCAGAGTCTTAGTACACCTATGCTGCTGTGTTCCTGCATCTACTGGGTTGTAGCCTGCCACTGTGTGTCCCTCGCATACTTTCTGCCCTGTGAGCATGTGAACCTCAACACTTATGGCGTGCAGGGTGGTACGCTTGGTTTTATCCCTCCTCTGGCAACGAGTGGTGTTTGTCGTTGGTGCGACTTGCGAAGGAATCCACCTTGAGGGGGTATCTTTCCAATTGATCTGACCACCCGAACTGGCAGCCCACTGTAACCGAGCCTGGTTGGCCCTCTCTGCCGCAGTTCACACTCCACGATGTGCAGGCAGGTTTCGCCGGCCGGTGCGCCGCTGTTGGCAGGGTATGGTCCTTCCAATTACCCTGCTATCATCAGTGTCTTGGGCCCCAGACACCGCCGCCTGCACTGTTGTATGCAGCTTGGGGTTGTTGGGCAACTCTGCTACTACCTGTAACAATGGGTGAGTGGCGTACTGCAAACCTGGTCTTTTAGGCCTCTCAGGTCTGCGCCAATCAGATAACATAAGCCTTGCTCTTACCTGTGTCGTCGTGCTCCTTAGGGGGCGGCCCTCGGCCTTCCAGATCACGACGCAAGGGGTCGAGGCCGTTGCGTCAGTGATGGTACGCTTGTTGGAGCTCAGACTCAGTCGTGCGGCACTTATTGCACAGTGCCCCACACAGCAGTCGCCAATGTGGTGTGAAGTGAAGTCCTCTGCTGGTAGCAACTGGACCGCTGGATATCTGGGCCACAGTAGGTTTCGCGCCACTGGCCCGGGTGGATGTGCCAGGGCCTGGGACCTCTTTGTTACCAGTATTGGCTGGTCGACTCCAATCCTCTCACAGGTCACGGCGGTAAGTGTGGGTGCCAATGCAGGGGGTGTTCAGGGCTCATATTGGTGTTGGGGTGTTATGCAAGTCGACGAGGCTAAGGCAGGGTGTCGCACAACTTACTTCTGCCAGCACCACTAGCGTGTTGGAGCCTTGGCCACAATCTCAGTAGCCTCTGCCCGGTGTTGCTCTGTCTCAGCTCAGGCCAGCCAGCCCCAGTTCTGTGGTGCGATGTGGGCGCCGAGAGCGCCTTAGAGCAGCTTGGTTGTTGCCTACTACCGCAGGCCTGATTCCTTTTGCGACTGCGACTCTTACAGGACGGCTGCCATTAGTCCAGCCCTCCCGGAATTCCTCGCTCTAGGACACCAGGGTGCTGATTTTGGCGATACTTTCTGGATTCTTGTGCCCTCTGTATCTCCGGGGGCTCACCACACGATTTCTCAATGTTTCTCTGGCTTTGAAGAAGGATTACAATGCGTTGTTGGCTCATGGGCAGCCGAGCTGCACTATAATGCATCCATCTTGCAGAGGGCTCTCTAGCTCCACCAACTCTACCTTTGTTTTCATCTTTAGTTCATATAAAAGGTCTACAATCTCATCATATGAAGTATCTTGTGCGGTACGTATTATTTTTTTAAATACTATGTATTTTGTTTCGGGTTTAATAATTTTATTGGAGAAATACAAAGGCACTAGACTGGAGCTACCCACAACGCTTGGCTCCCACAAGAAATGTAACTCTCACCCTCAGGCAATTTAACACCAACCAATCTTGAGATAAACAGTTTCTAATCATAATTCCATGCTAAACTCGGAGGTATATGGCCTAACCGGGAAAAGGAAAGCGGAGTGACAAGAGGAGAATTGTGCACACACATGGAATGCTTACTACAGCGATATTGCCAAACTCTCTGGAAGAGCATTGATAGGACTCACAACCCTAAATATGCCCTATTCCTGCCTGGTAGTATCCAGGCTCTACTCTGTCATAGGCACCACAGCCACAACTGTGCCACCCCCTCCATCGCTCTAAACTTGCCTGTTGGATGCAAGGTGAAAAGCCTTCCCCACCACCTCTCCTTCAGCGACACACAGCAAGACCAATGAATCAACCAGCAGTGAGAATAATTTGCCTTCTAGTACTTCAGGCAGAATATGTGCCTGTTTGGAATTTTCTTTCTAGCATTTCAGTGCCCATCCATCTTCAACAAGTCCTGTACTGCATTTCCTCTAAAGGTGTGCAGGTCCTTCATCTCAGTTGGAAATCCAGTTGTACTTGACTCCAGCTCTGTCTGCCGTCTTCTGATTCATGATTCAGAAAAGGGGGATTCAAGCTGGGGGTCGGCAGAGAGCAAGCTGGTGCCATCGGGACCTCTACTCCCCTCACTGCCATTGTTACATCAGTAATTTTCGTGTCCGCAAGTAGCGCATTGATAGATTTCATCAGAGTCCATTCCCCTGCATCAAGTCGTGCATTTTCTGAGGGCTCAGCAGTATCTTTGGGTTTACTGCCGTTAGACATTAATGAACATGCAGTGAAGAGGTCCTCCTTATTTTGTGTGCCTTCCAGCCATGGCAGATGTCCGATCAAAGGTTGCGCAGGAAACAGAGCTGTAAAAGTCTGGCACTCCATCTCAGATGGAAATACAGTGGCTAGGGGTTTACTATAAATATATATGGGCATGTATGCATGCATGTGTTAGTGTGTGTATATATATGTGTGTTTTATATATATATGTGTGTTTGTGTGTGTGTATATATGTATGTGTGTGTGTATATATATGTGTGTGTATATATGTGTGTGTGTGTATATATGTGTGTGTGTGTGTATGTGTGTGTGTATATATATATATATATATAATGTGTGTATTTATGTAGGTAGTTATAGTTAGGATTATTTTGTATAGGGAATTTGCAACATTCTATTGGGAATAACTTTGGCGCCGGTTGAGGAATCTGCCAGAAAATTTGGGGGGATTCGTCAAGCGGGGGCCGAGATTAAAGGGGGGTCCCAAAATGTGTTTTGCCCATGTTAATTTCCATAGGGCGGTTAAACTCACTTTTAGCCCGAACGGCTGAATGGATTTCCACCAAACTTGGCAAAATTGTAGGGACTGGTAGCCCGATGTGCCTTTGCTATGTCTCAAGATATGTGCTCCAGTGAATTTTGAGTAATTTAGGTTCAAAAAAATATGTATATCTATAAGCGCGCACCGGGGCGCGTACCAGCGCGCTACGCGAGTTCGCGCGCGGTAAGCTGATTGGCTCTCGGGTGTCTGTCAACATTCCAAACAGTCCGGAGCGGCCGCCATCTTGTGTCTCGGTAGGATCGAGACACAAGATGTGGCAAAAACAAAGGGGGAAATGACCAAAAGGGGGCAGAGTAGACCCCCCCCTTTGACCCCCTAGGTTTGATGTGGGGGCCATAAAAGGGCCCCGCTGGGCAAAAAAAAGAATAATTTTTTTTCCGATTTGCGCGGGGGGAGCGCCCGTTACGCGCACCGGGGAGTGCACCGGGGAGCATACCATAGGGAAAAAAGAATGACAGTTTTTAAAAAATGTAGCCTTTTTTTTATAAATTGGAGGTACTTCTAAAAACTGTTTTTTTTCTTTTTTTTGTTGTTTTATATTTTTTTATTGTTTTTTTGAACATTTTGTACTTTTTTTGCTTTTATGAACAATTTTATATTTTTTTTGTTATTTTTATGGGGAGAAACAAAAAACAGGGAATTGGAAACGGCTCAACTGGAGCAAAAAAAATCAGGAAAAATTAAGGTTCTTTGGGGCAATTGTGGTTGTCACCAGCACGGTTGATGAGTTTTATGCTTTGCTCACCATAGGTAATTGTTCTACCACAAAATATACAACTGATTTTGTATTGTCCAAACTGGGGTTGTATGTTTGGGACCATCTCCCTTGTCTCTGGACCTGATGGAGCGGGTTGCTTACTTTTGGAGGTGCTGGGTGAAGATTGGGAAGGGTTTCTGGCCTGTTCTCTGACCTTTGCTGCAGCATAGTTGTTAGGGTGCTGGCGTTGCATGTGGCAAATCATGGTGTTATTGCCAAAAGAGTACTTTTTGTTAGGGTTCCCCCTTGAAAGTTCAGTGCCACAGATTAGGCAAGTAACCCTTGGCGTATTTACTATTTTGAGGTCCTTTGGGATTTAAAAAAAACCTCCCAGATAATGTGCTGCTTTGGCCTATATGGGGTATTATCTTCTGGCAGGAACCTCCGCCTCCTCCTCCTCCTCCTCCTCTTCATCTCCACCACTGTGGTGTTGTGGTGGTCCTCTTGGTGGTGGTGGTGGTGGTGGTGGTGGTGGCTGAGATGCTCCTGCTACGACTGAAGCCATTTCTGAGTACAAATTAGTAATAGCTCTGGAAACAGGTCTTCCTCACTCAAAGTACAAAGTGAGAATGAGGAAAAAAGGTGGGGGCTTTCATCATTAGGAAAAAAACCTGTCCTGAACCAATGAAAAGTGTTATTTTTAGTTCACATGACCAGACGCGCTTACGCTACGCGCCCCGGGGCGCGCCCAGGGGCGCGTCGCGCAAGCGCGCCGGATGGTTACGTAGCACGATCGTATGCGTTCGAGTGCTTATATATATATATATATATATATTTTCACTGAAAAAAACATAGGTTATAGACCATATATAGTTAGGAATAAGCATTTACAAAACCTTATTTTACTCACACAAAACCATTGAAATTCGCATATATAGTTAGTTGCACTAACTATATATCGCGCACCCGCAATCCACTGCTGATGATGTCACATATTACATCATTCATGACATGGTCAGTGACATCACTGATGACATCTCAAATGACTTCACTGATGACATCTCAAATGACTTCACTGATGACATCTCAAATGACATCTCAAATGACATCACTGATGATATCATTCATGTGATAATACGAACCTTAGATACAATCAGTGTAAACAGACACTCACAGACTGTCACTCATCCATGGAGTTACTCACACACCTAGTCAGTCATGCAGATAATCAATCACACCTCCATTTCCTCAACTATACAGTTATACACACCTTACTTATTCAAACATATACTAACACATATTTACTCTCTTATACAATCCCCGATACAAGTTCACAATGATCCATACAGCCACTCACACATTCACTGGCTCTTATGCACAGTTATTTATATATGTCAACTCTCACATGTACTGTGTTTTACATATGTACTTACTTTGACATGTAGCACTGAGATATCCATTCACTCACCAATACACTCATGCACACAGTCAACCACCCATACAGCTGTTTCCACATGCACTTTTGAACCCATACATCTAGTGAATCAACTGCTCACACATCTATGCACAGAGTCATACACCTCCCAGCCACCCACACACACACACTCCGTCTCCCATACAAATACCTGGGCAACCAATCAATAACCTATATAGTTACTCATATAGCTACTGATCAACGCATGCAGCAGTTTACAGAACAGACCTAATGATGCACAAATTAAGACAGTTTAGTCACTAACCCATGCACTCAGTGAGACCCATTTAATCACTCACTCATACACCTACTAAATCCTTCATCCAGACACTTATACATCCACTCATTCTTCAATATGTAAGACATATTTTAACTTTACAGATCATCAGTGATGTCATTTGAGATGCCATCAGTGATGTCACTGAATGATGTAATATGTGACATCAGCAGTGGATTGCGGGTGCGCGATATAGTTAGTGCAACTAACTATATATGCGAATTTCAATGGTTTTGTGTGAGTAAAATAAGGTTTTGTAAATGCTAATTCCTAACTATATATGGTCTATAACCTATGTTTTTTTCTCAAAATCCACTGGAGCACATATCTTGAGACCTAGCAAAGGCACATCGGGCAAATAGTCTCTAGAATTTTGCCAAGTTTGATAGAAATCCATTCAGCCGTTCGAGCTAAAAGTGAGTCCAACCGCCCTATGGAAAACTCAATATTAAAAACACGTTTTGGGACCCCCCTTTTTTCTCGGCCCCCGCTTGACGAAACCCCCCCAAAACTTTCAGGGGACGCTCGGAAACAAAATGTGCCATTTTACTGAAAATTTCAGCCAATTCCGTCCATCAACGCCAAAGTTATTCAACATAGAATTTTCAGAAATCCCTATTTAAAAAAATCCTAACTATATATACATACTGGCGACCGCCAGTAGGTAATATAATATATATATATATATATATATATATATATATATATATATATATATATATATATATATATATATATATATATATATATATATATATATATATATATATTCACTGAAAAAACCATAGGTTTCACACCGGTTATAGTTAGGAATTAGCATTTAAAAAACCTATTAAATTCACTGATTTTTTCAGTGAATTTAATAGGTTTTTTAAATGCTAATTCCTAACTATAACCGGTGTGAAACCTATGGTTTTTTCAGTGAATTTCATAGGTTTTTTAAATGCTAATTCCTAACTATAACTGGTGTGAAACCTATGGTTTTTTCAGTGAATTTCATAGGTTTTGTTAATGCTAATTCCTAACTATAAGTTTCACTTTATAAATAAGACTGTTAGCACTCTAGTTGTTCTTTTTAACACTCTGGTACATTCTGTCATTGGGCTACAGTTGGGCTACATCTAGTTGAAATTTGGGCTACATTTACAATTTTTGGTCTCTGGTGGCCATCTTTGGGCTACATTGGGCTACTTTGGGCTACATTTGGGCTACATTTTGGCTCTAACATATATTAAGCCCAATGTAGCACAATACATATTTTTATAAAGTTAATTTTTTTACAAACCACTTCAGAATAGGGCTACCTGTCCCTACAATTATCCCATTTTTTTTTTTTTTAATTTTTGGGGGGAGCGCTCCCAGAGCGCGCCCCGGAGTGCGCCCCGAAAAGCGTATTTCTGAAAAGCGCCCCCGGGCGCGCTCCGGGGAGCGTCTCGTGAGCGCCAATATCGCAAACAAAAACATGATCGTGACGTATCGCGTAGCCGCGACCGCGTGATACGCACGGCGTAAGCGCACCCGGAAGTACTCGAGCGAATACGATCGCACAACGTAAACTTCCGCCGCGCTTACGCTGCGCGCCCCCGTGCGCGTAGCGTAAGCGCGTCGGGTCATGTGAGCAGAAAATAACACTTTTCATTGGTTCATAACAGTTTTAGTTTCATAATGATGAAGCCCCTGGTCTTGTGACCTGAAAATAACACTTCTCATTGGTTCAGGACAGTTTTTTTTTCTAAATGATGAAAGACCCCACCTTTTTTCCTTATTCTGACTTTGTCCTTTGACTGAGGAAGACCTGTTTGTTGCTCTCTCTACTTTTTTGCTCCAAATAATGGCTTCAGTAGTAGCATCAGCTGGTGCATCTGCCCCACCACCGCCACCACAACCACCAAGAGGACCAGCTCCAAATTATATTGGTGGTCAAGAACAGGAGGAGGAGGAAGAGGAAGAGGAGGAGGGGAGAAGAAGATGGCTGCCAGAAGAAAATACACCTTACAAACCCAAACCACACATTGTATGGCAGTTTTTTTCAATCCCAGAGGGGCAAAAAAAGGTGAATGCGCCCAAGGTGACTTGCCTCATCTGCAATGATGAACTTTCACGGGGCAACCCAAACAAAAAATATTCTTTTGGTAACTATACCATGATTCGGCACATGACCAGAAAGCACCCAAACAACTACTCTCGAGCAGAGTTCAGGGAACTGGCCAGTAACCTCCCCCAGTCATCAAGGACCCCCTCCCAAAGAAACCAACCCACCTCATCAGAACCAGAAACATCCGAGGTGATGCCTTGCATTCAGCCGAGATTTGCTGATTTTAAAATCACTTGTTCTGCATGTGGCAAGCTTATCGCCTTGCAGGTGATAATCACAAGTGCCCCAAAAAGAAGTAATTTTTTGAGTTTTTTGTTTTTTTGCTCCAGTTGAGCCAGTTTCAATTCCCTTTTTTTGTTTCTCCCCCTACAAAAATACAAAAAAAATATAAAACTGTTTTGAAAAGCCAAAAAAAAGTTCAAAAAGTTCAAAAAACACAAAAAAATATAAAACAACAAAAAGAAGAAAAAAAAAGTTCTTTTTAGAACTACCTCCAATTTCTAAATAAAAACTTCATTTTTTTAAAAACTCTGTCATCTTTTTCCCTAATTTTACGCTCCCCGGTGCGCTACCTGGTGCGCGCACCGGGCGCTTCCCCGGCGCAAAACGAAAAAAAAAAAATATTTTAAATGCCCCGCGGGCCCTTTTATAGCCCCCACATCAAACCTAGGGGGTCAAAGGGGTCTATCCCTGACGCCTTACGGTCAGTTCCCCCTTTGTTTTAGCCACCTCTTATGTCTCGATTTTACCGAGACACAAGATGGCGGCCGCTCTGGACTGTTTCGAATGTTTGCAGACACCCGAGAGCCAATCAGCTTTCCATGCGCACCTCGCGTCACGCGCCCGGAGCGCTCCCTGGTGCGCGCACCGCTGCGCTGCTATAGATATATATATTTTTTGTAACCTAAATTACTCAAAATCCACTGCAGCACATATCTTGAGACATAGCAAAGGCACATCAGGCTACCAATCCCTACAATTTTGCCAAATTTGGTGGAAATCCATTCAGCCGTTCGGGTTAAAAGTGAAATCGACCGCCCTATGGAAATTAACATGGGGAAAACGCGTTTTGGGACCCCCCTTTTATCTCGGCCCCCGCTTGACGTACCCCCCCCCCAAACTTTCAAGGAAGGACCGGAGCTCGACGAGGCCATTTTCAGGAAATTTTCAGGCAGATTCGTCAACCGGTGCCAAAGTTATTCCAAATAGAATTTTGAGATTTAACATTGAAAAAAATCCTAACTATAACTACCTACTGGCGACCGCCAGTAGGTAATATATATATATATATATATATATATATATATATATATATATATATATATATATATATATATATATATATATATGTATGAGATGTATGAGATGTCATTTGAGATGTCATCAGTGATGTCACTGACCTTGTCATGAATGATGTAATATGTGACATCATCAGCAGTGGATTGCGGGTGCGCGAAATATTGTTAGTACAACTCACTATATGCGAGCAATTTCAATGGTTTTGAAATGTCCAGCTAACTATAACACCCCTAAAACGTATAGTTTTTTGAGTGAATTTTAAAGGTTTTTTAAATGCTAATTCCTAACTATACAAGGCCTGAAACCTATGTTTTTTTCAGTGAATTTCAAAGGTTTTTTTTAATGCTAATTCCTAACTATATAAGACCTGAAAGCCCACCAGGAATCTCCAGTATGCGCCAAGGGACTGAATTGCAGAGAGGTGTAATGAAGCCACGCCCCTTTTTACACCTCTCTGCAACGCAGCCCCGTGCATGTTTGAAGAGGGGAAACTAATTCCCCTTGAATACTGGCGGCCCTGGGGGCCAACTAGCCCACCTGGAACCTCCAGTATGCGCCAGAGAGCTGCATTGCAGAGGTTTAATGAGGCATTGCCCCTTGTTACACCTCTCTGCAACGCAGCCCCGGTGCATGTTTGAAGAGGGGGAACTAATTCCCCTTGCATACTAGGGGTCCCTGGGGGCCAACTAGCCCACCTGGAACCTCCAGTATGCGCCAGGGGCCTGCATTGCACAGAGGTATAATGAGGCTATGCCCCTTTTTACATCTCTCTGCAACGCAGGCCACTGGCGCGTTTGCAGAGGGGGGACTAATTCCCCTTGCATACTGGGGGTCCCTGGGTCATATCTGCCCAAACACCGATATTCCGAACGATTGAAAATGACTTTTCGTGAGCAACATTTGGATTTGGATTATCATGTCCTATACTTTGGAATTTTTGAAAGACTGACTTTGAGGATGATATAAATTACTCAAGTCTGCCCGAATTGTGTGGGTAAAATTGATACCTAGTCACTTTGAATAAGAATGTACTTACGTCTCGTCTAACATTTGGAAGAAATATCTAGTTATATGACAACAGGATACCGACATAACCTGAAGGAAATAAGAACGCCCTGAAGAAGTTATGTTGTACAGAACGAAACGTTTCGGCTGGCTGTGGTACATAAACTTAAGGAAAATAAAAGCATTTGAATATACACCAAGATACAGCGCTTCAATAAGGACTCTAAGTGATATGATTTGATTGGACTTATTGTGCAAGTGGTGCTGTGCCAAACTTTGGAATATTCTCCACTACTCTCTACTACTTACTCTCCTACTCCACTACTCTCTAATACTCACTCTCAACTACTCATTCTCTACTACTCTACTACTCTCTACTACTACTCCCTCCCTACTATTCACTATCTACTACTCTCTACTACTCTCTCTACTACTCTCTACTACTCTCTCTCTACTACTCTCTCTCTACTACTCTCTCTCTACTACTCTCTCTCTACTACTCTCTCTACTACTCTCTCTCTACTACTCTCTCTCTACTACTCACTCTTTACTTCTCACCCTTTACTTCTCACCCTTTACTTCTCACCCTCTACTTCTCACCCTCTACTTCTCACCCTCTACTTCTCACCCTCTACTTCTCACCCTCTACTTCTCACCCTCTACTTCCCACCCTCTACTTCTCACCCTCTACTACTACTCACTCTACTACTCACTCTACTACTCACTCTACTACTCACTCTCTACTACTCACTCTCTACTACTCTCTACTACTCACTCTACTACTCACTCCCTACTACTCTCTACTACTACTACTACTCTACTATTCTCCCTCTCTACTACTCACTCTCTACTAATCTCTACTACTCACTCTCTACTACTCACTCTCTACTACTCTCTACTGCTCTCTACTACTCACTCTACTACTTACTCTCTACTACTCCCTCTCTACTACTCACTCTACTACTCACTCTACTATTCACTCTACTACTCTACTACTCACTCTCTGCTACTCTCTCTACTGCACTCTACTACTCTCTATTACTCACTCTCTACTCTCTATTACTCACTCTCTACTCTGTACCTCTCTCTACTTCTCTCTACTACACTCTACTACTCTCTATTACTCACTCTCTACTCTCTATTACTCACTCTCTACTCTGTACCTCTCTCTACTTCTCTCTACTAGTCTCTACCTCTCTCTACACGCACACATATACACATATATATATGCATGACCCACTTGTACTCTCAAGACCTACGTAAGGATATGCTACCCAGTGAATTCAGAGATCACATGGAAGGGATTCAGAAAGGAAAACATCCTTTCTGATCGTGCTGGAGATGTAGCATTTTCGAGGCACGTTTGAATAATTGAGCACTGTGCCAAAAGAAAAACTACAAACAACCAGGACCAGTTGCAATTTTATTTTTTCCACTGAAACATCGTGCAGGTAAAATAAGAAAGAAGATTTTCTCACATGTACTCCCAAAAAGACCTTACCTGCATTATGGGAAATGTAGTGCATAACGAACTGGTCATGTGACTCAATGTGTTTTTAAAGCATGCACTTGCACTTTGCATATTAAATGGCTTCCACCTGTGAGCAAGGCGGCATGGACCGTCGAAACGCGTAAGGAGAAGGAAGCTCCTTTGTGCTGCTGTGTCACGAATAAATGAATAAATGTAACTCTCCAGCATCGGGCCTCTATTTTGGTGCTTCATGTTTGTGAAATCTGTGGGCTGCGCTCCGTGCCCACTGTAGAAAGAGGCCGCCCTGAAGTGTCGGGGGTTCCGGTACTCGGAGGATGTTTTCTGTGATATATATAGATATATAGATATATAGATATAAATATATAAATATGTATATATATATATATATATATAGTGTGTGTGTATATGTATATATATATATATATATATATATATATATATATATATATATATATATATATATATATATATATATATATACACAAACCCTTGTTATATAATCTTCGGAGTAGCTCTGCTCGCTATAAGATTATGTAACGCGTGTGTATATGTATGTATATATGTTTGTGTGTATATACACGTGTGTATATATGTGTGTATATATATATATGTGTGTGCTTATATGTATGTATTTGTGTGCATGCGCATATATATATATGTGTGTGTGTGCATATATATATATATGTGTATATGTGTGTGCGTGCATATATGTAATAGTTATTGACTTATTCTTTGTTGACCCCTTTTGTTTGTAACTGTTTTGTTTGGTATTCCTATTTGTTGCCAGTACTGCAATTGTTACCTTCCTTTCCCTCCAATTGTGAAGCGCTCTGATATCCTTTGGGATCATGTTCGCGCTATATAAAACTTTATATATTAATGTATATGTGTGTGCATATATATGTGTGTGTGTGTGTGTGTGTGTATATATGTGTGTGTGTGTGTGTCTGCATGTATATGTGTGTGTGCAAATATATGTATACGTGTGTGTGTGTGTGTGTGTGCATATATATGTATGTTTTTCAATTCAAAAATTCTTTATTTCAGCCTTTATGGCCATAAAAAAGTATTACAGCATAATTTACACAAATGATTCTTGCAAAGGTGTGCATGCATTGCAACATTAAGAGAAAGAAGAGTTCTAAATATAAACAAGAGCTAATTCAGAATTAATATTTTTAAAACATTTAAAAAGATAGTTTAAAAAGCGATAATACATTTTGTTTGCAGTTAAAAACTAGAATTATCCAATAGACCCAGCTTTTAAAATAGATGACCGTACACACCATATAGAAAGTAAGTAACGAGTAACTGAGTACACTATGGGAAGACTGGTATCATTTTTTAGGATCCTATAGGCTCCGCGCAATACCTTGTCCTAAGGTTCCGACACACCTGTTGTAACCATCGGTGTATAGCCTTCTTGTATGCCAGGCAGACGAATAAAACCTGTTGATCTGTTTCCAGTTTATCTGCACAGAATGGGCAGTCCTGAGTCGGAGTATTTCCCCATTTACTTGTGAATACGCGCAATGGTAGTACACCGCACCTGAATTGCAGGTACAGTTTTTTTGCAAGTGGGGGGTTGTATGATGTCAAGAACAGATTCTAGCTTGTATTGGTCTTTTACCTTTAAAAAAGATAGGGTCAGTACGCCTGCGTCGGAATTGGCCTTTATCTGTATACGTTTAAATTCTCAAAAGATCTTTGACAAGGCCTTCTTGGGATTTGTCATGCTGGTTTTTTCAGAGCTAGTCCATAGATCTCCCATCCTCATAGCAGCCAATGTGTTTTTAATGTAGGACAGCCAGGGGATTCTATCAACTCTCTGTAAGTTTACAACTTCTTGTAACTCTTGTCTGAAGGACTCAAGTTCTGGAGTACTCCAGATACGTCTCCAGTAGAGAAGAGGCCTTAAGGCAACTTCCTCTGCAATTGGGTTGACCCCAAGGTCCATACGAAGTGGCATTAAAGGTGTGATTTTAGGGAGACCTAGAAGCTGCCTAAAAAGAGTTCTAATTTTTATATAAATTATCACATACTCGATGACCCCACATGTCTGCCCTTTATAAGGCTGCTCCCCTACCCTGGGCCTTATAAAGTTACATTGCTGGACCAGCCACGTTATGCATGCACTTCCCAGACATCTTTGCTATCCCCCCAGCTGTCTGTGCCAGCTTTAAGCTGGCCTTTTTAATTTGTGCGGTCCGCTCCATTTGGTCAGTAAGTGTTGGGCCTAAATAATCAAAAACAGGCACTTTCTCCAATGGTTTCCCATCTAAAAGCGGGTTTGATCGTGTAGTGTTACCTCCATTAAAATCCATAAATCATTGTCTTTAATGAATTAATTTTCAACCCCCTATTTATACAGAATGGGTGAAAAATATCCAAGGCCCTCTGTAATCCCATTGGGAACTTAGATAATAAGAGGGTATCATTGGCGAACATCAGAGCGGGGACCCTGTTGTTCGCAAGCCTGGCGGCGTCTATATACTTCCCAGCATTTAGAGCCTCCACCAGATCAATAGAAGAGAGATGTGTGTGAGTGTGTGCGTGCTTGCGTGTGCGTGTGTGTGTGCGTGCGTGCGTGCATGTGCGTGCGTGTGTGCGTGCGTGTGTGCGCGTGCGCATATATGTGTGTGTTCATGTATGTGTGTTTATGTATGTGTGTGTTCATGTATGTGTGGGCATGTATGTGTGTGGGCATGTATGTGTAGGCATGTATGTGTGGGCATGTATGTGTGGGCATGTATGTGTGGGCATGTGTGTGTGGGCATGTGTGTGTGGGCATGTGTGTGTGGGCATGTATGTGTGTTTGCATGTATGTGTGTTTGCATATGTGTGTTTGAATATGTGTGTGTGCATATGTGTGCATATGTGTGTGTATATGTGTGTGCATGTGTGTGCATATGTGTTCGTGTATGTATTCATATGTACGTGTGTGTGCATGTATGTATTCATATTTGTGTGTGCATATATGTGTATGTGTGCATGTATGTGTGTGTGCATATGTAGATGTGTGTGCAGATGTGAGTTTGTGCATAAATGTGTGCATATATTTGTGTGTGCGCATATATATGTATATTTGTGTGCTGCCTATGTATGTGTGTGTGTGTGTGTGTGTGTGTATATATATATATATATATATATATATATATATAATATATATACTTTATATTTATTGTTGGCTTAACTTTGCACATATTTAGTAGCACTTTGTAATATTTGCACTAGACACATGAAAAAAAGCACTATAGCACTTTTTTTTGCATATTTACACAAATAATAAAAATTTGGGTTCAATAAGTTGATCAACATAATACGATGAGTTTAAAAACTAATTACTCCCATATTGTATATTTTTGTAATACTATTTTTTTTATGTATATTGTTCTTGTGTTTTTTTTTTTGTTTGCCCTGGAGTGCTCCCGGTGTGCGCACCGGAAAGCGCAGTCTTGCGGCGCGCCCCGGTGCGCGAACCGGTGAGCGTCCTGTTAGCGCTATTGCCGAGAACAAAAACATCATCGTGACGTATCGAGTAGCCGCGTCCGCGTGATACGCACCTCGTCAGCGCACCGAGCGCATACGATCGCGCTACGTAAGCGCCCCGGGGCGCGTAGCGTAAGCACGTCGGGTCATGTGACCTGAAAATAACACTTTTATTGGTTCAGAACAGCTTTTTTTCCAAATGATGAAAGCCCCCAACTTTTTTCCTCATTCTCACTTTGTACTTTGACCACCACAACAACACCACAGGAGGAGGAGGAGGAGGAGGAGGAGGAGGAGGAGGAGGAGGATCCTGCCTGAAGACAATACCCCCTATAAGCCAAAGGAGCACATTGTCTGGGAGTTTTTTTTAAATCCCAAGGGGCCTAAAGAAAGTTAATACTCCCAAAGTTACTTGTCTGCTCTGTGGCACTGTACTTTCCAGGGGGAACCCTGCCAAAAAGTATTCTTTTGGCAACAACACTATGATTCGCCACATGCAACGCCGGCACCCAAACAACTATGCTGCGGCAGAGGTCAGAGAACTGACCAGAAACCCTCCCCAATCTTCTCCCAGCACCTCCCAAAGTAAACAACCCACTCCATCGGGTCCAGAGACTAGGAAGATGGTCCCAAATATCCAAGCCCAGTTTGGAGATTTTAAAATAGTTTGCAAATTTTGCGGGACTACAATTTTCTATGGAGAGCAAAGTATTAAACTGATTAACCGTGCTGGAGACAACCACAAGTGCAAAAACAAACCTTAATTTTTTCCTGGTTTTTTTTGCTCTAGTTGAGCCGTTTACAATTCCCTGTTTTTTGTTTGTCCCCATAAAAATTACAAAAAAATATAAAATTGTTCATAAAAGCCAAAAAAAGTGAAAAATGTTCCAAAAAACAATGAAAAAATATAAAACAACAAAAAGAATAAAAAAGTTCTTTTTAGAACTACCTCCAATTTATAAAAAAAAATGCTACATTTTTAAAAAACAATGTCATTCTTTTTCCCCCCATGGTACTCTCCCCGGTACGCTCCACGGTGCGCATACCGGGCGCTCCCCCGCGCAAATCGAAAAAAAAATATTTTATTTTTTTTGCCCCGCGGGGCCCTTTTATGGCCCCCACATCAAACCTAGGGGGTCAGGGGGGTCTACCCTGCCCCCTTTTTGACATTTCCCCCTTTGTTTTTGCCACCTCGTGTGTCTCGATCCTACCGAGACACAAGATGGCGGCCGCTCTGGACTGTTTGGAATGTTGACAGACACCCGAGAGCCAATCTGCTTTCCGCTCGCAAACTCGCGTAGCGCGCTTATAGATATATATATTTTTTTGAACCTGAATTACTCAAAATCCACTGGAGCACATATCTTGAGACATAGCAATGGCACATCGAGCTACCAGTCCCTACAATTTTGCCAAGTTTTGTGGAAATCCATTCAGCCGTTCGGGCTAAAAGTGAGTCCAACCGCCCTATGGAAATTAACATGGGGAAAACACGTTTCGGGACCCCCCTTTTATCTCGGCCCCCGCTTGACGAATCCCCCCCAAACTTTCAGGGAAGGAGCGGAGCGCAGCGAGGCAGATTTAAGGAAGATTCCTCAACCCGCGCCAAAGTTATTCCCAATAGAATGTTGCGGATTTCCTATAGAAAACAATCCTAACTATAACTACCTACTGGCGACCGCCAGTAGGTAATATATATCAATTATTTTACAATTTATACTCCCAGTGACTGCACCCACTTGTTCCAGGACCATTGCTATCCATTTAAAAAACAAAGGGGCCCAGAATTCTTAATGTATTCTAAAATCTTTCTGAAAGAATTCAAGAAAGAGCCTGAATATGTTGAGCAGAAGGATGCAGTGCGGTTTGAGAGGCGATGGGCAGCACTGCAATGCTACTAAGCAATTTTATCTAAAGTAGTTAAATAACCATTGTTAAAATGTAGACTGAGAGGTAATTCTTAAACAATGTTGATAGGAAGCATTAGTGGTTAACATCATTTAATATGCTAATTTTCTCCTTTTCCTAGTTTGCAAAGTAACTAAAATGCGAAACTGTTTTAAATAGCTTATTATTGAATGGCTGTATTTCTTCCCTCATTTTTCTGAATAATCTTTTACTTCTGTTTTCGACAGGTCGATTGCCCAGCTCCATAGGCTACAAGAGCTTGATTTAGGAAACAATGAACTGTATAATTTGGTAAGATCCTTTATTATGCGCACAATGTGTTATGCATAGATGCCTTCTTGGTTTTATTTCTTATTTATCAAGTGCTTGAGGGCAGGACTATAATGGATCATGCGAAACCTTAGATTGTATAATCTTGGCCTCCTGATATACTGTAGTGACAAAATTGTTGAACAGATTTTCTTATTTGATTTGCGTTTTTGGATCATTAGTCAAGTTATTTAGCTTGGGCAGACGTTGCTGATCTGGGACAAACTTTTCTGGACTACATTTAAAAAAATGTCAGATGTGTTGCAGTGAAGATGTAATATTTCTGGTAGCCTGAGGCCTATATTCTTCATTTTGATGTAAAAACATAGGTTTTGGGGGTCAATTAGTTGAATTGAGGCAGAAAATAACTCATCAGAGCACCCCTTCTGTCATTTTCCAAAATGGCGACTATGATAGAGGAAGAAGACATATAGAAATAAAATGGATCCCGTTTTTTAATCATTTTATGTATACACCTTACAATATTTATGATCTGAATATGAACCAAAAATGTTCATGATCTGAATATGAGAAACAAAATGTTCATCACCTCTTTTTTTTTTTTTTAGACACGTTTTCATAGTTCACTTTATTTCAGCAATCTCTTGTGGTACATTTGGAGAATGTTGAACATTTGAGAAGAGCATGTTGATAAGAACATCTTTTTGTAGCACAGGTTTTTTTCAAGTACATGTAAGTTCTGTGTGTGGAGGCTTTTTTAGCACCTCATCAATATCCTTCCAGACAAATTCACACGGATCTTCTGATCAAGTAGAAATGTGTCAGCACGCAGAATATGACATTGGTGAAAGGCCACTTAGCGGGACGGAGTTCTTGAATTCACTGTACCGAAGATCGTCAAATTTGTGAGTCGAAACTCATCCACATGCACAAGGCATTTTTCTTCACCTCTAAAATAACATTCTTCCTATGTCTCAGCAAATCCTTTTATAAGCTTCACAGGTTCAATTTAAAAAATGTTGCCAAGAAAAACTTGCCCTGAATTAGCAATGTCTACCCAAGCTAAATTGCTTCTCTAATGATGCAATAACACAAATCAAAAAAAAATCTTTGGCCAATTTTTTTTACAGAGGAATGTCAAGAGGCCAGGACTGTGTAAGACGTTTCTGAAATTTCAGGCACACTAAACGGGATATGATAATTTAGACCCAGAAATCCATAGATCTAGGTGAAACCTTACCCTAATCTTTACCAACAACCCCACCCATTTGCTGTGGATCTTACCTTAACCTCATTCCCTGCCGTAACAGGGCTTTAGTTAAAAAAAAAAAGTATTCATTGTTATTTTTAACATGCAAAAGCATTCGTTTAAATACTTTTTTAGAAATGAAATTTAAATGTAAAATGCAATACAGTTTGACTTATTTGACACTGCTTATTCTCTTTGATATTTACCTCCAAATTGCCATGCAGCCACATACAGATCTTTGAAGCGCAAACATGCGCCTACTTCGCATACAGATTTGGTATCCATTAATGAAAACGTAAAGATCAGAAATGGTTCGACGTCTCAAACGAGCAGTAAAATTAGAAGGTGGGCAGCATCCCTATCAACATAGGAGAGTTTTCTCAATTTCCAAAAGTCCTTTGGCTGTTGGGGTGCTGCCGAGGGGGCAGGGTAGGGTAGAGTATGAGTGATTAATGGCATCTATCTTGTCTAAAATGGTGTTTTGAATGAAAATATGGCATAACTAAAACAAACACACTTCTACAAGTCTTATGAAATTTGTTACAGCTACAGTTATATTATTTGAGCCTTTATATGTATGCATGTATAAAAGAAAATATCATTCTCTTTAGTGCACAGAATAGGAACCCCGAAAAAACAAGCTAATATCCACCATGTCATATAATTTGTTGTTTGTCTAGTTATTGCCCCCTCTTTCTTTAAAAGGTATTGATTCGTATTCTTCTTTCTTTCCTAGTAATTGTCTCATCAGTTGATTTGATCACTTGACTGAATTTCCTCTAAATAGTGTTTTTCTAAATTCTTGGTTAGCTTTTTTCTGTCTTCTCCTACCTTTCCAGGCAATAAACATATGTGTAGGCTTCTCAGAATGTCCTAGTGTTTGCAACCGACTACTCATTTCCTTAAAATAGTTTTGAGAGAAAAGTTAGATCTTTTACCACTACTTGGTTGATCAGGTGCCAAGAACCTAAGCACCAGTTCTCAGTTCGTATTCTTTTTATTGTATTTAGCATCACAATCACTCCTCCACACTTTTTGGAAAGTTTTTACTTAGGGCCTTTGTGTGAATCAATTCCATTGCTTAATTAGGAAGTGTGATCACTTCAGTACCAGGAGAAATTCCAATTTGTAGCCTGTGTGAAACTATCTAATTTTGTCAGGGATTGACAGTCAGTTTATTTTGGCATAAATGTATTTTTACCTACATCGAGTGCCAGGGTAAAATCCCCCCAGTAGCAACAGAGCTTGTAAAAGGTCAGGTACAAGGGTGCCTAATATGTGCAGTGTGTAATTTAGTAGGCCCAGTGGGAGCTAAACGTTTAATTCCAAGTATTTGTTAACCGTTCCATGTTTTAAACAACATGTTGTATCTTCTAATAACTAAAAAGCTGATTTTTGAAAATTAATATTACGACCGTTCTCGATCCAGATGTTATGGCCTGAGTGACAAATTACTATATATTTCACTTGGCAAAAGAATGGCCACTGTTTGCCCATATAGTCCCCATCTGCCCATGCCCCCACCATTGTTCGGTTAACTAAAAACTGTCTACCACCTCAACTCGGTAACATCACCTGCACATCGAACAAGTTAAGACTTTTAATATAAAGACCTCTTATCCACTTCAACAATAGAGAAAGTTAATATCAAATTATATGGATACCAAAAGGCAAAGAGGATTTATACTCTATCCTTCATCCTGTGCTCCTGGCTCCAACCCATGCCAAAGTTTCTCACAGCATACTGTTCCAGTTTAATTCTAAATGTTTTGCTTTGTTCTTGTTTCTTTAAATCAATTGTCGATTTATAAGTCCTTTTTTAATAAATGTTCCTTTTTCAGCCAGAAACTATTGGAGAACTTTTCAATCTCAAGGACCTGTGGCTGGATGGAAATCAGCTGGCAGATTTACCTGTGGTATGAAATTGTTTGCATTTTATTCTTCAAACTTTCAAGTCGGGTATTGCATCTGTCCTGTTTCACCAGATTCTGTACAATGCTTGTTAAAATATTGCAGTATATATTGTTTTAGCTCCGTTTTTAAAAATGACTGCTTGCTATTGGGCAATGTCATGTTGCTGCTCTATTATTGAATAATGGATAAGAATTCAGTTTAAAACGAGATCATATTTGTCTAAAAGCATTTACATGCATTTCATATCACAATTAAGTATCATGCACACCTTTTCCTGATTTAGTCCAGTGTAGAAGACAATTGTGAGTTCCTGGACAAACAGAATTTGCTTTTACACCGTTTCACTGTAATTTCATGTACAAATGAATGTGATTACGTTTAAATCCTTAAACAGTAATAGACTTTTTAGATAGTGAGTTTGAAGATCTTGAAGAAGTTTAAGGATATAAATGAAAAGTTTATTTAATTTCTTAAGTACTTCACCTCATTCCCTAACGCCATACAAACATATCACTGGTAGTAAGGCGATATGCAAAGCCTAAGCTCCGCTTTAGTGGTAGCAGTGACCCGAATTGACTATTCGTCATATGGGAACATTTCCTTTAAATTCAGTGGATTAACCAGATGTCAACATGACTTCATAACACTTTTAGATTAAATAGAAGATTCTAAGCCCAACAAAAGAGATGATGCCCAGCGCTCTTTCGTGGCCAGCCCAGCTGCTAACAAGCTTCGGCCATTCACAGCGAGGGTTGACTTGCAAGGCCTCGCCTATGGTAAGGCCCTCATCCCAACTCCTCTGTAGCTGGCCTTCCACGCAGACTACTGCTGCTCATCCAGAGGTGGGGCCAGTGTACTGACTAGTCTCCTCCTCTGTGATCACTCAAAACCAGTTCTAGGGGTAGTTTTCCTCGCACAGGTTTGATCCCTCCCTGACTAGGAGAACAAAAGCGGAGGTTTTAAAATTTCACCTAAAAC
Organism: Lissotriton vulgaris; assembly: GCF_964263255.1. Classification (NCBI taxonomy): domain Eukaryota; kingdom Metazoa; phylum Chordata; class Amphibia; order Caudata; family Salamandridae; genus Lissotriton; species Lissotriton vulgaris. The sequence continues at coordinate 417,640,757 of NC_141694.1, forward strand.
CTGTTTGTAACAAGCCTGGCCCCATTGAAGTTAAGTAGGTTCTTGAGCTGACGTTATCCAGAAGAAAGAAACTTTGAGTATGACAGATGGATTAGGAATAAAGCTTTGAGTTTAATTGTTTTCCTGAATGGTAACATGCAAAAGAAGCCTGTGTCGTTCTAACCTGGCCTTGCCATCCATGACCAATCAGTAGTTAAACAGCAGTATTTTTATTAACCTAGTTTTTATAACGGATTACTTGGATGTCCCGAATAAGCTACACTGCGGTAGTCAAGGCTTTCGATGAAAATGTTTAGGGGGGTCACTTTACATGAGAATGATGGCCAAGTCAGATTTCACAGATTAAGTACTGATGACTGACTGTGCCAAATGCCACTTAAATGTTCAGATGGGCCATCACAAAGACTCCACTGCCATCAGCATGTTTAGGAGAACATTGATTGTACTTTTCTGTTATTTAACAATTTATGCTTCTCACAGTGCTCATTTTAGCTTTAGTTAGGTATGATTGTTTCAACCCTCTCTTTTCAGACTAGAGCGTTCTCTATTACAAAATAAACTGTTAATGCCAGTCGTTTAGTCATCCTCTGCTCTGCCTTTGTCTAAATTAATTCAAACATCCCTATTGTAAAAGTGTTGGCAATATGAAACACCTCTTACTGAATATCTACATTAGGTTAATTAACTTTGGCTGTGCTCACAAATGGAGTATTCTGCTGCAACTCAATCTTCAAAGGAATCTACTCCTTAGATCAGAAATGTTAAATGCTTCAAAAGATTTTGGCTAGATTAATGGATGTCCCTAGATGCTTGGATCACATGAAACCCGTTTAGATCACATGAAACCTGGTTGGTTTAGCTTGTTGTCATGAGAATGAGATGTTCTATTTTTATTTTTAGCATTTATACACTGTAATCCTGCAGGCATCCTGGCGCTAAGACCCCAGAAAAAAAAGCTGGCGGAAAAGCTACAGAGCTGAACCAGAGAATCATACTTTAGGAAATAGCCACGTTTTGACTTTCCTGCGGAACATCAACAAGTCCTGTATTTTCCTTATTTCCAGAGGAAGACAATTCCAAAGGCGGGCAACCGCCACACCAGACGCTCTTCCCCCTGGTGTTACTCTTTGTCCTAGGAACCCTGACAAAATTAGCAGTCGCAGAGCGAAGGTTACGTGCAGGTTCATTCCATTTAAACCTGCCCTGAAGCAATTTGGGCCCCTGTGCATGGAGTGCCTTAAACACTATACAGAGGGATTTAACCAAAATCCTTTGAGTCACCCTGAGCCAGTGCAGCTCTGCCAATGCCTGGGTTGTAGATGTACGATGTGCCCTTGTCAGTGCAAGATTCGCTGCTGCCGCCTGGAAAATCTAGAGCCTCACAATGAACATCCAGGAGACTCCGGGAGCAGAACATTGCAATAATCCAGGCTACTCAGAATAATGCCTCTGACTACTGTGATTCTTGCCTGGGCTGGCAGTATCGTTAGTACTCTGCACTAAGAGTGTAACAGGCTCCCACCAGTTTATTGACATTCGATTCGAAATTCAGCTTCTCATTGAAGCTGATCCCTAGATTGCGTACTATGCTCTTTGGTACCAGGGGAGTGTTAGACCTGTCTGGCTTTTTGGCGAAGTCCCTCCTAATTATTATTTATTTTGTCCCCTTTTTGCCCCTCATACCCTTGTTAATTTTTTGTCTACTGACTTTTTGTGGGTGTTGGTCAGGGGGATAGGTGTTCTTTCTCCCCCTCATAATCTTTTACCTCAGGTCCAGAGGCCTGTTCTGACAGGAAAGTTGGCACTACCTAAAATGGTGGCCACCAACTGCCCCAACTGTCACAAACAGAACTTGGCCATAGCCTAACATAGGGCATTCCAGAACCTTCTGGTCCATTCTGGACCACTGAAGGGCAGCCTATATAAGGCGGAATGCGGGGCAGCCATTTTGTCTACCTGTGGAAGTCAGCTGGAGGACAGGCTGTAGCCAAGGGTGGGAGAGGTTAGACATAGGGTTGACCTCCTAGATAGGGAAGCTGCCTTGGGTTGTCACCTCAAAATCCCCCTTTTGGGTTATTTGTCCTGACCCCGCTGTGTAGGGTTACTGGAGACCCTGGGCCCCTAGCTTGCCCCTTGTCCAAACTATACAGGGGAAGTCTAAGGAGAAGGAGACTGCAGTGCTGCGGTGCGCAGTCCTCTGCCCAGCAGAAAGAGACTCAGGAAGGATAACCTTCTTCCCTAGATCCCAACCCCTTCTTCAACTCGAGTGATAAAAGGACTTTGTGAGGTGGGAACTGGGTACAGAATCGAACCAGCGCTGTCCCTACCTTCCTGGGTGCTGGGGAAGGCTTGTGTCCTGAGGAGCCCTGGCCGGATCTGCAGTCAACTGATCCCTGGAGTCCCTGGTGGAAGGTATCAAGTTCTCTGGAATAGCGCCCCCCCCCCGGGATCCACTGAGCCTGTGAAGCTTGTCAGGGCTTCCCTTTGAGAGCGGGACCCCGGGGGCACCTTCCGCGCTCCAGTCGCGTTATCGAGTGAAGTCCCGATTTACAGAGCAGAGCCTGGGTGAGACGCTATACCAAGGCGCCATCGCGCATGCCCAGTCAGCGTTAGTATTCCCTCAGGAGGGGCCTAGGACCGAGCAGGCCCAGGAGTAGTGCGTCCTTCCTGGGAGCGGGCGCAGAGTAGGAAGATACTGGCGCGAGCGCTACTGCGCATGACGGAGTGATTAGCGGCCCCGCCGATCTCCAGAGGAGAAGCACCGGCTGCCGCCTGAGCGAGTGTCCCGCTCTTTTCCTTCTTCTCTCGCGCTACGCAAAGGAGCTGGCAGGGAGAGGGAGCTCGGGACTCGGAGGCTCGTTGGGGGCATTGCGACATCAGCCCTGCCCTCCGCTCGAGTGCCAAAGCAGAGGAGCTGGCCCGAGTAGGAGAGAGAGCGGGGGGGAAGCTTCAAAAGGAGCCTTAAAGTGACAGCGACGCGTGGAGACTGGGACAACATCGTCTCCACGCTACAGTAAGGAGGTCATCTGAAGGGGGAAGGTGGCGCTAGAGCCTGCAATCAATTGATGATTCATTAATGGTTGTTGTTTTTCTCCTCTACTGTAATCCATAAAGTGGTGGGGAACCTGAGGAAACCCTCTTTGACTGTGGGCTAGAAAGAGGAAGTTACTGGTACTGCATATTAACCATATCCAGTGACTTCTGGAGTCTGATTAACTGCACTGTCAATGTTGATGATTAATTTAATCTCTGAAAGTGCTTTTACTGATTTAGGTGATTCAGGTGCTGTCTGGCCAAATGTTAATGTAATGCTGTGTTTAGAATTGATATAAAGTAAGCGGAGCACAGTAAATGCTTAACTGAGTAAAAGGAAGAATAAGAGCTACCTGCCAATTTTGGTTAAGTGATCTATCTATTCTATAAATGCTGGTGGTTATTACTGATTTGATAGCAGATGTACTGTGATGTGACAAATAGGTGGTAAATTGCTTTGCAGTTTAAAAGAAGTACTTGCTAATTCTAAGACATCCTGAAATGTATTAAGGGGTGATTTCTGAACACAAAAGAGCCAAGATATATATATTATTTTTATAAAGCAGTACGTATTTTCATACATTTTTGGTGTAGTGTTTTCTTTTGAGTGCTATTGCGTGGAATTACTCTTGGGTGGTCTGCAACCTTACACTGTGCCTCTGATATGCTAGTCTTGCCCTAGGCCAGGCTACCCCAATTCCAACAGGGAGCAGCTGTGGGTATGGGCCAAGTCAGCTGTAATACTGATGGAACACTACCCACCCTGCAGTGCAAGATCTCTGTGTTCTCATTATTAAATTGTAGCGAGTTGTCCCTCGGCCAGATCACCATTTCTTGCATGCATGAAAAGTTTCCTGGTAATCGGCGTGGTTACCATCCAAGGACACGATAAGCTGAGTGTCATCGGCATAATTAACCACGCTGGTATTGTGGGTTTTAATAACATCCAGGAGCGGCTGCATGTATGCATTAAACAGTATGGGGCTGATTGAGGACCCCTGAGGTACCCCATGTTAATTTTTAGTAAATTCCGATTGAAATGGGGGGAGCGCTACTGCTTGACATCTGTCAGACAGATAGGAATGCATCCAGCTCAATGCCACCCCTGCCACTCCCAGAGCTTTTAGCCTTGCAAGTAGAATGGTATGGTTCACGTGTCAAATGCGGTGGACAGGTCTAGCAAGATTAAAGTTGCCCATTGACCCCTGTCCACCCGCATTCGGAGATTGTCCAATACGGTCACCAAGGCTGTCTCTGTTCCATGGCCTGGCCTGAACCCAAATTGCTCATCTTCCAACTTATTATTTGTCTCCAAAAAAAGGGACAATGACCTACTTACCAGACATTCCACGATTTTAACTGGGTATGGTAAGAGGAAGATATAGTTCTTATGGCAGTCTGGGTCCAAGGTAGGCTGTTGTAGGAGCGTTATGATTGTCTGTTTCCAGCAAGGTGGCACCACCCCGCTGCTGAGGGACTGACCACAGAGCTGGCGCAAGATTGGGAGGATCTCCGGTCCTAATTCTTTCAATATCTTATGGGGGATGGAATCCAGTGGTGATCCCGGAGACATTCCCAGAGCCACTCGGACAAACTCCTCTCCCGATGGCATCTCAAACTCATCCAGCGTGAGCTGGGGGGGGAATGGATTTGAGTTATAATTCCCGTCTTACTAACTCTTTAATGATTCCCCCCCCCCCCTCCTGGTCCAGGGAACCGGGTGGGGTCACAGGTTTCAAATCTTCCATAATCTTAATACTTTTCTCTTGGAAAAAGTTTGCCAATCCATCACATAGCTCCTGAGTAGGTGTAACTTTATTACTTATGCATTCAGGGCAAGTCATATCTCTTACTATCTTAAAGATACTCTTAGAGCTGTTGGCTGACTTAAGAATGGAGGTGGCATAATATTCAGTTCAGTTCTAGAATGTTGCTGGGTAGTGGAGTTGGGAATGGCAGTTGGGAAGTAGGCATTGAAGTGTATGGATGTGTTGCTTTTCACTCTTAAAATAACCCCCTTCTCAAGTCTTCTTGTGCTTCTACAAGTTGGCGACACGGGGAAAAGGACTTACATCTACAGAGAAATTTGCTACACCTTCTCTGTGTTGGCGCTGGTGATTTTGTCTCCTCGTACTGGTGTTAGTGGTGAAATTAATCCTTAGTGGCTGCTGCCATGAGGTGCAGTTGAGAGTGGACAGCATGTCTGGAGCAGAGGTGAGGGACCCTGTCAATCTAGGATTTTTTGGGCTGATCGGAAACCTTCCTTGGCCCAAGCAGGGGGTGAAGGTCACATGAGTCTCACTGTGCAGTTGTTTTGCGTGGGCATAGCAGTTTGCATGCGCCTGACTGTAGACACGCCAATGTTGCGCGTCTAAAGCACCGCCATTTTGGAAGCCCTGTGTGTGATGGCAGACACGCTTACATTACATACCTGTTCAGTGTGCTGCCATTTTATATTGGAAAGAAGTGTCTCAAAGAGCATTACGTGCGGCTATGTTAATGAGAATCCTGCGGCATTGACGAAGCCTGACATGCAAAGTGCCATTTGTTTTTTCTCCAAGAGTAGACCTGGGGTCTTGACGTTGTCATTGGGAAGGTTAGCTTGAGAGGCTATTGCAGGCTGTGGGTGTTCAGTGACACTTACGCCTCAACCTTGCAGAGTTTGCTCTGTGATGGTGCACACCATGTCCTCCTTGCTGAGTATGGGCTAATGAACACTTATTAACAACGTTCTAAAATGTTGGGAGTACATTTGCTCTGTTACAGTCAGTGTGTAGCAGTAATTTTTGTGTATCTCTGTGAAATGCACACCTAATTGTTCTTGTGGTGTGTGCAGGGTGGTGCACACTCCAAAAATTTATTCTTAGTGTACACATTTAGCTATGTTGAGGTATACACATTTCCTCAACTGTACTTCAAGAACAGACCGTTATGTTTAGAGCCTTGCATTTGCAACATCAATGGTCATAACCTGTGTGTGTTAGTAGGGACACTCATCCCATAGTGTATGTAAGAGTTATTGTTATTACCATTTGTGCCCAAACATTTTCTCTTCCTCCTCCATTGCCTTTCCTTCCTTCTCCAGGTGAATCACAAATGAAATGGCATGAATGGAAGGAGTACTTCCTAACTATATTTCTGCATTAGAGGAAGAAGCACCTGATGACTTTTCTTCAAATAGGAAAAAGAAAATGTTATTACATAGTTTAGGCCCGGCGGGTCTACATGTTTATGGCAAATGGAAAAAAAACAAGGTTTCCTGAAGATGGTGATGTATTTAGCCATGCACTATATGATTTGTATTATTATCACCAACCAGCGGCGTGCAAAGCTATGGACAGGTACAGGCTTTTTTCCAGAGAAAACGGGGCAGGTCTGAGACCGTGGAAGATTGTGTCTTCCAATAAGAAATTAGCAGTATCTTGTAAATGTTGTGCCTTACAAGACAAACTTATTCAGATCATAATGCACCCAAATAATTCTAACATACAGGGAAAGTAATGGGCGTAAGATGATGCTTCCTTAACAGAAATTATTGCCATGGTTAAGAAAGCGGAAATGTATAAAAGATATGCTCAGGCTGCTTTAAGAATCAACAAGCCTTAAGAAACAGTTCCAGTGAACAAAGTCTCTGGGACCACTGGTGAAAAGGAGAACAAAATCTGGAAACAGCCTGGGAAGGATCCTGAAAAGACCCGTGCAGACAGCTTTAGTAATGACAAGCTGCCGACCTGTTTCAGATGTGGGGACACTAGGACAGTGACAAAAATTGTACACCCACTACATCTAAATGTGAATGTTGTGCTATTTAGGCCACTTTGCCAAGGTTTCAGAAGGAAAAAAAACAAGAACCTAGTGGTGGATAAGTGTCTCCTTCCTAGGATTAATGCACTATTAGCACAAATCAAAAGGAGTCAATTGGTTCCCCATCATTAACTTAACATCTGCATATCACCTGATTCTGCTAAGTGCATCTAGCGGGCATTTAGCATCCTTGGTTAACCCGTTTGGGTGTTACAGGGTTGTGAGACTGTCATTTGGGCTAGCTTTGTCTGCTGCCCTGTTTCAACGTCTTATGCACTTAATGTTCAAAGGTGTTAAAGGAGCAACATATTTCCAAGATGATATTTTGATTACGAGGTGTGACAAGTAAGAGCATGATTTTAAGTTAGGTTTGGTTTTTGAAAAAATAGCTACTAGTGGTCTTAGTGTAAAACTCAAGAAATGCAGATTTACAATGAGATCTGTAACTTGCATGGGGCACAAAGTAAGCAGAGGTGGAATTTTGCCCAAAACAAATATAGTAGCATCCATTAGTAATTCACCTGCACCCACTTGCAAGGACAAAGGCAGGTCCATTTTGGGGCTGGATGAGTTTTACTTGACATTTGTTGAGAACTTTGCTATGAAAATCTACGAATTGAGACAATTGTTAAGAGAGCGGCAAGACTGTATCTGGAGCAATTTGTTCCAAAAGGAATTTGAGAGTATTTAAAGCTATTCCCTTACATGGTTTTGAGTAAACAGCTCACGTTTCAACTACAGATGATAGTGGCTAGGGTCTAGGTGCAGTTTTAATTCAAGTTATGGAGTATGTGTCTTAAAGTACAGTAGCTTTTGTCTCCCGCTCATTGTCTTCTGCTAAGGAGAAGTTTTCTGTAATTGAACTAGAGATGTTAGCAGCTGTGTAGACAATGGAAAAGTTTAGACCAGACCACTCTTATAGGGAGCGTGGTTTACGTTGCACACTGATCATAAACTATTATTAAAGCTCTTGACTACAGTGGGTGCTGTTAGGGCAACATCTTGCATGGTGGGGTTGTCCTTGCGTCTGTCTCCTTGACTATGTCTATGATATGGAATTCTTATCTGGTCATAGGAATAAAATAGCTGACTATTTAAGCAGATCGCCCTTGGCATTAAATGAATGCACTAGCAGTGAGTGGTATGAGCACTGTGTTGCCCTTGTTACTGGATATAATTATGCGATTAGTAGTGATGACAGGACATCTGGTTATGAGAAGGACCAAACTCTAAAAGCTATAGTTAAGTATATTCTGGACGGATGGCGTAGAAAAAAAGTGAGTTGATGAAAAATAGTAAGTAATTTTGAGAATTCAAGGATAAGTTATCCATTAGCGATAGAGGATTATCTTACATGGGGAAAAGGTAATACATACACATGGTTTCAGAGTGAAAATACGAAGTATCATGCACAAAGGTCATTTAGGTATTGTGACATCCAAAAGACGGGTGAAATATCTACATTTGTGGCCAGGTGTTGCCTCTCACATGGAAAAGCTTGTGAAATCTTGTGAGTATTGTGCTAATTCTGACTAGTCAGATTTGGTGCTCCAGCCTACTTTAGGTTGTAGGAAATTTCCTTAAAATTCCAGAGATGACTTGGGCAATGATATTCTTGTTCCCATTTTGGATTTTAAAGGTGTCCAAGTTCAAAATTGTTCTTTTGGTTATGCTCTAAGTTGCCTTAGGCAAGCGTGTATAACAAAGTTGATTCTGCAGTGGTCATTTTGTTTCTAGAAGAGGTTTTCCTTTGAGAAGGCATTCTCAAAACCTTACCAAGTGATAATGGGCCTAAGTTCACTTCTGGAATAATTGTTGGCTAGTAAGGACATCAAGGTGAAACACACTCCGGTGTACCATCCATCAGATAAAGGTGCTGTGGAACGTTTTAATCGGGTGATCATGGGAAGTGTGCAGGCTGCTATAAATGCAAAATGTAATTGGGAGAAAGAATTGAAACTTCGTGGTGTTGGCGTACTGGCTCACACCTACCTTGACAGGTTGTAGTCAATTCAGAATTTTGAGAGGTGGAGAGCTTTGCACTAAGGATAATTTAGCATTGATGAACAGGAAGTTATACAGTAAATTGTCTCCTGATGTGGTTAGTGCGAATTTGAAGAAAGTGCAGGAGGTGTATAAAGAATATTATTACAAGAAGTATGGTGTGGAGGATGTGGAATTGGAACCAGGTGTTTAAATGATAGGGTAGTTGGGAGTCAACACTAGGAAGGAAAATAGCAAGTTTGAGACCACTGCAAGTGAAACGTGTATTCAGGAAAGTTTGCATTTTGGGTGACTGAAATTTTTATTTTAAATTAGCATGGGAATTGGACAGGATACTCGTGTGGATGAAGAAAAGCACAATGTGTGGTTTTGGAGGAGGATGAGTATACCCATGTAACAGTTGTTGCAGGAGTTTGTGAGGATGACTGCGTGATTCCTGCCAGTGGTAGTGGCGATAACGAAGGGATGTCAGATGGTGGTGAGTAAGAAGTTGTGGCACCCAATGTAAATATTCAACCTGAGGCTTGTCAAGTGGATTAGTGGCTCAGTCTGGAATGTCTGGTTTGTCTACCCGTTCTAATGGCATATCATATGTGACACTTACCGGAGCATTGGAAACTCTGGACTGGGGTAACTCCTGTTTCTTGTCGCCAGCTATGTTGTTGAACTGCCAGTATATATACTGAATATAGATGTAGATATGTTATTTTGTGGGGATGGTTATTGCTATTAAGTAGAAAGATGTATGGTATCTGGTTTAGCTAGTTGCCATAAGAATGGGAAAGGCTCTAGAACGTTATTAGGTGGTAGGGTTGTGAAGGGCAGTTGGGGAGGAAGCGTTAAAGAGTATGGATGTGCTGCTGTTCCCTCTTACAATAAACCTTTTACACCTGCTGAAGTCTCCTCGTGCTCCTACATAAAATAGGTATGTAGGATCTCAATGGCTACTAGACAAACATGTGCAAAGTTCTATTGAAAGCATTCGTACTTTATGGAAGGTTATCATAGACTTTTCTATTTGTGTGAAAACCGTGACTGTTGTGATAACTTAACACACATATTTCTGCTTACTACTAACACATGGATCTGGAAAAAAGTGTCATTGTGCAGAGACACACACCAGTAAAGTACACCTGCATAGTAAAATTCTGCAAACATTTGCCATTGTGCATAGAAAACCTTTGGAGAAGGTTAACTTGCAAAGATATATTCAGCATATATTTCCGCAAAGCACCCCTCTCACCTTGCCGCTCTAGACAATATTTCAAGACCACACCTATTGGATCATCCTGCCAACAGATAATCCTCTTTAGTAGGTATCGAGAAGCTCTTTGCACACCAACTTAGATGTCCTTGCCCACCTCCCTTGCAGGGAAGAGCTCACTGGCGCTTTTTCTGAAGCTGTTGATTATCTGTTTTACAAAGCTCATTTTGATCATTTTGTATTCCACATGAGGCTTTTGTAAAAAGTTGTAGCTTATAAATTAACCACCCCAAAACGATTCCCCAGAGAGTACATATCTGCTGTTCTATTAGCAGCTGGATCATCTCCAAGCATTTCTGCCCCTTTGAGACATTAGTAATGGATGTTGTGGATATGCATCTGGTTCTGTAGTCCTGTGTACTGCAATATAGTCTGTTAGTTTTGAAAAATGATCGCTTCTCTTTTCACACTGTTTTGTACTTGTTCTTTGTTTCTCTTGTTTATTTTTTCTGTTTGGTTGATTTTACACGGAAGGGTAGTGGAAGTATTTCCCCTCCAATTTGTAATTGTCGCTTACAGACTGCTTTAGCTGCCTACCAAGAAATCATGTCACAACATGCATGCATACACAGAGGCACATACACTCTTGGACAGCCTGTCAGCCATTGGCTACTGTAGTTCAACTAGCTTTAAACATTGGCTAATAGGATTTTCCATCAGCTTTAGTATCAAACCACGGCATATCGCAGATAGGACCTATTTAAACAAGCATTTGCAAAGCCAATATGTCTTGCCTCTGGGTGAGCGAATGGCTTTTGCATTTGGTTTGAAGAACGGGTGGAGGGTTTGGAGAATGGGCGGGGACCAGGTTGGTAAAGAAAAACGCTATGAAGTGACCAGTGCTGCCTGCCGTCAAGTGCTTTTTTTGTCCTGTCTGCTGGGACGTGGGAGAAGAAATGGGGACATGGAGCAAAAAAGGCGAGTGGGATGCAAACAAGAAAAAGGGACGGTGGGTGTTAAAAAAGAAACAGGGACTAGGAAGGTGAGGGTGAGAGGGAGAAGAAGAAATGAGGACAGGGGTTGGTTGGAGCAGATGAAGAAAGAGGGGTAGGATAAGAAACAACACGGACAGGGGTGGGAGGATAAGAAGCAACTTGGAAGGGGTTCGGGAGGATTAGAAGAAACACTGGCAGGAGCGGATGGGAGTCGACGAAGAAACTTGGATGAAGGTCGGAGTGGGATGAAAAGCAACACCATGGGAAAAGAAGCAGCATGGATGCAGGCAGGTATGAGGGGAAGTAGCTAAACGAGTAGGGGAGAAGCAAAAAACTTGAAAAATAAATAGTACCTTAATAACAGTAGCCAGCAGCGGAAGGAACCTAATGCATCTAAAGCAATCAGTGCTCCTGCAGAAAAGAGAGGAAGTGAAGACTGCTCTCGCTGCCCAAGTAGAAAGGTAGAAATTGATTTACAATGAGGCCGAGGAATTGTAAATAATAGGCGGACTCTAACCCCTTAGTCAAGACAATATCTCTCGCAAGTGAGCGCGCATGCGAAAGCGCGCATGCAGACCAAACAAGTATTGCACATCCTTAATATTTCTATTGTGAACTAGTTTGACTGTCATGCACACTGGTGTAAGGCTTTATCTTAGTTAAGATTGGAATTCTTTACATACGTCCTCATTCCTTTTATCGAGCGAAATCCATTGACCAACAAAAATAGTGTTGTGGTGTCTGTCTCAAGCAGCGTGGAGGAGACAGCCGACCGCTTTAACCAGTATATGGCGCAGGTAAGCCAATGGATGCCAAGTAACTGCTTGAAATTGAACGGTGAAAAAACCGAAGTCATGCTGTTACGATCTGATTCATCTTTTTGGTCACCTAGATGGTGGCCTGCCAGTTTGGGCGACTACCCAATCCCAGTGCCTAAAGTCAAAAATCTGGGATTCATCTTCAATGACAAACTGACTTTCAGTAGTCCAATTAACAAGCTCTCCTCTACCATCTGGCTCATTTTAAAAATGATCAGGAAAATCTGCCCATTTATCCCCTCCGATGCACTAAAAACACTAGTCTCAGCCTTGGCCCTTTCCCGACTGGACTGTCCTATACGTGGGGATCCAATACCAGCAGCTACTAAAACTGCAGTACTGGATATCCTTGGGTTTGAGCCAGTCTCCCACAGATTAAGAGATCTCCACTGGCTGCTAGTGGACAAAAGGATTATATTTAAATCCCCATGCTTGTCCTTTAAAGCGCTACATGGCATAGGGCCTCAGTTTTTGAGGACTCACCTGAAATGGTATGTGCCGGCGAGAAATTTAAGATCAGTCATACAAAACTTCTACAAACATCCAAGTCCAAACAGGTCTGCTGGGGTGGAAGAAGTTTCCTGTAAGGGACAGTTAAGACCTCGAACCTCCTTCCAATCACGTTAAAGAGCAGTACATCGCTTATGTCTTTTAGAAGGGTGCTAAAAACCTGGCTCTTTGCCAATTGATTCAGCTTGGATCCTACACCAGCATATCTCTGTCCTACCGACTCTAGCACCAAGACGCCCCTGGGCATTCGTGTGCTGTACAAATTTACCAATCAAATCAAATCTGGATTAGTCACGCAGCTAGGTTTAGTATTTCTTCCATTGTGCTGACAATCCTAAACCATAGATAAGGCAAAATAAAGAGAATGTGCTTCCACAACCCACTCTTTGAATATTCTAGGCCACTGGCAGAAACGAAAGGCAGTGAGTGGCATCTTTACATGAACCGGTAGTGCTGCCAATAAATCGCGTGTTTGCAGTCTTTCAAGAGGTGATACAGAAGTCTTTGGACAGGAACTGCAGCCTCTCTTGCCAGCAGAAGCATACAAAATAGGGATTGACTTCCAAGGGGAATGGCCTGTTTCTTGGGCAAATCTCACTAGACGGGGCTATGTGATTTTTTTCCCTTACGGTTTCTTTGTTTACCTTCGAATGATATTCTATTTCCACGGGTCTTATATTGGCCCTGGTCCCTTCCGATTATTCCTCAGTACGTTTCTATCAAAACGAACATGTGTGCTTGGAAAGTTACAATTTTGATTACAAATATCAGGTATAAGGACAGTAAAAATTAATGTAGGTCACTGCTATTTTTCTTGCTTCTTATACTGAAATTAAAATATCTATTTGAAAATGTTTTGCTGAGTGCCTACCACGTCCCTGGATTTACCAACTACATTTATTTGTTGTTTATTATTATTATTGTTGTTTTTAGGTTTCATATAAGTACTATTTCATAATCATGTCAATAATAAGAACTTCAATTTACCCAGGCTTCTTTGTTTTTGCCTCATAATGCAAGCATATGTTTGTGGCAGTGGCATAGCAATGGTGCCGTATGTGACTGGGTTACTGACTTGCAATCATGTGCATAGTATCCTTCGCATACATTATTTCTTATTTTACCATTCTTAAATGGCAGCTGATAATCTTGAAACTGAAATAAAAATAACATATATCAAAAAATAAGATTGTCGCAATGCAACAGCACCCAGCCAGATGAATTAGCTGCCACCTTGCAGTGATTTTTGTTGTATGTTGGCAAAAACATTCCAAGATGATGCATGTCTATGGTTATGTGTGAGCATGCATGTGGGCACAAAGGTGGGCATCTGGGAAAGGTGTGTGTCAATGTAAAAAAAAAAAGAAAATACTCATTGGAAGATGACTGGCAATGCTTTTGCATCGTTGTGTAAATATGGCAAGCAGTTAGCTATTTATTTTTAATACTTTGTCATAAAATCCAAGATGGCCTCTCCTTATTCACATGCAGGACATCTTGGAATGCTTGGCCATAAGGTACACCAATGTTGTATTATATTTTCCTATCCATTCCCCCCCCCTCCCACCCCAAACCCATGAAAGGAATCGTTCCACCCTAGCCCCTTCCTCCCTCTGTGAATGTTCCCCTCTCTTGGTTTAGTTTCCCTATAGCAAGTCTACAGCTTTCTTTAAAGACCTGGCTTGTTCTCAGGGCCCCTTCAGGCTCCAATATCCTGCTGTTTAATGCACTGGTCCAAAGTACGGCAGAGGTTCATGGGGTTGAATGTGCAGAATGAAGAATTAAGGACAGCAAAAAGTACAACTGGGTTTTTATTTGCTTCCTAAACTTTAAAGTGGTGCTTTCATTTGAGGGAGAAAGGGGAGTATGTTTCCGAACATGGCTGTTCTATAAAAGGATCTATCTGATAGAGACATCTAGCCGCGGATTTCTAACTTGTGAATTTTCTCCAGGCGTCAGACTGGATCCGGATACTTTTCTAAGCAGTACCTATGCGTGCCTGGGGAGCGGCTCCGCGTGGATCCGCAAAGATGTCGACTCCAGATGTGACAACAGCGGATCCATAGAAGTCCCCTCCAGTGCACTGATGTCAGTTAATTCTTTTTCTGCTCTGCACGAGGATCCGGAGTAGTGTATCTCTGCCCATTTTTCGGCCTGTTGTGACTTTTTTTTCGTATGAAACAGTGTTCCTCCTTCTATGCTGTCTGGTTTAAATCCTGTGGGTCCTATGCTAGACAAATGTGTATGGATTTGTATTTTATGTAGTGCTTAGGCGAGCATCATGACGCCAAAGAATGTGACGCCTGTCAGCGGTTGAAGCCAAATTTGCTGGTGGGTTAGGTCCCGTCTGGAAAGCTTGATAGCTTTCCAGACAGGACCTAACCCGCCGTCCCGCTATGGACACATTGCGGTTCGTACCGAAGAGGCTCACGCTATCTAGTGCGTTGCCTACATACCGGTAAAGTACTGACTTAAGGTTATCTTTTATTCAGAAACAATCCTGCGTTCTCATCAACAACCCCGAAGATGCCCACGCAATAAAGCCAGGCACTCCCGAACTCGACAATATTTGCCTAGTTTATTAAGACATGTACGCACCTCCAGTGTAACGGCTCTTGTAATTAAATCAATCAGGCAAAGCTCTTCATTGTAGTCCTGAAGATGATCCCAATATAACTTTGGAGATAGGGATCGAAACGTTCGTCGACTGTTTGTACAGTACTGCTCCGTTTACAATTTGTATTTTCTGTTTCAGTCACTGTTGGTTTGAGCTTACTTAAGTTTTTATTGTATTGTAATCTAAAAAAGTGACAATTCCCTTTTCATGTATTTGAAGTGAAGAAGCAGAAGCCTCTGAGGGGTTTTAAACCAAAGATCAAGGATGAGCCATATGTTGTATCCAGGGTTGCAAAGAGATTGATAAATTTACAATTGTAACAACTTTCATAAACAGTACATCCAAGAATATCAAACAACAAACTGATGAGAATATGCGCACACACAGGGATTTTTTCTTTCAAGAATTTATTATATATTGGTGCCAAATATTGGGTTTTTAAAATAAATTTTTCATATTTATTCATAAAAACATTAAAAACTTTGGGGAATCAAAGTATAACAAAATATGTTGACGCGGCGTTTCGGTGATGCGAGTCGTCACCTTCTTCAGGACAATATTTCAATTAAAAGCACTATGAATTTAAAAACACAAAATATACAATTACTACATATCGAGAGTCAAGGATAGTTACATTCAAAAACAGAACTCAATAATTTTAAAATAATCGGCACGAAAATTCCTATTATATTCTCTGTGTCCTACATCAAGGTTTATAACATGTGCATTCTCATCGATTATTCAAATATTCTGAAGAAAATATTTATATAAAAATGGACAAAAACATTTCTAAGTTAGATAACAGGCCTATACCACATTTGTTAATCTCGCAACCTGCTATGATCATACCCTTCTTCCAAAGAATAATAATCGATGGGAATGCACATGTTATAAACCTTGATGTATGACACAGAGAATATAATAGGAATTTTCGTGCCGATTAGTTTAAAATTATTGAGTTCTGTTTTTGAATTAACTATCCTTGACTCTCGATATGTAGAAATTGTATATTTTGTGTTTTTAAATTCATAGTGCTTTTAATTGAAATATTGTCCTGAAGAAGGTGACGACTCACATCACCGAAACGCAGCGCCGACATATTTTGTTATATATTGATTCCCCAAAGTTTTTAATGTTTTTATGAATAAATATGAAAATTTTCTTTTAAAAACCCAGTGTTTGGCACCAATATATAATAAATTCTTGAAAGAAAAAATCCCTTTGTGTGTGCATATTCTCATCAGTTTGTTGTTTGATATTCTTTGATGTACTGTTTATGAAAGTTGTTACAATTGTAAATTTGTCAATCTCTTTGCAACCCTGGATACAACATATGGCTCATCCTTGATCTTTGGTTTAAAACCCCTCCGAGGCTTCTGCTTCTTCACCTAAAATACATGAAAAGAGAATTGTCACTTTTTTAGAGTACCTAAAACCCCATCCCTTTTCATAGAAAGGGTTTCTCCTTTAAACTATCTCTATTTATTGTATTGTAAGCCACCTTCTTCTCCATTGTGTTTGCCTGTTATTGTCTTTTCTCACTGTTTTTCCCTCTATGTATTGTTCTCCTTTGACTCGGTACAGGCTTGTGCCCAGTTATAAATGTGTGACTTGCTTCACCTTATCATATGTATGACCTTATCAAAATTCTAAATAGATACTTCTATGTCCGGCTGGACACTGAAGAAGAAAAAATACACAGTCCTTAATTTAAGCCTGTGCTTATAATTTTTTCAAAGTATCGTTAAAGCCTAGGACCTTTGTAAAATAAAAATAGCCACCAACTCAGTGGCAATGTTTTGTGCCTCTCGTGGTTCAAACAACCCTAGGACTGGGGTTTAACTCCCTCAAGGTTGGGACAAATACCGCCATGCCGTCTTGAATGCGCCCGCTTTCGTCCAATTCGGAAGCTCATCAGGGTCGGCTTGGTGGGTATTTGGATGGGAGACCGCCTGGGCTTTCCTGGTACTGTTCCATTTCTATTATGTTCTGTTATCCCCCATGCCTCATGGTTGTTGCAAGATCATTGTAAGGCTCTCAGGTCTACATACTTAGATGCCCTTGTTGGGATTATATCGGGAATTGTTTTCCCTCATCCATACAGTATGATGATAATTCCACCTGGATATCCTGTGTGTAATTTCCGGGACTCTTTGTTTTCTTCACCTTGACGTTCTGGTCCCATGTGTTGTACATGCTTGTTTGACAAGTGTTCTTTTCGAGTCTCTTTCCGTTGGGGAATATGTGCCTAGAGCGATAATTCTAGCAGGTGACGTTGTCTTTTCAGCCAAGTTCCCTGGCCCTCCCCCCAAGCCCCAACCTATTTTCTCTTATGTCACCTGGTACTCTGAGCTGGTTTAGGCTCTGTGTGTTTCGGTGTGTACACGGAGTGTCCCTTGGATGTTGCTGTGTCTCATTTGGCTTCAACATGATTGTCCTGCATATGTATATTGGTGGGACAGTGTTTGAATTTTTACATGGTTACATTATTTCCTTTATGGCTATATATTGTTTTCCCGGGCCTTTATTCCAGAGTGGTTCTAGTATGATTATCTTTCTGTCTCCAGAGCTTTTTTTGTTACCAAAAAAAAAGTTAGAAAAGGAATCGGGCGGAGGGCTTTTCTCCACAGAAGAACTACTTCTTCATTTGGTGTATGCTCTGTTTCTCTTGGACCTTCCCCTGCTTGGGTTAGGTGGATTGATTCTGATGGTTGTCTTCTAGTTGTTCTTTAACAGGACAGGAACGCTCCAGTGCTTCTTGTCGTTTCCAAGTTTTATTGTACCTTGTGGGTTTGCAGTCTCCATTCTGACTGTTGTTGGGTGTTTGTGTGGTTTTTCATCCTACTCCCCTTCTGGCTTGGTTTCCCTTATCTGGGTTATCTGTTCCTCTTTATCGGCCCTCGGACTTTTCTTCTACTCCTTGCAATGGAATGGTTCATCTTGATGTGGTTGGAAGGGTCCCTTCAAAATGTTTCTTACAATAGTTTGACTTTTGGCTCCTCAGGTCCACAAATTCTCTTATCCAAGATATATGCCACCCTCTGCTGAGCCGGGTCGGGTGGCTCAGTAGTCTGATGTGTGCATTGCAGGGACCTCTGTTCCTCCTCGTGGTTATGCGTTCAAATTCTAGTGGGTCCGCCTCTGCATTTCATTCAATTGGATCTATACTATCAGCACCATTAAACTGGGTTACAATGGACATCTGTCCTTAACATCAAAATGTCTACGTGCGCATAACACAATATACATGTTCTGTTATTTTATTCTGTTGCTAATTCTTTGTGATTTTGTGTGGTCATTGCTACGTTTTCATGAAAAAGCCAAGTCTTTTTATCAGCTCAAGAGTGGGACTGGTTGGTCTTTACACTCAGCCAGCTGGTTCTCTTTGGAACTGTTGCAACATTGGTTTACAGACCCTCCCCCTAGGCGGTATGGCTATGGCATCTAATTCACAAGTTAAGGAATCAGCTGCTCAGATGAAAAGGTTACTTACCTTCGGTAACGATGCATCTTGTAGAGACATACCCTAGCCGCAGATCTCTTAACACCCCTCCTATCCTCCCTACTCTGCGAACAATCTATGAGGTCTGGTCTTGGTGTTAAAATTCCACTCATTTCCACTGTTGAGTGACTGATAGTGTGGGAGTGGTGCTCCCTGTCCACACTGGTTTTTATACACCGCTGATCTATGACTTATGTAAAGGTGGGACTCTCCAGACCTGCTGGTCTTGTCTCCTAGGTCTTGTATGTGGTTGCCATACCATCCTTTTCTCCTTGGTACATGTTTAATGGAGTGAGAGGTGTTTTCCTTGCTAGTTGTATTATGCCCCACTGCACGGTGTTTGACATGACTTGTGCTTCATTGATTTCTTGTCCTTTTCCCCTCAAAGTCCATAACTAGTATTATTATGCATTTCTTCCTATTGCTCTTGTTGTTGTAAAGATTTGTCATCTGTTATGAAACACTCTTTCCACCGCCACTTTCTATGGAATCTCTGTGTTCTGCGTAGAGAGTTTCACAGAGGAAACGAACGTCAGCGCGCCAGAGGGGACTTCTATGGATCCGCTGACGTCCCATTCTGAGTAAACGTTGTTGCCGATCCATGCGGGGGTGCCCCCTGCGCGCAGAAGTAGTGCTGAGAAATATTTACGGATCCAGTCTGACAGAATTCACAAGTTAAGGAATCTGCGACTAGACTGTCTGTACCAGATACATCATTACTGAAGGTAAGTAACTTGTTCATCACTGCTTTTAAATGTGCGTTCACCTGGAACTTGAAGTAGGGCAAAATTAGCTGATATAAGCTGTTGTCTAAGTCTGTGACAGCTGAATTGTGACACCTTAAAATCAGCTTTTTCAGAACACATGATTCTGTGGGTGGTAGCACCTTGAATTGGTCCTTCTTCCGGACAGGCAGTCACAGCAAAGAGTGCTCGGAGTGCAGTGTCTTAAATATTAGTAGTAATTTTCATTCTTCTCTCAACTCTACACATACTCTTCTCTCTTAATCTTACTCCCTTCAGCCTACCCGAGCCCCATGCCATGCTTCCCTCATGCGTGCTTGGTTCTCGGACGCATGTACTCTGTTTCTTTGGACATTGCCAATCTCGTCTGCCACCTATCTTGACAGCTAATGTTTTTTGTATCTGAAATAAAGAAAGGATTTACAATCCCAGCTTCTCTGTGTAATGGTGCTGAGTCTTTTCCATACTTCATGTTTGTCTTTTGGTGAACTTTTTCCAAATACTTTTTTTTATTATCAAGCAACTGACATCAGGTTTCTTGTTTCTCTGTTTTAGGTCTGGCCCGTAAATAGCTTTAGCTTTGTCACCAGTCATGTTTCCTCCCAAAAAATCCTAAAACTCGTGCACAGTATATGCATGCCACACCTACCATGCACCCATATACGTATATAGAGGGTTTTTCTTTCGACTTTCTTCAGCCATTGGTCTCTTCAACTGTCATTTACATTTAGTTTCTGTCCACCTCAGCATGGGACAGTGGGTCGGGCCACTTCATCTGTAGCCTCTGTTGCACTGAGGATGTGAGGTATTTTGCCTGAAAACTTGCACAGCCGCCAGTGATGTAGTGCACTACAATCCCAGGCCTAGTGTACCTGGGCTGCGGTACTGCACCTTTTATCTTTGTTCATTTTACATATTCATTTATTTTAATCAGTTTCTTTTTACATAGTGTATGTTTGTAAAATAAATAGAAGCATTACAGGATTGCCAAGACAGGGCCTTTTATTTTGCTAGTGCTGGTTTTTAGTTACATTTGGTCTTCGTAGGATTTTGGTCTTTTTTCAATTTTTTTCTTACAAAACGTTCTTTGTGTTTATTTGCTACATGCTATTTACCACAGGTAAATCATGGTGTACTGGTCGCTCACTAAGCTTGTCCGAGATGTAGGACACTGCTCAGTGAAACTGGTGGGAGACTGGTATGGACATCAAATAAAAATGTGATCCATGCACCTACATTACTTTGTAGAAATTGTATCACCCTATGGGCCTGCTGACCAGCATAAACAATTTAACCCTGATTAGTCTGGTGTATGTCTCTGTTAGAAATGGGGTTTCTGGTGGGCTAGGGTATGCACCTAAGCCAGACAGAACTCACCACTCTGCTTACACCCTTTGTAGCTTGGCAGAGCAGTCAAGCTTATCTCATAGGCAATGTGTAAAGCGTTTGCACAACACACTTCCACAACAGTGATACACTAGGCACACCACAAAAAGACTCCACACAAGGTTATATAAAAATATCCTTTGTATTATTCATAAAAACACATTAAACCACAATCACATAAATCACTGCACAAAATAGGCGCTTATCATGACTAAACATAAATCATAAATAACTTTGCCAAAGGGCAATTAGTCATAACACATGCAGTGCACTGAAGCAATGTTTATAGGGCGAACACGTTACAAAACAGCATAAAAACATTATTCATAAACCCATCACTGAACACATAGGTGCCCCTTCCTGACCATTGCAGGATATGAGCAACAACTTCCCATCATAATATCAGGGCATGAATAGGAGGCAACTAGAGTGAGGCATGACACCTATGAATCACCAGCAAACCCATTACCGTGGGTTACCACAGCACTAAGAGCGGCACCTTCGCTCCTACTTTAGATTACACAATAACCTTGTTTCTCACATGCAGGTTCCTGGACCACCTGCATGCCTACACCTGGGAATGCAGTAATTCCTGGCTACTACAATGCATCAAGGGATCGGAGGCCTCTGCCAAGGTCTCACCCCATCCTCGAGCCCAGCACAGGGCCACACAAGTAGGTACAAACACGAAGATGAGGCCACCCCATTGCCGAATTTGGGTGGAGAACGCTCACAGAATCCCACGCATAGCACCCATAGAACGCGGTTGCCACGAATGTGTGGCACAGTTACGGGAAACCACGCATTGTCGGTTACCGGGCCGCCTGCCCGCTTTGAGTGCTGGCGACAAAAGGAGAATCAAGCGGGAGGCCACGTTCGAGCTCTCCTGCATTGGGGTCAGCATAGCCTGAACAGCTGCTTCGGCCCCAATGAGCCTCTGTACCTGCCTGTCCTGGAACTAAGGCGGAAGCAAGGCGCGTAGTCCAGCCCCGCAGGTATTGGCTGGGGTTGTCGCAAGCAATGGGCATGGTCCTGGCCTTTGTGGGATGTGGAACTGCAGCTTAGTGGAGCCCGCACGGTTCCGGTTCCTTCAGGGTTGTAGCTCGTCACCAGTTCCACTCTCCCCGGCCAGGCCTCCCCTGGGGACAACTCTGTGCTTCTCACACAGGCAGCTGAGGCTCCGAAATGCCCAGCTCGCCATGCACTTCCTTTTGTTTCGTCTCCGCCCCCCATCGCACAGCAGTCACAAGCAGGGAGAAGGAGAGCGCTTCCTTTTCCTCATCTCTCCCCTCCCGTCCCTCAAAGGACTCTTGCAGTGCAGCACTGTACATGCTGCTGGGGGAGAAAGAACACCCTTCACGCGCTGCAAACAAATGACTGGACAGTGCCCTTCATGCACTGATTTTCCTTCAAGTAGGCAGGCATAAAGTGGAAGCACCAGGACAGTGCACAACAAAACACCAATACTAGTGGCACCGAAGACAAGCCAGTGATGGCAGCATTACCTCCTCCAATGAGGACAGTTGGGGGCACCACGCAGAACTAGGCAGCAGGCCAGCACATCAGCCTACTTGCAGAAAAGAGTGGATGTCCTTGTAATCCCACAGGCTACTGGTCAGCATAATAGCAAGAGAGTCCTATGGCGGTTCCTCCTGGCAGCCTAACAGTTCCTTCTGGCCAGGTGTAGTCTGGAGAGCCAGCAGCGGCTGGGTCCAAGTACCCCGCAGTCTCCTTTTCATGGGGTCACAGCGCCTGTATTTGCAGTGCAAATGTCCTTGTTTTGGGGCCACTTCAAACACATATCAGAAGTGCACAATACCCCATTCACATCCAGGCCCAGGCTCCATACACACCACAGGGGGGCAGAAACAGCCTTGTAGAAGGCAGGCACAGCCCTATTCTGGTGAAGGTGCAACTCCTCCCTCCACCCTAAATGCAGACCAGGCCTATTCAAGTGCAAGGGAAACTCCCCCTGCTAATCTAAATGCAGCCAAGGTCTATTCAGCCTAACGCTGAGTCATCAAGGAAATGCAGGACACACCTTAACCCCTTGGGCGCGGCCTCGATTCTGCACCTGTGCGGCCGTTTTGAAGAGTGGGCGGGTTCATGACGGCCCCCAGCCGTCATCAGTACACGAGCACCGTGACGCATGACGGCTGGGGGCCTTCATCAGCATGGAAGGGGTTAAACCCCCTTGTGACCGTCTAGAGTGAATGCACATCCCCCTTCTCCTGTCAGTCCAAAGCAGGCGGTGAATACACATCCAAGCATGGCACAAAGACACGTAAACATTCAGAAATGCCCACTTCTAAAAGTGGCATTTCTAAAATAGTAATGTCAAATCCGCTTTCACCAATAAGCAGGATTTAGCACTACTAATCCAAACATACTTAACATGGCCACGCTGCCCCTCTCCTGTCAGAAATTACCACTGAAGCACATATCAGGGAATCCTAAATGCAAACCTATGAGAGGGCTGCCTCACAACAGTGAGAAACCGAATAGGCTGTTTTTCACTACCAAGACATGCCACACAGTTTAGGCACATGTGCTAATTTTTACCTACACAGCACCCTGTCCATGGGGATAGCTAGAGCCTAGCTTAGGGGTGACTTATATGTAGTGAAAGGGAAGTTCGAGACATGTCAACCACTTTAAATACCACGTCACTGAGGCAGTAAACTGCAGGTCCTGCAGCAGAAAAGGCCTGAGACATATTTGAAAGGCTACTTCAGTGGGTGGCGCAAGCAGCGCTGCAAGCCCAGTAGTAGCAATTAATTTACAGGCCTTGGGTTTATCTGATACCACTGCACAAGGGACTTACAAGGAAATTAAATAGGGCAAACAGGTGTAGACCAATCTTACAATGTTCCCAAGAGAGAGCCCATGCCCTTTAGCACTGATCAGCAGTGGTAAAGTGCCCAGAGTCCTATAACCGCCAACAACAGGTCAGAAACAATCCAGGAGGAAGGCAAAAAGTTCTCTGATGACCCTGCAAAAAGGGCGAAGTCCAACAGTCACCCTAATGCTACAAAATGTATTACAATCAGAGTTGTGTAGAGTAAGACATGATCCCAAATGTCAGAATGTCCAAATACCTGATAAGCTGCTGAAACCATCATCCTGCTCATGCACTGATCATTAAGGTGGTGCTTCAAACTTTTGCTGTAATGAGCTTCCACCAACTACAACGCAGAGATGCTTTTGTTTGAATCTGCCGTATAGCGATTAATTAGGATGAGTTACCTGTAAGAAAAATGTAAGCACTTTGATTGCTCACGTATAGAAGGTTTACAAACACTATAAATTGGTCACTAAACTTATAGCATTCTCTCAGTCCTGATAAATGTCCACAGAGTACATTTTCTAGTTGTCACCCTATCTTATCTTTATATGCTGTGGTAAAAAAGTTATGAATATGCTGTACTAAAATACTAAAAAATTGAATAGTATTATTTCTCCTCTCCAGTTTGTTGGCTGTTATTAATTTAAGATCCTTCTAGGAGTCATGTAGTTTGATTGTAGACAAGTGCTCTTTTTAAATACCAAACTACAAAGTTTACCCGTGTCGAATTGTCCTCCCTGATCATAAAAACCATTACAAATGTGTTCCTATTGCTCCGATTCCGCATTATCCTTATCACCTGCTGTGAAGTCAATAGGCGTGTCAACAGTAGCATACTGTCTGTGCATGTTCAGGGACCCGCTTCCACACCTAAGCACACAACCGCCTTTCCAAACACACACCTACACGCTTTTTTGTGATCTTGTTTTAATCTTTGTCCTTGGCGACGGAATTCGGGTGAAGACACAAATGCAACTCAATGTTCTTCTCAACTATATATAAATATTTTGACCAAAATATATATATATATATATATATATATATATATTCACTGAAAAAAACATAGGTTTCACACCAGTTATAGTTAGGAATTAGCATTTAAAAAACCTATTAAATTCACTGAAAAAAACATAGGTTTCACACCAGTTATAGTTATCTGGAAATTTTACTCGCATAAAACAATTGAAATTCCCAAGTTATAGTTAGTTGGACTCCCTATAACTTGCGCGTGCAATGCACTGCTGATAACGTCAGATATTACATCACACATGACATGGTCAGTGACATCACTCATGACATCACAACAGTTTTGTTTTCCAAATGATGAAAGACCCCACCTTTTTCCTCATTTTCACTTTGTTGTTTGAGTGAAGAAGACCTGCATTCATTCTGTGAGAAATGGCTTCACTAGTAGCAGCTGCAGGTGCATCTGCACCACCACCACCAACTCCACCACCACAAGACGACATTGGTGATCATGAAGAAGAGGAGGACGAAGAGGAGCAGGTGGAGAGGCAATATCTGCCTGAGGACAATCCCCCATACAGACTCAAGGAACATTTTATTTGGGAGTTTTTCAAGATGCCAAGGGGTGCCAAAAAAGTGAATGCAGCTAAGGTGACTTGCCTCATCTGTCACCAAGAACTGTCAAGAGGGAACCCAAACAAGAAATAATCTTTTGGGAACCACACTATGATTAGGCATATGCAGAGGAAGCACCCAAACAATTATTCAAGAGCAGAGGTCAGGGAACTGACCAAGAACCCTCCCCATCCTTCTTCTTCAAGCACCTCCAACCAACCCACTCCATAGGGTGCAGAGGCTAGGAAGATGGTCCCTAATGTGCAAACCAAGTTTGCAAAATTAAAATTTGTTTGCATATATTACAACAAAACAATATCATATGGTGAGCAGAGCATCACTTTACTCAATCGAGCTGCAGACAACCATCACTGCAGCAAGCAACTTGAATTTTTTTCTATTTTTTTTTGCTCCAGTTGAGCTGTTTGCAATTCCCTGTGTTTTGTTTGACCCCAGAAAAACTACAAAAAAATATAAAATTGTTCAGAAAATCCTCAAAAAAAATGTTCAAAAAAACAATAAAAAAAATATAAAACAACAAAAAGAATAAAAAAACAGTTCTTTTCAGAACTACCTCCAATTTATATGAAAATGCTACATTTTTTTAAAACTGTCTTTCTTTTTTCCCCCATGGTGCGCTCCCCGGTACGCTCCCCAGTGCGCGTACCGGGCGCTCCCCCCGCGAAAATCGAAAAAAAATAAAAAATGTTATGCCCCGCGGGGCCCTTTTATGGCCCCGACATCAAACCTAGGGGGTCAAGGGGGGGGTCTACTCTGCCCCATTATGGTCAATTCCCCCTTTGTTTTAGCCACCTCTTGTGTCTCGATTTTACCAAGACACAAGATGGCGGCCGCTCCGGACTGTTTGGAATGTTTACAGACACCCGAGAGCCAATCAGCTTTCCGCACGGAGGTCGCGTAGCGCGCCCGGTACGCGCCCCGGTGCTCGCACCGGGGCGCTGCTATAGATTTATATATTTTTTGGAACCTAAATTACTCAAAATCCACTGGAGCACATATCTTGAGACATAGCAAAGGCACATCGGGCTACCAGTCCCTACAATTTTGCCAAGTTTGGTGGAAATCCATTCAGCCGTTCGGGCTAAAAGTGAGGTCGACCACCCTATGGAAATTAACATGGGGAAAACATGTTTTGGGAACCCCCTTTTATCTCGGCCCCCGCTTGACGAATCCCCCCCCCCCCCCCCCCCCCCCCCAAACTTTCAGGGAAGGACTGGGGCGCCGCAAGGCCATTTTGAGGAAATTTTCAGGCAGATTCGTCAACCTGCGCCAAAGTTATTAATAGAATTTTGAGATTTAACATTGAAAAAAATCCTAACTATAACTATATATATATATATATATATATATATATATATACACGCACCACCCAATTTCGGCCATTTAAAGATCAATGGTTTTTGTTTTGCAGTGCATGCTCAATTTATCCATGATACAGCGTGATATTTAAGAAAAATAGTTGCTCACAATCACTCATATCTGTAATATTTTCAGACTTGCAGCCTCTTTATTCGGCATGCTTGATATGGATTCCGTTCATGTTCGCAGTTACCGTTACTGTGTAATTTTCTCTGAAGAAGACCCATGTTTAGTGCAAAAAAAAATGAACATCGTGTGTGAGGAATGGCTGAGGAATTCTTAATGGGCATATACTTTCTGGAGTGTTTAATTTGTGAAGGGCTCTGATATTTACTGAATGTGTTTTTTAAGCCTCTTGTACAAAAGACTTCATGGAGAGGGTAGTGTATGTTTTTAATAGACGTATCACAAATGTTACTGAAACAGAAGACTAGAGATCAAATTTGATCAACCGTCGACAAATCCACTACTTCTGAATTTGTAGGAAAAATCCAAGCTTTCCTATAAAGTAAAAGAAAATATGTCAAATGATGCCGACTAGATTGCAATTCCAAGCTACACCTCGCCTTGCATCTGCAGAATAATACAAACATACTAGGAACACTAATGAGACAATGAAACCATCAACCCCATGCCATGGCCTGTATGAACAGCCCATACAAGCAGTAGCTGAACAGGGATGGACCAGAGCCCCCTCCCACCTTGTACCTCTTTGTGTTGTCTTGTATGTTTTTGTTGTTGTTGAAGAATTGATAAAATTAGATGTTTTAGACATTTAAACTGTGTAATTAGGCCTTAACATTCTCTGTGAGTGTGGCTTACAAATATCCAAAGTCAACTCCTACACTGCTAGTCTTAGTCTTTCATTTTCCAATTGTGGTTTTATTTGATTCTGCAAGAATTGTTTGAAAACATGGATAGCTAGCATTTGTGACCTTTGACTAGTGTATTTTTCCGTGGAAAGCGCGAGAGGGGTTAGTTGTTAGGTTTGACTGCTTTGAGCAATGGAGATAGAAAGAGATGTCCGCAAGTGTGGCTTGTTCTCCCCATCGCTTCTTGTTCCTGAATAATGACCTCATTTCTGAAAGATAGATTACAGCAAGTGTGGGTCCCCCCTTATGCATCTAAGGCTAAGGAACTTACCACAGGAGTCCCGCAGGGGTCTACCTTAAGCCCCTTGCTTTTTAATGTTTATGTGACCCCTTTGGTCTATCTAGCTGAGCAGCTGGGTGCCAAAATAATGGCTTATACTGATGATACCCAGCTGCTCTTCACCTGGCCAAAAAATCATCTAGACCCCTTAACCGTTCAGAGTTGCCTGTCGCAGGTTTTTCGCTGGCTGGCAATGGCCCAGCTTAAATGTAACGAGGAGAAGACGGAGATCCTCCTCTATGGATCTTTTCCGGATAATTTCAGGGAACAAATTTGGCCCTCCGACCTACCCTGTCCGAACTCATCAGGTGCCCCTGTAAAGAACCTAGGTGTCTGGTTCGGACAGGATTTAAAGTTCGGGGAGCATATTAAGAAACTAACCGGTACCTGTTATGCCACTCTAAAGGCCCTCAGAAGGTTTTTTCCCCTCATTCCCGGCAAAGCTAGAGAGACTGTGCTTAGAGCGTTGATTTTATCACGCTTAGATTATGCAAATGCACTCTTCAGTGGCCTACCTGATTACATGGTCCGTCGACTTCAGGTTATTCAAAACTCGGCAGTCAGGTTGATGTTTCAACTACCCAGGAGAACTAGTGTTCGTGAACATCTGCGCAGCCTTCATTGGTTGCCTATTGCCAATCGTATTTTGTTTAAAATTCTGGTCCTGGCATATCGGGCTATCAATCAGCAAGGCCCAGTATACTTGCGGAATAGATTTGTTCTTTATGCTCCTAAACGGGCTCTCCGCTCGGCTAACCTTTGTCAGATGGTCCAGCCTAAATTTAAGCTTGCCAGAACTGGAGGCAAATCCATCTCTGTTAAGGCTGCTAGAGTATGGAATGTTCTTCCTTTGGCCCTTCGCACTGCCTCCTCACTTTCGCAGTTCAAGAAGGGACTCAAAACATACCTGTTTAATATTACTCTGTGTGTTAGTGGCCCCGCCTTTTTATCATGTACTCATCGCGCCAGGATACTCCTGAGTAATAGAGCGCGCAATAAAAGGATTTATAAAATAACATAACATAACAATAGTTAAGGGCTGTGAAGCCATCCGCATGGCATATCTGAGGATCTCTCTTGTAAACAGCTGGTGGGTATGAAGTTTGCCTGTCCTCTCTCTGCCATTCATTTGTAGCCTGTTGCTGGAGTTTGAAGGAAGATGCTGAATGTGGTCTGTGAAGCTCAAGCAGATATTTTTGTGAGTGCCCAAATATTAAAAATTACTTGAAGACTGGGGGTGTGTCTCAGATGGATGCCATGATGGCAGTTTTGTATTTTTCCCTACAATGCCCTAAGTGTGACACGTATGTGTAGACATGGATCTCATGCTTACTGTGCCACTGCAGCCAAGCTGCATCCAACTGACAAGCCTCAATCAGGGTAAAATCAGTGTTGGGTTGCTGGTTTTCCAGTTCAGGGAGGACCTGACTGGTAGTTTTGGCTAGGTTGTTCCCATTGGAGCAGGGTCAAGACTGAATTGCATATGGCTGGGTCCAAACAGAGGTGGCATGGTGTGCAAATAACGATGGGCTGGTATGCGGCCTTAGTAATTACCAGTGTCTGAGATGAATTCAAGCATTCTGTTAAAATGAAGATGGACCCTTATAAGTTATAAGATGTAGGTTTATTTAGCTTAGTTACAGGTTACATATTCAGGCCACTCTCACCAACTGACATTCACACCAACCAGTCATGCATCAACATTCTGTGACCTCAAGTACACACAGGCTGAGCAGCAGGGAGGATACATAGTAACTCAGACAGGTCACAACATATTTCTTATCACTTTTGTATATTACAGTGGCATGGCATTTTATGCATTTAACCACCGCATTGTAAATCTATGCAGCAACTAAATCAAGGTGAAAGTGAACACATATTCAGCTTCAGTGGGACATGCTTGTGATGTGCTACAGTTTTGAAGCATAATAACGCCCACCATAAAGAAGGGTGTGCAAGGGAGGATGGCAAATGCAGTTTTACTCTGCTTAACTTAAGAATTCAGATGCATGAAGGATTGGGTTCATAAATGTCAGTTGAAATTGGTGGAACAGTAAAGTCAAAGATAGCGAAATTTGGAAGTAGGCGCCTGAGAAACGCCCTGCACCCCCACCCCCGTGACTGCAGGAGAAGCATTGCAGAGCTGGCTGCCTAGGATGGATTTTGAATCACTTTCAATTTTCTTGGTGCTGTTTTCCCCATACTCACCTTGTCACAAACAATGCATAACCAATACTTTTTAGTGTTTTTAGGACCAGCATGAGGAAATATGTTAGTTCTCTTAAGTACGTAGAGAACATAAACAGTCTAAGCACCTGCCATTAACCATGTACAGGCTTCGGGCAAGCTGTGGAAAGGAACAGTATTACAACACTTGATGTGCACTACCCTTCTGTACACCTAGTTGTCACCAACATGAGTGTGGAGTCATGTATGTGTTCTCAGATACACCATGTGTGACTGTACCGAAATGTGGCCATTTCTCCTTGGCGTTTTTCCCAGTATTTCATTGCTTTCTAGGACGACCTTCCATGTGCACTCAGCCAGACCTTTTGCCATACAAGGTTGGTCCATCTTGACATTATGCATTATAGCCTAGCTTAGACCTTGTGCGAATTGTGACCCAAACCCTTTACTCACCATGCCTTATGACAGTATCTGTACAATTATGTCGTTAAAATTCCTTTCCCATGTTGGCCCAATGAATATCTCAGGTGCTCAGTTTTGGGTAGCAATTGTGAATGCATGATCACATGAACACTGACACTGTGCCAGAAAAATTGAAACACTGTGAAAGTAGCTGAATTTATTGGATCACCACAGTGTGGCTGAACTCTATTTCCTCAGATCTCTGCATGTTTGTTAGATCTTTTTGATACCCTTTTTCTTCTCCAACAGAGCTAGTATAACAGTTTTATGATGTTCTTGCTCTCCCGTTTGAGACCAACCGAGAAATATGTTAAAATTATTGCATAAATGTATTTCCAAAGCTTTCAGTGTAACTCGGTTACAGTACTATTTTCCCACAATGCACGGAGTGCAGTATACTAAACAGTGAATTTTTGCTGTAGACTTTCCCAAAAGATTGACGACATAAAAAATAGAGCGGTTAAGTTAACACTGTCCAAAACCAGAATCCGATGTGATGCTGATAGACTTCTGTCATCCAGTGATAGATCTGACCCAAGCAATTTGTGATATTGGTTTGTCTCCCCATTTTATTTTCTATCCAGCCATTGATCTTCGTAAATCTGCTTACGTCTGATTTTGCGAAGGAGCGTAAAATCACCTGACTCGAAAGAGGCATGCATTGGTCGAAAATCAAGGAGGACTGTAATAACACTGCAACACACTGGAGATTTCACAAACGTGATCCTAGTTAGTGGACTCCTATAGCATAGCAATGATTAAATCTAATACAGGAGATTCCCATCCTTTCTTAATAACATTGGATAATTGACACAAGAAAGGTCAAGTAGCATCAAGCTTGGTTGGCTGTTCTCAGTTATTGTTATAAGCAGGCTTTCTATGGTGTGAGCTTGTGGCATCAGTCTCTCGTGGGTCTTAACATTGTTTGATGATTGTGGGGTAGGTTGCATTTCTCCACTTAATGGTTGAGTTCTCCTGTGATGCGGGGGTTGTTTGGATTTATATACAGGCAGACTGGAAGCTTTTAGCCGTCCTCAAGTTCCTTCAGGTATGATGCATACTTACTTTTAAAAGAATGTTAAGCTAATGTTATGGCTGAGTACAAAGTACTGAAAGCAAGGAATTATTTGTTATTGTTTGCTGAGTCATCCTCTAGGTTTGCACTGTAATATGAAATGAAATCCCAGTTGTCATTTTAGATCTTAGACAAATATATGGGTTGTGTCTTTGCTATAATATCCTTAATATAGCCCTTAGCTAGGTCTTCAGGCTTTTCGTTTTACTCCAGTGTGTCTAATTTATTCACAAGTTCAAACAGAGGCAGTTGTTATTAAATGTCTACATTTGTAAGCACCACAAAAACAATGATCTATGCCCAAGTCAAAATGATTTCTTTGGTTCCATTTCTTTAATTGAGAAAAAAAACATTTGTTACTTTGTATACAAATGCTCACATAAAGTGATGAAGCACTTCTACGTCACAAGGAACAAGCACATGCATGACCCCAATATGCAGGCTGGCCTTTTAGTGTCAGTTGTTCAGCCAGGAAACACACAAACAAGAGTGACATTTGGTATCCCTACCATTAAGGCGAGCATAGTGTATGCGACGTGTGCAGCAAAACAGAACTGATGCACAAGTGTACTTGGTTTACAGTCTATCGTGACCTAAACATCAGCCAAAACGAGTCAGATTATGGGCATGTTTCAGGCTAACTTGCAGTTCATAAAATTACATCCTTACCCCAGTGTCACAATAACATAGAAGTGAGACTGTATCTTTACTCTCCTCATAGCAAACCAAGTTCACTTCACCACATGTAGAATCTAGCCTCAAATTCTCCGCAGTCTAGGAATCATTGCCAGTCTCCTAATTACGTCAGCACCAATGTGCAATTCTTCATTGTACGCACAGCAGTGTTAACATAGAAATCATCATTGTGGGTGTGCAGCAAGTTGTGGGATCATCATTGACGGAGGCCTCCAAACTGCTATTCATAATCCGTAAAAGAACACTCGACCAATCCCTTTGTTGATTGATTATTTAGATTGTTAGGTGCGTGACTACCCAAAGGTGGCCTGCTGCTGGACACAGAAGTATGAACAGATGCAGCTCAAGAGTGTGAAGATGTAGTTCTGTGCAATGTTGTTACACTTCCCTGTCTAAGTGTTGCTGTTTAGAATCTTCATCCAATTGGTAGAATGGTGTGTAGTTATTCATGGTGCTTAATGTTGGTTTCTGGGCTGCCGAGAAGCACCTGTTTGATTCCATGTACTATGGCCACCATTGATCAAGAACCATCCGTTGCTAGGAAATGTAATGAGCACATTACTTACTGGTTACAATCACTGGTAGAGTCTTATCCTAGCTGTTTGGAATATGGTCCTTCTGGTGCGAAAAATATGCCTCTTCCTCTTGTATTTTCCCTCGCTCCCCCTGTGTGATCATGAAGAGATATGCCATCATATTAATAGATAGAGAATTCCATGTTAGACCACTTGTAAATGTTTTGCACATTAATCCGTCAAGCTGGGTTGCCAGGAAATTACATGGTAGCTTTTTATACACAGTGATCAGAGTGATCTGAAACAAGACTCGGGCATGGTGAAACACAAGGTCAAACATGTCTTTTTCGGGTAGCGGAATTGGGTATATTAAAATGTATTTTCTAAAACTCCTGAGTGTCTGTTCACTTTTCTATTCACTGATGTTTAATTTTCCTGGTACGGATTAATTCATTTATGAGTATTTTAGCAAGCCGATGTTTAATATGAGCTGTATGTTTTCATTGCACACTTTTCTCTGAGGAAGTGTGTAGCAAATCACTTACTCTTCCTGGATGCTGTTGAAATGTTAAACACTTTGTCTATATTTGTCTGTGTCTATATCAGGAGTCTCCAATCTTTTCTGTAATAAGTGCTGCTTGTGTTCAATGAAAATCTTCCCAAATACTAACATTATTAGTGTTATAAATGTGACCACATCAAACTTTATTACATTAGTGGCCACCACCACATGCAATGATCACCAATCACCTTGGTGCGTCAGGAAGAGTTAACTACAGTAATGTAAAAAGGTTTAATCAGATTGAAATTCCTCTACATGGATAATGCATAACAGCCATAGCTGGAGTGTCACTACCACCAAGGTAATACTGTTACTTATAAGATCCACCCCCCCCCCCTACCATATTATGTATAAATAAAACATCAGCTATAGATATATTCTGGAAATGTAGCCATTTTTCTCCAAACATCAGCTTATGAGTTCTAAAAATACACCAGTTCTGAAAGTACATACTCTCAATTTTAGTATACTTATATTAACTCAACCAAGCAAAAGCTTTTAATTTAGTACGGTAGGCTACACACAGCACATCTATTTATTGGTACCTGGAGAAATAACAATAGCTCATGAGCTAATAATTGCAGAAGCCTGGTCTAAATCAAAGTATGGGCGGCACCAGAAAATAGACTAAACTCTGCTGATACTTTTCTTGCTTTAAAGAACTATCGATGCTTTTATAAAATTGCATTAGAGTATTGCTGAAGTCTTTGTTTGCTACACATCTGGACATGTCTTCTTTCTTTGTTTCTTTCAACATAGGAAATTGGAAACCTGAAGAACCTGCTTTGCTTGGATGTGTCGGAGAATAAGATTGAGAGGCTTCCCGATGAGATCAGTGGTCTTAACTCATTGACAGATTTGCTAGCTTCCCAGAATCTAATAGAGGTTTTACCAGATGGTATTGGTAAGTGCTACCTATCTACCGGCCAAAGCCAAAGTTTTTTTTTGTTTTTTTTTTTTAAATGGTGTTTTTACAAGTCTTCATCTGCTTTAGATATTTATCATCCAGACGAGTTAAAAACACTGCTTCACGACCAGAGTGAGTAAAAAGGCGTGGACCTGTTTACAGTTGTAGATGGTGGTACTTGCAGTGTGTGGAAACACTGTGACCAAGCAGACATGTAATTATATAGCTGTTACACCTTCCCATCTGCCCAGCCTTTCCTTGTCTTCTGCCACCAGTCTCGTTGGGAGGAGCAAGCGCCTAATTGGAAGAGTGCTAGAAGTTGCTTAATGAGAAGCAAGCAGGGATCGCAGAGCGAAAGATGTGTATAACCGGACTGATTGCTGGAGAGAAATAGGGTGCAGTGTTTAGCATTTGGATGCACAACAGTTGGCACAACAATAGTCAGAGATCACCAAGACGTGGTACAGAATAAGCTGTACAAAAGGAGTAAAGACACAGAATAAAGGGATTTGCACATAATTGCAGAAAACTAGTGAAAAGGAAGCATAATTTGTATCTGACAAAATGGAGATAAGAGGATTACACCAAGGAATAATGGAAAGAAGGTGTGAGATACACAAACAGGACTTAATACAAGATTGCTCATAGTGGGTCTTATCATATAGCAGGAGTAATAAGGGTGTGAAACTGCACAGATTGCTTACAAAATGTCATAGAATCAGCCTAAGGAAAAAAAACAACGGAACAAAAACAGTGGGGCGATTGCTTGATCTAATCTCAACCACTGGTAACTACTATGAGCCTCAATCCAGTTCTTTTTTTTAGCCCACCTTGCCACCTCAAACTGGAACCAAGCATGTGCAATTCAGCCTTGGTCCTACTATGATAGGGGCAATAGGGACAATAAAGCCAGAATTGACCGGCTCCCTCTGAATGAGAACACAAGCAGCCCCATATCAGTTTTGAGCTATTTGTGGTTCATCAGTAGGCACACTGAGCACGAGAATCTCATCTGAACATACCAGCCACACTTCATGAGTCTCAATAAAGTAAATAAAAACTGTTAAGTCGTTTGCTTGAGTTCCTGTCGGCAATTTTTAATTACTGTGGGTTGCAGTGCAGTCTACTGTATTTGGCTGCATTTGCCACCTCAGGAAAAAAAACAGCCGGAGGATACCTGGCCAGGCTGGACTGTTGTGATTGGAGTCGGATAAAGGCTAATTTGGAAATCACTGGTTCCTTTCTGAGGTGGGACGTGGAGAAAAAAACAATGGACTGCATTGTGGTCCAGGTTAATTACCAGTGGCTGAGATTAATTTCAGTAGTCCGCCCATGGCAGTCTTGTGATTCCATTATAATAAAAACACAATCCTCTTCTAAACAAATAAAGACAACACTATTCCTCCGAATTATATGTAGTCACATTGAGGAGAAATCATCTCCTTCCCATTACCCACCACCCTCCCATATGGGAGGGCGGGATTTTTGATCTCTAGTTTACCACTCCAGATCTAAACCCCGTTCAGGTCGACTGAATCTTTATTGCCTGTCATTGAGGAAAGAAAGTGCATCCAATACCAGGTTAGATTGACTAATAATGGGCTCGACTCTGAAAAACCACATACTACTTCTACGTTTCAAAGGTTTATTATAGAGTCAATGATAACTGCAAATACAGGCATCTCAAAACGAGTTTCAAAAGATATAAAGGCACTAATACAAACATGTGTTCTCTAAAAGCTCTTAGGCGACCAAAGAATATCACTAAAACTAATTCCAGAATCATCAGAGTTGCAAGAATAGACACAAATTGTAATCCATCCGTCATTTACAAAGGAAGGAAGGTATCAGGTTAGGCTGTCCCTACTCTGTACTGGATGGTATCCCTACTTAACAAAATCCCAACCTATCAAAGGTGTCAGCTGTGAATGACTTCCTAAGAAGTTCACCCACTCTTAGTCTTAGGTGAAAACCTATGATCTCCAGTCATGACCCCTCTCTGCCTACCCATCCGCTCTCTGAAAGGTCCTCAGGCATCTGCTCTAACTCCACCCAGGGGTGCTGTCCCTAATACAAAATCACAATTACAGTTGAAACGCCCCTCAAGAGACGCCCCTCACGTGGTGTCGGTTCTGGCTTTTTCCATGATGATCTTCCTTTGGGCCTTGTGTTTAGCGTTGACCTTGCTTCCCAGGCTTCTTCTCCAGCTCGCTGATACCCCCGAAACATTCCTGAATCCTCCTCCATGTCTGTACCAGTCTCCTCGAACAGAGCTCTATTCATCAAACTTTTAATTGGAACCCCCCTCGCACCTGCAGACAGACATCCGCAACTTGGATCCCAATTCTCATAGACTTCTAACAGAAGTTTGCAACTTATTTCTCGACACAACTCGACATGTACCAGCACGTGCAAATCAGAAAAACCTTTTTCTCTCTTCAGGCCTACAACAATTCTCGCAGAGGTTCTATTCTCTTCAAATCCTTTCGAGAATTAAAATAACATGTTAACACCTTATTCTTTAATTATGAGAAACACTTCTATGGAATATAAATCTAACGAATAAACAGAATTACTAAATAACATAGTGCAATCCATGTCATGTGTAAGTGTACATTTCCAATCCTCTCTGCCCTGGCCATGAGGCCTGTTCCCTTCTATGCTTTGCAGCATGACATTTCTCCGTTAGCAGCCACATAACATGGATCCTGATTAATCACGTCTAATAAGACTAAATATTTTCCACACATTTCTGCGTCAGTCCCACTTCTATATAAAATTTCTATGTTAACTACACAAGTCTAAGTATAGGTGAATGTATTTTCAACACTTACAAGCACTTCTATTATGGTTGTGCGACCGACTTGTACTTCTGGTGAACTCATGCATTTTGTTCAGTTTGCGCTCTCTCAGTTATGTACCTCTCCAATCTCTTAGATCTTCAGTCCTGTTCTGATGCATTCTTTGTCTTGCCACAAGTAATTCTTCCCTTAATGTCAACTCTTGCAAATCGTCACTTTTTTTTTCAAAAGAGGTACGCCATTCCTCAACCAATGTGTGGCAATTCCTCCTCTTACAAATAACAATTACATTTTCAAACTTAATATATCCCATTTTCTCCTTTAGGTCTTGGCTTTAGTCTTAACACACAATGCTTGAATTGTCACCTCAATCTTCCTTTCACCTGCTTCTCACAAATGAGTGAAAACCCCTGCTCCAGAACACGCCCACTAAAGTACGCATCCCAATCAAATATGGAAATCCGTGTTCCTAGACTCGTACCTAGGGCACTATCAGATCGGGAGTATAAATCTTTTTTAACACAACTGGAGTAAGATAAGCCTTATGAAGAAATCTGTTGTGTGTGTATAAATAAATCTTTCTTTTTTGGTTACTGGTTCAGTGTTCGAGGATACTTTTTGTCACTCTGAATCAGATAACTGAGTTGCAAGATCTCCCTCCCACCAAGCATGTAGGAACAATTCTGGTTCTTTGTTGTGATGAGCGAAATTCCCATTTGGAAAGTGAAGTGCACAATATGAACTTTCTTTTTCCACCCATGGAGTGTAATTGGACTTGATCCACTTCTGTGTGGGTGAGCCGGGCAGTCTATTTTCCTTAATGCGTCTAGCATTACGGTAACTACATTGCCCAGTCACTCACAGGCGCCTTCAAAGATACTTTCACAGCAGCGAAGTCTGTCTGGCGTGTCTGACTGCATGGTCCTCCTATACTAATGTTCCCATGCCAGGAGGCTCTTGAAGAGCACTGTCAGGGTTTGGTCATTGTAATTAAATTAATGTAGGGGAGAGGTTGTGACCAGGGCACAAGTCCTAAAAAAAGAAGTGGGGGGACGCTGTCACCGGAGGTGATGTCTCAACAGGAAGTGACGTCACGAAAGGTGGCTTGCACCATCGGGCTCATTGTCTCCCCTCGCTCACCCCTTAGATGCTCACCGCTTCGATGTGAACAGCATGCTGCGAGCTCCTCACTACTCGTCCCAGAGAGGCCAAAGAGTGAAGTTCAGCAGTTTGGCAGGGGGACGGCATCCTCCCCGTAAAATAAGTGGGGGGACGCCGTCCACCCTCGTAGTACCCCTACTCGAGCCCTGGTTGTGACCTTACGGCCAGAGCTGCCGACTTTGGAGCTGGGGAACCAAGTTTGAACCTCGACGTTTGCACAGCTTCCTGTAATTCTTGGAAAAACACTTAATCTCCCCGTGCCTACCCAAAAATGAATGTGTACTTGTGTAACGTAACTGGTGCTCATGTAAAGCGCTCTGATTCCTTCGGGTCAATTTTGCGCTACAAAAAATCAGCAAAAAAATCAAATGTTTTTGACATTAAGTTGTTAATTATAATTGCGGTCCACTGACAGTACCAGGCAGCAGAAGAAATCATCTGTCCTTGGATTTCACAATGTCCATATTGAGGAGTTATTGTTTTTCTTTCTATTTCTCCTGTATTCCTCCCATTTTCCAGTCTGCCATGGGTAGATGCAGAACCAGCTACGTTTCCAGTTGTTTTGTATCCACTTACTTCGAATGGGGAAAAAAGCAACTTCGCCCACACCTAGTTCTGGGTGATCTCTACACAGTGCCTGTAAAGTAAAATTTACAGCCCTACCCAACTGAGAATATGTCAGAAATATACCCTGTTAAACACCAAAACAAGCTTCCAATTCATCAAAAGTAAAAAATGATAACAAAACCATTTACAACAACGTACAACAACCTATTCATTGTACGATACCCTTCATGTTTCTCAGAGGCAAAATCTTCTGAATACCTCAAATGTCCACCCTAGGAGTACATTATTGGTATCTTAACCATTCTGTCCCAGACCAGACACCTGCCCCCACCCAATGAGGTGATAGACAACAGATGTCCAGCAACACCCCTCCACAGCTATTACTTAGTGGTCCCTATTAAGAGAAACATCCTGCCACTTCGGCAGCTGCTATAGCTGAGTCACCAAGTGAGAATTCTCCATCAAAACCACGCCATTCCGATACTATGGAGATTTAAGAGTAGATAGTTCTACCCGATGCGAGTGCCAGCCCACAAATGAGAGGACATTGTGCAAGCCAGTTCCTTAAATAGAAAGAATGGCACATGACATGCCATACCCTAAAATACCTATAGACAATGAGGGAACACCATAATTTTAACAGATGCAATTATGCGCACCAAAGGCTATGACCAGAGTGGACAAGGACCCCATAGATCCATTATTTAGTCCAAATTTAATGTTACGTCCTAGATATTAGGGTATTTTACTAGGATCCCCAGTAATTTCAGACAAGTAGGTTGCCACAACACAACAAGGTCCCGTAATCTATGCTTCCCTCCTCAGGCTAATGCACGCAGAGGGAGGCAAACCGGTTTTAAAACAGTTGCTTTTAAGGCCCAATATTCCCACAAACTCCTCCACACAACTGATCAAGTTTGGAGTTCTATGTAGATAAGGACACTACATGATAACCATGCCAATTCAGATGCTCAAATTACACATTTCCTACCTCTGTACTCCAGCCAGTGGAGATAAGGGGCAACCCTTCCAGGTAACCCTTACCAGCTGCCAGCCAACTATCACTCATTATTTTTACTCCCTCCCTGACATTAAAATATACCAGCTTCTCCCAGCCAGTAAAACTGGGCTAAAGTTACACCTCCAACACCTCAAACAAAAAATACCAACTAATAGAATGAAATGCCTTCTCTCTACTGAGAGACACCACAGCATAGTTCCCCAAATCTGACTCAAGAACACAAGCTAGCCTGCTTACGTTTGAAGTTGTGCTCCTTCTTACATAAGACAAACTCAGACTGGTTCTGACGTCTGGGGTCATGACAGGGTACTCCTTCGAACTAACCCTCCCTTTTTGCCTAAGGTTGTCTCTCCAATCCATGCCGACCAAATCGTTGACCTTTCTGAAACCACGAACTGCTGTAGAAAGGGCTTTATACACTTTAAGTCTTAAAAGAGCTCGTCTGTATTGCATGGACATACCTAAACCAGTCAGAAAAATTAAATAACTTTTGTAGCATTTGGTAAGTCTCACTTGAGGAAATAAAGTTCCAAATTTGGCATTGCTAGATTGACAATTCTGTTATGCCAAAGCTGAGAGTCCATTCTACTCTCAAGAAGGACCCACTGTGTATTTTCTTGGTAAACTCCGAACTGCTGACATTTGTGAAGCTGCAACATGGTCCAGCATTCACACTTTTACCAAGCACTATTTAATGGATATTCAGGCCTGGCACTCTGCAATAGCTTGCTAACCACAGCTTTAGGAACAGGGGAACTGTTTTTTAGTCTGTGCCGAGCATGTGATCTACAGCACTACATGCAGCAAACAAAAACGTTACTAACCTGCAACAATTGATGTGCCGCTTGTGGTGCTGTCGATTCGTATGTGCTGTCCCAAACTTGCCTGATATGAGCTCATAGTAGAATGTTTGAGGAATTCATTATTTGAAAAGTGTCTCTCTCCTTCTCTTTCTCTTTCTCTTTCTTTCTCTTTCTCTTTCTCTCTTTCTCTCTTTCTCGCTCTTTCTCTCTCTCTCTCTCTCTCTTTCTCTATCTCTCTCCCCTCTCTCCCCTCTCCCTTTCTCTCTCTCATCCCCTATAGCAACTCTTCTTCTTTTCTTTTACAAAGTACAACTGGTCGCCAGTGTACATAGACGGGTCTTGCTTGGCAGTGCTTTGCATGCTTACTCTCACTTGTATGGGTAAACAGAATTTGAGATGCAGCTCATTTCCTGGTGCATTGTGGGCTTTTGTTTTTTTTGGGTGGGCGGGGGAGGGGCGGTCAAAGTACAACTAGAAACAACAACACTTTCTTTGAAGACAAACAACTTCCTATATCCGTTCCCAGCAGTAGATGGCAGGAATGTGCAGAGTATGACAATTTACAGCACTGCAAGTTGCAAACTAATTGTTTCAGGTAAGTAATGTTTTTGTTCCCTCCCATTCAAGTTCATAAACCATAGTGGACCTCCCTTCCTGGACCACTGTTGACTCGTTAAATGGCCCACTACTGTTAATCCAAAAGCTCCTCCTCTAGAAAAGTAGTGGCAGGTGGAATATAGAGAGCCTTCTGTCTTCCTATTAAGTGGGTGTGCTACATGACATTCAGATTCTTTCCTTGAAGTACTCTTACCACTCTTTGTCGTCTTAGAATTTAAAGAACTCTGTGCCGTTTGGAATAATTATTCAGACCTTACACATTCCAGGCAATTTGCTTATGTGGTGCCGATGTTAACAACCTTTGCAGTGGACCCCTTTTACCTAGCCGTAAATTTACCATGGCAGTCGCCAGTATTCCTGAGTTCTCGCTGTAATCAAAAGTCCATCGGTCTAGCCTAACGCACTCCCTTTTCAGTCAAGAGCAAACCACTAAAACCTGAAACTCCCATTCTGGATACAGACCATGAAATCCATCCAAAGGATTTCACGTCTTTATATTCACTAAAACCTTCAGCCAACAGTAAGAAGAGAAGATGAAATAATAGTACCTACCTGGACAGTCCTAGACCCATAATGCCTCTCCCTAATCCCAACCCAAATCCAACCATAAAGAACAAATAACCGTAGCACAAAACACAGTATCCCGAGGTCTTCAGGGGCTCTCCCGCTACAAGAGCAGTCCCACAAGCGCTAGCACCGCACCCACTATGGTCCAACAGGAACCAAAAGAAGTGTAGTGGCATTTCAACCGCATTGGGATCCAAAAATCAGGAAATACTCCGGTATTGTGGTAATCTTCTTTATTACCAACAAGCTGCCTTGATGGGTAAACCATAGCTAACGACCAAACTTTGCCCATCACTTCTCTTTTGTCTGCATGCATCATAGCCTTCTCTTGAGTCATCATATCTCCCAGCAGAAGGGTAAGCGTTGAGGTCATGTCCATTGGCAGTTCGGGCTGGACTTTTCCCATGATGCACAGGGTCAAGACTGATTTGAATATGGCTGGGTCTGAACTTGGGTGGTGAAGGGAGCTTAAGAATGATGATGGATTCAACCCAGATCTGTGACTGAGGGTGAGTGTCTGAAAAGTTTCAGCGCTCTGTCCATCTCCTTGTGTTGCAATGATCCAGGTACAGTCAGATGTCCGAGTATTCATACTGTGCAGCTGCCCCATTTCATGCCCTCTGTGAAGTGTTATTTTTCTCAGTAATTCAGAAAGTGAGTGATAATTGCCTGTGGAGGGGCCTCCAGAAATTCGGATTGGTACCCAAGCTCTAGGGCATTACTCAATGGTGAGTGCCTCATAAGGACCCCTATGTTTCAGGGTCTCCAGAATCAATTTCTCTAGGAAAAAACCCATAGAATGGGTGCTCTGCCCTCTACGGGCTTCCCATTAAGCAGAGATTCCACAAGGACCTCCGCTTCACATCTTGGTCAAGAAAGGTTATGCTTCATACAAGGTGTTGACACTAAATTACTGTATTATCCCTGCTCCCTGTAAATCGCCGGCACTGTCAAATCATTTCATGTTTCTAGAGGATAGAACCCAACGTACCTCGGGCACATTGAAGCAGATTTCAGTCATATAGGTCCTTTTTGTGCTTTGCTGTTTTTGGAGAGTTGCGTAGATGATGGCTCCTATTGTCATATGCAGGCATATGGTGTGGGGCAAAGTTCACAAGCTCGCCACAAACTCTGGAGGTCATTGGGTCTCAGTTCCTTACCATGGACCAAGGTTCTACAAAGCGCTTATTGATTCATCACAGCGAGCTTTCATTGGGCACTCCAGAAGCCCTCAGTCTGCTGGTGTCCCTGCAGCATTATTTAGCGTGGCCTTCCTCCTTTGCGCACAAAACGTATTCTGAATGTTTAGGCGTAGCCCGTGACTGCTGCCACTTTCAACTGCACTCTTTAATAGAAAAAATAATTCTACACTTGGAAAAAAAAAAAACATTCGAGGTATGGGGTTAAGGTAGACAGGCGTTGTTGCTTTCCCCCTTCTTTTCTCAACATAGAAAACATTTTCCATGTGAAGAAGTCACATAATTAATTGAAGGAAAGGGTAGCTCCCACAACTGTCTGTGACACACCCACTATCCCTCACCTTTCTTATACTTAGGAATGCGGAAAAGCTTTCTACCTGGTGGATTTTCCATTGTTGTACCACCTGAGTACAGAAAAATGTACATACTTTGATATGTAAATCTTGATTTATAACTTCTTTTCAAATAACCACTTTTTGGCCTGCATTTATTTCTTACATGTCCATACGAGTTTTCCGACTGAAGTCCTGTGTTGTATGCATTCAAAACCTGTAGCAAAATATATTTTGTTTTTCTCCTCCCTTTAAACTGCTGTGATTTCTCTCACCTATAGCAACCTTGGTGGTTGTTTTAAGATTATCGTTCTTCTTGCTCAGGTTATTCTTGCAAGTTTTCTGATTCGACACTTCTTATACCTTTATTTCCTTCGCAATCATGACCCCTTCCACGCCCGCCACCTTAGGCCTACCTAGCTCTGCAGAAAAAGCAACGTAGATTATGGTGCTTTATTCCCAATGCTAAAACAGAATATTGGTTTACTGTAACATCGGTTTTAATCTGCCGTTTTTTTAAATTTATCTTTTCATTATATATTTGTATTTTAATGTGACAGTTTTTTTATTTAAATAAACTATTTCATTGTTTTAGGGCTGCCATGGTTTCGAATAAATGCTGCAGCTAACTGACGTTCTTTCCACAGGAAAGTTAAGGAAGCTGTCAATCTTAAAGGTGGACCA
Organism: Lissotriton vulgaris; assembly: GCF_964263255.1. NCBI lineage: Eukaryota > Metazoa > Chordata > Amphibia > Caudata > Salamandridae > Lissotriton > Lissotriton vulgaris. The sequence goes on from NC_141694.1 coordinate 417,684,488, forward strand.
GAATCGCCTCATGCAGTTGACGGAAGCTGTGGGAGAGTGTGAGAGTTTATCAGAGCTGATTCTTACAGAAAACCAGCTCCTGGTGAGTGTGCGCGCTGCTGGCGTTCCCTGTGTGTTCCCTGGCGCTCTGTTCCTTGTGTTTTACTGTATCCTCGCTTGCTGTCTTTCTGCTGCGCGGGTGTCCCCAAACATACGATGACATTTGTTTCCGCCTCGTTTAATTAACTGATAGTCATTTGCACATAAATTGTATTGACAGAAATGTGGAGCTGGTTATGGATTTATATGGGATTCACGCAGTGACCTTTTGAGGTCACAGTGATTACCCGTATGTCCGCCATTGCTGGATGTGGAAGGAGGCACTGCAGAGGGGGCATGCAGAGCTCTCCTACCGGCCAGTATTGGGATTCACAGTAGAGCTGAACCCTTTAATCTTCGCAAGAGTAAAATCCACTCAGGTTTCCAGGACATCTGCGCAGTCAAATTTACTCATAACGCATTTATTGGAATTATCTACATATTTGTTCTTCATTCTAAAAACCACTGGATTTTATTATTCGATCCAGCTCAATATGAAATTGGTCAGTACGAATCAATCATGTTTTACAATCGTTTTCAATATATCTTGTATTTCTTGTTTTTTTCCAAGCAGATGAGAACTGTGAAAATAATGTCTATATTATGGTTATCACAGACACATGTTTACATCCGATTCAGAAATGTTGGTGGGAGCGCTCTATGCATTGCATCTTTCCCCACACACATTCTTCCCCAAAAATTAGCCAAGCTTTATCTGTTCCATCTCAAATGCGAATTACCTTTCCACGGTTACCTGGTTCACTTCATCAGAAGGAAAAAATATTTTGGCTACAGTGAGATTACAGGGTCATTTTAAAGCACGTCTGATATAGTTTGTTTTACCGTTCCCTTTTATTTGTATAAAGCGAGAGTCCTACTCTGAAGAAAATCTAGAAATAAAACGGAAATTACTTTACAGAGCTGAAGCCCATAGACTCTCATCCCCCATACAGCAAGCTTAATTTATTGCCAACTTTTCACCCACTTAAAAATAACTATTAACACTAAAATGTAAATCTCTTAACGCTTAAAAAATGTTAGATATGAATGCATTTGCCGAGGCCCTTGGACATAGCAAGCCTGTAGAAAAGCAGCCCAGGCCATTAACTAAGTAAGAACCATCATGTCACAACGCGAGTGGATTTTGTAAAGCTCCCCATGCGCTATTGATCATTTTCAGTCCAGGCACAAGTCACGTTGAAGCAATGCTTTTCTGTGACACCTGCGGAACTTCCCAAAAGAAAAAGTATTACGAACGAAATTGCTGGGCTCTTGCTTCTGCTTGAGACTATTTGTGTCATACGTTTGTGTATTAAAATTCCTATATGTGATGTATTGAAAACAACACCTCGAAGTCTTACCAGTTGTTTAGAAATCTCATTAGAGGTTGCTGTGACATGCATTTGCCTATGGAACAGGTTAGCATAGGCACATGTATTAAATTGTACCATAAAATAGATGCATACAGCAGATTTTACAAAAAGGAAATGCATACATATCCTCAGTAATATGTGAATGTATTTAGAGGGTCTGGGATTCTTGTCTGATGGAATAACTTTTCCATATCTAGCTGCCAACACAGGATGCTTACTGTGTTTGTTTGTAATCCTGTGGGTGGCACTTGTTTTGTTATGACAGCCAGGCAGGAAATAACTCCAGTGTTTAGCCATATGTATTATTTAGCCTGTGTGGTCACAGCAGCCTTTTGTATGAGATCACCGATATCTTAGACTTCTTTGTTTCCCTAACGTTGTAGTGATGATGAGCAATTGGGGTTCTTTGGTGTTTGTTTTCTCTCCTTAGGTGTGAGGTGAGGGATTTCAAACCTCTAAAATGGATATGCAGGTAGTCCTCTTGTTTAAAAAAATAAATAAAAAAGTCTGTGTATATATATATGCCCGAATGAGTCGTTATATCACAATCAAAAATCTTAAAAGTAATGAACTGCAACAATTCATACCATTGTCAAATCATAGTGAAACTGGCGGCCATTATGAAGTGGTTAAACTTGAACACAAGACTGGCGCATACACTGATAAGTGCGGTATATCATGCAGTATATCACTCAATAGGGTGATTCTAGTAAAGGTGAAACAGCCCCCAACATAGCTCTCAATGTACACATTTACAGATTTCCATATTTGCATGGTTTGATCAGTATTTCTCTCTGTCTAGTGCCCGAATGAGTCGTTTTATCACAATCCAAAATCTTACAAGTCATGACCTACAACCAACTAATAGGTTGAGATCTATACAAAGTGGCAGTAACATATTTCAAATATCTGCCTGTTATTCTAGTCAAAGTGACTGCGTGATCTCAGATATATGAAGCCATTGCTCCATTCTCAAATTAATATAGGTATCTCATAGTGCAAAACGAGGAATAAGTCCAAGCCTCAAATTCTGTTGAAATAAAAAATACCCTCTAATACGCTGGATTATATGTAGCCAGGTGAAAGGGGGAAGAGGTCAGTCCTGTAAATACAAGTATTATTGGTCATTCAAATACAAACCAATTTCATACTACCACAGAGAAAAACATACCACCTAGATGTCTTCATCTTCACTAATATATATATATATATTCACTGAAAAAAACATTGGTTTCGCACCAGTTATAGTTCGGAATTAGCATTTAAAAAAACCTATGAAATTCACTGAAAAAACCATAGGTTTGACACCAGTTATAGTTAGCTGGAAATTTTACTGACATAAAACCATTGAAATTCCCACGTTATAGTTAGTTGGACTCACTATAACTTGCGCGCCTGCAATGCACTGCTGATGACGTCACATATTACATCACTCATGACATGGTCAGTGACATCACTGATGACACCATCCAGTGAATGTGTGTCTTTCTGAAAAATAAATGTTTTATATATGTATATGTAAAGGTCGATGGAAGAATAAATGTTTAAATAAGTGTCTAAATGGATGTTTTTTTTAAAAAAAAATTGATTGGTTAAGTGGCTTATTAAGTGTATCTTAGTGAATACATATATTAGCGAGTAATGTTTAAATATTTAAATATATGTATCAGTGTTTCACTTTGTGTATAAGTTGCTGCCTGGGTTGGTGAGTAGCTACATGTGTGTGTATGGGTTATTAGATGTTTTTTTTAGTATCAGTATGAGTGTCCGTATGGTTTGGTGGGGGTATTACTTAGCACATAGATGCACCAATGACTGACTCACTGTTTGTATGTGTTTTGAAGACCGCATATGTGCAGGACTGTATGGGTGGATGAGTGTGTATATGTGTGTGTTAGTGAGTGAATGACTGTCTCACTAGTGTCTTTATCAGTAACTACATATGTTTTAATCTAGTACATGTGAGTATTGATGTATATAAGTGAGTATTTGTGAGAGTGAGAGATTGTAAGAGTTCCTGTTTAAATAAGTATGTGTTTCTATAAGTGATTGTTTAAGAGAGTAAGTATGTGTAAGTTTCCTTAGAAGTAAGGTGGTAGTGTGTGTATAGCTGTATATTCAAATAAATGGATGTTCAATAGTTTACTTGCATGTGTGAGTATGTGTGTGAGTAACTTTTGGATGACTGTCGGTGTGTAACAGGATGTATAGGTGAATCACTACATATGATGAGTGAGTATATTTATGAGTGACTATATAGAACTGTTGGTGAATGAGTGGATGTGTATATAGATGGTGGAATTACTGAATTGATTGTTCTAACTGGTATGGGTATCTTCTTTTTAAAGAAATGTTAGTTTCTATTTTTGAATGTGTTTCAAGGGTTACATTACACTGAAAGGAGGTCTGTCACTCTGTCACAAGGATGGTGTCATCGGTGATGTCATGAGTGATGTCACTGACCATGTCATGAGTGATGTAATATGTGACGTCATCAGCAGTGCATTGCAGGCGCGCAAGTTCTAGTGAGTCCAACTAACTATAACGTGGGAATTTCAATGGTTTTATGTCAGTAAAATTTCCATCTAACTATAACTGGTGTGAAACCTATGTTTTTTTCAGTGAATATATATATATATATATATATATATATATATATATATATATATATATATATATATATATATATATATATATATATATATATATATATACACACACACACATATATAAATTAAGGGATGTGTGGGGTTCGCTCTATTCTGCTGTCTTTCATATACTGGCAATTGCTTCTGTTTTTCACACACATTTTCACCTGGGCTACTCTGTCCCCCTCATGAAAGCCAAGAGTGAATTGGTTGCACAAAGCTTTCACTCTTCCGCTTCTTTTCCAAGACTATTTATTTGTTATTGAACATTGTCCCCTCCTTCACTTAATGTTTCTGGCCATGGTTCAGTTCCTTTCCTTTCTTCAGTTCAGTGCCATTGTCCTCTCGTCTGACATGAACCAAGCACTGAGTTAAATAAAGTTTTGGAACAAATGCTTGATTTATTCCCATCACGGTAATTACCCTGGACCACATTCCAGTTTGTAGTGTTTTTGCTCAGTATGCTATTCTAGACAGAGTAACTCTCTGCAGATCATGCTAGCTCTTCCGCCAATGGGAACTGCCAGGGCACATCCCCTCTGAATGGAAGAAAATGCAAACCAAGACCAGTTTCATTGTTATTGGGCCTCATCGGTGAGGCACAGCTAGAATTCGGTGGCACTCTGAGCATACCCGTTACACTTTAAACATCACTGAGGAAAAAGGTGAAAGGTGACATGTCTCTTGTCTGCTGTAAACGGGCAGTGGTGTTCTCATGAACTATTCACTGGTGTTATGCTCTTGTCTACCATCAACTATGCACTGGCATTACCTCCTTGTCTGTCTTCCTGGATGCAGTTCTCACACATGATACTTCTCCTTTCTGGCAGAAGCAATTGCCTAGCTGAAGCTCAAAATGTTCCCCCAAGTTGGCCCCTTCACCCAACAGTCACCACAAAAGGGAGGAACAAATAAAGCACTTCCTGTTTTTTTCTTTCTGGAAAAGATGTTCCATAGACTTACGCTATTCTGTTGGCCTTAGTAAGAATTTGATCTGTTTTTTTTCTTTGATCTGCTTTAGCGAGCAGGGTTTTGTTTCTGCATTTCACACTCGCGCTTAGGTGTGGCATGTTTTGCCTCCCCATTGGGTCCTGTTTAACAGGGCTTTTGGGTCTTCACAATCTTCATATGTGCCAGGCCCTGGGTGCTCTGCTTTAGCAGGTGGGGCCGGGACACTGAGGCTTTCTTGTTCTTTGCCCATAGCGCTCTGCAGTTAGCAGGCTGGGCTAACATGTTCTTCTACTTTTGGTGCCCTGCTTTAGCGGGCTTATTGTGCTCTTGCCAGGACTCGCAGAGCTGTCTTTTTGACCGAGGATGGTGCAGTGGTTTGTCAGGTGTTTTTGCTTTGCTTGACGCATGGTGATTATATGGGACTGGCTCCTCCCCCTGGTAGTCCTTTATCGGCGTTTTCCTTGTGACCTTAGGTAATAGGGCAGCTATATTTAGCCTGTTTTGGCTTGTGCCTTTTGTGAGGTTTGGCTGTTTGGTGCTGCCATACTATAGAGCTTGATGAGGAGGTAGCTGGTCCTTCGGTGCAGCCCTCTTTGCTGTCCCTGCAACACTCTAATAAAGCTGCAGTTGAAGTGGCTTTTAAGGCCCGGGAGGGGCAGACTCTGCCTAAACTTCTCTCGGGCCTCGACAAACTCGTCCTCCTCCGCTCCTACGACCCAGCTCCCCATAACAACACACCCAACACTCTCCTCGCCATTCCTACGATACACGCAAATCCCCTTAGACCCCCCACACTGAACAACAGAATCTCCATCCCCAGTAACCTGAGAAAAGTCCCCCTCTCTCTAGAACCCTCGACACACCACGTCACAAATGCACCCTCCTCAATTGCAGATCGGCCTCTAGACACTCATCCGCAATCGCTGATCTCATCTTAACACTGGACCTTGACCTAATCATCATGACTGAAACCTGGCTAACTGAATCTTCTACACCTATAATGGACATTCTGGTTCCCCCCAACTACCACATCTCTAGACTTGACAGGTCTGGTCAAAGAGGTGGTGGAATCGCATGTATATACAGGAGCAACCTCTCTGTCCTGAAAGTAACCTCCCCTTCCCTACCCTCCCCAACTTCCTGTGAATACATCTGCCTCAACATAATCAGTGAGGGCAAACCGATTTGCTCTCTTCACGGCATTTATCACCCACCCGGGGACAACCCTACCTTCTCCCAACAAATCATGGATATGATCTCAACCAATTCTGGACAACAGCTCACCCAAATATACCTTGGTGACTTCAACCTCCACTGGAACGATCACAATGACGCGGTGGTAAATAGTCTTAAAAATGTCCTCAACGCCCTTGATCTCACACAAATATGCAACAGCCCGACCCACGAGAAAGGCTCTATCCTCGACCTTATCATCTCTAAAGAGGACGCTATCCAACTCGAATCTATCCAACCCTGTGACTGGTCAGATCATCATATTGTCACATTCTTCATCAATGAAAAAGTTAAATTTAACCCGGTTCAATCCTCCAAGCCCAAAGTCTGGAAAAGAGACCTGAAAAAACTCATCTCAAACTCTCTACCCCCCAACAGCTGCAACCTCCTACTTCCTCCTACCGGCGTTACGGACGTCCAATCCTTGACTGACCACTATCTCAACGCTATGACCTCTATAATTAATTAAGCTGCACCTATGCAACTAAAAAGAGCCTCCGCAAAAATTTCCAATCCATGGTATGACGGCAGTCTCAATGACGATAGACGAGCCATGCGAATGGCAGAGCGCACCTGGAGATCAGCGCCCTCTGCACTGCACCTAAAAACCCTGAAGAAAAAGAGAAATGCCTACTTCAGGAAAATAAAACGCTCAAAATCAGACTTCTTCATCGACCAAGCAAAAAACCGCCCGAGAAAACTGTTTGAGCTAATCAGAACACAATCTAAGGAACAACCTCAACCACTCAGCACTATGTGCGAAGCACACTCCTGTGAAGTGTTCGCCTCTTTCTTTATCCAAAAAACTGACAACATAAAGAGCGATCTCCTCATTGACGCAAGCCTTTACTCCAAATCCCTCTGCATAGCACCCACCGAACCAAAAAACAATGCTACATGGTCATCCTTTGTCACCTACTCGGAAGAAGAAATTGGCAGACTGCTCAGCACTTTGAAACCATCCAATCACCTCACTGACCCCCTTCCTGCTAACGCTGTCAAAAACCTTACCCCGGTGCTCCTCCCACTCTGGACCAAAATTATTAACAGCTCACTTGAACAAGGGATCATCCCCGACTGCCTCAAAGTTGAACAAGTCACACCTTTACTAAAGAAACCTACAGCCGACCCCTCTGATCTAAACAATTACCGTCCCATTACCAATATTCCGACTCTCGCCAAACTGTTGGAAAAATGCGTGCAGATACAATTGACTAAACACATTAATCAGTTTGATCTCCTCAATCCTCATCAATCACGCTTCCGAGCAGATCACAGTACAGAAACTGCTATGACTCACATAATTGAGGACGCCCTTCAAATCCTAGATCAAAACGATACCTGCCTCCTCATCCTTCTTGATCTCTCTTCTGCATTCGACACCGTCAAACATGAGAATCTACTCGAACTATTAAACACAAGAATGGGTCTATCTGGAACTGTGCTCAAGTGGTTCACTTCCTTTCTACACAACAGGACGCAGAAATTCAAGAGTAACAACTTGATGTCCTCGCCAATACCTGTATCGTTAGGCGTCCCACAAGGATCCTCCCTATCCCCAACTTTGTTCAACCTAGTTATGGAACCTCTCACCACCTTGCTACAAGCATCCAATGTACACTTCCACATGTATGCTGATGACACCCAACTATATCTCAAATTACAATCACCCAAAGACATTATGCTCTTGAATTCAATGATCAGAAGCACCCAATCCTGGCTGGCCGTTAATCATCTCAAACTCAATGCGCTAAAAACAGAGTTCCTTTTGATCTCACCTCCCGCGAAGATATCTACCACTCAAAGTTGGCTTAAACACCTAACGGCACTCAATGTTCAACCCATCATCGTGGCTTCAGCAAAATCTTTAGGGATAACACTTGACACCAATCTCCACATGCAGGAACACATCAGCAAAGCAACTAAGGGAGCGAACTACCAAATCAATACCTTAAGGAAACTTAAACCCTTCCTTCCAACAAAAGACTTCCAAGCTGCGGTACAAGCACTAGTCATCCCTCGAATAGAATACGGCAGCATCGCCCTTTGCGGTCTCCCCCTAACTACTACGGCACCCCTAAGAGCTTCCTTAAACGCCGCAGCGAGACTCCTCACTGGGTCAAAAAAACACTCACACATTTCCCCTGACTCGAAATCCCTGAACTGGCTGCATTTTGAAGCCAGAATACATCTGAAAATCGCTTGCATGACGCACAAGGCTGTCCACCTGAGATCACCTGGATACCTCACTCAGAAGCTGACGATTTCTGGCGGCTCCAGAAACACTAGAGGCACAGACAATCTTTTGCTAAAGCCCCGAAGATTCCGCAAGGAAAAAACGTATAAACGCTCCTTCTCAGGAATGGCACCCAGGATTTGGAACTCACTCCCTCCTGAAACCAGGCTCATCTCCTCTACCACACTTTTTAAGAGAGAAGTAATAGCTATCCTCATGGCTAAATACACTTGAATTGCTACTGGGGCTTATATTTAAAGACTCTGCACCGATCTGTACTACTGGTTCGAACCCTTTGCATATTTGTATGACTTGTGTTATTGACTTACCTGATTGTTTTGCTCACACTTATTTGTGCTGTTATCATTATTGATGTATCTGTTGATTTTGCTCCCCCATGTACCTTCCCCACCCCAATTGTTATTCACTCTCCTGTTCGTACCCCTTCCTATGTAAAGCGCTCTGATATCTGCAAAGATCTTGTTCGCGCTATATAAAACTTTCAAAATAAATAAATAAAATAAACTTCCCAGGCAAGAGCTGGTGGATCCTGAGGAGTGTCAGCGGGGGCTGTATGTTAAAAGTCCTGAGATGGCGAATCGTTTACAGCATGTTCGGGAAAACTTGAGTCTCCCTGCCACTTGTCCATCGGCTGATCAGGAACATCATGTTCTGCAGCACAGGAAACCGATGTCTCAGGTTTTTAAGGCCCGGATTCCTGTTACTCAGTGGGTTGCAAGGGACCTGCAGTGCTGTTTGAACCCGTCCAACCTCAACAAGGGTCATCCGTTGCGTGTTCCACATCCAGTGATCATCTCCACCAATGCCAGTGGTTTGGGTGTGAATCAGTCCTGACGCGTTCTTTCTGCTCTGGGGTTGTGGAGCAGGGTGTAGTCTCTCCATTCTTCCAACTGGAAGGAGCAGTGCAGCAGTTTCATTTCCTCAATTTCATCAGGGGTCGGGGCATGTTTCCAGACGGACAATTTGGTCGCAAGGTCTTATGTTTGTCATCTAGGGGAGATGGTGCCTACCCTCTTTTCCTGGCCAGGGAGGTGGGGTTATGGGTGGAGCAGAATCTTCTTTATCTGACTGTAGTCTATCTTCCGGAGCAGGAGAATGGGCGTGCGTACTAGCTCAGTCGGCAGTTTCCGTCGTCTGTGTCTCTCCCCCATGGTCTTTCGGGATGTATGTCTGAGGTTCAGGTCCCCCTGGCTGGACCTGTTTGCCACCGAGGACAATGCCCTTCATCCCCTCTTCTGCTCCTTGATTCCGCCTCTGAAGGCCTGGGCCACGAGTGTCTTTTCGATTCGCTTGCCCGGGGGGTCTCCTGTATTGTTTTCCACTGTTCCCCTTGATTCCAGGGTGTTGCAGAAGGTGATCTCCGGCCATGCTTTGATTCTTCTGGTGGCGCCGGGGTAGTCAAAGTGGCCTTGGTTACCTCTGCTTCTTCAATTGTCAGTGGGCCCACCCTGGCTGTTTCCTTTGTTTCCCTCTCCTCTAACTCCTCACATTCTGGAGCCTTCTTCCCTGTAGCGTCTCAATCTGGGGGTCCGGCTGCAGAGTGGTTGGATCTGGGTCGTTCTGAGGCTGCCGCCACCTCCATCCAGTTGTCCCACAAGCCGTTCACTCGCAAGTCATACAGTCGCCATTGGGGTCACTTTGATAAGTGGTGTCATTCTAGAGGGTTGGTTTCCTCCTCTTGTCCTGTGCGGATTTTAGATTGCTTGCAGATGGCTTCAATTTGGGTTTGGCCGTTTCTACCCTTAGAGCAGAGGGGTCGGCCATTCGGGCCTTTCATGGGGATGATCTCTCTGATGTTGTCCCTTGCAGCGACCGGTTTCCCATTCTCCGGTTCCTCCCTGTGATTTGCCCCATGTGCTCCAGGGGCTGACTGATCCTCCTTTTGACGGAGAAGGTGGTGATTTTGGTTGCTTTGTGTTCCGGGTGGGAGAGATTGGTGCTTTGATCTCGGTATCTGTTTTCTCAGTTTATCCTTTTCTTTCCGGAAAAGGATGTTCTTCGACCATGACCGGCATTCCTTCCTAAGATTCCTTCTTGTTCTCTTTGTTCTGAGGACATTGTCCCTCTGGTTTTCGTCGGGCTTTGTCCATTTATTTGGAGCTTTCTTCTTCTTTTCGGAGGGCTGATTCCCTATGTCAGTTTTGGTCTTTCAAATAAGGGTTCTCGTCCTTCTACGGTCTCCATTTCCCACTGGATTAAATCTGCCATTGTGAGGGCTTACCAGGTGTCTGGGTCGTCTTCTCCCCTGCCAGTGCAAGGTTGTTTGACGCAGGGAGGCTTCCGCTTGGAGGTGTGAGGTGTGTGAGCAAAACTTGTTCCCTCTCTTAATTACGGTCATCTAGTATTTCCTGGCACATTCAACAAGTTCCTTATGCATCCCCAAATTTCTGCTTACAAGAAGGTTCTAACTCTCCCCCGACAGGCCAGGAGGGCCAGAGTGAGACTGGAGCTGGGACTCGCCCGCCGGATATTATTTGCTCAGGGGACATAATAAAGTACTACATTAGTACTTTGCATGCCTCAGCACCCTCACTGAAAGCTATGCTATGCTATGCTATGCTATGGGCACTTATAATGCGCACAGATGCTCCAGCAAAGGAGCGTCCCGGCGCACGACAAGGTAGAACAGAGCACCGCCAAATGCAGAGGGTTAAAAAAGGGGCAAAGCTACAGGACAACATTAAAATAAGAAAGTTTTAATGGCCTTACGGAACAGCAAGAGATCCTCCAACAGACGGATCTCTACAGGGAGAGAATTCCAAATCGCCGCCGCTCTCACTCGAAAAGATCGGCCCCCAGCTCGACTAAGCTTAAATCGGGGGACCACAGCAAGAGCTTGGCCAAAGGATCTAAGAGAAAGCTTCAATTAAAACAATTTTTGAAGAGTCTGGTTCCCCATGGCAGGTACTGTTGGCAGCGGCTACAAGTCTACTTGAAATAGAAGATAAAAATCTACATAACCAGGATATGCCGGCCACAGCCTGGAAAAAGACATTGAACGCACAAGTTGAGAAAATATAATTCGAAAGGGACCTGGAAAGTTTACACTGCCAACCCAATCTTTCTACACTGGATGCCTCTTATATCCTGGATAAACCTCAACCATACTTTGAGCAAGCCTTGACAGCCCTGGCCCAGAAAAGAATCACCTACATGAGACTTCTTGCACTGCCCATCTTGGACTTCAACACATCCTGGTCTCGGCAAGATAACTCAACCGCTGGTCATCTATGTAGAGACCAACGTGAATCTAGGCTTCACTTGCTGTGCTGCTGCCTAAAGATGACAAAAGAGCAGCACTGCCTGGTACTCCCAATTTGCCGGTCTCACAGCTTTAGACACTGCATAGAAGTCTCGTACTGGTGCTTCTCCGCCAACATAGCACAAATTGTGGACTGATTAGGGAAATTCAAAGAAGCAATTTGGGCTACACTGACACATACCATTAAAGCACAAGCTGCAATAAGTTGGCCACCAAGCTTGAGTGACCATGACCAAACAGCTCACAAAGCAAAATAACAGTCCTGTGCCCACAACATAATCAGAGTCCTGCCTCACATTTCTCTCAATGCAAATCCCAGGCACAGAAGGGAACAAAAACAATCAAGACTAGTGGACTAAACAAGCATGTCAGACAAGTTAACCCATGTACCCGGCACCAAAACAAGGAAAAACATGTTGCTTTAAATGTTAATAAACAAAAGAGGGTACGCAGTTCCCCAGTAGAGGAATATAAAAGGAGGGGGAAGGATGAACCAAAAAGTGGGTGGAGGCACACTGAAGGGGAATCCTCCCTGTTGGAACTAGAGCCCTCACACACCCAGCAAGCTAGGTGTCATGCTTCATAATATGGGTTTGCTCCTCGTCGGGTTGGCTGTGCAATACCCGATGCGCAACCATAGAGGGGCTCTTTAGCGGAGATCTTTTGTTCCTGCCGTATGGTGCCGTGGATATGAGGGCCCTAGGGGAGTGTGTGGATGCAGATGGGTGGTGTATTAAAAAAGGTTAGATAGTCCACCATGCAAGTTTAATAACGTTGTAATCCACCTTGTTAAAAAATGGATAGAGAGGCTGCTCCCTGGCACTATGGCCCAGGGGAGCAATGCTCTACTCTGTTCGCGGTCGACATGTTTCATGCTGAGTGTTCAGAGTGGTACAGTGAATTTCTTCATGACCTAAACGTAGCTCTCCACACGATGTGGTGGGGGGAAATTTCCTACCTACCACTGAAAACAGAGGCGAGCATGTAGTCCTGCTACTTCTAGTGAAACCATACTAGTGGGAAGCGCTGGCTTCTACGTTTTTCTTGGTGAAGAGCACCTCAGTCATAGGTGCCCTGTCCGTAGTAGGACAAACACTTCACACCTACCCCTGCGCTGGGTACGAGAAGCCCGGAGCCTTACATGTTTAGTCCTAACCAATGCTGGGGAAGCTGACATAAAGGTTTTTTAGCTTTGTAAATGAACATTAATTTATTGGGCAAAGGGTCCATCTAAAGGATGTGTAAACTGGGTTCCCAGACATAGTTGCCATCCTTACCTCACTTTATTTCTAGTTCGGACTATTGCTTTTACGGTTTTACACTTTTTAGCAAACCTAGTTACCCCAGTTGGAGTGTGCATGGCGATAATGAATTTAAAACTAATTTTTTTCCGATCTTCTCCACGTATGGAAAATGTAGTATATTGTGATGATTTTAATTAAATGAACAATAAAGAATCAATCTACAATCTGCACGGTTGAAGGTCCTCATTGCAGTGTATGGGTGTGCTGCAGCTACTTGGATTTCCCATCACATTTTTCTTTCCCACTCTCATTTCAATTGGGGGTTTGTTTTTTTCCCACTTTGGGGATCATGTCCTGTCTTTCGTGGAGGGTGATAATGCTCCTTTTGTGCCTTAAGCTCCATTGTTTTTTGTATGTTTTATTAAAACGTTGGTTTGGTTTTGCATCCTTGGTCTTTCACTGGCGTCTTTTTTCCTGCATTTGTGTCTGGAAATAGTCAGAGGTTTGCTTTGGTACTATATCATGCATGAGGACTGCATCCAGGAAGAAGGACAAGGAGGTAATGCCCCAGTGACTTACCCAGATAATCTTCATTACTCCTCGTCTTGGTCTTCCTGGATGCAGTCCTGAGTCCCGCCCTCCCACCCAGGCATGGCAGTTGCCTATTTCCTGTTTTCTTGTGTCTTTTGGCATGGTATGCTACAGGAAGTGCTTCGTTTGTTCCTCCCTTTTGTGGTGGCTAATGGGTATCAGGGCCAATTTGAGGGACCTTTTTGAGTTTCACCCAGGGAATTGGTTCTGCCAGAAAGGAGAAGTATCATGCGTGAGGACTGTATCCGGGAAGACCAGGACTCGGAGTAATGCAGATTAACCTGCTAAGTAACCAGGGCATTCTCCTTTCCTGTCTCAATAAACCATAATGTTTCGATTGTGAGGTATCACGGAGAGGAAACACTCACAAACCTAAACAGGTGTCACTTTCTAAAGGTCCGACCACCCCTATTGGTTCCGATGGCAGAGACTCGCTCTTGCCAGGGGTGTAGCACAAGACTACCCAATTCTTCAGGGGTCCCTCAACCCTTAAGGGGGCAGGGGCTCCCATTTAGCCTAGACCAATGAATAGAGGCAAGATATGGGAGGCTCAGAGGCCCAGCTTCACATTCTCGCAGGAGGGACCACATGAATTTTTGTTGCGTCACTGCAATGCTTAATTTGAGCTAGTGGTTTCTAGTGCTCAGCACCTGCACTTAATTGTTAACTTATGACCGCTTGCCACATAGTGGTACTGTTTTTGTAATTTGGGAATGAACATAACAGTGGTTTGTTAGTTTAATTTACATTAAAAAGGACTAAAGCATGCCGCTCTAGCCATTCTTATTGCTTTGGAGGAATAGAATAGTCTGGATGGTCACACTTGTAGGAGTGGGATGGTTAATAGCTGTATTGGTAGTATCCTTGGCAGCAGGGGCAATGGATGGTGCTAGCTGCAGTGGCCTCCTTACAAGGGCCTTGGCACTTACTGTTTTACAAATTAACTACTGTGCCACTGCCATTTAGTACTAACATGTCTACGACTTCTACAGCTCTCGAGCCATGGCCAGCCCAGATGATCCATGTTATATCTGGTAATGGTCCTGGTTTTCGACAAGAAGTGCGCAGAACATTCCGTTCCACCCACGGAATTAGTCGAATTTTGGTGTTACTCTTGTAACATGGAGTTCTGGTCAGATTCCACCAATTGCTGCGTGGTGGAATTTTTGCTTGCACGCAGCTCCAAAATGGTAAGTTGGCGAGAAAGATTTGGTGTCCCCTGGTGCGATTTCCCGTTGGTAGGAAAACATCCAGTGAGGTTTTTCTAACGCGGAAGGTCGCAACATTTCGCGGTGAGAAGGTGCTGTTTGAGTAGAAAATAGACTAATGGCAGCAAAATCAAGCCGAGTACCTGCGCACACTGCATGGTGCAGTTTGCACTGATTTTTCTGCACCGAACGCACTACTGACACTAAATACAGAGCGAGCAGTACGACGTGCCTATTTCAGCCCGTTGGCAGAACTCTGCCGAATCTCAGAGAGTTTTCATATAACTCGGCTGAGTTAAATTCTGCTAGTTCCGCCCACCCCTAATTTCGACCCGCATAATGACCTTTTAGTTTTTGTCTTTCCCTTCATTTTTGTCTGGTCTGCCCGTAAGCTGTTCACAACAGGGATTTGGTCCGTGGTAGCACAGCCTCTATCACCTGCTGATAAACCTATGAAAGAGTGAAACACTTCCTTGCAGACACAACTTGCTGCCAATGTTTCTGCATCCCCACAAGCCACTGTTGTTGCTCTGGTCCCTTCATCATCAGTGAAGTTAAGATGTTTCGTACCGCTCTCCCATCATTTTTTAAAATTGATTATTTTTCCTTTTCTTCTTTCTTTTCTCTATTAGTTTCTCTACTCTCATAAACCTTAAATGTGCATTATTAGTTTTAATCATCCCTATTTTCCCCACCACCTAGTTACTGGAGTATTTTAATATCTTCCCACCTAATTTCTTTCCTATAGTTTGCCACCAGGCCTGTGGTAACCCATTCCAGTCTCTCTGGGCGGCGAGGTGGCCACATTCAGATACACATACAGTGTCTGTTCGAGTTCGACTGTTTAAATGGCTGAATAACCTCCTTTGAGCATATTCACGGAATCTAGCTCTTGCATTCTAGATCGTTTTGACCTTTCAAACGTACTTCTTAGACATTTTAGACCATTTCTTGAACTTCTTGTCCCTTTCATTTGTATATCACCTAGAGTCTTCTCGAGCCTCAAAGTCATATCCAAATATATTTCAAGCAAATTAGTGTTGCTAACCTTGATACAGTAAAATGTATCACTTCCTTGTACAAGGCGCTGTCTTTTCCACAGTTTGCTCTCGTTCCCATTCATGGACATCGCACACTGCTTAAAAGAATCCAACGAATATTAGTTATTGCGGTCTTGATAACACCAGGTGCATTGCCTTCTTCAATAAAAATGTATTTTATTAATTTATTTATCCCTTTTCCTTTAGACACTACCACTTTCTGTATTTACTATGGACACCCACGACTCTTCGCTTGTGAGGCTAATTCTTATGTATTGGTGCCAACTGCCATCTTGTGGTTTAAAAGAGAACTTCATTCACGGTTTAACTTTTGTATAACAGAGAAGCATCTAGCCGTGTTTAAGCTTTTGATTATATACATTTTATGTATCGTGTGAAATGATTAGGCTTTCAAGTAGTCCTCTTAATCCATTGATCTGTCCTTGCCATTCGAATTTTTCTACCACCGACTATAGCACACACCATTGGATAATGCAACAACTGGCTAACCTAACTGCGAGTTTGGGTATCTTTCCCATTTCACATGGAGCACTTCCGCACACAAGGTACTTCCCTTCAGTGCTAGGGACCATAAGGAACATTATGTGATATTTGAGACCAAAACATGTTTTGGTGCATTTAGCCAATATTTCTTTTTAGATTGACAAGGGCTTGGCAGCTTCCATAACAATAACGTTTTGCAAAAACTACGATAAAACAAAACCAGCATTGACAAATAGAAAATACTGGCAGTCAACCGCAGACCTTTTGGCTTTTCCAGTGCTTGTTGTGTCTGACTCCACATCACAGCTGGTTCCCCATTTTTACCAATTGTACATTTGGTGAGCTGTGGGTCAATTCAGGGGAGTATTTCTCTCACCTCAAGTAACTGGTTTTTTTGTGCATCCTTCCTTCTGCTATTGTGTGCTACGCTGGAATGCATAAGCTGATATTTTACATCTCAAAAAGACCAGCAGTCATCACACATTAATATATTTGTCTCATAAATTCACTGCAGCTACAAAGCAATCATTTTTTTGGGGTGGTATTTTTCTGCACTGAATTGGCTTTTTGAAAAAGGTTTTAGTCTGGGCTGAAAATGTAGATCAGATCCATTGGCCGAATAGTAGAACTTCTGAAAATATATGCCTGCCAAATGAGTATTTCTTTATTCTCTCCTGCTGTTGCTGTATGGTGTATCACACATGAAATTATTTTTTTCTTAGATGGACTGTATAATGAAATCACTAATTTGTAGTTTCGTTTCGACCGCACCAGGCTTTTTAATGTTTTAACCAGGACTCAAAATTCAAGCTATATTTATTGGCTTTGTCTGAGCTTGTTTCACTATTTTGTTGCTCATTTTGATATAGCTATTTAATGAGAAGTTCAAATACTAATTGTTTCAAAAAATTTATTGGACGATTTCCGGCCTAGATATAGCCGTTCTCCCAAAATTAATGTGAATCTTTGACAGTTAATACGTTAATATGCACATCACTCCATAGATCACGTCAATTGTTTTCTTTACATTCTTAACCGTTGCATTGGAATACTTTTCTATACTGGGTGCAAAGTGAAGGTAATAGAAGGAAAAAGGAAAATCCAACTGGTTAAATACTCAAAACCATACTAGAGACAAAGATTGCCATACAGTCCTAGATCAGCACTGTCGCCCTGGATGTTGGGCTGCTGTGGGGAAATATTGGGAGAATTTAAATCTATGTTGCTGACCAGGAAGCCTTCAGTGCTTGAAATGCCAAAACAACTGGTTGACCTAAGCGGCATATCTCAACACCTTGAGCAACAATCAGAAAATGCTGTGTGATGCTCCCAATTCCAAAATATCGATGTTGTTGATATTCCCAAGGGGTCAGAGGACCCTAGTGTGCAGCTTTTCTTGGAGGAGTGGCTTGCAGAGACTTTAGTGCCCCGTTACATACATGTGGCAAGGCAATATTAATGGTGTATTTACAGTTTGTTTATAAGCGACTCTATTCAGCCAACCGAGATAGAGCTATCTCTTTACTAATTGGCGATTCTCACTGTATCACTACACAACCAGGATGCTCTTGAGGAACCCCTAATAGCAGAGATCAAGTTGGTCATCGATCATATAACCAGGGGTAAGACGCCTAGCTCAGATACATTTGCAATTAAATTCTGTGCAACACACCATTCACAGCTCACTCCTAATTTCTTGGACATCTACAAACCTGCAAAACAAAAAAGCACACAGCTTCAGATAATGAGGCATATACAAAATAAATGCTTCTCCAACTAATTTTACTAAATATTCTTAAAGATAAAGACTGCCGACATCAGACATATTACACAAATCAATTGTAAATCCATATCATACGACTTATTAATCACACCGTATGTTTTTGTTAAAAGCATAGCAATGAGCGCACTTATCAATCATTACTGAAGATATGCATATTGTAAATAAAGATAAACTAGACGTCACGTTTCCTCCCCCGAACAAACCCTGACAGTACATTCTTACTACAAAGTGACTAGCCGTGGATGCATCTATCCAAACAAAGCTGTGACACTAAATAACAAATTGCGCAAGCAAATGAAAGACCCTTTCAAAGTTAAAAGAAAAGTTGTTCAAATTAATCACCAGTTCATAAGTTTATAGTTCATGCATGTGGGAAAATAAGCTTATTTCCAGTAGTCTGTGTCCCGAGTTTTATTTTTTTTAGTTTTTTTTTTTAGAATGTGTTTATTAGATTTTATTCAGATGACAATAAAGCTGCTACAAACAGCGCAGCAGACCGATCTGGTGCGACATGCGTCTCATGCATAGGATATTATCAAGTGATAACAACGATAGTATCTCTGTGGTGCAATCAATGTATCAATAATAGGCCCCAGCATTGCAATCAGAACAATATAACAATGAGAGTAGGGGAACAAATGTGTTCTTCAGACTATGTGTAGGCAATAGAAGGTCCAGCCCTAAAGAAGTGGGTGGAGGGTTTGGGAGGGCATCTCAAACAAGCGCGCTTTGAGTCGCGATACACATGTAGTTCATGTGTATTTATCATCTAGTAGGGGGGTAGATGAGCCCATCTTCTGCTAGCGCAAGGGTTAGCGCAGTATATACATAGACTGGCAGTCATGAGCACTGGACAGTTTCAAGTGGGGACCTAGTGGTCGCCTGACCCTTGAGTCAATGAAATGTAGGTTCAAGGTAGGCATGTACCATTCTTAGCTTCCACAATAAGTAGAAAGGTCTCCCAGCATTCGCTGCCGGCGCAGGGAATCCCGCGTCCTCTGAGACTCTGAAGAGTATGAACCCCTACATGTGTCCACGTTAGTAGGCTGCGAATCCACTGTTGGTGGTCCAACGGTGCAGGGGATTTCCAGGTCATGGCCACTTATCGTTTAAACAGAACAAATGCAAGGTAGATCAATCTGTGTATGTGTTTGTCTCCCTTTCTACGGGGAGGCAGTCCCTGCAGGCAGGAGGAAGGCATAGGAGGGAGGGCGTGTGTTGTCAAATCAGTCATCATCGCAATTGTCATATGCCACTCTGGTTGCATTACTGGGCAGTCCCACACCATATGATAAAATCTTGCTACCTACAGGCCTCAGCGAGAGCAGACCGGGTCAAGCATCCGGAACATAAGTTTAATTCGATGAGGGGCCAGTTAGGCTTGGTGGATGTAGTTTATCTGCATGAACCTAAACCTGGGGTTACAAGACACTCTTAATCAGCTGTGGAGCTTGACACCAGGCCCCATCTGTCAAGGGCTGCTGCAACCCTGCGTCCCATCTGGCAAACGCAACTGTTGTGTGGTTCAGCACATGCCATACTGTGTATAGGGTAGTGATGGCATGTGATGTGCCACCAGAGGATAACAGTGCATGGAGCACTGCAGAGACGGATAGTTCCTCATCTCCCCACCCCAGGTGGTGCGCACTACTTTTCATACGTTGCAGTAGGTTGGAAATTGACCAGCGGCACTCCGTATGTGTCCATGACAACCTGGAATGACATACCAACACCTTCCAGATAGAGGTCTCCCACTTGCTCAATGAGGACCTCCCTCCAGAGGTCCCAATTAGTCTCGCAGATCATACCCGGTAGTGGGGGCAAGTCACAGACCGCAATCACCGGTGAGTATGGAAGATGGGCCCCCCCATGTGTACGTATCTTCACCAGCAGCTGCAGGCCACCACCAGTAAAGACATTTCCTGTCGAAGGTGGATGGTGGGGTCTGATAGCCGTTGTATACATGTCTGTTCCATTGAGCCCCGCCCTAAGTAAGGGTAGTTCTGGGCAGGCATCATTGCACAGCCAGGTCATTGGCTACTACAGTTGCGCCGCTGCGTAGTACAGTTCAACGTTATGGACTCCAAGTCCACCCTCTGAAAGTGCTGGATTATGGTCAGAGCTACTCAGCGACAGTCGGCATTCCATATCAATTAAAGGAGCAAGTAGTTAAGCGCCCGGAAGAAGCTCAGCAGGATTACAACCGGCAGGACTGCAAAAAAGTACAACAATCTTGACATCACCAACATTTTAGAGTTGGCCACTTGACCTAGTGGGGAAAGGGGGAAGCGAACGCCAGAAGGGCTTAGAGCGGCGGATAGAGCCAATCGCCTTATCATGGTTGCTGTCTCAGAGGTCTCTGTGTGCACCCCCAGAAACTTAAAGAAGTCATATCACCATTGAAGGGGCATGCTGATGGCCTCAGTTCTACACGACATTGGTCGCGGTGCAGTGGGAATAAACAGGACTTTTACCAATTCACATATAAGTCAGATGCTTCTCCAAAATTGTCTAACAGGCGTATGAGGTTGGGCAGAGCAGCCTCCATGTTACGCAAATAAATCAAAGCATCATCTGTGTAGAGCATGATCATCTGGTGGGCCCCCATTTCCAGAACACCCCTTAGCTGCGTCATGCCCCGCAGTCGCAAGGGGCTGCTTTGCAAGTGCATAAATTGGTGGGGACAGCGGACAGCCCTGACGGGCCCTACGTTGGATCTGAAACTTGTCTGATATCACCTGGCCAGTCTTCACCTTAGAAGTTCGGGATGCGCACAGGTATGTACCCAGCCCATAAAGCCCAGTCCGAACTCCTTTTCAGTGGGGGTTGAGAAAAGAAAATCCCTAGCTAGTGTCTCAAAGGCTTTTTTTATGTTAACACAGTCACTTGGTTGTAGGCAACCGCTGGGGCGTGAGGGAGGGCATGCATAAGGCGCAGTAGTCTCTGCACATTAACAAACTTGCTGTGACCTGGTATAAAACCGCTCCGGTTGTCATGCACAAGTTAGTGGATGAATGGTAGGAAGTGGTTTTCAACATTTTTACCTAAAATCTTGCAGTCCAGGTTCAGCAGTGAAAGGGGGTGGTACGATCTGACATCTAGCAGGTCACGGCTTTGGTAGCACCACAATGAGGGCCTCCTGATGTATAGTATCCGGGGATGCAGAGGCAGGTGCCTCATACAGTGTGCGATAGTAATTGCAGAAGGCTGTGTTAATAGCCATTTGGGAAGTAACAAGATCCCCGTTGTGGTCACAAAGCGACACAATAAGGATGCGTTGATGTTCCTTGCAAACGAGCCAAGCCATCAGTCTACCAGAGCGATGGCCCTGGGCATGAATCATGGCCGTTCTCTTACGGTGATTGTGAAGATTCAATGTTGTCTCCACCTCGCACCGCTGCGCATGTATCTGTCGCAACTGTGTGGCTGACGGCATCTGGTTGGCCACTTGTATTTCTGTTTGGCGGAGATCACATTCAAGGGGCACAAGGTCCTCCGTTAGGAAGCGACGGATACCCCAAGAAACTTCCATACAATGGCTGTGGACCACTACCTTATGTGCATCCCATTCCCAGGTGCAAGTCGAAGCAAAAGCCTGATTCTTCATGAAGTAGTTTGTAAGGCAGAGAGACAAATCCTCGGAATGGAGGATCGTAAAGTGCCTCGATCTGTAGCCTCCAGCTGGGGATAGCGGCGTTGCCTACCCCAACTCCGTGTAATAAGAAAGGGGCAATGATCTGACTGAGATCTTGCCAATTATTCAGAACGGACAACCCGGGAGCCAATAAGACTTGTGTGTGAGATAAGGTTGATCCTGGTGTGCAGATCATGTACTGCCGAATAAAAAGAATATTCACAGACATGTGGGTGTCCCATTCTCCATACATTGCACAAGTGCAAAAACTTGCGCAAGTGTTGTATGGTGCGGACACTGGCCGGCGTGTGTAATGGTGGGGTAGAGCAATCAAGTTGCAAGTCGGCCACACAGTTGAAGTCACCTCCCAAGATCACAGCACTGAGTGGAGACTATCTAAAAGCTCTGCTTGGTTGGAGTTGGATGCATACAAGGCCACCAGAGTAAGGTAGGCCTCATCCAAGTGTCCCTCCAAGATGGCATACCTCCCATCCGTGTCCACTCGCTTTGTACCGAGAGTGAAGGGGACCCCGGGAGCTAGCCATTTGAGAACACCCCTTGCATATGCTGACATTGTGTTCCTATATGTCCGCTCTCTCCATTTAGAGCTTACTTTGTGGAGCTCTCATTCCATGAGGTGGGTCTCCTGTAGCACCGCAATGTGAGTGTGACGTCATTTGAGATACAAATAAATGCAGTTGCGCTTGGACGGAGCAGCCATACCGCTCCCATTCCAGGTAAGAATGTGATGCTGCAGCTCAGAGCGGTCCGGTATTGGTGTAGACATGACGGTAAATGTCATGAAGATGCGCAAGATGTTTAGGATGAAAGTGCACCCCTCCCTGTCTGGCTGTGTCTCATCCACACATTGCTCCCCACCCTAGTGCAGGTGTGTAGGCGCCAAATGGTCGGGAATAGCTTAAAGCAACATTAATAGTCTCAGAGGATAACTTATAAAGATAAACAACATCCAGCCAATATAGCAGCAATCCATCCCTGGGCAGTGCTCATAGAAGGGCCTGCCAATGTCTCCCCAAATCGAAAATAAAACCAAGCAAAGATTGAGTGCCACTAACAGTCCACATGGAAACAGTTTTAGGACACGCCATAGGATCAAGATAAGAGTACAGTGGCCAGGCCCACTTTCGATGGAAGCATGGTGCGACAAGTAGGGAGAAAAGTGATACTGGAGTCCTCTGCAGGGTAGGTGGTTAGTCAGCGCTGTGCGATTATTAGTCAAAAGAGGTCATCCGCAAATCTCGAGCTGCCCTTGGCTTGTTTTTCAGGACAGCAAAGGAGTGGTCATGATTGTGATGCACTGCCACCTCCACTGCTTGTGCCTATTCCACTGCCACTTGTTCCCGGTCCAGCAGATGCACTACATCTTGCAGCAACGGTGCCGTGGTTTAGGTGCCACCCAGGTGTCATCCTCACGTTCATTGTCAGCCATGCGTACTAGGTTCTTTGCATGCAGCCAGGTCCAGCCATCCTTCGGAGTGATATGAGAGGAGTCACCATTGATGGCCTTGAGGTTCTCCGGAAATAAGAGCACATAACAAATTTGCAGGTTGCGCAAGAGCCCCACGGAGGTTGGACCTCCAGAGTGTAGCCCGAATAGGCCATAATTATTGCGTCCTCAAAGTGCCACGGGCCCTTGATATGGAAGCCCTGGAGGATAAAATCTCTGTACTGGAAGTTGAGAAAATTAGCGATGAGTGGGAGAGATGGTGCCCCCAGCTCGTGGTGGGCATCCTGGGATGCGATGTGCTCTCTCGAAAGAGATCAGCGCAGGTACCCTGTCTTTTAGTACTGTGTCCATCAGCCATTCCTCCAGAAATTCTCAGCACTGGGAAGCTCTGCCCTCGCCGGAAATCCAATGAAACAAACATTGTTGCGAGTGAGCAACCCATCTGCGTCTGAGGTGCAAAGCCATCACCTCCTCCTGCATTGTCGCTAGTTTGGACATTAGTTTGCGTACCAAAGGAGACATCTGGCCTATCGTCAATTCTGATTCGTATGCTCTCGCAGGACAGCTTGCGGTGGTCCGCACACATGAGGCCCATGGTTAGGGACACTGCTTCGATCTTGGCTTCCAGTGGGGTCTAGGTGTCTAAAATAGCATGTAATACTTTCTCAAACTGCCCTAAGTGCTTCTGGAGTGTTTCTTCGAGGTGCTGTAGTGCGTTCGTGGGTGGAGGTATGGCAGACGGTGAGGTTGTCTCCATAACCGCCTCACCGGGTGCCATCCTGTAGGACCTGTTCCACATCATCTGAACGTGAGACATGGGATAGGCCCCACACACAGTCGGGCATGGCAGCAATAAGGGTTTTAGTGGTACCGGGAGATCAACACCCTGCCAGAAGGAAGCAGATAGTCTGGGGCGGGGGTCTGCCATGACCAGGCGAGAGCCGCAAGTGAGATAAGGAGTCCGCCAGCTACAACTGTCCTGCAGCAGCTCACAGACCCTGCCACTGCTGTCAGTCCGCGGCCCCTCACAGTAAGGGGGACCACATACTTGCACCCACAGCAGCCTTAGCGCATTTGGTGGCATCACACTCTGAAAGAGCCCACCACATGAGGCCCCCAGGTTCAACCAGTCAGGAAGCTTGGGCAAGGATCTTGGTGCGGATCAGTTCATGTTGTGCGCAAAGGCTTTGCAGAGCAGAGGCTAAGGCCCCTCGCGGGAACCGTAGTAGACCCTGCAGGCTTCCCACAGTGTTTTACAGGCTTCCCAAAGCTTCCAGGTAGAGGGAGGAAGGGCAACTCCCATTGCAGCAAGAGGCCCCGGTTTATAAGGCCCAGCAGCATGCAAGGTACCACCCAATGCACCCCCCTCCCAAGTGCTCATCATTCAAAGAAGGCGGGTCCGACATGGTTATGGACACAGTCGTCGTCCACGTTCTGGCATTCCTTCAGGGGGCGGGCTTGTGAATCCCAACTGCAACTCAGTCTCTGGCCCCAGCAGCAAAGGTCACAACAGTTCGTCACAGTCTCAGGTCCACTAACCAACGTCCAACAAGCCTTGGAGCATCCCACTGACTGCACATCCAGGCAACCACAGACTCCCAATCGGTGAATCAGCAAGCCAGACCCAGTAGGCATGGGGACCCCCTACTCAGGCGGTGGCTACCAGTATCATCAAGCATAATGCAGCCCAGCAATTTAAAGGAGACAGGGGGGTCCCTCCCTCAAGTGTCTCTCTTAGGTGCTAGCTTTAGCGTGGGGACCTGGCCACTTCGTGGCGGTCCGTGGGTAGAACGATGCGGCAGGTACCCAGTATAGAGCGAGCCCAGTTCTGTCCCAGCCACCAGAAACAGTCCCTGCTCGCAAACGCTCACGCACGTGTGGGATTGGTCCCTGGTTATCAAATGCTGGAGGTGGGGGTCCGGTGTGACATGGATTGCTGGGCCCCTCCTCAGTCTCTCCCGTCACTCAGGGCACCCCAGCCAGGGGGAGCCACGGACCACACTGCAAGCCCCAGGCGTCAATAAAGCCCCAAGGGCAAAGCTGCGAGGCGGCGCTGGTTAGCGGGCCCCACCAGATATGTCCCATAGTTTGATCCCGGGGAAGATGGTCATCTAAGAGAGGGACCAGTTAACCCTTGGCAGGCTCCATAGGCAGGGGCCCCTGCTATGCTCGCCCGCCAGCCAGTGCACTCCCCACAGTGGGGAAATCTGGGCTGGCCTGCAATCAACAGCTGGCCGTCTCCTCAGAGCAGTGGGTGCTTCTCACAAGGCACCTGTGATGTAGCACCAACACAGGGTCGATGCCGCAGTACTGTGTAGTCCGTCATCACATGGGCTCACCGGCCTCCGCAACTTTCCAGCCAGCTGGTGTCCACAAGCTGAAGTTCACAGTGGGCTTCAGCGTCACTCCGCAGCCGCAGGCCCAAATGCGTTGCCCAGCGCAGGTCACGGCTGGAGAGACACACTGCCGGGTCCGGTTATCTTGCAATCTGGGGTTGGGAAACTCACGCTCCAGGGTGTCGTGGGTTCTCCGCCAGTAGTTAGCGGTCTCGTCAGGGGGTCAGTATCCGGTTGTTAATTGGGCCTGGCACAAAGCTCCTCAGTGCGCATTCTCTGCAGCGGCCACCTTGGCCAGGCCCCCTCCCACTTTTCATGCTAAATGGCCAAGGTGTGCACACAAGAGTATGATGGGACTTCTGAGCCCGAAAGGAATCTCTTGTGTCCTTTACTGTAATGATTAATGTCCTCGGTTCTATAGTTTTGACATAAAAGATTTTTAAAAAAATTTCATGTGAAGAACTATGCAGACATCACCACAGTGAAAGAATGATAGGAAGTTTATCTGCTTAGGATTCTGTGGCTAAGCACTCTGGAACACATGAAAAGGGTGTCCAGGAACTCTAGGTTTAAATGTTCTCAGTTCAGTTATTTAAATCAAACTTACCTGTCCCTAATACGGATTGCGGGATGTACATTGCTGCAACTGACTCATGCCTTCGATACAGAGTGTCAGCTGCAGACTTCCATCATATGCTGTGACAATGCCCCGTGATCCGGGATTACTTGAAAAAGGCGGTGACCCTAGTAACGGTGGTGTTGGACAGACGATTTACATGTTGTCTCCTGAAGTTCAGGCCAACAGAAAAGAACCAGAGCAACAAACAGATTAATTGACCTCTCAATAGTGTTAGCAAAAAAAGATAAAGCAGTGCACTGGAAGGTTTCATCAGTGCTCCCTCCTGAGTGAGGATTACTGACCTGAACAAGTGCTGAGAACGACACTTGTACAACCCTGCAGGTGCAGATTAATGCTGAACATGGGACACAATCCAGCTTGTCTTGGATGATAAAACAGACCAGAGACTGCTTTGAGATGCCACATTTCTCAGTTGTGTACCAGACCCACTTGGGGAGTTGTGAGAGGTGGGAGACGTGAAATATTTTTGCGTATGTAGATAAGCGACTCTGGCAGCCATGAGTGAAAAGCCCCCACACCCGCTCATGGATTTCCTTACTTACCCTGAGAATGCCCCTTTTGATCTACTTGCTTCTAAAAATGTTTAAAACTGGAAACCAAGGATATGGGGTGCAGTGTGAGGCAGTCGGACAGATACCTTCAGTATTTGAGATAGAAATGAAAGTGTAGAACATATGCTGTAGTGATCTGAACAAGTCCATCCATGACTGTATTATCAGGCAATGTTAGTTATGTTTCTATTCAAGTGTTAATATTGTTAGATTAATGTTCATCGCTCTGACAGAGATCAATTAAAATGCATCTAGATTATCTTCGTAGATTATCATACTAAAAAATTCAAAAACTACCGGCCAATCTCCCAGGTTCCATTCTCAGTGAAGGTACTGGAAAAGATAATCAACAATCAACTCATGAAGCCCCTGGACCAGAACCAACTACTCGCTGCTTCCTAATTCAACTTTCACAGCAATCACAGCACAGAAACCGCTCTGATCGCAGCCACCGACTACATTGAATCCCTCCTGGACTGAGGAGAATCAGCAGCTTTGATCCTCCTTGACCACCCGGCAGCCTTCAACACCGTATCCCACCACACGCTGATCAAAAGATTCCACCATATTGGCTTCCAAGGGGACAAGCTCAGATGGATTCTCAACTGAAGAACCCAGAGGATCCACCTACCAGCTTTGATCTCTGAACAAAAGGAGATCACCTGTGCTGTCCCCCACCGCTCATCCCTCAGCTCCATGCTCTTCATCGAATAAATGATCTACGCAGACAACACCCAACTCCTCCTTTTACTCACTGACGACCCCACCATAACCAACTTCCACAGATGCATGGTAAAGGTCACCAACTAAATGAAGAACAACTCCCTTCAGCTGAACACAGACAAGACAGAAGTACTGATCTTTGGCAACCGCATCAATTCATAGAACAACTTCTGGTGGCCATCAGACCTAGGACTCGCACCCACTCCAGAAACCTTGGTATCATCATTAACAACAAGCTCACCATGAAATCACAGATCAGTGCCATCTCCTCCACCTGCCTCCTCACTCTGTGCATGCTAAGTGGCTACCCTAACACAAGACACACAGTGACACAAGCCCTCCTCACCAGACTGCGGCTACGCCCTCTACATAGGAATCGCCGCACACCTCCAACATAGACTTCGACCCATACAGAACGCTGCAGCCAGTCTCATGTTTGGCCTTCCCGGACTAATCCACATCACACCCTACTTCAGGCAAATCCACTGGCTCCCCATACAGAAGAGATGCCAATTCAAGCTGCTGACCCATGCACACAAGGCTCTACAGAACTAAAGACCCGTCTACATTAACAACTACCTGAGCTTTCACCAACAGTTGAGAAGACTATGCTCTGCCTCCCTTTCACTTACTCATACTTCCTGCATCTACCAAAGCATAAGTGAGGTATGCTCCTTCTTCCACCTTGCAGCAATGTCCTACAACAGCCTCTGGACCATCACCTCACAACCGGAATTGCAAATAGCCCTCAAGATCTGGCTGTTCAAATAAGTCTCCAGGACCTGCAAGAGCCTGGATTAGCTGCCCTTTATAAATCCTGATTGATTTAATGTGTCCATGAAAAGCATGACCTGATATTGAAAATTTAACAAAGAGCAATTTTTTGAGAAAAAGGAAAGCTCAATAACATGTTCTAGGTCTCTTCCAAGAATTCAAGCCTATCTCTTCCGCCTCTGCCTCAGCAGCTCATCCTTCTTTGCGATTGTGGGGAGTGTTGAACCCCATAGCGAAGAAACAATGTATCTCCATGTTATAACTGCAAAGAAGTTCTTTGCCCTCAGTTGTTTTAGTCTTGGATGTCATTTGTTATTGCTAGCCCAAGAATCCTTGATTTCATCAGTCTCCAGCTTTTTCACTTATTTCCCTAGTCATGCCTACCATGTACATTGACTTTCTCTTTGATGGCAACTCTACCCCGAGCCCTCCCCCTCCCCCCCACTTCCCCTCCTTCCTTCTAATTTGTCAACGCCACTACAAGTTCTTTCTTTTGCTCCTGGTTAAAGTTAGTTGCAGGTCAAATAGTGCTATTGTAGAGGCTTTGTGTTTTTAATGAGTCTTTCTTTTAAATCCTTGGAACCAAGACTGTTGTGGCAGGTCCTAATCATAACACTCACCTTGGTGTGCCTTTATGGGCAGCTACCAAGTGTCTTTTAACTTCCTCAGATTAAAAGAAACATCTCTCAAGGCTTTAGCTAAAGCAGTGCCTCTAAAGAGAATTCTGCAGCACGCTCCACTGTTTGCTCTCTGTGGGCCTTTTCCATAGTCCAGGATTGCATATTATGTTTCACACTGCTGCTTTATCATCAAACTCTACCATGAGTCTTTCCTTTGCCAATGATTCACAAGTCATGGGGTGGGCTGAGGCCTATTTGTGCTTTGCTCATATCTTAGCAGTGTGCACTTGATGACCTTCCTACCACTGTAGGAGGTGGGGATGGAAACAGCAGGCAAGACTATCTTTCACCCATCTAGGGCCTGACCCTCTTGTCTCCTGTCTATGCTCTTTGAAACTATTGCATGCGCTCAGCCCTGCAGACTGGGATCCAGACCTCTGACCACTGTGGAAGGGACCTCTGTGTTCTTTAGCATTCAACCTAGCTTGAGAAATGGGACACACTATACAGTATGCCACCACTAAGGAAAGCAATATATATCTTGCCTTGACAAAGAACAGCATCTTTAGAACTGTTGATACATAACTAGCAACATGTCTGGAACGGTTGCATGATATAGGCACGCATTTCTAAACCACGCGTGCCTCTACCACACAGCCCGAACCACAAATTCGTCGTAACCACCCATTCCTTTACCACCCATTCCTTTACCACCCATTCCTTTACCCCCCATTCCTTTACCCCCCATTCCTTTACCACCCATTCCTTTACCACCCATTCCTTTACCACCCATTCCTTTACCACCCATTCCTTTACCACCCATTCCTTTACCACCCATTCCTTTACCACCCATTCCTTTACCACCCATTCCTTTACCACCCATTCCTTTACCACCCATTCCTTTACCACCCATTCCTTTACCACCCATTCCTTTACCACCCATTCCTTTACCACCCATTCCTTTACCACCCATTCCTTTACCACCCATTCCTTTACTACACTATTTCGTGGTGAAGGCATGAATTGTAAAAGGGTATGCGTGGCTAAGGTTGTGACTTCCCGCCCTAAGCTACAAACCCCCATACCTACCCTCCCCGCCCTGAAGTCCAGATACCTCAACCGTCTCGTAACCCTTAATATACCCCCTCACCCTGCGCTGTCCCTAAAACTACCCCAACCCCTTCCACTGCCCTTAGGCCTAAAACCCTGACCCCCATTTGAAAAAACTACACCGGCCCTAAAAAAAAAAAACTACCAGCCCTCACCTAAGCCCTAAAAAAGATCCTGACTACCTGTTCCCTCCCCCTGCCCTGAGGACTAAAACCCTATCCTTAACATATGCTAACTAGACCCCCCCCCCTCCATCCTCCACTCTATCACTAAAAGTGCCCCTTCCACTGCCCTTCGGCCTAATGCCTAACCCCTAATTTTAAAAAAACTAGCCCAACCCTCTTCCAGCCCTGAAAACTACCCCCCTCCCCAGCCCTCAACATGACCCACCATCCCTGAGACCAACAACGACCCCCATCCCTGAAAACGACCTGACCCTCCCAGCCCTGAAAACGACCCCGATCCCCCAGCCCTGAAAACGATCTCAACCACCCTCAGCCCTGAAAACTACCCCCATCACGAAAAAATAAAATAATAACCTCCCCCAAAACCCGGATTCAGTCCCACTTACCTCACTGCGTCCTCTCATCCTGGCGTCTTCCTGCTTCCGCCAAGCGGCAGCTAGACCGCACACTGCCTTAACCACGCATATGCTTGGTTAAGGCCAGCGTGGTCGAAATACAAGTGGCTCTGCCTGCATTGTTACGACTGTTTCACCTCTGGAATGGGATTCTAAACAACAAGATTCTTCAGGGGATTAGGGCATTTACTCTGGGTTTGTGAGGCATGAGTGTCAGTTTCCAATGTAGGTAGGTCAGCATAGATTTTCAGCTGATAAAGGTTGATAAAATCAGTACAATTGAATTCTGTAACACCTTTGTTTGTTATTTCATTACCTTTGCAATGCTTAATGTTATAAGCTGAATGAATAATGTGTTATACCCATGAGCCCAAATACCATCTTCCATAAGAATAGTAAACCTCAGGCAGTTGAATGCACGTCTAATCTATACACTAACTCATTTCGGAGTGGAATGGAATACTTTTTGATGTTTGTAAGGCTTTCAGATTCAAATATATTCTGCAAGCATGCTTATCTTGTTAATTAAAAAAGAAGTAATTAGCTGCAGACTAATGGTGATATCTTTACAGATTTTGCCAAAGAGCATCGGAAAACTTAAGAAGCTTAACAATTTGAATGTAGATCGGAACAGACTGATGTCTATACCGAAAGAGGTGAGTACATTTTTCTTAAGATTGTGATATGAAGATGGGCAATCAAAGTTGAAAGTTTGTGGACGGTTCTGTCTACTCTAATGCTGTACCTTATATTCTTTAATATTATGTTTTCTTTAAATGGATGTGAAAATAATTGCACTTTTTGAGATGATGATTAGGGCAACTATATATCCTTTATTTAAATATATACCAATATGTTAATCTACTCTTACATTACATTGCTAAAATTCAATGGAGAATTCCAATCTTGTCAACACTTCAGCAGGTCCGCCAAAAACTTTTTGAAAAGTTGAGATCCCATTTCCTCAGCATGACATACTGTGAGGATTCATTGAAGTTCTTGGCATATCGGAGAAGGCACTAGCCATATTTCATCGCACGAACACTTTCTGCCTTGAAATCCGAAGTTCCCCTGACGAAGGGCCAGTCCCGAAATGCATTGGGATATGTTGAAAATACAATATTTCAGCGTGTAATTTAACACGACGAATTGATGATTTCAAATAGAATGAAATTAAATAAATGAATATGTTTTAGGATCGATCTATGACGACTATATAAAAATTCTTCTGAACCAATTGATTAATTGTTGACGTTTCACTCTGGAGTGGAGTGCAAAGTGGGGACGTTGTTCTCATTTTAGACAACGCTGCACGTCCGACATCCTCTTCGGTCCCTCCTCTGTCAGCTTTACAGGCTCCAGCCTCCAGGAAGTACCACTAACCAATCCTCGCGCTGCTCTCATCAGCGTCAGAGTAGCGCCAGGATTGGATGGAGCGTCTTTGCTGGACCCTCCTTCAAGCCCTTTAGACCTGTGCTTGGTCTCCACCCAGCTGTCTAAGACAAATGAGTGGAGAGCTGAAAAATGCCCATGTCACTTTGGCCAGCTCGAGAGCCCCTTAGTGGGCATGTCACTTCAAGAGAGCCTGCCAAACTGACATGCGTACTTTGGAAGGGTCTACCTTGCTCCTCTAGTCCGCTATGCTGCCAATCAGCAGCTGAGAAGGACACTCTCCCTTTTATCTGGCTGGAGGCTGCTGCATACTAAATAAAAAAAAAATTTAAAAAAAAATTAGTATATATTTTTTTTAAATTTAGTATGCAATATTTTAAAAATAAAGGGAATAACAGGGAACATGGCGGCCGTAAGCTAAGAGTCCGCGGCTCGGCTCAGCTCGGCGATGCAGGCGCGAAGGATGCTCTGTTTACCTTGAGAGAGGATAGCAGCAGCAGCAGCGTGTAGCAGTGGCATCCATTTTTTTCTCTGTCTCTGTTTCTTTGGATTCCTTCGGTTCCTTGTGGTGGCGGAAGATTCGACAGCGGAAACGAACGCGGAGCAGGGCGATTCCGGCAGCAGAGGACGGGAGACTTGTAGCGGTTTTTGCGGAGGAGGAGGAGGCGGAGGCCGTATCAAGGAGTGCAGTGGTGGCGGATTACCCAGCTCTTTGGTCTCCTTAGCAGTGCGGGTGAAGACTACCTTAATGGGAGCAGGAGCCGAGCGGCGAGGCTTGGTGGAGAGCGTGAGAGGGACGGGGGATGTGAAGATAGCTCCACGCTCATACGGAGGCAGCGGCTGCATAGTTGGAGGCAGCGTCCGGGAGATCACGCGTACACGGTGGGAGGAGGCAGCCTCCGCTCGAAGGAGATGCGATTCAGCCCGTAGTCTGTTGGGGTCGCTGGGAGCAGCTCAGGTACCGTGGAGGAAAGGAGGCAACAGAAGTGAGGTTTTCCATAAAAATGGTAGCGGTAAGACTGTATCTGTTCTACATTTTTTGAACATCTCCAATATCTCCGATATATGCTGCTCTAGTACTCAAAATAGCGCAATCGGGGTGGTTAATATTGTTAAGGTGTTGAATGTGATTAATGAAATCGTTTCACTATCATTGAGCCAACAAACACAAGCTCAAACACACCTACACCGACCAAGCAGAGTATTAGTAGCCCCTGTGGAGGGATACTGGGGGAAGTATACTCTGAAACGGGTTATTGGTGGTACGGACTATCCCGGCTTACCTGAGTCTTCGAAATATCTAAAATTGACACATACGGGTGAAAGAGGGCGCCACGGCATTGTTGCAGAAAAGGGGATTGATGGATGGCGAAACTACATTTCCTGAGGGGGATAAAGAGAGGGATGTGTATGACCAAATTAAATCTGAATTAGTGGAAGACGTTAGTAGTACGGTGGGGACAGAAGAAAAGAAAAGAGAAGTTGTCCTGGGCCAGATCCAAGGAGGAAGAGTGAACAGGTATGCATTGACGGCCAGGTTAACACAAGACCCCCTTCGTGAAAACTTTGGGTACCCCATGCGAGTGTCCCCGCCAATTGCGTCTGTAAAGTCGAAAAGGCAAGGCAAAAGCAAGGGTAAAACTAGTAGTCCCGATAAAAGTCAAGAGGAGGCTGCGGTAAGAACACCTAAAAGGAAAGTTAAAACCAAGAAAGGGGTTCCATTATACACTAAGGTTACCCCCTCACTGAAAACTTAGTATAAAGTAATGGCTACTAGTACCTCTCAGACGCCATCTAAATCACTAAAGCCTACGAAAACACCATCACCGGCATCGGTTTTAACCGCACAAAAGGGCATCACAAAGCAGGGTACAGTGGTAGAGCAAAAGAAAAGCACAGAGGATACTGTTACGGGAGGTGGGGCAATCAAAATGGTTAACATGGATGGGGGGGATGGACGAAATGCCAGCAGATGAAGGGGGAGAGCGGACGGCAAATTTGGCCATACACCCGGACGTGACCCTCTCCAAAAAGTTCTCTGTGTTGATAGAGGGTGATGGAGTTATGGGGGAGAGGAATCTTCCCCCAATTAGCCCCTTGCCTACCGAACATCAGAAAAACCCCGTAATGCCCGAGTTGCAGGGAGGGCTAGCGTGTACTGGTACCAGTAAGTTAGCCACTAGTAAAACTGATCTGTCCTCTTCAACGCTGGCGGATATCCTTTTAACTATGAAGGAAGAAATATCAAACAGGTTTACGGTTTCGGAAAGTAATGAATCCGAATTAGCTAGCCGTTTTTCGACCTCTGAAGCCAACCAGGCCGCTGTTCAGGCTTCATGTGAAGTTTTGGCAAAAAGACTCGATGTCATGTTAAGGACAGAAGTGTTGGAGAAGCAAGTTCCACAGATAAGGGAGTCAGTGCGCTCTACTGATGAGGTAGTGGCGAAACTAAGTGTACAAAACCGAGAGTTAAAAGAAGACATTGAGAGGTTGGAGAACCATTCCCGGCGGAATAACTTAAAAATACTCAATGTGCCAGAATCAATGGAAGGAGCTGATTTAAAGGGCTTTGTGATATCGCTGATAAGGGGGACTGTTTTGAAAGGAGATGAAACGGTTGATCTTGTACAGGAAATTCAGAGGGTTCATCGAGATCCTTTTCGAAGGAATCCTGCCAGGCAGAAACAAAGGAAAATCCTGGTGAATTTCCTGACTTACACGGTAAAAGAGCAAATCTTATCATCAGCATTGAAAGAAAAAACAATCGCATTCAATAGTTCCAACCCCTTTAATTCCCAAATAAGGTCGGATATCTCCCATGTGACAGCTACCCGACAATGGGAACTGGGAAAAAGACTAGATGAATTGAATAGTTTGGGGGTCAAGGCACAGTTAAAGTTCCCGGCACATTTAAGGGTGATGTGGAACAACCACATGCACTTGTTCAAAACAGGGGAGGAAGCTGATGAATTGATTCTGAAAATTAAAAAAGAAAAAAGCTCTAAAGGAAGTGAATGATAAGGATAGAAAGTTTTTCCTCTATTTGGTATCTATAAGGGGTGTATCATTTATCTCCCCCCGATGTTTTCTGCATTGAATCAAAAATCATGAATGACTAGAGCTGCTAAGGGCTGCAATATGGTGATTAATGAATAAACAGAGCATTATTGTTTAATAAATATTAAAACTGCATCTAAGAGAGAGAGCCTAGCCAAATAGGCCTAGCCTATTGGAATGGAGGGTTCCTAATGGGGGGGTAGGGCACTGGGGGAAGGTGTTTGGGGTGGGGGGAAAGGGGGAGCACAGGGTGGGGGAGCATAGGGAATTTGTTTTTAAAAAATACTCATCTCACTAGTGGTATGGAATTACGCTTGTCAAGCAGTAGGAAGAATGATGGGAGAACAAAGTTTAAGGGATAAACGGACTACCTTTGTCACATGGAATGTGAATGGAATGCGATGTCTACGCAGACAGAGACATATTCTTAAATATCTGGAAATCTCAAGTGCCCAGATCTGCCTACTACAGGAGACACATCTGAGTGTACTCGAAAGTCGATCTATATTCTCGAAGGTTAAATGTATAAAAGATTTTGAGGTTTCGCTTCAGACAGCACACAACAGGGGAGTAGCTATACTTGTGAAACAGGGTACCTCGGCAACAGTTAGGGGTGTCCACACAGATACATCTGGGAGAAGGATTGTTGTAAAGATGCTGTTGAATGGTATAGAATTCATGTGCGCTTCCTTTTATGGCCCTAACGTGGATGACCCTTCCTACATCTTGAAATTACAATCTATATTGATGTTGGAGGCACCACCGTATATTGTGGGAGGAGATTTCAATGTGCTATTGGACCCAACAAGGGATAGATGCAACAGGAGTAATTACGTAGGGGCACCAAAGATACGGCGCGCACTAAAGAATATGATTCATGATCTAGACTTGGAGGATGTGTGGAGAACCAAGCAGGGTGTAGTACAGGGTCATACATTCTACAGCAAGAAATCTAAGCATGCCTCTAGGATAGATTACATGTTTACAGATAGGCACTCAATTAATGTTATAAAGAAAGTAGAAGTAAAGCCCAGCCTTCTATCTGACCATTCCCCTCTCCAGTTAGTCTATGTGAAAGGCGTAACACAGACACAGTCTAGATGGACATTAAAGAGGTCTATTCTTTCTAGTACAGAGACAATACAATCTATCCGGGCATATACAGCAGAATTTTTTCTATTTAATATGGGGTCCACTACTTCTGATTATATATGGGACGCCTACAAGGCAGGGCTCAGAGGGAAGCTTCATGCAATAGTCTGTGCCAAGAACAGATCGGAGACAAGGGTACTTAAAGATCTTGAGATTAAAATAGGACAGTTGGAGCAGGAAAGGATTAATGTACAAATTAATGAGCAGGGAAGACTCTCCCAGATCGAATCGGATCTAGAATTAGCTGAACAAACATATAGAGGGCATCTAGACATTAAGTGTAAAGCTCAGTGGGATTCCAATAGGATGGATAACTTTGAATATGGGGAAAAGGCAGGAGCATTACTAGCGTGGAAATCTAGAACTGACCGTGCGAGAAATGACATAAAGGAGTTAATAATCAATAACAATAATGGAGAAACATCAAGAAATATTGAGCATATGCAGAACTGTCTTCTTTCCTTATTTTCTAGTCTATATAGAGAAGAGGTGAATCCGCCTATTGAAGCCATACATACATGGTTGAGCAACAAGAATTTGCCTAGGCTATCTGAAGAGGAGAGGAACACCCTGGATGCCCCTATCGCAAAAGAAGAAATTTCAGTACAGATTAAGAAATTAAAGAATAAAAAAGCTGTGGGCACAGACGCATTACCCAGTGAGCTATATAAACATCTAACTGAGGAGTTATGTCCGATATTAGAAATCATATTTAATTCAATCTATTCACCAAAGGGTAGGGTCCCAAACGCCTGGACGGAAGCTATAATAGTTTTAATTTTGAAGCCCAGAAAGGACCATCAGAGAGCAGATTCATACAGACCAATCTACCTGCTAAATGTAGATTATAAAATCTTTGTGGGCATTTTGGCAGGGAGATTGGCCAAATTGATACCTGCGTTGATCCATGAGGACCAGAAGGGCTTTGTGGCGTATAGGCATATTGAGGATCAAATGCACCTCCTACTGGGAAATATTGATCTAGCAGTAGGAAAGTCAGAACCCTTGGCAGTGATAGCCCTCGACGCTTCCAAGGCGTTCGATAAAGTCTGCTGGAAATACCTCTGGGTAGTCCTTGAAATAATGGGGTTTGGGCCACTTTTCATCAGTACACTTCAGAATTGTTACAGGGGAGCCTCAGCTAGGATCGTTTTAAATGGAACACTAACATCAGTTTTTAATATCAAGCGGGGAACCAGGCAGGGGTGCCCTATCTCGCCGTTACTGTTCAATCTGTATATTGAACCTTTGGCGCAGGCAATAAGGCTAGATAATACTATAGCACCCTTTCAATCTGGACAGTATATTTCTAAATTGGCCCTCTACGCAGGCGACTTGATCCTGTATACGAGAGACCCAGTTACAGCCATACCCCAGATAGAGAAACTGACAGCAGAGTTTGGGGCACTGTCTGGCTATAAGGTGAATGGAACTAAGACAGATTTTATGTGCTGGAATTTAGATCATTGGGCAGGAGTGGAGAGCTTGGAGTTCAGATATCTGGGGATTTATATAGTGAAGGAATTAGATCGGATCCCTAAAATAAACTTAGACAGAACTACTAAGGAAATAGACCGTTTGTTCAGTAGGTGGAAAAATCTCCCATTAACAATATATGGGAAAGTGAACTTGGTCAAAATGGTCATTCTTCCAAAGCTTACATATCTATTCTCTACCATACCGCTACTATTCCCCAAGAAAGATGTAAAAAGGATACAGGGTAAGATTGGCAGTTTTGTGTGGGGAAATAAAGGGACACGTTTATCCTGGAAAAAACGTAGAAGAAAATTATTAGAAGGTGGTTTAGCCCTCCCCGATATCTGTCTCTATGTTGTGGCTTTTCAGTTTAAGAGTCTTCGCACGTTACTCACTAGGCCAGATGATTCACCCAGGGGCAAACTGTTGCAGGAAATGGTAAGAATCGAAGGGAGGAATGATGGATTTATGTATAAGTTCGGCTCTCCAAGATCCTTCAAGAGGGTTCGTTTAAAGATTTTAAAAACAGCTCTTGAAACATGGTACAGGGTAAGGGTAGGATGTAGAATCGGGTTTTATTCAGCCTCATCTCCAATCTGGGACTCACCTGGTACCCCGGTCTGCTTTAAAGATGCCCTGGCTATACCCATCCAAAGAGCTGGAATAATGAAGTGGGAGGAGCTAATGGATGAGGATGGGATACACCCATGGGAGTATTTGAGGGCTAAGGTTGGGATAGATCTGTCAAGGTTTAAATATCTTCAACTAGTGTCCTGGTATACAGCAGAAGTGGAGGAGATGGGGAACAATGAGGTAGTAGAAAGGCTTATTCGATCCTTTACACCAATCTCTAAAGAAATCTCCGTTTGGTACCAGCAACTAATAAAAGGAGATGACATAGGGATACCAGCAGCAGAAGGGGTTTGGAACAACTCTGCACTGGCTATCCAGGCAGAGGATATGTTAGAACCATCTTTGAAGATCTTGTATAAACATATAAAGCCTGCATGTTTAAAAAAAAAAACATTTCTTCGTGGTGAATAGACTTTACTACACTCCCTATAAAATCGGGAAATGTGCCCCTCTACCTCCACCGAAATGTCCAAGATGTCAGGAATTGTTGGCCAATGATATACATATGTTTATTGATTGTAAAGAACTAGATCAATTTTGGACTTGGATAGGACTGGGTTTGTCAGGACTTTTTAGCTCTGTGATTATAGTTAATTCTTCCTTAGTGATTTTTGGGGACGATGGTCTGTTTTTTCAGTCAGCTACTAGTTTAGAAAAAGGGCTCCTCTTATATTTGATATTGCTGGCAAGGAGAGAAATATGTAGGAGGTGGAAGGACCACCTACCCCCGAGCAGTGAGGACTGGCCAAGATCATCATTTAGTATGGCCCGGTTGGAATACGAAAGGGCCGAGGAGAAGCTGCTTAACATCTGGCATCTTCTTATAAGATGGGGAAGGGACTTAAGACTGATTTGGACACTCCTATGATTACACCATGTCCCCGGTACTAAAGGGGAGGAGGTCTGGTGACCCAAGTAAATGTGGTCAGCCTGGTGGCCCCTAGAGATCGAGTACGGCTGTAAAGGTTCCACAAAGACTTGACACGGTGAGATGAGGAGGGAAAAAAAAAAATTGAAAATAAAATGGCAATAAAATCATTTCATTGCCATTTTTATTTTTCATGTTT
Organism: Lissotriton vulgaris; assembly: GCF_964263255.1. Taxonomy (NCBI): domain Eukaryota; kingdom Metazoa; phylum Chordata; class Amphibia; order Caudata; family Salamandridae; genus Lissotriton; species Lissotriton vulgaris. The sequence continues at coordinate 417,723,873 of NC_141694.1, forward strand.
ATCTCCTCTGCAGGCAGGGGTTACGCCCCTTCGTCCTCCTGAAGAAACTGCCACTGTTTAATTTCCCACATGCTTAGGTTCACATCAGGGCACCCAGAGTAGTTCAACCCCTTTAGTTACATTTTCCTCACAATGTCCTGGACCTTTGTGCAGTTGTATTGCAGATGCTGGTTCTCTACTTCACACTCTTCTTTGAATACCACAGACTTTATTTGTAGACAAGGTGCACCAGTTAACCTAGTGATTATCTAATTTTAATTTTTGTAAAAAATACATTTTGAAAAAGCAGCCCTGGAAGCAGGGTATTAAGTGACCACGGTCTTTGTGTCAGCTAAGTGTATCTGTTTGTATTTTAATTTTTTTAATATGAAAATACGATCTGTTGTTCATGTAGTTTGTCTTTTATTTATAGTATAAATGTTAATACACTTGGTACATTTTAGTTGTTATTTTTTTCTAACTTTAGTTAACTATTGTTATTATTAATGTGCAGGAAACTGATCTTCTATATTTATGTTCTTACCTAAGCACAAGCAATAAGGTTTTCAATTGTACTGAATGTCTACAAAGTGTAGCAATATTGCGTATTTTTCCATTTACAAGAAAGATAGTCCAATGTAGAATGTTGTGTGATATTTTAATTTTCCTTTCCCTTGAACTAGGCTTCTGTATGCTCTTGATTCTTGCTTGAATTAAGAAAAATAATTTTCCATTTTCATTCCATTGCAGGAGCTGTTTTGTATCTTATTATTGTTTTTATATATAACCAAATGTGCTACCTTGCGTCCAGTTGAGGCTGCATGTTGGCTGAAAGCAGCAATATAGAGCAAGCATGGTGATAATCAGCATCAGTATCCGCTCTGCTTCTCAAGAAAACTTTCCATGGATGGGAAGCAGATATTTCACCTATCTTGGTCCCTCACTCTGGAATTCCCTTCCCTTAGCTATTCATAAAGAAACAATCTGCACCGTTTCCGCAGAGCCTTGAAGACCTGGTTATTTAACCAATAATCTCTACAAACTGCCACTTCCTTTCGCCCAGTCCGCTCTGGCGTCAGGAAACCGTTTTTGGGTAGCTGTTGCGCCCTATAAATTCAATAAATAAATAGGTGAGGTAGAAATTTGGATAATCTGAATTTTTGGATCAAGGCCTTCGATGGGACAGATGTTTGAAAGGCTTCCTACTCACTTAAAGGAAGTTTCGAACTGCACCAAAAAAGATATGCACTACTTAGCAGCCCAGTGTTATAAGGAATATTTACACCAGTTGCATAAAGACTTCTTGGAACATGTTACTTTCAGAAGATTATAGCCCTGACTAGATTTGAGGCTGGAGATTCCCAGATTATGGTTTTGTCATCCCGGGGCAGTCTACCCCCTTTTTACCAATTGATCCATGGCTGCGGATTGACTAGGTGCAAGCTAGAACGTTTAATAGCAGATTTAGGAATGGATGCATTTTGTTAAAGTACAGTCTAGCTGCTACTCAGCAGTGACTTTTTTGGGAGGGACTTGTTGAATTTTGCTGCGATGTAACGGTAAATGATATCTTTGTTGGATTGTGGTAGTTAAAAGATCTTTATGAGTTTGGTGTTCATTCACTCCACAATTCAAATTATTTGTGGGGAAGGTTTATGTATGTATGTGGTATTTTATAGCGCTAACCTAGCCAACGTCTGAAAAACGATGTGCAGGGCTAAATACAAGCAACGATTAATAGGAAAGGTAGCTGGTTTGTGCACTATAAAAGCATTGTGATGTAGTGCTCGTTGGATCTGAATCAGAAAATACTCCCAATTTCTTCTTTTTCTGGTAAATAGATGAGGATATTGCACGATTTCATGCTTGGTGCTAAATGACCCCCACTTCCAGGATCTCTAGTTTCACCAAGCTGTACAATTGGTTTTAATGCAAACTCGAAGTTTATCATCCGCATACATCCATGCAGTTGGTGCATTTCATTGACCTATGGATGGTGTAGGTGGGCTGTCGGTGCAAAAACGATCAAGGGGGAGTCAGCAAATCTATTTCGGATTTGATAGCCCAAATCAAATTTAAGCAGAAAATTCTATTGGACCATTTTCCGTATGCAAAACATGATATTATGTATATCCCATCGGTGCATACATGTGTATGTGGAGATTGTATGGAATATACTTAGCTTTCCAGCATAGTGCATAGATTTCCGGTTGTGTGCCGTTTCATCCCAAATTGTTATGGAATCCTCAGAACAAAAGACAGCGATGTTAGACTTCCCATACCCTTTGAGGTGCCATTTACTTAAACATCAAGAGGTGTTTGTGGGTTTGCTCTCTTGGCAAGCCCTATGTATCAGTACAGTCTCGATCTTCTGTGGAACAGTGGTGCACAATTGGTCAGCTCATGTAAGCAAAGTAAAATTGTTCAAACATTGGGAAAAGAGGGCTTAGCACTGGAAACTCTCCCCTCCACATTTAAGCGGGTAAAAGAAGTGTTCACAAGGTGGACTTCGAAGGAGAGTACTTGAGGCTGTTTTCTTTGTCGAAATCAGTTGCGCTGTGTCAATAACATGTCAACATGTTTAAACTATAACATTGGGTTGTGTAAATAATTCAAATAGCAGGTTTTCTTATGTTTTGTAGATTGGAGGCTGCTGTAATCTTAACGTTCTTTGTATGCGTGACAACCGTTTAACTAGAATTCCTCCAGAAATTTCAGCTGCTACTGAACTTCATGTGCTAGATGTTGCTGGAAACAGGTGAAGTTTTATTTAACATCTACTCTTATTGATAGTCTCATGTTTTGTTTACTTTAAGCAGCATGGCCCCAATTCACTAAGCAATTTAAGCATAACAAATACCACATGTACAAGGAAGTCAGAACATGTTAACTTCAATTCTTAAATCATTGTATTTATGCGCAATATTGTTCCACTGTTGTTTAAAATGGCTCATGAGTAAATAGTATACCAGGGACAGGGAGTGGGCGCTTTGGGGCACAAATTCCCTGGAAATGGTCAGCGATTTACTCCTGTGACGGGCAGGAATAAATCCCTATCCAATGTGGGAATGAGCAGGGAACAACCCTGTAGGTGGTGGTGTAAATAGAACCATTTAGAAGTTAAAATATTCTACGGGACGTGGAATACTGTGCATCAAAGGTTACCCTAGCTATTTACCTTGGTTCCTTCGAAATTTAATATAAAATGCTGTCTTTGCATCCAGCACGTTTTCATCATTTGTGTTTTTTGCTACCAGATAGGAGGCTATGGTTCGGAACAGTCCTTGTTTTACTTTAGCTGATAAGGTTATATATAATGTTATATTTAAATTGGTGCTTTCATTGAAACTCTTAAAAGAAACAGCACTCATGTTACACATTAATGTTTTTCACATGCTGCATGTCTTATTTTTGGAGAGAAAGCCTGTCAGAGGGAATTTTCTTTGTAGAAGGAATTACCTACAGTTTCTAATATGATGAATATTGAAGTGGCTATTCATTTATTTTTTACTTAGAAAAACCATGACGTTTTTTTATTAAACTGCATCTTCAAACCTCACAAGAGATGTCATGGCTCGCTAGGTCTAGCTGCAGTGATGAAGATCCGGGTCTTTGGGCCTGGCGGTGCCGGGCACGCCTGAAATCTTCGAGTTCACCTGCCTTGTTGCACAGAGACACGGAATACTCTGTTGGCATAGAAAACCAAGTTTATTAACTGCAGCTAAGCACAGTTGTCCAAGAAGTTCACCAAGTAGGTTCTCCGGAGACTGCCACTTTACTCCGTGGCTCACAGTCTTTTATAGCAAAAATACATCTGTACAAACATACACCCAATGCACAAAGTTTTAGCCAATCAGAAGAGTTTGAAAACAAGGTGTTGTGCAACCAGAATGCTCTATGATTACATGTTTGTCTGTTATCCAGCCCCCAAAGTTAATCAATACTGGTACCCATGGTTCAGTGTTGTAATGGCAGGACATGTCTGTATGCTTCAAAAGAAAGGTTGTAAAATAGGAAAACAGAAGGAGAGAATGGTGAAGGCCAAAAGATAAGATACGGCAAGAGAAGAATACTAAAGGCTAACAGATAGTTGATATAGAGATTAGGTAGTCCAGACAAGGATTAGTTAGGCCGGCTGTTGTCTGAGATGGGTTTCAAAACAAGGACTGAGGGTTTTTTTGACACGTTGCAGTCCAAGGGGCAGAGACACTTCGTGAATCGAGCAGCCTGTGTAAAGGCAACACAAAATGGAGGTAAATGTAAAATGGAGTTGAAATTTAAGAACCTCAGACCCTCCTTTTGCCATTACGCAGGCAATACACAAAGACTCACGCTAATCTGAATCAATGTCAATGGACATGAGGTCGTCAAGCTGTTGCTGCAACATCATCTTCATATTCTCTGTTTTCTGTGACATGGGTCTTGGAACACACATAGCAGCACAAAGACCACAAATTGCGGGGTCACATTGCAAACAAAGACAACACGAAAAGATGATGCCCAAGACTACTCCAATGAAAGTCAATACCTTCCATCCCCATGCAGACAGTAGTCCCCAAAACCATCGCATCAAAGACCAATTTCCTTCATCCTGGTGAATGGAATCGGCAATGTGGTGTAATTTAGGAATGGCCTGGTATACTGTAGGGGCGTTATCGGGTATATAAATGCAACAACTGGATCCAATCAATTTACAGACTCCACCACGATCTGCAAGAATGATGTCTAACACCATTCTGTTTTGTAATGTGATAAGGCGGTCCGCCTGAAGCTCAGCAGTGATATTACCCAGTGATCCGACAGTTTCATTTATTGTTACTTCAACAACATGAATGAGAAGCCTGATATTTCTACTATTGGCCATAGGTCCCCAAAATGGGAGGAATCCTTTAAGGAAGTCGCTCCTTCTTGTCCTACTGTGTCTTCCAAAGCAATAACCCCTCTACCGTACCTTGTCTTGTGATGTCCCGAAGGAGCTGTATATGTTGGAGGGAGGAGAAAAGCCATATAACTAGTTCCTGAGAAATCGGCTGGTAGCCATGTATAGGCTCTGTCATGGCAAACAAAATATGTTCCTTGGGACGCTACCATTGGTGGAGACGTTCGGGATGTATAGATATATGCGATGTTACAAGTGCTCTTTCCCAATTGAGCCTTAGCACTTTGACCATTTCCTTAGAGACATAAGTGACCTTGGTGGGGTTCAGAATTTATAGGTGGGGATCTTATCATTTTGGCTCTGTCTGTAAGACTAGTGACGTAATGTGTCACATTCCAGTCAATGTATGCTTGTCGTTCGTCAGTGGGGAATTCATTAAATTTCTTATAATGTTCTGACATAGCCACTATTCATTTTATTAGTGCATCATGACTAACGTCAATTCCATCCCTATATGGACCAACAGGATGTCGATGTTGGTTCTCATAGGCATTTGCAAACATAGAGGTGTAAGCCCAAGATGATCCTTTTAGGGAGAAGGGTAGAACTAAATATGGCATTCCTCTATCTGTATTATAGGGTAAAAGTCCACAAACCTAGCAATCGGTGGTATTGATCACCAATTGATGCTGGTGTAACAATTGAATGAAGGAATTGTTGAAATACTCCATTCTCCTAATTTGCTCATGCTCTGGTAGCATATGAAATTGGTGTGGGGAAGCAGTTGTGCGAAAAAGTATGAGCTGAGAGGTAGATATAGGCACAGATGTTGGCTGCAAAGTGTGAGTAACTCAACCCACACAAGCTAATAAAACACATAAAAAATTAAAAACACATAATACTACGCCACATCTACTAAATAATAATTTGCAGTATTTCTTCCTCATTTTCATTCTTTTATCATTTTCTAATTCACCGGAATTCATCTTCTAAAGTGTTGCTCGTGGCAATCTTCCTATCTCACTTCACTGTGGTTATTAGCCGTCCTATGACACTGCAAGTCCTGCAGACCTATTGCCACTACTCAGGTCAGAAACCAAGTCTTCTACCACGACCCTGCAACTTAAAATAAGATGAGTCCAGTATCACACAGGGAAGAAAATATATACAATTCAAAATTCAAAAATAAAATTTAAGAATGAAAATGTAATTCAGGAACAAAAGAAAATGTTTCAAATGTCTTTGGCCACTCTATTCCTCAAATTGAATCTGTCCTTGTTTGGCACAGTCTGGTTTGGGAAAAGTGACTCTGGATCAGTTGTATCTATTCTAAGATGCGATGGTACAGCTTCTTGCAAAACATCATCGTCTTCTTTCTCAGTCCGAGTCCATTCTAGGTGTGCATCGCTAAAAGTTACAAACCGAGGGACTCTCTCTCCTTCACAATCACCTACACCTTCGCGGACCCACTGATCATAAGGTAAAGGCAAGGGTACCTTTTTTGCAATGCATACCATGGACCCAATTCTTTTTCCCAACAACTTTCACGGCTGTACCTGTGGTCAGTAGCACTTGTCTCGGCTCTCGCCAACGGGCTTCCAAATTCCTCTTCCTTTGAAAATTTTTAAGGCACACCCAGTCGCCAGGTTTGAGGGTGTGCCCAGGATCTGAGGAAGCCTGCGGCAAGGTGTCTTGTACCTGCTGATGAAGAACATGCAATTTAGTGGTGAGGTCATGCAAATAGTCAATCAACATTGGGTATTCTATGTCAGAGTCCTTCTTGGGTCTAGGAACACCACAGACATTAACCAGGCGCCCAAACACAATCTCATATGGGCCAAGTCTCACACGAGAATGAACAGCTGTTCGAGTTGACAAGAGGGCCATAGGTAAAGCATCGGGCCAAGCAAGACCCGTGCTGGCCTGTATCTTCGCAAGTTTAAGCTTGAGAGTGCCGTTATAGCACTCTACCAAACCCGCTGACTTTGGGTGGTTTGCCGCATGGAATTTCTGCTTAATACCAAAACCTGCACATACTTTCTGCATGATTTGACCCACATATTCACTTCCGTTGTCACTCAAGACAATTTGAGGCAAACCAAACCTCTGGAAGTATTCTTTCAGAAGGACCTTGGCTGTAGACAAAGCAGTATTATCCTTCAAGGGGTTGGCCTTTATCCATCTAGAAAAGGCGCACACCACCACGAGGACATAGTTCAAGTTGTTGCATCTCTCCATGTGAATGTAGTCTATCTGCAATACCTCAAAAGGATACGTTGGAGGAGCAAAATGGCCTTCTGGGGTTGGTGTCCCTCTTCCTGGGTTGTGCATCAAACAAACAATGCAATGTTTAACAAGATTGTCTGCACATTTAGGAATCCCTGCATTCTGCCATACCGGAGCCAAAAGCTTGCATATTCCTTTCGCACTGATGTGGGCTGGACCATGCGCCATAGTTACTACTGGAAGTACATAGGGGTCTGGTAACAGCCAACGTTGGTGTTCCGACAATTCTATCCAACACCCCACGCATCCAACATTCCCGTACCATCTCTCCACTTACTCAATTCTTTCTCTGTAACCTCTTCCTGAATTCTTTTCACACTTTTTATTGTGTACTCATACATTCCTCCTTGACTGACCCATCTAGTAGGTCCAGCAACATACATATGACTCGTCACATCTCTCGCTGTCTCTTTCGCTATCTGATCCGCAAAAGTGTTTCCTTCACCCACTTCATCAGTGATCCTCTTATGCGCACTACACTTTACATTTGCTATTGGAGTGGGCAAAGCAAGTGATTCTAGAAGGTCATTCACTAACTGACCATGCTGTATTTTAGTACCAGGTGAGGTAAAGAATCCTTTTTCCCTCCAAAGGCGGCCAAAACTGTGGGCCACCCCAAATGCATATTGGCTATCGGTAAACACATTCACTCTTTTTCCTTTAGCCAATACACAAGCTCTAGTCCGAGGTATGAATTCAGCTGCTTGGGCTGAATTCTGCCTAATGCGTGCTGTTTCTACAACTGTATGCAAAGTGGTAACAGCATAGGCCGCAGCTGTTTCCCCATTGGGATGCTTGAAACAAGAACCATCCACCAATAGGATCCCATCCGGGTCCAGGAGCGGCGTATCCATCAAATCGATTCTACCTTTCGTCTCTTCCTCTGTACGGAGAAAGCAATCATGTTGCTCCTGAGTGCCTTTCTCTACTGGGATCGGTAACAGTGTAGCTGGATTTAGGGTATTGCATCGTTTGGTGTATGTGGCTAGCCAAGAGCGTCAGCTCGTACCCAGATAAGCGGGCGCTCGTAAGGTGCTGAGTTTTTGTCCTATTTAGGAGAGTATCTACTGCATGTGGCACTATGACAATAAGAGTATTGTCTAGTACCAATCCAGCAGACTGGCTACGGAAACTGCTGCTGCTGCTGTAGCTTTCAGACAACTGGGTAATGCTTTAGCTACAGGGTATAATGTAGCCGAAAAATAAGCACATGGACGTTGCTTGTCCCCAAATTGCTGTGTCAAGACTGACAACGCGCAACCTTCTCTCTCGTGCACAGAAAGTGTGAAAGGCTTGCTGTAATCCGGAGTACCCAACACAGGAGCAGAACACAAGGAAGTACGCAAATCAGTAAAACTTTTCTGGCATTCCTCTGTCCAAGGTAGAGGTTGGGGTGTATCTTTAAGGGTAAGTGCAATCAAAGGTTTTGCTAACAAAGAAAAATTCAGAATCCATTGTCTACAGTAAGACGTAATGCCCAAAAAGGCAGCACGCACCTCTCTCTGTGTGGATGGTACTGACATTTGTGCAATCGCTTGGATTCTTTCTGGGGTCAATCGCCGTCCCTCCTTCGACAAGAGATGACCTAAGTAGGTAACCTCTTGGCGACAATATTGTAATTTAGAGGGCGAAACCTTATGATGAAGGTCAGACAAGTGATGCAACAGTGAAACAGTAACTTGTTTACAAACATCCTCAGAATCAGCAGCAACCAACAGATCATCCACGTACTGAATAAGGGTGGCACCTGGAGGCAAAGTGAAAGCATCAACCTGAGTTTTCAAAGCCTGACTATTAATGGAGGGACTTTCACAATAGCCTTGAGGTGCACACTTGAACCGAAAACTTCGGTCTCATAAAGAGAAGCCAAAAATATCCCTACTTTCCTCAGCAATGGGAATGCTAAAGAAAGCGTTCTTAAGGTCAATGACCGAAAACCAGGCAGCCGAAGCAGGTATCATTGTCAAGAAAGCAGTGATATCTGGGACGACCGGAAACTGGGGTACACCAATCTTGTTGACCTCCCGGAATCGATCACAAAACGATAAACAGGTGGCTGGGAAGAGTCAGTACGTTTAAGGACAGGCAGAACAGGACTATTGCACACATTTCCCCTAGTCTCTTCAACCACACCTTTCTCAACCAGATCATAAATAATAGCCATCAGTGCTCTCTCACCATCATTAGAAATTCTGTACTGAGGAATCCTAACATTGGACTTGAGGGTGACAACATAGGGTGGAATCTGCAAGAGACCAACATCATTTGGGCCTGTAGCCCAAAGAGTAGCAGGCAGGGAGCGTAATACAAGATGGAGTTGGTCTCTAGACAAATATGTCGGGGAAATCAATCTTTTACCTAAGTAAGGTGTACACCAGAAGGAGAACAATGCAGTGTCTCATATAGTCTTTTCAACAAATCCAAACCCAACACATTCTCACCACAACCAGTCGTTAAAATAAGCGGAGCCTCCAAATCATTAGGACCTATCGAAATGGGCAGAGGAAAAGAAACTGGGTTACGAACAGGGGCGCCAGAAAATCCTACAGAAACATTTGTTAAGCCAAACAAAGGTGCCCCAGGGAGTTTAGAGTGGATGATAGAACTCTTTGTTGCACCAGTATCCAAGAGAAATGGCTCTGACACACCTAGCGCAACGACTTCAACATAAGGCCCATTTTGGTCCACTGGAACTGATATGACTCCCTCACTTTGTCTATGGCTGTCCTAGCTAGAGAAACCCTGATTTTCATCTTCCATGTAATAATCGTCATTATAATAATGGGCAGACTGAGTATTTTGCTGCTCAAAATAATTCATGGAATTTTTAGGCAGAAAGGAACGTTGGTCCTGGGACATTGTACCTCGCCCCCTCCCCCTAGGTGTTGACTGGAAGCCACCTCGGCCTCGCAGCCCAGGCGTACCACCAGTACGCTGCAATAAAACCGGGCAATTATTCTTAAAGTGACCGTCCTCCTTGCAATAGGCGCATTGATCTGACCCAGTGGAGGCCGTGGGACAAATGGCTCAGGTTTCTGAAACAATTTCTGAAATTGGGGAGTCGGCTGAAACTGACGCTACACTGGGTGAGGGGAATAAGCCTGTTGCAAAAGATCTTTCGTCTTTAATTCTTTGGTCTTTTTATCAAGTTTATCCTTCTCCTCCTTATCCCTATTTTTAAAATACTGAGCAGTAGCCAATATCTGGGCTGAAGAAGAAACAGCCCATGAACTTTCGGAATCTTTTAATTTATTAGAGAGTTCGGGAAGCAAATTAAATACAAATTTATCGACGAACAATCGCTGTCCCCCCTCTGTGCTCATATCCTGGCCACTGTGATCACGGAACGTTTCCTCAAAACGAGTAAAGAAGTCGGAGACATTCATCATTCTTCTGCTTACAGGCAGCTAACTTATCCCAATTAACTCGCAGAGTGGGCATCATAGTTTTCATTAAGGTAATAATTCTACCAGGAAGTTGTGCAATTAAATCATCAGGTTTAGCACCGCCCACCTGGAGTCTATCAGCAGTCAGTATAGCATTCCAATCACCTCCTAATTCTTGGACGTGGTCCTCTTTCCGAATCCTGGCCCACAATGGTTGTGGGACAACATTTCCCATCAACATATATATGTCAGCCAAATTCATAATGCAAGCATCAACAGTCTGAGATAATTCTTTGTAGTAACCAGAAGGGTTTTTACGGGGGTCAGGTAAAGACTGTTTAAGGGCCAGCACCTCAGATCTCTTCCAAGGTACATGTACCCATATACGTTGGAAGTGAGCTGGTATAGGCTGATTATCATCCGAGGCTGGAACCGCTTCTCTCCACACTGGAGGAATTTCTCTCATAGGATAATTCTTCAATCTACGTCTAACAGAAGGATCAGGTTCAGATAAGGACCGGGAAAAGAACATTGATCTGAAAGCGAAAAGTGTCCGTACAGCATTCTCAACCTCAGGACCCACAATAATTCCCTTATCAAAATCAGTCCTAATATCCAGCAAACCCTTGGGAGCCAAACCCAATCCTGTAGCCTCCCATTCCTGACCTAGTATGTCACACATGGCATTGAAAACGAATCTTTGTACAGGGGCATCCCACTGCTCAAAAGTATTCATGAAATCTGGAACAGTATATCCGAGATCACTCAGGATCCACTTGTGAGCAAGACCCATTAACGCCTCTCGTTCTTGGGAATCTGGGAGTGAGCTTCGGGTCTGCCTACGGGGAAGAACAGGAGTCAGACTTACTGACCCAAAGAGAGGAGAAAAGAGACCAGAAACAGTCTTAATCATCCGCTGACGGACGGAAGGGGAAGTTGGCAGAAAAACAGGAGATAAGGTATGAGATGGAGCAGGAGATGAGGCAACAGGTAGAACGGAGGTCGAAGGCAGAGAAGGCTGAGGCAAAGAAGTCGGAGGCAAGGGAGCCGAAGGCAGAGGAGCTGGAGGCAGAGAAGCTGGCGGTAGTGCCACAAAGGGCTGTATTGGGGGTGCAGGAGCTGGAGCTGGTGGGAGAATAACAGGTTGCTGGACTGGTAACAAAAGCGGGGGTGCATTAGCACCTTGTACATAGGGCAGGGGCGATCTTAACAAGTGGGACATTAAAGGATCCTTCTCAAGATCAGCATCAGTATTTGGGGGAGAAGTTGGCAGCACCGGGTAACATTTATAGATTGCCATGCGATGTTGTACTTCGAGACTTGAAATTCCCTAGATTGACTAGAGCTAGGTCACCAGTGAAGTTTACATAGTTTGAGGCATGTGTGGCTGTAGATACATATGCTTTAGATACCCATGCCATCTAGTGTTGGGTCTGGCTGTGTGCAAGCTGTTTTTCTTCAAAGAAGTCTTTCGAGTCACAAGGTAGTCTCACTCCTCCTCTCTGTGATAATGCTTATGGACTCCATTGTTAGATTTTCTTTCTGCTGTTTTATTAGGACGTGCCTGCCTTCGCTCCGTTGTCGTCTCTGTCCCGGTTCGTCTTTCAGTTCGCAAAGCCCATTACCTCAATCTGTATTGTTTTCGATCACGTTTTCTCATCTTCATATTTAGTTACTTCTACTTCGGTTTGCTTCCACCGCAGGCCTCGCTGGGCCTCTCCCTTCAAGGCTTCTTTAAGATTTCATCGTAGTCTTTCATGAATGCTCGACTAGTGATGGAACAGAAGCTCTTCTAATACTGGCCACGTTGCTACATCAAATATCCCTGCACCAACCAACTCTTGGTCCATAACCTGTGCTTGTCACCCAAAGACGGGGAAGCGAATTGCGCCATCTGAAATCTTTCCACTTGAAGAAAACTCTTCATGAACGCTGAGTGTGTTGCCTGGAAATGTCTTGCAGAACCATCAATGACATTCCATACATCTTCGATGAAGAACCAGCTGAGGAGGAAAAAAGCCGCCTTCAGCAGTCTGCTGCGATGGAAGAGGCATTTTCCATCGAGGGCAGTTCTGACTTCGACCTCGAAGTCAACCTGGAAATGAAGGATGTCGAACCGGCTCAGCAGCCTGTGAGTATGGTATTTTCCAACCCCATACATTGTACAGATCTCTCCTAGAGACACTCTACTCTGTTAGATCCACAATCAGAGACCCTCAGTCCACCACTGGCTTCCGGCCATGGTCTGCATCAAGCAACTGGTTCAAAGCCTTTGGCATCGAATACTTCGTCCTGACCGACAGCCAGCGCCTACTCTAGCATTGATACCGAGCCAACTGCCATATATGACGACCACGCCTTTGGTGCTGAGCAGAGCTTTGATGCTGAAAATGAGTTTGGATACAAAATCTTCGAAGCCCAAGCTCAGAGTCCGTTTGCTACACGCCCCTGGAGCCAATCCTACATAGACAAGAACAGCTGGATGTGAAACAAAAGCAGATCCACCCCCACACCCGACATATCCTTGCAAAAGCTTCAGCTCAAATGCCTCCTCCACCGCCTAAAAAGAGGCTAACTTTTCAAGAGGCTTTAGACATGTAAATTCCTCCCAAACAGAGGACGAAAGTGGACAAGACCTCCAGCCCTTTACCCCTTCCACCAGCCTCACCACCTCCAGCTTCCCCACCACACTCTGTGGAAGGTCAATTGAACATCTCACCACAAAGCTCTCCTCAATCAGATACTGCTGGGTATGGTGGGGCATAAGATAAATTTGGTCCACCACCACAAGATGACCCCTGGGATGCCTATGATGCTGATTCCCTAGTGACATAGATCCAGACTTCTATCCTGCTCGCCCCTCTCCTCTTGATGGTATCTCGCAACATGTAGTCATAGCCAGAGCTGCTGCGTTCCACAACGTGAAATTACATAAGGAGGTTCTAGAGGAGGATTTCCTCTTCGATACTCAAAGCTGCACAATCTCTCCCAATGTTAAATGTCATGCTGCGACACACAGCATATCTATACTTAAGAATCCTATTATGGCTAAGGTCATAACACCCAGAGTTGATAAAAAAAAAATACAAGCCCTCCCCGTCTGACGCCATGTACATTAGAGATCAGTTGCCACCAGATTCCCTAGTCATTACCACTGCTCACAAACATGCCAACTCTCAGGCTTCTGGGGATAACCCATCTCCTGATAAGGAGAGTAAGCGTATCGATGCTGCAGGGAAAAGAGTTGCACTGCCTGCACCTAATCATTGGCACATTGTCAACACCCAGGGTCTACTAGTGCATTGCAACTGCGTTCACTGGGATTAAATAGAGGATCTCCTCCAGTATATCCTGGAAGAGCATAAGAAACATGGGTAAAAACGTGTCACAGAAACGAAATTCCTATCTAACACCTCTATAGGCTATACATTAGATGCTGTTGATACCGCAGCTAGGGAGATTAATACCATCATCTTACTCAGGCTTCACGTATGGCTTCAAATATTCGGTTTTAAACCAGAAGCACCAAAAAGTGTACTAAATATCCCCTTTGACAAGGAACATCTCTTTGGGCCTTAAGTAGAAGCCACATTAGAGAAGATCAAAACAGATATGGAGATGGCGAAAGCATTGGGTGCCCTTCAGACACCTACTCCTCCGGCTACTTGTCACTGTGGGTTACTCCGGCTACTTGTCACTGGGGTTTTCACTAATGACCCCAGACTAGAGATTGGGTCCCCTCTGCCCCTTTCCTGGTCAGATCACTTAGCAGTTCCTCTAGAATTCCTCCCAGGCTCCCTCTCTGCCTCCCACACGGACAGGAAATGCTGGGTTTTAAAGAGGAACTACAGGGGTTTGACCAACGAATCCCTTGGCCCTTTTCTTGCCAGCTTCAACCCTCCCCCCTCTCAGGATATTGACACCACCGCCAGTGAGCTTGCAAGTACCATTTCTCTGGCTATTGATATCTTAGCCCCTCTCAAATCTCATTATTGTGCCAGGAAAAGTCCGTCAGCACCCTGGTACTCTGAAGCTCTTCGACTTCAGAGACAGGAGTGTAGGAGACTCGAAAGGCTGTGGAGAGCTCAACTCGATGCCGATCTCCGGATCAAGCATAAAAACCTCCTTAAGAGCTATAAAACAGCAGTGTTAGCCGAAAAACAAATGTACTTCTCTAAGTTAACATCATTTCTTTCCTGCCCTGGAGATCTCTTTAAGGTGGTAGAAAATGTATCTCAGGTCCAACACCCTGATCCCATAATACCTTCTCAAGAACTCTGCGATCAGATTGCCACTTTTTTCCACACTAAAATCTCGGACATTTATACTGCTCTCCAGAGTCATAATCTCACCCATGTCCCCTATCCCTCTTTAGATCAGCCCTTAGCCTCCGAAGATATCTTGACCAACTTCCCTCCTCTCTCGACTGAGACACTGGGCAAATTACTAGACTCAACCAAGTCTGGCTCCCCTTTGGATCCCTGCCCCCTTAAAATCCTTAAAAATTGCAGGGATACCCTACTTCCTCCTTTGATGGAAGTTATGAATAGAGCAATCTCTAGTGGGGAATTCCCAGCCCCTTGGAAGACTGCCATCTTTAAGCCCCTTTTAAAAAAGGCCTCCTTGGATCCTGGGATTCTGAAGAATTTTCGCCCCATTTCTCTTCTTCCCGCTCCAGCTAAGATGTTGGAGGCTTATTTAAACCACCATCTTAGCGCCTTTCTAGATAAGACCTGCCTGCTTGATCCATCTCAGCATGGCTTTCGAAAGGCACATAGTACAGAGTCAGCCCTTACAGTGGTGGTCAATAATATCCGCGCCAAGGTTGATAGTGGTCAGACCACTCTTCTGATCCTACTCGACCTTACGGCAGCATTTGACACCCTGTCCCCCACCATTTTGGCCGCCCGCCTCAGTGAGACGGGGGTGAAGGGGCCGGCTCTTAGCCTCCTCACTTCTTTTCTTAACCATCGGGAGCAAAGGGTCAAACTGGGTGACTTCTTTTCCAATGCCATGCCTCTGCAATGTGGGGTACCACAGGGCTCCGCTTTGAGCCCCACATTGTTCAACATCTACGTGGCCCCACTTGCTAGACTGGTAAGATCTTTTGGACTGGAAGTACTCTCATATGCTGACGACACCCAGATAATGGTCTCCCTGTCCCATTCTGTTGAGACCACGGCCCTAAATTTCCAAAACTCTATGGAAGCTGTGGCAGGCTGGATGGCCTCGAATTTTCTTAAATTGAACGGGGAGAAAACGGAGATCTGGATCTTCGGGGGAAAAAAGGAGATCTGGTCAGATGATTGGTGGCCCCAGACTCTTGGATCCTGTCCCCAGCCTTCCCTCTCTGCCCGTAACCTGGGAGTCATTTTTGACACCTCACTTGCTTTTGATAAGCAAGTAAGTAGAACTGTTGCAACCTGCTGTGGGGTCCTGAGAATCTTAAGAAAACTTACTCTTTACCTCTCTCCTGATGCCCGGAAACAGGTGGCAGTTGCCCTTCTATCCTCGCGACTGGACTACTGCAATGCTCTTTACCTTGGCATGAGCGCTAAACTTCTCCATCGCCTACAGGTTATCCAGAACGCGGTAGCAAGATTTGTTGTCAACGCCCCCAGGCGCTCCTCCGGGACCAGGATCAGGAGAAACCTTCACTGGCTCCCGGTGTATGCCAGAATTAAATTTAAAATCCTGACCATCACCCACAAGGCTCTTCACGGTGCTGGCGCTGAGGGCATGAGGACTCTTGTGTCGTCCTATACCCCAGGCAGGACACTACGCTCCTCCGGTCAGTATCTGTTGTCTATTCCTCGAGTTGCCAAGGCTAGATGGGGTGGTAAGGCATTCTCCACACTTGCCCCCAGACTTTGGAACGAGCTCCCCCTGGAACTCAGGGGCCAGGCTTCCCTGCTGCTCTTCAGAAAGGGCCTCAAAACCCTGCTCTTCACTGAAGCTTACTCTTAGACTTTTTTTTTCCTTCTCCATTTCAGTACCTGGTTATTATATTCCATCTTCTGCGCCTTGACGCCTTTGGGCAAAGTAGCGCTTATATAAATCGCCTAACAATCAATCACTGTCCCGGTTATCGTGGGACTTCAAAGGAGACTTCCTTCGATGTCTCCTCTTCCTATTAATGTCAACAGGGCCCTAATACTTCCCCAAAGGGCTACTACCGAGGTTCCTACAGGTGCAACAATGCCAAAGGTATAGGTAAGGATACCGCCCCACGTGGAGCAATACCCTCCACCAAACAATGACATCCCTTTCCTACCCTGGTCATATAACTAACGCTTGTTGTGGTTGATTACAGGATTTTTTACCCATATGGCAAGAAATGACATCAGACCAGTAGGCGTTAGTCATATCCAATATGGCTATTGTCTGGAGCGCACTACCACACCTCCCAGCATTCCATCTCCCACTCACAGGCTATCACTGGTACATCCAGCATTGCTCAAACAGGAAGTCTAGGCTCTTTTGCTCAAAGAAGCTATCAAATCCATCCCTCCTCAATACCAGGGCTCAGGGTTATACTCTCTATACTTCCTAATACCCTAAAAGGGCGGATCTTAACTGTCAATCTTCGATCACCACCACTAAACGATTACATCCTGTCAGAACACTTCCACATGGTCACCTTGCAAGATGTGACCCCACTTCTCCAACAGGGCGACTTCATGACTACACTAGACCTGATGTCACCTATTTTCACATCCACCTAGCTCACTGAAAAAACCTCAGGTTCATGCTAGGTGGCAAACATTACCATTTCAAAGTCCTCCCTTTTGGGGTGACAACTGCACCCTGAGTTCATCAAGTGCCTAGTGGTGGTAGCAGCCCATCGACGCAGAAAAAAAGGCCATATATTTTTGTATCTGGACGATTGGCTTATTAAAGCCAGCACTCGTCAACCTGCTCCGATTACAAAAGATCTGCTCCACTGCTTGGAAGTCACCATCAACGTTTCCAAGTCACACATACATCCTCTACAGGTTCAGCCATATCTAGGGGCCATTTGAAGCACACAAATTACATTAACCTATCCCAATTCTGCAAGAGTCCAGAATTTTCAGACATTACCTCAATTTCAGTCAAATCGACAACTCACTGCGAGGACAATCATGGTCCTATTAGGGATGATAGCAACCTGCATTGCCATAATACCCTATGCCTAAATACACATACATTTATTACAGGAATGTTTAGCTCGACAGTAGTCTGTCACAGGGTCAGTTATTGGATCTAGTGTTGATAGAATGCCAAACTCATCACTCTCTGCAGTGGTGGATTACCAACAGGGATGCCTTTTCTCAACCTTGTTTCCCACATAACTATCACAACGCACCCATAACTAACTGGATGGGGTGCATATTTCAAGGATCTCACAGTGTGGGTCTCTGGGAAGCCAAGCGTAGGGGTCTCCACGTCATCTACCTAGAGCATCAAGCTGTTCACCTAGCTTTGAAAGCTTTCCTACCTCACCGTATTCACAGGATTGTCCTAGTCCGGACGAACAATATGGCAGCCATAGACTATCTACAAAAGCTGCGAGGGGCGGGGGGGGGGCTGAGACATCACAAAGTCTCTGCAATTATCTTGTCAAACATAGACCATTTTGAGATGAGCTTTACAGCAAAAAAATGCATCTGTTAGTGGAATACCTCCCAGGCACAGACAACGATTTTGCAGACCTCCTCAGCAGTATACAGCAAGAAGTCCACGAGTGGGAACACCACCCACACTTCCACAGATATGGGTTCCCACAGATGGACCCCTTCACAACCGCAAAATACGCTAAATGCCTAAACTTCACCTTCAGATTCCTACCTACACCCACTATCCATGACAATGCACTATGGATGGTTCGCAAGCTCATCGATTAGCTCCTGCATCGAAGGGCAATGCGTAGTTTTGTAGATTTTGATGGTTCTGGACAGCAGAAAATTACCTTTCAAGGAGCCAGGACTGCAATGGCACCAGTTGGCAGGGCAGGCCTCACAGATGGCAGAGTCCAGGTGGTGTTGCAGGGTTGAAGGAAGCATTTGATGGTCCTGAGACTTCATAACAGGGTTGAGTTCAGCATGCCCTTTTAAAACTTTAGATTCAGTGGTCCAGTCCTTGCCCTCAGCAGGGCAGAGATCAACAGGGCTGCAAAGCAGAAAAGAAGCTCTTTCAGAGCAGCAGTCAAACATAGTGGCAGTCCTTCTAGCACAGCAATCTTTACTTCTGGCAGAGTTCTTTACATGTCCAATAGTGTACTCTTAGTAAGGTCAGAGGCCCAGTACTTCTACCCAGTTGTGTCTTTGAAGTGGGGGGTGACTTCAAAGCATGTCCCCTTTCTTCCCAGCCCTGGCTCCAGACCATCAGCCCTTTGTGTGGGAAATAGGGCACTGCCTATTCAAGTGCAAGTGTCAACTCCCCGTCCCCCCTCCTGCCTAGAATGCAGATGAATGGAGAGTCCCCACACCCACTCTTCCTTTGCGTCTGGCTGTCTAGAGGGAACACACAAAGTGTAGCTGTAGCCCACCCTAGACATGTATTGGAAACAGGTTTCAAGGTACACAGAGCAGTAAAAGTAGAGAAATGCCCATTTTCTGAAAAGTGCCATCTCTAAATCTGTGATGTTAAATCCTTTGTTACCATTAAAGAGGTTTTATAATTTACCATTCCAAAGATATAAAACATGATGCATCTACTCTTTTCTGATCAGGAATCACACTTAAAAGTGTAAAAGGGAATACCTAATTGACCTATGAGAGGAGTTAGGCCTCACAGTAGTGAAGAATCAATGTAACTGTTTGTCGCTACCAGGACATGCAAAACATAAAAGTCCATGTGCTACCTTTTACTTGCACAGCGCCCTGGCTTTAGGGCTACCTAGGGCCTACCTTAGGTGTGACTTCGGTGTAGTAAAAGGGAGAGTTTCAGCCTTGGCAAGTAGTTTTAAATGCCGAATCGAAGTGGCAGTAAACTGCCCACACAGGCACAACAATGGCAGGCTTGAGTCAGATTTGAAAAGCACTTCTACGGGAGGCACAATCAGTGCTGTGTGGGGGGCACAATCAGTGCTGTAGGCCTGCTAGTAGCATTTGATTTACAAGCCCTTGGGTATATATGCCAATTTACAGGGGTCTTACAGATAAATTAAACATGCCAAATAGGTATAAACCAATTCTACCATGTTTAGAAAAGAGAGCACAGATACTTTTACACTGGCTAGCTATGTTAAAGTGTGCAGAGTCCTAAAGGCAACAAAAACAATGTCCGAAAAGGTTTTGGGTGACCCTTCAGAGATGGACATTTTCCTACATACGGTAACAGAAGTTATTGGGCTTAAAGGTAATTACTGGCCCACTTATAATTAAGAGCCTTTATTCCACTAAGTGGCACTCAGTAATGGTCCCCATACTCCTCCTAAGATTTTCTTTCACCGACCCATTTTAAATGATTCCCTAAGGACTAAGTCCACCACACTAGCCTTCAAAAAACACTGCAGTTTGAGACGACAATGGCAACACATGTGACAGTCCCATGTAGTGCCAACAACTCAACTTTCTTCATTACCACTTATTGTTACTGCTCGACTAGCTTGTAAATTCTTCAGATATACACTTCTTCCATTCCCTCCCTTTTAATGGGACTTCCTAGACATCCAATCATATGTTTAGCCACCAGTGTGATGTGGAATACCCCTCTCTGGTGTCATTCTGCTGGTTCATCTGTGCTTTTCAGTTCTTATTCAACACCTGCAATGAATGAAGTATTTTTGTCAGTTCAAGTGGAAGCTCTGCATACAGCCTATTTCTGTAATTCAAACGCATCAGCAGGAAGGTGTCGATCAGGTTGCTAGATGAATTACACTGTCACGTAAAGGCGACCTCGATCAAGGGATTTCCCTCTGTAGCTATTTTACAAAAGATTCCTTGGCTACACTTAATCTTATCTTCTCCCTAAACTGTGCTGCCTCTACTAACTTCAATCCTAATAATACACCTTCAACCTCCACTCTCTAATTACTTGCCGTTAGTGCATTGGCATGTTTTGACTGCCTCTTAAGCCTGTTAGCTTAAAGAGGCATTTACCTCCAATATCAATAGTTCTTAAATCTTTTAGAGAAACGTATTTGTGGCCATATGTGATGATTTGTTGAATCACGAAATAGGTTAATTTACTTTGACAGCCTCTATTGTGTGGGCAAGGGGAGTTCATTGATTTTGTGACTCTTTGTGTATGTGTTGTGGAAAGTGGGTTACAGTAATTACAATGAAAGTATTTGACCGAATTCTCTGTTATAAAATGCTAATTTTGTGATATTATTTTTAAATTAGGCTGCTACATCTACCTCTTTCGTTGACTACATTGAAATTAAAGGCACTGTGGTTATCAGACAACCAGTCCCAGCCTTTGCTGACCTTCCAGACCGACACAGACCCTGAGACAAGAGAAAAGGTGTTAACGTGTGTTTTACTTCCCCAAATGCCTTCTGAGCCTGATGGTCAAGGTAAACTCCTTTTAAGATATGTATCATGTGCTCTTTGACAACTTCTAATAGTAGTTGCTCTCGTGCCCCTATTAAAAAGGGGATCTTCACCTAATCTGGAGCTGCATTTCCGAGTTTGTTTGACATGGGTTAAGCAAGTCTGTAACACCCAATAAAACATGGCTTGGTTTTCATGATTGCCTATTAATCATGCATTCAAAGCTAATCTCAGTCAGTAGTCAAAATATCAATAAAAAAATTTATTCGGGTGTATCAAAGCAAAATATATATTCATGGTACATAAATAAAAATACAGTTTAAAAAGTTGACAATCATAGTAGAATATCATTTAGATAATAAGTTCATTGAAACATCACAGGGTTCGTCAATTCGCCTAATGACAATGATAAAGTCAGTAGTCCCAATGACATATATTTACTGCTCATGAACGTTTTTTGTATAGGATTACGATTGTTTAATGTAACCAATAGAAATGTGTAAACCAATTTGAGCATGTAAAATCCATCAGCTCTCTTTGAGCAGTTTGTAGGAGCTGACATGACTTTGCCAGTCAATGTTTGTCTGTACGTTGTTTATGGAATGTATCCTGATTCTGAAGATAAGGCATCTTCGTTTCCTCATTGCATTACTAAAGTCATGATATATATTTTTAGTTTACAGAAGTTATTTATTTTGAGTCCCTTCCGCCATCTGAGATTACATGTGTTTTCTGTTGAGATAACGGGAAATGTTTCTCAAGTTTGTGCAGGGTCAATTGAGAGACTCAGTTGGGTAGTTTATAGGAATGCTTTTGCTCAGTTAGACACCTGATGAGCGTTCTGAAGAGATTTCAACTATGATATAAATGGCCAAATGAATGTGTGGATTAGTCTACATGTAGGAAGGGTAGATGACCTGACTTAATTTGATTTTTTTTGTGCCGCATAACATGCAAGGCGTTTTGCGTTTGTTTAGTTCTATACCCTAGTTGCAATCCGAAGTGCGCTCTATCCTTGTGGGTTCAAAGGACATTACTGTACAGAGTGGTTATTCTACCCCAAATCTTCCTCCAGTTACGATGGAGAGAGGATTACTGATAGAGGTCCTCTTAGTCACAATGAGTCAAAAGACGCAGTAGTCAAGCTCAGGTTTGCCTCGATGAGCCTGAAGGCATTCTGTAACTGAAAGACCATTAGGGTTTTTTAATGAGTGAGCGATATTCTTCCTTTATGAACGAATGCGAACATCCTGGTTTAGTGGAATTTGGTGCAATTGCTCGGATTTAAAATGTGTGTGAAAGTTTATTCCATCAGCATAAATCTGTCCCCAGGCACACAACAGTCCTCCTCCCTCCACGCTTCATGTGCTTTACGCCTCCCCACCTGGCAATTCTTCCTTTTGCCCAACGCATTTCTGGGAATTTCACCCGTCGTCAGGGGCTTGCATCCAAAAGACACTCGTATGTGCACCATACTTCCGGATGAATTTATTAGTACTGGTCCCTTGGTGGGCGTGTGTAGTACATCGTCATGCCATGATTTTTGGGACTTGTAGTCCGTTTTGGTGCAATGCAAAAATGTTTTGGAGGGCTGTGCCAGTGGACTTAATCTCCCTACAGGGCCCCGAGGCCCTTGTTTTACTCCCTCCCCAACTCCTAGAGTTGGAGATATCGTAGTAGGTACTACAACTTGGGCTGTATCTTGAGGTAGAGGGGTCATCATAGAATCCACCAAGTCGTTTACTCTAGATGTAATTGTACTCAAAGGATGAGCAACTGGTTGATCATTCCCGAGTATTGGACTTTTATGGACTAGGAAGTGTTTTTCGATGGCATTTAATCTACTGTCTATCAGCTCGAGTTAGGCCATTAATGGAGAGATGAAAGACCTAAGCCGTTCGTCCATGAGCCTCATAAACTCAGTCATATTACACCCCTGGTTAGCCCCTACTTCTTGCGCAGTCTGCTCATTTCTTCCTGGGACTCTACCTTCAGTGGCTTTAGGTAGAACATTATCTTGCTGACCACCCAACCCAGATGAGGAATTTGTATTCATAGGTTGTTTAGCTTGTTGCCGGCTTCCTTTGGGAGCATTGCTAGCCTTTCTCTTGCCCGTTACGGTTTTAGGGTTACTCGCCGGCATAGCCCGATGTTGCCTAGTGCGTGTTACCGGGGGCGAAGGAGGTAAACTAATAACAGGAGATGGAACCGAACTGATAGATAAACTGCCGTCTAGAACTGACCCGTTGGTAACCTGCGGGAGATGTATGGGAACAGATGAAACAGCAGGACAATCCAACATCTCTGGAATTAGTATTGGAGGAACAATGTGACAAGATGGGTCCAGGGACCACCTCCTTTCTACAAGTTCAATTTCCTTGGCCACAGCAGTTTCGGCTAGTTTGAGAAAGGCATCTAAAGTCCCGACCCCACCAACCCCAGAGCACACTTTAGGGTTAACTTCAGCCATAACAGTACAGTAAAACCTGCCTGAACATAGGTTAACAAGACTCTTAATCCAAGTGTGTCAATACGGTTGGCCTAGTATAACAATGTCTTGCACCTTACTTGTTGTCTCTAATACTGGCCAACCATTGATGTAAGAGTAAGAGGAGTGGCCCGGCCCGGCCTCCTCTGGCCCCGGACGGCCACAGACGGCCCCGCCCTTGTCCCGGGCTTCTCCCGGCGCGTCCAACGGGACGAGGTTCCAAGGGAGCCTTTATGCGCCTCCTGGCGCTTCCATGTGACGTCCGCTGCTGCTGGGAGGTGTAGTCCAGGGAGTAGGAGGGGCCTGACGGAGCCAAGCCCGGCCAGAGGAACAAGCGGAGCAAAGCCCGGCCCTCAGGTTCTGCCACGGGGATTCGGGGCTCGGCGGAGCCAAGCCCGGCCAAGAAGATGTGGCGGAGCAATGGCCGGCCCTCAGGAATGAGTACAAACAGGTGAGCTTCCCCCCGGACTCGGCACCAAGGGAGCCTTTATGCGCCTCATGGCGCTTCCATGTGAAGTCCGCTGCTGCTGGGAGGTGTAGTCCAGGGAGTAGGAGGGGCCCGGCAGAGCCAAGCCCGGCCGGAGGAACAAGCGGAGCAAAGCCTGGCCCTCAGGTGCTGCCACGGGGATTTGGGGCTCGGCAGAGCCAAGCCCGGCCAAGAAGATGTGGCGGAGCAATGCCCGGCCCTCAGGAACGAGTACAAACAGGTGAGCTTCCCCTGCAACTCACAATTTGGAACTCGCAAAATGAGATGTACAACAGTCCCAGGCACTGTTTGCGATTCCAAATAGGGTCGCAATTGACCTGCCTCATAAATATTCATGAGGCAGGTCGCAATTTACGACCCATTGGGAATGGCCAGTAATCACAGGGATGGTGCCCTGCTGGGGTCAGTAGACCACATTGTCTGCAATTGCTTTTTAAATAAAGCAATATGTTTTGCTGAAATGCAGCCATTTTTGCTTAAAGGGAAAACAAGATGCATTTAAAAATGGAAAATAAAAAGCTACCTTGTTATTAAGTCGAGCCTATGCAGCGCTCATGCGCTGTCTGCAAGTCCAGGCTGTAATCGCTCTATAAGAGTGTATGCACCCCTTCTGCTTAGATTGTTTCACTCATACATCGCTTGTATTTCCTGGCTCCTTATTGGTGGTGCTCCCGATACTTCACTTCCGTTTTTAGTTCAGGAGCACGGCAAACTACAGTTTCCTTATGCTGCAGTAATTTGTGTTTCTTTGGGGACTACTTGTTTGAAATTTGTGCTAATGTTACTGTGTGAGTGCCTATTACTTATATGTACACGGGCGCTGCGCATCATGTTTTAGCACTGTGCCCCTCATGTTTTAGCACAGCGCCCCTCATCTTTCTTTGCACACGCATAAAAGGTTCATGGGCGCCGAGCTTTATATTTAGCACAGCATCTACTTTTATGTTTGTTTTTATTACCATGGTGCCCACTTAATGGGCCACCATGCATGTACCTTTTCTTTACACGGGCAAACCCGCTTGTATTTTACATACTATTTCCGTAGCCAGAGGCTGCGCTCAGCAAGACGCCACCCATGGCCTGGAAAGTGCAGGAGCACACGTCCGCCTCTCAAGAGACAAAACCATGCTTTTCTTTGAATTATTAGAAGCATTTTAGACCCTAACTGTGACGTGACCACACAGAACCCGCGATTGTGCAGTTCGGCATTCACTTGCCCAGCTATCATGCCGTCGCCCACCCCCTGAGCGATCAACTAACACCACCTGCGACCGTGCAACATTGGCTATCCATCCCTGGCTTACTTGCTCCTTCCGAGAACCTATTAGGGCTTCTCCGCACGTCCAATTAGACTGACCCGGTTCCTTATCCCCACCGGAGCTCATTCGCATCGTGGCTTACAACGTCCCGCCTGCACTAATTCGGCAATTGAGACTTCCTATTGTTAGGCATAATATCTATGTCCTAATGATGATCCACCGTAACGCTTTAACGGATCGAAACGCCGTTGACAATTGTATACACCTTATACATTGCACAACTTATGTGTACTTTAAGTGTAAAGGTGTTGATTGTGTTTTGTTGTACTTTGACACTGTGCAATTACCAGTGCAACAAACCTTAAGCTTTTGCCTAAAAGCCCTTTGTTCCCTGTTTTGTCCTTTACTGTATGCTGTTCATGTGTTAAGTAGAGCACAGGCTTGTGTCCCACCTTGTGTATTGCTGTGTAAATACCCTTTCTCTATTACTTACAAGTAAATATCAGACCTCTGTCCGGCTGGACATGTTAAATCAATATAGTAACGACTGAGTCTGTTTATTGTTTCTAACTCTCTCTTTTGTAAGGGACCACTGTTGTCTGAAAGACCCTGTAAGGTGGCCCTCCACAACTTCAGGTGCAGCCGATTTACATTTTTTTTTTATTACCATGCCCCTCCACATTATCGGCCACCACGAACATACATTTTATTTCCACGGGCCCCACGCTTTATTTAACCACTGCGCCCGATTGTTCTAATTTACATACTATTTCCATAGCCGGAGGCTGCGCTCAGCAAGACACCGCCCATGGCCTGGAAAGTGCAAGCGCACACGTCCCCCCTCTCAGAGACAAAGCAATGCTTTTCTCTGAATTATTAGAAGCGTTTGCAGACCCTGCTAATGCGTTTCTGCAAGACTTCGGGTGCAGCCGCGTCACAACTTCTGGTGCAGCCGATTTGTTTTCAGCCCTTAGCTGCTCCAGATGCTATCTTGCTTCAGTGTAATTCGCCCTTCTTGGCTGTGCTGGAGTTCCAGTAGGTCATTCTACCCAGCGGACACTTTGTGTGGCTGAACTGCACTAAACGTACGTCTAATTTTGATTTGACTTGTTTTATCTTACTGGGCCATCAACCCAATCTCTTTGAGGGTATGATTAGCAACTCACGTGTTGGTGTACTGTTTTTTATGCCTGGTAATTCAGATGCCAAGATGCTGCATATGCAGGGCTTTGTTTTGCTTGAATAGTTTCATCACGATTGTCAAAAGGTTAGGGATATAATATGAGATTTTTATATTTAGCATGTTAAGTGTGAGTGGTCTGAATGTGTGACAGGTGCCATTGCTGATACTCTGCTAACCCTGAAGCTACTGCTGCCTCTTGCTATATGGGTGTAAATTGATAAGCAGTCTTTTTTATTTATGGTCATAGAGTGCATCTCTATTGTTTAGCTTGGGGGCTACTTGAACAGAAGGGCCGCTAAATCAAAAACGTGTGTGTGTAA
This sequence comes from Lissotriton vulgaris, assembly GCF_964263255.1. NCBI lineage: Eukaryota > Metazoa > Chordata > Amphibia > Caudata > Salamandridae > Lissotriton > Lissotriton vulgaris. The sequence goes on from NC_141694.1 coordinate 417,750,621, forward strand.
AATAACGTGGGCTGTTCCAATAGCTGGAAGATTAGGACAGAGGGTAATTGCAAATTAGGTTAACACATGTTGTGCGCCTTTTTCATACTATGGACATTATGAATGTTTTTTAACACAACAATCCTGTTCCAAATCTTTTGGCGGTGTGTGAATTAGAAGCAAGTTTAGTACTTACACAACTATTTAGTGGCTAGATCAGGGCGTCTGAGGCTTCCCACCTGGGTGTGAGGGCCTTCTTTCTGCTGCAAACGATAACGGTTTACCTTTAGACCGCTATAAGAGTGCAAGGATGAGTCACAGGCAGCTGCAAAGATCAACAACTGAAGTAGGTTAAAAGAACAAATAGCACAAGGTCTAAAACACGTTTATTAAAAGAAAAGCAAGCATTTGCAATGCAATAGGTCACGCATTACTGAAAGTTTGAGATATTGTCTTTGCATTATTATTTGCAACGCCAATAATTCAAACTTTCAGTAATGCGAGACCTATTGCATTTCAAATGCTTGTTTAATAGTAGGCAGTGGTCCTTGGGACCACTACCTGCTCTTAAAAAACGTTGGCACCCACATTCACAAAGGGGAAGTGGTCCCTTGGACACCCCTTCCTGTTTGCAAATGGGTTACCACCCCCTTCACGGATTCGGTAAAATACGAATGTTTTGCGACCGTATGTCGGTTACAAAACATTCATACATGCCCCTGCGACTCGCTATTAGGAAGAGACGCCCTTGAAATGCCCCTTCCTAATACCTACTTACAGACCCTATTTTAAGAGTCAGTAATCGGTTACCGACTCAATTGGGTTGGAACATGACAGACATTTTAGTGATCGCAAACGGCCCGATTCTCCATTTCCAGCTGCTAATAATGGTCGTATGACCCAAGAAGTCTTGCCAAGTAACATACCAAGGAATAAATGCTTAACTTGATGAACTTTTTTTTACGTCAAAGGCTCCTCCTACACAGCTCAGCTGTCTGGTTGCGAAAGACTTATTGGGAACATTTTGCTAGCTGACCAGGAAAGCAACTCGCTCATTACCTTCCATTGACATCTTGTTTTGTCATTTTGATTTTCTTGCTATTTGTAGTTTTATTTGTTTTGGCTCGCTCGTCTCCTGTTTGCCGCTCATTTAAAGCACAGTCTGTTTACGATGCCTCTTACTGGTTTCCTTTATCCTTCCACAAGTGTCTGCCCATTTTCCTTCTCTTTGTAAAAGCTCTCTGTGCGAGTGCATGCATTTCGCTGTTCTGAGATTTCTCTCTTGTTCCAGCGCATTCTTTATTGTTAAGAAACATCAACTTCGCATGTTCTGTTCCTGTCAGTACATGCAGTTTCACACTCCCACTTTTCTCCCTCACCGCGCTCACCTTTTTTTTTTCCTTTGTGATTTTTATCTTGGCCCGTGCATGTTGAGCTTTTTTGCACTCGCCTTATTTACTAACATCCATAAACCCCGATCCTTATCCTTCTCTAAGCCTTCACCGACTTTATTTCCCGCTTCGAACCCTCACACCTTCCCTTCAAGTTTTAACCCTTTATGCACCACCGCGTATAAATACATTTTATCAACATTAATTTACTGCTTATCTTCCTTGGCCTTAAGTTCATGATTTGTTGAGTTACGTACTATACCAATACCACTCCATCCGTCACGGCCTTCTAACCTGTTTTAAAGTACAAAATATATTCTTTCACGGTATTGTACCTGTCTTGCAGACTCACGTAGCAAGATATGCTCTCCATAGTGCAGTGCCTCGGGAACGTAGTCTTGGGGACGCATTGAAACTGGATAATTGCTTCATTGTACATTTCAAACAGCAGCCCAGGACCCTGTTTCATTCCTTGCGCAAGGCCCCATCACACACTGTCTACCCCACTGCGCACTTCCAATTGTGTTATACCGGTTTGTGCTGCCAACTACAAACTATGCTGTTTATAGCCGTATTCTTTAGTAACAACAACTCGACCTCTCACCAGGCCCGGCTCCAGGAATTTTTAATTGGGTGGGCCAAGGAAGCATTTGGGTGGGCCACTGCGGGCTCGATTTGTCGCATATATGTCTAGGCAGGCCTGCTTAAGGGCCCTCCTTTATCTCTTCTTAGTCTTACAAGGCCCAGTAAAACTCACTCTTTTCCATATCTTTTTAATTTTATCACTCACAAAAAGTGTTTTTTCCATGTAATGTTCCTTTGATGGGAAGAGGATGTTTCTGAGGTGGGAGTATCAGGCAAGTGACACTTCTCGGGCTCCCTTTGTGCGAGCCTTCAGGGAGAAACCCTCTTCATTACTACCTCCACCTGACCATGGACTCTTCAACGCACTCCCTTACAAGCTTGATTAGTCACTATTCCTCTCCAGTGCCCCTTATCTCACAGATGACCTTGGGCCCGCCCCATATCAGGCACCATCTCCCGGTAAAAACATTAGTAAAATCACCTTCATACTTAAAACATTGAATAGTGCAATAAATATAATTAGCACGCACTTTAAAGTATGTTCCACAGTGGCCCTTATCCACATCGCTGCGGCGGCTATTCCGCCTCAGCGCTAAAAGGGCGGGGCGGCCGCGCGGCGGCCGCATGCTGGTGACAGAACCACTCCGTCACCAGCTGTGCTCGTGATGGAGCGGTTCCGTCATGGCCCCTCCCGCCTAATAGAACGCACCGCGCAGGCGCGGCGGCCGGGCCATGACGGAACCGCTCCGTCATCAGCACAGCCCAACCGCAGCTGATGACGGAGCGGTTCAGTCATCAGCATCGAAGTAGTTAAGGGTCGACTGCTAATTAAATAAACAAAAACAGAAAGGCCATGACAGGGCAGGCTTCAGCGCTGATGCAAAAGTCTTTTTTGGCGCTGCACCAAAAACCTCTTTCACCGTAAATACCTTTACTACCACCTTCCAACAGTGTACCTCATCCATCCATGGCCCCCCCTATTGACCTCTTCCTCGGATTCCCTCACTGCCACACACCACAAGTGCCCCTCATCTCCCCATAGCCCCTCCTCTTTATGACCTCCCCCTCGGATTCCCTCACTGCCACCCTCTCCCAGTGCTCCAGTCTCTCTGTAGCCCCTCCCCATCATGACCTCCTCATCAGACTCCCTCACTGCCACACTCCACCAGTGCCCCTTATCTCTCTGTAGCCCATCCCCTCATGACCTCCTCCTCAGACTCCCTCACTACCACCCTCCATCAGTGCCCCTCATCTCTCCCTAGATCCTCCCTCCACCCCATGACCTCTTCCTCGGATTCCCTCACTGCCGCTCTCCAACAGTGCCCCTCATCGCTCCATAGCCCCTCCTACTACCACCTCCTCAGATTCCCTCACTGCCACCCTCCATCAGCGCCCCTCATGTTTACGTATCCCCTCTCTCATATGCATTTAATTTGTTGTATAGCGCTGCTCATATCAATGTAGTGTGTGTCAGTACTTTACACCACGCACACACTTAGAGACAATGAATCATACAAGTATGTAAATCAGTCTACAGGGAATGTCACATAAGCCAATGAGGATTACAAGGTGTAGGAATCGTATGTCATCCATTCTGGTGGGCAGTATATTTTAAGAAGGTTTGATCTAGGGAAACACAACCTTAGGATTTAAAGAGTATTCCATGGGGATCAGCTTTACTGATAAAAATGTATATCTGCCCAAACATACTCATTTTAGCAACATTAGAATAATGAAAAGCCTTGGGAAGTTCTAACTATACCACAAAACAAAAAAAGTGAAGTTCTAAATATACCATTCATGTTTGTTTGCAGCTCTTTGGTGGCAGTTCATTGTTCACTGCCTTTTGTTAGGATTGTAACTTCTGAAGTAACACAAGGATCTCTGTGAAAAGGCAGTAACCCACTGAGCTATCCACATAAAATACAGTGCATCTGCATTTAAAAAATACTAACAGACAAACGATTGCTCTAAAGCAGGATCATTAATCACCAGCTTTATCTGGGCATTTTGTATTGTTTTATTGTTGACCAGCATCGGCTATGATGAAATGATAAAAACTGTTTAAATGAAGCACATACGAAGTATGTGTCCTGCTGGGGCTGTCAGATTTTAAAAAGAATTTTTTTTGTAACATATTCTCTTACCTACTCCACTAGTCATACTTTGTGTCACAGCCTTATGTGATAAGTAGCTGCAGGGGTCAGGGGGTGACTAGGAATAAACAGACCACTTTTCCCCATGCTTGCTGCACAGAAAAAGAAATATCAACGCAGCAGGGCCGTAGGCAAAGGTTACCAAAGGTTACCTTTGTCAAAGAAAGGATTTGTCCCCTTTTACCATGCAGAGATGAAGGGGTAAAAAACTAAACAAAGCCTCCTTAACATGTAAATGGTCTTTTAAAGACCTGTTCAGTACTTTGGTGCGGCTGCGATAATCTTAAACTGTCTGTGTGTGTGTGTGCGCCCGGGAAGCTGTCTCCCCGGGCTGACACACATGACCAGTGCATTGCACGCCTGCCTTCAAGCCCTCGCTGCGAGGGCCAAGGCTCCTGTTTGGGTGGGCCAGGCTCATCTTTGGTGGGCCTGGCCCACCCGCTAGAACCGGGCCTGCCTCTCACCCTTCTTCCGATCAGCCCCATCCCCATCAAATACCCCAGTATTCCTCTCACGACCCTGCATTTGCCCTTCTTGTTCAGGGGCATAGGTTCCATTGGTGCAGCATGTGCCATGTGCTTTTCATCTCGACCCGTGGATGTTGGGATTTTTGTCACATGTCTTATTTGTAAACAACCATAAATTTTGATCCTTGTCCTTCTGTAAGCCCCGGCTCTGCCTCTCCGTTTTCCATTTCCAAGCTTCACACCTTCCCTTCATGTTTTGTTTAACCCTTTAGCCGCCAGTATGTGCAATTTCATTTTATCTGCGTTCACATGCTGATTATGTTCCTGGACTTTACTTTTACCATTTGTTTAATTATGCACTTTATCAAATCCACTGTATCCTTCATGCCCTTCCAACCTATTCTAAAATACAGCGTATGCTCTTTCACTGCCATGTCCCTTGCGTACAAACCCACCTAGAAGAACATGCTCTTCTCAAGCTCCCTCAACACCCCGAAAAAAAACATCCTTCACCATCATTCGCTCCTGCCCATAGCCTGCCCAAGTAAAGTTAGGGAGCAGTAATGTCCCCAGGTGCAGTGGCACCATGACCCAAAAAAACTTCCTTACCAGATTACAGCTTTATTTCAAAATACAAACAGGAGCCCATTTCCTTCCATGCACCACAGCCCATATGACACACTGGCTATGCCACTGCATGATTTTTAGGTTTCGCCTCGTCGAAAGCTGCGCACCGCGCAGCTTTTCGGCGCAGGCGAAAACCTAATGAGAATAAGTATGTGCTTCGGAATCCGCCCTCTGTTCCATTGGCTAACTCCATAAATGGAGGCTAGCCATTGGAACAGAGATCTGTCCGTCATGGCTGGACCAGATTCGTGGTAATCCCGCGATTTCTTCCCTCTCCTGATCGTCATCGCGGTGGTGGGCGTGTTTCTTTTTAGGTCTCGTAGCGATACAGCGCGTCAGCGCTGTACTCGCCGAGATCTTATGTCAGGGAGCATGCTTCCCAGGAGACAGTCTGGGTCGCGCGCTTTGCCTTTTCCGCCGGCCGCGCGCGCGCGAACGCGCTCGCCGTGTCTGTCTCCTGGGAAGCATACATACACAGGCACCCTCTGCACGCATGCGCACACACAGACACACACACAAGCACACATCCACGCACGCACACATACAGAGACCCCCGTCGCGCACACACACACACGCTCCTCCGTTGCACACACACAAGCGCACCGCCCCCCATCCCACTTACCGCCAGTCCGGTCTTTCCCCTCATCTCGTGCACAAGCTGCGCAGGACACCAGTTTATGCATCCCCTCTCCTCGCGCGCCACAGTCCACGTCATCACGTCATCACTTCGCCCGACAGAAAACGTGCCACGTGACGTCGCTGGTGGTGTTGTTATTCTGTCCCAATATGGCGTCTATCATGGAAGGTCCGCTAAGCAAATGGACGAACGTTATGAAAAGTTGGCAGTACCGCTGGTTCGTGCTGGATTACAACGCGGGTCTCTTGTCGTACTACACGGTAAGGGAGCGGCAAGTTCTACGTGACTTACTTTTTGGGGGTGTCTAATGCATGTGGGCGGGGCATCTAATTTACAGAGGATGACTTTTGGAGAGAAGCAGAGTGGAGGTCATGTGCGATAAAGTGCCTGGCAGCAGCAGAGAGCGCTGTGCTGACATCAGTGACAGTTCTGCCTTCGTAGCACCCTCACGCAGGCCCCGTGGTATGGACAGCGCCTTGCAGTAATGGCAGATGCACTCTCGGCGCTGCACAAAGCGTCACTATCTCAGTGTGCATTGGAAGCCGCAACACACACTAGACCGCGCCTAGAGGTAGTAATTAAGTGCAGTGTGCCCTGCCAGCTTACAAACACACTGCCGCCATCAAGGAGAGTCACCAGGCACTGCGCTGCTGCTCGCTTCAAGGCACCTAGGCGTGTGCACACAGCGTCACTCAGTCACGCTCTTCCTCTCATCCCATTCTTTGCCCAGTTGTCTTCTCTTCTTCTCCATTTCAACCTCTTCTTTCTCTATGCCTCCTGTCTCATGTGCTCCTCCCGTGTTTGTGTGGTTTCTCGTTTGTTTTTTTCCTCTCTCTCCACAGTGCTTGTATCCGTGTTCCACCTTTCTGCTCCTTCAGTGTTCTCCCTTTTCTGTTCTACTTTCCCCTCACCCCACCTTCTCTTTGCCCCTTACCACACCTAACCTTCTCTTCGCGGTCTTTCCACATCTTCCTTTTACATACTTTTCCCTTCTCCCCTGTCCCCAAGCTGAAGACAGTCAAGGGGGGTTGTAAATCCTGTATTTGTAAAGCACGAACAGTTACCCGGAGGCATCCCGGCGTTGGGGGCCGTCAGGAATATTACGCAATTTATTGCCCAGAGTCACATGGTGCTGGGCTGACTTGTTTCCGTTTCCCACCCGCTCCTACATTACGACCGCTCTACCTCACACCAGCTTTTTTATTTATTTATTTTAATTGGAGCTTTTGTGCTAAAAAATATTTATTTTTCTATTTGCCGTCTTCCAAACTGAATTGGAAAAAAAAGAAAACTGGAGCAAAACACACCTATGTAATGTCAGCGAAGTGCGCATACATTCTGATGCATGCTTTTGACAGTGGAATAACTGCACAGCCATTGTGTGGGCATTTTGTTATACATTTTTATTTTGATGATTGTGGGCAGCATCTCAATGCTTTGCAGCCCCACCAAAGGCAATTGGCAAAGCTAATACAGGCTTGAGCAAACTGGGAAACACCCAAGGCACAGGCAGAAGAGTCGATCAAATCCTCAAAACCCCCTGCTTCTGCTCCCACCCCAGCCTCTCTCCATGGAAAGTTCTGTCCTGACGTCCCTTTCCCCTTCAGATACAACTGCCCTCAGCCTGGTCTCCTGAGCCTCCATCTCTGCTCACCACCCATACTTCAATGGTACATTCTTAGACTTTGGTACATCAACAGATGTTAGATTTTTGCCTCACTCTTTAGGGTCTTGAACCTCAGTGACATCATCCAAAAGAATATAGCATCTCAGGGGCCACAAACACAAGCACAAAAACAAAGCAGGGAAAGAGGACTTCCGACCATTTATTGAGGGCCTCACCCTTACCCACCACTATCCGGTCCTACCCTCTTCAAGGGAAACTCACCTGATTTCCAAATCTCCTCAACAAAGACATTCTTTTGAAACCATATTAACGTATAATACTGATTGGCCCAATCCTTCTGCTATTAGTAACACCAATACAGACTTTGCTAAAAATTTAATGCAACCCATTGTCATATACAATGCCAAAAACTCAAACTTTAATGCTGCGAGACCTATTGCATTGCAAATGCTTGTTTTTTTTTCTGCAGCATCCTTCCTCACACCAGCCGGACGGCTCTCCATGTGAGGACGCAGACCTGACCCGCTCCCTACTCCGAGCCGACACAACAAACCGCCTCCTCCCCCGAAGCCTCTCCCCTCGCGAGGTCGATGCATCGATATCCGTAAAGTTGGGTTACAATATCAGTTGTCTTCTACAGCTCCTTGAAACGGGCTAGACTGAAGCTTTAAGCGCTATACTGAGACCTCCACCTATCATCACATTCATTTTCTTCAACGTGACTGGTGCAAAGGCCTGCGTAATTACGCGTTGGGCGCGCATGGTTTCTGGAAGGTGATTTGTTGCCAGTCTTTCTTGTGCAGCTCACAGGGCTCTCGGTATGAAGCCGTGCTGCCCCCCTTGTGCTGGGAGAGAACAGGCGCTCCTTTCTAAACACGGCCTTGGGGGTTTGCCTTTAATTCCGTACATGGCGCTTGCGTCCGAGCGGTGCTGGGTTTATTTCCATGGGTGTTAGGTTTGCTGCAATTTATCACATAAACGTTTGCTCCAGTTTTCCGAAAAGAAACCGCAGCCCAGCCTGGCTGCTCCAGTGGCAGAACACAAAACTTCCCGAGCCCCGTTCAGCTGCAGGCCGCATCCGAGTCCCGGCTTTGTAATCGGTATAGATGAAACCTGGCAGAAAACTACAGCCCCGGGCTTCAGAACCTGTTATGTGTCAGGAAGTGCACCCTTTGTCTGCATGTTTGGCTGCATGCCTCGCCCCTCCCCTTTTTGCGCCCCCAGATGCCCGCTAGCAATGCAAGTGCTGCCTTTTCTAAAGGCGTGCTTGTAGCAGCAGTGTGTGTCAGCCACGAGGCCCTGACCCACTGAGATAGAGGTGTGTGAGCTAGCAGCCGCCTTTCCTGCCTATCTCTGGTGTACAGACCACTCCAGCCTTTTGAGTACGGACGACTTCCCTGCACTGATTTCAAGTTCACCGTGACAAAATAGCAAAGCAGAGTAGGATTTTATGTTTGTTATAGTTGTCATGGAAACCGTTTTTTTTTAAAATACCTATGCTTTTTTGCCTGCTGTTCGCCCTTTCCTTTGGCGCTGGACTTTTTGACATTTCCTGCGATGTGTTTATACTGTTAAAACTCGACAAATATGCGGATTTAGTCAGTACCTGATGGCTGTTTTGAAATCTTACTTTTGCTTAAATGTAGTTTTTTTCTTAGAGTGAATTTTATCAATGCTTATTCTAGTCCGGTTTATTTTAAACAAACGAACCAGTAGTAAATAAAATGTGGGAGCCTGATTTTTCGAATTTTGGTTACTCCTTTGCCCAGAGTATGTGGATAGCGCTCAGAGACACGCCTGCTGATGAGGGTTTTAAGTTAATTTTATGAAAATGTTTATTTGTAAGGAGCTGTTATAACTGATGCATAGACTTGGATTTACAGACCCTTTTTAGTTGTAAATTCACTCAGTACCTCCATGAAAGGCAACACATAAATGAAATAAACACATTTTTCATGTATTACAAACGATGTTACTGTAGGGCTCTGGTACACAGGTTACGTTGGTCTCAATATAAATAAAAATACCTTAAAACTTCACAAACTCCTGCACGAAGCTTGGTCATTATACTATTCAAGTATTTAGCATTGATATTGTTTGGGTGTCAGACTTTAAAGCACCTCCGGAAGAGAGAGATTATTTCACTGCCGGGGCACAGGCAGGATCCCAGGTGATTGCTCGTGTCGTAATTCAGTCCCTTGATTTTTGTATTCCAGGTGGAAAGGGAGGGGGGTAGTGGGCGTCGGAGAGTTACCTCTTCCCCAGTAGTTCGGGGGAAAAACAAAGGCAAGCTAAATTCAGGTCTCCACTCGCTGAGCACACCTTTTACCTGTTCCTATAACAGGGTAAACACACGCCCCTCCCGCGCCCAGATTAATGGTGTGCTCCCGGAGTGTTTAACAATGGTGCAGAAAGTGCAATATTTACCCAAGGTTGATTGTGTATATTTAGAACAGCACACGCAATTAACAGCTGAAAAGGTGCCTTTTTATCCGAACTGCTGAGGGGAGAGATGAGCTGTCGCTAAGCCGCCGCGGTTATACGGAAAATCCTCATAAGCCACGTTGTTAAGTTTTTACTCGTCCTGCAACGAAGCTAGCTACCAGTTGAAACTTTAAAGTTCAGGAGGAAGAAAGTTCTCTCTGGCGTGTTCTAGTGTCACGCGGAAGAACTGCTAAATGGAAGGACTGGGAGTTATTTCGGCTGCCTCTCTATACCCCATTTCAGAGAGCCGAACTCCCCAATTGGTCTTGTTTTTCTCCTCACGCACAGGGAATAATTACAGCATGTTGTATGCTAACAGTTGCTTCTTTTGTATTCAAGTGAGAAGCTTAGCTAAATTGTCTTACTCACTTCTGAACATCAAATGTTTGAGTAATCCAAGGGAACAAAATCACGGTTTCACATGTGTAAGATGTGAGGTGTGTGTTTACTTCTCTAACTTTTTTTAACCCATTAGTCTTTTGTTGGCCTGCCCACATTAGCATTTTAACAACCCTGAACTGAACTTCTGCCTTTCTTCGGACCTGGGCTCCGTGTGTAGATCATCCATCATCCTGTCTCAGGCCACAACAGGCCAGTGCCTTTGGAGCTGCACCGAGATCAACTGACTGTGAACGGCACAGCTGGCGGCAGCCATTTTGTTCCTTCCATGCCACTGGCGCCATTGTCTGGCTCTGGTAACCAAAGCTAACACCCAGAACGGGAAGCCCTTTTGTTTGCCAGGTCCCGGCTTGTCCTGCTCCATCTCGCTGGGCACACCTGCAGAAGGAGAGCTGGCTACAAAATGGCAGCAGAGTCCTAGGATTTAACCCTTTCACGGATCACCTCTGCCTCCCATTCAGTCCCTTTGTGATTGGAAACACTTGAATGTGACTGCAACTAATCTAGCCTGACATATGTGTTGGCAATGCTTGAAATGGGCAGGTCCTGTCTGGTACTGAATGCCGCCTCATATTTAATTTGAAAGGGACTCCCAGCTACAACATTTTTAATGGGAGACTACCAGCACTTCTGAGGACCAAACAGGTAGGGTCTCTGGGTAGCCAGTACCATCACGTCTATATTTCTATTTAGCACATTGGAGTGTTGAGAGCTACACTGAAGACAGTGGAGTAGCTCCAAGCTTATAATGGTTGGTATGTTTGTCTCTTTTTAATTTAGAACATTCTACCCGTAGTACAACTACACAGGTAGAGGAGCACAGTACCCTAAGGTATAAAAATCCAAACTCATAGAATTATATAATGCTCAAGCATGTATCTTGCATCCTTTTTAGACACTCATCTAATATGTGAGACAGCAAAACCAATACATTCTATTTGAAATGAAACTTTCACCTCCTTGGTATTTCTTTTTTGTCTTTATTTAAACGTCTACTAGTGGCTAGTCAAAACAGGACAATAGATCCAGAAAAACAGCCTATGCTGTTTCGTCCTAATTCACATGGGTCTTCTTCAGGGCAAAATTGCAAGCTGAGGTAATCCAAACACAAAAGGCAAAATAGGCTTTGATTCCTTCCCAAAGTGCCTAGTTCAGTTTCTCTCGTATTTTCACTATGATTTCATCACGTGTTAAAGCCGGCGTAGCCATCAATTGCCTTCACATTCTTTTAAATTTCCCTCTCACACTTTTATTATATGTCCATAAACAATCCATCCTTATGTTACACGAGTTGGTCTCTGTCAGGCCTAGAGTTTACATGGCCCCTTACAGCACTAAAGAAGGCGTACAATGCCCCCAATTCCAAACGGAATTAAACCGGCTAAACGTAAAAACATGAAAATTTTTATTTCAATTAGAATGTATTGGTTTTGCTGCCTCACATATAAGACGAGTGTCTATAAAGAATGCAAGATACATGCTTGAGCATTATATCATTCTATGAGGTTGGATTTTTATACCTCGGGGAGGATTTACTTCATTCAAAAAGGGCTCGAAGCAGGGCTCTATTTTAAACCGGTAAAATTCTTTAGTTAGAGAGCAATTAGATAAATCACTGGTTCTCCGTTCATTCATATAAGCCCAGAAGTAGTTTTTTAAAATCCTTTTTAAACACGAGGTTAGTGCGGAGGGTACAATAGGTCTCACATTTGCGAGAGATTAAGCTAATGGCAATGTAAATGACAATGCCATTTATTTATCTGTTTTCAAAACCAACACATAAATACAGAATTTGTCATTTACAATGCCAATAGCTCTAACCTTTCCAAAGGTGAAACCATTGCATTGTAAATGCTTGTTTAAGTTGACCCTACTAGACAGATAGAAGAGCTTGGTACCTGCCCATTGCTTACCATTGGATGGCTTTTCTGTCACTGTTTTGCCTGCTATTCGTTTTGCCGTTTGTCAATCCTCTCTTTATCCCTCTCATGGAGAATTATCTCTTATTGAACTCTTTCACTGAGTGGCATTCTGCTTCCATTGCTTGCTTTTAACGAACTGCTTTTTTTCTTTTGCGTTAAGCACTGATTAAGAGTGCATGTGTTTTTGTGCTGTCTCCCTCATGTATTGTACCCCCTCTGCATTCCCTGTTGCTCTTGGTCGCCTTTGTACTTCTCTCTCCCGCCTTCACCAGCTACAGAGTCTCATTTTAGTGAAGTGTAGGGACAATTTTAAAAATACCTTTAGCTCGAAAGTAAATATAAAAAATATTTTTAGGTTGAATATTAGTTTTATTTAGTTACTTTAAATGTAGACCAAAATCGAAAAAATGCTACAACACTATTAAATTAATTAACTTTAATTCATTGAAATATATTACATTAAAGTAATTTTTCTGCATAAATAGAAAATTAATTCCCTCCTGAACGAAAAATATTATTTTAATGTGCATTAATAATGATTAAAAGTGATGTATAGAATTAATTAAACTGAATGTAATGATTTTTTAATAGAAAGTAATGTTACATTGTTTTGAAAACAGGTTATTAAATATTTTATATTTAATCATAAATGTGTACTATTATATACGGCTTAACATTCATTTATATCTATTTATACTGTTTACTATTTTAAATAATCTAATTTAATTTACCATGTTTTGCAATAGGGTTTTATTTGAATTTTCTAGCTCTATTGTTTTCTATGGGAGTTTTTTGCAGTAACAGCGGTCGACCATGTGTAGTTTTGGACTTAAACTTTTGTAGTAAGTTACTATAAAAAGTGCATTTGTGAATACCGAATAGTGATAAACTTGATCAAACGTGTAAGTAATGACACCGACCCCTAGGAGCTTATATATTCCTGGTGCCACCGGGGACAGAGTTACAATTTTAAAGGGTCTCTTAACTCGCGTCTCACCCCATTCTTTGCAAAGGTTGCCCCCTTGGTAAAAACAATATATGGAAATTACTTCTTTTGTCAAATAGAAATATGTGACACCATAAATCAATCCATACAATTTAAACAGAAAACCGTGTGCTTCACATCCTAGTGATGTGACTTAAAAACTTTTTTAAAAATATTGCAGATTGTACTGCATGTTGCAAATTATCTGATCATGTTTGATTAACGAGTACTTGTATTCAAACAAGTATTCACATCAGAAATAACATTTCAGGTCAAGATGGCACTTCTAAGAGAAACTAAGATCAATCAGATGCATTTATTTAAAAGAAGGGGGGTTGTTAACTCAATTGGAGACCCAACGTACATTTAAATCATGGTATCAACTTAGGAGAAACATTAATAGACTGCATTGTATAGCCACACACAAATCATAGCAGACTGAGTACCACCAGTATTCACCATGTCGTACTTGCATCGAAGGGTGGACTTACTTGGCAATGAGGCCAGTGATGATCAGGCCACGCAGATACTGTGAGGGACGGTGTTCACCACAGCAGTCAAGTCTAAAAATTATTTATAAGGCAGAGTCAAAAGCCTTGGATCATTTGTATAAAAGTGAAAAAAGTTGATAATCTGTAGGATTATTCATACCTCTTAGAGATCTCTTATAAGTGAGATTCTATATTGATAATTGTAGCTCCAACGAGCATAGAAAGAGTCTCAAAAAGACACAATTTCTAAAAGTCAAATTAAGAGAAATTCATGAGTAAGAGTGTTCTTACTGGACGGACTATTTTCATCAAGAAAGGCAACAGTGAGGATTATGCGTGGGGCCGGGAAACACTGTTCACTGTTGAAAACAGATAACGACTCGCCCTGTTTTATCAGCAAAACGATTAAAGCATATAGCAAGGACGGTCTCAACATGCCCTTTTAGCAAGGATTTGTCAGCACTGAGGGTTAGCTCGTGTCGCCCATCAGTATTGGACCCAAAATTCTAAGACCCAAATATACAGCTCTAGGGGTGAATGAGGACCCAGTCCAAATGGCGTAACGCCAAATGTAAATGCTGATATCTATCAATGATGGCCAAGAACCTACACAGTGAACTTAATGGTCTGTTGCCAGGATAAACCGCACCTAAGTTAAACTAGTCCCGCTACTTGTATGATCTTAAGGATCAAAGCGGCATTAAGAAGCCTCGCAGTACTTACAGTTATCTTTAGAAAAACTGACAGCGAGCGTAATCAAGAAGCTTGCAGTCATCAGGTAACGCCAGAATAAAGAACCATAGAAATGTCTCCGGTATTTAAATCGCATGAACCGGATGTGATCAATATCACCAAAGGAAGTGTAATGACAACTATGTTCAGTCTGTGTAGCCGATAGTAAATGGAGCTGCCATTTTGAAATGTCAGCTTTAAATGCAGGACAATGTAGTGAATACTGGTGCCCACAGCGGCTGAAAGTAAAAAATCGTGAACAACCACACAAGAACACACAACGTGTAATAAAGATTGCGAAAAATCTAATCTGTGCATAAAAAGGTTAAGGTACACGAAAACGTGACCCTACTCGTCCAATGTCAAAATCTCTGCTGAATGAGATGAGGTAAAAGGTTTAACATTCTTTGATGATTGTACAAAGACGTTTATTAAGTATTTTTTCGAGGGGGTGTACACCCTCGCGACCCAGATATGTCAAAGTGCTTATTTGACAAATCTAAAATTGAATCAAACATTGGGTTACATGCGGCCGCCATTTTGGAGCGGTCTACCTTAGTGTTAAGAAAAATACCAAAGTTGGGGGTCAGTAACAAATACAGATATTGTCCCTACCCAACGGTCTAGGTGAACAGTATGTGGGTGAAAACAAACCATATTACAGTTAACCGTTTCAAGGTATAGAGCAATGCATATTTAAGAAAGGTATTGCCACTATTCAAGAGGACTATATCTCCTCTGACATCGTTCACTGTAAATACAACAGAACCCACCATGTGGTATTAATGATCCTTACATATGCTGTATCATTCAGAAAAATGACATTGTTCAAGTTCATGAATTTGTATAGCGCACTACTCACCCAGAGGGTCTCAAGGCGCTTGAGGGAGGGTGAGTGCATTACTTATCGAATAGCCAGGTTTTTAGTTGCTTTCTGAAGGAGAGGTGGTTCTGTGTATGTCGGAGGTGAGTGGGGAGAGAATTCCAGGTTTTGGCCGCTAAGTAGGAGAAGGATCTTCCTCCCATGGTGGATCTGTGGATGCGCGGAATTGCGGCGAGGGCTTGATTGGATGATCGTAGTTGGCGAGTGGGTGTGTAGAAGGACAGTCGTGTGTTGAGGCATTCGGGTCCTAGGTCGTAGAGGGCCTTGTGTGCGTGGGTGAGGAGACGGAACGTTATTCTCTTGTTGACGGGGAGCCAGTGGAGATCCTTCAGATGACCGGAAATGTGAGCATGACGGGGAATGTCCAGTATGAGTCTGGCTGAGGCGTTTTGGATGCATTGGAATTTTTTCTGTAGTTTGGCTGTGGGTCCCGGCGTAAAGGGTATTTCCATAATCCAATCGGCTGGTGACCAGTGCGTGGGTGACTGTCTTTCTTGTTTCGGAGGGGATCCAGCGGAAGATTTTTTTGAGCATGCGTAGGATGTTGAAGCATGAAGATGAGACGGCGTTGACTTGTCTGGTCATCGAGAGGGAGGAGTCTAGAATGAAGCCCAGGTTACGTGCGTGATCTGTAGGTATGGGTGCTGTACCCAAGGCCGGTGGCCACCATGAGTCGTCCCAGGCAGAGGGGGATGATCCTAAGATGAGGACTTCCGTTTTGTCCGAGTTAAGTTTTAAACGGCTGTTCTTCATCCATTCGGCTACTTCTTTCATTCCTTTGTGTAGATTGGTTTTGGCGGTGTTTGGGTCTTTGGTGAGGGAGAGGATCAGCTGGGTGTCGTCTGCGTAGGAGATGATGTTGAGGTTGTGTTGGCGCGCAATGGATGCGAGTGGACTCATGTATACGTTGAAAAGGGTGGGGCTGAGTGAAGATCCTTGTGGTACACCACAGATGACTTCGGTGGCCTCTGATTTGAATGGGGGGAGGTGGACTCTCTGGGTTCTTCCGGCGAGGAACGAGATGATCCAATCCAAAGCTTTTCCTTGTATTTTGACGTTGTTGAGGCGTTGTATGAGTGTGCTATGACATACTGTGTCGAAGGCGGCGGAGAGGTCGATTAGGATGAGGGCAACTGTTTCTCCGTTGTCCAGTAGCGTTCGGATGCCGTCTGTAGCTGAGATGAGGGCGGTTTCGGTGCTGTGTTTGGCTCGGAAGCCGGACTGTGAAGGGTCGAGGGAATTGTTGGATTCAAGGAAGGCGGCGAGCTGACTATTGACGGCTTTCTCAATGACTTTGGCAGGGAATGGGAGGAGTGAAATGGGGCGGTAGTTCTTACGTTCAGAGGGGTCTGCTGTGGGTTTCTTCAGAAGGGCGCTGAGTTCGGCATGTTTCCAGCTTTCCGGGAAGGTAGGGGAGTTGAACGAACAGTTGATGACATCGCGGAGATGGGGTGCGATGATGGAGTCTGCTTTGTTGAAGATGTGGTGGGGACATGGGTCAGTTGGCGATCCTGAGTGAGTGGAGTTCATCAGGCGGATGGTGTCTTCAGTGGTGATTAGGTTCCAGGCGAAAAGGTTGTGAGAGTGCTGTTTTGGTTCGGAGGTGGGTGGAGTGGGCTGTTCATCGGACTGGTTTTCAAAGCTGTTATGTATGTCGGTGATTTTGTTGTGGAAGAAAGAGTCGCAGAGGTCTTGGGAGGGAGTGATGTCGTTGATGCCGGCGGTGGGGTTGGTAAATTCTTTGACGATGTTGAATAGTTCCTTGCTGTTGTGGGCGTTGCTGTCGAGTCGATCCTTGAATGCTGATTTCTTGGTGGATCGGATCAATTGGTGGTGTTTGCGGGTGGCGTCCTTAAAGGTGGTCAGGTTGTCAGAGGTTGGGTTTTTTCTCCAGGTTTTCTCGAGGGTACGACATAACTTCTTGGATTTCTTAAGGTCATCGTTGAACCAGGGGGCCTTTTTGCTACCTTGTTTGATCTGATGGTTTTTCATGGGTGCTAATACGTCAGCGCTGTGGGTGATCCATTGTGTGAGTTTGGTGGCAGCTTGGTTTGGGTCCGATGATATGGCAGGAGGGTTTTGGTTTAGCGATGTGAAGAGTTGGACGGTGGTGATTTTGTTCCAGTTTCTTCGAGGAATAGGTTGTGGGGGGTTGTGGGTCGTGGTCTTTTTGTAGCTGAAGTGAACGCAGTTGTGGTCTGTCCAATGGAGAGCTGTGGTGTGATCGAAGGAGATGTGTTTGCTGGAGGTGAATATAGGGTCGAGCGTGTGTCCGGCAAGGTGGGTGGGGGTGTCAACAAGTTGTTTGAGTCCTGGATTGGCCAGGTTGTCCAGAAGGGTGGTGGTGGTGTTGCTGCCGTTTTTGTTTTCCAGGTGGAAGTTGAGGTCTCCCAGTAGAATGTAGTTCTCGGAGGTGAGGGTATGTGGGCTGATGAAGTCGGTGATGTCTTCGTTGAATTGTGTGCGGGTTCAGGTGGTTGGAGTTGGAGCTGTGTTTGGAGGTAGTGGATTTGGTGTGGGTCCTGGTGCAGGCAAACTTGCAGGAGTGGCAGGCGAAAGGACCATGGGTGTGTCCTAGGGCAGCTTCGCAGCATTGTGGTGTGCGTCCGGGGTTAAGGGCAAAGAGGGTAGCGGCGTCAAAAGTTATGAGGGAGGAGTGGGTTTTGCGAGGACCAGGGGGTCTGGCGCTGGGCGCGGTCCAGGCGCTGACGGGCATAGACTGGCTTACCTTTGGCGCGCCTTCGGCGCGCATGGGGCGCGTCCGCTGCGCGTGTATGCTGGGCGTAGGTCCATCTGTCATAAATGGATATTGGAGGGGCGGAGGGAAGGAGGGGCAGCTGGGAGGCGGGAGCGAGGTGGGGGGACGGGCTGGAGCACAACCACCAAATGGCAGCGACAACAAGGCAAACAGGACGAGACTGGGGCACGATGTGAAAATGCAGCTATGGGCACAATCAGGCACAAATTAAACTAAGGAAGCTATGCGGGCAATGCGAGCAGTGGAGCGCTATGATAGTACACAGGCACAATTCACAATTAAGCACAAATATTATTATAGGCAATGCGAGCGCTTGAGCATTGATTATCATTATACATCATGGAAGTAAAACATGCATTAGAGTTGTATAGCATTGAGACCAGCAATTCTACAACAGCTTACTAATGATGTTCTAGGTTAGGCATGCCAAGGTTTGCCATTCAGTGCAGGAGTTGAGACCTTTTTTGACCGAGTCAGCAAAGCAAATCCAGCGCTGTTCTTTGATGGTCAGAATGCGATCAACATTCGGTTGTCTGATAGTAGGTTTCACAATTTCCACCACCCACCAAAGTAAACCCTTCTCTGTGTGTTTTTTTAGAAGGAAATGCTCTACCAGGGGGGCATTCTCAGTATGACAGCGGATTCTCGACTGATGTTGGAGAATAAGTTTCTTCACTGTCTGAGTAGTTTTGCCGAAATACTTCAGGCCACAAGGGCATTGGATACAGTAAACGACAATTGCTGTGTTGCAATTTGAAAATCCTTTGAGGGTAATAGTTTTACCATTCAATGAGAAGCATTTGAGATTACTCGTGGTTAGACCTGCTGTAAAATGGTTACATTTGTAATGTCCTACAACTGGACTAAGTTGACGCATGTTGTCAATCAGATTGGTGTCTTTATTCCTGTAGGCATGGACTAGTCTGTCTCTGAGGTTTGAGCCTCTTTTAAAGGCAAACATTTGCTTCTCTGTGAATTCTGGTAGATTGGAAAGCAGTGTCCAGTGCTTGATAATCATTTTTTTGATGGAATTGGTTGCTGTCCCAAGAGTTGTGAAGCAAACCAATTTGGATAGAGATGTCTTAGTTTTAACCTGTAGAAGAGCCTCTCGATCGTTATAACACGCGTGCTTGAGGGAACGTTTAAGAAGTTTGTTCGGGTAGCCGCGGGCATGTAGTTTAGCTTTAAGTAGTTTTGCTTCGGTGAAATAGTCTACCCGTCTTGAACAGTTCCTCCGTAAACGGAGGAACTGACCAAACGGAAGCCCATCTCGCAGAGCCTGAGGGTGATGGCTATTGTATTTCAAAAGCGTGTTTCGTGCAGTTTGTTTTGTGAATGTTGTAGTATATAGTTTATTATCTTCACTGGCTTTTATAGAGATATCCATGCTGTTCTGATTGTGCACAAGTGTAAACTGCAAATTGGGATTTATGTTATTAATCAATTGATGGAATTACATGAGGCTTTCACATGTACCTCACCAGATAAAGAAAATATCATCAATGTACCGCAGCCAGCAACGCAGGCTGGCTGCGAAGGGATTAGTGACATCATAGATGAAATGATTCTCGAAATCAGACACACAAATGTTTGCTATATCCGGCGCACAAATTGCGCCCATTACCACCCCTTTCTGCTGTTGGAAATAAAATCTTTCACAAATAAAGAAATTAGGATACATTCTATAATGAAGTTGGTAGGGACCGCATGGGGTCTAGGTCTACTCTCGAGAAGATTGTTAAGAATCTCAAGGACATCAGTTTGGGGAATATTGGTGTAAAGGCTCTCGATGTCCATTGACACCAGGAGTTCACACGTACTGTTGAAGGGGAGATTCTCAACCACATTGATCACAGCCGTAGTGTCCCTAATGTAATGGTCAGCCTCTGTGGCGAAAGGGCGGATAAAGAAATCTGCGTATTGTGCCAGGGGTTTAAGGATAGAATTACATCCTGACACAATAGGTTGGCCAGGTGGACTCGTGAGATTTTTATGCACTTTCGGCAATATGTAGCTTGCCGGAACCGTTGGTGACTTATTTATCAGAAAAGCAGCTTCTCTATCACTTAGCCACCCGCCATCCTTTCCCACTTTGATCAGTTCCAGAAACTTTTTCTCTAATTTAGGTGTGGGATTGCTAGGCAATTTACAGTAGTTTGTTGAGACAGATAGTTGTTTTTGAAGCTCGTTGTTGTATGCGGTCTCATCCCAGAGCACTGTACCACCGCCTTTGTCTGCCGGTTTGATTATAATTTCTGGCCGTGATTGTAGACGGGTCAAGGCAAGTTGTTCCTTTTATAAATTGTGATACACCTGTGTTGGTTTTCTGAAGAGATTATCAATCTCTGTAATGACAGCATTATCAAAAGTAATAATTTCCTTCGCCACCATATTATTCGATGGAAAAAAGGTGGAGTTAGGGTATAAACCTGTTGTGTCTACTCGGGATACTGGAAGTTTATCAGCAAAAAAATTCTTGAGACTAATTGTTCTGAAAAATTTGTACAGTTCTAGCTTCGTTGAAAACAGCTTGTTTTTATTAGTGGGCACAAAGGATAGCCCTTCTGAAAGTTCAGAGATTTCTGTCTCACTGAGTTGGTGTTTTGACAGATTGAAGATATCAATTGTAGTGTTCCCATCCCATCCCATATGTATACTTCTGTTCATAATATTTTGTGCCTACATTGATTTGTCTACTATATCCCCGTTAATTAATTTTGTGATCTATTCAATACAATACCTTTTCAGATATAATTTTTCCGTGTGCTTCTTTCTACTTCTTGTGTTGTTTTTTATTGAATGTTTTATCAATTGAAGAAATTGTGTTGTTATCCTGTGGATACATACGGGTTAGATTTGTGAAAACTAACTCCACTGACTCACGCTAGTAAATTAATCTTAGTAAGCTGACAAACGAAATCCCTTGTAGCTACCCTAACTTTCAATTATTCATTGCCCAAGCCTACTAGGGTCAATTGGGTTACGCAGTACCTCTTTATGTCACCCCATTGTTAGCAACAATTTGTTTACCCCGCACCACCTTCTAAACCTGGTAGGACGCCAACTGCAAAGGAATCAGCAACTTCTTTGACCACACATTCCTCTTGGATTTCCCCAGCCTCCTCGACTTCTGTGACCTCCCAGTGGAGGAACACTGGTGCTACACTTCTGTCCGCCAACCTCCAATCCACCCCATAGCCAGTATACCATTTACGAAGTTCAGGAAATGGCTAATTACCAAAACAGACGATAAACGCCTCCTTTCCCAAATATACTCCTATCTAAATGGACTCAACGGCCCTCAGAAGTCCCCAGCTCAGAAGAGATGTATAGCGGAACTGGAGCGTACTTTATGGCCAAAGAGTGGGCAGATATCCTTCAAAGAACCAGAACCACAACCACCTCCACAGCAGTAGGCAAAGAGGCACAGCTGAAAGTGACTCCCTATTGATGCTGTATATTCCTCAAGAGACTTGCGAAATGGAAGCAGGGAGCTCAGAGCTCTGCTGGAGGCACTGTGGTCAGGTGGGTGCTTTCACCCACCTTTTGGCGATGCCCCAAACTTAAACGATATTGGGAGGCCGTGCCCAAGGACGTTAATGAGATATTTGACACCAACATTAGCCCATTCCCGAGCAATGTCCTGCTAGGCCTCCCTAACGCCCTCACATGCCCACTCTGCTTCCCCAGAGGCGCCATCAAACAAGCCATCACTGCAAAATGGGGCACAGACTCCACCCCTGATCTTGGAGACTGGGTCCACAGACTCTGAGACATAGACCGCACACCAGCCCAATTTGATCAAATGGGGCCCCTTGCCTATGCTTTCTACAGCACGACTTTTAGGAGCTTACCAGTCTTCGATATCTGCAAATTCGTATTCTCCTTCAAAATGACGTCATGGGTCAAAAAATTCACTGCACTCACTCTAAGAAAAATGCAACTCCAACCAAAAAAGTCCAGCTTGTCAGAATCCACAGGGAGTGAAGGTACTTCAACCCAACAGTCCTTTTAAAACCATAGTATAAGTAAGACAGAGGTGTAAAAACCTATGGTAATATGATATAACATTACCTCTTGGTACGCAGCCCGAGTGCTTTCAGTAGCTCTATATTGTAAGTTCCTCACATCCTTTAACTCCCTCGGCCAGATGTTTTATCTTTATATTCAGCTCCACCGCAGTCCTCCTTCCACAGTTGTGTCCATAAAACTCAGCTGTGACCCTCATTTGCTTGTTCTCAAGTAAATCAACGTTGCTTTCTGCGTGGATTACGCATTCCCTAGCGCATTGCTGGAAGTCAGTCTTTTAGTTTTTATCTCATTCCGATGCTTGGTCTTCATTGACAGTTTTGAACCTCTGGTTTCTGCCACATTTGCATGGCCCTTTTGTAACTGTTAACAAGTCTGTGCATGTGCTAGTAATGTACCCAAAATCGCTTTTTCTTTTTTCAATATGCCATACTTATCCTATTGCTATGATTCCTTGGTTTCATTTGCTATTTCTATGCAAGGTTCATGAAGAATACAATTATTTTGCTTGGCTCCATTCGCCTAAATCACCAGGTAGTCTGATGAGGCATTTTGGATGAATCTCAGTTTACTTTGTGTGCTTTTCTGTATCAAACTGAAAGTATTTTGAATTGTGAGTAAAGTGTGCACTGTAACAGTGCCCCCTTAATTTTATGATAAACTTGTGAAATGTTTAACAATATATAGCTTTATTGGCCTTAAATCAGTATATTATGATATATTTCTAAATTACTGTTCGCAATAAAAAAAAACTGCCTGATAAACCTTTTTTGATGTTTATGTTGTGTGCTGATCACAGATAACCTGCTGCGATGTGGAGGGTTTGAGAGCTTGGTAAATGACATGTCAGACGACACCTGGAACGACCGTGCAGTAAACAGAATCAGTGCCATCCGCTTTTTAGAAGATGAAAAGGATGATGAAGACGATGATAAGGTAATATATTGTTAATTTTTGCATTTAGATGATACAGAAAAACAAACAGCATAGCTGTCTGCGAAGGTTCAAAAACACTGCACCACTATATTATTATTCATGTGACTTTGATACCATAAAAAGTTGAGTGTCTTTGAAATGCCCTAGATTAGGTAACACACAAAAAAACTAAGCCTGGGCGGAGTTGGAGCTCCGTGAATAGTAGAGTGCATTAGATTGATGCCGTTAACTGTGATTTTCAGTGCCAGGTGCTTTTCCGCACAGTGCAATCATTACGAACGGCACCATGCATAGCGCAAGCGGGCAATGCTTCCTGTCTGCCGCTCAAGTAGATTTTTACTCGAGCGGCAGCTTTCTCAACGCAAACAGACGGTTTCTCAACGTGAGCGGTCACAAGCATATGCGACCACTCGCAATGAGAAATCTGACCGCCCTCGTTGAGAAATCTCTCCAAGAGGTTGATCTTTCACGCTCGCACTCGCCAACTTGATGACGATTGCGAACGAGAAAAAACCTCGCAGGTAGGTGGATTTTCTTCGCTCTCCAACTAGACGCTGACGAACGCGAGCGAGCGGAAAAACTCCGCTACGTGAAGCGGAGTTTTGCGGAACTCCGCGAGCTTCGCATAACACGTAGTGCAGAAAACTCCGCAAACTCCACGAGCAGAGCGGAGTTCACGCCCAGACTTTAAAAAAACAATAACATTGCAGTATCTCTATCATACTGAGCAGCTACATGAGTTCCCCTACTCCTCCCTGTGCTCCATACAAAGCATCAGACCTGGGGACGTGGCGGGGTAAGTAAAAAGAAGGTAATTTAGACTAGTGGTGCTGATGTTATTTGTGCCAACTTGCTCCCATGACTTGCAGAGTGCAAATTTTGTTTGCTACTTTTTTGCATTGATGTGGACTGACTGTGCAAATGTTGCTCAAGGGGTATTATTGTGTATAAAATGTGTGCAAAACATGTTTGGGTGTGTTAATTCCTGTTTTTAATCAATGTGGCACAAAAACACACCTTGTAGCCTGTCAAAATATTATTTGTAATGCTGTACTTTTCTCCCCCGTGATATCAATTTATCAATTCAGAGGTCTTGACTTTTATTTTTTTAGTCTGGCTTTTTTAGTCTCGATGTTACTGAAATTATACATATAATATACTTAAAGAGCCTTTCAGCCACTTTGCTTCATCCATTGGTCCACCCACTACAGCATGGGACAATGGGTCAGCCTATGTAAGCCAATGGTCAACTTCACTTTTAGTCACTACATTTCCTACACTGCGTATGGAGGTGCTTGAGTTATACTAATCTGAAGGTGGTGTGTAAATTATCAATTACAGTTATTGCTATATTTTATATTGTTTGTGTAGTTTCAACTGGGTTTGTATAGAGAGAAAAAATAGTTTTCCCAAGTATTATGTATCCTTAAACTCTGTTTCTTCAATTCTTTTTATTTTTAAAAATGTGTTTCAAATTGTAGAGTCTAGTGGAGTATCGTTAAGTGGAGTATTGTTGATTAAAGTGGATGAAAGTGTCGATTTTGCAGCCTGGAGGAGATCCATCGAACTGTCCTCCTCCCAGTTCTTTTTTGCAATGGCCAGTGTTTTCCCGTGGCTATCCCTAGCTCTCCTTATTAATTGGGCGTTTCTCAGTTTTAAGTTATCAAGTAGGGATTTTTTTGGCTTTCCTGCAGTCCGAGGTGTACCAAGGATTGTCTTTTGATTTCAACTTGTAATTTTGTTTAGATTTCTTTCTTGTAGCTCCGGTGAGAAAAGGTTCTAACTTTATGACCAACAGTTGGTGCATTGCAGTTTCTGAGGTTCCACTTGTTTCTACGTAGGGACCTAATACCTCAGCAAATGTCTTGTATATGTTGGTCATAGTCTCTGTCTGTAACGCGAGGCCATTTAACCACTCTGCAGTTGTTTCCCATTATGGGCTGGGCTTTTGGCAAGCTTATTTTGGATAGCTGATTCACTGTTGCATAGCCTGTTACTTCTAGGGAAATAAGGCGATGGTCACCGTCATCTTTTGCATCTAACTTAGAGCTCAAGACCCTACTCCAGCTGTGCATGCTGCGCATAATGTAGTCTATTCTGGCTTGTGAGCTACCCCATTTGAATGTATTTAAGGTGCAATTATCACACCCAATATCGGACACCCTTCAATTGGATGCCCTTAGGTCTATGGTAAACTGCATTATTTGTACTGCATCACGGTATTGACTGTCCAGCCTCTAGCTAGGGCAGCCCCTTGGCCATATCCTCTTCCTCTGTTAACATTTCTAGCCCATTTAATGAAACTGAAATCACCACATACGATTACTGTGTGATGTGGGTTTAGACAATCCAGGGTGCTACATGTGAACCAATAATCTGAGAGTTTATTTTGCCTAGCTGATCTATTGTATACAATAAATAAGTTCGAATTTGCTTTATTGCTAGTATTCATATCTAGGTATACTGCAAGTATATCTGGTAAATCTGTAGTGTAGATGCTAGTTCCTATTCCCAGGGTTATTTTTACCCATATTACGAGCCCACTGATGCTCTGCCTTTCTGTGATGGGTTATCGTTTTTATAGTATGTTTTGTATCCTAACTTATACGGGGGAGTCAATAGCCATGTTTTCTGGAAGAGGCAGAGATCACATTTCTCAATGTAGTTATGCCAGTCTAGATCCTCTAGTTTTTGTTTTAAGCCTGCAACATTCCATGAGACTATGGCTAAAGATGCGTATCCTTTTATCGGTGCTTTGTGGGTTTTAAGCGATCCTTCTGGGTTTTGTTCTACATCTCTAATTCCATTTATTTCGACATAAGTTTGTCTTTAATGAGTAAAACCATACTAAAACAACAAGTCCAAAAAGTAGAACCTAAGTTATGAATCTTGAAAGATTAAATCAAATTATAGTGCTTTGAGTCATAAAGCGCCAACCGGGGACATCTGCTCATGCTAAACCGGGCAAATCCAAAGTTCTGGCCGACCACGACGGAGGGTTGGCTGGCTACAGGACTCACACAGGTCCCACTGAAAAAATACCTTGGATGGAGGAATTTTCAACCTTGAAGACTCGATGCCAGGAACAGAGGAGGCAAGCGTTGTCATAGATCCTGTTAATGCAGGCGATGTCTGTTTCAATCCGGACAGTTGATGAAGGCTTCGTCGATGAACCCCCTTGGCGATACGTCATTGAGCCTCGCAGGCCATAGTCGTTGAGCCACACTATCCGTCAAGGCAATGATATTGGGTGGCAGCCGCATTGAAGGGCGATACCTCCGTTCTGATCTGTGAAGTCATCGATGCAGCGGTTTTGATTTAGCAGCACAGAAGAAATCGCCTTTCAGGGGCCCAAGACTGGTTTGGTCCTACTTTGCACTGCAGGACTCACAAATGGCTCACAGGTGCTGTTGCAGTGTTGAAGAAAGTTTTTGTTGGCCCTGAGACTTCAGAACAAGGGGGGAAGCCAGCAAAGCATTTGTGGGTTAAAGTGGGAAGGGTCCAGTCCTTGTCCTCAGCAGGGCAGAGATCAGCAGGGCAGCCAAGCAAAGCAGAAAAGCAGTTCTTTCAGAGCAGCAATCAAGTAGAGTGGCACTCCTTGTCCTACAGCAGTCTTAACTACTTCTTCACAGGTTCAGTAGTGCACTCTCTTGATATGGTCAGAGGAGGAGGGGGTGTGCGGCCTCCCTCTCCAAGCCTTGTTAGGCCTCCCTCTCCGAGCCTTGTCAGGCCCTATGGACTACATCTTCCAGGGCCATTTCGGAGGAGGGGAGGCCACGCAACCCCCTACCTGAATTGATATTTGCTGTAGGAGTGGGGCATGTGGCCCCTCTCTCCGGGACCGACTACCTTTTATTGGCGAGAGGAGGGCCCACCGTGCCCCTGCTTGTTCCGATTTTAGCCCCAGATACCCCACCCCCCTGGACCCAGCACACATTTTAGGGGGAGGAGGGACAGAAAAACGCTTCTCCGTTCTGTTTTTGACCATGTGGGACCAATCCTCTGGGACCTAGCGACCTGTTTACCGGGTGGCACAAAGACCCTGTCTTTGGGACACTTTAAGCCCTGGGGACCCCATTCACTGGACCCAGCATCATTTGCAGGGAAGTGGGGCAGGCTGCCCACCTCTGGGCTGATTTTGGGACCCAGAGGAAAATGATCAAAAGTCTGCTCCCAGCTGTTGGGAGCATTTTTTTAAGCTACCACCTGCTGGGAGTAGACTTGGTGTTTACTCTCACTTGGTGGTAGTTGTGAAAATGCTTCCACCAAGCGAGAGCAATTACAGGCTTCCCTGTCTGTGCCACTGCGGGAGGGAACCCGTTCCGTGCCAGGGATGACCTTACTGGGATATAGCATCTAAGCTAACTCCGGGAGATGGGATCCCCGGAGCCATTAATGCCTCAGGGAGTGGTCCCCCTCCCTTAGAGTAATCTGCCTCGGGGTGGGCTGTCCAGGTCCTTTTGGAGGCTCAGGAAGAGGGCTGTGTGCCCCACCTCCCCATTTTGCAAATTTAAACACCAGGGGTGGGCTCCCTGAGGCTTGTAATGGCTCGGAGAGGGGGGGCTGCTCCATAGAAACTGTGTTCGGCCCCAGGGGTAGGCTCGCCTGGGCCCTTGATGACTCTGGGAGGGGGGCGTGCCTCACCTCCCCATTAACAATATTTTTAGCACAGGGGCAGGCTCCCTGGGAACTGGGGACTCTGGAGACTTGGTGAGGGGTTCCACGCAGCACACCTCCTCATTATGAATACAGCACCGGGGGAGGGCTCCTCAGGGATTATAGTTTATAAATGTTGCCCTGACTCCATTTTTGTTTTGTTTGCATTTTATTTCCCAAACTTGCGAGAATTTCGCAGTTTGCCGCATTTTGTTTGCTGTTTTTTTTCTTCTTTTTTTTCCTTTCAGCTCCATTGGTTTCCCTCTATATCTCCCACATGGGACCTAGGGGGTCTAGGTATCCCTACCCTGCCTCCATATATCTTTATTTATTTTTTTAAACTTTAGGACAAGGGGCAAGTCTTTGAGTATTGTAATGGGTTTCAGCAACATTTGTCTCATGTTGCTGGCACCCAATCAGAGCGATCGCCTTTAGAGGAGTCTGACTCCTGCGAGAGCAAGATGGCCTAAAGGAAATCAAGCTCACTGGACCAGTCTGAATGCTCTATTTTAAAATTGATGTCTCCAGACTCTCGCGTACCCAACTGCCCAAATATACAATTATTTTTTGCTCTAAATTTCTCAAAAACTACAAAACTGATTTACACCAAATCACCAAAAGCCCAATAGGTTTCCTTCCTGCGAAACTTGGTGTAATCCTGTTCTGCAGTTTTTGATGGAACCTTGTTTAAGGAAGTCTAGGGAACATGCATGGGGATTTTGTGTTTTGGCACCCTTCTTTTTTCTCTGCTTGATCCACCCAAAACTTTCCAGGAATAAGCTAATGAGCTTAGGTATATGAACTTTTGCTTTGGAAAGATTCATCAAAATGGTGCCAAAGTTATTAACCAACCCAAAAAACGCTCTTTCTGTGAAAAAGCAGACCTAAATATTACTGACCCAAAATTGGGAGTGGTGCACTACTCCGAAGCAAAAGTTGCCTCTCAATAAGTCATTTAGTCTTGTTATATTGTATCAGTAAATCCAGCCAACGTGTTTCGTTCATATACAATGAACCTCTTCAGGGCAATGAGTGATGTACGTTCGTGGGGGGGGGAGAAGGTCCTAAGTTCCCCCTCGTGTTCTTATGAGCAAAGTGCGAGCTTGGTCTAGAACGTTGAGTTCTGGCAAAGAAGTATTTGACGTGCACAAAATAATGTGACTGTGTGGGTCTCCTTGATAAGGGCCATCGTTCAAAGATTCTGAAAAGGAGGAAGCTGCCGTCGGCTCTGTTTGAAAGTAAATATTACTACCTAGGTAATAGATAGATCTATATAGACACATTTTCTCCAATATTGATGCAGGTTAAAATTAGCAGAAAAATAGGCAATAGAATTCAAAGTTGTTTCAAACATGGTGCACCAAAATAACAGTGGGCCAGAGCCCCACAAATTCTTAAGATTACACTGTGTTGATCAAACACGGTTAGCAGCTCTGTGCTTTTAAAAATAAAATGTTAAAATCTACTTGTTTAACTAGATGGATTTAACTGAATTAATCTAAAACTCCAACATTGATTAGGGTTTAAATGAACCCACATTATTGCAGACAGTGGTTTGCCGCAATTAGTAGTATGAAAACTTTCAGTGTTTTCCATTAAAGAAGCAGGTTATATCATGCATACACTGTAATATTCACGCGCCATGTTACAGAATAATGGTTTTCATAGAGAAAAATCAAACAATAACAAGCATTTACAATGCAACGGTCTCGCCTTTGCAAACGTTAGAGCTATTGGCATTGTAAATGACAATTTTTTTATTTGTGTTGGTTTTGAAAACAGATAAATAAATGGCATTGTCATTTACATTGCCAATAGCTTAATCTCTCGCAAATGTGAGACCTATTGTACCCTATTGGACGAGTTCAGCAGACAGCAATTACTTGCAGACGAGTTCTATAACACAACAGTGACACTGCTAAATCCAGCACTTCACAACAACTAACACAAGTTATACCGGAAATGAAAATCAGGCGGAGGCCAATATAAAAGCACTAATCACCGTGTCGCGTGATCGCCATCACACAAGAGAAAAGATCAGGTGTACACAACTATACAAAGCGAACGCAAACATGAGCAGAGCAAAGGACTTTAAACACCATTTGAAACACAGTCCTCCTTGAGCAACTAACAAAGTCGGAACTGCCTGGAGGTAGAAGCCACCGCTCTCCTCTGTCCCACTCAAACATGGGTAACGACATTAATGGGACACTACAAAGCACACACACCAAATGAATCAAGCGATTTTACCCATGAACTATTGGATCGACATTTAGTTTAAAAAAAAAACAAGCCACCCTGCAATATATTTCGGCACCAGCATGAAGAGATCAGCTTACATGGCGACTTGCATCCAGGAGCCCAGCTCGGCGTCTGTATTCAACATCTGAATCATTATGCTACTTCCCTTCCGAGACATGCTCCAGAGTGAATTAGAAAGTCTAAGGACGGCTGGAAGAGCTGATCGTGGTTAGTTAGCAGCATTCAGTTGACCTCGCTCCAGGTCGGAGGATTAAGCACTTCCATGCAATCTTCAGCTATGCAAGAGTCGCCTCTGAAGAATGCATCTGTGCCCTAAAATAAACTGGCCACCGAAAACTTACACGCACCACCTACCTCCCAGCCTTCCTTGTAAAGCAACATAGGATACGTTACATACTTGTAAAACCCAAGCTTCTGTAGGAATAGAGGAACACTTGGTGAACTAGATAAAAAGTACTTACTAAGCCGCAGATCAAAGTTGGCGCATTGTTATTAGTGCACTCCACGTGACGCTCCTGGGAACAGATCCATCATTTATAATGTAAGTCAGTGCTCCGCTGCGTTCTTGGTCATTTTATTCATCAAAAATGTACATCTGTATGGCTACAAATAATATGGTCACTATTCTATACACACACCCGCAGTTGTTGCATTACTTTAAACGATTTAACTACAGACATGGATCATCAAACCCAGCCGCAACTGTGCACAGCTAAGCACCTTGACTCTTCAAAAGCGTAAGTAGGTTGGGTAGGCTGGGCGTAAACTAGATGTGCACTTGATGGCCCAATGGAAAACATGTTCCACTTATAGTGACGCCATGCGCCTATTAAGCTTAGAAGCTGCTTTGTCTCCAGTAGGCTTTACGCTTACCTACACTACCCGATTCAGAACAGGGAGGTGATGATGGACAGAGTTTCTGAATTAAGCAGAATACTCCTACCCAGTCAAGAGATCAGAGCATGATCCATCACCGTCTTTTAGCTCACTGCACCATCCCAGCTCAGAACCTGGCTACATGCAAATTAGTCTGTCCCTGTCCCAGTGCATCATGGGAACAGGGCAAACCAAACTACCAAGCCAATTCTTTCACTGGGAAGGAAACAAGCTTCCGGGACAGACTAATTTGCATATAGCCAGGTTCTGAGCTGGGATGGTGCAGTGAGCTAAATAACGGTGATGGATCAAGCCCTGATTGTTGGACTGGGTAAGAGTGGTCTGCTTCATTCAGACACTCTGTTCATCACCACCCCCTTTTCTGTATCGTTTTTGGCCACTATAGGTGTGGCAGGATATACTCAGACATGAGTCCCTTGCTCACTGCACCATCAGGATTCAAGCAAGCCGGGCCGACGACGGCTGAAATGCCAGAAACCGGTCCCCGGAAGCTTGTCTCCTTTCTGGTGAAGAATTGGCTTGGTAGTTTGGTCTGCCCTGTTCCCATGATGCACTGGGCCAGGGACAGACTAATTTGCATATAGCCAGGTTCTGAGCTGGGATGGTGCAGTGAGCTAAATAACGGTGATGGATCAAGCCCTGATCTTTGGACTGGGTAAGAGTGGTGTGCTTAATTCAGACACTCTGTTCATCACCACCCCCTTTTCTGTATCGTACCTACACCACCCTTCAACAGGTTACTGTTATGCCTACACAGAAGTGTTAAAAGGGTCACACAAATCAACACATTGGCACGGCCAATAGCTCTCACGCACAACTGTGCAAACGTCATAGAGCTACGCATAAGAGTGCCCAGCTGTGATAATGTGTCTGCTACGGAGTAGTCACTGTGCACACATGGTATGGTGGGGGAAGGCAAAGCTAGAGCGGGACAGAGAAGAGCTGCAGGGAGGAGAGCTGGGGGCAGAGGGCAGGGGGGAGGCAAGAGCGGGGGGAGGCGAGAGCGGAGGGGCAAGAGCGGGGGGGCAAGGCAAGAGCAGAAAGGAGGAGGGCTGCGGGAAGGGGTACTTAGGGACTCTCGGAATGAAGCTCAAGTTTCTGGAGCCACGACTATTATGTGACATCCCTCGGGTGAGATTGTGTGTGAAGTAGACACACGACAATGCACCATTATTGAAGACACAAGTACACTGCCGGTCGCTTTAAAGCTATGTCGGCGCCAAGGACGTCGGTACACGGAAACGACAGGACACGTAAACAACAAAACAACAAAAACAGAAGACTGAAAGAATCCACGGACGGAATACACGGAGATGACAGGAAACGGAGGACGTACAAAGAAAATTATAACAAAATGCTGCTTACCTGCTCGGAAATAAAGAAATACATCCCGGCAACTTAAATCGTGCAGCCCACTCCTGCAAAAGACACGAGGGAAGTGACAAAAACATGCAGAGAAAAAAAAAAAACACCTGCCCACCTCTGCATGTTGTTCGTAAAGGGGCGGAGCGAGAAAAAATCACCGGAACGCCCACGAATCTGCTCTGAGAAGTACTGACAGATGGCTCTTCCAATGGCTAGCCTCCATTTATGGAGCTAGCCAATGGAAAAGAGAGGCGGGTGAAAGCCCCTTACTGAAAAACATAAAATTTTGCCTGCGCACACTGCTTGCGCAGTGAAAGCCAGGCGAAACCTAAAAAATAAGACGGAGTGCAAATTGGTTGTACATTCCTACACATCCAATCTAAACAGTAGTTATTAAAGGGTTTGTAGCCAATAGCAGAATATAAATTCTAAAGTTTACCAATGCGGCCTTCATGTCTTTGAAATAGTCTGTGTTGTAGCAAGCACTTGTTTGGCTGAAGAACGATGTCTGAATTTTGTGTGTCCAGAAGTGCATTTTGGAGCTAATTTTCCTAAATAAATTAATCAAGCATGCTATGCTAGGGCACTGCCTTTTTACACAAATAACTTTTTCCATCAAACTGAGCTCTTGAAATGTGTCCTAAATTTGCCTTGGGCATCCAGCTTTACTGCTAAACCTTCGTAGGGCACACAAACAATAAAATGTTGAAATCAGATTTCTGTGCATAGATCTAATTTGTTTTATGTTGGAAAGTGGGTTATTTGTAGGGGTAAGTATGCACTTACCACCAGTAATAAGTCCACTAACACAGTGTAGGGTCCAGTAAAGGTCTCAATAAATGAGCCTCTTGCTCAACCCTTGGTAGCTGTAACTGAGCAGTCAGGCCTAACTTAGGAGACTGGTATGTGAAGCATTTAAAAACACCAATACATTAAACAAGTAAGACATAATACACATTAAAAATCCCACACCAATTTATAAAAATAGTAAATATTTTTATGAACAAAACGACTCCCAAAACAAGAAAAATCCACTGTAGGGAACTGGAGATGTGAATTTTTAAAGAATTACCACTTTATAGTGCTTAAAGGCCTATAGCTCCATTTTGAGACATTTGGTCGTGCTTGACCGGGACAAGGTCAAAGGTTCAGGCTGACGGCCATTGAGCCCTGGCTGGATACACAAACAGGAGGCCCCAGTCAGTAAATTTTACTGTCGCACTTGGAAACTTTTCTGGAGCTTTTCCCCAAAAGTTCTCTAAACTTCAGAAGGTGTTTCCTGAAGGTCTCCTTGTGGGTTCAAAGTGTCCAAAACACAAATCCAAGGGTCTGGAATCTCCTGGATGATCATTGGAAGGTTGGGACCACATTTTCCACAGTGCTCCAGGCCAAATCCTTCCACTGGGTTCACTCCAAAATAGGGACTGCTGGTGGAGAGGATGCTGGCGGGACCTGTTAACCTTTAGCTGCAGGGAGTCTGCTTTCTTAATCCTTCTTGAAGCATAGCACAGCAACCAAGGCTCAGTCAGTCAGAGTGCAAGGCCTGTGGGTGCAAATTCTGATTCCAGCAGGACAGTCCTTCTTTTCCTTGTAGTTTCAAGCAGCAGATCTGAGAGGTTCTGCGCCTCTCACATATATACTAACAGTTGTCTGGGGTCAAGCAGGAGAGCACTCCTGTCCAATGAGATGCAAGGCAACACCCCAAAGCATGACAACTTCCTCCAAAGTGTGGGGATATTCTTGTCCCAGAAAGTACTGTTTCATCTAAAATTCATAATGGCTCAAATCTCAGCAGAGGAGCAAGAACTAGCTAAACCAACCTTCACTGTGGCTCATTTCCAAAGCTCACCTCCCCCTAACATGCGCAGATTCCTTCCTTAAGCCTACTATCTGGCTGGGTCAGAGGAGGGAGGGAGGGTAGGTAGGCCTGGCATCCTCTGCCTGTTCTGTTCCTTCTATGAAGCTGTATGCTTTATGACCCCTCCTGTGCGCTGACATTCCTATGTAGCAGAGCCCTCTCCAGCAGATAGCCTCTCCCCTGGTGAGCCACTTATCACTGCATCAAAGTGGCCTGGCTGATCCTGTTAACTCTGCCCAATCATGGGAAACTATAGGAAGGCTGGATTTTGGCTTACAGACAAGAAAGTATTAACTTATTTTCTGTACAATTTTGGATACATTCAGCAATGGCATATTGTTGGATTTATCAATATCATTCTTATAAGTCTTTGAATGAAACTTTATTCAATTCCTAGCAATATTTGTGTTCATAAACTATTGCAATGTTATCCTATGTGGCTAGGTATCTACAATGGGGGGGAGGAAGGGCAATATGCAGTTTCTCAATTTCTCCATCACCAGGGCATATAAAACATCTATTTTAAAGGCCTTGCTTATAGTGACATGACGCACCCCTGGGGCATCTAGGGGAGACCTTGTGGGTCCTAAGTATGTTATGTTAAATTTATAGCGCACGGCTATCCCGGTGTCCCAGTGTCCCGGCACTGGGTTTTAGACATAACAGCACTGTGCCTCACTGTCCCTAGTTGTTGACTAGTGGGTTTTCAGTTATTTTCTGAAGATGAAAAGACAGGGAAAGAATCTGATATGAACAGGCAGTGCATTCCATGCATTTACTGTGCCCAAGATGAAACTTTTACCACCCCAGTTCATTTCTTGAACTTGGGAACCAATAAGGTTTTTACATTGGAGGAGCAAAGTGTTTTCTTCAGCGAGTTCCATCTAAGGCTCTGTCTGAGATGGTGATGATCGGTGTGTGAAGGAACTTAAAGGCAGTACACAGTGCTTTAACGGTAAAGCGATGCCTAATCGGAAGCCAGAGTAGCTTCCGAATTTCAGCTGTGACAGATTTGAAACTAGGTGTTCCAAGGAGCAGCCTGGCTGCTGCATTTTGCAGCGTTTGCAGTTTTTTTAGATGTTGATTCTGGATGTTAAGTTAGAGCCTGTTACAATAATCTACTTTCGACATCACTAATGAAGTCACAACTATTTTCTGTGCCTCAAAAGGGAGAAATTGAAGAATGTTTTTTGACCACTCAAATGGTGAAAAACGTGGAGAAAGTGACTTCATTTACCTGGTCTACCAAGGAGAACTTGTTGTCCATAAAGACTCCCCTGTTTTTGGCTTTCCTCACTGGCACTGACTGAGAACCTCATTTGTCTAGTCCCCAAGATGGTGTCCATAAAGAAGTGTTATTGACAAACATAACCTGTTTTTCCTGCATTCAGTTTCAAACAATTGTTGTTCATCCAAGTGCTAACCGCCCTCATACAGTTACAGAATCTGTTTTCTGTGTCAGAGTCCTGGTTAGAGAGAGACCACAATCTGTGTATTGTCTGCGTAAGAAGTGAGCAAGAAGCCTAACGACCTTATCAAGATGGCGATAGAGGACACACAAACCTCGAAAAACGTCAAGCTGTGGGCCCCCTCAGGGAAGAGAGAAAGGCTCAGAAACAACCCAGCCCTAGGCTATCACCTGTTTTATGCCGGTGAGGAAGGATCACAGCAGAGTTCATGCAGTTTCCTGCATCACATTTGCAGCCAGAGGGTCCACCATGAGTTCATGATGGACCGTATTGAATGCCGCAGAGAGATCTATAAGTACCAATGCCTTTGCACCAGCATCCAGGGCAAGTCTAATTTCATCCGTAGAATTCATCAGCCCGGACTCCGTGCTGTGCCCACTCAGGAATCCGTATTGCATGATATCGTGCAATTGATTTTCCAAGATAAACTCAAAGATGAGGGTTCATAGTCTTTTCCACTATCTTAGCCAGGAAAGGAAACCTAGAAATGGGACGAAAATAGTTGGTGTCCTCAGGGTTTAGATTCGATTTTTTTCAATAGAGATAAAATGGATGCCACCTTCCTGTCTAAGGGAAAGTGGGCCAACTTCAACATCATGTTGAAAAATATGATAAGTTTTCAAGCTAACAGCTCTGGGACCAACTCGAGTACTGATGGCGGGGCCTGACACCATTGGGGACTCTGACTTTACTGCTTGAATTAAACCCAAAACTGAGCTTATCGAAAGAGCGTCAAACTCTGAAAACGTGGCCTGAGTTTGGCTAGTAGCCAGTTCCGTTTTCAAAGATGAGTAAAGGGGTAGTCTCCCCCCAATTTTTTTCCTTAGTTCCATTAAATGCATCAAATACATCTTCAATTTTCTTTAGAAAAATATTTGCAGTATGGCCTCAGAGTGAATGACTATAATTCAACTGATTTGTTCCCGGGAGTTTGGTAAGATTAAAAATTGTTTTAGGCTAGATTGATCCGGTCCATGTAATATTTTCTTTTTTCTATAGTTAAAGTGATGTTTAACCTGTGAGACACTCTTTATATTCAAATTGGTCACTGTAGATTCTCCTCCAAATTCGGTCTTGATGCTTAGTTTTTTGGGGCTCTGAGCACATCAGAGTAACAAGGTGTTGTGGGCAGGAGCGTTTCGAGTGTATCTTTCGGGGTCTAATTTAGTGGCAGTAGTATTGAGCCATGTAGTATAAAGAGGACTAGTGGCTTCCAATTCATCTGTCAAGTCGGGCTGTGAGATTGAGTGCTGGTGGGCAAGTAGGGCGGGTTTAACTTTATTCCAGGTGCAAACTTTATATGTCCTGGAAGCAGAATTTGAAGCAAGCCCATTGGAAGGGAGAGTCTGATCACATAAGACTGCATGTTGGTCAGACCATGTTAGAAGGAGCGATCCTAGGAATTTAAGGGTGGAGTTGTTAGTAAAAATACAATCTAATATGTGCCCTGCTTCATGAGTGGGGCCCTAGTACCACTTGTTTTTGGCCAGCGCTGATCATTCTGTCTAAGAGACCTACTGTGTCTGGATCTGTAGTCTATTCAATGCGATAGTAAAAGTCACCTAGAACAGTGAAGTTGCTAGCCACAAGTCCGTCTTCCAGCAATTGATCTACAATTTCTGTAAAATCATGTCTAGTGCTTGGAGTGCAATAAAGAAGTATCCCATTAAAGGACTGCTGCCTAGATAATTCTAACTTAAAAGATCAGGCTTCCCAAATCTCTGACTAAGCCTATTTAAAGGGGGCTATAAAAGACTCTCTATAAATAACTGCGAGGCCTCCTCCCTTCTTTTGGGGTCTGTCTAATGTATAGCATGCAAAAACTGGGAGGGACAGCCTCAATTTGATTAGGCCCTAGCTATCGTCCATCCAGGTTTCTGTAATAAAAGCAAGATCTAGTTGCTTTATCTCTAAGAATTCAGCACACTCCATACTGTATTTTACTAATGATATAGCGTTAAAAAGTGCACCTCATAGTGATCTGGTGAGGTAATGGGTGTTATCAGCAGCGTTCACTTGCCGATATTTGTTAAGTCGACCAAAGCAATTTTGGCATGTCGGAGGGGCATTCTTGGCTGAGCAGTCAGGGTGTAATAGAACATCTAGGCACATGCAGTTAGCTTTCTTACAGTTGGAGTTCAGGCTGTGAAGCTGGGCACTGGAGTAGCAAATGGAAGCCATCTGGTCTGATATAAAACAGGCAGGGGGGCTGGTGCTGAGCGTGGTCCGAGCGCGGACGGGCTTGCAGTGCAGGCACGCTCTAGTATGCAAAAATAATATGATCCTCACTCCACAGTGCTCATAGCAAGAAAGTTGATTTTTGGGAGGGACTTTACTACAATGGGGGAAGAGAAATTTGCAATTACTCTATTCCTAGGGCATATAAAACTTATAATTACATGACACCCCACCCCTGGGACATCCATGGGAGACCCTGGGGCACCTTATATCTCCTTGTGTTTGCTTTATTTTCCCCTAAGTTGGCACAGTATGCCCAGTCGTGGGTCCCTTGCTCACTTTGCCACTGGATTCAAGCTAGCCCGGCTGATGAGGGGTGTTACCCCAAAACCGGTCCCAGGATGCTTGTTTCCTGTTCAGTGGAGACCTGGCTTGGCAGTTTGGGCTGGACCTTTCCGGTGAGGCACAGGGTCAAGATTGATTTGCATAGTGCTGGGTCTGAACTGAGGTGGCAAAGTGAGCTAAAGAACAATGATGTATTCAACCCAAATCTGTGACTGGGG
Organism: Lissotriton vulgaris; assembly: GCF_964263255.1. Lineage (NCBI taxonomy): Eukaryota > Metazoa > Chordata > Amphibia > Caudata > Salamandridae > Lissotriton > Lissotriton vulgaris. The sequence continues at coordinate 417,788,957 of NC_141694.1, forward strand.
GCGAGTGTCTGAAAAGTTCCAGCGCTCCGTCCATCTCCTTGTGATTGCTTTGGTACCTAATATGTAAACATAATGTAGATTGTCCCTTTTTAATTGCAAGGAAAATTGATGAAAGGAGCATACGTTCAGTATATCACAAGTGAACACTTTAGTCCAATGTTCCAAATTCAGTCTTGAATATATGTTGTCTCAACAAAACAATCAACAGCCTACGCGCTTCGTCCCTAACAGGACATCATCATGGGTTTTGCTTATGAAATATTTAGAATCGTCTTAATACTTGGAGATCAGCGTGGAAGTGAATTTGAATTTGGAACATTGGACTAAAGTGTTTACTTGTGATATACTGAACGCTTTTGTTGGAAACTGAATCATTATCATTGAATAAATGAATATGGACTTCAACATGGACTGGTAATTGTGAATTCATCGATTTGGGTGCTCCTTTCATCAATTTTCGTTTTAGTTCATGTGTGGGGTCTTGACGGTGGACCCAAGAAAGAAGAGCATCCGCCCTACTAACAAAAGACCATTAGAACTCCAATTAATTTCATACACTTCTCCCTGGTGCATGCAAAGGTTTGCCCCCATCGTTGTTTCTTCTTTTGCTTATTGAATCCCTTTTTAATTGCCCCCGCACCAAAGTCAAGCTTAGGCACAATTTACATTTAAAAGTAATGCTGCAGAGCAGGATTGCTTTTAAAATGACTTCAGGCACTCAGCAGTGCACTTCTGCAAGTGCAACAATGCCTGCTGCTAAACAGCCATGCCCTATCATGTACTAGGTTTTGTAGGTAGTTTCAATCCCCCTACCCTATTTTCTACTACGGACTTGTAGGGTAGGTCATACCAATTATAGGTGTACCCCCACACATAGTGTACCCTGATGCATGTGTGTGTTTTCTTTTGTTTCCGACATAGCACTGACCTGGGCCTGTCAAGAGAGCCCGTAGACAGTCAGTCAGTTAGTTTCCACCAGTATCCTTCAGCTCGGGGCACACAGGATGATTTTGCAAGACTTTACACAAGTAAAGTTTTCCACCCCAAGATAATATGCTTTTGAGCTCTCCAAACGGAACCCTCCTTTTGGAGGGAGGTCTTAAATAATGTGAGTGATTCTTCTACTAATGCCTGTGTTCTTTCCTCTGTGTGCCTGTGATAACAATTTGAGTTTATGGAAACCTATAACGCACGTGTTTCTACCTACACTACTGTTTAAAAAAGGTATACTAATAACATTACAAAATGTTTTATCTAGAAATAACTAGACCTTAAAAAATAAGTCTTTTCACATCCGTTTTTGGGTGTCAAGTGAAGAATTTTACGTATTCATTCGTTGGTTTGAAGTTTTACATTGTCCCAAAATTAGTGAGTTTCAATGTTGTAGTTATGTTAAATAGTGATGTTGCTTGTACTAACAAAAGTAACAGTTTTTTTAATTCTAAGTTTTTGTTTGTTATTATAGGGAACGCTTTTGAGGAAAGCCACTCCACACCCCGGAGAATTAAAAACAATGAAAAAAACGGTGGAGAATTTACGGAATGATCTAAATGCTGCTAAAGGACTGGATTCTAACAAAAACGAGGTCAATAATCTCCTTGACAGAGTGACCACGTCTGTGTAGACATTTTACCTCTACGTCTTACCTCCCGTGTCTTCCCCGGTGTGAAACCTTGACTTTCCTCCAGAGACCTCCGTTCTAAGCCCTTACATCATTACCTAGAACATGCTTCACCATCTCCTTGTTGCTCATGTTGGAAGGTGCTGCTCACTGGAAGAAAGTGCCTTATTTCAGCCAGTCGTTGCACCCATAATTTTGTGTACATTGAACATATCGTTTTAGCTCTCTTACGTTTTAACACGTAGGGTGCGCTATTGTGTAGCAATAGAGTGCCAAGTTTTTGATTTACACACAAAGGATGTAACCTTTTCAAGTTGGGATATTTTTTTAGCCAAATATTTTTGAACGTACCACTGGCAAATAATATAGTTTTATGTGAATTTTTTTTACTCTTTGGCAGCTCGAATGGTGTAAATTTTACAATTTTGTATAGGACTTTCATAACTGAATGATGTATTTCATATTTTTAATTTTTATCATGAAAACGGTACAGATTGGAGTGTGTGTGGGATAGAAAGCTGTGTTTCATGGGAAGTTCGACAGGACTCATTTGTGTATGTGCCACCCAGTTGTGCCTTATTTGTTGTATGTCTAAAAGATCATGATTGGCAGCTTTGTGCAGTAACACGAGGTAAAAACTGAGGGGCCTTTTTAGATATATGTACAGTTTTAACGTCAGTCTAAGATAAAGTAATTGTTTTAAATAAATTAATTTGATTTTAGGAGCATATCTATTCTTACTCTATTTCAGCTTTTACATTGCTTAAGTCCATAATGTTTCTTCATACGTTACTTCAGCACCGGCTTAAATTCATGATGAAAGGAGGAACTGATATGATAGTGTTGGAATCGGTGAAGGAGGGTTATTTACTCTCTTCTAAAAAGGAAACCTTCCTCCTCTTTCAAATATACCACTCTTCCATCCTAGGTACTGAATCCTATGTTTGGGGGCTGATTTAGGTATTTAGTGGTAGTACCACATGCTGCAGAGAAAACAGTATTCTCGAACATGGAAGTTTTTTTATTCCGAATATAAAACCACAATAACAAATTAAACTCCTAAAACCTACAGTAGTATTTGTTGGACTATCAGAATTGCATCTTGATGTAGTGGGTCATCGTATTGTCGAGCGTAAGCCTAGTCATAGTGTGTTGAAGAGAGCAGAGTTTCATTTGTGCTAAGTAGTGGCACACATCATATATTTGAGTTATCGTATATGTACACTTTTCTTGTTCAGTCCATCTTCCATTTTCCTGCAAACTTAGTAAACTTCGATCACTCTTAAATGTCGAGGACTAATGTCTGTATGTGAATTGTACATTTGAAGAAGATTGAGCTGTTTGGGGAAAAATTGGGGTTGAGAATGTGGGTCTGTTCAATGTTGGATTAGCCTTGATTGTAGTTTTGATTTGTTTTATTTAAGGAAAAAAATGACAGTACCAATCTGCGCAAATTTGCACATGATGCACATTGTGACTATGCTTTTGAATAAATTGTGTATAAAAATTCAATTTCTTAGAAAAATGTGATTTAAATGTGCTGCTGGTAGGCCGTGGCACTTCAGAGATTACTCCTACCATGCTCTTAAATATATGCCCATTACTACCTTGTCTTCTCCATACTAGATACTTTATGCCTGCTGATACAGTTGACTACACCATTCTGCTCATATCCATGCAGTGCTTCCCTACCCAATGTCCTAAGCACGTCCTTGCGGATATTCCTAACCTGTAAAAAACAGAGAGGTACCCCTTGTGTAAGCCAAGGGAAATGGGGTTATTCAACCTATGTAAGAGAAAGGGTTCCCTTAAGGCACAACTAAATACAGGTGAAAAATAACGTACCTTATGACGTAACAAATGCATACAACAAGAATATGGGAAAGGTTAAAAATGCATTTATTTTGAATACATTAAAAAAGGGAACAATAAGTGGGGATAACTACACTAAATCCCTGAACTAAAACAAGATAAAATTAAAACAATACATATAATTGCGACCAGCACAATTACAAGCAGACAGTTACAACATATAATTGTTGGATACATGTTTGTATATTCTTGCTCCAAGCTTGTTAACACCAGAGTTGTATCGCTACCACCTCAGCGTATCAATTGTGGTGTTGGAGACTCGAATTATACAGTTTGGTTGCGTTGACGCGTTTCGGTGATATCTCTTTATTATGATCACCTTTATCAAGACATGTAATTTGTCTGCCAGAACCAGGGGGTATATATATTCGCCCCTAGGATAATATTGACGAACACTTGCGGGGATCAAATCACGTTTCCTGATTGGAGCGTAGGCTTCTGTTTTCGCCTTATAAAATGCTGCTGCTAGTGGAATATTTCTGCTTCTGTTCTGAATAAATCCGATATTTTGTTATCCCCCTGTGCATCAGAAACCAAAGTTAAATTGGTTGTGTTGTAGACCACAGAGGCCACAGATGCCTGCACATGGGCAGATATCACAAATTCCCAACTTATAACGGGTTATGTTGCAGGAGGTTGCTGGTAGGACAGGATTCTCAAAAAGGCTTCTCAGAGATAGCCTAATGGGAAGATATATGGTTTCACAGTCCCTTGGGCATCATACTATGGCCAAATGCAATGAGAGTCTACCTAAATAATAATGCGGAGTTCTGCTCTCTGTGGGGGTCCAAATCGTGTGTCGCAATTATATGTATTGTTTTAATTTTATCTTGTTTTACTAGTGATGGAACTGAAAACTATTTCCATAGCTGTTGTGTCCAACACTTGCATGTCTGGTACCACACACGCAGTCATGTGCGCTCTGAGGTAACACCCAAAGCGTGTCTTCCTCATTAAGTTTCTTCTAAATTGGAACCCATTTCTGTTAAAATCCTCCATTTTCTACTGTTGCGGCCCGTTCCTGTGTGTTTTCAAAATGTTTGATTTTTCCCACCCGCAGCTTCTATTCTGTAAGCAGTGCTCCTCTTTTGAACAATGTGTGCTGCGTCACCAACTGTTTGAAGCCGCTTACTGGAGAGTAGTCTTAACCTGCAAACCTGTGCTCAATGTGCTACCATTGGCACAATGCCCCTTTGGCACTGCCTTGCACACATGCAAATCAATGGAGGCCTTTCTCACAGGAGACCTGATGTTTCATTACTAAGTAGAGGAGTCAAGAGGTAAGCATAAGGGCTCATAAAATCAGTTGTGTGCTGTGTACCTCCGAGTAGCTCGCAGAAAAGCACTGCATTCAAAGACCATCCCATTCATGTATTGAATTCATCTTTGCCTCATCGTCACTTTCCTTCCTTACGACATTGAGGCAACCCTGCCTCACCAGACACCCTTACCAGGTGTTTTTTCCATGAAATAAAAAGGCCCTTCCCCTTCCAATCCTCCTGTTTTTTGTTTGGTCTTACCAGACTGCACAATACCACACCAGCTCTGTGCAGTTCTGCGTCTGTATTCTTCGTTGTTCTATGGAGTTTTTGATTTAGTGCTGGTCCGGCACTGTGGTGCCTGTCCAATCGGCTTGCCAGCCATGCTGCACTGCTGCAGGGGATGCCGCAGTGCAGTCCTCGTGGCATGTGCGATGCATGCCGGTGAGACTGTGTTTACCACCTCGTGGTGGCTGGGGCTGTCCTTCCAGGTGCAGCCCTTTTAGGCTTCCTGGATCCTCTTGGCCTGCAATGCAACCATAATGAGGAGTGATGCCATGTTGTGTGTATGCCGGATTGAGGACGTTTGCGGGAACCAGCGGAGAGTGCGGTGAGTGCTTGAGAAAGGTGGTGTCTGCCTGTGTTTTTTTTCCTGTATCTGAATCTCCTCCCTTCATCTTTCTTGTGCTTCCTGTCCGGGGTCTGCTGTTCTTGCCTCTGGCAGGCTGTGGGAAGCATGTCAGAGGCTCCTCGTCTACTGGCGGCAAGGCCTGCGTGGAGTTTTGGCATCCGTTTGCGGTGCGGCAGACTGGGATGGGGTTTGGCTGTGCTGCCCGGTCTGCTGTTCTGTCCTCTGGCCGGGTTGGGCGTGTCTGAGTTGCCGGTGTTAGTGTCTCCTCAACGCCCAGCTGATCGGCCTGTAATGCTCTCTATGTAGGCCAGTGGTGCTCGCTTCGGTGGCACATTTACTCTATTTGGGACAATAAGGAGATACTTTGCTTGGCCCCTACGCAAGGATGACACGCAAAATCGTGAAACGTTCCATAATGCAGGTTTACTGCTTGTGGCTGCTTGTCTGGGAGTGCAGACTGACCTGGTTTTTTTTTGCTTTTTCTTTTGTTGCGAAGAGGCACATTTATAGCAGGCCATAGGTTGTGGTTTTGTATTTTTGTGCCCGTAGGCCTCCAGTTGGTCTAGTTATTGCTTGATGTTGTCAGGGTCTTTGGCCTGGGAGTTGTCAGCCGGAGGAGATTTGGCTGGCCCTCCTTCACTTTATTTCTTTTGAGTTGGCATTCTGACTCTGGCAGTGATCGGGGGACGGTGAGACTCCTCTGTTTCCCAGTTGTGGCCCTATTTGGAAGGGCTTGGCTTGATGCATAAAGGAAAGCCGGCTGGTTTGGATCCAACGCTCCACATTTCTGAATGCTCATGGACTGATGGATCTTTTTTGCTGTCTTGGCGTTCCTTTGGCTGGTGGTGTCAAGGTGTCACTTTGAGCCCTTCTTCTTCTGCATTCTTTGATGGGATGGTGTTTCTGTGAGACCGTGCTTCCTTGGGGTTGAAAGTTGCTACCCCTAGGCTTCAGTGGGCTGCTGTTGAGGCTTTTGGAGGTTTTTGGTGGACTCTGTTAGATATCGAGTTTGTTGACTGTTCTTCCTTCTCCTGGGACACTTTCCCATCTTGGGATCTGTCTTTGGGTTTGGAGGCATTGATAGATCCTTTGTTAGAGCCTTTGTTGGAGCCCCTGGTCTCCATTGTTATCAGGATGTTGTTTCTTTCAGTGTTCTTTTTTTTGGCTGTTTCTCCGTCTCGGTGTTTGTGTGAGCTGGGAGCTTTTTCTTTCAAGCCTCATTTTACGTCTGGTTTTTGATGCTGGAATGTTTTGTGGTCTCTTCTCTCTCTCCGTCCTGAGGTTGATTACCAGTTTCATAGGGACCAGGAGTTGTACTGCCCTCCTTTTTTGAGTGTCCGCCTTATGGGAATAGGATGCAGATGCCTACGATCGACTAACCTTTGCATTGCCTCAGTTCCCAGAATTAAACGGGCGAGAGGGGGCGGTCGCTTCTTTTCTTCTAATGTCGCTAAACTATGTAACTCTCTTCCTCCCCACATCTGCTCAGAGTCCAATTATTTTGCTCGTCGGAAGCGCCTTAAAACCTGGCTTTTCCAAAACCCCACTCATTAGCTTGCCAGTCTGTTGTCCCTGCTAGGGCTGGGATGCCGGTAGCTGTGCGATCGACAAATATTTCTTACAATAATAATAATTGTCTGGTTGTCAGGAGGTCTCTTCAATATTCCCTTGGATAGGACAGCTCTTTCATGCTTTCTGGTTACCTGTTTGTGATTTTTGGCCCTGTGTCTATGGGTTAGAAGCCTTCCACTTCCTCAATGAGTCGGTGGATTTGGCCATTGCTTTCTCTGGCCTACTAGGGTACAGGTCATATCTTTCCTTTTGGGGTTCTGGGTTGATCTTCTAGATCTTTGTCTACCTCATGTTCTGCGATGCAGGGGGCTTCCTTTGCTGGGATGTGCACGACAACCACTTGGGCATCCCCCCTGTCTTTTACCTCTCCTTTTCTGCTTCTTTAGGCGCTTGGACTGTCTGAGGTGGTTGGGTCATAGGTGTTGGCCAATATGATGTATTTTTGTTTGTTCTTTGTATTGTCTTTTGTGTTTCAAATGCTTGAGTTTGTGTGTTGCCTTTTTTGTTATCCTGTTTGGCTTTGTACATCTCAGTTTCATAATGAAGGGAAGCAACAGTAAGGTAATGCTTCAATTACTTCCCCGCAATTGCATTACTCTGAGTCGTCTTACCTCACTTCTATTCATTACATCCATCCCTCCCGGTCCAGGCCAACTAATTTGGGGTTGTGTCGGGTTATTTGGTATATGCAGGAGGATTGGAGGGGGGTGGACCTTTTTTTTTATACAAAAATGATGTGGTATGGGTGTCTGGTGAGGCAGGATTGCCTCAACGTCGTAATGAATAGAAGAGAGGGAAGAATGCTCAGAGTAATGCAATTACCAGTAAGTAATTGAAGCATTTATGAGCATGTGTAAAAGTTATTAGTTTCAGTATGGAGTAGTAAAGTGTCTGGTCCCTTGACCAGTTGTATTCCCTTACCAAGCATATTTCTGCCTGATCCACTGGTTAAGATCCACAGAATGGAAACGTGTGCCAAGCATCTGGTATCGCAGGACCTTCTAGGGATCAAACTCTCTTCCACTCTAGAAACTCTACTGCATCATGCAGTCCAGTCTTGAGGCGTATTTTTGTAGGCGAGTCTTTTGTGGCAAATTAACTATGCGCTCCAGCAACTCTATGCTTATCAGCATATTACCAATAATCCCTTGTACAGAGATTTCAATACACACCTACCTCTGAGTGCAAGGCTAGTAACCTAGTCTCAGTCCATTCCACTTTACGGGTACACTCAAAAGTAGATAACTCCCCTCCAAGAGCTCTCAGTCACTGTCTTAGACGTTTAGGGCACTTCTTCTCCAATCTCACCCTCCTCATCCATGTTGCAAGCTTACCTCCTAATTGGTGCAGGGAACTGTTGATAAGAAGGCTGTTAAGTTTTGGAGTGAGGGCCTCCCTGCAAGAATCCGAAAACACTAGTCTCTCCGTGTGTTAGAGTTGCTAAGATCTGGAGACATTGTCCTCACAGGGCCATGCCACTGTCTTTCCCATTCGTACATGAATTTCTGGAAGGGTACAAGAATTACTAACACTTTACCAGGTATTCTAGTACCAGCCGGTATCTCCTCAGAATTCTTTTGATTTGAGGTCCCCCACTGGTGGTCTCCCTTTCTTACATTGTAAGGTATCGGGATTTGAGAAGCTGGGATTGTAATGAAGTCATGATGTGAGATTGGTCAGTATATAAAAGAGAGAGTGGTCTATCAGGGAAGGAGAATATCAAGCCTATATAAAAGTTCCCTCATACCCAGTGGCGGCTGGTAATTTTTGCGGGTTGCACAGGCCACACACACATATACTCACACCCATGTATTCACAAACGCTCACACACACCAATTCACAACTTTCACTCATAGCAGATTTATATATTTATTTATACATACATACATGCATGCACCAATCATTAACCTAAAACTTACCTACCCTGCAGCTCCCAAAGAAGATTGCTACCTTCTCTCATTGGCTCACCTTAGGCCAGCCAATGAGGAGAGGCCGCAGTCCCACACTTGTCACAGACTGGAATGGGTTCAGTGAGACTTACTGACCCCACCCCACTCTGTGACAAGGTGTGACTGATTTGCACGTGGCCCAGAGCACTTCAGGGCTTAAGACTGAAGTGCTCAGGTCCCAGACAATCAGTGTGGCTCCCCCTTGTCACGCGGGGGAGGGCCTCGAGGCACTTTTGCCAGGCTGAGTTCAAGCCCACAGAGCTCTGAAATTCTCAGTCTTGTAAAGTTCAGCTCAGACAGGCAGTGTGTTGGCTTGTTTTTTTTTAGCAGTTTATGGGTCTATTTTATGACCAGATGGGTCAAAAGAAGGCTTGTCTTAAAAATATCTTGTTGGCTCTGCACTCTCTTCCCACAATGTAGGTTGCAGTGCAAGAGACCCCTAGAAGGCTTTCACTCTCCTGTGTGTTGTGGCAGATGGCTTAGCCTTGCCAGAGCAAAGCCGCCCGGACTCCATACAGACTGCAGTGTATCAGCTGAAACTGTAAAAAGTACATTATGTATTTTGATTGGAGAAAAAAAGTACAGACTGGTAAGGGTCGTACCCTTTATAAAACTTGAGCTGCTGAACAGTAGCGGCCATCATTGCTCACGGGTGGGGTGTTGGGGGGTTACGGGGGGGAATTTGCAGAGGTATCTTGGGGAAATAAAAAATATTTAACTTACCTTCCTTTCCACCGGGTTCCGCGAATTCTCGGCTCCTGCTCTCCTGCCTCCGACAGGAACAGGAAGCAGGCAGCCAGGCTCCCTCTCCTAAGCCAATCAAAACTCTGTAAGCAGCGCTGTGCTTGGTCCGGACACCAACCAGCCAGGTCCTAATGTGGTGACCTTGTTCTCCATGCAGGCTACTATACAGCCTGATTGAAGAAGTGCCCATAACTGGTCGGCCCTCTCAAGCCGCCCACACAAAACAGTGTTTGCACACTCAGGAGTGGGAAACCAGTTCTCCCCTGCCCTGCTCAAAGAGCAGAGGAGCACCGCTCAATCGCCCGCCAGCAATGTACAAAGGAAACATAAAATTGTTATAACTTTTAGTTATTGACATTTTATGTTTTGGCTTTCTTGCACTGCAAGAAAGCAGTAGGGCGATGCTCCTCCGCCCCAATGGAAGAGCCGTCCCTGCTGCTGAATACGGACACCGTGGTCTACAATTCAAAGCTGTGCGTGAGGTTCTGTATGTCCCCTGACATTCTGTGCTCATTCGCTTCATTCCAACCGTATCCTGCCTTGCCAACTGGGCGCCTTTGCTTTTCACTGTGCCTTCCCACGCTATTTATTCAACCAGTGATTTATTATCACATTTACCCACTCATGCATCTACATAACCACACACATAAATCTGTCAATAGCCTTTCACTTCTAAAAAAAAAAAAAAAAAAAAGAAGCGACTATTTCCTTTTTCAGCTCCTCACTTAGAATAATTTTGGCAAGGAGAAGCAATCATTATTTTTAAATAGCTTTTTTTTTGTTGGCGGGATAGCGACACTCTTCCTGGTGTTTAATTGTCTAATATTAGCAGCAAGCCTCTGATTTGGCACCAAAACAAAGTATGCGCGTTTACATTTTGGAGCTAACACACAAGATGTTACAGTTGGGTCTTTCAGTGTAGCGTTTTTGTGTGTAAAATTTAAATAAGTTTTAAAAAGCTACAAAGAATGTTGAACATTAGAATTTGACCAGATGATGCCCCTGTTCTTTTCCCACTCCACGCGTCTTTCCTCCTCCTCGTCCCCGGTGCCCAGCACTGGGAACCTGTCTGCTACTCTCACATTGCACCAGAAAATGTTGACATTAACCTACGTGTAACTGGCTAATTGCTCATGTCCGTCATGTTGTCTCCTACCAACACAACGCCCAAATATATTAAGTTTTCTCTCCGCTGCTCCAGGTGATCCCGCGTCTTTTTCAGCCAGCACATGCTGACAGGGTTGAGAGTTCAAAGCCTGCAAATTACAGATAGCCAATTTAGTAGGAAATTGGGTGAAGCAAGATCAAAATATAGCCCACTGACCCATACTTTTGAGCTCTGCTCTCTCCTCTGTAAGCATTTCGAGGCTTCAAGACTTTTCATTAGGACGGTTTTGTCAATGGATCCAACAATTGACCAAAAGGATTGTACTGTTCTGATGATACCACTTCCTGCAGATTCATTTGTATCAATATCCCGCAGGTGCGAAACTGAAGGTAGAACCCTTTTTTTCCTCTAGCAATAGATCTTCTGTGCCTCCACATAATTCCATCTGTGGTACCTTCTGCCCAGAAAGTGTGTACATGGGCCTGTTTACAGCATCTTCTGACCCACTGCTGTCAATTATTTTTTGCGCCTTATCAATGCAGATCTGGAGCTTTTCTTCCGTACTTCCCAAATTCCTCAAAGAATAAAACTATTCTTCAGCAGAAGCCTACGTCACATGCTGCCACCCAAGGTCTCACGATGTAAACCCTGTGGTCAGTGTCAGAAGTGGATATCACTATCACATCCCACTGCATCTCTGTGATGCTTGTTTTCTCACTATGATACTTCTGCATGTGACTCCTGTACCTCCTGCATCTGAAAGCCACCAGGGAGCGAGAAGCCAAATTCTTTTTGACTTGGGCTTTTAAGGAGACATTTCCAACAGTCCTTCATCCCTAGTGTGACAGGACTGTGACCATTTAAAATGTCTTACCATAACAAACAGAGATATATATTAATTGATGGAAAAGTTGTTCTTTCAAGAAACCGCTCTACTCCCGGGACCGTTTGAAGCGTTGGAGGTGCTGTTCTCCAATGTTCACATTTTCCTCTTCTTTAGAGCTGAAATAATTTGACCACAATTTCCGAGTCTGTCCACTGATCCAGCTCAAGTTGTCTTTCAGGTATGGCATGTTGGACCCATTTGTAGATTTGTCTCCTTTGTCTCAGGCCTTTCCAGTTCCCAAGGGAGGGACAGACCCTTTAGACTCGACAATTCCAATGGTTCAACCCCGGCACCTACAGGTTATGCCCTTCGGCCTCTTCACTACTTCAACAGAAATCATCCTTGTCCAAGGTGCTGGCGCAATCTAAGAGATCATCCCTGTCCAAGATGCCGACCCGATCTATTTCAATGCCCCTTCCCGCACAGTGTCTGGCACTTAACCTTCAAAAACAGAGGAAATCGTACAGTTGGCTATAGAGAAGGTGACATTTTAATTTGCTTACTGTTCTCTTGCATGCCCCTCTTTCTAGAGCTCAGAGCTTTGCTCGCACGAAATAGCTGGTGGTTAGGATTCACTTGCGCAGATATGCCTAGACTGAAAACATCTTGTTTCTCATCATACATATGCTCCACTTTATTTAGACCTTTGAAATGACCTTGATCTGACCCTTGACGATGAGAGCCCTCCCTTATCCTTTACGCCGTCCTTCCGATTAATTTTCTTAGTTCACAGCCTTTGTGTATAAATCTGTGAAGGCACTTGAGTTGCCCCTACCCTCTCTTGAACCCAATACCACATTAATATATAAATTCTTCCGTTGTCTTTGTTAGCTACTGAGCCTCTTTTATCTAATAACAAAGTTCTACTGTTGACGTACACCTTCTGATCTAAAATTGTTATTGACCTATCCTTTTTCGGAGAGCTTAGTGGTTAAAAAATTATCACTGAACTTTTAGGCCAAACGTCCGTGTATGCGGATGCCATCACCATCTATGTTATAGACCCTTGCCTAATCTAGACCTTCTTCTTCTGGAATGCATTTGTTTCGGTGGGATCGCGGGCATTACCATCAATTGGCAAAATCCATCTCGTTTCTGCTAATGAGGGCAACCCAGCCCTTTACCTCTAATTTCCCACTGACGTGGACATGCACCCTAACACTGAAAAGGGACCTGCCCGCAATAATTTTAGTCAATGGCCTAGGAGAGGTCCTTTGTATTATAAAAATTGTCCTGAACCCAAGCAACTCATATAACAAATTAGATTTTATCAAAATATATTTTTTATTTTCATGAATTCATTATCATTGTATATAGATATAAATAATTATACATCCAAATAAATAAACATCTTGACAACAATTAAATAGTGGTTCTGACTTCATACTAACATACCCTTCACATTCTTACAAAAAACATTCACACATCATGCATCCTACAACACTAGGCAGAGATGATTTTTAGATGACAAGGGGACCGATGATCAAATGTCCGGGTTGGTTCAGAAGGTTCCTGAATGGGAACAGACGCCAACGCGCGTTTCGGTGTATGGCCCCGTCCGGGGCAACACCTTCATCAGGGCAAAGTGGGGTAGAGAAGAGGGAACCACACATGTACAAAAAATTGGTAGCGGAAGGAGCTGGCGTATGGTTAACCACAGTTGAAGGCAATTTGCTTATGCCTGGGAAAGGTCGTGTGGACGTAGGTGAATGGCTGGGGTAGAAGGAATCCCGTCCCCAATTATATGTGGCGGAGTCAACCCCAAAGGGGGTAACGCAAGGATACGTAAGATTGAGGGTCCCTTCACAGCTGCCCTTCCCCATGCGAGCGACCCGGACCGCCGACTGGAGACTGACCCACGCCTATGCGCCAGGTTCCATCTAGAAGGGATTCGACTTAATTCGGAATCAACCTGACGGCAGTACTAACGAATTCACCCAAGACATCCTTTGTGATAAGTCTAACTCACACTCCCAGCCGGCGGCCCCAGCTCTGACCAGAATCCAATTGTGGTTTTCACCCCAACTTAGAAAAGGTATTTTTATTCTATACGGGTAGCAGACAAGGTCAGCATCTTCCAACTGTCCTCCACGGTATCTCCCTCTTGATGTGAAGGGACCCTCAATCTTACGTATCCTTGCGTTACCCCCTTTGGGGTTGACTCCGCCACATATAATTGGGGACGGGATTCCTTCTACCCCAGCCATTCACCTACGTCCACACGACCTTTCCCAGGCATAAGCAAATTGCCTTCAACTGTGGTTAACCATACGCCAGCTCCTTCCGCTACCAATTTTTTGTACATGTGTGGTTCCCTCTTCTCTACCCCACTTTGCCCTGATGAAGGTGTTGCCCCGGACGGGGCCATACACCGAAACGCGCGTTGGCGTCTGTTCCCATTCAGGAACCTTCTGAACCAACCCGGACATTTGATCATCGGTCCCCTTGTCATCTAAAAATCATCTCTGCCTAGTGTTGTAGGATGCATGATGTGTGAATGTTTTTTGTAAGAATGTGAAGGGTATGTTAGTATGAAGTCAGAACCACTATTTAATTGTTGTCAAGATGTTTATTTATTTGGATGTATAATTATTTATATCTATATACAATGATAATGAATTCATGAAAATAAAAAATATATTTTGATAAAATCTAATTTGTTATATGAGTTGCTTGGGTTCAGGACAATTTTTATAATACAAAGGACCTCTCCTAGGCCATTGACTAAAATTATTGCGGGCAGGTCCCTTTTCAGTGTTTGATTGTTATTTTCCCCATCGACCTGCCTAAATTGATGTGGGGTCCCCCTCCGATTTGAAGTGGACATGCACCCTAGTCCGCAACTTGGGTTTTGGTTCAGTTGAGACCTGGATGACCTCTGGACAGAGAACTTTGGCTGACTGATGACATGACTCGAGGACCTGGTTGTGGCATAGTTGAAATCGCCGCTATCCCCCACTCGAAGTCTGGCTGTGGCCAAAAATTGTAGTACTTCCCAAATTTCTGTCCTTGTTTATCAACTTGCTAATTCCTCTACCGGTGTTGTTTCGTAAAAAAACTGCACTCTCACCTCATATCACTAGCATGAGCAGGCAAACAATCACAAGTGGCATAGGAGATATTTACACTTCCCTTCGAGCAGGTCGGACTAGGGGCAGCTGATATGGATCTATATTTCTTTAGGGCTGTGAAGCATTTTACACATTATTGGTTGTACCCCACACAGTTCCAGCTGCACACAGCGCCTGAGCATGATCGCGCATCATTGTGCCCACTGCAGACAGCACTGTATGGTCTCCCCCAAGTGAGTACGAAACCAGATAGATACAGTGGCCTCCTCAGTTTGGGCATGGAATGAGCTGCGGAAGAATCCGCAGCTCGTTCACCTATTTGCCCCATCAGTTCGATTGCAAGTCATCCTTTGTTGCCCATATCATATCTGGGAGCTTGCGCACAACTTTGCCGGCTTTAGCTGATATCCTTTGGTGCGTTATATCTGGAGGGTATTTTTGTCACTCCTCAACAAGTATTCAAGGACTTGGCCAACTCCCTCTTGGACACCCTGATTTACTGTCCGCTCCAAGAATCCCTACAAACCCTTCATGACTTGGCTGCACCTCCAACATTCACTGTTTTTAGAAGCGAGTCTCACTAATCTGCCCCCCCTCCCGTACACAGACTAATCGCATGCCTTCATGCTGGTGTGCAAGAGACCGCCGGCTTTGCATGCCTTTAGCTTGACAAACCTGGTCTGATGAGCTAAATATCTCAATTAGCGATGAACTATGGAAATATTGCTACTCCTAGTCCAAAGTGCTCTCCCAGAATTACATGCTGCTCTTAATACATTTCAAATTCTTACATAGAATGTTTCACACACCAGTGCAGAAGCTCAGGATGGGCTTGGCAACAGATGCATGTTGCGCTTGCTGCTTTGTTTTGGCTGCTGACTAGCTACACCCAGCATGGGGCTGCTCTGATGTGAGTTCTTCGACTGCAGTCATTGCTGATATTTCTTGTATCATGGGTCATTTCTCTGAGTGTTCACTCCGCGCTGCAGGGCTATGTGAAGGTGGTGTCCCCCCACCCCAGGTGGTCAGATTGATTGCATTGATGCTGCTACTGGCCAAGCAAAGGATGGCAATTCACTAGAATAGACGACCAGCACATCGTAGGAAGCTGCCTATTGCGAAGAGCAACTTGACGTATATTGGGACCTGATGCCTGCCTGATCTTGTTCAAAGGACATATGGTCCCCTCTGGTGATATTCCTCCGTCTGTAGCACACAGATTACACAGCAGATGACTCCCCAGGGAATCTTTCTCTGGCTGAGAATGTGCTTGAGTGACCTTCATAAGAATCTCTGCTAACTTGCACTACTAATGGTGAGGGATGTCGATCAAACCTGCTGTCCGATTCCCCTATATGATGTTGGACACCACCACCTAAGCTGATTATTCACTCTGCTGATTGGCCAGTTTATTCCCTTTCCACCTCTCATCCACTCCCCCTCATCCCCTGGCCCTTCATGATGTATTCCACTTTGATTTTGTAGGCTTCCGATTTTTTTTAACCTTGAATGCATTCTATCCTATGGTTGAGATTTGGTTTACACTGCAAATACTAATTTAAAAAACCTGTTCGGCCAAATGCCTTGATTCAATAGGCGCAAAGTTTAGGCTCTGTTTTGTCTTGCTCTATGCACTGTCAATGCACTTTATGTCCTCCCTTTGTGGGAAGTGAAACTTATTGCTTTGATTGGCCTCCCAGATCACATGAAAGGTCTTTTTCCTAGTTGTTTAAAGACAACTTTGAAGAATCAATGTATATCCGAAGTGTCAATAGGACTTGGTGGAAATGATGGCTCACTTTTTCGCTCCTGTTGTAACCCTATGCAGACCCAAATGGATTTGCCTTTTGATGGTGAGAGGCTCTCTGGCAAGAAAGAAAGCTCCTCTTTGGAGCGTTTCAGGAATATATCTTCAGTCCATCAGGATTTGCACCTCAGCCCATTCCTCGGTTTTGTAGGCAAAATTCTGACTTTGACTAAACAAAGCCCATAGATGTGGCTCCCGAGACTTCTAGCCACCGATTCCTTACCATAGAATTATCCCCAGGCATCAGACTGGATCAGAATTTTTTTTCGTGGACAGTACTCTAGCACCCTGGTAGATGGCACAGATTAGCTCACCGTGGTGTTGTCCACTCTGATTGTGACGTGCGCAGTGCCTTTTTTGGTGCTACCCCTTCAGTCATTTTTTACATTCTTTTTGGTTAAACATAATTGACATAGTTAGGTTGTTCAGTTACAGAATACACATTGAACATATACAGTCTTATCATATTGATCAGTCGTTTTCGTTATGACATTGCTGGCATCTTGCTGCGCAGACATACTTTCGCACAGGCATTGAGTTCTATCACCTTAATGCATTTCTAGGTCAGTATTCACTGTTGGTAATGCTCATATTCCTCTCCGATAGGTGTTCCAGCCTCCCCTTTTTGGGCATCCCCTTCGTACATATACTGTTTTTCCGCCGCCATGGCCATGTCCATATCTTTGCACCGTTCTGTGTGTGTGCGCGCGAGGGTGTCAGATACCCCCCAATGTTGGGCTTTGTTTCTTTTTGCCAGCTTTACTTCGGGACGCCAGACACTGTTTTCAAGCAGTCTATATGAACCTTTTTGAGCACGTACCCATGCTCTACCGGGATTGAGCCGGTTTCCGAGTTCTCGCCTTGCCTAATACGGAAGGCACAACAATTGAAATCTTCAATATTCATACTTTGGACTTTTATTCTGTTACTGGCGTCGTGTTTTGTAACTTATCTGCCTATCGGGCGTTGTAGATGCCTCTTCTCATCTGATTACCATAGAGATTAGTTACCCTTCCGGGTTGGAATTATCACCGGACTGGGGGTTACCAAATTCTTACTCAGCCACGAAGCCCTGAAGATTTGTAGGACAATCTGTTCTGCAATGAAATACGTGTCGGCTGGCTGTATGTAAACGTTTACCGGATGACCAATTAAAGAGAAAATAATCAAGATTTGACTCCTACGTTGGACTTTTTCTTGTACTTCGGAACACTAGTATACATGATGTATTGATTGTTATGAGTGCGAAGGACCTTGTTTTATCATCCCTAAGGTTGCCCATGTCTGCGCCGCGACAGTAAGGTCCGTTGCTTCCCAGATGTTTAACATGCAACGTTTGGGTTCTGGGCAGACTGGGTTCCCTCTAACTGTCATAATTGTGACCATGACAGATTTCCAGTATTCCATTATGGAGGGACAGGCCCAGAGTGTGTGGAAGAAGGTACCAAGCGCCCCACATTGTCGCAGGCAGAAGTGGGCATCGGCTTTGCCTATCTTGTAGACAGTGATTCTAGTGTAATAGATTCAGTGGAATATTTTGAGCTGTACAAGGCGTAGCTTAGACGTAATCGCTACCTCTCTGGGTGATGCTAGTGCTTCTTGCCAATCAGTGTCGTCTAGGTGGCCTACCTCATCCCCCTATTTATCTCGTAACCTTTGCATGGGGTCAGGCATGTTATTAATGATTTTTCGATATGTCATTGAAATTGCTTTAGTGTGCATATGATCGGTCAATAATCTGTCCTCCAGTGGTGAGGTCTCGGGCGTTGTGGTGTCAGAGGGTATTACTGCCTTCAGGGCATGTCAGATCTGGTGATAGTGGAATTGTTCCGTGGGTAGCATCTCGTACTGTTCTTGTAGCTGGATGAAGGGATCACCCCTCCTCGCGCCCAGAGATCTCCCACCCTAGAGATTCCTATATCATACCAACTCTTGAAGCCTTTGCTCTTTCCCAACCAGCCTAGTTTGTCTGTGACTCATAGGGGCATTGCTAGTGTGATCTTGTACCATCCCAGTTTTTAGCACGCCATGTTCCATATCTGAAGTGTGTGGTTTGTTGGGCCTGTCAGGGCCCGGGTCTTGTTCTTGAGTGCTCGAAGTAGTCCCTCCTCGCCCAACTCAAGTCTATCAAGCTGGGCCTGTATGGGGATATAAGCCATTGGTTGATTACAGTTAATTGGGACGCGCAGTAGAGTACGTCTGTATATTGGGAAATGCGATACCACCATCATACCAGGTTCAGAACAGTTTCGTCATAGCTATGCTGGCCGGTTTATTATCCCAGAGGAGTTTGGTGACCTCCGTTTCTATGGACCGGAAGTTCAACTGAGGGACCAGGAAGGACGTATATTGCAGGGCGTACAGATACCTCGGGAGCGCCATCATCTTAAAAAGTGCCACCCTTCCCAGGAGCGTCAGAGGAAGCGACTGCCAATGTGTTGTGTTTCTTTGCAGTCATTGCAAAGTAGCTTGAAGATTTAAAGTCATAAAGACCTCCTGGTCATGGGTGACATGGATTCCTAAGTATTTGAAAGTGTCCCTCACTATTGTTACATCACAGCCAGCTGGCAGTACTGGTGGAGGCCTGTGCAGTATATATAGGACCGATTTAGTCCAATTGATCGTATACCCTGAATCTCTTCGATACGAGCTACATATATCGAATAGACATGAAAGGGAACGCCTGGGAGAGGCCCCTTCAGTCACTTTTTGACTGTGCTTTGTTAATGTTTTGTCAAAGCTTTTTTGGGGTTCTTTTCCTGGTGTGGCAGGGATGTCGACTAGGAGACCAGCTCTAAGCCCTGCAGCATCTGTCATCAACAGATGTTGGTTGCGGACTCGCACCTGGTATGCCTCTGGTGCTTGAAACCAACCACAAAGTGAAAATCTACGCAGATCGCTGCGCCATGCACCCCGAGGCCTTCAGGAAGTGATCCCTTGCCACTTGACACCGTGACGCTCTGTTTCCCGCACGAGAGGAAGATCCTGGGATTGGTTGCGATGTCCTCGATCCTTGTCGAACTTCAATTCTTCAGGCCTCTTGGGTAAGTCCCACAAAAAGAATAAACGGAAGAACTCTGAAGAGGTCTTCAACTTTGCTTTGTCCGTCGGCTGACGAAACAAGGGTTTCGCCATTCGAAGCCTGGCTCCGTGGTTTAGCCAGTGCCTGGGTCGGCTCCGTGCTTCTCCTAGTTTCCAGAAGCTGGAGTGAGCCCGGCTTAACTCTCTGGATTCTTTGAGGCCATATGCCACATATTAGAGCGACCTACTCTCACCAGCACGCGTTTGTGCCCTACGGGTTTGGGAGGTGCCTCTACTGGTTTTATGCTTGGGACCTGGTCCAAGTCCAGCACAGGGGCTCATGTGAACAGGACGATTACCCGCTGCCACCACCCGTCCGCAGGGTAATCCCTTCCTCACAAAACCCCCCATTCCAGAGAGCTAGGTGGTCCAAGCTGCTACCTTTCATGTAAATCCTGGTGCATTCCCTATTGCCCCGGTGGATAGGGAATCCAGGAGGCTGGATGGCTAGGGGGAAGATGTTTTCTTCCACCAGCCTGGCACTGAGGTGAGGGAACACCACGTGCCTTTTAGGCAGTTAGTCCCATGCTGCATGGGATTTGGCTGTGCAGGTGCTGCCCATGATCCCGGAGTAGACCCGGGCCATACTCTCCGAGGCTGGTGCTGACAGGAGACACGCAGCAAAGTTCAAAATCGGATGAAGACTGGATACCACTGACTCGCTGGGCAGAGCAGTTTTATTGACAGTGGCCTTGCTGAACCATGCCTGACTGAGGACAACTGTTTTTTCAGAGGATGTCCTAGCATTGCTTATGGACATACCCTTTAATGGCTCCAGTCTCGTCAGAGATTCGGCTGATTCAGCGCTGTAGCACTTTAAGGACAGCATGGCTATGGCCAGGTCCTCTAACCATTTTCATGGCACCTCGCCTCCCCCAATCCTTCTTTCGCTCCTTTTCGTTGCCACAGAAGGGACTTTCAGCCGCGTCTATACCTGCCCAGCCACTGTGGAATGCAAGCTTCCCAGCCTCTGTATGGCTGAGGACGCAGTACCGACAAACCTTGTGGGTTAGGCAGCCAGAGGTCGGGCCAGTCTACCACCACACTGGCAGCCTCCGAACCCTTATAGTTTGCCCACTCACCATCATCAGAACCCAGTGGGAGGCAGGATACACCACCACCACCTGCCCCACTGGAGGTCTATAACATCAGAACGATGGGTTATTCAAGTAATCTGAATGGGCTACTCTCTCTCCTTTGGGGAAACCCCACCCATGCCACTTTCTTATGACAGGGTGACTGAGGTTCATCTTGCCTTACTCCACCAAGAAGTGATGGCTCTCTTGGTCATAAAGAGGGTGCAGACGCCAGAAGTAAGTTGTGGTTGCTATTCCCACTACTTTCCCAAGAAGGATGGAGGCCTTCGTCCTATCCTAAACCTGCACCCTCTCAATGTATTCCTCATGAAGAAGAACATCATAATTCTCATACTTGCTCATTTCCAGACTGCCCTGGATCTTGGAGGCTGGATAGTCTTTGGGCTTGCAGGACGCATACTGCAAGTAGTTACCTGTGGTTCTTGGTGGGCCAGGAGTACTTTCAGTTTGCTGTGCTCTGTTTTGCCTTACCAGCGCCCCTCATGTGTTCACCAAGGTGATGGCAGTGGTTGCAACTCCGCTGCGGATATCAGGAGTGCCACTGTTCCCCGTATCACAACGACTGGCTGTTCAAGGGGGGCTCACCCCAGGCTGTTGTCTCCCACCTCCAGACTATGGCAGGCCTGCTGCATTCTCTGGGGTTCACTGTCAACGTGCTGAAGCCACACCTGATGGCAGTCCAGGATATTCAGGCAAGATACCATTTTTTTAGCCCCTATCCTCGATTTCAGTGATACTGACTGAGTCTGCTGGGCCTCATGGCCTCCTGCATTCTGCTTGTGGCACATGCCTGCTGGCATAAGCAGGCTCTGCAATGGAACCTGAAGTTCCAGTGGGCACAGCATCAGGGGAATCTCTCCAACATGGTTCAGATCTCAGAGGGAATTGCACAAAATCTGCAGTGGTTGTTAACGAACCGTTATTGGGTCGCTGGAAGACTACTCTGCTTTCCCTAACCAGATCTCAGTGGTTAGAGATGCTTCACTGCTGGGATGGGGTGGTCATCTGGGAGAGGTGGAGATCAGAGGCCTCTGTTCTCTGCTGGAATCTGGACTCCACATCAACCTACTGTAGCTCCCTCAAGGGAAAGCTAGTGCAGGTGTTCACGGACAACACCACTTTGTGGTACTGCTACAAACTGGGTGGGGTGGAGTCAGGGACCCTTTGTCAAGAGGTCCTGCATCTGACATATTAGGAAAAGCAGGACATATCCCTGGTAGTTCAACATCTGGTGAGCTCTCTAAAAGATGAGCTGACAAACTCAGCTGAAGATGCCTAGCAGATCACAAATGGAGTCTCCATCCAGAGGTGGAGCAAGGTCTCTTTCAGCAGTGGAAAAAGCCTTGATTAGATCTGTTCGCCACAACAGAGAACGCGCAATGTCAGCAGTTCCTAGAGGTTCCAAGGCGGCTCTCACTTGGAGATGCTTATCTCTTGTGGAGCTCAGGCCTCCAGTAAGCCTTTTCACCCATACCTTTCCTGCCCAGAGTTCTCAAGAAAATCATGAATGACTGTGTCCAAATCATCCTTGTGGCTCCAGACTGGGCTCGGAGAGTCTGGTATCCCAAGTTGTTGAGCACAGCCATCAGTCCTCCGATCAGGCTGCCTCTTCGGGAGGATCTTCTGTCGCAGCAGCAGGGGAGGGTTCTCCACCCAAACCTGTCAACACTCCGCCTTCTTGCATGAAGATTGATCAGCGACAGTTGACCGCTTTTAACCTTCCACCACAGCCTGCAATGTTATTGTGCCAGCCATGCGTCCCTCCAACAAAACGACATACGCATGCTGTTGGGGCAAGTTTGTGGCCGGATGTGCAGAGAAGCAGGCGACTCCCTTTCTGCTCCCCTTTTTCAGGTTCTTCTCTTCATTCTTTCCCTTGACCAGCAGGGCTGTGCTCCGGGCACCTTAAAGGGCTTCCTTTCTGCTATATAAGCCTTTCTGCTGGAGCCTGACCAGCTGTCTCTTCAAATCATAGATTGTACATAGGTTCTTGGAATGTTTACAACATTATGTTTCCTCCTTCTCCCTTCATCATGCCTCAGTGGCACCTTAATCTGGTCTTAACTTTCCTAATGCGAGCTCCCTTTGAGGCCTTGCACAATTGTCCTCTTAAGCTCCTTACCATCAATACAGCCTACCTGGTTGCATTAACATCTGCCCAGAGGGTCAGTAAGCTTCAGGCTTTGTCAACTCAGCCCCCGTACTTGAACTTCTACCCAGACAATTTGGTTCTACAAACAAGGGCTACCTTTCTGCCCAAAGTCATCACTCCCTTCCACGTAGGCTAGTCCATCGCCCTGCCTACTTCCTATGCTCTGATACATCCCTCCAAGGAAGTGGAGGGACTTCCATACCTTGACACAAAAAGAGCGTTGCGGTTCCACCTTGACTGTATGAAAGCGTTCTGAGTGGACCACCATCTCTTCGTAGGGAATGTCCGAGCAAAAAAGGGAAAGGCCATGTAGAAGCATACCATCTCCAGATGGATTGGACTCTGTATTGAGATCTGCTATGCACTGACCAGTAAGCAACACTCTAAGGGAATGCGTGGTCCTTGCACTATAGCCATAGCTGCAACCACTGCATTAGCATGCTGAGTTCTTGTCCTGGCTATCTGCCAGGCAACGACTTGGGTTTCTATATATACATTCACAAAGCATTAGTGCCGGAACATTTAAGTACATCGGGATAGGCACTTTGTTTGGTCCTGTAGGACTTTCTAGTATTAATCCATTTTGCAGACCCACCTCCCGGGAGGTATTACTTGGGTATCTATTCTAAGGTAAGGAATCCGCAGCTATAAGTCTCTATCAGATATACAAATTATTAATCTGGTAGAGACTCTGTCTCGCTGTAGATTCCTTACCGACTAACCCATTCTCCCCACTCTGCGAACAGATTTCTAGGGACAGGGTTTTCCCCTTTTAAGGGCCCTAGTTTTCCACATCAGTCACGGTGTTCTTCGTGGCTCTGCGCTCCTGGCGTGTAAAATCACAAAAAGAAACTGATGTCAGCATGCTGCTTATATAGGTACCGCACACATCACATCGTGCTCGGACGATGCCCACCACACCACACGGGCCGATCTACGTCACCTACCAAATTCTGGATCCAGTCTGATACCTGGGGATGATTCTAAGGTAAAGATTTTGCAATTAGATAGTCTCTACTAGATAAGACGCTACCGAAGGTAAGGAACTTGTTCATTGCTACCACAAAAATTATACTTAGACCCTGAAGTCTCATGCTTAAGTCCACCATACTCCCTTCACAATTATTTCCATAAATGGTAATGGGCTTTCTCATTTCATTAAATGAGAAAAATATCCAAACCGATTTTTCGTCCATGTCTGCTGACTGCCATCCTTCAGGAGACACATTTATCACCAACAGAATCTGATAAGCTGAAAACGCAATGCGTAGTCAAGTTTATTTACTGAAGGCAACCAATTCACGGCCCTCTTCAAACAGTTCTTTAAAATATAGTGAGGTAGCAATACTGCTCATGAAATCATTGGCCTGTAGGGTGCTGACAACATGGATAGCCTCAAAAAAGAGATCTGTATTCTTCAAGTTAAGTACCAAGGGCAAAAGTCTGAAAGTAGGCTCTCTGTATACCTAAATCTCTCCAAGACGTCTTGATCTGTGTCTAGACTGCTTCTTGAGAATGGAAGTAGAAGAAGGGGGGCTTGAAACTTAGCTAATAATCCTCCAGTAAACAAAATGCGAGTGACAGAGCAGTGCGGAAAGATGTAATGGAAGAACCTAATCTGATTAATGTGTGGTTATTGTTTCACCATAAACACTACCTTAATGGCTTGCGCGTTCGGCACAAGCATTCTGAACAGTCTCTACTTAACCTCGGGCTCACTTTTAATGGTGTAACCTCTTTCTCAATCCTTGCTGGAGCTCTCCCTGACCCTAATTAATTTGAACCTGGTCGACATTGCACCTTCTCTCAAACTTTGGCGCATGAACACAGCTAGATACAACATGCCTGATTGGAAGAGAGTCATCACATTCCATTGAAAAACCTACATGGATGGAAAGAGTAATTTACATTGATGCAGATGCTCTACCTCCGAGAGATGCCACCTTTGCAAAATAGAAAGGACACAGGCGCAAGACTGGCGAGAATCTTCAATCCAAGATCTAACCAGGGAGTATGGTAAATATCCCTCAGCTCAAAACAGACTAGTACATGAAAATGAAAAGTTTGCACTTAATAGGCTATACATTTCAAAAGCTGAATTAGAGCTAAAAATACTGCAGTGGCTACACTATGGACAAGTGGAAAATCCGACCAGCTCCTCGCAGCACAATTTTTTCAAATTCACAGATCGCTATTCTGGCAGTTTACGAAGATCTTGGAGAACTTTGCATGCACCCTGTGGCCACAGCAGAGGCCTTTACTTTTTTTTCGTAAGTTTCTCACTACCACTGAAGTGGTTGATAAGACAGGGGGTAAAATCACTTTGTCCTTTCAAGTCACCGTGACGCTTCGAAAAGGCAACGGCTTTACTGAAATGATAAATTACTGTAGAAGAAATTGCGGCAGTGATTTCCAACCTATTGTACAGTAAATCATCTGGTGTGGATGGATTCCCAGAAGAGTTCAATCGCATAAATAATGATATACTTTCCACGATCTTAAATGACTGATATCGAGAACCTAAAATATTGGGATTCTGAAATCTATTTTCAGCAATAGTGATTTCTACCATGCTTTCCTCGTTGTTGCTATTTTTTTTACCATCTCATCTCTGTGGTTTCCTTTGTCCTGTTTTAACCACCTCCACGAACATGTGAAGATTGAGCTGGGGGAATCACAAGGGAGGTCTTGCACCTAACTGGGTGGTATCCGCAGTATATTCAGAACGGACGGCGCGATCCTTCGGCAGCATGCACAAAGTGCGTCACCGTCCGGCCAAAGGGGAAAGGGCAGGGCACTCTGGACAGTTTTCACTAGCGTATTAAAGGCTTCTTAAAGCCAAGGTACAACGCATTTAACAATTTATACAAAAGGCATCACTTGATGATTAGGAAACGTTAAAAAAGTACAAATATCAATTCAACCTATTCCTAGTGCTAAAATACACAAAGTTCATACCTGAAAAGGAGAGGTGGGGGGTTCATGTGGTGTTGCTTCAGGGAACACATCTCAAATCACATGCGAGCACACGGCTGTAGAGAGCAGGTACACAATGCTGTCTTTTCTGCGTATGCGCAAGGTGTCCTCATTTGGATATGCCCTGGTGTGCCATACCACGTGACAGAATCCATGATAGGCAAGGACGGTCTGTTTGTCTGTATGTATGGTAAAATGTATGTACATATAAGATTATATGCCCCCCAACACATTCGAAATGGCGTTCTTGAGACCGGTAGTACGCTTTTTGCCCAGTATTCGCTAGATCTATTTGTTGCCGGTGGGGATTTTAAATCCATAATCTGCATTGACATGTATAGGATACGTCAGTTAAAAGACTTGCTGAAGAATTGAAGATGTGGACGAACGTGCTGAAAATGGAGCCCCTTGCCTGCTATTACAATCCTAGGGGAAGGACACTAGATGTCCATATTCGCTATCAATGGTCACACACTGGTCTTCGATATATGCGGATGCCATTTTACTGTTTATGCATATTACACAGCTGGGTAGGTGGGGCTTATTGGAGGAGCTTCCCAGGTTTGGTGCCTGATCTAGTACACGGAGAAAGACAGCAAAATTGTGTCTCTGTCTGTTGACAGGTGAAGTTGCTGCTGGGATGTCATTGCCCATGGTATATGGATTGCCGGTGGCACTTCTTTTGTTTAAGTACCTGAGAGTCAGAGTATACAGAGACCAGATGTTACCAGCAGCTATGTCCTCAAATGTCTTTTCAGTCAAGCTTCCCTTGTAGGTTGTGGGATGCTTAGCTTTGGCTGTGATGGTGCTGTTGAAAAAGGTACAGGCAGAAGACCTTTTCCGAAGTTGCCCGGCGTTAGTCGCCTCTATACCCACTCAAGTTTACCCAAACAAAGAGGCAGGCGCTGGAGACTGGAAGGCAGAAAACAGAAGTTTTATTCCGACGGAGCAGAACACGTCAAATCAGACAACAGGGTATCTTCACGAGGTGCTCTAACCGCATCTCTGAGGCCTGGCCTCTTATACACAAGTTTATTGCTTTATTACGTTAAACACATCTCTGTCATTACTTTGATGTAAGGAAAGACATCCTCGGAATCCCCGCTTCAGGCCAGTTCCCACACACATTTACAGTTGAAGTCCCCACCCCGGTCACAACAGGTGATGATTATCGCGCAGCTGGACATTCCGCCGATTCACGGAATGTGTGAGGTCGATCGGATCTCATGGGGTGGGGGCTTTGATCAACTCATGGGTCCTTTGATGGGGGAAGCTTCCTACTGTACAGGAGGGGGGGGCAATAACAGTATCCGCAGGGCCAGGTGGCGGCCTGGGAGCGAGTAAGACAAACGGGCACAAAGGAAAGGGGGTTTTATCAAAGGATCCGGGACCATGAAAGGAATGGAGGGAGGTGTCGCGCTGGGAACAGGATGGGGTTCCGAGGCAGAGCTGCGTGGAAGAGGGGTTTATGACCCAAGGCATGTGAGAGTGGGGGCTGTCAGCGTGCGGGGGATGCTTTGCGAGGTCAGGGGAGAGAGAGAGAGACGCGCTGGCTATCAACGATGGGCAGAGAGGCCATGGTGCTCAAAATGGCTGCCGCTTACGCGCATGAATGGGCTCGAAAAGGGGGGCAAGATGGCGCCGATAATGTTGATGCTGCAGCCTAAGGTTTAACAGTCCTCCCTTTTCAACATATCTAGCCAGCTTGCCTATTCGATATCAATCTTCATTAGATCTCTGACCTCGGCATCATACAATGCTCCCATGCGTTCATTTCTAAAGTCCACAGTTTTAGGGCAAATACAATTTGTGCATAGTGAACACAGAGGTGGCAGACATTGAATTCCTAAGCATAGACCACATATCACAACTACATGGATCAGGATAATGGTAAACAGTCTCCAGCCCCAGTTCTTAACAGTACTCCAGAACCAGCCACCAAGCGACCATTCTTCCTGTTCCTGGTGGACTTCTGAAGAGAGTCTGTGGAGATGTTCGATGGCCTTGTACACTGAGGGTGAATTGTCCGGTATGAATGTGCAGCAGCTGGACCCAATAATTCGGCATGCTCCACCACGGTCCGCAAGAACCACATCTAGGACAAGGCAGTTCTGGAGTGCCACCAGGCGGACCGCTTGAAGTTCGGTGGTGTTGTTAGCAAGGATACCAGCTGTGATGTTCATTGTTGTCTCAACTGCCTGAGTCAAATGTCAGATGGCACGGCTGTTTGCCATCGGGCCCCAGAGTGGAACAAGTCCCCTCATAGCATCGAGGAACTGTGCTCCTGTTGAGTCGGCTTGTTCAATGTCCTTGGCTCGTTTTTGTCTGTGGTGATTCGCTGGAGCCACATAAGTCGGAGGAAGGATGAAGGAGATGAAACAAGTGCCCCCCCAGCCTTTGGGGAGCCAGGTGTAAGCCTTTGTGCCGCAAACGAAGTACATATTTGGAGAGGATACAAAGGAAGGTGGGTCGCTGGAGTCCAAAGTTCTGGTGAAACGGCAGGCACTGCGGCCTACCAGCTGTGTCCCAAGCCCTTCTATGCACATGTGGCCTGTGACGTTGATGACTGACAGGGCCACAGTCAGGGTGGCAGCCGTTCGTTTCCGCAGGTAAGAGAAGGTGGGTCTAGTTGGATTGTTGAACACCTGCATTTCAATTCGTTCTTTAGCAGGGATGTCCATGTGGATTGAGTCGTTGGAGGTCTGCGGGCAGAAGTGTGTCTTTGTCCGGTTTCGCCAGACCCCATGATAGAAGTGCGTCATGGTTTTGCCGGAAGTGGCATTGTCTTTATAGCTTTCTTGCAGGAGGATCAGCCAAGCAAGGCAGGAGCCGTGAACTGAAAAGGGTGAAGGGATGAAAGGTATTGAGTGTCCAGTGGCGTGGGGTAGCAACCCACAGATCCAACAGTTGGTGGAGTTGGTGGCAAGATTGTGCTGGTGCAGCAACTGTACAAAGGAGTTATTCCAAAACTCTTTTCGTCTCTCTCTGAGTTGTGGGGAGAGCGAAATCAGATCATGTTCCTTCATGGTGGTAGGCTGAGCAGTGGTCAGGAATGTTTCGTGAGCAGGTGTATTTTCTTCCACAATCCAGAGCGTGGTCATGAGGAGAAAGCAGAAAAGGATCGTGATAAAAAGTGCAATTGTCTTTGAGCTGTGGAGTCTGTCTGCTTTCGGGTTTCTGTAGTGGGTATTTCCTGTTGCTTCCATCATCTTATTTGGCGCTTCCATCATCTTCTTATTTGGCGCTTCCATCATCTTCAAGGTGCTCGGTAGCGGGCAGAACCACAGACTTCGTTTAGCGTCTCTCCGGGTGACCCTTGGTGATGTCTAGGTCACCGTTCCGAGATTTAACTTAGTCCTTGGTCTGCTTAGCCGAAGCTCCCTCCTTTCGTCGCAGGAAATACCCTTCTCTGGATGGCACAGTAGGATCAGAGAAATTTTCAAGTTCAAGGGCTTCGGAGTCAGGATAGCAGGCTAAAGACGGTCGGTCCTTGTTTAGGAGCTCTTCCTGGTTGTCAATGTTTTCCGTCGTGGTCAGGGTCGAGGAGACCTTCTTGCAGTGGTGCGCGTGCAGCCAGTGCCGTTTCCCCTCCACACGAAGAGCCGTCCGGGTGGTGAGCAGCACTTGCCAGGGGCCCGTCCACCTGGGTTCCAGACTTTTCGTTCGCTGAAAATTTCGGATCAGCACGAAATCTCCAGGTTGGATGGTGTGACCCGGACCCCTGGAAGCATCGGGGATGGCCTGCTGCACCTGCTGATGAATGACAGAGTTTCAGTCAATTTATACAGATAATCAGACATTAGGACGTCCGGAACGTCATGTATGGAAGTTGGTTTCGGTGCAGACCAGACACTCATGGGTCGACCAAAAACAACTTCATAAGGTGTCAAGTGATGCTTGGTGGGGGTGGAACGCATCGATAGCAATGCCAGTGGGAGGGCATCTGGCCATTTCAGACCCGTGGTAGCCACTATCTTGGCATATTTGAGCTTCAGGGTGGCATTGTGTCGCTCAACGAGACCCGCAGACTGGGGGTGAAAAACTGCGTGGAACTTCTGCTTGATGCCCAGCCCCTTTATGATGAGCTGGATGACTTCGGCTATGAAGTGGGGGCCATTGTCGCTCCATAAAATCCGACAAAGGCCGTAGCGAGGGAAAAATTCCTTTAATAATACTTTTGCAGTGGCCATAGCAGTGTTGTCACGGGTTGGGTATGCTTCCACCCACTTGCTAAATGCGCATACTACTACAAGTACATATTTCAGGCCTTGGCATCTGTCTAGCTCGATGTAGTCCATCTGCAGGACTTCAAACGGGTGATTTGGGACCCCAAACCCTCCCCGGGGTACTACAGTTCCTTTCCCGGGGTTGTGTTGCAGGCATATCAAGCATTGTTGGACCAGACGTTTGGCAGAGTCTGTGATTTTATCGTTGTGCCAAACTCTGGAGACAAGTTCAATCATGGGGGCTGATCCTATGTGGGCAGGGGAGTGTGCCATAGTCAGTATGGGAATCAGGTAAGAGTCAGGTAGCAACCATTTGTTTGTGTCCTTTGTCCGCCAGCAGCCTTCGTCATCCTTCAATCCCACCCGTGTCCATTCAGTCAGTTCGTGTGGTGTGCTAGCCATTTGAATGTCTCTAATAGTGTCCCTAGCGTCAGTCCATTTTTCTGCTTGTGACCTGGTCACGTACATACGTGTTGTCGTCCTATTTTCGGCTGTCGTTCGGGCAGTGATGTCGGCTAGTGCATTTCCCTGTCCAATAATGTCCATCACCTTCTTGTGTGCCTGGCATTTGATGACCGCAAGCCTCTTGGGGAGAAGGACAGCTTCGATCAAGACGGAGACTAGATCTCCATGCAAGATGGGGATGCCGTGTGAGGTCAAGAATCCCCTTTCTCTCCAAAGGAGCCCAAAATGGTGAACCACCCCGAAGGCGTACTGGCTGTCAGTGTAAATGTTCGCTGTGGTTCCTGCTGCTAGAATGCAGGCTCGTGTCAGGGCAATCAGTTCCGCTGCCTGGGCAGATCGTTGCGTGATGCGGGCTGTCTCGACTACAGTTCGAGCCGTGGTGACTGCATAGGCAGCTGAAGTGGTGCCATCGGGGAGTTTGATGCAAGAACCGTCCACCCACAGCTCTCCGTCAGGGTCAGGAAAAGCCGTGTCTCTGAGGTCAACCCTACTTCTAGTCTGTTCGTCCGTAAGAGTCACGCAGTCATGTACAGGGTGCACATTGGGATCGTTCTCTGGTAAAGGCAACAGAGTTGCCGGGTTCAGTGTGGTGCATCTTTTCAGGGTGATATGGGGTGCAAGCAAAGTCAGCTCGTATCCAGTCAGTCGTGCACTCGTCAGATGTTGCGTCTTGGTTTGGTTCAGGAGGGTGTCAACTGCATGGGGTACCAGTACCGTGAGGGGATTCGAGAGCACGATCCCCTCACTCTGTCGGATAGAGATTGCAGCGGCAGCTACAGCTCGAAGGCAGGCAGGCAGGGCTCTGGCTACAGGGTCAAGAGTGGCAGAGAAGTAAGCGCATGGTCGTTGCTTTGGGCCAATGGACTGGGTCAGGACAGATAAAGCGCACCCTTCCCTTTCGTGAGTGTAAAGGGAGAAGGGCTTTGTGTAATCGGGGGTACCTAGGACAGGGGCCGAACAAAGGGCATCTCGTAGTTCCGTGAAGGAGGTTTGGCATTCGGGGGTCCAAGGGAGTGGGAAGGGGACGTCTTTGGCTAGCAGAGAAAGCAGTGGTTTCATAATGAGGCTGAAGTTTGGTAACCACTGTCGGCAGAAGGAGGTGAGGCCTAGTAGGGAGCGAACCTGTTTCTGAGTCTTAGGGACAGGTGTTTCGAGAATGGTTTGGATCCGGTCGGGAGTGAGTTTCCTTCCGTCTTTGGACAAAAGGTGGCCTAGGTAAGTGACCTGGGGTTGGCAGAATTGCAACTTCTTCTTGGAGACCTTGTGGCCGTTTTCCGCAAGGAAGTGCAGGAGTTGAATGGTGGCTGCAACTGCTAATGGAGTGGTGTCGGCTGCTAAAAGGATATCATCGATATATTGCACTAACACCACTCCATCGGGTAACTGGACTTGATCTAGTTGTCTCTTGAGGGCCTGGCTGTAGATGCTAGGGCTTTCTGTGTAGCCCTGGGGTGCTCGGCAGAACCTATATGAGCGGGCTTTTAGGGTGAAGCCGAAAAGATATCGGCTGTCTGGGTGGATGGGGATGGAAAAGAATGCATTTTTGAGGTCAATGACAGTGAAGGTGGTGGCCGTAGAAGGGATCAGAGTCAGGATGGTGGTAATGTCTGAGACCACGGGGTACTGGGGTACCACCACTTTGTTGATCTCTCGAAGGTCAATGATAAAGCGGTATGCTTTCTCATCTCCTTCTCCCTGTTTCTTGATGATGGGCAAGATAGGGCTGTTGCAAACGTTGCTGACCACTTCCTCTACCACTCCTGCGTCTATCAGTGACTGAATAATCTTTACCAATGCCTTCTCGCCCTCGGGCGATATCCGATATTGTGGAAGTTTTGGGAGTATCGCGTCCGGTCGGACAGTAATGAAGAATTGAAGATGTGGACGAACGTGCTGAAAATGGAGCCCCTTGCCTGCTATTACAATCCTAGGGGAAGGACACTAGATGTCCATATTCGCTATCAATGGTCACACACTGGTCTTCGATATATGCGGATGCCATTTTACTGTTTATGCATATTACACAGCTGGGTAGGTGGGGCTTATTGGAGGAGCTTCCCAGGTTTGGTGCCTGATCTAGTACACGGAGAAAGACAGCAAAATTGTGTCTCTGTCTGTTGACAGGTGAAGTTGCTGCTGGGATGTCATTGCCCATGGTATATGGATTGCCGGTGGCACTTCTTTTGTTTAAGTACCTGAGAGTCAGAGTATACAGAGACCAGATGTTACCAGCAGCTATGTCCTCAAATGTCTTTTCAGTCAAGCTTCCCTTGTAGGTTGTGGGATGCTTAGCTTTGGCTGTGATGGTGCTGTTGAAAAAGGTACAGGCAGAAGACCTTTTCCGAAGTTGCCCGGCGTTAGTCGCCTCTATACCCACTCAAGTTTACCCAAACAAAGAGGCAGGCGCTGGAGACTGGAAGGCAGGAAACAGAAGTTTTATTCCGACGGAGCAGAACACGTCAAATCAGACAACAGGGTATCTTCACGAGGTGCTCTAACCGCATCTCTGAGGCCTGGCCTCTTATACACGAGTTTATTGCTTTATTACGTTAAACACATCTCTGTCATTACTTTGATGTAAGGAAAGACATCCTCGGAATCCCCGCTTCAGGCCCGTTCCCACACACATTTACAGTTGAAGTCCCCACCCCGGTCACAACAGGTGATGATTATCGCGCAGCTGGACATTCTGCCGATTCACGGAATGTGTGAGGTTGATCGGATCTCATGGGGTGGGGGCTTTGATCAACTCATGGGTCCTTTGATGGGGGAAGCTTCCTACTGTACAGGAGGGGGGGGGCAATAACAGTATCCGCAGGGCCAGGTGGCGGCCTGGGAGCGAGTAAGACAAACGGGCACAAAGGAAAGGGGGTTTTATCAAAGGATCCGGGACCATGAAAGGAATGGAGGGAGGTGTCGCGCTGGGAACAGGATGGGGTTCCGAGGCAGAGCTGCGTGGAAGAGGGGTTTATGACCCAAGGCATGTGAGAGTGGGGGCTGTCAGCGTGCGGGGGATGCTTTGCGAGGTCAGGGGAGAGAGAGAGAGAGAGACGCGCTGGCTATCAACGATGGGCAGAGAGGCCATGGTGCTCAAAATGGCTGCCGCTTACGCGCATGAATGGGCTCGAAAAGGGGGGCAAGATGGCGCGGATAATGTTGATGCTGCAGCCTAAGGTTTAACAGTCCTCCCTTTTCAACATATCTAGCCAGCTTGCCTATTCGATATCAATCTTCATTAGATCTCTGACCTCGGCATCATACAATGCTCCCATGCGTTCATTTCTAAAGTCCACAGTTTTAGGGCAAATACAATTTGTGCATAGTGAACACAGAGGTGGCAGACATTGAATTCCTAAGCATAGACCACATATCACAACTACAGGGATCAGGATAATGGTAAACAGTCTCCAGCCCCAGTTCTTAACAGTACTCCAGAACCAGCCACCAAGCGACCATTCTTCCTGTTCCTGGTGGACTTCTGAAGAGAGTCTGTGGAGATGTTCGATGGCCTTGTACACTGAGGGTGAATTGTCCGGTATGAATGTGCAGCAGCTGGACCCAATAATTCGGCATGCTCCACCACGGTCCGCAAGAACCACATCTAGGACAAGGCAGTTCTGGAGTGCCACCAGGCGGACCGCTTGAAGTTCGGTGGTGTTGTTAGCAAGGATACCAGCTGTGATGTTCATTGTTGTCTCAACTGCCTGAGTCAAATGTCAGATGGCACGGCTGTTTGCCATCGGGCCCCAGAGTGGAACAAGTCCCCTCATAGCATCGAGGAACTGTGCTCCTGTTGAGTCGGCTTGTTCAATGTCCTTGGCTCGTTTTTGTCTGTGGTGATTCGCTGGAGCCACATAAGTCGGAGGAAGGATGAAGGAGATGAAACAAGTGCCCCCCCAGCCTTTGGGGAGCCAGGTGTAAGCCTTTGTGCCGCAAACGAAGTACATATTTGGAGAGGATACAAAGGAAGGTGGGTCGCTGGAGTCCAAAGTTCTGGTGAAACGGCAGGCACTGCGGCCTACCAGCTGTGTCCCAAGCCCTTCTATGCACATGTGGCCTGTGACGTTGATGACTGACAGGGCCACAGTCAGGGTGGCAGCCGTTCGTTTCCGCAGGTAAGAGAAGGTGGGTCTAGTTGGATTGTTGAACACCTGCATTTCAATTCGTTCTTTAGCAGGGATGTCCATGTGGATTGAGTCGTTGGAGGTCTGCGGGCAGAAGTGTGTCTTTGTCCGGTTTCGCCAGACCCCATGATAGAAGTGCGTCATGGTTTTGCCGGAAGTGGCATTGTCTTTATAGCTTTCTTGCAGGAGGATCAGCCAAGCAAGGCAGGAGCCGTGAACTGAAAAGGGTGAAGGGATGAAAGGTATCAAGTGTCCAGTGGCGTGGGGTAGCAACCCACAGATCCAACAGTTGGTGGAGTTGGTGGCAAGATTGTGCTGGTGCAGCAACTGTACAAAGGAGTTATTCCAAAACTCTTTTCGTCTCTCTCTGAGTTGTGGGGAGAGCGAAATCAGATCATGTTCCTTCATGGTGGTAGGCTGAGCAGTGGTCAGGAATGTTTCGTGAGCAGGTGTATTTTCTTCCACAATCCAGAGCGTGGTCATGAGGAGAAAGCAGAAAAGGATCGTGATAAAAAGTGCAATTGTCTTTGAGCTGTGGAGTCTGTCTGCTTTCGGGTTTCTGTAGTGGGTATTTCCTGTTGCTTCCATCATCTTATTTGGCGCTTCCATCATCTTCTTATTTGGCGCTTCCATCATCTTCAAGGTGCTCGGTAGCGGGCAGAACCACAGACTTCGTTTAGCGTCTCTCCGGGTGACCCTTGGTGATGTCTAGGTCACCATTCCGAGATTTAACTTAGTCCTTGGTCTGCTTAGCCGAAGCTCCCTCCTTTCGTCGCAGGAAATACCCTTCTCTGGATGGCACAGTAGGATCAGAGAAATTTGCAAGTTCAAGGGCTTCGGAGTCAGGATAGCAGGCTAAAGACGGTCGGTCCTTGTTTAGGAGCTCTTCCTGGTTGTCAATGTTTTCCGTCGTGGTCAGGGTCGAGGAGACCTTCTTGCAGTGGTGCGCGTGCAGCCAGTGCCGTTTCCCCTCCACACGAAGAGCCGTCCGGGTGGTGAGCAGCACTTGCCAGGGGCCCGTCCACCTGGGTTCCAGACTTTTCGTTCGCTGAAAATTTCGGATCAGCACGAAATCTCCAGGTTGGATGGTGTGACCCGGACCCCTGGAAGCATCGGGGATGGCCTGCTGCACCTGCTGATGAATGACAGAGTTTCAGTCAATTTATACAGATAATCAGACATTAGGACGTCCGGAACGTCATGTATGGAAGTTGGTTTCGGTGCAGACCAGACACTCATGGGTCGACCAAAAACAACTTCATAAGGTGTCAAGTGATGCTTGGTGGGGGTGGAACGCATCGATAGCAATGCCAGTGGGAGGGCATCTGGCCATTTCAGACCCGTGGTAGCCACTATCTTGGCCAATTTGAGCTTCAGGGTGGCATTGTGTCGCTCAACGAGACCCGCAGACTGGGGGTGAAAAACTGCGTGGAACTTCTGCTTGATGCCCAGCCCCTTTATGATGAGCTGGATGACTTCGGCTATGAAGTGGGGGCCATTGTCGCTCCATAAAATCCGACAAAGGCCGTAGCGAGGGAAAAATTCCTTTAATAATACTTTTGCAGTGGCCATAGCAGTGTTGTCACGGGTTGGGTATGCTTCCACCCACTTGCTAAATGCGCATACTACTACAAGTACATATTTCAGGCCTTGGCATCTGTCTAGCTCGATGTAGTCCATCTGCAGGACTTCAAACGGGTGATTTGGGACCCCAAACTCTCCCCGGGGTACTACAGTTCCTTTCCCGGGGTTGTGTTGCAGGCATATCAAGCATTGTTGGACCAGACGTTTGGCAGAGTCTGTGATTTTATCGTTGTGCCAAACTCTGGAGACAAGTTCAATCATGGGGGCTGATCCTATGTGGGCAGGGGAGTGTGCCATAGTCAGTATGGGAATCAGGTAAGAGTCAGGTAGCAACCATTTGTTTGTGTCCTTTGTCCGCCAGCAGCCTTCGTCATCCTTCAATCCCACCCGTGTCCATTCAGTCAGTTCGTGTGGTGTGCTAGCCATTTGAATGTCTCTAATAGTGTCCCTAGCGTCAGTCCATTTTTCTGCTTGTGACCTGGTCACGTACATACGTGTTGTCGTCCTATTTTCGGCTGTCGTTCGGGCAGTGATGTCGGCTAGTGCATTTCCCTGTCCAATAATGTCCATCACCTTCTTGTGTGCCTGGCATTTGATGACCGCAAGCCTCTTGGGGAGAAGGACAGCTTCGATCAAGACGGAGACTAGATCTCCATGCAAGATGGGGATGCCGTGTGAGGTCAAGAATCCCCTTTCTCTCCAAAGGAGCCCAAAATGGTGAACCACCCCGAAGGCGTACTGGCTGTCAGTGTAAATGTTCGCTGTGGTTCCTGCTGCTAGAATGCAGGCTCGTGTCAGGGCAATCAGTTCCGCTGCCTGGGCAGATCGTTGCGTGATGCGGGCTGTCTCGACTACAGTTCGAGCCGTGGTGACTGCATAGGCAGCTGAAGTGGTGCCATCGGGGAGTTTGATGCAAGAACCGTCCACCCACAGCTCTCCGTCAGGGTCAGGAAAAGCCGTGTCTCTGAGGTCAACCCTACTTCTAGTCTGTTCGTCCGTAAGAGTCACGCAGTCATGTACAGGGTGCACATTGGGATCGTTCTCTGGTAAAGGCAACAGAGTTGCCGGGTTCAGTGTGGTGCATCTTTTCAGGGTGATATGGGGTGCAAGCAAAGTCAGCTCGTATCCAGTCAGTCGTGCACTCGTCAGATGTTGCGTCTTGGTTTGGTTCAGGAGGGTGTCAACTGCATGGGGTACCAGTACCGTGAGGGGATTCGAGAGCACGATCCCCTCACTCTGTCGGATAGAGATTGCAGCGGCAGCTACAGCTCGAAGGCAGGCAGGCAGGGCTCTGGCTACAGGGTCAAGAGTGGCAGAGAAGTAAGCGCATGGTCGTTGCTTTGGGCCAATGGACTGGGTCAGGACAGATAAAGCGCACCCCTCCCTTTCGTGAGTGTAAAGGGAGAAGGGCTTTGTGTAATCGGGGGTACCTAGGACAGGGGCCGAACAAAGGGCATCTCGTAGTTCCGTGAAGGAGGTTTGGCATTCGGGGGTCCAAGGGAGTGGGAAGGGGACGTCTTTGGCTAGCAGAGAAAGTAGTGGTTTCATAATGAGGCTGAAGTTTGGTAACCACTGTCGGCAGAAGGAGGTGAGGCCTAGTAGGGAGCGAACCTGTTTCTGAGTCTTAGGGACAGGTGTTTCGAGAATGGTTTGGATCCGGTCGGGAGTGAGTTTCCTTCCGTCTTTGGACAAAAGGTGGCCTAGGTAAGTGACCTGGGGTTGGCAGAATTGCAACTTCTTCTTGGAGACCTTGTGGCCGTTTTCCGCAAGGAAGTGCAGGAGTTGAATGGTGGCTGCAACTGCTAATGGAGTGGTGTCGGCTGCTAAAAGGATATCATCGATATATTGCACTAACACCACTCCATCGGGTAACTGGACTTGATCTAGTTGTCTCTTGAGGGCCTGGCTGTAGATGCTAGGGCTTTCTGTGTAGCCCTGGGGTGCTCGGCAGAACCTATATGAGCGGGCTTTTAGGGTGAAGCCGAAAAGATATCGGCTGTCTGGGTGGATGGGGATGGAAAAGAATGCATTTTTGAGGTCAATGACAGTGAAGGTGGTGGCCGTAGAAGGGATCAGAGTCAGGATGGTGGTAATGTCTGAGACCACGGGGTACTGGGGTACCACCACTTTGTTGATCTCTCGAAGGTCAATGATAAAGCGGTATGCTTTCTCATCTCCTTCTCCCTGTTTCTTGATGATGGGCAAGATAGGGCTGTTGCAAACGTTGCTGACCACTTCCTCTACCACTCCTGCGTCTATCAGTGACTGAATAATCTTTAACAATTGCATCTCGCCCTCGGGCGATATCCGATATTGTGGAAGTTTTGGGAGTATCGCGTCCGGTCGGACAGTAATGTGCACTGGGTCAATCATCATGCGCCCTACGTCCGAATCCGTCTTGGCCCACAGATGCGGAGGCAGAGTGTCAAGCAGGGAGGTGTCAGCATCGGTGATGGAAAACATGCGTCGGGGAGGGCAATGTCTAAGCAGAACGGGGTTGTCGTAAAGGAAAACTCGAACTCCGTCTTGAGAACATCTGATTGTCGCTCGGAAGTGTTTCAATAAGTCAAGTCCCATAATGGCGTCAGGGCTATTGGCAGAAAGCAAAAACGTGGTGTCAGTGGTGTTGTTTTCTAAGTCGAAGAGGATTGGGGCGGACAAAGGGTTAGTGGAGGGCGTTCCACCGAAACCTGTCGATGTTATAAGTGAGCCAGACAAGGGTGCCCTTGGAATCAGTCGTTTAGATAACGCACTACGTGTTGCGCCAGTGTCTACCAGAAATGGAGACTTTGTACCCAAGACCTTAGCAGTGACGTAAGGGCCTTGCTGGTCAACATAGAGCTCGACTTGATCCCTCCCTTGCCCTTGGCAGTCCTATGCAAAGTCGTGGGCGTCATCGTAGTCAGATTGCTGGCATTGGTTCTGTCTGGGTCGATCAAATGTGTTTGGTCTGCCTGATCTATCGTTAGTCGTGTCATTTGGGGGCCCTCGCGGCTGTCCCCTATTTCTCGGTCCACTTGCTATGTCCCTGGGGTCTTTGTTCCTGATTATTTCCAAAAGGATCAGGCATTGGGATTTCCAATGGCCAGTTCCTTTGCAGAAAGCACACTGGTCCTCTCTAATGTCTGTACGTCCAATGTGGGGAGTCGAAGCGCGGTCCTTGGGAGGTGCAGTCTTAGGGACGTTCGTCTGATAATTTCCCCTGTATTGGTCTCGTCCTATAGTCACCCCTTGCAGTTGCGCAATCATCACCCTCTCTTTCAAGTCTTTCTTCTTTTTCTCTGTTGCTCTATCGTTTTCATTTTTCTGATGTTCATAATATTGGGCCATCTGGAGGATAGCCGTAGGTTTGGAGGCTGCCCAACTACTCTCGCTGGCCTGCAGTTTCTGGGAGACCTCTGGTGACAGACCCTTAACATAATTCTGGACAAACAGATGGTGTCCTGTTGCAGTGGTCATGTCCTGGCCGCTGTAATCGGAGAACACCGTTTCAAACCGGGAGAAGTAATCCGATACATCCTCCTGGGGTTTCTGGCGACAGGCCGTTACTATCGACCAGTCCACTTTCTTTTCTGGAATCAGGGTTTTTAATTTCTGTACGATTTTGTCTGGAAGGTCTAGAATAGATTTCAAGGGCTTTTGTCCAGTTCTCGTTGTTTATCAATGCCATCGAGTTGCGACCAGGTATGTCCAAACAGCTCAAGGTGGTCGACTTTCCGGATTTGCTTCCACACATCAGCTGGTAGACATAACCCAAAAAACAAGTCGATGTCAGCCAGGGTCATAATCGTTGAACCTAGGGCTGTAGCTAACTCA
The DNA here is from genome assembly GCF_964263255.1 of Lissotriton vulgaris. Taxonomy (NCBI): domain Eukaryota; kingdom Metazoa; phylum Chordata; class Amphibia; order Caudata; family Salamandridae; genus Lissotriton; species Lissotriton vulgaris. The sequence continues at coordinate 417,828,998 of NC_141694.1, forward strand.
GTATAGAAGGCAGTGGGGTTTTTACGTAGATCGGGCAGAGATTTCCGGAATGTCAGAATCTCTTGCCGGTCCCACGGCTGGTAGACCCAGTTGTACACTACCCTTCCTTTTGCATCTTTGTTGTTTGCATCATCGTGAGTCCCCTCACCTCGTGGAGGAACCCAGTAAGGGGCAGCTTCTCGTATCGGCATCATGGCGTTAGATTGCTCAGTTTGTGGTTCGGTCACTACGGATGTCGTGGTTTTAGTTCCCGATTTTTGTTCAGTGAGGTGGCGGAAAACCTCAAGCGTGCGCGTAAGGAGGTCCGTCACATCACACTCGCCCTCATCCCCGATATCGACCTTCCGGTACAGAGTCGTTAGGCTCTCAGGACCTTTGTCTCGATATCGGTCTTCGTATGCGTTCAAGACATAGTAACACAGTCGAACGGTAAAGTGTCGTCTGTGACTTCCTGTATACGATTTAAACATATCTGTGATATACTCTTCATCTTCCTTCCTTTCTACCAGTGTCCTTGCTATCTTGTCAATCCCTGCTCGCTCATCTTTGCTTAATCTGTTTGTTCTTGCAGAACCGGCCCCTCGGGTCTCGGGGTCGCCTAACGTTGTTGTTTGTGTAGTATCTAATACAAGGAGTTCGGCCGGCACAGAGGTCATGGGGGCCGAAGCTGTGGCACTACTCTTGTTTGTACTTGGGGGTAATGGGTGCTGTGCTAGGAGTTGGGAGGGGGCATATGGAGGGGGCATGTAGATGATCGGAGGACCTAACAGCAGATCATCGTTGGTTCGTTGTTTTGAGGGTAATTCAGGATAGAGCGTAGGGGGCGTTCTAACCGGACACTGGTTTGATGTTTCTATTTCTAGTTTCTGTTTGGCTTCCTCTCTTTCTTTTATCTCTTCTTCTAGTTTCTGAGCAGCTAGGTGGGCTGCTTTTCGCAGCTCTTTTCCCAACGTACTCTCAGTTTTCTTTTTACGTTGTTCAGTTTCTTTGCGCCACATGCCGAAACTATCAAGCATAGTGGGCGTTGTCTTGTTTTTACCAAGGGCTGTTTCTAGCGCGCTCATTTTATCATCATCGAAGGATCCTATCAGTGGCCACTGACTTTCTCGATCCTTTTTCGTATATTTATGCCACAGCTTGCTATAAGCTATAGCGATCAATCCATGCTTCATGAACATGTCCTTATTAGGGGTGCCTTCCAGTGGAGCCGGATGGTTCATCTCTAATAAGCGGTCCGGGCTAAACAGGCTACCAATCAGTGGGGAGAAGACAGGCATGACGGAAATGGGGACAAGAGTCAGCACTACCTATCTTATCACTGTGTGCAAAGACTAGACAGAATATTTCTATTCTACGTTGTTTGCAGGCAGTGAATACCTCATGAACCAATATCGAGCGGTCAATGTTCGGTCAATCAAATAATCAGTGGGGAGAATAAGTAGGCCCGCAAAAGTCTGCGTTACCTACCCTTTCACCATCTGCAAAGAGGGAACCTGTTCTTTCCTGTTTGTAGATAGAGAATCTCCAGAAAATAATCCGCGAACGGTAGTTCGGGTTCAATCAATTAATCAGTGGGGGAGAAGGATAGGCGCGATGGATGACAATGGGGACAAAAGTCTGTGTTATCTATCCTTTACTGCTTGCAAAGAGAGAGCCTGTTGTTTCCCCGTTTGCAGGCAGCGAATCTCCAAATGAATCAACAAAGAGTAATACTAGTATTTTTTCAAACAATCAATCATTTCGCAATTTGTCGTGTTTACACGACCTTACCCGGACCGCATGGACAGTTTCTTGTCTTCCGAATCCAGCGCCCGATCGTCCTCTATTCTTCGTATTCCTCGCGGCACTCCTTATGGTTCCCAGTCAGGACCGTAGATCACTCGAGAGAGGTCTGTTCGGAACCAGTGAAGTTCGGATGATCGGCTGTCAGACGAGGGTCTATCGGACAGGTGCACTTCCCGATCGTTGCAGTCGTTCACTCTGTCATCAGGACCTCTCCCACTGGATCCACTGGTCGCTGATGGGCCCCACGTTTGGGACGCCAATTGTTGAAAAAGGTACAGGCAGAAGACCTTTTCCGAAGTTGCCCGGCGTTAGTCGCCTCTATACCCACTCAAGTTTACCCAAACAAAGAGGCAGGCGCTGGAGACTGGAAGGCAGGAAACAGAAGTTTTATTCCGACGGAGCAGAACACGTCAAATCAGACAACAGGGTATCTTCACGAGGTGCTCTAACCGCATCTCTGAGGCCTGGCCTCTTATACACGAGTTTATTGCTTTATTACGTTAAACACATCTCTGTCATTACTTTGATGTAAGGAAAGACATCCTCGGAATCCCCGCTTCAGGCCCGTTCCCACACACATTTACAGTTGAAGTCCCCACCCCGGTCACAACAGATGATTATCGCGCAGCTGGACATTCCGCCGATTCACGGAATGTGTGAGGTCGATCGGATCTCATGGGGTGGGGGCTTTGATCAACTCATTGGTCCTTTGATGGGGGAAGCTTCCTACTGTACAGGAGGGGGGGGGGCAATAACAGTATCCGCGGGGCCAGGTGGCGGCCAGGGAGCGAGTAAGACAAACGGGCGCAAAGGAAAGGGGGTTTTATCAAAGGATCCGGGACCATGAAAGGAATGGAGGGAGGTGTCGCGCTGGGAACAGGATGGGGTTCCGAGGCAGAGCTGCGTGGAAGAGGGGTTTATGACCCAAGGCATGTGAGAGTGGGGGCTGTCAGCGTGCGGGGGATGCTTTGCGAGGTCAGGAGAGAGAGAGAGAGAGAGACGCGTTGGCTATCAACGATGGGCAGAGAGGCCATGGTGCTCAAAATGGCTGCCGCTTACGCGCATGAATGGGCTCGAAAAAGGGGACAAGATGGCGCCGATAATGTTGATGCTGCAGCCTAAGGTTTAACAGTGCTGCTATCCACCCTGCTTCATTTGTTTGTACATTACATTGCAACTCAAATAACTTTTCTTCCAGGATCTCTCCACATTATTGGCAGAACTGGTTTGGGTGCAAATAGGAAGAGGGTTGCACTAGATCTTCCCCTGGGCGCAGGAGGTCTAGTGGTTCCTGACTTAGAATCTTATTACCTGGTGGAGCAACTCCTGACTGTGGCAGGGTGGTTAAGCCCCAGGCAGCCTTTGAGTTCTCATACATGCTGGAGGAGCTGACTCCTGTAGGTGTCTGAGAATATATCTTAGACATGCAGTACAAGGTTCGAGCATCTCGATTTTACTGCAGGTGACGGGCCCCTTATGCCCCATAAACTCCACTTTTACACTCCAGACATTTTCAAAGGCGGCACAATGGGTAGGCCAGACCTTATTATTTTTCTTTCTCCACAGGAGTAGCCTGAGGGAGTGAGCTTTACGATTTGGGTTCCTTCATCCTTCAAGTAGGTGATACTTGCCTATGACATCTCTCCTGGACTGTTTCTGACCTATGCTGCAATAAAGAAGGCTGTTGCACTTACATCAGCCATGGAGGTGCAGAGCCTATGAAGGACACACTTTTGTAAATGCCGTGGGTGTATGGGAATGGCCGTAATTACATCACAGGCATAATGCCCACCAGATCCTAAAACCTGGTTGCCTTGTAGGAGGAGGAGGAGGAGGATTTATATGAGGAGCTTGCAGCATCAGAAAAGGTCAATGAGCATCAGATCACACTAAATGACCAACTCAAACTCGGGCAATTTAACTATATCCACAGAATGTAATTAAAGCCACGTACCAGCAGATCAAGTATTCAGAAGATCCTTTTGCATGTCCCTGCTGTGCTCGTATGGAGGCTGCCATTATTTATTCAATGTAATTCCGACTCAAACACCGACAGTCAATAGGCCAGCCTTCCTGGTACATAGAACTCCGTATTACCATCCAAAACTGTTTGACATGACCCACGTCTCCTTGGCTTTTTAATGCTTAACTGTTTTCTTTGCTGGGTTCTTTCTTTCCTTTCTGTTTAGTTTTTTCTTGTTATGTTATTACACACGGAGCCGCCTGTGGAAAGCGCTGGGACACTCTTTTAGAGTAGCTGTGCGCTATATAAGTTTATTTTAACATAACATAACATAACATAACATAACGCCGCAAACATCATGGTTGATAATGAACTCCTGCCACTCATTGTCAACCAATCTAGCGTTAAGGCCAGCATTATTCCAGGACATGCTAATTATACAATCTGTTGCAACAGATGTCCCCACTCAAGCTCTTGATATTCACAACGTTGCTGTTTTAGAGACCTAGATGGCCTTCTGCTAAACATTCAAGGCAATCGCTCTATGCACCCAATGGTTTCTCAGTGGCCAAAGCTGCCATTAACCCTGCCCAGTTTAGTTCTTGATCCAGTTCATCGACTGCACCATCGCTATTACTCCCAATCATCAATTGGACTTTTCTGACACTACCATCTTTTGAAATCGTTAACATGTCAAACTCTTCATAAGAATGACCTGTTGGCAGGTTTTCTTCAATCCGAATGTGTTTTAAAAAAGATCTCGGCTTATTTGTGTCATTGCCCAGGTACTGTGATTGGATAATAGGATTTGTTCAGGTGTTATCTATTGTAAGACAAGGTCGAACCTCAATGATTATGAATCCCAGGTTATCCTGGTTCTCTAAAATGAATTGGCTTATGTTAAAAGAAGCAAACTCCTCCAGTGCAGACGGTAGATTGCCACCAGCTTTCCTAGGTTTTTCAGATTCACATGCTTTTCATCATGATGTATTATAAACCTTAGATGTGGGAAAGTGTAAAACTGGCCGAGGCAGCATGATGTATTCAATAGTCCTCTTATATGAGTATCCAGGAACAGATCACTCAACTGGTAACAGTACTAGGGACGTGGTCACACTGTTCACTGGCAAAGCCTCCTCTCTGTGCATATCCTTCCAATTCACCATGGAAGACTTGGCTAGTGAAATGAGTGGGTGTTCATTGACCTCTCTATTTACTGCTAGCAGGAGCTCACATGCTAGAGTAGCCATGGTATCATCAGTACTTGAATCCTTTGTCGTTATAAGAACACTATTCGTCGTAGGCACCACTAGACTCTTTAGGTCTCGCCTGTCGATGCGCATGCGCATCGAGCAAGCGAGACTATTGCGAGTTATCCACTCTTTATCCACACTGCAAGGAATCGTGGCGATTCCTTGCAGTGCACGATAAATTTAAGCTCAATGCGCATGCGCATTGAGCTTAAATGTGCGTGCACATGCCCCCAGCCGCCTACTCTCTCTCTCAGCCTTCCCACAACTCCGCCCCCTCACTACTTGATTGCACGGCCGCTAGGCCGTGCCTCCCCTACTCTCCTCCCCCCTCTTCCTCTCCTCCCCTGCCTGCCTGCCTGCCTGCCGCTAGGCCGTGCCTCCCCTACTCTCCTCCCCCCTCCTCCTCCTACTCTCCTCCCCTGCCTGCCTGCCGTGTCGCACCTCTCCCCTCTCCGCCCCCTCCCCTGCCCGCCGTGTTACGGTGAAAGGCTTGTTGAGCAATCTGGTTGTTTACAAGTGAGCTGTTTTGACTTGGTTAAAATGTTTTTTTAGCTTCTAAAGTTGTATTATTTAAAAAAAATGTCTCTCCCGCTCTCCACAGTGCGGTGTTTGCACACACAGTATCCAAGCGCTTGCTCGTGCTCGGCATGTGAGTTGTGTTGTAATAACGGCCGCAGCTCGCGCTCTGCAGAGGAAAGGAGCCTCGCGCCGCATGCATGAAAAGCGGCCAGACTTCCCTTGAAGGGCCTGCTTTCTGTTTCAGGATTAGTCCTCTGCATCCGTGACTTCCCATTTGGACAGCATCAAATATTTATCCCGCCCTTCTCAGGGGTGTACTGGTTTGCATTTGTCTGCCGAATTTGCATTCCTGTCTCGTCTCTCCGGCGACACAAGTTGGCCCGTGACGAGGCTCGTTTTCAAAGTCTCGGGTCATCGGTCTACGGTTGAAGTTCGTCCTGGCCGCGCCTTCTGCAGTTTAAACTCTTCCCTCCCCGCAGGACTGCATAGCTCAGCCTTCCTTCTCAATCTTTGCTCCAATCGATTATCCTACACTGTGGCTCCTACAGTGTTTTCAGTTGTTTCTCCCACAAACATTGTCTGACCAGTGGCCTGACACGAACTGGTGTTGCCCCCCTCGCTCCAAAATGTGATTAGGAGCCTCAGAGGCTCCGTGTCTCACAGATATTCATTAGCCTTGAGCTGAAACGGGGCTTCTGAAATATTGGAGATGGGGAGGGGGGGGTGGCAGGGCTGAACTGTATGTCTTTAACGCATGTAAGCGTTTCACCTTAGGTACACTAGTTTATTTGAAAATTATTTATTAAAAGTGAGTTTTTAACTATGGACTGAGAAGCCTTCCTGTGCCCCGTCAGGTGACGTTGCGTACAAGTAACGAAGAGGCAAACCAGTTGTCACGTATACCTTAAATGTTGCCTAGATTCGTATTATAGGTGGAGCAAAGTTATAAGCTATTAAACACAAAAGAGGTTTTTGAACAGCTCACTTATTTAAAGGTACTCTCATATGAAGGGCCCTCAGTGAAATAAGGTATTTGCCTAAGATCACACAGTTTACTCCAGCAATAAAGGCTATATTAATTCCACATTCTTTTTTCTCACTGTGTAATTTAGCTGCTACCTGGTTTAATTCTTTCTTGTATCAAATGTTATTGCTTTGTCCTCAAATTTTGGAGGTTGAGACAAGAGGTGGGTGACTGGTAGAATCCACATTTAATGTTGGGCAGTTTTAAATAGTGCAAACCTTTCCCATGGACATAAGAGCGCTTCACAACAAAGACTAAGGCTAATTTTGTTATTTTTTCTATATAGGGTAATGGCACTCACTCACCCTCACCCTCACCCACACTCACCCTCACCCACACTCACCCTCACCCTCACTCACCCTCACCCTCACTCACCCTCAACCCCTCACTCACCCTCAACCCCTCACCTACCCTCACCCTCACTCACCCTCAACCCCTCACCCTCACCCACCCTCAACACCTCACCCTCACTCACCCTCAACACCTCACCCTCACTCACCCTCAACCCCTCACCCTCACTCACCCCCACTCACCCTCAACCCCTCACCCTCAACCCCTCACCCTCACTCACCCTCACTCACCCTCAACCCCTCACCCACCCTCAACCCCTCACCCTCAATCCCTCACCCTCACTCACCCACACTCACCCACACTCACCCACACTCACCCTCACTCACCCTCACCCACCCTCACTCACCTTCACCCTCACTCACCTTCACCCTCACTCACCTTCACCCTCACTCACCCTCAACCCCTCACCCTCACTCACCCCCACTCACCCTCAACCCCTCACCCTCAACCCCTCACCCTCCTTCACCCTCATTCACCCTCAACCCCTCACCCTCACTCACCCTCAACCCCTCACCCTCACTCACCCAACACCCCTCACCCTCACTCACCCTCAACCCCTCACCCTCAATCCCTCACCCTCACCCACACTCACCCACACTCACCCACACTCACCCCCACTCACCCCCACTCACACTCACCCACCCTCACTCACACTCACCCACCCTCACTCACCCTCACTCACTCTCACCCTCACTCACCCTCACTCACCCTCACTCACCCTCAACCTCATGCTAAAGATTTACAAAAAAACCCATTAACAATTCTAAAAACACTAACTCTAATGCTGCGAGACCTATTGCATTTCTAATGCTTGTTTTTCTTTGAGTTTGAGCGCTTTTGATTTTTTTGCAACCTCGACCCTTAAAATTGTATATTCTTAAATTTACTGTGGAGTAATTGATTCCACAACTCATCTGTTTGTGCACCAATGTATTACATTTCATTTCACCTTTGGAGAAGATTCAATAAGCCAAAGTCGTGGGGGTAGGAGACTTTAACCTCCGTGACTTTGGCACTTTTTTTATCTTCCTCACCTGCAAGGCTTGACCCGGCTGTTTACTTGAGTTCAATAAATAACTTCTGGAAGGAGTATGCAGTTGCATTATTGCCCCCCTTCTTCTTCTTTTTATTTTCCCCATTTCCTGTCCAACTTTGTGAACAATATTACTCCAGTTTCGTTGGATCTATTCCCATATTCTGCAGTTGTTGACCAATATGTCTTTTGTGTTTTTTCCCTTTTCGAGCATCAAATAAAAAAGTGACCGTTACTTTTTTTGCTGCATTAACAGTAGTTTGTGAGGGAGGAGTACTACCTATTGCAAACTAATTCTGCAGCTGAGAAAAAATATGCTCGTTGGTATTTGTGGGAGGGTCAGTTTGTGATGTCACATTGCTGGTTTATTTCTTATTGGATAGTACTGATAATATTGTTGTCAATACTGATCAAATATGTTTGGATCCTCACAATGATTTTTCCATTAACAATAGTATGGAATTCACAATTATTTATTTCGCCTGTATGCATTAGAAACAATAAAGTCCTGGCTTGTCAATTTCTTGGGTGACTGCATAATATATTTGCTCTGGCAAGACTTACAAAAAAAAAAAAGTAAGTGTTCCAGCTGTGGACTTGAGCTAGCCTCACCGGACAATATTGTTGTTAGTTGTGTAGGCCGTGTAAGAACTAAGGCTTCTCCAGCTACAGCATTGTGCAGCTTACTCAATTCACCTTATGGTTTAAAGGAGAGTGTAGTTGACCACGAATGAGGATCTCGCTAGCGGCAAGGATTTGGGAAGTACAAGGTTGAGATTAAACAATTCCCCTTTGGCATCTTGGTTGCTGGTTACATCAGTCACCATAGTAGAACAGTGCCCTTTGAGTGCCTACTCAAGCCCCTTTTTATTCGCTTGAATTTGAGAAACCAGCTCAGGATTCTTTACATCCGAGTGCAAAATACAGCCGACGGAGTGTAATGAGTGTCAACCTCACTGGTAGATTCAAGAATAGGTTCATCCATTACATTCAGTTCTCTTTTCCAGGGAGTCATCAGGGATAGCTCTCTCGGATGTGTAGAGAAATAGTCCATTACACATATACTTAAGGGATTTGAATGACTCCGTAACATTACTTAAATAATGATGAAATTCTTGTTCTTTTCTCACGCTTGACCTTGCACTTTTTGGGAGTGATCTATTTTATATTATTGCCTAAGCAGGGCCCGGCGGTGGCTAGATAAAGGCTACCTGGCTACTCGGTCTAGATGTGTGTGGAAGAAAATAGATTTTCGCTAATACTAGTCTCTGCATCGCAAATTTATATCGAACTTTCCCCATATTGTTTTTTTACCCTACAATTCCCAATACACTGTTTAGGTGAAGCTTCTATCTTAAACCCTAAGGAAACTAGACTCAGCAGCTACAGGAAAGAGAGATGAACTGGAGATGCAAAGTGAATTATGTTTCCATAATCCATCTGGGATTAGAGTATATAACACAGTGAATTGTTAAGTCAAAAGATATGTTTATTATGATCGTAATCTTTAAACAAGTGCAAGAGGCAGTTCCACAAATTTAAAATATTCTACATAAAAGGTGATAAAAACTTTGTAAAAAGTATTCCATTATCAATTAAAACTCTTCCACACCCTTATACATTATAAAAAAATACCAGTAGAATGGCACTTATATTAAAACTTATTACATTAAACCACTTTTCCTTTTCCTTAGACAAGTTGTATAGTTAATTAATTTAAAATTCCTAAAATCCTAAAAGTTACTCCTGGCTTCTTAGGAGGCTCTGGACCGCCTTTATGTATTTCCCTAGAGCAATAGCGATCTCGATAGTGGGCATTTCTGTTAGGAGGTTGGCCGCCTGTGCCCTTGTTCTTTTATCGTGTTTTAAAAATAGTGGGCGCAGCCACAGTTTACGCTGTTCTAGTAATGTTAGGCAGTCGAGAAGGATATGCACTACATCTCCTTTGGTGCCCAGGTTACACCTGCAACATCCTTTGTGATTTAACATTTTTAATTTAAGATCTTTATTTATTAACCATGGATTGATCCCAATCCGCAACCTTAATGTCTCCTGCCTGTACCAGCGATTTGGTAGGATATCTAAATAGGGAAACCAGTTTTCATTTGACCAGGAGTTCATCATGAATTCTACAGATTTTGTCTTTGCCAAATAGCCCATATCAGTCTTTCTGGATACTTCTTTCCCATTAAATTTTAACTCAATCTTAGCACAGACTATTTGTTGCGTTTCCTGGCTTACCTCCACCTTTAGCCTTTCACTAACCTGCACCATTCTTTCCCTTCAAGCTTTTGTCCATTTTAGGTCACTATTTTGAATTTCTTTCCTACACCATTGTGCAACTTTTTGACCTTATATATCCTCCAATTGTTTCCAAAGTCTGATTACCGCAATTTGTGCTAGCACCTCCTAAGACTTTGTTCCTATTTCTGTTCTTATTGCTTGGGCCATGGATGATTGGGGGAGAGATAGGAGGCTTTTCAGGCATTTACCTTCCACCGAGTCCCAGTCTCCCTTACCGCTCAGATAAAGGATTTCTTCTCCGTAAAGGACTTGTGGGGGTATCATTACACTAAAAGCTTTTAATAGTGGTCGGTGTGACAAATCCCCATAATCCCGATTAAACATTTTTAGCCCACAAATTGAAGTATGAGCTTTTGCTTTTTGGGCTTTCGATGAGTGCGCCAGTTTAGTGTCTTATCAAACCATATCCCTAGGTAACGATATTCCTTAACTGTTTCCAGTTTAAGATCACAAAAGAACCAATTGAACTTAATTGCCTTTTTACCAAAGCATAACATTTTTGTTTTGTCTAGGTTTACTGTTAAGAATTTCCTAGCACAGTATACATTAAATAAGTTCAACTTTCTTTGGAGGCTTATCTCGGTCTGGTCTACTATTACCAGATCGTCTGCGTATAGTAGGCAGGGCACCTTTTTTCCATCCATTCTGGGGCTTGCACTACCCTCAGCCTCTATGTAGGCAGGTAGGTCTGACAGGAATATGGAGAATAACTGTGGGGCCAAAACGCAACCCTGTCTCAGCCCGTTTGCAATGGGTATTTTTTGTGTCAATGACCCCACAGTGTCCCTGATTACTTGGGCCCAGTTCCCTCGGTGTAGTTCTTTTATTATTGTCATTAGGTCTTTGGGAATTTTTTCCTTCATTAGTGTTTCCCATAGGCAGTCCCGATCTACTGAATCGAAGGCTGCTCGGAAGTCAACGAAACAACAGCATAGCTTGGGGAGCCGTTCGCAAAGCAAAGCAGTACCTGACAGTACCTGACACAGCGCCTGAGTTTCAAGAGGTGCCTGATACCCGGAGGAGAACAAGTGGACCGGAGTAGGTCGCCAACACCGCCACCAGCCGCGCCGCCGCCTCGGGACTGCATATCCCGACAGCCTCAGCGGCGGCGCGTTCCCCGACGCGTCACACGCGCCGGGAGGGGCGAAATAAAGCTGACAGCCCTCGGTGGAGCGGGGGGAGCCGTTCGCAAAGCAAAGCAGTACCTGACAGTACCTGACACAGCGCCTGAGTTTCAAGAGGTGCCTGATACCCGGAGGAGAACAAGTGGACCGGAGTAGGTCGCCAACACCGCCACCAGCCGCGCCGCCGCCTCAGGACTGCATATCCCGACAGCCTCAGCGGCGGCGCGTTCCCCGACGCGTCACACGCGCCGGGAGGGGCGAAATAAAGCTGACAGCCCTCAGTGGAGCGGGGGGAGCCGTTCGCAAAGCAAAGCAGTACCTGACAGTACCTGACACAGCGCCTGAGTTTCAAGAGGTGCCTGATACCCGGAGGAGAACAAGTGGACCGGAGTAGGTCGCCAACACCGCCACCAGCCGTGCCGCCGCCTCGGGACTGCATATCCCGACAGCCTCAGCGGCGGTGCGTTCCCCGACGCGTCACACGCGCCGGGAGGGGCGAAATAAAGCTGACAGCCCTCGGTGGAGCGGGGGGAGCCGTTCGCAAAGCAAAGCAGTACCTGACAGTACCTGACACAGCGCCTGAGTTTCAAGAGGTGCCTGATACCCGGAGGAGAACAAGTGGACCGGAGTAGGTCGCCAACACCGCCACCAGCCGCGCCGCCGCCTCGGGACTGCATATCCCGACAGCCTCAGCGGCGGCGCGTTCCCCGGCGCGTCACACGCGCCGGGAGGGGCGAAATAAAGCTGACAGCCCTCGGTGGAGCGGGGGGAGCCGTTCGCAAAGCAGTACCTGACAGTACCTGACACAGCGCCTGAGTTTCAAGAGGTGCCTGATACCCGGAGGAGAACAAGTGGACCTGAGTAGGTCGCCAACACCGCCACCAGCCGCGCCGCCGCCTCGGGACTGCATATCCCGACAGCCTCAGCGGCGGCGCGTTCCCCGACGCGTCACACGCGCCGGGAGGGGCGAAATAAAGCTGACAGCCCTCAGTGGAGCGGGGGGAGCCGTTCGCAAAGCAAAGCAGTACCTGACAGTACCTGACACAGCGCCTGAGTTTCAAGAGGTGCCTGATACCCGGAGGAGAACAAGTGGACCGGAGTAGGTCGCCAACACCGCCACCAGCCGCGCCGCCGCCTCGGGACTGCATATCCCGACAGCCTCAGCGGCGGCGCGTTCCCCGACGCGTCACAGGCGCCGGGAGGGGCGAAATAAAGCTGACAGCCCTCGGTGGAGCGGGGGGAGCCGTTCGCAAAGCAAAGCAGTACCTGACAGTACCTGACACAGCGCCTGAGTTTCAAGAGGTGCCTGATACCCGGAGGAGAACAAGTGGACCGGAGTAGGTCGCCAACACCGCCACCAGCCGCGCCGCCGCCTCGGGACTGCATATCCCGACAGCCTCAGCGACGGCGCGTTCCCCGACGCGTCACACGCGCCGGGAGGGGCGAAATAAAGCTGACAGCCCTCAGTGGAGCGGGGGGAGCCGTTCGCAAAGCAAAGCAGTACCTGACAGTACGTGACACAGCGCCTGAGTTTCAAGAGGTGCCTGATACCCGGAGGAGAACAAGTGGACCGGAGTAGGTCGCCAACACCGCCACCAGCCGCGCCGCCGCCACGGGACTGCATATCCCGACAGCCTCAGCGGCGGCGCGTTCCCCGACGCGTCACACGCGCCGGGAGGGGCGAAATAAAGCTGACAGCCCTCGGTGGAGCCGGGGGAGCCGTTCGCAAAGCAAAGCAGTACCTGACAGTACCTGACACAGCGCCTGAGTTTCAAGAGGTGCCTGATACCCGGAGGAGAACAAGTGGACCGGAGTAGGTCGCCAACACCGCCACCAGCCGCGCCGCCGCCTCGGGACTGCATATCCCGACAGCCTCAGCGGCGGCGCGTTCCCCGACGCGTCACACGCGCCGGGAGGGGCGAAATAAAGCTGACAGCCCCCAGCGTCGCGGGACGCGAGCGGGATGCCCGGGGCTAAGCCCGGGCAAAGGGCGGGCCCTCTACGGCTCTCCAAGGCCTGAATAGGCCGGGCTGGGCCACCCCCATTACGTGTGTATCAGTCATACACACCCTTACGACTTAGGACCATGGCTAAATCGGGCAATGAAGCCCATACAACTGCAGAAGGTAGCTCTATCTTGGGGCCATTGGATAAATTCTTTTTTAAAGCAACTGGCGAATTAGATAGAGACCTGGCCCTGGTAGAGCGTCGTATTGCACGGCGACAATCCATAGAGCATCTTAAAAACACCATTTTAGATCCTTGTCTGACACTTACCCCTGAGCCCCCTCCACTAAATTCGACCCTGGTAAACACAGATGAGGATCCAATGAATACAGATAACGTTCCATTAGTGTTTCAATCTTATTTTTCCCCTAAAAATGGAACAACTGCTCCATCGCCATTAAAACTAGCTAATAATACAATCACTGCATCCGCTGATCTTATCGACCTGGTCACTCCAAACTTGCCAAAGATCGCAGAGTTTGTTGCTCCTGATATAATAGAAGTTCCTTCTTCTTTGGGGACACAAAAATTAACTATGTTTCAACCGTTACCAGTTGTATTAAGGTTAGATAAATCCTCACATTCCAAAGATCAACCCAAAAAGAAACAGGCTATCATCCGATCTCCACCTAAAAAACGACGGAAAAGAGCCCCAGTGAAAGGGATTCTTAAAACCCAAAAAGCGGATAAGGACCAACTAACCAAAGAACTACTACAAATTGTAGAAGGAACATCCACATTACCGCGGGAAACACTTACTTCTTGTGTCCCTCCTACAATTAAAGACTTTGTCGATGCAATGGAACATCTTATCAAGGCACTATTAATACTAATACTCGAGAGAGTGAAGAGAATAGCCACTCAAGTGGATACACTCTCAGGAACCTTGACCCAAAACCAAGCGGGTAAAAGGGCCCAAGATGTTGTTCCGAGCTTAAAAGCGGAGACAAAACCCATAACACAGAAAAATCTACAATGCCCATAGTAAAGCCCACTACATCGATAGTTGGAGAAAAAAAGTCCAATAAAGAAAAAATGACCCAGGTTCAAAATTCTACGAAGGATACGACCCCTTCAAATCAACAAAAAATCCAACCATTAGACCCAACAAAGAAGACGGCAGCCAATCAAAATCCAGTTCCCCCTCCAAAAGCGCCTCCTAACACCCAGGCACACTCGACACAAATAAACTCCCTCATAGCTTCGGCAAAAATGGGTAATACACAACCTACACCAGAAAAAATTAAGTCTGCCACCCAATATGAAAAACGCTCACGTGAAAGGTATGTCGACCTACCCCCCGCTGCATCACAGAACGTTATTATATTAACGGGGGTTGCACCATTATCCGCTACAGGGGGACATAAAACCACCATAGCCTAAAAAACAAGGTGATTTTCTGGCTCAGAGAAAATAGACCTTTACCCCCTCACATAAACGGCGATATAATAATGGTAAGAAGAACAAACTGGGTTGGAATTCGTCCTAAAGACATAGAAGGGGACGTAGTAATTGTTACCTTTAAAGATCCAAGGGTCACTACACACATTACAGACTGGTTCTCTGGTTTTAACAGGGGACCAATATCGCCAAAACCCTTGGCTTACTTTTATCCTGAAGCTCTAATGCCCTTAAAGCCAAATCAATCCAAAACTCATTATGACAAATTCTCACTGGCACAACCCAGAAGACCACAACATGATAAATACCCCCAAAGGCATGGAGTAAGAGATCAGACATTCTTTCCTTTTAATGACTATATGCAACTGCCGACACCACAACATAACCCTGTGGGATATGCTCAACCTCCCCCATTCATAAATCCGTCCTGGAACTTTGCTTGTCACAACTTTTATGAGCCACTCTACGGTCTTGATGACGTAGAATGACTCTTTCAAGGCAAAGAAGAAAACCCGGGTATCGGGAGCGCTGTAAGTACAACTGACCATCTCTATGCCATTCAGGACGATCCGGTAAATGGGCCTAATACAAACCCTCCGGGTACCGGGGTGAGAAATAGACAAAGTACCATTGAATCGGGCAAATCTAAAAGAGTACCACGTTTAGGCCTAAAAGCCATTGTTAACATACCCTCGACCCACAAGGGAGATAGGAATAAAACCTCCAATTTGCATTTCATCTCATGGAACTTGGCGGGACTTTCCTCGAAAACTACATTACCAGACTGGATAAAGGTGGTTAACCAGTATTCCATCCTGTGCTTTCAGGAAACATGGGTGATTTCTCCAATTCACCTACAGGGCTTTCAGACATTTCACTCACCGGCTTCCGTGAGTAAGCAGGGAAGACATAAAGGGGGTCTTTGTACATATATTAGTGTAGCAGTTGGCCATAGGATCAGAAAAACATTACTTAGGGATTCATTCCAAGTAATTGTTATGGATATCGCCCCGTCCCTCCTACTGTTAATTGTTAACTTTTACAACAACTTGACCGTAGAACAACTGGAGAAAGTCGTGGATAACCTACAACAAGCCCTGTTAACGATCAAAGAAACCTATGGAGGAGAGTGTGCAATAGTTTTTATGGGCGATTTTAATTGTCACATCTGCCCAAACACAATGAGAGACGACTGTGATATCTATGAGACACATGAATTGGACTCTGTAAATGTTATTTCCAATCATTTCCAACATACAAAATCAGGGGATCTCCTTAATAATTTTGTGACCTCGCTTAATTTACATTTCGCAAATGAGCTTCTTCACACCCCAAGTTCTCTCAAATCAACCTTTCATGGCAGAGGAACGAATTCTATCATAGACTTTATACTATTCTCAAAAAATCATGCTCCGTTAATACTAGGCTGGGACACCCTCGACCACCCATATAGTGATCATTATCCTTTGTCCATAATCATCGAGCTACCTTCCCCAACCGCGAGTCAAAACAGCCCAAAGGTTAATTATGAACAACCAATTGTAATGGGAGCCATAAACGGATACTCTGTTAAATGGAACAAAATCAATCCAAATAATCTTCTCAAAAACCTAGTCATCAAGAGGAAGGAGGAGATTCATATCTGTCTTTCTAATAATGACAACTCCAACAACATCTGTAAAGCATTCATCAAAATTCAGGCCACCTTGAAAGAACTATTGATGCGACAGTTCAAATCAGGACCTATCGTATATAAAGGGTGGTTTGACAAAAAATGCTCCATGGCTTTAAAATCGCTAAAGAATTTGCTGCGTGTCACACCCAAACCACATCCAGAAATACGACAGGCTAGAATCCAATACCGCCTAGCCATCAAAAATAGAAAAAGGGCACTGAAAGTGGAAGCATGGCAGAATTTGGTGACAACATCGGAAACCAGGGACATGTCAGCCTTCTGGAAACTCATCAATACCCCCCTGCCATGGGTAACAATGCCCGAGAGGAACTTGGACATGGCAATAAATGGCGAGACGTGGGTGGCCCATTTCCAAAAGTTATATAGCAAACCCACAGGCTCAAAAATTTCTATAACAGATTGCATTTCATCATCAATCTTAAGCCCATCTCGGGAGACTCCCTGTAAAATTGTATTTTCGTATGAGGAGGTAGAACTGGCAATCAAGGAAAGTCCCTCCGGGAAGGCACCGGGACCGGATGCCATCCCAGCAGATGTGTATAAGGCAGAATTGGAATTCTGGGCCCCCCTACTGACTTCTGTTTTAAACTCTATAAATACTTTTGATCTTCTTCCAACATGGGCTGAGGCAATAGTAATACCTATTTTTAAAAAAGGAGATAGGCACTCGCCATCGTGCTACAGACCCATATCCCTCCTCGATACCTTAATGAAAATTGTCGGACGCATCATCTTGAAACGAATAACTACTTGGACGGAGGATAAAAACATACTCTCGAACTTACAATATGGTTTTCGGTCAGGCAGAGGTACAATAGAACAGACCCTCAATTTACACCTAATTATGTCCAAATACGTCGATATTAAAAAGCGAAGCCTGTACATAACGTACATAGATTTAACTTCAGCATTTGACTGCGTCCTTCATGACCAATTATGGGACATTCTAAAACAACTGGGGATAGATCCATCAATCCTCCTTTTTATCAAGGCCTTGTATAGAGAAGCCGGAGCCAGAGTCAGATTTGGACTGAAGGGAGAGTGTTCGCCGCGCTTTAAAATCAATAGAGGGGTCAGGCAGGGGTGCATTTTGGCTCCCCTGCTTTTCTCCCTCTATATAAATGCCATTGGCGATCATCTCAAAAACATTGAATGTGACTTCCCAAAATTAGGAGGTCAACCTATTCCAATGATGCTATATGCAGACGACGCGGCAATTCTCTCCCAGACTAGAGTGGGCCTACAAAAAGCTGTTTCGGCTTTTACAGTATTCATGAATGACAGGGGCCTAAAAGTCAATATAGGAAAAACTCACAATCTACAATGTTATGTAACAAAAGGTATAAAAAAATCCCATGCCCCGTCTTCATTGAGGGCCAAAGACTGGAGACAGTGGAGGCTTTCACATACTTGGGTATTTGTCTACATAAAAAACTATCATGGAAATCGGCAATAGAGAAGAGGAAACTTGCGTTTGTTAGAGCCATTGGCGGGCTTCGAGATTTTGCAGGAAAAATAGGGGAAGGCCGGTAAAACAACTAATAACCATATACCAAGCAAAATGCGCCTCTACTGCCACTTACGGGGCTGGACTTTGGGGAATAGATAAAAACATCTTATCAATACAAACAGTGGAAAATCAATTTGTAAGGTATCTTCTGGCCACCACAAAAGCAACTTCAGTGTACATGATGCACATTGAACTGGACCTACCGTATATATCAGACATCATAAAATCTGAGCCTCCTCTTCTCTGGCACAAAATCTGGACTACCCCCGAGACAGCTCTGAATAGAGAAGTGATACAAGACATTCTAAAATTGGAGGGGGCTAAACACTCTAACCAATCTAATTGGCTGGCCTATGTCAAAAACTTCTTTGCGGAAATTGGGCGGCCAGAGTGGTTCACAGATCCTTTGCAATTGGAAAGTATCCCAAGAAAAAACCTAAGAAAGATCCTAATGGCCCATCTGGAAACAATCAGATGGAACAAGCAAAAACATTATAACACTATCCAGGCATATCAAAGGGTCACAGCCCATAAGGGGCAACAATTATATCTATCTACGGATTTCTCGTGCTACTCGAGGATGCTGCTTACCAGATTTAGACTGGGTTCCTTCTTTCGACTTGTAACATTTCCAACATGTAATGATTGGACTCGGATTCTCTGTCCCTGCCTCTGTGATGATATGTCACAACAATCTAATATCCACACCATTCTTTTTTGTAAATATTACGGGACATTGAGAAAAGCCCTTGTATTACCACTATTTAAGAGATGGGGTGTTAGGTCTTGTAAAATCGCCTTCGAGCGTCTACAAGAACTTGAAGATAGGGAGGTGATAACTATAATGGAACAGTTTTTAAAATTATTGATCAAATTTAGAAAAACCCTAGAATGATTTGGGAGATAACAATTACCGTTTTTTAATTGCTGATTTTAAATGCTGTTTTTAAAAGTTCTCTTATCAGTAATGGATGATTTTAAACTCATATTCTATGTTTCTTTTTTCATCATCCTGTTTTAAAATACTGTATATTAATGTATGCTTATATGATATCTCTTTTTTGAATATCGAATAAAGCTTATTTTGAACCTTTGAACCTTTGAACAGCATAGCTTGCCGTTTTGTTCCGTTGACTTCTTTGCCATTGCCCACAATGCAAAGCCGTGATCTATCGCGGAGTTCCCTTCCTTAAATCCTCTCTACGATCTGAAACTCCTTAACCCATGCTTTAAGTCAATTTAACACGATTTTTGAAAATACCTTCTCTCCTATATCTAGGAGGTTAATCGGTCTGTAGTTTTGTGGTGCATCCATACTCCCTTTCTTATGGATTGGCCTGATTACTGGGCCCTTCCAATTTGATGGCATTATGCCTTCTGATAGTATTATGTGGAACATTTGGGCAAAGAATCTTGCCCACCTCTTTACCTCTGACTTTCGTTTTATTGCGGGAAGATTGGCTGGGCCTGCTGCCGCGAGTTAGCTTCAGTTCTCTTATTATGTGCTCTACTTGCTTTTTGTTAAAGTCTGATTTGAAATCTTCAGATATTTCCTACCATTGTCAGGGCTCTACATGTCCTCGGGGGACTCGTGCCCCATACAGTTCCCTTATGTGCTCCTCCCAGGCTGCTTCACTGACAACACATTTCATTTCTCCGTCTTACATCAGACGCTGCCTTTACCAATTTCCAGAATTGTCTTAGATTTTTATCTTCAATTGCTTCTAACAGGTTTAACCAGCATTTCTCTTTAAATGACCTTTTTGCATAATTTACCATTTTTTAAAATTCTGCTTTCAGCTTATTTATACATTTATGTCTCTCTTGGGTGAAATTCTTTTTTTGCCTTCTTTGTGCTGCCCGTATCTCCCTTTTTTTAGATTGGCACTCGACGGAGAACCATTTTACTCGACTGACCGGGGCTTTTATACTATTCCTTTTGTCCTTTTTTAATTCTATTCTTAGGCACTGAACTACTTGGTCTATCTGCTCTATAAAACAGTCCAAGTTTCTACTCTCTAAATCTTCTGATTCAACTTGAAGTTGAAAAACCTTCAGTTTTTCCTGGTGTTCCTCAGTAAGTTGTGTCGTTACACGTTTAGGGTAATCAACATCCTGTGGGATCACTTTATCTCTAGGAATCTTTCTTCCCCCAAGTATCATTAAGTGCGGTGGATTATGTTCACTGAATATTTTTTGCTCTATCTTGAATTCCCGTACTAGAGGGAAATTCCATGCTGGTATAAATATGTAATCAATTGGGCAATTCTGTAAACCTATTTTAAAGGTCTTCCCTGCTGGGCAATCTGTCTTCACTCTGCCATTCAGACAGAGGAGACCCCTACCTCCTGGCCGGACGACTCAATTCAAATCATTTCCTGTATTATTTATCACTATATTTTGGCGGCTACTGTCTTCTTCGTTATCTCTTAATAACTTCACTTGTCTCCTCCCTATACCTGCGTGGTACTTTAAAAAAGTACTGCCTGAGAGGCCCTTTTCTTCCCTCTCTGGTATTACCCTTATTCCCACTTGGGTTATCTCACTAGTAGCTTTTAAAATTGCCATTTTTACCAGTTCCGAATGGAGTGACACTTTTGTTATTTCCTTACCATTTTTATTTTCAACAAAGCCTACCTGACTCAAATCATTTGTACTGATCCCACACAGGCTACTGCATTTGGCGAAGGAGGTCCGAATCTGCGCCCTATTTAAAGGGTTCATTCTTCTCACCTTCTTTCCCCTTTGAACTGCCTGTATCTGTTCCAGGTACACCCATTTATTGTTATCCACCTCTAATAATTTCTTAAGGGTTTCGTGTTTTAACTGGATACCTTTTGATCTTACTGGGGGCCTCCCTTTGCTTTCCCCACCTGCTGGTTCTCGAAATTGTGAGTTATTACCTCTTTTGCGACTTTTGGGTTGTTCTCCTGAGAATATCTTTACTTTCTGGTTTACGATGTGGGTTGTTAGGGTACATAGGTCAAAGCAGATGCATTTATGCCTGCCTGTGCCTCCCCCTCCAAATACTTCCCTTTTTTCTTTGTTATTATGTTCAGGACCCACTTCTTGCCTACCCTACCCTATTCTTAGTGGGGACCCCTACATACACCCCACACCTTTTTATCTGCATTGGGCATCTAGAGATATATACATTATCTAAAGCCTCTCCAGATTCACTCACTATACTTTGTTCTATGGGCTGGGGGGTAGCTACTGGTTTTGCCACATTTGCCTCTGCAGATTCATCCTCTATGCTTTCTTCTATGGGCTGGGGGGTGTCTACTGGTCTTGTCATACTTGGCATTTGACTCTTAATTCCCACCAATTCCTCTTCAATCTTTTTTAAAAACAGTTTCTGTGCTTTTAACACTCCATTGTTCGATAATGTTACTTCTAGAATTCCATGAAGTGTCTTCTGTAACATCAATATTAAATCCATCAAGGAGGCTGTGGGCGTTACAGAGAGAACCGAGTCCTGTCGGCTATTTCTTTCTGAATTAACTTGACTTCCAGTTCTTTTTGCGTCCTGCTGGGTTAGATGCTGCAGAGCTTGATCTGATGCACCCCCCCAGACAAAGCTCGGGCTCTGACTTTCATTTCCTTTTCGCCCTTCATTTTCTGAGGTTTGCAGCGAGTACATTTTTGGTGATGATGAAAGACGAGGAGCTGCTATTTGAAGATTTTGACTCAAAAGGGTGAGGTTTATCAGTATGGGGTCCTCCCTTCCTTCCTCTATTTCTTCTTCGGGGTATTCTCCCATTTCTTTCCTTATCTGATTCTCCTCCTCTACCCCCGTGTTTTCTCTATTTTCTCTGTTCTCCGCGCAATACTCCTTCTCATCTTCCTCGTGTCCCAAATTTATTACCGGCTCTGCAGATTTGTAGTGTTTCCCTACAAAGTCCTTTATAGATTTTGAGACTGCCTTGTTCCGCTTGGAAGTTGAGGTACAATCCCTTTTGGCTAGCGGGACGTTTTTAATGACACTTTTAACTTTTCTTTTCTTACGTCGCCCCTTACTATTATCCACGGCAGAGGCCTGGCTTTCCTGGCTCTCTTCCGGTGACATTGAGCCCTCCATTAACTCACTCCTCCCTGGACTTTCTTCTTTGCGCGGTTTTTGCCTTCTTTTCAGGGCAATCTATTAAAATTGTAATACACTTATCTTCGGTGCTGCTGTAATTGTTTTCACAGTTTAGAATTGGCTTGTAAATATGCTAATTCTTTCACTTACCTCTGTTGTGCCTTTAGTCCTCCAGCCTGCCTTGCCGCACTTATTATCCTCTCCCAGGGGCTTTTCAGGGGCTTTCCTGCTTTACCCTGTGTTATGGGCAAATGGACTCCTTCTTACAGCAGCGCTTATATACCCAGGGTTTGTAGCCTTCGTTCCTTGGCTCCTTGGCTCCTGGCTTCTCGAGGGCTATCTCCCCGTCGGAAATGATGCACCCATACTGTACTTATCCTCCCCCCGCTGCTGAAATACTATCTTGCGTGCCTCTGGTGAATCCTGGCAGCGCAGGTAGCTCCTGTCAGTGCCCGTATGAGCTCAACCGCTACTTAGATTTTTTCGCGGGGATGCGGGGTGGTTGAGTGGTGGCTGGGCACACGAGACAATACAGGTCCCCAAAATGTTCGGGGCTCAATACCCCCCCACGAATTGCCCGCCGTCTCCCGTTCTCCGCTCGCGTACGTGCTGTCTCATCCTGTCTCATCCGGCGTCTGGCACCCACACGCTGCATATCAACTCTGCGCTCGATTCCTCGGGCTGCGGCTTCCGTCAGCAAGGCAAGGCACCAACAGAGGTCCTGTGAATTGGGGATGAGATTGCAAATAGGGCATGGTTGTAGAGAGCATCATAAGAGGATAGAAGTATCAGGCGGTGGAGGGAAAATGAGATATCAATGGGTCAGCACAGATATTTGACTTCCTTAGATGGTGTGTGTTAATGACCCACAGGTGCAGGCCAGATTAAAGCATCCCATAGATGTGACTTACTAGAAGACACTTTCAGCCCTGTATATCTAATTTTACTGTGGCCAAGCAAGGATGACAACTGCCCAATCTAAATTGGGGAAGTCTATGTTTTGTCTTCACTCTTGCTTCATTGGAAGGAAAAGGTCTAGGACTTCCAAGACCACCTGGCTAAATACTTTCAGTCCGCTTTCTGTGTATGAAATGTTACTGACTTAACTTCTTCTAACACATGCAGGGGATGCCTAAGGGCCTTATTATGAGTTTGGCAGTGGGCTGTTGTAATCCTGGCAGGTGGTCCAGCTCTGGCGGTTCCACAGCAGTGCCTTTCAAAGGCTCGTGTGTTAGCCTTAGAAAGGCACCGCAATGGGAGTGCCAAAGAACATTCCTGCCGGGCATGGACTGTAATGTCCATGCTGTGCAGGAGCAGGGAATGCCTACAGATAAGAGGGCACACCATGTGCCCCCCTGCATCCACCCCGAGGCAACAGGGGGCCCTGTAGGGCCCTCTTAGTTTCCTCACCAATACACTTTTCACGGTGGGCTCACCACCATGAAAACTGATAGTGAGGAAACTCGTAATTTGCTTAACAGTGCCGCAGTGGCATCACCTATGTAACAAAAAGGAGTTTGGCCCACGCGGACAGAAGTGGGGTAAGGGCCCAATTAACTTTGCAAAAAAGAAGGTAACCCACACTTCTAATGGTTTAACACCATTCTGTTTACGGTGAATAGATAAACAAAACTTAATATGTTTATCAAGGCGATTATTTGCGCCGTTTTTATTTTTCAAATTTTGTAGAAAAATTGTATATGTGTACAGAGAAATCACACTGCCATTTGCATAGTAACCAACCAAATTTAGCTACGTAAATCATAAATTTACATACATAAACAATATGAAAAACAGTGCATGAAAAGTTTTATATATACAACAAAGTGAACATGTATCATGAACGTGGGGAGGGAAAGATGTCAAAATATTTTTCAATAACATCAACAAACGCAATTAAGCAAACTTTTTCAAACCATAAAGCAATTATTGCCCAAGGAGCAGCCTTTCAATGAATCTGCATGAACAACAAAATAACCTCTCGGAAACAATGTTTGTAAGGTTATAGATTCCCAAGTGTTTTAGCGTATTTCCAAACTTAGGACGTAATCCTGTTCGCCTACGCGTTTCGAGTTTGCAGGGTATCTTCACAAACTCTCTTCAGGGCCAAATGAATTCTTTCCCCTGTTTCTCAACCTATTAGTGAAAACACAAATAACTGCGGACACTCATTATAAATTGCTCTCCTACGCCCACTCGTACCCTCTCCTATGTACAACTTAAAATTAGGGAAACATACCTCAGGGGACTTGAGGTAAGATCCGTATGTCCGGAATGTAACGACAGGATTTTTCGAGTCTGTGCGTTTTCTAAAAAGACACAAGTAGTTGTGTCAGAAATTGTGCTATTGGTGATTATTTACCAGCTCATTAAGACCATGGGAGCAACCAAACAATTCCTACCTGGATATGTAATTCGGGAGGAATCAAGTGGATTCTTCAATTCTATGGTCAGTGTTTGGCGTTAGTTCGATTCGCAACCTTTTTGTCGAGGGAGGGTCCAGCAGCGGACCAGTGTCCCTTAACTGATCCTTATCTTTGTCTGTAAGTGAGAAAAGAAGGACCGGGCGCCCTTGTTTAGAAACACACCCGTTCGGTAGTCTATGGGTTGCGCGGCTCGTCTTTTGACAGCACGTACCTGCTAATGTGTCAGCATGTTCCACTTCCTCATTCCATCGGTTAGTGTGAGCAGCATACAGCTCCAACAGTCTCTCTAAGAGGCTCGCTGTTATGTAGCCAATCACGGGAGGAAGATTTTGAAAACCATCCGGGGTGCATTGTGGGACCTGTAGTTGAATTGCCTGTGAGTGAACTTCAAAGTCTAGAAATTTCACTCATTGAGTTAAGGCCCGTATTGATGGTGTCAAAGCGGAGTATCAGGTACGCCTCTTTGCGCAGGAGTGCTTGCTCTATATTGGGCGATCTATGTTGTGGATCTAATCCAGACAAGACCGTCCATTTGAAGTCCGTTTCTTTGTGGCTGGCAGCTAGAAAATGCTCCACCATTGGGGCATTCTGGACTTTTTTCTTAAGTCGCGAGCGGTGTTGCGTTATTCTGACATTTACTTGTTGGCAAGTTTTACCTATATACAATTTGTTGCACGCACACACAATCCCGTAGATTACGTTCTTACTCTTACAGTTTGTGTGTAAACTGTGTCTCCATTTGATGCCATTGTGGCAGAATTCATCTCCTTCTACAACATTATGGCAGTCCACACAAGTACCACATTTGTGGTGGCCTGTCACCGGTTTCAGGTTCCATTTCGAAATGAGGTCACTCTTAGGTTTGTGTAAAGAGCTGTCAGCTCTGATTTGTTGTCCGCCGCTTGGATTTTTCCTCATTGCAAAAATAGGTTTTTGCAAAGGGAATTCCATCCCCTCCAATAAATGCCAATTGCGTAAGATGATTTGGCGAAATTGGTTTGTGTGCGCCCCATAGGTAGTCACACAGACCAGTTTCTCCAATTCTTTTTTCTCCTTGATTGTTAGTAATTCTTCTCTGGGAGTGTATCGTGCTCTTTTCTTAGAGTGTTTTAAGAGTTTGTGGGGATATCCCCTTTTGGTAAGTTCTTGGCAGAAGTTGTCCGCATGAGTATCAAACTCCTCAAGTTCAGAGCAATTGCGTCTGATACGCAATAGTTGGCCATAAGGGAGATTCTGTTTTAAACACTGTGGATGGGCACTCTTGTAGTGTAAAATGGTGTTTTTGTCTGTTGCCTTTTTAAACAGAGTAGTGGTTAACCTATTTCCCTGAGTGCAGACGGCCACATCAAGAAACGTCATCTTTTGATTACTATGGTTGATGGAAAATTTGATGTCGGGGTGTCTTGAGTTAAGCCATTCATGAAAGGCTATGAGCTCTGTCTGGCTCCCCTGCCACAGGAGCCAGACATCGTCAATATACCTCAACCATTGTATGATGTTTGTGCTGTAGGGGTTGTCTTTATGAATGAACCTTTCCTCGTATTGGGACATGTACAACACAGCCATTTCTGGTGCGTACGGACATCCCATGGCTGTGCCTTTGATTTGAATGAAGAATTCGTTTTCAAATTTAAAATAGTTGGTTTTCAGAGTAATGTGGGCCAGAGCTAAGATAAAGGCAGTTGGGACTCTATGTGGTCTTACACGTTGTTCTAAATACAATTCTATCACCTCAAGAGCCTCATCTTGAGGGATTTGAGTATATAATGAAGTGACGTCTAACGTCACCATCAATTGTGTATCAGAGTCGAAGGTCATGTCTTGGATTTTATTGATGAAGTCAATAGTATCTCTCAGATACGATTTGACTTCAGGCAAGAACGGCTTCAAGAAAAAGTCTATATATTTTGACGCAGGCTCCAGGGCTGAGTCACAGCCGGAGACGATTGGTCTCCCTGGTGGTGTAGTGCTGTTTTTATGCACCTTTGGTAGGAAGTAAAGGACTGGTGTTCTAGGGGACTTTTTGTTTAGAAATTCATGCTCCTTTGGACCAAGGAATCCATTCTCTAGTGCCTCAGTGGTGATTCTGGCAATTTTTTCTTGGATTTCTGTTACTGGGTCATCTTTGACCACTCGGTACCATTCTCGATTATCCACGTGAGTCCTTCCTTCTGAGAGATACATGGGGCGAGGCCAAACTACCACTGCACCGCCCTTATCAGCCTGTTTAATTATGATGGATGGATCTGACTTTAAATCTTTTATAGCCTTAAGCTGACCCTTACTGATGTTATGATGAATATATGTTTAGGTATATTTGTAGTGGGCAGGAATTTCGATTTTACTCTTAAACCTGTGGTTTCGCCACTTGTAGATACATGTCTGTGTATGCTGTGTTGTACATGTCCCAATACGAGGAAAGGTTCATTCATAAAGACAACCCCTACAGCACAAACATCATACAATGGTTGAGGTATATTGACGATGTCTGGCTCCTGTGGCAGGGGAGCCAGACAGAGCTCATAGCCTTTCATGAATGGCTTAACTCAAGACACCCCGACATCAAATTTTCCATCAACCATAGTAATCAAAAGATGACGTTTCTTGATGTGGCCGTCTGCACTCAGGGAAATAGGTTAACCACTACTCTGTTTAAAAAGGCAACAGACAAAAACACCATTTTACACTACAAGAGTGCCCATCCACAGTGTTTAAAACAGAATCTCCCTTATGGCCAACTATTGCGTATCAGACGCAATTGCTCTGAACTTGAGGAGTTTGATACTCATGCGGACAACTTCTGCCAAGAACTTACCAAAAGGGGATATCCCCACAAACTCTTAAAACACTCTAAGAAAAGAGCACGATACACTCCCAGAGAAGAATTACTAACAATCAAGGAGAAAAAAGAATTGGAGAAACTGGTCTGTGTGACTACCTATGGGGCGCACACAAACCAATTTCGCCAAATCATCTTACGCAATTGGCATTTATTGGAGGGGATGGAATTCCCTTTGCAAAAACCTATTTTTGCAATGAGGAAAAATCCAAGCGTCTGACAACAAATCATCAGAGCTGACAGCTCTTTACACAAACCTAAGAGTGACCTCATTTCCAAATGGAACCTGAAACCGGTGACAGGCCACCACAAATGTGGTACTTGTGTGGCCTGCCATAATGTTGTAGAAGGAGATGAATTCTGCCACAATGGCATCAAATGGAGACACAGTTTACACACAAACTGTAAGAGTAAGAACGTAATCTACGCGATTTTGTGTGCGTGCAACAAATTGTATATAGGTAAAACTTGCCAACAAGTAAATGTCAGAATAACGCAACACCGCTCGCGACTTAAGAAAAAAGTCCAGAATGCCCCAATGGTGGAGCATTTTCTAGCTGCCAGCCACAAAGAAACGGACTTCAAATGGACGGTCTTGTCTGGATTAGATCCACAACATAGATCGCCCAATATAGAGCAAGCACTCCTGCGCAAAGAGGCGTACCTGATACTCCGCTTTGACACCATCAATACGGGCCTTAACTCAATGAGTGAAATTTCTAGACTTTGAAGTTCACTCACAGGCAATTCAACTACAGGTCCCACAATGCACCCCGGATGGTTTTCAAAATCTTCCTCCCGTGATTGGCTACATAACAGCGAGCCTCTTAGAGAGACTGTTGGAGCTGTATGCCGCTCACACTAACCGATGGAATGAGGAAGTGGAACATGCTGACACATTAGCAGGTACGTGCTGTCAAAAGACGAGCCGCGCAACCCATAGACTACCGAACGGGTGTGTTTCTAAACAAGGGCGCCCGGTCCTTCTTTTCTCACTTACAGACAAAGATAAGGATCAGTTAAGGGACACTGGTCCGCTGCTGGACCCTCCCTCGACAAAAAGGTTGCGAATCGAACTAACGCCAAACACTGACCATAGAATTGAAGAATCCACTTGATTCCTCCCGAATTACGTATCCAGGTAGGAATTGTTTGGTTGCTCCCATGGTCTTAATGAGCTGGTAAATAATCGCCAATAGCACAATTTCTGACACAACTACTTGTGTCTTTTTAGAAAACGCACAGACTCGAAAAATCCTGTCGTTACATTCCGGACATACGGATCTTACCTCAAGTCCCCTGAGGTATGTTTCCCTAATTTTAAGTTGTACATAGGAGAGGGTACGAGTGGGCGTAGGAGAGCAATTTATAATGAGTGTCCGCAATTATTTGTGTTTTCACTAATAGGTTGAGAAACAGGGGAAAGAATTCATTTGGCCCTGAAGAGAGTTTGTGAAGATACCCTGCAAACTCGAAACGCGTAGGCGAACAGGATTACGTCCTAAGTTTGGAAATACGCTAAAACACTTGGGAATCTATACCCTTACAAACATTGTTTCCGAGAGGTTATTTTGTTGTTCATGCAGATTCATTGAAAGGCTGCTCCTTGGGCAATAATTGCTTTATGGTTTGAAAAAGTTTGCTTAATTGCGTTTGTTGATGTTATTGAAAAATATTTTGACATCTTTCCCTCCCCACGTTCATGATACATGTTCACTTTGTTGTATATATAAAACTTTTCATGCACTGTTTTTCATATTGTTTATGTTTGTAAATTTATGATTTATGTAGCTAAATTTGGTTGGTTACTATGCAAATGGCAGTGTGATTTCTCTGTACACATATACAATTTTTCTACAAAATTTGAAAAATAAAAACGGCGCAAATAATCGCCTTGATAAACATATTAAGTTTTGTTTATCTGTTCACCGTAAACAGAATGGTGTTAAACCATTAGAAGTGTGGGTTACCTTCTTTTTTGCAAAGCAGTGGCATCACCAGCATATTGCGTCCTCACAGCACTGAGGGATCACGAATCCCCTGTGGTTGCAGGGGTCCATTGGCTGTCCGACCGCCAAACTTGTAATTGGGTGGTAAGACCGCCAGTGCAGCGGTCCCCGCACCCACAGCGCAGCTATGGCGGTCCATAGGACTGCTGTAGTCTTAATACCTAGTATTAATCAATGAGGATACCCAGTACAGTGCAGAACCTGGGGGCAATTACATGAAAAGAGCAGTGGTTCTGCCAAAACACAGTTTTCAAAGCTAAATAATGTCACAGTTTTTTTTAATCCCTTTCAACCTTAGGATATCAGTAAATGTTATACATATCTGTCTAAACACATACGACAAATAAATAGCACAAACTAATTGTGTTATTCTGGCATTTATTTTACGCAAAAAGATTATTGTATCATCATAAAAACAGCTCAAACACACTTTATTATCTAGTGCAAAAAGTGAGACATGGTGAAATAAAGTTTATAGTATACATAAATCACAACAAATCCATTGGGTACATGCTTAAACGACATTAACATTCAGGCATGGAGTAAAAACATGTAGTTGTTATCACAATGACCTAGAATTATGCATGATCAATTTTTCTGGTCAAAATGGAATGTAATGCTTCTAATTGTGCGTCGACGTTTCGACCCCTGTGTATCTGTGATACAAACTGATGATGGGGGCATAGAGGAGAAGGCTCTTGACAAATATTAAAGTCCATAAGCACTAGTTGGGCTGTTTTCCGTAGTGCTTCTACATTGTGCTTATGCGGGTCTTTTTGTCGATTGGATACACAGAGAGGTGGGAACGTATCCCAGATGCTGCCAAGATGTGAATGCAGATGGATTCAGCCATGTAACTCTATTCAAAATGCCCTAAATTCCTCTGGTAGTCTGAACAGTATCACAGTTAACTAACAGGAAATGAGATGGCCCTTTTACCATGACCACTACTATACTCTTGACAATGGGCTTCTTCTCTGCAGCCACTGTTCTCCCAGTTGCTTGATAGTATTATCACGTTTGTTTTCAGTTTAGTTTTGTCTATTTTGTTAAAAGTTATATTTCTTTACTAATTAAATTTGTTACTTGAGTTGGATTGTAAATTGTAAACTTTATTACCTTAATTAATGCCCAGTTGTATTCATATGAATTATTATTGGGCATAGTTGTGTTCTTTTGTCTGCTCTATTTCATTTTAGCAATTGTTTGGTCTATTGGTGTCCTTATCTGTTGCTTTTGGCCCATCTCTTTTCATTGTAGTCTTTTTTTCTAAATCTTTGTTTATTAATGTATTTCTTTTTACTCTTTAACCACATGGCTGCTGTGGGGATTTTTGCCCTGTGCTGCAAATTACAATTTTGCTGCTTCTATGACGAGCTCAGCTCGTCATCAGCACACGACACCCGTGGGTGATGACGAGCTGAGCTCGTCATCAGCATCGAAAGGGTTAACCCTTCATTGATGTATAATTACGAGTTGTGCTTACTCTCCAAGTAGACCTTAGTGTACTGCAATTAAATAATGCAAGCGTTGTGACTAAGGGCCAGATGTACGACCAAGAAAATTGTGCATCACAAATTGCGACTCTTTTGCGAGTTGCATTTTGCGACGTGCAATTTCTGATGTACAACAGTGTATTTCACACTGTTTTCGATTCCTAATGGGGTAGGAAATTGCAAGGCTCTCTCGCAATTTGTGAGCTCATTGGGAATGACAGCCCTCCCAGGGATGGTGCCCTGCGAGGCTCAGCAGACCACCAGATCTGGGACAGCTTTTTAATAAAGCGGCTTGTTTTTTTCCCAAATGCAGGCCATTTTCCTTAAAGGAAAACGGGATGCATTTAAAAAAGGAAAATTACACTTTTCAGGGACTCGCAAAATAGCATTTGTACATTCTATTACCCTTTTTTGCGGCCGTAAACGGGAGGTTCTCCCGTTTGCGGCCGCAAAATAAGATCCTACATCTGGCCGCCTCATTACGTCTTACTTGCCAATCCTCACAACTTTTTTTTATAGGGCATTTGACACTACCTCAGTCGGAGTGATACCCAGGTGAAGACACCTCTGTTCCTCAGAACTTCTACCCCAGAATCCATAACTGATTTTCTGTAGTAGGGGATCTCTGTGTATAGTCATAATCTAGTGAATAGTCCCGCCCATGTGCGTGGACCCCGGAGCAATCAAAAATAATCTCTTAAGGTGTCGAAAAATGCAGAACTGCACAGACACTTATGGGAGAATTAAAGACAAATAATGCAGCCTATATAAACAGTCTACACTGTCCAGTACTTCAACTAGAAATTCCACCAAAAATCCGCAAACCGCAAAGTCTGTCCAGATTTCCGTTGCTTCAGCAGCAAAAACCATCTGGAATGATAGAGAGGAAGACATGGACCGACAAGCCCCATAGGCTGCCATTATGTGGCTCAGAACAGGATACTGTGCCTTTAAGAGAACTCTCCAGAACTTCACAGTATCCCAGAATGCACTGCAGGTCCCATTTACTTTCAGTTCTTTTTTCCGGCTCCTGCAAGCAGGACCCTGGAGCATTGAGCTCTCCCTTTTCAAGGGTTTATTGGTGATTTTTCCCTTGTGTTCAAGTTTTGAGTGCTTTTCTGAAGTACTTTTGTGCCTTTATTCTGGTTAATCCTTTAGTGCACTCTTTTATTGTCTATATTCCTGCATTATTTGACAAATGTCCAGAGTGCTCCAGGAAGAAGGCAAAATCGGATCCTCATGAGGTGTGTATCCTCTGCCTTCCCTCTTCCCATGTCCCAGAGGAGTGTGTCATTTGTCAAGGCTTCTCTGGCAGGTCCCTGAAGGATAGAAAGAAGATCAGGCTTCAGGGCCTTGAGGAAAGAAGGCTGAAGGCGCAAGGTGGGTCTGGAGGGGCTTCCTCTGCCCGTGCTGAGGCCTCTGCGGGGCTTCCCAGGGGCAGGAAGACCAGCAAGCATCCCCATTCTCCATCTGGGTCGATTGCACGGACTACGGCGTTGAGAGGGATGACTACAGTATGTTCCCCGTCTCCCCAGGGCTCTGGGTCAAGGCGACGTCGACGCTGGACGTCGAAGGAACTGAACAGACCGCCGTCGAGGTCTCCTGTGACTATTTCGTCGTCGTCGTCGTCCTCCTCGTCGGAGTCGTCGTCGAGTGATCGACGTCGAAAGGCCCGGTGTCTGCGAAAAGGAGAAGGTCGTCGTCAAGGGGATCCTCGTCGTCGAAAAGAAGATCGCCTTCGAGGCGAAAGAGATCGCCGTCAAGGCGAAGGAGGTTGCCGTCGAGGCGAAGGAGATCGCCGTCGAGTCAGGGGAGGTCGCCGTCGAGGCGAACGAGGTTGCCGTCGAGGCGAAGGCATTCGCCGTCGAGGGAGAGACGGTCGACGTCGACGAAAATACGCTCGCTGTCGAGGGGCCGACGCTCGCCGTCCGGTCACCGTTCTTCGATGCCGAAGAGACATGGAAGGATGTCTGGCGCCATGGGAGGTTCGCCAACGTCCCAGGCTGGAAAGGGAGGCGGATGACCAGGTTCGGTGTACTCCATGGTGTATACCCCGACACAGAGGCCGGTTACACCCCCGCCTCCATTGCCGAGGGGGCTCCCTCCGCGGGCCCCTACTCCTCCCCCCCTACCACCACTTCCTCAATCTCTACCTCAACCTCAGCTGCCAGCAGACAAGCCGCCTCCGGTCCCTCCGAGGTCGGTCTCACTGCCCAGATTTCCGACTCCTCCCAAGGGGACCCCTCAGCCGAGGGCCCCGGCCAAACCAAAGTCGCCCACCCCGGTGGAACCGGTGAATCGGCTGAAGCCAAGTAGGTTACGATCCCGCTCCAGACGGAGGGGGAGATCGAGGAATCTGCATAGATCCTCCACCAGGTCAAGACGGCACCATAGGGGGTGCGGATCACGGTCCAGCATGGACTCCTCAAGGTCCAGGACCTATTCACCTACCTTGTCGGAATCCCCGGGGACAAGGGTGTCTCCGGTGGACGACATCAGCACATCCCAGGATGTTCTCCTGAGGGGGGCAGCAAAATTGGGTATCGCGGTGACGGCTCCAACACCCATGACGTCTGTTATCTTTGAGACGCTTCACAAGAAGCATTTGTCTCGCCCTTTGCTGCCACTGGTGCCTGGGTTGGTAGATCCCGCGGAGGAGCTGTTCCTCACGCCAGCAGTGGCGAAAGGCGCTCCCTTCCGACTTCTGAAGAAGTACAGGGCCCCGGATTCGGACCCGGCTTTTCTACGAATAGACCCAGTTCCGGACTCTGTTATAGTGATGGCGGCCAGGAATCTACATTGTACCTCCCCGTCTTTAACCGTACCACCTGACAAGGAAAGCCGATGGATCGACTCAGCTGGCAGGAAGGCTTGTGGGATGGCATCCACGGCCATGAAGGCTTCCAGCGATGCGGTATGACCGTGCCCTGTGGGAATCCCTTCAACAGTTCACAGAACTCCTGCTAAGAGATAAGAGGGAGGACTTCCTGGAGATCCTCAAGGAGGGGATGCTGGTTCTGAACCAGGTCATCAGCGCAGCTGCGGATGTCTCTCTTTTGGATGCCAATGGGTACTGTCATGGGATCAACCAGCGGCGCCATGCTTGGCTCAGGCTCACATCACTCAAGCCGGAGGCCCAGCAGCGGGTGGCCAATCTGCCCTTCTTAGGGGGAAACATTATTCGGCAAGTATGCTGACGATGAGATGGCCCGCATGAAGGCGGAGGCAGAGACCCTGACGGCTGTGGGCTTGGAAAAGCCCAAAGAAAAGAAGGCCTACCGACCGTTCCAGAGATGGTTCGGTGCACAGGGCAGAGGGAGAGGACAGACTTCAGGACAGCAGCAGCAGTTCGGGAGACCATTCCAAAAGCGACAGAAGGGTAGAGGGGCCCATCAGTCCTCCACAGTGAACAAGGGCCTGGCTGGGTCTCGACCCTGAGCGGTTACTTACCCTACATCCGTTACCCCCTCCGGTGGGGGGAAGCATTACATTTTTTCTGGTAGAGTGGAGAAAAATTACTCAGGACAAGTGGGTGCTGAATATTGTTTGCAATGGATACAGTCTTCTGTTCACCTGCCCGCCTCCATCAATTCCTCCGGTCAGCTCACGGTTTCAACTGCGCGAGCTCCAGGCGGATGCTGATATTCTGTTAAGGAAAAGGGCGATAGAAGACGTACCTCTGTCTCAAAGAGGAATAGGTCTGTACTCCCGGTTCTTCCTGGTTCGCAAGAAGGTCAAGAACGAGTTCAGGCACATTCTGAATTTGCGGCAGGCAAACAAGTGGATTCGCAGAGAAAAGTTTTGCATGCTGTCGTTGCATCAGATTTATCCTCAGTTGCAACAGGGGGACTGGCTATGTGCTATAGACCTACAGGATGCGTACTTCCATGTGCCCATTGCACACAAACACAGGAAGTTCCTGCGATTCCAAGTCGGCGCCAATCATTATCAGTACACAGTACTGCCATTCGGACTGAAGTCTGCACCCAGAACATTCTCGAAGTGCATGGCAGTGGTAGCAGCGCACCTAAGGAAGAACAAGATGTTTGTCTACCCGTACCTGGACGATTGGTTGATCAAGGCCTCCTCCATCTCGGAAGCTCAAGCACACTTCCAGAAGACGTCTGTTCTCTTGAACAAGCTGGGGTTGCACATCAACATGCCCAAGTCTGTCCCGACTCCGGTCCAGTGCATTCAGTACTTGGGAGCCACCATCAATATGCTGTCAGCAAGCGTGTCTCCTTCGGAAGAGCGGCGATCATCACTCCTTCGGAAGGCTCAGGCTCTTATGACCACTCCATCTACGACAGTGAGGACGGTGTCTTCTCTACTGGGATCGATGGCCTCTTGCATCTTCCCAACGCCACATGCACGACTGCACATGAGACCGTTGCAGGAGTGCTTGGAGGATCAGTGGGATCAGAGGAAAGGGTCTTGGGATGACAAGATACGACTGTCTCTGCATGCTCTTCAGTCTCTGGCGTGGTGGTGTTCAGCGGAGAATCTCCTCAGAGGGGTTCTCTTCCACAAGGACATTCCCACTCAGACTATCGTGACGGATGCTTCTCTCCATGGCTGGGGAGCGCATTCCGGAGACTTACAGATTCAAGGAACGTGGTCTCCGACGGAGTCCACGTATCACATCAATTTCCTGGAACTCAGAGCTGTTCACTTGGCACTGAAGACCTTTCTTCCGTCCTTCCAGACCAACTCTCTGCTTGTACAGACTGACAATACGACCACGATGTATTACCTCAACAAGCAGGGGGGCTCGAGATCACGCACTCTGTTGCAGGAGGCGCAGGCGATCTGGAGATGGCTACTGGCCAGAGGACTGACGATAACGGCAACCCATCTACCAGGTGTGCAGAATGTTCAGGCAGACTCACTGAGCAGACTGATTCAGGAAAACCACGAATGGGTCATAAACAACGAAGTACTAGGAGAAATCTTCGCAAAGTGGGGGACTCCAGACATAGATCTGTTCGCCGCTGCCGAAAACAGCAAATGCCGAGACTTTGCCTCCAGGTACTACCAGCAGGGGACGCTGGGGAATGCCCTATGGATCAACTGGTCGAACAGCTTTCTGTACGCTTTTCCACCCATTCCCCTGATTCCGGCGGTACTCATCAAGCTGTCCCAGTCCAGGGCACGGATGATCCTGATTGCCCCGGAATGGCCCAGGCAATAGTGGTTCACGGACTTGCTTCACCGGTCTCTCCTTCCTCACATACGGCTGCCGTGCAGGCCGGACCTTCTCACGAAGTTCGGGGGGGCAGATGTTGCACCCCAACCTCTCGTCTTTGAGTTTGGTGGCATGGCTCCTGAGTGCAATATGGCCATTTGAATCTACCCGAAGATTGCATGGACATACTGAAGGAGGTTAAGCGACCTTCCACTCGGACTTCCTATGCTTACAAGTGGAAGAGGTTCTGTATTTGGTGCAAGTCCAAGAACTATGACCCGACAAAGTGTAAGGCAGATGTCATCCTTCCATATCTTCTACATTTGGCGCAGTCTGGCCTTAATGTTCATTCCATTAAGGTTCATCTCGCTGCATTGACTGCCTACAGGAAATGCCCGATTCAGAAAAGGGGGTGGTGATGAACAGAGTGTCTGAATTAAGCAGACCACGCTTACCCAGTCCAAAGATCAGGGCTTGATCCATCACCGTTATTTAGCTCACTGCACCATCCCAGCTCAGAACCTGGCTATATGCAAATTAGTCTGTCCCTGGCCCAGTGCATCATGGGAACAGGGCAGCCCAAACTACTGATAAGCGTGGCTCAAATCCACCCGAGTGACTTACCGCACTCACCTATAGGTATTCTGTAGAAAGTCAGCCGGACAGTGAAGAAGAATAAACAACAGTCTTTATTAGGCCAAATACACTCATAGGAGAGGGCCCTGTCCGACCTCACTCCTAGGAGTGCGAACGAGAGGACTGACTCTCTTCATCACAGCAGTACATTATAATGCAATACAGTACATTAGGGTACGCCCCTTCTGGAAAATTACTGAAACCCAGACAGAGGAACAATGTCCTCACACATTAGGCATCTGCACCTGCAAGGGATACATCGTTATCTTTACTCAAGGCCGCTGAGCTAGGCTTCAGCGTCTCTGGGGCATGAGAACATTACTGATAAAGAGACTTGTTAGTTTCGGCCGCAGTTAGCTGAGAAACAGAAACTGCTGTCTTAGTGAAATTCTCTACTCCTACGGGAGGGGCAGATGAGCGAGTGCAACTCGCAGGCTCAGGGAGATACACAAAATGGAGGCACACGGGCTAAGCTAAGGAACTAATATCGTCACACATATGGGTGAATAATAATGTCAAAAGCAAGAGTAATGTATCAGTTAGTCACATGATGCTAACTTGCATATAATTATGGGGATGAGTGCGGCATCGAAAACTCAATTCTATCAGACCCTCCTTTTAGCATCATTGGCTAACTGTGTGCCATTCATTTATTTGCCAAAAGGTAGCGCCTTCACAACCATTCTAAGGGCAGGGCATCATATTTATTCGAAAACATCATCAGCAATAAGCATTAACCAATGTGCATCAGGAAGTTCAGTAATAATAGAGGCAGTATATTGACCTGACACCTTCTTTTGTTGTCGCAAATTTGTGGCACACATTGAGCAACATGGGGGAAGACAGTATACACAAAGGCAGCACGTCAGTAATATGCTCACCACACCAACTAAACCCATCAATATTTTCCAACCCCAAGAGGAGAAAACACCCCAGAGCCACACTTGTAAGGACCATGTCCCATTATCCTGATGAAGTTCAGTCGCTAATCTATGTATTTTCTGCACTGCCTGGACAGTCGTCGAATGGCAAAAAGGCAAGAGACCCTTAGAAAAGTCCGTCCATTGTTACAGGGAAGTATCTGCCTAGTCTACGTCACCGACCTGGAGTTCCCTCCTTTTACGCTGCTCTGGTGAACTGAAAAAAACCTACGATGAGTCTTGTGATATTCAGAAAGTGCAACATACACAGGTGGAATCATAAAAGCTAGGTAGCAAATCCCACCCCAACCTTCAGGCAACCATAAGTACCCATTGTCCCCGCACGCAAAATAGATGCTGGGGAAAGTAACCAAAGAGGGACTAAGGTGTAAACGTATTGATGCTGTTACATTACAAGAACTATTGCCAACCTCGATAGGACCCACTACGGCCAATTGTACTAAAGACTTAACACTACCATTCCCTTTCGGTGGGTGTCTGTAGGACAGGGAAGAACTTAACTGTAAGAAACTTTGTCTGTCTTATTCAGTATCATTAGGAGCCAAAAACCGTCCCACTTTCCTTTCACATGTCTCTGTAAATATTTTTTTATCAAAGCGTCCGACAGTATGTAACCGTCCAAGAGAAGAGGGGGCATAAGGCGAGCTCGCATTGTCATTCTTTATCCTCTATCATGCAGTCGAGGAGTCAGGAAATCTGGCTGTTAGAAATATTCGACAAGACCTATCAAAGTATACCACCCCACGCAATTATGCACAGGTGTCAAAGGAAGTGCTAAAAATCTATTCTTCTTGTAGGCGGCAGAAGGCAAAAACCCACAAACCCAACAACCCTTAATGTGATAAATAACATGGACGTGATGCAAAATCTTAATAAAAAACATATACTTTGTAACCTCTTCTAAGAATTCGTTCACCGTAATCCACAGTAGAACTTCTCTCTGAATTCTGTCCACTATATCATATTGTGTTCAAGAATAGCAGAAGGTGTGGGTGCAAACATATGTACAGGATAAGCCTTATCCAGAAAAAAGGAAACAAACAATGTACCCAGTGTCACAAGAAAGGCAATAAGCACTATCATGACAAACACTCTTATTCCATTTCGGGCAAGGGTCAACCAGGGGGGGAACAGGCTAATGTCTACGAGGGGCCGCAAAAGGCTGCTCCTTGTCGGGAATGAAACGGCCAAAGGATGCATATAAAAATGCAAAAAATATAAAAATGAAAATATACACTAAAAAAATAGTCCCAGACAGTCCGCCTAAAACCAGCCAGAGGGGTTCTTCAACCCTAAAGAGGGATCTTCTCCCTGTGTCCGTCAAAGCCTCACAGGCAGGCTTTTACCGTCCATACCTTTATCCCACGTCGCTTATTACACGGCAGCTGTAACAGAGGAGCACTTAGTCTGGGCCCCCCACACCACTCTATAGTCTCATAGAACAGAATCTTCGGCTAAACACCAGGGCTCTTACAAGTCCATCCCTATCACTAAATCTTCTTTTGTAACAGAATCTCCACTAAGCCCTTCTTCCAGTGTTCAGTCCCGTACACCTTTACTTTTTCGGGGACGCAGACTATAGCGAGTGCTCCCTCGCACTTCAGGGTCAGTGAACAAAACTGGTGTATCTGTAACATGAACCGGACCCTTCAACGCCTGACCACTAGTATCAACGGGAGTATCGGAGCTTGCAAATCTTTCTCTCTTTTCTTTTTGTCTTCTGTGGTGCACTTGGCTCTGCACGTGGCCTTTCGCTCCCCTCCCCTCAGTGTGGCGTTGGATCAAGAGATCGGGCTAGGCAATTGCTCGTGTTCTTCATCAGCAACACCCTCTTTTACCCACTTGTATTAGCGTAACGGCAGGGGGACCTCCTCGACATGCGACACATCGACGCATGGGTCCACGTCTTCCTGCCCTCAACTCGAAGTGCTGTACACGTCGTCAGCAGCACCCGTCGTTGTTCCAATCATCTGGGCTCCAAACAGTATTTCCGCTGGTCGATGAAATGTTCAGGCCCCTCCGGCAACGGCTTCAGGGTGTCTGCTACCTATTGATGAGTAGAACGAATATCTTTAGTCAAAGCATACAAAGGGTCAAAACAATTTCTTATCTCAAAGCGCCACAAAACATTTGCTGGGCGGTGTGAATTTGAATGAAAAAAAACATCCCAGGCCTGTCAATAAATTTGTGCTAACAATATGTAATATAGTACATGTTTGACTTTTCCAGTGTATTACCTGTGGTCGGACGTATGCATTTATTCTAAGAGAAGAGAAAAAATAAGACAACACAGCCTCGAAAAGGGAATTTTCAAAACGCTATTCCTATAGTATGCACACAGCATCTACTTTGTGAACCCTCACTGTTATGCAAATCATCAAACACTTGCTGAGGATATTTTTTTGTGAGAATCACATAAGTATCTTTCACCTATTTCACTATGTAGACCATGTCTTGTGATGGTCGGGTGGAGAAAGCAGCACAAAATGTCAAAACACATCAGGAAGAGGAAACTTTGGTACACATAATGAGAGAAGAGAATTTCAAGCTGGCAGGTAGTATGGAAAATACTTGTAAATACACATGGCATTAAGGTGGCCTCTGTTAACATATGTGGACTGAATAACTGAGGGAGAAAATACAGAACTATTTTTCCCTTCAAAGGTCAAATAAGGAAACGTTAGTCTGGGCGTCTTTTCTAATACAAACTGTCAGTTTATTTTCACAGACTAGCTAATGAAGAACTAGCAGTGTGCCCGCACAATTTTAAAACACAACACTTGTAAAACAAAGCTACCCACATCAAATTCCCCTTTTAGAGCAAAAACAGAACAGGCTAATGAAAACTGGAGAAGAGGAGAGAGCGATATACATATTACCTATTTCTTTTTTTTCAAAACTGTGTTTATTAAGAGTTCAATCAAGATTCAGGACAGCCCTCCACAGTCAGGAGGAGACTGTCAACAACACATACAGATAAAAGCATGGT
Source organism: Lissotriton vulgaris (assembly GCF_964263255.1). Taxonomy (NCBI): domain Eukaryota; kingdom Metazoa; phylum Chordata; class Amphibia; order Caudata; family Salamandridae; genus Lissotriton; species Lissotriton vulgaris. The sequence continues at coordinate 417,869,573 of NC_141694.1, forward strand.
AGTGAACTCAGAGTTTTATGGAAACAAAAGGGGCACGCCCCAAGTCCCCCCGACCCACCCATCCCCAACAGCATCCCCCAACACCCCTTCCAACTACCCACCCCTTATCCCACCCTAACCCAGTGCACGTGATCGCAAGTCAGCAACAGGAGACGGAAGCAAAGTCAGAGTCGGCTAATAGCCTAGGGCCCGGGGTCCACATCAAGGGCCAGTACATCATCAATATCAGCTGGGGGATCGAGGTCCAGACCCCTGTAGTCTGCCCACCGCTTCCAGATCTTATAGTGTTTCCGGGGGCACCCCCTGGCCTCAAACACGGGGAATTCTAAACCCATCAGATAGTCTAATCCTGCCCTCCACGCACTCAGGGGGGGGGCACGTTCGCACTTCCATGCTTGGGCCAGATCACGCTTAGCCACCACTAGTCCCAACAGCAGTAGGTGGCGTTTGTAAAGGTTACCCCCAACATTTTCCAGAATATGAAGGAGACCCAGCCTAGGGGTACGGGGAACGTCCCACCCCAGTACTTCCGACAGGCAGTCCCACACACCCGCCCAGAATCGGGTCAGCCTCACACAGGACCATACGGTATGGAAAAGCGTCCCCCTCTCAGCACCACACCTCAGACATTCAGGGGCAGCTATGAGGCCCGCACGCCACAGCCGCTCCCTAGTATAATAGGCCCTATGGAGGTATTTAAATTGAATGAACCTAAGACGGACGGCTATAGCTGCGCCACGAGGGGATTCGAGGGCCTCCCGCCAATCGTCATCATCCAAGGGGCCAACATCATTCTCCCAGGAGGCCTTCAAAGTCGAGAGGGAGGGGGAGCAGTTCACGACCAGGGAGTGGTATATCTGAGAGACTTTCTTGTCGCCCAGGTCGCCCATAAACAGTTTAGCCTCAATAGGACTAAAGTCGGGGAGCTGTTCCAACCCCACCAGGCTGGGGCCAAGGGCATGGCGGAACTGAAGATAGCGAAAGAATTGGGACCTGGACAAATTATACTCGGAGCTAAGGTCCTGGAAGGATTTAAGTGTGGTTCCGTTGAGAACATTACCAAGGGACGAAATCCCGATCGCGTCCCAACCGCCGAACCCGGACAAGGAGGCCAGCTCTGGTAGTAGACCGTTATGCCACAGCGGCGTCTCGGCCGTCAGCCTGCCCCACCACCCCATACGGCGCAGAGCCTGCCGCCAGATCGCGAAGACCACCTGGGTGACCCTTGGCAAAGCCCTCCTCCGCCTGGCCGAGTACAGCAGAGTGTGGAGTGTGGCACCGCCCATCAAGGAGTGTTCCAGTGCATAGGCCGGATCGCTACGATCCCCATACCACCACTCGTTGAGCACTAGAAGGTGGGAGGCCTGGTAATACGATAGCAGGTCCGCGGACGCCAAGCCGCCACAGTAGGTAGAGAGAAAGCAGGTACGCAGTGCCACCCTAGAGGCACCCCCGGCCCACAGAAATCTGCCCAGCACCGAGTTGACACCACGGAACCACTGCGGGTCTATTTTATACGGGTGATTCTGTAGTTGGTAGAGGAGCCGAGGCAGGGCCACCATTTTGAAAATAGCCGACCGGCCATAGATATTGAGGGGCATACGCGTCCAGGTCTTAACGTCAACCTGGACCCTGTCCCACACCGGCTGGATGTTACGATCCCATGCCACGGCAGGCGAGGCCGAGAGGTAAACGCCCAGGTACTTCATGCCATCGACCGCCACCTGAAGGGACGCAGCCCACTGGCAACTCACCGAGGCTCCCCCCAGAATCCACAGGGTTGACTTGCGAGGGTTAAGAAAGAGCCCCGACGCCTGACCGAACTCCCGCATTATGTCGAGAACACGAGGCCCTGTACGGTGTAAATCGGTCATGAAGAAGAGCACGTCGTCCGCATATAGGGCGATGCGGTCCGAGTGGCCCGTCCCCCACACGAAGCCCCGATAGAGCGCGTCCTGGCGCACTCGGGCGGCCATAGGTTCCATGGCCAGCGCAAAGAGGTACGGGGAGAGGGGGCACCCCTGACGAGTGCCCCTGGCCACGGGAAATCGCGCGGAAATCGCCCCAGAGATGCGCACAGAAGCGGTGATATCGGTATAGAGTAGTTTCCCATAGGAGACGAAAACCGGACCCAGGTTCAGTAGTGGCAGGAGGGTAAGGAGGTAGGTCCAGCTGACCGAGTCAAAGGCACTATCTATGTCAGCCAATAACAGCGCCGCCTGGTCCCCAGTCGTCCCGATCGCGTCAATCGCCGCCTGCGCCCGCCGGATGTTGTGTCGCGTCGCCCGGTGCGGCATGAATCCCGCCTGGTCCGGGTGAACAAGGGCCGAAATGTGGGGAAGCAGGCGATTCGCAAGCGACTTGGCCAGGAGTTTGGCTTCAAAATTAATAAGGGAGATGGGGCGGTAGGACTCGTGGCGCTCGGGGGGTCTGCCCGGCTTTTGAAATACCACGATCTCGGCGTGACGCCAGTCCGGGGGGAGGCTACCCCGCTCCCGAGCCAGTTCCAGTGCCCGCCTGTAATGCGGCCCAAGCTGCAGGTGGAATTTCCGGTAGAATTCACTGGGGAACCCACTAGGCCCAGGTGCTTTACCCGCATTGAGTTGACCCAGCGCGTCACCCAATTCCTCAGCTGTCAGGGGGAGATCCAGGGCATCGCGGACCTCATCAGGTACCGCTTGTGGGCGGACCGCCGCGAGGTAAGCCTCAATGCCATCGGGGGAGAGGCTCTCACGAGGGGCATACTGATGCTCGTAGTAGCGCGCGAAGCTCGCTGCAAGGATCGAGGGGTCTGTCATCGCTACCCCCGCGCCGTCGACCAGCCCCGGTAAAGTGATCGGCTAAAAAGTCTGCTGACACAACCGGTGGAGCATGGTGCAGGACTTGTCGCCCCACTGGTACACCCTACTACGAGTAGCCAGCCACGCCTGACGGGCCTCATCCAACAAGACCGAGGAGTAAGACTGTTGTGCTTGTAAAAGCAGCCGCAGCGTCACATCATCGGCCGCCTCCCTGTGTCGTGCCTCCCGCCTTTCCACACTCTCCGCCGCAGTGGCAATACTTTCTTGTCGGGTCCGGCGAGCAGAAACGCACCAGGCAATATCGACAGCCCTCAGGGCGGGTTTCATGGCCTCCCATACTGTCACCGCATCAACCTCCTCCGTTAGATTGTCCCGCCAATAGTGGGCGATCGCACTGCGCAAATGCCGAGAATAGCCCGGTTGCTGCAGGTGCCACGTAGACATCCGCCACCTGAATGGTTGGCGCGCCTTACAAAGGTCAATTTGAACCGCCACAGGGGAGTGGTCGGACAGCCCGCGAGGCCGGATCGCCGCCCCCTTTACTCTGTCAAGGAAGGTCCCCGGTACAAATACACAGTCTAAGCGTGAAAGGGAGCCATGCACAGCAGACACATAGGTGTATTCTCGTCTCTCTGCATGAAGATGTCTCCACACATCCACCCATCCAAGGCCATCAATCATTGCACTCAGCTTCGTAGGCGAGGCCGCAGCCGCGACCCCCTGCCTCCTCTGCCGGTCCAGAGCCACATCCAACACATCGTTCCAGTCACCACCAATTACCGCCAAAGAACGGGGAAGCTCGGCCCACAGGGTAAACAGTCGCTCCGCAAGGGCCCACTGCAGCGGGGGGGGGGGGCATACACACTACCAAAGATTACGGGCTCCACACCAATCTTCCCCTGCACAAACACAAACCGGCCCTGCGGATCGAGCCATTGACGCTCATGGGTATAGGCTAATCGTTTGTGAACCAGGATGGCCACCCCCCTCGAGCCCCTGGCAAACCCAGCATGAAACACCTGGTGGAAGCCAAACCTCTGCAGGCTCAGAGCTTTAGTACCCAGCATGTGCGTTTCCTGGAGGAGGAGCACATCAGCCAGGTCCCTTTTTGCCCAGCGAAGCACAGCCCCTCGTTTGATCTTGTCCAGGAGCCCCCGGACATTCCAGCTCAATACACGCATGAGAGCAGTAGATGGCACAAGTCGTGGGGCGTCAGCCAATGTCACAATGGGTCCGTGCCCACAATCCCCGCAACCCAACCCAGACTCCCAGCCCTCCAGCCGCCGACAGCATACAAAACACGTGCATCCCACAGAACACAATCCCAACCCCCGCTACCCCACTAATCCCAACCCAACCCACCAGCAACCAAACACCCCAGAACCCCCCTCCCCCACCCCAATACCTCAATAAACAATGAAGCATCTGTCGCGGTATACGGTACTTCAGACCCAAAACACAGCGTCTAAAGCCAGTCATACCAATGGATCCCAACTAGACCCCCCTTAAAACCAACCAGGCACACTCCCAGAACCACCCCCCAACCCCATCCGGAGGAGGCAGCCCATAAAGTGCACCCCAAACCCACTCTAAGAAAACAGCAACATCAGCAGTAAGGCACCACGAACCAAGGGGTGTCAGACCGCAAGTGTCCACACCCCCGCCAGGAAAGGAGTCAATACTGCACCAGTCAATGGCTGCTCCATCGGCCAGAGTTCAGCAGCCACGGGGTATGGACATCGATGAGAGGCTACCAGTAGGCAGCCCCGGCCGGCGACAATCCTGAGTCCTCGCCAGGCTAATCTGTGTCAGGTTGTGTGTCCCCCAGCAAGGGATCCCGGGACAGGGACCTCCGTCGGGAGCGGGATTTGCGATGGCGTTTCCCCTTGGCAGGCGGGTCGCTCCGGTCCTGCGAGGAGCCACGTGGCGACCCGGAGTGCAACCCCGGCTGGACGTGCGGGCGAAGCCTGACAGTTTCATCTGTCCAATTGAAGACGGCCTCTGGTGTATCAAAGAAGAGAGTCTTTGAGTTGAAGATCACCCGGAGGCGAGCCGGGTAGAGCAGCGAATACTGGATCTTGAGACCACGCAGCTTGGCCTTTGCTGCCAGAAAGGAATGCCTCTGCTGGTGAACCAGTTTGGTATAATCAGGGAATATCATAATCTTATGATTGTCATAGAGCAGCGTGTCCTTAAGCCGCGCTTCCCGGAGAATAACATCCCTGTCGTGAAAGTTAAGGAGCCTTGCGATGATCGGGCGAGGTCGCTCCCCAGCCGGCGGTTTCTGCGTCAAGGTGCGATGTGCGCGCTCCACCACAAAGCAGCTCGACAGGGCGTCCGGGGGCAGCCAGCTCTCCAGCCACCGAGACAGGAAGACATCCATAGGCCCTTTCTCACAGTCCTCCGGAAAGCCAACAAAGCGCAGGTTGTTCCGTCGCGCCCGCCCCTCGGCATCTTCCACCCGCAGTGCCAAGCCTCGTTGAGTCTGTTCCATGTCGTCAATCTTCTTCTTAAGGACGCCAACATCACCCTCTACTGTCGTGACCCTGGTCTCCGTTTCCGTAATGCGAGCGACTGCGTTGCGGAGGTCCTGGCGCAGAAGCATCACATCGGCTCCCACCGCTCCAATCTATGCATCTAACATATCACGGGACTGGGTGATGGCCGTCAGCAGCGCCGCATTGTCCGGTCCAGCACTCTGGCCCCCACCAGCCGCTCCAGCACCTCCACCAGGGCCGGTAAATTTGTCGATTGGCCCAGTCTTTGTGGCGGCCGTGCCCCTGGTCATGGCGGCGGCAAAGGCGATCTATCAGTAGCACGCACCTGTAGGGGGGTCGCACCGCTTGAAGGTCCCCCGCTCAGGCCCCAGCCGGGGCGGCCGATGCACACCAGTCCACTCAGGATCTCGCCGTCGCCGAGCCGTCGGTCACAGGGAGGTACTCAGGCAGTGCAGCCCCGCTAGATCCCAGCGCATGTAAGCGCCACCCAGAGCGCCTCTCCCCAGGTGTCCGTCTCCTCCACTCTGTGCCAGAGCAACCAGCGAGCCCCAATGTATGTAGGTCGTCCAGGGCCGGCAGCAGCCCCCCAGGGCACAACGTCCTGCACCTGCTCCTGCACAGTTCGGTGGTTCCCACAGCGGGCCGGCGCCCGGTCCACACCGGTCTCACCGGTACCCCCGGCTCGTCACGGGCACTGGCCGCCCCTGCCTGACTCGCCTCGGTCCGCGAGGGCGGAGGGTGCAGCGCGCACCGACGGCCGGGCACCGCGGTCGGCTGCAGTGAAGAGTGCCGTGCCCGCCGGCAGCAGAATGTGCCCAAGGATGTAGGGCGCTGTAGGCGCCAAGAGCGGAGGGTCCCAGGATCAAAGGGACAACGATGGGCGGGGACCGCCAAACTCGAGGCCCCGGCTCCGCCGAAGTCAGGAAGGCCGCAGCTCCACCAAAGCTCCCACAGAGGCACGGGCCCCCACCGCTGGCAATGTGGGGAGAGATAGGGCACTCCTCGATGGGCCGCTGGCAATGGGTAGCCCTGGAGCGCCGTCCGGGAGCGGCGCCGTTTGCCCCGGGTCCGGCCCGGGCACGCCAAAATTGAGGCCCCGGCCTGTCCGACGGGCACCAGGCCGCTCGCTGCACCCACTCGCCTCTTCGCGCCAGATGGTCTCCGCGCGTTGTCTCGGGCACCGGACGGCTCCCAGCGACGTCCGTTCGGGTCACCTCGGTCGTGGAACACTCTTTGGGTTTAGGGACCAGGATAATGCCAGGATAAGTGTCGGGCCGGCGGGAGCTCTAGCAAGCCACGTCCGCCATGATCGCCCGCTAAGCCACGCCCCCTCCATATTACCTATTTCTAATTCATTGCATTACCTATTTCTAATTCATAGGAGAGCTAGCGGAACGCTAGCTACCACCCCCATTTTTGACAGAAGGAAATCTGAAACGTATTTCTCTTCAGTCAAAACCATCAACCCCCCCTGAGTGTAGCACTGGGCAGAAACAAAACTGTAGGAGATACATAGCATTTTTGAGAGGGCTAGAAACACATGTACAAATGTCATTGCCATAAAATAATGTGTGTTCCTATTAATATCGAGAATTCATTCTTATCATTTATCCATTGCAAAACACACAACCTCTATTGAGACCTTCTATTCCCATTAAGGAGTAAGGACAAGGGAAAGTATAAAAAAAAAAAATCCCCCATAACCAGGCACTATGCGCCATTCATTAGGGAAATGGCGGCAAAAGGGAAATCTATAAAGGAACAACCATGTAACAAAATGGACATACACTGCTAAAAGTGCTGTCTATAAAATTTGAGGGCCAGAACAAATTCCCCACAGAGGAACCTGTACTTGTTATCAAAAATTAATTTGTCAAAACAATACAAAACAGAAAGAAGCATACTAAAGCAGCAAGTATAGTGGCTGTGCCAAGCACAGAAAACATAGACGAATCCCAGCCACACATGCAAAGGAGCTGTGTATTATGCCATGCATGCAGCTCAAAACCTAGTACGCATTTTGTGTCAGCCGTAAAGTCCATCAACATACCTACCACGCAGAACAAACAATGCACAATAAGCCAAAGAAAACATAAAACTCACAATATTCACATGCGTATATCATAAAATAATACGCAATAATACATATACCAAACACAAAAAAAACACAAAAGGGAAACACAATATTAGTTACTCAGAGGACTATATCCTTCTCATGCATGTCATGTATCATGTGGTGTGGTGTCGGTGCACATGTAATTCCATCTTTAACACAAAGTTGCATCAATACTCACCATAACACAGAGATAATATTTCCCGTTGCCCTGAAACGAAACGAATCAAACCACAAAAAAAACAACACACAAAATATTGGACCAAAAAATCAACCACTTAGTAAAAATACCCTGTATAAATACTCACCTTAAACCCATTCTCGGAGCTCATTCACACCCTCACATCCTTTCAATGTAAAAAGAAACCTATTTCTTTGTCTTCGACAGGACAAATCCCCAATGTCCAGCCAAAAGAACAAAACATGTAGCAGCAATGAAAATCACATGACTAAGTTATAATAACATCAAAGGCAGCATCAAAAGAGAAAAGATATACATTTACTGTCCATGCGCAAGACTTTTATTCTTCTTATTAAATATACCAAACCCTTGTTCTGCACAGACATCTTGCTTCTGTATAAAATAACAGCTCTAACTGTGTCATGTTAACATTTTGACATTTGCACAAACACACTCTGCACCTCTACTCAGCGGGTGGGGCACTGGGCCCACTGCAATGGTGTCCTATGGACAAACCACATACAAAGACTTTTATACGAATCCAATATATACATTTATATAGACATTCCCACCAGACCATTCTTATGAGGGACACAATCAATACTATATATGTACCCTTGGATCGACTGTTCTCTCCACTAAGTATTCACTAGCAAAATACTAATCAGTATGCCCATCAGAGACCCCCTTCAACTCAATATTTATTCAATTAGAAAACCTGTATACTATGACATGGACCAACAGTGAAACAGAATATCGTGTAAATTAATTTTTCTCAAGACAATCCTTTTTTTTCTGACTGGTCCAAATGGAATAACCTGTGGAAAATTATTCATAATTTGTTCCTTATACTAAATCACATGTATTCTCATCAACTCCTTCATACAAATCCATGTTGCACTAATTATTATGCAAACTCGCTCTAAATTCACATTTTACATGGCTCCAACTTTGTATCGCTGCCTGTCCGTGCCAATAGCTGGGCCTCCTAGCCCCCCATAATCTTCTGTCTGCGCTCTGCGAACCCATTGGAATGCTGTTATCACACAAGGTCACTGCTGCTCTGCTCGTCTAAATCTTACACAATAGCCCTGCTCACATTCTTTATTTTTCTATTTAACCCTTCCAGAACGGAATAGAATTCACACACTGCCATAGTAAATCTTCCCAGCCCAGAGTCCCAAATTCATTTTCAAAGTCTTCCTTTGTCGTTCAGAAAATGCATCTCACACTCACCATCTTCCAAGAGCTAAGAATTCTGGGCTGCTAGTCAGCCTTCCTAGCCCTCCCCTGGTGTTCAGCACCAAGGCCAAATCTTCTTCGCAGTCTGTGCTCGCCGCTCAGGCGCTGACAAAGCCAAGAAGCCTTTCCTAACCTTTTCGACATACCATATTTAAAAGAAAAATAAATTTCTCCTCCTCCTAACTTTACACACTTACTACATTCTCATCAATATACATTCTAATTACTTGTAATCAAATCCTCATTTGTTTCTTCATCTTCTACTGTTCACAATCTAAAGGGATGAAAGAAACCAATTTTTTTTTTATAGAGCACAGCCCTTCATGCACAGCCTTGCATGCACTTTTACACTACATAAAAAAAAACCACACTGATAGCCAGGTGCAACCATCTCAGGTAGCTCACAAGGACCAGACAATTAACTCATGCAAAAAGATGCACTCACTTCATTCAAACAAACATTGACACAAACAAAAGGCAACCCACAGACTGCTCTCAAACCGGATCAATTATAACCAAATCATATTACATGAAATACATACCCAATCATACAAGCACATTTAAATAGGAACGCCTTGCACCTTCAAATGTACACATTTTTTTACTTTTAAAACTAAACTGTTGATCAGTCCATATTCTAAGCTATCATAAGTCCTCATATCTGTCCTTGCTGAACCTCTCTCGGCCACAACCCTTTCTTTTAGGGCCAATTTAATTTCCATACGTACTTTCTTACAGGCTTTTTTTTTTTCTCAGTAAGCCCTCATCTTCACCCTTAGGAATTAAACATGCTCTGACAGCTGTACATAGCGAACAGTCTCTCCTGTAAGTAATCTATCTTAACTGCATCAAAATATTAAACAAAATCAGGATAAATCCATTTACACATACATCTCAGAATTAAAAAGAATCTTTTACAGGAGCGCGTTGGCTCTCGGCCAATCTGACATCAGTTGAACTGCAGCAACACCTAAAACATTGCAACTTACTGAAACGCGGCATCTTGCACCCTCAATCAAACACCCCTAAACTCACTCAATCAGATACCGCCAAAAAAGCCCACACATACCCGGACACAAAAGACCAAGCAAGTATCTCCACACACAACCACTTACATTCGCCCACGCACGTACATCCTATGCATTAAGTCCCTGCCAAACACGTGTTACCATAATGGGACAAGGCCCGTCGACCAAGTCCTGGGGAACCTGGACCCTACAGCAGACCGAACAGTACACTAACTGTTCTGAGGATGGAGAACACATCCGCCACCCGGGTGGCACTAAGGATCACTGCGCACTTTATCACAGGGGACCCAGGACCCACTCCCGCCGAACCGCCACCCTAGGGGTTCGGGGTGAGTTCCGGAGTCTACCCGCAATGAGCCACACCTCCACCACAGTACCACCCGGTCGGATGACCAAAAACAAATGTCCTCCCAACCTCCATTAAGTCTGTCAGAGCACCACTCGCACTCTGAGTTCCCCGGAGCACACTAGCCCCAGGAGCGCACCGGCTCCTCAAACCATTGGAGACACCCTAGTCTCCCGGAGCACTCCAGCTCCTCAAACAATCACAGGTGGACCACTCACCGTACGCGGTACCGACCTCTACCGTTCTCCACCTCCGGCTGCCAGGACCAACACGGTCAGCTCCAGGTTCCGCCTTCTGGGCCCCGGCATAAGATCCGAACCGGGACCTCTCCCGATCAGCAGGGTGGGGCAGCGCTGCGAGAACCAAGCTCGGCATCAGATGGGTACCCAGACCCACCGTGCCGACCAGCGGGTCCCCGGTCTTCTGCTACCCACCTACGGGTGAGAAAGATCTTTATCGCGGGCCCCACGTTGGGCGCCATCTGATAAGCGTGGCTCAAATCCACCAGAGTGACTTACCGCACTCACCTATAGGTATTCTGTAGAAAGTCAGCCGGACAGTGGAGAAGAATAAACAACAGTCTTTATTAGGCCAAATACACTCATATGAGAGGGCCCTGTCCGACCTCACTCCTAGGAGTGAGAACGAGAGGACTGACTCTCTTCATCACAGCAGTACATTATAATGCAATACAGTACATTAGGGTACGCCCCTTCTGGAAAATTACTGAAACCCAGACAGAGGAACAATGTCCTCACACAGTAGGCATCTGCACCTGCAAGGGATACATCGTTATCTTTACTCAAGGCCGCGGAGCTAGGCTTCAGCGTCTCTGGGGCATGAGAACATTACTGATAAAGAGACTTGTTAGTTTCGGCCACAGTTAGCTGAGAAACAGAAACTGCTGTCTTAGTGAAATTCTCTATTCCTACGGGAGGGGCAGATGAGCGAGTGCGACTTGCAGGCTCAGGGAGATACACAAAATGGAGGCACACGGGCTAAGCTAAGGAACTAATATCGTCACACATATGGGTGAATAATAATGTCAAAAGCAAGAGTAATGTATCAGTTAGTCACATGATGCTAACTTGCATATAATTATGGGGATGAGTGAGGCATCGAAAACTCAATTCTATCACTACCAAGCCAATTCTTCACCAGAAAGGAGACAAGCTTCCGGGGACCGGTTTCTGGCATTTCAGCCGTTGTCGGCCCAGCTTGCTTGAATCCTGATGGTGCAGTGAGCAAGGGACTCATGTCTGAGTATACCCTGCCACACCTATAGTGGCCAAAAACGATTCAGAAAAGGGGGTGGTGATGAACAGAGTGTCTGAATTAAGCAGACCACTCTTACCCAGTCCAAAGATCAGGGCTTGATCCATCACCATTATTTAGCTCACTGCACCATCCCAGCTCAGAACCTGGCTATATGCAAATTAGTCTGTGCCTGGCCCAGTGCATCATGGGAACAGGGCAGACCAAACTACCAAGCCAATTCTTCACCAGAAGGGAGACAAGCTTCCGGGGACCGGTTTCTGGCATTTCAGACGTCGTCTGCCCGGCTTACTTGAATCCTGATGGTGCAGTGACCAAGGGACTCATGTCTGAGTATAGCCTGCCACACCTACAGTGGCCAAAAACGATTCAGAAAAGGGGGTGGTGATGAACAGAGTGTCTGAATTAAGCAGACCACTCTTACCCAGTCCAAAGATCAGGGCTTGATCCATCACCGTTATTTAGCTCACTGCACCATCCCAGCTCAGAACCTGGCTATATGCAAATTAGTCTGTCCCTGGCCCAGTGCATCATGGGAACAGGGCAGACCAAACTACCAAGCCAATTCTTCACCAGAAAGGAGACAAGCTTCCGGGGACCGGTTTCTGGCATTTCAGCCGTCGTCGGCCCGGCTTGCTTGAATCCTGATGGTGCAGTGAGCAAGGGACTCATGTCTGAGTATTCCCTGCCACACCTATAGTGGCCAAAAACGATTCAGAAAAGGGGGTGGTGATGAACAGAGTGTCTGAATTAAGCAGACCACTCTTACCCAATCCAAAGATCAGGGCTTGATCCATCACCGTTATTTAGCTCACTGCACCATCCCAGCTCAGAACCTGGCTATATGCAAATTAGCCTGTCCCTGGCCCAGTGCATCATGGGAACAGGGCAGACCAAACTACATACAGGAAATGCCCTTCACAGACGTCCTTCTTCCAGATCCCAGTGATCAAAGATTTTTTGGAAGGCTTGAAGAAAGTATTCCCTCCTGTCCGGCTTCCTTCTCCTTCATGGGAATTGAATGTGGTGCTGTCCAGATTGATGAAGGAGCCTTTTGAACCTATTCATAAGGCTTTGTTGCAGCACCTGTCCTGGAAGGAAGTGTTCCTCGTGGCCATTACATCGATTACATTGAGTGAAATTCAGGCGTTGTGTTGCCAAGAACCTTATACTGTATTTCATGCTGCTAAGGTTGTTAGGCGTACTCACCCTAAATTTCTTCCCAAGGTTATTTCTGATTTTCATGCAACCAGACTATAACTTTGCCTACGTCTTTTCAGAATCCTGCATCTCCAGAGGAAAGGTCTTTACATTCCCTGAATGTTAGGAGGGTGTTGAAATTTTATCTGGATAAGACCACAGATATTCGTAGGTCAGACCAATTGTTCATCAATTATGGATCAGTCAGGACGGGTCTTGCTACCTCTAAGCAGTCCATCTCTAGGTGGATTGTGTCGTGCATACAACTGTGTTACCAAAAGGCTAATAAGACCTTAGGGGGTAAACCTAAGGCTCATTCCACCAAGGGCAAAGCTGCCACGACGGCTTTGCTCCGTAATGTTCCAATTGCAGAAATCTGCAAGGCCGCCACTTGGAAGTCGGTCCATACCTTTGCTAAGCATTACTGCCTGGACACTGATGCAAGGGCAGACGCTCAGGTTGGGCAGGCTTCACTGCGAAATCTGTTCGCACAATAGTGGTGTTATTTCTCGTTTCTCCACCGCCACTTTGGTGTGGGGATGGGCTTGCCATTCTATTCACTAGATTATGACTATACACAGAGATCCCCTACTACAGAAGGAGTAGTTTCTGTCCTGTAACTCTAGTTCTGTAGTAGGGGTATCTCTGTTATAGTCATAAGCGCCCGCCCGCTTCCCTGGTGGATAGAGATATTCATGTAAGAAATGCTACAGGTCTGGCGCGTTACGCCTTCAAAAAGAACTGAAAGTAAAAGGGACCTGCAGTGCATTCTGGGATACTGTGAAGTTCTCTTAAAGGCACAGTATCCTGTTCTGAGCCACATATTGGCAGCCTATGGGGCTTGTCTGTCCATGTCTTCCTCTCTATCATTCCAGAGGGTTTTTGCTGCTGAAGCAAGGGAAATCTGGACAGACTTTGCTGTTTGTGGATTTTTGGTGGAATTTCTAGTTGAAGTACTGGACAGTGTAGCCTGTTTATATAGGCTGCATTATCTGTCTTTAATTCTCTCTTAAGTGTCTGTGCAATTCTGCATTTTTTGACACCTTAAGAGATTATTTTTGATTGCTCCGGGGTCCACGCACATAGGCGGGACTATTCACTAGATTATGACTATAACAGATACCCCTCCTACAGAACTGGAGTTACAGGACAGAAACTTTGGTTGGGCTATTTCGACATTGGCCATCCCTTTCCTGTTCATGAATTGTATTTATATCTCTTTTTCAGGTTTAATTCCGGTTTTATGCTAAGTGACCTTCGTATTTGTTCATAAAGTTAGGCTAGAAAAAATTGTTATGCATATTCCACCCAGCGAGGATACCTAATTGACCTTTTTCCGCCCCCTTTTAGATTTCCTGGTTATTTATTTATTTACATGTAAGTCGTTTTTATTCTGAGTGCACCTCAGTCTACTAGTGTTAGCTCCTTTCTTATCCCCCCCCCTTCTTTGCATAGGTTACTCACCATAATTAGTTCAACTGGGTGCCTTGGTTTTCTTCAGTTCTGTGAACTCCTGGCACATTTTTTTGAGTAAGTCAGACTCTCTGCCATTTCTTTCCTTCTCTCTCACCTTTTTCACTGTAGTCCTCTCTTTTTCTCCCTTAACCATCCCTCTTTCATCCTCCTTCCTTTTCTCCAGACTACATAATTTTTCCTTTCCACCCTTTTTGATTTCCTTCTTTTTCTAATGATTTTACTGTGGCTCTATTCAATAATCCTCTGTGCATGGACTCAATAAATTCGATACTAGTCCTCTTGAGGATTCTATCATGTATTTAGGGATCAAATATCATCACCTTAAGTGGTTATTGGGCAGTAATTCATTTAATTGTTAGATAACTGTTTTAATCTCGCAAAATCATTGATTAGTTTTCCTCCAAGTTATGCCATTTCGAGCCTTTTGTGAGAATTTGGGGATTGGTGGGTAATAACCAAAGAGCAAAGTGCCTTGAGGTGCTGATCAGGCAGGGACATGTTCAGAGTCTCAGTTTCCCCAGAAAGGCTGCAGATTTGGTTCCATCTGCTATTTGGTAAAATACAACTATTAAGTGAAATGAAAGATGTAACTAGTTGGCAGATAGGAATGTTTTCAGTTAGATATGATCCCCTTCTGATTGGTGACAACCTCTTAGAAAATTAAGTTTCTAGCAATTTCCACATCTAATATTTGCAACGGTATCATCCAGTTCCTTTGTTAGAAAGGAACTTTTTTCTAAAAGCCATCCCAGAGTCGTTTGTACCACAGCCACTCAAGGAGGCAGCATCATGCTTTCCCCCAGTGCTCTCCTCCTCTCCCCAAACTCTGCCTACAGCTGACCCAGTCCTTTCTCCCAATGATCAATTAAATCCTCACCCACCAGTGCCTGCCATCCTCCCGTTCATACTGTCATGGCTACTCTATGAGGATCCTTTTACTCAAAGGGAGGAAGTGTTATAGCCCCTTTTTTTTGTCTCTGCCAGGCATCATGCATCACTGGTTACACTAATGCATTCTGGGGATTGTCCCACATTACCAGGAGGTCCCTGAATCCTCACGTAAAACAGACTGTTTAAAAGCTGGTACCCATTCTTCAAAGATATATTTTTCTGTGCGAGGGGCTTTCCCCCCACTTCTGCTGGGTCGCATAAACAATCAAGATTGTTGCTGGGCATGTTGTGGATGACACTCCAGCCACTGCAAGGACTTGATGTCCAGAATGGCCTCTCCCCCAGTATGAACTGTGATTGGCAGATCCCATCAACTGCAGCAGAGCTTTAAGTGGGATGATGAAAGTGTGTGGTATCTACAAGAGAGTGTATTAAGAAGTGTGAGAAATTGGGTTATTGGTTGAGTTAGATGAAACTCTACTTGATCAACAACCAAAATCCTCTTCAGGGTGAGCCACAAAAAGTCTCTAAATGTACCCATGCTTAACTTTCTGGTAGCTTGGCACAAAAGCAGTCATGTATAACTTGGAGGCAATATGTAAAGTTTTAATGCAGAACTCAAACAATAAAAAAGTGGAAAATACCACATCAATCTTGAAATAATAGAGTGAATTTTAATAAATAAAATGAAACCCGAACAACAAAAATCCAATCAGTAGAATTGGAGATATGCAGTTTCAAAACCTTAGGTAAAAATAGTGCCAAGAAGCACAAAGTGTCAACTGGGGTTATCTGGTTGTGCTGGACCAGGACAAAGTCACAAGTTCAAGCGACAGCGTTTGAGCACAGGTTCGGTACAAGACTGAGTTCAGCCCGCTGATCAATGTACCAGGTTGTACTTGGACAGAGGGGTAAGGTCTTGTCTCGCGGTGTGTTGAGTTGCATCGTGCTGCATCCCTTACAATTGGACACCGAGCAGGAACTGCAAGGTGCTGGGATGCGTTGCACTGCAGTGTTTTGGAAGAAACCACAGTTGGGCCAGGAGGAGTACACTTTAATGTCAACCACGGGGTTAGGACCTGGGGGGCACCTCTTAGGGATCAGGACTCACTCCAGTAGGACTCTGCAATAGGGCACAGGCAGGTCCACTTTAGACTGGGCAAAACCAGGACTGGTCTCTGGAGCTTGTTCTGTCCCTGTAGCTCAGAAGAGGAGGCCAGTCATCTAGCCCTTGGCTCTGGTGGTTATGAGTTCAAGCAGCAGGTCCAGTTTTCCTTTCTCAGGCAGCAGGGCAGTCCTTACAGCAGCAGGGCAGCAGAGCAATCTATCGTCCGAGTCATCCACAGGACCAGAAATGACCTGAAGTGTTTGTCTGAGGGTCCAATATGTATACCTCATGCCAGTGTTGAAGTGGGAGAAAGTTCTAGACTCACCCCACCCCCAACTGGTTATGGAATTTCCTTTCTTCCTGCCCAGGTCCCAAGATGTCTGGAGTAACAAAAGGCTAGTGTGAAGTTCTTTGAGCAAGTGGTGAGGCATCTTCTTTGAAGTGCTGGCGGGGTAGGTGACAGCTCTGCCCCTCCCATCAGATCAGAATGTTCCTTCATGCCACACCCAGTCCCCCCTTGTGATACTGTCTGGGAGGAATAAGCTAAGGTCAACTCCCAACTACACCTTGTCCTTTGAACCAGGATACAGGCTGCAAGCACCAAATGGTTTGGACAAGAAAATGCCAACTTTCCAAAAGTGGAATTTGCAGAATTGTGACTTAAAATCTGACTTTACCATTAAGGAGGATTTTAAATTGCAATCCATTAGAGATCAAACATGAAATTTCAACCTCTTCCCAGGCACAAGTTAACACTTACTAAATGTAAAAAGGTAACTCAAGCTTATCCTATAGGATAGATAGGACTTCGAATAGTGAAGATTGAATTTAAGTGTTTTTCACTACCAGGACATGTCAAACCTAAAGATACATGTTCAACTTTTTAAATATACTACACCGTGCCCTAGGAGCCTTTAAGGTCTTCCTTAGACTATTAAAAACGCATTATATGTATTAAAAAGGAAGGTTTTGGCTTGACAAAAGGTTTATTTTGCCAGGTCAGAAATGATGGTTTAGAACTGCAATACAGGCTGCACTGGGAGGTCCTAGACATGGTCTAAAAAGCAACTTTAGTGAGTGGCACAATGAGTGCTGCACTCCCACTAGTAGCATTTAATATACAGGCCCTGTGTAAAAGTAGTACTACTTTACTAAAGACTTATAAGTAAATTAAATGGGCCAATCCAACTGTACCATGTTGCAGGTAGAGTGTGCAAGTACTTTTATCATTGGTTAGCATGGGTAAAGTGAACAGAGTTCTAAAGCCAACAAAAATGAATTTGGCAAAACCAGAGTGGTGAAGGCAAAATGGTTGGGGGGTGACCCTGCAGAGAGGGCCAGGTCTGGCAACTAAGAATCCTTTCCAAGAGGCATGGCCTGCAAAAGTAAGGGTATGGCTTAAAACATGTAAACTAAAATACTATGCTTCTGTTAGCGTGCCAGAAGAACAGTATTTTGGTGCCTCTCTGCGAGCGTTCTGTTACTGCATTCAGCCATCACACAATAAAGGGCATCTAGCTAAAACAAGCCAGACCTGCTGGTTTCGGATCAGATAAATAAACAATCACAATAATGTTGTTGCATACTTACAATTGAAAATGTTTCTTTTATGGAAATATGAGACAGAATTAGACATTACCAAGGTCTGTGGAGAGGGTTGTGGTCTTCATATTTTCAATCATTTATGTTCTTCATTTCACACCACTCAGCTCTATAATCTTATGCACTATTTTAATCCACATCTTTCTGAAATCTTCCATCTGCATATTTCATACCATTCCTCTTCAGCACCTTAGAGGGGAACATAGCAGCCAGCAGTTGAGTAGGTCGGGAGCTCTCCTACCTCTCCAATGGCAGAACAGTAGTGTGCGGTGCAGCGGTTGGTCCTGCGAAGTAGAGGGAGTGTTGCAGTCTCCGGAAGGTGTGTCAGGTTCTCAAATATTACACTGGTGCCATCCTGGCGCTTAGCGTGCATGCAGCATTCGGCGCCTCATGACGATGCCTGCGCAGCCGCAGGCATCCAGTTTCGACTTGGAGTGTGGGCGAAGGAATTTGTTTCGAGTGTATACCCAGCAGAACTTGTCAGCCTAGGAGTAGCTTTTGCAATAGCAGTCAGATAATTTTGATCGTCCTAGGCAGGGAGACACAGTTGGTCACAAACACACTGGACAAAATAAAGTAAATCAAAGGGGATCTACATGAAGATGGGGACTTGCACATGAATACAATAAAGAAGAAAGATCGAAGGAAACCTGTAGGGACCGCCTCTAGGTCCCCCGCAACAGCGATACGAACAGGTAAAACAGGAAAAAATAATCCTAATACAGAGGTAAGGAGGTCGGAGGAGGATATAGGGAGACGGGTAAATAGATATGCTTTAAGGAATAAACATATGCTAGAGATTCCTGACGTCTCTGATCAATCTCTAAAAGTACAGCCACAACAAGATATTCCCATGTTGCTCCCCCTACTAAATAAGCTGAACAACCCACCAGAATACCAGAGAAAATCTAAAGAGTGAGGACTTAAATGAGCAAAGACCGTGGAAGGTGTTAAAATAACTCCCTCACTGAGGTCTTATTTCAAACTACAATCCTTCGGGGGGTGGGGGTGGGGGGTGGAGGTAGGGAGTCTATCACAAATCACTTCTACCATCAACCTTATAAGAGCATAAAGGGGCATGTGCCTTAGAGGAACAGCAAAGGCAGACAGGCATGGCTGACACAGTGGGGAGTGAACAAGACTTACTTACAAAGGAAATTTTGGAGACCGCTTACAGATTTCTGGTGTTGGAGGCTAAAGAGATAGAGGAACAACCTCAGGGTCAGGAACATATGATATAGCCTGAGCCCCTCCAGCAGGCAGAAAAGGGCTCGCATATCTAGATGTAGAAAAAATGATAACCTCCTTTGTCAGTGAAATGAGAGAAAGGTTTAATTCATCGAAGAAGAATCAGGTGAAGATTCATGATGTGTGTGATGTTTTAGAGATTAAGATAAACTGCTTAGTGGAAGATTAGAGGTGATGGAAGTTGCTGTTGAGAGGCTTAACACGGAGGTCGAGATTTATCAAAAAATAAATATTTTCTCTTAGAAATGGGTTAAAGGGATTTACAGGAACAGATTGAGGTGCTTGGGGAAAACACCAGAAGAAACAACATTAGGGTTTTAAACTTCCCAGACCGTTTGAGGGGGATAACATAAAGAGGTCCATGATAGGCCTACTGAAAGAATGTATCCCAAATCTCGAGATCAGTACGCTTGAGGAGGACATACAACATATTCTTTGAGACCCTTTTCAGAAATCCCCATCCAGGAAGGCTCCTAGGAAATATTAATACATTTCCAAACATATGCTCTTAAAGAGAAAATATTAGCTGAGGCCATTAAAGCATATTCTACACAAAGGGACAGTGGTCTTTTAAAATTAGATCAGACATATGTAGAGCCACCCAAGACAGGCAATGAGAGCTGAGCAAATGTATCCAAGAATTTAGATTATTAGGAGCCTTAGCCTAGATGCGCTTCCCTGCCACATTGAGGATAATGTGGAAAAATAAAATGCAAAATATTAAGGACCCAAAAGAAGTGGAGATTTTGATTGAGCAAATCAAAGCACACCAGGAATAATCCGATCGGAGGTAAAGGAGAGCTCCAATTGGTAGTTCCTTAGAAGAACTCCCTTCGGCTTGTGTGAGGGTTCCCCACAGTGGGGAGGTGGCGTATTTGTATAGCGCGAATGTGGCGTATTTGTATAGCGCGAACAGTGACCCGGAGGCATCCCGGCGCTTGTACTCCTACCACAAGGGAACCCCTCCTGGCTTTTCCTTGTGGGCTGTCCACTCCTGGGCATCCCATGGTGAAACCAGGCATCCCTTGTGTATCAGGGGGCCTTTGTGGAGACTAAGCAAGCTATTGCCCAGAGTTGCAGCGTGGGACCCATGCTTAGAATCGGCACTGAGGCGAGAATATCCGGTCAGAGGAATTTAAGCCCGAAACCCGCCGAGGCGGGAATCGAACCCTGGTCCCTGGCCAGCGTTCTGCATCAAGGTCTGCCGCTCTAAGCATTGAGCCACACTTCTCCACTCAAGGTGGGTCACAAAACAAAGGATTGTATGTTGAATTTTTAGCACAGGGTGTAGGAGAAAAAAATGAAAGTCCTCATTGAGTTAGAGAATAATTGCAGGATTTATAGGGACCTAGGTCGCTACTCATACCCTCTCCTCTATATCCTAGGACAGAGCTGATAGATCCACCCAGACTTAGGTCCCTTAGGATTCTAACATGGAATCTTAACTGCCTTCGAGTTGCTAACAGGTGAAGAGAAATCTTGAAGTATTGAAGATGTTTAAGTAGTGAAATAATAATAATAATACAAGAAACTCATCTGTTAAAAGAGGAATGGGCGAGCATTTTAAAGAAGCAAAAATGTGTTGGACATTATGTGTGTACAAATCAAGAGTGTTTTATGAAAGGGGTAGAAATTCTCTTTAAAAAATCTATTTGAGCAACTTTGAGGGAAAACAAAGAAGACAAAAGTGGGAGATGGGCCATAGTTGTATGGAAATTGGTTTTCTTTGACAGGTTATTATGGCTTTAACCTTGACGACCCAGTGCCTCTTCAGAAGTTATACAACCTTCTCCTGGATGTTAACGTCCATATTGTACTGGGCGACCAGTATGCTATCTCACTATGAGTATGGTGAGGGTTGTGGTAAACTTCTGGCATGGAAAACCAAAACAGAATCTACTAGAAATACGATTGTAGAAATTCAAGACCCGTAAACTGGAAAGCCGTGCAGGAAGATGAAGAAATGGAGCAGGCTTTTGTGCACTTTTTCAAAAATCAGTATACTGAGGAGATAGTAGCAACTAGGTAACAATTACAAAGTTACTTTAGCGGAATAAATACACTAAGCCTGACATTAAACTCAAAAGAATTTCTCTGCTCAGAGATCAGCATAGAATAAGTGGAAGTGAGAATAAGTACATTGAAAAAAGGGAAGGCAACCGGTCTGGATAGCCTCTCAAAGGAATTATGCAGTGTGTTGAAAGAGGAATTGGCCACGTTTTTAAGTGAGATGATAAATGCAGCCTTTTTAGAAGGTAAAGAACTTCCAGAATCTTGGGAGGAGGCCATGATTATAATCATTCTAAAACCCTATAACAACCCTAAACTGTGTGAATCGTATAGAGCAATTTCCCTCTTAAACTGTGATTACAAGATCTATATTCAGATTTTAGTAAAGTGGCTGGAGAGGATTATTGGACATTAAATACACACAGACCAAAAGGGTTTTATTAGGGAGAGACAACTACATGATCTTACACATGAGCTGATTGGAGCATTAGACATGGCTATTGATGGGGAAAAAAACCTGATTATCTATCAATCAACAAAAGACTGAAATTACACAGTGGAATACACAGTGCTTTAGCTCATTTTTGAAACAGAAGATGAGATACTTAGGGGTACAGGTGGTACAAGACCTTGACAAATTGACCCAACTACATTTTGATAAGGCAATAGCTGAAATAAAAAAGTTATTAGTGGCTTGGAGTAGCTTCCCGCTCTCTTTTTTAAGAAGATCGAATCTACTTAAAATGTCCATACTACCAAAGTTTTCTTTTATTTTTGACACAGTCCCCTAAATTGAACTCAGAAGCGTAAAAAACATTACAAGGTAAATTAAGTAGCTATATATGGTCTGCTAAAGCAGTAAGGATTGCCTGGAAGAAGTTGCGATGGAGGAAAATACATGGGGGGACTGCAAGTCCTGAGTTTCTCTTATATTGTCAGGCTTTACAGTTTGTCTTTAGAGCTCTCCTTCTTGATAAGGAATCATATACTCCCCTCTTTAACACCTTGGCTGCTAGGTGTTTCCCCCCCCTGTGCTGGAAATTGCTCTTAGTGTGCATTCATGACGAGCTCAGCTCGTCATCAGCACAGCTCAACTGTGCATCATGACGAGCTGAGCTCGTCATCAGCATCGAAAGGGTTAAAGCCATGACAAGGGATCCCACAGGGATGGCCAAATTTTTCTTGTTTAAATTTGGCCACCCCAAATACTTAAAAAAAGATTGGGCTAGAGCTTTTGGGGACTGCATGCAAAACATGGAATCATAAAAGATTGATCCTTGGAACACAATATTACCATACCTCCGCCCCATTTGGAACTCCAGTGTGTCTTTTAATCTTAAAGAAACAGGTTAGTATTAGATTCTTTACTTTAGAATATGCCCAGGCGTCAGACTGGATCCGGAAACTTTTGCGTAGCAGTACCCCTGCGCGTGGGTAGGCGTTGTCTGTGACTCCTTGTCAGTCATTGGTGTCGTAGGCGCCGGGATGACGTCGCCGGAGTACTTAGACACCGCCCTCACGCGCTGACGTCAGTGCTTCTTTTTTCCACGCCAGCAAGCGCAGATCCGGAAAAGTACCCTTTAGACAATTTTGGACTTAACTTTTTCAATAATTTTTGATCCTTTTCAAAGTCTAACAACTCCAACTGTGCCGGTAGGGATGCCCGGGTTTAAACCCTGCGCCAAATGCGACCGACTGATGTGGGTTACCGACCCCCACCGCCGGTGTCTTCATTGCCTGGGCCTCGACCACGACGACAAGTCCTACTCCGACTGTCGAGCCCTGACGTCTAAAGCTAGGCGGGAGCGGTCCCGCAAGTGACACGAGCTCCGGCAGTCGATCCCGCGCCGCTCGAGGTCCCGGTCCGCGAGGAGGTCGAGGGACCGGTCGCAGTGTCGAAGCCACCATAGCTCCGGGAGTCATCCTCGGTCTTCGAGCTCGAAGTCCTCGGGTAAGCACAAGAAGGCGAAGAGACGTCATCGCTCTTTTGACTCCCTCCAATGCTCGCGTGACACGGCCGGGGGTTTGGGTGACACCGCCGGAGCTGCGGGCGTCGCAACCTGCTCTATACCCGTTGGTCCCTGGGCAGAACGCGACGCCGGAGGAGATCGAGGCCTTCCTTACGGCCATGAGGTCGCTCACTCCTCCGTCGGGCTCCGCGGCGCCTTCAGGCCCAGCGGCCCTGACTGGGGGTTCCAGCGGGTCGGGCACTTCGGCCCGACACTGTCGGGTGCTTCGGTCCCGGTGCTGCAGGCCCCCGCAGGATCCGGGTCCGGTTCCGGGTAGTCGCCGGTCGACCTCACGACCTCGCCGGCGCCGGCCCCCCGGGTGTCGCCCCCAGCACCGCCTCCGGGCGGCGCCGTCCCCGATCCCTCCCTCGATTTGGGTCCGGCGCATTTGGGTCCTGGGGCAGGCAAGCTCGGCCGAGCCTCTGCTGCAGTTTAATGAGGCCTTGTCTGACGTTCTTCTGGGCACTTGGTCCAAGCTCGCTACAGGTCAGCTTCCTGTCCACCCATCCCACCCCGAGAGCATGGTCGTCCAGGCCTCTAACTCCCAGACCGCATTCCCGACAGCTCCCCGGGTCTGGATTCCAAGAGGTACGAGCAATACGGAAAAAAGGTATTCTCTTCCCTGAGTTTAGGGCTGCGGTCAGTCAGCACCGCGTGCCTCTTGGGCCGTTATACCCACTCTCTGTGGTACACAGTCACGGACGTGCTGCCAGAATGTCCGGCGGAGGTCCAGACTAAACTCGCCCAAGCCCTTGTGGAAGGTCGAGATGCAGCACGGTACTCCATCTGGTGTGGACTGGATACCACGGACTCTCTTGGCAGAGTGATGGCAACAACGGTGGCGATTCGTCGGCACGCCTGGTTGAGGTCCGCCAACTTTTCGGCTGATGCCCAGACCACCCTTATGGACATGCCGTTTGATGGCCGTCGCCTCTTTGGCGACAAGGCAGACCATGCGCTTGAATGCTTTAAGGACTCCAGGGCTACGGCCAAGTCCTTGGGCCTCTCGGCCCCACGCCAGCACACGGCTGCTTTTCGCTCCTTTCGTGGCCAAGGAAGGGACGCCCCCACACGTCCTGCCAGCCACGGGCCCCAGACTACCGTCCAGCACGGTGGCGGACGTGGAAACTGCCGTGGCGGCAGTCTGGGACAACAGCGAGGCCTGTCCACACCCGCCTCTGCAGCATCTGCCTCAAAACCATCCTGGTCCGAGCTTTCAGGCCCATGTGACGCCAGTGGGGGGCAGGGTTCGCCTTAACCACCTCCACTGGCGCACTGTAACATCGGACAGGTGGGTGCTGCAAATCATCCGAAGGGGCTACTCCCTCCCCTTCGAGGCGACCCCTCCAGCCATGCCACTGCAATACCACCGCGTGTTGGGGGATCACTTGACACTTCTACGAGAGGAAGTTACGGCCCTCTTGGCCAAGGGGGCCATCAAGCTCGTTCCTGGGCCAGAAGTAGGGTGTGGTTGTTACTCCCACTACTTTCTGGTACCCAAGCAGGGCAATGGGGGCCTACGCCCTATCTTGTACCTGTGGAACGTCAACGGCTTCCTCCGGCAGGAGAAGTTCAAGATGCTGACGCTAGCTCAGGTCCTAGCTGCCCTGGACCGAGGAGACTGGATGGTAGCGTTGGACTTGCTGGACGCTTATTTTCCTATCCCCGTCCTGCCGGCCCACCGACGTTACCTGCGGTTCACGGTAGGCCACGAGCACTTTCAGTTTACAGTGCTCCCCTTTGGCCTTACCAGCACCCCACGGGTGTTCACGAAAGGAAAAATCATCTTTTCACAGTACATAGGGCATACTGGACACCAAAGAAGCTGTCCAAGATGGGAACACAGGAGGCAAGAAAATGGCCCAAATGCAGAGAAGAAATGGCGGTTAACATTCACATGTTGTGGTGGTGCCCTCTGAGATCTTCTGTCAAGATGTGGGTAAGGTGATCACAGAGGTACTAGGCAAAGATATTAAGGTAAACCTGGAAAAGGGGATATTTGGAGCAGTAGATGAGGGTCATAAACCGATGAACTTAATTAAGAAACTAAAATCTCTATTGTTTGTGTTGATATTGGCAAGAAGAGAGATATGCTTAAAATGGGTACAGTCAACAATCCCACCAACAAGAATCGACTGGACATTCTGTCCAGAGAGTAAATCTTCTAGAACACAAGATTTCATCCGTTAAAAGACTACATTTCTGGGAGATATGGGAAGTGTTGCAAAGATGCTCTGAGATTTTAGAGGGACGTGGAGGAGGCACAAATGAGAATCCGGTCCTATGATTAAGATATCAAGAGCAACATTTCTAGGAAGGGATTTGGGTATGAGGGACCAAAGAAAAAATATCCCAAATATTAATCTCAGATAAATTGATAAAGAGGCTGTGGAGCCAGTTCACAGTGTAACACGGATGAAGGTCCCGCTCCTGTAAGCAGAGAGAGGGAACCGTGGTTGTCCACTTGTTTCTCCTAACCGAGTCCCTATATGCCTTATTGATGGAAAAAGAGGACTAAAAAACCAAATAAATTCCTCTTCAGCACCCTCTTTTTATTCTCTTCTAATTTTGCATCCTTCACTATCCCCAGTGTACATACAACACACTCACCAATAGGCACTGCATTGTCTTGTACTTTTGCCCTGTCGACATTTCTATGTAAAAAAATTTTGTCATCCTTAGGGTGGTCTCCCCTCAACTTTGTACCGGTTTCCCTTCCCCTTTTTGTAATATCTTTTGTTGGCCTTAGGACTCTGAGCACTTAACCACTGATAACCAGTGCTAAGGTACATTTGCTTCGCCCCTAAACACAGTAACATAGGCGAATACCTGATTGCCATATTTAGTTTACTTAATGAGTTCCTTGTAAAGTGGTATACCATATTACAAGGGCCTATAATATAAATGCTACTAGTGGTCCTGCAGCAATGGTTGTGCCATCCACACAAGTAGCCTTTCAAACCTGTCTCAGGCCTGCCATTGCAGGGCCTGTGCGTGTAGCTTGCTGCCACCTTGACTTGCCATTTAAAACCTCTTGCCAAGCCTTAAGCTCCCACTTTTTTACACATAGGTTACCCCTAAGGTAGGACCTAAGTGACCCTAAGAGCAGGGTGCTTTGTAACTAAATGACAGGATATGTACTTTTAAGTTTTACATGTCCTTGCAGTGACGCATTTGTTTTCACTGCCGTGAGGTATACTCCTCTCAGTGTAATTCCTGATCAGAAAGGAGTAGTTAAAGCATGTTTTATATCAATGGAATTTTGGTGATAAATCCTCTTTAGTGGTAAAGTTGGATTTGATATTACCATTTAAAAGAATGCCACTTTTAGAAAGTGGAAATTTTTCTGCTCTTAACCTTGCTCTGTGTGCCTGCAACCTGTCTCCAATACACGTCTGGGCGACAGCTGCACTTTGTGCATTTCATCTAGACAGCCACAAACATAGGAAGGACTGGGTGGGACAGAGGACTCCTCTGCATTCATCTGCATTCTTATAGCCTTCCTGGGCAGGATGGGGAGAGGTGGCTCACACTCACATCTGAATAGGCTGTGTTCTGCCCTCACACAAACGGCTCATTACCCACAGATAGCCCAGCAGAAAAGGCTGGGTTCAAAGGGATCCTTCTGCAATTCAGAGAACTCCATCCAAGGTATTTCTTCAGCTGGACCTGTCTGTGTCCTGTAGCCAGCCTGCCCTTCATCGCTGTCAGCCTAAACTTTGAATTTTCACCGGTTCCTTGCAACCTCAAGTAACCTTTTGAACGTTAGTGACTTTTAAGCACAAAATTCACAGATATGCTTTAAAATATATATGTATATCTTGACTTCTACCATTGGATTTATTTTTGTTTTGGTCCTGTTTTACTCAGATAAATATTCACTATGTTTCTAAACCTGTGTGGAGTCTTTTTGTGGCATTTTCATTGAGTTACTCTAATTTAAATGCTGCACAAATACTTTACACATTGCCTCTTATGTAAAACTTGATTGCTCTTTGCCAAGCTGCCAGAGGGCGTGCACAGGTTAATTTAAGGTGTGTAGCTGACTTACACTGACTATGGTGGTGGTTCCTACTTGGACAGGGTGCACACCTCTGCCAAGTAGATATCATTATCACCGAGAAAACATTATTTCAGCCCCAAAATTGGCCATAAAAGCACTAGATATCCCATTTCTAACAATCCTTCACACACTTTTTCATAAAACCACAGTTACAGTGCCACATGTGACTATTGCTCTCTTCTCCCTAAAAAAAGGCCAAACATTGGATGGCCATGTTTTCTGAACATCTTTACGACCCACTGTTAGGCAATGACAGACACTAGTACTACAGTCAGCTTCATCTCCAGGCTTCTCAATCGTGGCTAATTATAAACACTCGCCCACAGCCTGAACACTAACAAATTCCTAGAGTTCTCTCTGTTTTCAGTGCCCACTATACAAGAGTAATATGCTGCATGAAAAAAAATGCAATAACGCAGCATTTTGGAAAAAGCAAACAGTCTTAGGGAATGCAAGATTAAGTAAAACATGAGTGTGTACACGAATTACATCGCTGGCAAGGGTTACCTTAACGAATTGTTCATAAATTGAATACACATTTGTATTGCGCATGGCTACCCGGAGGCATCCCAGCTCATTCAGACCAACATCGCAGTTCATCATTCAAGGGAAAAGAAAGGTCTTCAACAATTTCCTGAAGGTGTGATGATTCGATTCGAGCCGGATAGCATCGGGGAGCTGATACCAAAATTTCTCTGCGTGAAATGAAAAACGACGTCCACCCATACGTGTCCGTTTTACCCTAGGGACTGTCAACAGTTTTTTGTGGTTCGATCTTAAAGGCTGAGTGCTCTTGTACTGATGGAACATAGGGCGTAGCAGAGCAGGGCCGTTGTCAGTGATAGATTTGTGGGTCATACACATGGCCTTGAACCAAATCCTTTCCTGCACTGGAAGCCAGTGCAGCTGTCGCAGTGCCGCTTTGGCAGTGCTGCGTCTATGGACGTCCATGAGAAGTCGGGCTGCGCAGTTCTGAACGATTTGTAGGACTTTGATCGTACTTTGTGGTGCACCCAAATAGACCGCATTCGAAAAGTCCAGACGCGATAGAACAAGAGCCTGGACCAGCAGGCGTCTAGCCTCAAAAGGAAGAAGCGCCAAGACCTTCCTCAGGAGTCTAAGCAGACCATAGCATGTTGCTGCAATCTTACGTGCTTGGACAAGAAAACCAAGATTGGGGTCTAGCCATAAGCCCAGACTCTTAATCTGTTTTTTTGGGGGAAGGCGAAGGGCCGAGACACCCAGGCCACCAAGGATCTAGATTAATAGGGTCCTTATACCCTAACATCATGATTTCGGTTTTTGCGCCATTGAGTTTGAGGAAGGAGGAGTCCATCCATTCAAGAACCTTGCTGAGACAGGGGATGAGATTGTTATCCCCTGTGTTGGCTGTATCAGCCCGAGAAAGAGAGACCACCAACTGCGTATCATCGGCGTAGGTGACCAGTTGGACTCCCCAGGGAAGCACCACATCAGCCAAAGGCCTCATGTTGGTATTGAACATGGTAGGACTCTGGGATGATCCCTGGGGAACGCCATACTACAGTGGGAGATGTTTAGATGTTATTTCATCTTCAAACATAGTAAAGGTTCTATCGGCGAGAAAGGACTGCAGCCATTTAAGGGCAGTTCCTGTGACTCCTACCTCCCTCAGGTGATGAATCATGAGCAGGTGGTTCACCGTGTAGAAGGCTGTGCTGAGGTCCAGAAGGAAAACGGTAGCGCAGCCTCCAGCATCAACAATTGTTCTTGCTTCCTCGACCACAGCAACCAGGGCGGTCTCTGTGCCCTGCTTACTTCTAAAACCTGTCTGGGTGGGATGTAGGGCGTCATTGTTCTCTAAAACTGATGATAATATGGAATTAGCATGCTTCTCGGCAAGTTTGCCTACCCCAGGCAGCAACGAGATGGGGCAATAGTTTGCCCAATCCCCAGGGTTTAGGCTAGGTTTTTTTTTTAGAAGTGCCTTCACTCTGGCCTGTTTCCACAGAGGCGGAACCAGCCCCGCATTAAAAGACGAGTTAATGACGTCCCTGATAACTGGGGACACGGTTGCCGAGACCAACTTTAGCACAGCAGGCGGTTCGACGTCCGCAGGGGAGCCCGACTTGAGATTCCCCAGAAGTCTTTCTACAGTGGCTGAGTCGAGCGGAGGGAAATTCTCCAGCTCGACAGGCAAGATGGTGGCGAGGGGAGAGGGATGAAGCTCCAGTTGGTGGAACGTTGAGTAAATATTCGCCACCTTCGTAGCGAAAAAGTTGGCTAACTCATCACAACGTTTCTGGGGGTCCAATGATTCATTAGGGGGACTAGGAGGTGTGACCAATGATTTGAAAATTTTAAAAATTTCCCTAGGGGAATTAGAGGCAGAGGCAATTTTATCTTGATAATAGGAAGATTGTACCATTTTTATTTTATTTTTATAGCACCTTATTGCTGCTCTGTATTCACTCTTACTATCTTCAGAGAAACCATTCCTCCATTTTCTTTAAGCCTGCTTGCAGACTTGTTTGAGCACTTTTAGTTCTTGGGAGTACCAGGATTTTTTGTTAGAGCTAATGCGATGGCAAAATTCTGTTTTAGGCAGAGTGAGATCCAACGAGGACTCTAGCCAACTATTAAATGAGGCATTCGCCGTTATGGGGTTAGCACTGAAGGTTGGGGGAGACCTATTCAGGTTAGCTACCCAGTTACCCAGGGAGAGTTTGGACCAGATCCGACTCAATTTTTTCTTAATTCTTACAGGATGTGCTTGGTCGGACGGTGTCCAAATAAAGGATAAAAGAGCATGATCCGACCACGGGACAATAACAGACTCTTCCCAACGGATGTTATCATGATTGGTTAAGAAGTGGTCTAGCATATGGCCTGCTTTATGAGTGGGACCAACCACAATTTGGTTGAGATGGAGCATCTCAAGACTTCCCATGAGGTCTTGCGAGGGGGGAGCATCATGTTCGTCAAGATGAATATTAAAATCACCCAAGATAGAAACATTGGGAGCAGTATTAATGAAGTTGGTAATGTGATATCTTGCAGATCTGTGCAAAAATTAGAGTGTGGTCCTGGGGAACGGTACATAAGGATCCCCGAGAAGGTGCAAGTGGGGGAGATGGAGATAGCGAAGGCAACACTCTCACATTCAACCAGAGGACAGCTAGTAATTCTACAGCTGAACTTGGCTTTGTGAATGATTGCAATCCCTCGCCCCCGTCCACTCCCACGATCGTGCCTACTAATAGCGTAGTTTGGGGGTAGGGCCCGGACTACCTCGGGGCCCGAGGCCTCATTCATCCATGTTTCCGTCAAAAAAAAGAATGTCAGTGTCTCTATCTTCCAAGAGCATGCATATTTCGTTCGCATGTTTGGGAAGGGAGCGACAGTTAAGAAACGCAAGGGAGTACGACTTTGTTTCTCCGGGTTCTGGAGAGAGCGTTTCTGCTGCCCGGTGTTAAAGTTACAATGCGGGCAACCGGTTTGTTGTACTCCTGGAGAGAATGAGTGTTCACATATAGACATTATCTCTCCTCTCAGATTCCTCACCTGCTGCCTACTACATCTGATCTTACCAGACGTACTGTTTCCCAAAGTACTGGCCCCAGGTCCTGATGGGCTTTCCTTTGGCGCTCCATCGGCGCGTTGGAGGGGCGTCCGCTGCTCGCGTCCGCTGCACGGAGACATGACCGTCTTGCTTTATACTTCCTCAGAGCGCATCCCAGAGACTAGTCGGCCACCCTGTGAGTCTCCCAAATGGCCGCTCGCTCTCACCGGCAGCCTCCGTGGGCAAATAAATAATAAATGTATCCGTTTTTTCTGGAAAGATATAGATAAGAATAAAGGGCCCCATACGGGCCCGATTCAAGGTCTGGTTCAAGTTCTCCTGGTCTGAGAAATGGCGGTAATGTGAGGTAATCCTTCATTGTGATTTTACTGTTCAAATTCATTGTTAAAATGGCTGATGTGATGCAATTTTATTGAACAGACTACTGCACTTGGGAGAGTCTTTGAAGCGGGGTAACTTTCAGGTTGCAGAGGTTTGCGCCTGCTCGCCTTGCTTTTTCTGACTGAGGGCCATATGTATGAACACATTTTCTCATAGAAACAGAATGGGAAAAAACCTTTGATACATCTGGTCCTAAGTGTGCTGTCTACACAGTGCCATGTGAGAAGGAGAGAGAAAGACGACACTAAGGGAAGGCCAGCAGAAGTGGGTGAGCGGTCAGACACGGACAGTTGTGGAGCTAGGCCATGGCTAGTATTGAATAATATTTCGTATTCCATCGAATTGTACAAGTGATAGTATATAACATTTGTAGAGTAGAAAGAGTAACTCCTGGCGCTTGCGTGCTCAGTCTTTCGTTCGCAATAGTTCTCGCAATAATAGCTGAAAATAGGTGTACGGAAATTAGGGTAGGATGACCACTCTACGCCCTCCAAGCTGGGATTTAAACCCTGTTGCATATAATAATTTAAATATTGCCCACACTCCAAAAAGTCAAAGTCATATTTGTGTGTTACCGTTCACATTTGTTGAATACATGTGTTACAGAGGAGCAGACCGCACTTGTCATCACTGTATAAGCGAGACAGTCAAGTTAATCGTGGCTTCAAATTCAATGTAATAGCACATCTTAATAATTTGTCACTTCTAAAATCTCTGTACACCTACGGTGAATTAAATATACTTTAAATCTATGCAGCATTCTGCCAAGAAAGAAGAAGTTATAATTAAAGCGCTCACGTACAGTGCATCTAAAGTGTGACATTACGTACCGCTGTCAAGACTTTTGAGCGTGGTACTTCTAGCATGCATATTCATGAGTGTGTTATGTCTACTTAGAGAGTATACTGGTCTTTTCAAACCAGCACTTCAGAATCACAACACCCATTCCCTTACTGGGTCTCAATAGAGAGGCACTGGATAGTGTAAAGGCGCAAATAATGCAAATTTCCACTATTACACCTCCATTATCATAATATAGTTGCATCCAGTTTTGGTCCCTGTGGTTTCACGAGCTCAACGTGACATAAATGTCCACTCCTATTAAGCATCTGTAATAGGTTTCAACGTTTTAATTCCAATATTGTCCATACATTGTTTACCCGTGCCTTATGGTCTATCAAATACTATTATCCTCCGCCATTAAACGCAATTGTTCGCACATCAATCATATTCAGACCGCCTTCGTGGCCACTGACATATCCAAAACACGTCTCCATCGTAGGATATATAATTTAAAGCATGACTAAACCCACCATTAATAGACAAACAATGTGGACGAGCCCACTGTAAGAGGAAGGCTCACTTGTATATGAGTGCCAAGAAACCCTTTGGTTTGATTAAAGACCCCTGACCCACCAACCTGGTTGGTGGAATGCTTCATCATTGGGGTCCCAACCGGGTAGTCGAATACCACCCGGTTGTGCTGCGCCGCCTGGTTACAGCGGAGCTGGTGTCGTGTGATATGTGAAGGAAGTGGTGAAAGTTAAAAATATCCCTGGGAATCCTTACTAATTAAACTTTATTCTTAGCGGCCCAGGATAAGGTTTAAATAGGATGGTCAGGCAACTGTGGAGAAAAAGTGCTCCTTGTTGTCCCTGAAAATAGGTCTACATGTTTCAGCCCCATAAAAAGTATGGGGCTTTCGTCAGGACCAAGCGCGTAGGTGTGTAATGTGAATGAGTGGCAAAAGTACGTCACGTGAATGGTGATTTCCAACACACGTGCTAAGGTGTGTTGTTTGGTGAGTGGTGTCTGTATACTTACCGACCCATGAGTAAAAAACCTGTTAGGGAAAAAGAAAAACAAACCGACAGGACACATATAACATAAATGTAACATCAAATGCAACATCAAATGCAACATCAAATGCTATCTTCCTTGCAGTAATCATGTGCCACTGTGCATGTCTCAGGTAAGTTGGCACTGTAGTGAGTCAGTAAATGGTACGAACCGGGTGGGACACCGGTAATGCATGCTGTTCAAGTATATTGTGCACGCTACTGTCTACTGGTAGTTGCAAGTTTGTTGGATGCCTGTTTTACGCTAGAACAACAAAAGTAAAGGGCTTGGAGAGGCCTGTGGGTGCCATAAGTGCTCATTTAGCCTTATCTTAATGGATACATGGCATTGGTGCCGATGCAGGCGTTAGTCAAGCAGTGCGGCAGCCATGCGTTGATTAGGTCAGGTAGACGTTTAAAAATGATTGCGAATGGCACATTGAAAGTGAAAAACAACATATTTACACTGGCTACGTATTGCTAGTAGCTTATAGCAGGACCCGGGAAGAGTGCCCCTCTGTAGTCATACACTCTGGGCGAGATATGGCAACGCACTCCACGCCAGCACCTGGCAAAATCTACAAAAGAAGCTGCAAAGCATTCAAAACGCCTTCGCCAGACTCGTGATAATCCCTCGCCACAGCCACATCACCGGCCACCTGAGAGACCTCCACTGACTCCCGGTCAAAAGGATCACCTATAAACTCCTCACATGCGCCTACAAAGCCCTCCAGAACGCTGGACATATATACCTCGCCCCTCCTTCCACACCCCCAGCAGACTTCACCGCTCCACCCATCAGGGACTGGCCACCATCCCATGAATCCACAGGACCAGTGCTGGAGGAAAATCCTTCTCCTACCTCACTGCAAAGACGGTGAATTCCCTACCTCTGCATCTCAGGCAATCTCCATATACCTATAATCGTGTTTACATCAATGAATGCGTTCTCAATCACCATTATGCACTATTTGACACCTACTTGCAAATCCACTTGATTTTGTAACAGGTAGTAAATGCTCAGATTTAACTCCAAACCATAGACTTTGCATTCTGGCTCTTGTATGTTTACATAGCAAGTTGTCACTGCCTAAGTTCTTGACTTTCAATCTTCCAAATGGTATGGAGGGTCATGAACAGCATTAACACCATCAAACAGATAATTATCACCTAAATCAGTAATTCTTATATACTGAGAGTGCTTGGATTTCAGTTGTGGCAATGTAGCCTATTGCCAACTGCATTTAAATGATATGTAGACAGCACGTCTACAAAACTAAGTTGCAACAACCTCATTTTATAACTTTCCATCTTCCAAAAAATATTGAAGTTCCATAATCAACATTAATACATTATCTCACTGCCCACAGCCTCAGGATCCAAAGTGGTTCTGCCTTACATTGGGCACCTCCTGCCCTCTCTCCTATCTCCTTCTCCTTCCCACGAAAATAATAAAGTGTCTCAAGCAGGTGGACGCTGCTAGGGAGGAATAGAGAGCAATAATAGTTGTCCTTAGCTCCCCTAGGCAGATGCGTCACGTTGTAAAGCCCTGCGCCACATGAAACCTGCGTCAGGTTTCATGTGGGTGTTCTGTCGCAGGGTGGGCGTTCCCTCGTAGGAAAGCCCCGTAAAACTGACGCAGTGAAATCTACAAGATTTCACTGAGTCAGTTTTACGAGGCTGCTGCGTCAAATCCTTACGCCTGCTTAAAGCAGGCGTAAGGAGTGACGCACCACGTTATGTATGGGTGGCCTCTGTACATTGCAGGAGTTGCGTCGCACTTGTGACGCTACTCCAGCAATGCGCCGCCCGTACACCACAAGATGCGTCACGCATCTGCCCTTCCTTGCACCATGGGGTGCCGCATGGAGGGAATTGCGTGACGCATCAGTTCTGGCGCATCCCTGCTGATGTGCAGAGATGCGCTAGAACTCATAAATCTGCCCTATAGTACTTCTATCCCTACCTAGACCCTACTACAGCTACTCCTGCATTTACATGCCAATCTGCCAATATCCCATTGCTGCTAGCCCTGCCACTTCCCTGGTATGCTACTCATACCTATACCCTAGTATCTCTCCCCCTACATAGACCATAGTGCCTCGACCCCAACTACATCCAAGTAGTTCTCATTATAGAGAAGTTATTTTTTTCAGTTTAATGCCTACACACAGGATACAGCTTTTTAAGTTCATTGGGGCAGATTTATGAAGGGCTTGCGCCACGTTTACGCCGCCGTTGCGTGACGCAACGGCGCGGAAACGTGGCGCATCCCTGCGCCCTATTTACAACGTGATGCATCTAGGAGATGCGTCACGTTGTACAGCACTGCGCCATGAGGAGGCGTTCCTGCGCAGGGGGGGGGCGTTCCTGGGCAGGAACGCCTCCTGAAAGTGGCTGAGTGAAATCTATGAGATTTCACTCAGTCACTTTCAGGGCAATGCTGCGTCAAAACCCTGCGCCTGCTTGAAGCAGGCGTAAGGCTTGAGGCAGCATTGGAAGAATAGGCCCACCCAGAGCATTGCTGGAGCTGCGTTGCGCTTGCGACGCAACTCCAGCAATGCGTCACTTTTACGGCACAGATGCGTGACGCATCTGTGCCGTTTTTGCCCCATGGTGCGCCGCATCATAAATGCGGCGCACCATGGGTGGCGTAGCCGTGGCGCACTGTGGCGCATGTTAACTGGCGCATCCCTCGGGATGCGCCAGTTAACATAAATCTGCCCCTATATTGCGTGCTGTGCCATTCCCGCAAACATTCCTCTTTGCCAAAAACATCTGTGTATGTGTGCACGCAAATAAATACTTGTCACTCCATACATGCCCCAAATATTGGGTTTGTCAATGCTCGTTTACTTATAGAAATAGTTAATATATTGCTAATTTTACGTTATGGGTGCGCAGCGTTCTAACTTTCCACTTGGGCAAACGAGCACCTTGTTAGTTTGCTAGCTTGTTGTGTAGCTATTCGGTAATGTGCAACAGGTTGAAAGTAATTTAGTTTGCGTGCATGTTAATCAATAAGGGGCAGATTTATGTTGTGTATGCGCCACGTTTGCGTCACGCAACTGTGGCGTAAACGTGGCGCATCCCTACGACGGATTTACAACGTGACGCATCTAGGCAGATGCGTCACGTTGTAAAGCCCTGCGCCGCTTGTGGGCGTTCCTGCGCAGGGGGGGGGCGTTCCGGGGCAGGTGCGCCTCGCAAAAGTGGCTGAGTGAAATCTATGAGATTTCACTCAGTCACTTTTAGGTTAATGCTGCGTCAAAACCCTGCGCCTGCTTGAAGCAGGCGCAAGGCTTGACGCAGCATTGGTCAGATAGGGCACCCCCGAGCCTTGCTGGAGCTGCGTCGCGCTTGCGACACAACTCCAGCAATGCGTCACTTTTACGGCACAGATGCGTGACGCATCTGTGCCGTTTTTGCCCCATGGTGCGCCGCATCATAAATGCGGCGCACCATGGGTGGCGCAGCTGTGGCACACTGTGGCGCATGTTAACTGGCGCATCCCTCGGGATGCGCCAGTTAACATAAATCTGCCCCTAAGTGGTTACAAATATAAATGTGAAAAGGCAGCCCACTGCTTATAACATTCATTTTTACTTTTATACAATACTTAAACAGCATGAATAATGTTGTCAGAGACAAAAATTGCATAAACGCACATGATTTTCTAATCTAGGGAAAGCCAGGAATTTAAACTATGCAATGGCAAACAAACATATTAAATGCTACAATATATTTTCTTCTTCCAATTTAAAAGCCAGCAAAAGACATGTATAAAGAAACCCTTTTGTACAAGAAACTCCAAACTATTCATTAGCACTTTTAACAGAACGGAAAGGAAATGCAGGGCCTCTGCCCCAGGATGGCCACTCGGAATGTAAATGCCCGATCACGCATCAGAAAAGGTCAATTAGCATAACAAGAGACTGTGGCTGACAACACCTGAAGCGCATGAAAACTCCCAGAGTGGGGGATGGGTTATCCTGCAACCAATACACCTTGAAACTAAGCCTACAGGGCTGCAGGAAAGCAGCATTGAATGTGGGGACTTTATACCCGGACAGAAGCAAGTGCGCCCGAGGCACAATGAAGAGAGACTCGCAGTGATCACGGCCGTGAGCTCAGTGTAATGTTATAATCACAGACAGAAAATTAAAATATAGCATTGATGTTTGACAAAATTCCACGTACATAAGCACGCAATTGTTATTTTAATTTTTACAGTTTAAGCCTGTCTTAGACTTGGTTGCAGGTGGGTCAGAATTTGCGATCTGTTGAAGGAATTACAGATGAGCCACTCGTACAGACTCAGCAATAGGAGTTTTTGTCTTTGTTATGTTTTAAAAAATGATTTCCTTTAC
Source organism: Lissotriton vulgaris (assembly GCF_964263255.1). Taxonomy (NCBI): domain Eukaryota; kingdom Metazoa; phylum Chordata; class Amphibia; order Caudata; family Salamandridae; genus Lissotriton; species Lissotriton vulgaris. The sequence continues at coordinate 417,906,815 of NC_141694.1, forward strand.
TGATTTAAAATCGAGCTGTGGATGAGCGACTGCATTACAAAATATTCCTGTCATTTGGGAAAACAGTCTGGGGGAAGAAATATTGGTGACATACAAATGCAGCTATGGAGTTGGAGAGAAAACAAAAGCAGCAGAAATCGAACCGTAAAAAAAGAAATACAGGAAGAGGAAAAGACAGGAGAAGGAGTGTGGAAAGACCAATACTGTTAGAGAAATCTTATAAGTGAGGTAAACATGATCTGCCTATAAGAAAGCACTGTGTAAAATGAAATGTAGGGAACTCTGAAAGAAATATAGGGGCAGATTTATGTTAACTGGCGCATCCCCAGGGATGCGCCAGTTAATGTGCGCCATAGTGCGCCACAGCTATGCCACCCATGGTGCGCCGCATTTACAATGCGGCGCACCATGGTGCAAAAACGGCACAGATGCGTGACGCATCTGTGCCGGAAATGTGGCGCATTGCTGGAGTTGCGTCGCAAGCGCGACGCAGGTCCAGCAAGGCTCGGGGGTGCCCCATCTTCACAATGCTGCGTCAAGACCTACGCCTGCTTCAAGCAGGCGCAGGGTTTTGCCGCAGCATTGGCCTGAAAGTGACTGAGTGAAATCTCATAGATTTCACTCAGCCACTTTCAGGAGGCGTTCCTGCGCAGGAACGCCCCCCCCCTGCGCAGGAACGCCTCCTTATAGCGCAGGGCTTTACAACGTGACGCATCTCCTAGATGCGTCACGTTGTAAATAGGGCACATTGTTTGCGCCGCCGTTGCGTCAAATAAAGTGACGCAATTGCGGCGCAAAGAGGCGCAAGGGCATCATAAATCTGCCCCCATAGACTGTGACAATATTACGGGTGGATGGGCAGACAAAGAACGCTGATGGTTAACAGGAACAGCTGGCAAAGAGGAACAGATATGGAAGCAAATGCCGAGGAGCACACATTCTATTGAATTTGTCCCATGCCAAACTTAAGTTGATTTTCCACTCCTGTTTTTTTCCTTGCATTGAAACACTTGTGGTGCTTTTTAAGTAATATGCTAAACAAGAATAGAAATATTATGATTTAAAAAATAATTAGATGAGCAAAGACATACTGGATGCCGCTCAGCCTGAGAGCTATAGGAACTGCAATTGAAAGCTGAGAATAAAGAGGAATTGCAGTGTAAGAACTATTAATTAACTATTTTATTGATTTTTGTGTGGAAACGCATACTCTCACCTACATCCAGACTAGTCGTTGAGAATTACAGAATTCCCCAAAGCATATACATGTGCATGGCAAAGCTAACCTACCAATCCAATAGCCCACACCCTCTCTGCCATGATTTCCCACTCCCAACTCTGTTCAGGATTGAACCAAGGCTTTCAATGACGAAAACATTGGGTGGTGGCAAAAACATTCCATAATAGGCAATCACTTCTTTCCTGGCATCTTCTTCGTTGCCATTGGGGGGCAAGAGCTCTCAAATAACTGGCATAGAAGCGCTCCAAATTCTGCTCATAAATCCTACTAACAAGGTGAGCTGTCCGAATAATAGACTTTAGGTTTAGGTTTTATTGACAGAATAAGTTTCTCAATTGTTAGCACGTTGCACTCTATCTGCGCTTTGATTGTCACCTTTGCCAGAGTGGTGTCAAGGTTGTGAGGCTGCACCAGTGGGATCGGATCTCAGGGGATCGGAAGGTAGTTTGTGGGATTATTTGGACAATAGTGGGTGCTATTTACAAACCTACATATTTGATAGATTCATAGGTCCATTAAAGATGGAGTAATTCACCAAGCCAACATTCCTGGTTCTGGGGGCCCATGATGGTAAGTTCCTCAGATTTGTAAACATAATTTTGAATCCAGTAACCAAATGATAATATGGCCAATAGTTCAATCAAAGGATGGCCAGAATGTATTGGGTCAGACAGAGACACCAGAAACTAATCTAAATATATTTGACGAATTGAAATCATCTTGGTTAATCTTTATCCCTGTAATAGTAGAATTAAGGAATATATATTTGACCAACAATTCCAAGGTCAGTCTGAAAATAACAAGAGACACTGGAGAGCCAGGAATACCATTCCTATGAATAAAAAAAATGACATGATCTGCTGTTGTCTCAAATGCTCAGTTTGATGCATTATAACCGGCCATGACCCACATGCTGGACATTAGGCCCAACCGTTCCCCTGAAGTTTGCATTTCAGAAAAACAAATGCTTCCCAGCTGAATGATTTCTCAGCACACAAGAGCCATATGGCACTCTTATATGCATGGATCATGTTCTTAACTGAGTGAAATGTCTGTTTGATGTTGTCACTATACTTCTTGCCACTAATATATCAAGTTTTATCTGGGTCACTCAGCTATAGTATAGCAGGACATTGTTGTGCTGCCACAAAGCAATTAAAGAGTTTGCTATTTAGATTAAACAAGGCTATCAGCTAGCAGCAGAAAGGACAGATATTTCAGAGGAAAAGCTTCATAACTTGTGTTTATCCAAATATTTTTCATTCATATTAAACTTTTCTCTTTATTAAAAATAAAACTTTATTTACATGAAGCTATTGATGTTAGAATTGTTGTATCTAAACATTATTAGTGGTTTTAGGAACATTGCTAAAAGCAATTTGGGTCAGTTTCAAATCCCAGCATTCTTTGCTGTTGCCCTTTAATCCTTATTTGTAAATAAACAATGACGGTGCACTGCACTGTGATTCAGTATAAACTGAATTGATCAGTTTTGTGCACATAACCAACAGGCATCAATGCCTATTGTTAGATTGTAATGTCCGTACCTGGAATTCAGAATTGTTATGTTGCTTTTCCTCAGTTTACATATTTAAATGCACAATGCAATATGTTCTTTTAGATGATGGCTAGAAAAGTGAGTGACTAGGCTTACACTTTGCTACGGGTTACGTACTTGCAGACAGCAAACTGAAGTATGTTCTTATAAAATTAATGAACTTCTTAGAAGATATATTCAAATATGATATTATAATATGCAATTACATTCTAATCATTTGAATGGATTGATTTAAAAACTGTTCCTAAAGCTTTACAAAGAAGCATTGGCAAATCCAATAGGTCTCACCTATGTGATAGCTATTGACTTTGGCATTGGGTTTTAGCTATGTTGTATACCACTGCGGCTGCTGTTCAGCAAGGCTAAAAGTTAGCGGCATGGAGTGGGGTGCGGTAGGGTAGACAGGAGAGGGGTAGATTGGGGTATAGCAGAATAGGATAGATTGGAATAGAGGGGAGTGTGGTAGACTGCCATACATTGGAATGGGGTGCAGTGGGGTAGAATGGAGTGGGGTGGATTAGGGTAGATTGTAGTGGGGTACATTTTAGTGGGGTGATTGTAGTGGGGTAAATTAGAGTGGGGTAGTTTGGTAGATTAGCGTGGTACATTGGACTGGGGCAGACTGAATTGGGGTGGGCTGTGGTAGATTGGGATGGCGTGTGGTGGATTGCGGTGCAATAAGGTAGACTGGGGTGGAGTGGGATAGATTGGAGTTGAGTAGATTAGAGTGGGGTAGATAGGAGTAGGGTAGATGGGGTAGAAAGGGTGAATTGGAGTGGGTAGATTGGAGTGGCATGGTGTAGTATGGTGTAAAGTGGAGTGGGGTAGAGTGCCTAGAGTACAATGGAATGTGGTAGATTGGGGTAGAGAGGCATCGAGTCAATTGAGCGGATTGGAGTGGGTAGATTGGACTGTAATGTAGTAGATTTGAGTGGCATTTGGTAATTCGGAGTCAAGTGGAGTATGGTAGATTGGGTAGACTAGAATGGAGTTTGGTTGGTTGGGGTAGAGTGGAATGGAGAGGGGCAGATTTGGTGGATTGGACTGGTGTGGGGTAGATTTGAATGACATGTGGTAGTATGGAGTGAATTGGAGTGTGGTAGATTGGGGAAGAGTGGAGTGGAGAGGGGTGTACTGGGGTAGATTGGAGTGGGGTAGACTAGAGGTAGATTCAGTTAGATTGAAGTGGGGAGTGGGGTAGATTGAATTGGGGTAGATTGGGATGGAGTGGGATACACTGGAGTGGAGTGGGAGTAGATTGGAGTATAATGTGATAGACTGGAGTGGAATGGGATATATTGGAATGGACTGAGGTTGATTGGAGTGGACTGGGATTGATTGGTGTGGACTGGGATAGATTGGGGTCGGGTGGGATAGATTGGGGTTGACTGGGATAGATTGGGGTCGAGTGGGATAGATTGGGGTTGAGTGGGGTAGATTGGGGTGAGGTAGATTGGAGTGGAGCGGGTAGATTAGGGTGGGATATTCTGAGGTAGATTGGAGTGGAGTGGGTTAGATTGAAGAAGAGCGGAGTGCAGTGGATTGGGTAAGACTAAAGTGGGGTAGATTGGGTGGATTATGGTAGAGTAGATTGGAGTGAAGTGGTGTAGTTTGGAATGGAGCGGGGTAGTTTGGAGTGAGATAGATAGGAGTTAGGTAGATTGGGATGGAGTGGAGTGGGGGTAGATTGGAGTGTAATGTGATAGACTGGAGTGGAATGGGGTATATTGGAGTGGACTGGGGTTGATTGGAGTGGACTAAGGTTGATTGGAGTAGACTGGGATAGACTGGGGTTGGTTGGGATAGATTGGGGTCGAGTAGGATAGATTAGGGTCGAGTGGGATAGATTGGGGTGAGGTAGATTGGAGTAGATAGGTAGATTAGGGGTGGATATTTTTAGGTAGATTGAAGTGGAGTGGGTTATATTTAGGAAGAATGGAGTGCAGTGGATTGGGTAAGATTAAAGTGGGGTAGATTGGGTGGAATATGGTAGAGTAGATTGGAGTGAAGTGGTGTAGGTTGGAATGGAGTGGGGTAGTTTGGAGTGGAGTGAGGTTGGGTACATTGGAGTACAGTAGGTTGGAGTGGAGTTGGATAGAGTGGCATGGGTTAGGTTGGGATGGGTGTGGTAGATTTGAGTGGTGTAGATTGATTAGGGTAGATTGGAGTGGAGCAGGTTGGAGTGGAGCAGGTTGGAGTGGAGCAGGTTGGAGTGGAGCAGCTTAGAATGAAGTAGGTTGGAATGGAGTTGGGTAGAGTGGAGTAGATTAGGGTATAATGATGTGGGTCAAATGAGATGGGGTAGATTGGCTTAGTGTAATTTGTGGCGACCACAGAAGGGTAGATTGAAGTTGGGTGGAGTCGGGTAGATTGGACTGGAGTTGGAAGGATTTGAGTGGCATGTGGTGGTATGGAGTGTGGTAGATTATGGTTGAGTAGCGTGAGATAGATTGGGTGGATTGGAGTGAGTACATAGGACTGGAGTGGGGGTAGATTTGAGTGGCATATGGTAGTACGGAGTGGAGTGGAGTAGATTTGGTGGATTGGAGTGGGTTACATTGGACTGGAATTCTGTATATTTGATTAGCATGTGGTAGTATGGAGTGAAAAGGAATGGGGTAACTTGAGTAGAGTAGACTGGAGTGTCTTAGATTGTAGTAGAGTGGAATTAGGCAAATTGGATGGATTGGAGTGAGGAAGACTTGAGTGGGGTAGAGTGGAGAGGGATAGATTAGAGTGGGGTGGAGGGGAGATGGCTAGATTGGAGCGTAGTGGAGATTCAAGTGGAGTTAGATAGGTTGGGGAAGAGCGGAGTAGAGTAGGATAGACTTGAGTGCAGTGTAATGGGATTGATTAGGGTGGAGTAGAGTGGGGTAGATTGGATGGATCAGAGTAGGGCAAATCAAAATGGAATAGGGTAGATTGGAGATTGCTAGACCTTCACTTGACCAAGACTGGTCCTTCCCATTCAGCGGGACACACACTGGATCTCATTTTCTCTACTCTTGGCTCTTGCAAGCTGACACCCCAATTTACCTAACCTGGACCGACCATTTCCTGATAAGTTTTCAGATTCCTACCAGGATCACGTCTGCAAAACCTACAGTTCAGAAGGGCATTAGTTCGAAACCATGGAAGCAGATTACTATGGAAACTTTCAGATTTGTTTTTACTGCTCCCAACTTAGATAACTCACAGGACATAAACTGAGCTTTAGCCCTATTTCATGACACCTTTTCAGGAAGCACTTAATATTGTTGCCGCTTATAAGTAACTTCCCATCAAAATGTCTAGGCCTAACGCTTCGTGGTACACAGTTGATCTGAAAAATGACAAAAAAACATGCAAGAGACTAGAACATAAATGGAGAGCTACTAAACCAAATAGAGACAAACAAACATATAAATCAGCACATCATACATATCACTGTAAAAGAAGATCACCCTGGAGGCATTTCCTTGTCAACAAAATAGAGCAATCAGGCAATTCCTCCAAAGAATTATTTGAAATCCTAAAAAACTTTTCTAAACCTCAAGCCTGCTTAGCTGCCATCCCTGCTTCTTAACAACTCCGACACCTTGACAGACTTTTTCAAACTAAAATCGGTAATATCTACAATAGTTTTAATTTACTGACTAATGCACCAGATCTTTCTCTAACCAATGGGTCACCTCAAACGACTGCATCAGTAATACTTTCCTTTCCTGATCGTTTGTGTTTTCTTGAATGTAATTCAGTCAGTCAGTCAAATATCTTTATTTCGGTTAATAAAAACCATAAAAGCAATGCAAAATTCATTATTATACATGTTAAAATTATACAGATATACACATGATTACAGTTCATTATAGACAATCTAAAACAATTCAAATATTTGATACAAAGAGGAAATGGAATAAAATCAATATCATGAATCAATGAGCCCACCTTAATTTCAAACATTCCTCAAAACATTACATGCTAAGAATTTTTTTTTGGTAGAATATCATCCTGGTAATGAATTCATCTGGGTGAGTCTTATTTTATTTATACGCGCTGCCGCTACCAAAAACTGACTAAACTGTATGTGACCTGAACAGAGTCAAGCATTTGTAAATATAGAAGGGCAGGCCTCACCTGGACAAATTTTAGTTCCTTCAGTATTGGGTATAAAAAAATTTTGCGGCCCACCAGTTAGTGCTCACAAAACATTACTAAATGGAGCGTGTCCTGTGTGGAAAAGCTATCACAGGTGCAGGATGGGGTATCTTCTGGGGCCCCCCAATTCGGATAGGTACCCAGCGTAAGGTAAATGAGGTTGAACCCAAATCTGACTAAAAGGAAACGATGGTAGGGTTTAGTCACGTACTTCAAATAGGGTTCCATGACTGGGGAGATTACCAGTTGATAAATTGATCTCACCATAGGTTTCCTAAGTTCAACCTCCTCCCTTTCTAATTCCAGCAAATTGAGGAAATTGCGCTTAATCCACCCTACATCCTCGTTCCTGAGGCCCTGTGGTGATAGATACATTTCCGGGCGCCCCAGCCTCGCGCATGCCGCTCTAACATACGCAAGCCAGGGTATTCTATCCGCTCTGTCCAGGGCCATGCAGTCCTTGAGTATCAGGTGGTTCAGCGGGATCTCCTCATTTAGCCAGGTTTTAACCCATCGTAACAAAGGGGCCATTTTTAGGTAGTCGGAAATATGCCCCAAACCCACTTCATAGTGAATTGAGTATGTGGGGGATGACTGTGGGAGTGACAAAAGGGATCGTATAAACTTGTTTTCTATAATTTGGATCCCTGGTGTTGGGACGTAGCCCCAAATATCAGCCCGTATAAGGCAATTGCCACGCACTTTGATTTATAAATGCGGACCATAGCCTGCATGGGTCTCGCTCCCAGTCTTTTTGAGAAATTCAAAAGGGCTGTGGTGGATCTTCCAACCACATTGACCTTGAGTTTCAACTGGGGGCCCCGGTTCCCCCTTTCATCGAATACAACGCCTAAGTAACAAAAAAGGGTACCCTTGAAATTGGTGTTCCATTACATCTAAAGGTTTTGATCTTCATAGTTTTCCTGCGTAGTCCGGTCACCATTACGTGGGATTTCGAGGTATTGATTTTTAAATCGTGGGCTTCCATAAAGGTGCCAAAGTGATCTAACAGTCTTTGTAGTCCCGTGCCTGTACGTGCAAGTAGGACGGCATCGTCCGCGTACAGGAGGACCGAAATAGCCGACCCTCCCATACGCGGAACGTCTAGGGTGGCCAGGTCTAGGGATTTACCCAAAGAGTTGATGTAGAGCGTGAATAGGAGAGGGGCCAGAATGCAGCCTTGTCTGACCCCTCTTCCTGATCTAAATTGGTCAGTACACCTGCCATCCCTTGTTACCCTAACAGAAGCCGACAAGTTCTGATGAAGATCATTAAAAAAATTAACCAAAGTGATGTCTAGACCCATATCCCGCAAAATAAGCCATAATTTAGAACGATTAACTAAATCAAATGCAGAAGATAGATCCATAAAACCCAAATATAGAAGCCCCTCCTTCACCACTGTGTATTTACTAATAATAAAGTGAAGGTTTAAGCATTGATCCATAGTCCCCCTGTGTGCTCTAAAACCATACTGGAGATCAGAAAGAACCCCACTCCCCTCAAGCCAATCCCCAAGTCTCTGTAAAATGACTCTGCCTAGGATCTTGACGGCAGAGTCCAGCAGGGAGATTGGCCTGTAGCCAGCGGGGTCCCCTCTGTTCCCCTTCTTAAAAATCAGAACAATAATGGAGGATGACCAAGAGGATGGGGAGCCTGCGGTGGGTATTGCATTAAACACATTGGTTAGGATTTTGGAACAAAATTGTGGGTACAGGATGTAGAGGTCTGCGGGGACCCCATCGGGACCAGGGGCCATGAATACTCAACTTGCGGAATTTATCGAGCAACACCATCTGCTCGATGAAACCCAATTTGGATTCCGCAAGTTTCATGGAACAGAAGCGGCGCTTATCAAAGCGGCGGATGACATCCGATTAATCCGAGACCAAGGAGGCGCAGCACTGTTGGTGCTTCTAGACTTATCGGCCGCCTTCGACACGGTTGACCACAAGATCTTGGTCGACCGTGTTGAAAAGATGGGCGTGCAAGGCCTTGCTAAAAAACTACTGGCATCTTTTCTGACGGATAGATCCCAGGCAGTCTCCTTAGGACAATTCGAGTCAGCAGAGTTGTCCTTGCCATGTGGGGTACCTCAAGGTTCATCCCTTAGTCGACACTATTTAACATCTATGTGTCGGACCTCGCTAAAACAATCAAAGCGCATGGGATGAACCTTACCTCATATGCGGATGACACCCAGTTGATTCTGGCCGTCAGAGATGATGGGGAAACAGTAGCGGAGAGTTTTAAAGCAGGTATGCTGGCCATCGGACAGTGGATGTCAGCAAACTGTTTAAAACTGAACTCCGATAAAACCGAGGTGGTAACCTTTGGTCATCTCAGCCCTAACTGGTCCCCAGCATGGTGGCCATCATCTTTTGGAGCCTTGCCCAAACCAACCACGAAGGTGAGAAACTTGGGCGTCATTTTTAACGACAACTTGAACTTCATGGCTCATGCCAACCAGACGGCCGCCACAGCGTTTTGCAAACTACGCTTGGTTAAGAAGATCCTTCCTTTTCTCCCCAAAAATGTAGGCAAGACATTAGTCAGCGCCCTTGTCCTGTCAGCATTAGACTATTGCAATGGCCTGTTTGCCAATGCCCAAATTAGGGTCAACAAGAAAATGCAGACAGTTCAGAACGCAGCAGCCAGACTTCTCTCAGATATCCCCAAATTTAAGCCTATAACTGAGACTTTGAGAAGCTTTCATTGGCTCCCTATCAGGAATAGAATCAAATTCAAAACATTGTGTATTGTTTATAAATCGCTACACCAACAAGCACCTCAATTCCTGAGAGACCACCTTGTTCCATATATTCCTTCTCGGCCACTCCGTTCAGCCAAGCTGAACGATCTGGTAGTACCACGGACTAAATTAGTCCACTGGGGAGACAGACGTTTCCTGGTTGCCGCCCCAAAACTATGGAACACTCTTCCTCAATCCATTAGATCCAGCCCAAATCTCCTGTCATTCAGAAAGAAACTGAAAACATGGTTGTTTAACCTCTAAGAGCCAGAAGCCAAGCATAGGAGAGTTCACAATAGTACAGCGCCGAGACGCCTGCGGGCATTTGTTCGCGCTTAAGAAATGTTAAAAATAAATAAATAAATAAATGTTTACTTGTATCTTTTATCGCCTTTTCCACTTCAGAGGTATTGAACTTAATGGGCGTAGTATTTCGAGGTGCAACTGCGTATGAGGAAGTTACGGCCCCTAACTCGGTGTCATAGATGTTTATGAAGTGCTTGAGCCAACTCTCATCTTCAATTACACAATCCATATCTGATTTCCCATCCTCAGTGAAAAACGACTGATTAATAATAGCCCAACATTTTTTGCTGTCCCTCAGCACATCTGCAGATTGCAGGTTGTTCCCCACAAGTAACTTGTCCCTGGGTCTATGTTTTAGTGCTTTAAGTAAGGCACCATGGGTGAGTGAGCACTTTTTATCGAACCATTTATACACCTTCCCACAATGTGAGCCATTCCTAGACTCCAGGTTCTTAGAAATCTGTGAGCATATCTCTACATAGGCAGCCACAACATCAGCCCCTGATGAAGTGGGGTCTAGGCAAACGGCCATATTAGCCTAGGTTTCCTGTGCAAGTGTCTTAAAAAAGGTTTCTGGAATGATCTTCTCCCACTTTACCCTCCTGCCCTGCTCCCTGGTTGACAAATCTCTTGGGGGCCACCACACCTAAGTTCCTTCCATGCAAAAAACTCTCAAGGTCCACAGCCAATAAGACCGGGTTATGGTCACTAAAAATTGCGGTCACTACCCTATACTCCAGCGTTTTGGCTAGCACCCCAGGAGATACAAAAATATAGTCAAAGACGGTGTTTGCATCCCTCCCAATGAATGCAGGTGCTCTAACCTCGTCATTACCTAAACCTGGTTCAAATAAATTTGAGTTGGCAAGGAGGCTCTCAAGGGCATCACCCTCCTTGCTATGTTCAAAATGGGGGATCCCCTCTACAGGTGATCTTCCATGTCCATCATTATAACAATCCCCGTCACAGGGGTGAATATTAAAATCTCCCAGGATAACCCTCTCTGGGGCAGAAGTGCAATCATGTTTATAGACTGACAACAAATCTGCCAGGGCAATCAGGTGCTCATTCCCAGATGAGCCCTCCCTGGAATTATAACAATTAATAAATACAAAATTTGAAGGTCCGAAATGGTCCATTCGATTATTAGTGCATTCATAGGAGCAGGTTCTACTTTTTTGAAAACCCCAGCCAGGTTGAGTGAGAGCAATGTAAGCAGACCCCCTTTAGCTCTTCCTCTCATTCCCGGTACTGCTAAAGTAGAGAAACTGAGAAAACCGTCCAATGAAAAACTGCGCGATGTATCCCAGGTCTCTTGGAAGGCCAGTATATCATACTGGTTGACAAACCCCTGCCAAATAGGGTCAGAAATTTTTGCACTTAGTCCCGCCACATTCCAAATAGGAATTTTACAACATGGTCTCTGTAAACTAGGCAACCCTTTGTCCTCAGCTAAGGCATCAGGGAGTCAATCATTAGTCTCCATTGGAGTCAAGGGGGAGAAACGGTTAGTAAGACTAATGACAGGTGGGCCTAGACTGTCCTGTGACACATAGTCAACTACACTATGAGAATCACTTCCCGCCCCACCTGATAACTCTCGGCCAGGTCTTTGTTGTACCATGTTAAAGCGCTGCTGGTAAGATGGATATAAAGTAGCACATGAAGGCCCCGCTTGACAAGTCACAGGGAGTTTACCCAACGGTCTTATTATCCCACCCGGAGGATAAAAATAACCCAGAGGGAGGGGTCTGATGCCATAATTTGACAGAGCTGAGGCATCCCAGAACAGTCTTTATGCACTATCGTAGCTGTTAAAGTTTACAACAAGGCAGTCCCCTGGGATAGTTTTAGGATGGTACCCCACCCAGCTCACCCTTCTTGCCGTAATGACCGTACGTGTAATATCTGTGCCTCCAGAGCTGAACTCTGCCCAGTAATCCCTAGCCAGGTCCATCAAGTCTTTATTTGTCTCTCCGTTGCCGGCCCTTAGTGGTGGAATCCCTGTGAAGACGGCTACCAGGGGGGCCGCCTCTGGGGGGAGATGCAAACATTTCGGTCTGTGAAGGGGTTCACTAGTTGCCTGATTTGTAATGTTTACTCCCACTTTTGTGTGCTTGGACCCCTCCACAGTACCCCATTTAGCTTTAGTGTTCTCACTAGGAATTTCCGTACACTTAGTTGCGGTATTACTGCATATGTTACTAGGGATACCAGGTGAGGGATTAACCACCTTCTCATTCTGATTTACAAATTGTTTGAGAAGGGTATCAATTTTCTTACACTTAGCCAGTAGGTCCACTACACATTCATTTAGTGTGTCCACTATATCCTTTGCTACTGCTTTCAAAGTTGGTTCAAGTCTTTTTATGAACAGTTCTTCCACAATGTCACAAACATTGTCCCTTGTGGTGGCAACTTGGTAGATAGATTTCCCATGAGTGGATTTCCTTTTGACACCCTTTGCATGAGATCTTCATCTTCGCGTAGTCGTGAGCAATGGCACTTGCGAGGTTTCAGTTATTTGAGTGGGGTTTAATAGAGCTGGGGGGCTTGGAGGTGCAGTCAGCAGGGGTGCAGGACAGGGCGTTTTAATGGTGATAATTGTGGGTTCTAGTGGTATACGCTGTACAGATTCGGGGATGCGGCCATTGTCTATAACAGAGGTGTTGCTAATGGATTCCAAACCAAGTTCCTTTTCAGCGATTTTCTTAGTTAAGACCCCCACTGCGGTAGTTAGATATGAAATTATGGATTCTGATTTACGTGGAATCTGGCTTGGCAGTTTGGGTTGGACTGTTCCCAATGAGGCACAGGGTCAAAACTGATTTACATATAGCTGGGTCAGAACTGGGGTGGTGAAGTGAGCTAAAGAACAAGGATGGATTCAACCCAGATCCGTGACTTGGAGTGAGTGACTAAAAAGTTTCAGCACTCCGTCCACCATCTTCTTGCGTTTGCTTCGACTTGATCGGCTTAACATTCTCTGTATGGGGCTTTGTGATTATAGAAAAGTAGTAAAGTTAGACTCTTGGTCTAAATTTACCTTTGTGAATCGGGCCCTATTTTAATGAGGACTTAAACACAATCACTTTCATGCACTACCTCTGTGGGGACTTGAACAACACTGTAATTACACACTATCTCTGTGGGGACTTAAACATCACAATAATAACACACCATCTCTATGCGGACTTGACATCTCTATGATAACACACCATCTTTATGGGGACTTGAACAACACTGTAATTACACACTATCTCTGTGGGGACTTAAACATCACAATAATAACACACCATCTCTATGGGGACTTGAACATCTCTATGATAACATACCATCTTTATGGGGACTTGAACAACACTGTAATAACACACTATCTCTGTGGGGACTTGAACATCACTATAATAACACACCATCTCTATGGGGACTTGAACATCTCTATGATAACACACCATCTCTGTGGGGACTTGAACAACACTGTAATAACACACTATCTCTGTGGGGACTTGAACATCACTATAATAACACACCATCTCTGTGGGGACTTGAACATCTCTATGATAACACACCATCTTTGTGGGGACTTGAATAACACTATAATAACACACTATCACTGTGGGGACTTGAGCATTCCTATAATCGCACACAACCTCTGTGTGGACTTGAACATCATTAGCTTCACACTATTTATAATGGAATTTAAGCTTTGAATGTACACACTATTTCTATGGAGACTTGAACATCTATTTTGGCAAAAATGTAAGCAGCTAATCAAGCCCTGGGTTCCACTTGACCATATTCCTTAACTCTGCTTAATACGGCACAGATACTTAAGGCATGGGTTTTTACAGTATAACATCTCAACAGCAGAACAGGCTCGCAATTGTTTACTGTTCCCCCCATCTGAATTGATATGTTTTAAAAAAATAATAATTTTAAGAATTTTTAAATGTCTTTTAAAATAATAATAATGGGTTATGCAGTATGCACTTTACTTATTGCACTAGCACTTCTATTAAGCACTTTATAAGGATATTTGCTGCTAATACTATTCCTTGATCATCTCCCCAGAAAGATAGTTTTTAATTGTGTTGGTTTTATCGATAACGCTACATTGGTTGAAAATTGTATATTATTCCATGTGTGTTCCTTCGAAACGTCAGTTAATTTGTTAACGCAGGGTGACAACCATTACGGGGTTCTAATTGGGAAAAGATTGATATTGACCGTAAGTGTTCCACACGAGAATTATGCTGACTATTGTAGTGACAAAGATTATTGAAGAAAAGAGATTTCTTACTTTTTAAGGAATGTATTTTAACAATATTGATGTTGTAATTCTTGACTGTTTTGCACATTGACTCGTATGAATGATGTTTTTCTTTATGTGGAATTCCTTTGAATTCCAAATCATAATAAAATATTAAAAATAATAATAAAATAAATATTGAACGTGAATATGATCACACTATCTCTGTGGGGACTTGAACATTACTATGATCACACACTATCTCTGTGGGGACTTGAACGTGATTATGATCACACACTATCTCTGTGGGGACTTGAACATGGCTATAATACCACACTATCTCTGTGGAGACCTGGGCATTCCTATAATCACAAACTATTTCTATGGGACCTGTGCATTACTGTAATAGTGTTATTTCTGCATGAACTGCAGCATGACTATCATCCTACACCAAAACCACAATATCTGTAGGGACTTGGGCATCAATCTAATCATGCAGTATCTCTGTGGGGGCTTGAAAATTATCATCATCATACACTTACTCTGTCAGCTCTAGAATATTATTATAATATCATGCCATCTCTTTGGGGACTATTAATGCACAGCCATACGTAGATGGTGCCAATTGGTGAGGTTGATGAAAAACACTTAGGTGGTCAGATGGCAACTTGGTTTTGCCATCTGACCCCATTGCAGGGCCTTAAGCCTCTAAATTAATGTAACTATGTGTTGTTTTCATATTCCTTAATGTTTGTGTGCACTCAGTAATAGGCTAAACATCCGTGAATATCTGTCCATGCACTTTATATATTTGATCATTTTCTACTGTAAAATGCATTATTAGACAAATCTCTGTTCTAGGTGCACCTACGACATAGTGACCAATTCAAATTTGACTAAAGTATCATGTTATGTATGTATGGCACTGAAAAATAGCATTTATCTATTAGATAATGAGTGTATTCAATCAGAAATGAGAATTATTGAGTAGGTCCCCACAAGGATGGTAACACATGTCCAAGTCCCCACAATGATGGTTCTGTGCGCGTGACTAAATAACAACATATTTGTAAAATTGAAGCAGGATCCTGTATTATGAATTTTTTCTTAACATTTTTCTGTTATTGGTATATTTTTAAAACATTGGGAAGGGTTAGTCCCCACAAGGCTGGTGAAAACACATAGTCCCCACAAGGATGGTAACACGTGTGTGTGTGTGTGTGTGTGTGTGTGGGTGTGTGTGTGTGTGTGTGTGTGTGTGTGTGTGTGTGTGTGTGTGTGTGTGTGTGTGTGTGTGTGTGTGTGTGTGTGTGTGTGTGTGTGTGTGTGTGTGTGTGTGTGTGTGTGTGTGTATGTGTGTGTGTGTGTGTGTGTGTGTGTGTGTGTGTGTGTGTGTGTGTGTGTGTGTGTGTGTGTGTGTCACCATTGATGAAATAATCTACAGAACCAATCATGTCATTAACATAGGATGGGCAATTTCCGTTTAGCGAGTATATGTCCATTCCTTGGCAATAAACATGCTGATCCATTCTGACCTCTACTTGGATACACTCGAAGGTCACAATTAAAACGCTGTCATTATGGGCAGGGACATCCAAATTAAATTGAGGGTTCGAGCCTCCAAATGCGAGATTGTTGAGTTGTATGATTTCGAGTGGCAGTGACCTCCATTGTGGATCTCTGACCTTATACCCAGCATGACAGCTGAGGGAGTAGATGTGGCGAGAACTAACATATGGGTCTAACACTCGCGCCACACGTTCAATGACAGCAGCACAGCTAAAGTAGTTAGAATGCTTACTAACCAGATGCATGTGTAACCATGGGTCACACGTTTCAGTCACTGGAAGATAGCACAACGGGTTAGAGTGCCTACTACTGAGATGTATGTATGTGTGTGTAACACTCAGGTTAATGGAACGTAGCTCAAACGGTCAGTGTGCCTGCTCCTGCCATATGTATTTAACCGTCCGGTCACAGGTTCCAAGCACATGAAAGAGCTCCATGGGCTACTAACCTTGCACATACACAGGCACACAAACAAGAAAACAGACACACACCTTCCCTTCACCATCAGTGCAAACTATCACACGCTATTACAGTGCAGCCTCGTCTGGGCACAGATGCAACCCCACACACAGGCAGCATGTGCTGAAGATGCAGTGTCAGCTCCTCTCCCCATCCTCCAGTGCAGCAGGTGGGGGTCTGTTGATGCTGCCTAGGCGATCTCACGCCAGTCAGAGGTACAAAAGGCAAAGACAGGGTTGAGGGTCTGCCAGGTGCAGTGTGTCGGTCCAGCGTCATTTTGTTCCAGTCCGAGGTTTCCTAGGCTTTCGAGAACTTTTGCTGACTTGGGGTCGGTCCAGTCTTCCAGGTGGAAATTGAGGTTACCTAGGAGGACGGCAACGTCTGCAGTGTTGTTGTTGAAGCTCGCAGTGTCGGTGATTGGTAGATAAGGGTTCTATTCAGGATGCAGTTAGCCGAGCTTCAGAGCTTGAAATGCAGGTAATCCTTGAAGGGGGTCATGGTCTCTGTGGCTGTGGTAAAGTTGATGGTCTCCTTGAAAACAATTGCCTTTCCTCCTTCAGGCTTGTGTTTGTGGTCTTGTGCGATCTTGTAACCTGCCAGCAACCATGGCGATGTTAGATGCTCATGCAGAGGTTAGCTATGTCTCTGTAAGGAAGAGGATGTCTGAAGTGTCATTGTCCAGTAGGTCCCAGATTTCCGTGGCATGCTTGCTGAATGAGCAGGTGTTGGAGAGCAAGCATGATAGTATGTCTTGGGGATGTGTTTTCTCTCGTGGGAGTGGGGGCATGCTGGGTATAAGTTGGATGAGTGTTGGTGGTGCTTCTGTGGTGAGTGAGTGACACGAAGTGACAGTGGGTGCAAGAGAATGTGTAGCTCAGCACGGCAGCAGCGTGGAGTTTGGCGTATAGGTCAGTATACCTGGGGATCAGGGTCAGGGATCAGGGTTTGTGCCGCTGGGTGCATTCCAGGTGTGGATGGGTGCAGATTGGCTTGCCTTTGGTGCACCCACTGCACACATCTGCACTGCAGCAGCAATTAAGTAGATGCTGGTATTGGGGAGGAGTGCAGGGGACGGGGAGCAGCGCTTAGCAGGATTGCGGGAAAGAACAGGTAAGGAGCAGAGGGAGGGGGTGCAGGAGGCGAGAAAAGAAGCACTGGAAGGGCACAAAGAAGAAAGATAATGGAATCACAAAGAGATGGCACAAAACCTGGTACAGAGGGCACAAAGGTAACAAGACAAAGGAAAACAAATGGCACAAAAAGGTAATAAAGGCAGAAGAGCACAAGGCAAAATAGATGACACAGAAGTGACAAGAGACAATAGATCACAAGGCAAAAATACACAAAAATATGTCACAAAGGTAACTAAGGCAAAAGAGAGCTATACAAAAAGGCGCACAGAGGTGGCACAAAACCTAATGGAGATGGCACAGGAGGAAACAAGAGACAGTGAGAGACACTAGAGATGCCAGAGAGAGCAGGAAAGAGCAAGAGAGCGAGAGTGGATAGCAAGAGTGGGAGAGTGACGTGGGTGTCACGAGGTGCAGGAGCTGGGTCTGACAGGGCCTTGACTAGTCGGAGGACCGATGACAGGTAAGTATGGGGGTCTGGACCTAGGGAGCTGCTTAATGGCCAGTCCACGCTGCAGCCATAATTATGTAGGTCCTAGGAAGGGGAGTAGAGCAGGGACCGTGGGTGGAACTTAGCAGGCACGCAGGAGGGAGCAGGTAAGAAGCGGATGAAGGGACTTTGGAGGCACGCAAAGGATCTAAGGAAAAAGCATAAAGAGGAAAGACAAAGAAGTTACAAAGAGATGACACAAAATCTGACAAAGATAGCATAAAGGTTGCAAGACAAGGCAGAACAGCACAAGAAAAAAGGCACAAACAGATGGCATATAAAGGTAACAGAGGCAGAAGAGCACAAGGCAATGGAGACGACACAGAAGTGACAAGAGTCAATAGAGCACAAGACAAAAAGGCATTAAGAGATGGCACAACAACTAATGGAGTCAGCACAGGAGAAAATAAGAAGCAGTGAGAGGCACTAAAGGTGCGAGCCGGAGGGAGTGAGTCAGAGAACAGGAGAGCGAGGCAGATAGCTTGCGGTGTAGGAGCTGGGTCCAGTCGGAGGAATGGTCACAGGTAAGACCCGGTGGGGTTGGGCCTAGACACCTGCTTAACTATTTGACAGAGTCTCCTCTACCACTATGGGTCATGGCTTGACTTCCCGGCATGGACCTGCCCACTGGCCTCTCAGGAACACCGCCCTGTTCTCCCATAATTGTCTCTTGATGATTTTTTATATGGTAAATCAAAATTATGTATATATCCCTTTTGTTTATGAACGTAGAGTAAAAATTAAATATATTTTTTAGAGGGCGAGGGGAGAGGCAGCTGCTTATTTCAAGCTCTCTGCATTGGTGTAGCTTTTAACTGTCAGCAGAGACATCTCAAAAGAAAGGCTTTCATTGTAGGCAAGGCTTTTCCACCAGCAGCTCGACTGGAGGAGCGATGCATATTGATCATTCTGGCTAATGTCCATTTTTTCTGCCCTATATGCTGGGGGGACGCGGGGAGAGAATGCTGATCCTGGTACTGCTTCATTGATCCCAACCCAAGGTCTGATCTTCTGCCTCTTGAATTAAAGGTGGGGGTCTGATCACAGCTCGTGCACTTAGGGCAATGTTTTATCTTTGATTGGTCTAAGTTTGTTTGGGAGCAGTTGTAAAGTAGGTTAATGCTGGTAATTATGTAAATAGGAAGTTAAGCTCAAAAGGAGTGACATGGAATGATGTGTTGCACTTCTATCATAAGT
Organism: Lissotriton vulgaris; assembly: GCF_964263255.1. Lineage (NCBI taxonomy): Eukaryota > Metazoa > Chordata > Amphibia > Caudata > Salamandridae > Lissotriton > Lissotriton vulgaris. The sequence goes on from NC_141694.1 coordinate 417,925,902, forward strand.
TGGCCATTTCCATTCGCCGCAGAGAACTGGTCTGACTACAAGGTGACACCTGACTTCCACAAGACTGCCACTGCATAGAACTTACGGAGCTTACGGAGATGCTTTAAGCCTGCATCAAGACTACTGTTATAGAAAGGGGATTATTTCAAAAATTGATTGCATTATATGCATATAACTGCTTTGATCTACCTGTGCTAGTGTGTCACTCGACGTTGAGAACATAAGCATTGAAATGTCAAAAATTAGGACTCTGGGAACATGGAAATGTCACACAAAAGCAAACTGAAAACGTCTCAGCCATACATTTACCAGCAGACCTTGCCAGAGTGTGAGAAAGGCCCAACATGCAACCCATGGTTCTAGATGCCTTTTAAGACAGCCAGTCATCAATTTTAGCTCCAGAGAAGAGGTGTAAAGTGGGCCTATTAAGTGAGAGCCAGTGGGAGATCTGCCAAAGAAAAAGAATTAGCCCTTTACGAAGACTATTGCTAAAGTTCAATCAAACAACATGACAACTCATAAAATGTGCAAGGGTGACAGATATTTAGAAAACAATGTTTTCAATGCTTGTTCATACCTGTTTAAATGTAGGCCTAGCATTTGATATATAGAATTTTTTTCCTGAAAAAGCATAAAAAATGCGGTTTGGCCAAAATATTGTATTGCTCTGCAGATTGTGTAGAAACATTGACCTTTAAGCTTATGCTACTTTTTGGATATAAGTGGAGAAAATACTTCTGTGAAGCATATGGTATAGATTTGAGCTTGTGTATCTGTGCCAAACTCGTACCCGCATTTATAGATTAATACTAGCATGTTAAATATACCAATGCAAACACTAAATGGCTTTCAGTGTTAAGGGAGAGCCCATGCAGGTGGGAGCTCATTAGGAGGCCCCGACTGTTCCAGGGAACACATTTCAAGGTAACCCATTAACAGGAGTAGTTTCCTGCATATGCCTTTTGCATAGTACGCGCACAAGGAAACAGCCGCTCTCTCACCCTTCTTACACTTCCCAGCCAAGAATATCCAGAATTGGTTGTGTTGTCATGGCGTAGACTTTTATTCATATTACCCATATAAATCTACACAACCACTAAGGGAGAAAACGAGTAAAGCATTATATGGATAAATATCAATTTGCAGCAACAGAATTTGAAATTTCCACATGTCAAATGCAGTAAGGAAATTAGACACATCATTGTAATTGATTTCAGCTTAGCCATACACATGTACTTAAAATTGTAGGCCGACTCGGCCGATCCACTCAGCTGTGCACCTCGTGCCGCCAGGTCCCAACGCGCTACAGACAACATTGCATTACTTGAATATAGGGCACCACATAGCTCTCTGGCCCACCAAGGTACCTTGCCACAGGCCTCCTCCCAAATAGTCCACACAGTCCATATGTTGTGGGATAAGGCAGTAGCAGGACCACCGGCAGGTCAGTCCTAACCCTGCACCTATCCTTGGCAGTAGAGTCCAGGACCACCAGCAGGTCAGTCCCCTCCTGCTTATCCAATGTACAGTTCCATTGTACCCCCTCTTGGGGTCCCTCCAGTTGCTGAGCCTCCATTGCTGCGCATGCCCCCTTTGTGTTAACTGTCAGCTCTCCGCTGAGCCCTTCTTCCGGGTGGGAGGGTGGCTTCAAAAGTTCTTGCGGCTTCCCCAGGATCCCAGGAGACAAAGAGAAGAAGACCCCAGGGAAGCCCTCTTATATAACCTATACTCTTAGGTTTCGGTTTCCAGACGTGGCTCCTATTTGTGATGTACTGCAGTCCGCCCCTGTTTTTGAAAAAAATTCACGCTTTTCCAATTTAGTCTAATACATCCAACATATATCTCTATGGGCAGTGTCTTACCCTGTATACTGAATTTGTTCACCTCGTGGAGTGGGGAGTCGGGGAGTCCTATAGTCACATCCTGCATCAATGCAATAACATATAAGTTAGATTCTCTGTCCGACGTAAAGATTAAGGAGGGGTTACCCAGTCATGTGTGCTGCAGGGGTAATAAATACCCCAGTTATTTATACGACTTACTTCATCAAGGATCTCCCTTGCCGGCGCACCTAGAGTGTTTCGCAGTCCTGCTCCCGGAGATACCAGGGGGCTGACTGCAGTACATTACAAATGGATTATGTTTTAGAAGTTGCGCGTGCACGCACATAGGGACAAAAGTATGCGTAGCATTCACACAATTTTATATTGAGCGATTAAATTGAAAGAAAGCAGTTTCGCATAGAAAATTGGCTCACAAACACGCTATGGTCACTCTGAAAAGACACTTCAATGTTAATACGTTAAATGTCTCTAATTTGTTATGTTGTTTGTTGGTTGAATTATGTTTGTCTTTATATTTTCTACAGAGATTCCTCTTAATAAAGAGGGACCCGGATTGGACTAGTTGGCAATCTTGTATTTTATGCGTATACACAGAGTGCATGTGATATAGTTATAGGGAAGCACTGTAGGAACAGACAGGGTTCCCCCAGGTCCTGAAGAAAGACCGGGACCCTGCTGGGGCCACTGTGGGGCTGAAACATGTAGATCAAATTAATACTGGATAAGCAGCACAATAACGGGGCTGTCACAGCCCTATTTCTTAGTTTTTAACCATCTCTCTTTCAGCAAGGAATAAAAATATAGAAGCATTGAAGGGCAGTGGCCCAGAGTTTCTGATTAGGTGCTTCGATTGGTATGTGCCCTGGAGAGCACTGCACTCCGCCGAAAGCAGACTAGTGGCGGTGCCCCGAATAAAAAAGGCCAGCTGGGGAGGAAATACCTTTTCCTACAGTGCAGCAAAATCTTGGACCAGCCTGCCGGCGCATATTAGGAAGGCAGAGGAGCTCCTCTCTTTCAGAAAGGGGCTTAAGATTTGGATATTCAGGGATTAAGCCCCTCATACTCCTGGGAGTCAGTGTGCAGCGCCAGGACACCCTTGGGTATAAGTGCGCTTTATGAGCTCCTAATAATAATAATAATAGTAATAAGAATAATAGTACCACATCTAAGGTGCAGCATACTGTTAAATACGGAACTCGGCCCCCGGCTAGTGACATCGAGGCCAGGCGGTGAGGTAAGCCTCATGGGATATGTAGTGCGAGGCCTCTTAGCCCACCAGATGGGGTATGTATATCGTACCTCAGGGGCCTCTTCCTCATAACAAACTTTTTTTTTTTCAGGTGGAACTCTATTTTTAAACCAAGTAGTTTAAAAATACAACTTGTAACATGTTGAGCACATGTCTAGTATCTCTACTATTTTCAAGGGGACCCATAGAAAAGTTAAGGAGGGGGAGACGTTAAGCTGGGAGGGCACATTGGCCTGTAACCAATATGCCCCTTCAACCTTCTAACAGGAGCTATTATTATAATTTATAATATAGGCCGGCATATGAATTTTAGATACAGCTGAAACCAATAAACAGCCTGCTTTTCAGTAGTTCTTTGTGGGACCAAGGTTTTTTTTAGCGCAATACTCATAAAATGACAAGCGAGTTTCTCAAAGAGGAATATGTGTTAGCAGGATGGGCCATCTCTGACTTGATGAAAGGGAGAAGCTGTCACCTACCACATTTACACATCACAAGCCTCTGCCTGAGCACACTCACAAATGGTTTGACACTAATATGTTGTGATCCCAGACAAGCTGGGGACAGGGCTGGGAGGCAGAATATTTCAAACATCTCTGGGAGTGGAGACCTCCAGAATGTTCTCCTGCTTGAAAGTGGACACCGGGTATGATTAATGGAACCTCAAACCCAACTCTAGAGTACACCTCTGGACCTGTGAAAGACTGAGAAGAACAGGTGTGCTGCTCTACAAGAAGGGCTGCTACTATGTTGTTCTGCTGCCTGAGTGAATTGACTGGACCTACATCTTGATCCTGGGACACCAGAGTGACCCCAAGGACTAGTTGGCTGGCCTCCACATCAGAGCCCCAGGGACAGAAAAAGCTTGTGTGGTCACATGGTTGCTGCTTAAATAGAGTTTCACCTCCCTCAACCAGGAACCCGATTTCCCACAACTCCTTACTTGTAATCAAACATATACTGGATTTTATGATGCTACCACTGGCAATTGCAATAATTCTCCTCAAGCGTCTAAGATCTTTATGCATTGCCAGGCCACAGAGGTCTATCCAAATCTTATCAGCCTCTGCTTTCTTCTACTAATTTTCCAGTGAGCCCGCCTCCTTTTTAAATGGTTAATTATTTTCCTTCTTTCATATGAATTTTTTTTAAATTGCTGCCTTTGAAGTAATTGATAAATCAAGAGCTGTAAAAACCTGTATGTGATTGAAACATAACAGGAACATCGTTTGTAGTAATTAATCAAGATCTGTGAAAAAACAGAAATGATTGAAACATTGCATGAACACATTTTGTTGGGATTATTATGATCATAATATTGTGCTGCCTTATAAGAGACGTCTAACACTGTTAAACCCCTCTGGTGCAATCACATAGAGAAGATCAAGGTCCTCACTATGCTTATGCTGATGAGAGGTGAGACGCGAAACCTGTCCCAGGATGCTTGTTTCTGGTCCATGGAGGACCTGGATTGGCAGTTCGGGCTGGACTGTTCTCATGGGAAGCAGGGTCATGACTGACTTGCATATGGCTGGGTTCAAACTGGGGTGGTGTGGTGAGCACAAAAACTATGGATTAAACCCAGATCAGTGACTGGGGTGAATGTTTGATTTGTTCAACATTCCGTCCATCGTTTGTTCTTTTGGCTTTTCAATAAATCAACCATTGTCATGGCCGCTCAAATTGTTAGCCATTGAGTATTGTCTCATAAATAAGACTGACTCCCACTTTTCCATTTTTATAGAACAATTCTGACAGAAAAAAACGAATATTTAATTGTTTACATCCATCACCACCCCCTTTTGTATCGCTTTTGGCCGCCATAAGTGTGGCAGGGTATGCTCAGACGTGAGTCCCTTGCTCACTTTGCCACTGGATTCAAGCAAGCCGGGCTGAAGACGGCTGGAATGCCAGAAACCGGTCCTCGGAAGCTTGTTTCCGGTCCAGGGAAGACATGGCTTGGCAGTTCGGGCTGGACTGTTCCCATGAGGCACAGGGTCAGACTGATTTGCATATAGCCATGTCTGAACTGGGGTGGCAGAGTGGGCTTAAGAACGGTGATGGATTAAACCCAGATCTTTTGACTGGGTGTGAGTGTTTGATTGATTCAGATGCTCCGTCCATCACCACCCCCTTTTGTACCGCTTTTGTCCGCCATAAGTGTGGCAGGGTATGCTCAGACGTGAGTCCCTTGCTCACTTTGCCACTGGATTCAAGCAAGCTGGGCTGAAGACGGCTGGAATGCCAGAAACCGGTCCTCGGAAGCTTGTTTCCGGTCCAGGGAAGACATGGCTTGTCAGTTTGGGTTGGACTGTTCCCATGAGGCACAGGGTCAGACTGATTTGCATATAGCCATGTCTGAACTGGGGTGGCAGAGTGGGCTTAAGAATGGTGATGGATTAAACCCAGATCTTTTGACTGGGTGTGAGTGTTTGATTGATTCAGATGCTCCATCCATCACCACCCCCTTTTGTACCGCTTTTGGCCGCCATAAGTGTGGCAGGGTATGCTCAGATGTGAGTCCCTTGCTCACTTTGCCACTGGATTCAAGCAAGCCGGACTGAAGACGGCTGGAATGCCAGAAACCGGTCCTCGGAAGCTTGTTTCCGGTCCAGGGAAGACATGGCTTGGCAGTTCGGGCTGGACTGTTCCCATGAGGCACAGGGTCAAACTGATTTGCATATAGCCATGTCTGAACTGGGGTGGCAGAGTGGGCTTAAGAACGGTGATCGATTAAACCCAGATCTTTTGACTGGGTGTGAGTGTTTGATTGATTCAGATGCTCCGTCCATCACCACCCCCTTTTGTACTACATTTATTTTTAAACATGGATAAAAATAGGAAATAGATATTTGAGTGATCCTTAATTCTGTTCGGCATGACTATCAGCATGCAGATTGACAGATTATGGAGTTAATCAAATGAATAATTCCTAAAGAAGCGTGAAAAGCTATAGATGTGAATGTGTTTGCACTATGTTCATATTTTCATGTGAGTGCTTTCACGCATCATTTACGGGTTCCTATGAAATAAAACGTAACATTGGGTGTTATTCTGGTATTTTATATAGATGTGGAAATATATTAGTTGCATCTTAAGTTTTTTATAAAACCTAAAATAAATATGTGTAAACACAGATTAAATGAGCAGAAAAATGTGGAGACATACAGACGGAAATGTCTAATAAAATCTAAACACAAGGTAACAATCGCATGCTCCTTTCATATTAGCATAAAGGAACAAGTACATTTGTAAAGAGATAATTCATTCGTAGGTTTCTTTCCGCTTTATGACAAATATTTGGAATACTGAACTCGATGATTTTTATTTTATGGACCTTAGGAGACTGAAAGGTTGAGTGAACCCAGTGAGATTCGAACTTGGAACCCCAGGGTCAAAGACTATCCTTGAAGCGGGTGCGTTCATACAGTGAACAATCAGAGTGGATAGCTTTTCTGTAAATAGGTGGATGTCTGTTCACGGCTGACTCATAAGGGCGTGTGGGACAAGCCCCACCCCACCCACCAATACTGGCATCGCGACTGCTGTAACTTAAACTGAATTCAGGACATCAGATAAATTAGTGCAGGCTGCCTGGATTGGTGAAGCATATGTATTCCACACGAAAAATGTGCGTGTGCGAATGTGAAAAAAGGCAGAAACAGCAGTTCTTATAGCGCTATGAAGCTGAATGACCTCGCTCTCGCAACTAGCAAATCCAATCCAACACCCCTGACTCAAGTCGTTTGCTGAACATGACTTGGAGGATGTGGGGGCATGGCCACAGCTGAAAGCTATCAGTCAATGCCTGTTCTGCAGTTTTTTGCCTTCTCCCCTACAGCTGCTGGCTCAGACCCTCGCAGGTACATGTAGAACAGATGCTGGGCTTGTTTAGGGACTGAAGAAATTCAGAGTGGCACCTTCCTATTTCCTGATCCACCAGGCAGTCCTAATGCAGGGTGGAGCTTTGTCTAGAGGCTCCGGTGGGCACATTTTGTCAGTCTGCTGAGCTCCCCTTTATTAGCGCCTGGATACCCTCGGGGCGATGAGCCCCGTTCTGCAACTCCGAGTTGATTGATTGCTTTAGCTCCCTTAAAGGCACAGCTCCAGCTTCCTATGGCCCTGCACCTCTGACTCCTTTCTGCCTTAGGGCACCAGGTTCCTTTCTTCTGTTTTCTATGATGCATCTTGTGATACCAGGTTTGGACAGAATGTATGGGTTTTTGAGAGGCCCCATTGGTTCCCAACATCCATGTGGGTATGTCAAACTTTGTGGCATGCCTTTTGCACAAGGGTTTATTCTAGAAAAGCCCTTATTTCTGATTGGACAATGTTGTTTCTTTAAGGTAAGGCTCGTCATATTGACATTCCCTACAGAAGCTTTGTTTTGTAGGTAAGTCCTTTTAAGGTTTGGTGTCCATCCAAGATCTCACCGTGTTTTCTGAATGAATTCAGTTCTTTTGGGAGTTTGGAAGCATGTGTAGTCTATATTGACGAAAGTTACTTGTTGGTGCTTGGGCGAGCAGCTGAAGAACTTACGTGCTGGTAGCTTTGTGGAAATCCAGCACAACTGTGATGATGCTCACAGATACAGTTTTGATTGCAATTTCTCCCACAGGAGGTGCATGCCCATTATGATGCACAAATATTTCAGGCAAATTGGGTGGTTTTGAAGGAGAACACCTTAATCCTAAATCATGTACGGTACATGTGATGATAAAAGCACGCATCCAATAAGGACATAAAGCCAAGAACTGCACTTGTATCGCTGTAGTTCAACCTTGGAACACTATATACATGTATGGCTGTATGTAGGGGGATATATACAGCACAAACTAAAGAGGAAGCAACGCTGAACAGTTGGCCAAGTGCCCGAGATGCAGTAATGTTCTGTAAGGAGGTGCGTCTTGAATCTCTCCTTGAATTGAAGGAGGCTAGGAGTGGTTCTGGTTTCATTGAGAATATTGTTCTAGTTTATGGAAGCGTGGACTGAGACCCTGCTTTCTGTGTTGTTCATTTATGTGCTTTATTTCCAGTCTTACAATGTCTGGAATGGCTTTTGTGTAAGCCACAGATCTTGGGGCTTTGTTTCTGAAGGCCTTGTGGGCAATACAACAGGTCTTTAAGCTGATGTGAGCCTAGAGAGGGAGCCAGTGCGGTTCTTTCTATGTACGGGTGATGTGGTCAACCTTCTATTAGCTCTTGATGATCAAGGCGCTATGCATATCGTGTCATTTCACAGGTGTAATATGTCACTGTGTATGCCGGTCAGCAGAACAATGCCTCCATCAACGTGGGGGAAGATCAATGCTTCTGCAGTTCACCTGAGGTCAACTTTGGGTAGAACTCGCATCTCTTTTTTTTACAAAGGAGAAAGTTGAAACAATATACATTTTTTTAAGCGATCTGTGGCTGTGGGGTTTTAGGCTGCACCCCTGTGACTTTGCATTAACTGTCCGCGGACAGGCGAGGCGTTAAGGTTCACATCTGCTAGCCAAGTTCGCACCCCCCCCCCCCCCACCCCAAAGTAATTGTTCAGACATCTTTTGACGTTAATGAGATTGCCTGCCATGCACAGGAGAGTTCATCCTTTTGGAAATTTAGTAGGTTGGGGAGTATGTTTATGAATCCTCCTTAAACACCCATTTACCTTTTCATCGTTATCATTCATTGAAGCAGAGAACTTTTCATCTAAGGCTGCCGTCTCAAACACCTGCTCTTAAGAAGCTGATCTTTTTAAATATATAACCTTTGTGGGTCTGTATCATTAGCAGTTTGGAACTTCAGAGCAAACCCTTTTAATTGGTTGGTTTTTGGTACTTCAGTTGATTAGCTATAGTAGTTTGTTTTGCTCTATTCAGTAAGCCTGCTTAACACCTTCGCTGCGGCGGCTATTCCGCCGCAGCGCTAAAGGGGCGGGGCGGCCGCGCGGCCGCCGCATGCTGGTGACAGAACCGCTCCGTCACCAGCTACAGTTGAGCTGTGCTGGTGACGGAGCGGTTCCGTCATGACCCGCCCCGCTCATTAGAACGCCTGCGCAGGCGCGAAATCAGCGCCGCGCAGGCGCGGCGGCCGGGCCATGACGGAACCGCTCCGTCATCAGCACAGCTCAACTGTAGCTGATGACGGAGCGGTTCCGTCATCAGCATGGAAGGGGTTAAATAATCATTTTCTGTTTCTCGTGCTTAGTTCATTCCTTTATTGGTCATGCAGCCCCCTCATTACCTGTGACTACTTTCTGTTGCTCAATTATGACAAAATATAGAGCAACCCAATGTCCTTGTGAACTGGGTGTAGCTATTTAGCCAAAAAACAATTGTTCACAAGGAACTCATTGTAGTGTAAAAATGGAAATACACAAGGAGCATTAGTTCCTTCAACTCATTCAGAAATGCAGTTAAATTCAATTGGTATAACATTAAACTACTGTTATTTCATTAGTAATGATAATGAATTAATCATACGAATAGGGAAAGCCCACAGACAGCGGTTTTACTGTTGTGCCCACTTCAGCTGGAGATGGGTGTAAATTATATTTGCAAAACAATGCTTTGAGAGAAGAAACACTATGGGATTTATTTAACAAGCCCCGTACGCCACCAGTGCAGCACTTTTCCCACGTTAAAAGTGACGCACTGGCGGTGCAAGGGGCTTGCAAATAAGCCCCTATGTATTTACACTATATACACAGTAAAACAAAGTCAAGAGACGTGACTGATGTGCCCCAGTGTAGTGACCATAACCAACTGTGGAATAATTTACAGTGAAAAAATGAAGAGAAACAAATGGTTATTAGATTGTTATGGGAGGTCCTATGAGAGAATGGATTCTATTGTATCATTATTCAGGGACGCTCCCTCCCTTTGTTGTCGACGACGTATCCACCCTCTGGATGTGGGGTCTCCTCAGGACGAGAGTGCTGGGGACCGGGGCTCAGTGTTAGGCCGAAGGTATAATGGAATCAATCATCTAGTAGTAATCAAAGGCTGATATCCCTAGTAATGTATAATAACACTTCCTAGGACTTACACATAAATCAGCAACAAAGAGTATAAAAGACTGCCATCTGGGTATGTGGGAGCCAGCAGTTGGGGTGGTAATCACATAATAACGCTCTGCGCCGATGCGCAAAGGAAATAGCGTGGCTAGCTTCACCTTATTGTTTTGGCGATGCAGCTCTCACTATATTTTTGTGTCCAGAGCAGCACGAGGCGACCAGGTGGTTCAATGGTAGCTACTCTGCCACAAAAAAATAGGTTTTTTTAGATACTGGGTGGGTTTATGTAATGATCGAACATGTGGTTATTTAACGGTATAAGGATGTGAGTGTTAAATGTACCCTGGTTTTGAACAGATGGCTTAGCAGTCTGTTTCTGCCTTTTCAGTTACCCCTGACGAAGGTCTAAAAAGAGGCCGAAATGAATTGAGTGAAACTATATGAGGTTATGGAGTATGAACTGTTCACCTCTACATGATTAAGTTGAAGCCCAGAGGGGCACGCTGATGGCAGTTTAAAAATTACATGATGAAATACTACTGAGGAATCTCGCTGTCCCGCAGTGATTTTGAGTGATTGTATTAAATGTTTGGATGAACTTTGGACATAAAATTGGTGTCCCATCTCTTTCACATGGAGAACAACATATTTGTTTAATGTCAGGGTCAAATCCCTTACTTCGCAGTGCAACGGGTTGGTGCGTAAAGTACGTGCCTGTTTGGATTACTTATCAAGTATCCGTGACTGAGACAGTTCACGGCACGTGTTCGCACGCGCTCATTGAGACACAACAACATTTATCATAAGGAAAGAAGTGCATCTTGCTTCAATAGAATTCTTGTAACTTTCTAAAAGTGGCATTTTTAGAATTGTGACTTAAAATCCAACTTTACCATTAAAGAGGGTTTTACTTTAAAATTCTTTAGAGATCAAACTCGACATTTCCACCTGCTTCCAAATGAAAGTTATCACTTATTAACTGTAATAAGGTAACCCAATTTTAACATATGGGAGAGGCGGGCATTGCAGTAGTGAAAAAAACAAATGTAAGATTTTTTCACTACCAAGACATGTAAACGTTTAAAGTACATGTCCAACTTTTTAAACAAACTGAATCCTTCCTATTAGAAATGGGTGTCTCTAGTTGGCAATGGTGTGCACCTTTGGCACGTAGGAACCCTCATTCCTAGTCAGGGTAAGGGGGATACACTCCTAAAATAACCCCTGCTCACCCTGTGGTAGCTTGGCACGAGCTGACAGGCTTATCTAAGAGGCAGTGTGTAAAGAATTTGTGCACACATACAGTAATAACAATTTATCTAAACCAAACACGATCAAAAGGACAAAAATCCACAATACAGTAATCAAGTATGTCTGTTCATAGAAAATGGTGGATGCGACACTTTCAACACAAATTACCTTGGATGCGTCAAAAACACAAGCAAAAGGGGTCACAGGGAAGGTGCTGTGTTGGTTCCTCACCCACAGGGAAGGTGATACGTTGGTTCCTTGCTCCAGAGAAGGTGATGCGTCAGTTACGTACTGTTGCACAAGGGAGGTGATGCGTCAGTTCTTCACAGGAGAGGATGTGATGCATCGGTTTCTTATTGTGTGGGGAGGTGATGCGTCGGTTGTTACTGCGTCCTCCAGCGATGCAACAGACCTGGGGCCTCAATGTCATGCGTGACAAACCGGAACGATGCGATGCATGAAGATCCAGGATGCGTTGCGACAATTCCAGCTGCGTCCCCTTGATGCATTGGTTCTTACACAGCAGGGCCTGCGTCAGAGTCAGTGCGGTGATCTCGGATGTCGTAGATCCGTGCACATGACTCGTCGCACAGCAGACACTTCAGCTGCGGGCAGGCGCTGCATCCATTTTTTGGCTTCTGCGATGCATCAGAAATTTTTCTCGCACAGCTGTGTTGGAACCAGGAGATGCATCGATTTTCAAAGTTCATTAGTCTTGTGCAGTTCCTAACCCTAGAAACAACCTTCAGAGGCCCAGAACACTGGCAGACACTTCTTGGCAGGTCAGAACTCCCAGCAAAGGAGTTCAGGGGGAACTGGGGGTTAAGTCTTTGTGTCCCTGAGACTTCAAAATAAGAGGCAAGTTCTACTTCAAGCCCTTGAAGATAGTCCTACAGCAGGGGACACAGCAAACAGCAAAGTCCTTGTCCTTTCCTTGGCAGAAACAGCCACTACAGGCTAAAGCCAGACAGCACAAGGCAGAGGGGCAGTACTTCTACTCAGTTTCTCCAGCTCTTCTCCTTGGCAACGGTTCCTTTTAAAAAACATTTTTTTAAATATTTTTATTGAAGATTTTATCCCCTTTTTTTATACAAAGCACGACATTTAAATCCAAAGTTATACAATCAAACAAACAAATATTTTGCACATAATGGTTACAAAAAGCACCTTCTACATTATCCTCTTGTTATATAGATAACAGGAAGTATAATACAACCTCAGGCAGGACTTTCTTTGAGAACATAGAAGCAAAAAAGAAAAAAAGAAAAAAGACGGTTGGAAAACAGAAAAGGAAAAGAAGGAAAAGGAAGAGGAAAAGAGGAAATACAAAAATACAAAAAGATGGAAGAAAGGGGCATCATAGTAGATCCAGATCTACGGACTAGAATCCTCTTTCCATTGCCTAATCGGATCCCAAATTCGCTCCCCAAGCTTTCTCCCCTTTTTCCCCCTTCTAGCATATATTGCAGTCTCCAGGTTATATATCGACAATAACCTGGCTAACCACTGATGATATGTTGGGAGTATAACGTCAAACCAAGCTGTAGCAATACATAATCTCAACACTGCCATTGCGACAAATATAAAATATCCCCCCTTCATATGCCTATCAATATTATTAACGCCGAGGAGGATTATCGAAGGTGAGAGAATAATATTACTACCAAGCACACTACTAAGAAATCTCTCTATATCTTTTTGAGTTGATTGCAAATGTGTACATGTCGCAAACATATGTACTAAATCAGCATCTGTACTTCCACATCTAGGGCAATTAATTCCTGAAGTCCCTCCCCACTGTGCAATTCTCGCAGGGGTATAATATAGATGAAACAGAGTTTTATAATGCTGCACTTGGAAGGGTGCAGAGCATAGGATACTATGCCCCAGCTCTAACGATATATGAAAACATTCCTCTCCTATTACCAGCTTGTTAGCCCATTTCTCCGCCATCCTATCAGTGTCATCCTGCTTCGCTTTTATCAATTCCGAGTATAACCTCGTGATCGTACAGTCCGAGCCTGCTTATATAACATCCATAATTGTGATGTCGGTCCCCCCCTCTTTGTTTCGATAAAACTTCTTACTTGTAGGAAATTGAAAAAGTGTCTCGGGTCTATTCCATACTTTGTCTGCAACTCCGAAAATTGTAATACCCCTTGTGTATTCCTAATATCACCAATCATCCTTATCCCTTTCCTCCCCCATTCTCCAAAGACCAAGCCCGTAAATATATCTGCAGGGAGAGTAGGATTCGTGCACATCCTAGTGTAAGCATTATATTTCCCTAATCCAAAACTTTTTGAGAATGCTTTCCAGATGGTATAAGCTGCCAAGATCGTCTTAAATAGTGTCCTTTTAAAATAACTTAAATCTGTAAACTTCAAAAACAAGTTCTCTGCTTCTGCTCCCATAACTAAACCGTGTATTGCTAATGTGCCGAACTCATCCTGCCCTTCTGTTTCTGCCCCTCCTAAGAGACCTGCCATATTTTGTAATGTCGCTGCCCAATAATAAAGTTTTAAGTCCGGCAGGGACCATCCTCCCCTGTCTCGGGGCAATGCCAAATACCTAAGTGCGCTCCTTGTCTTTCCTTTTGCCCAGATAAATCTGTTGATCATATGTTTACATCCCTTAAACCATTTAAGATCAAACAACAGTGGAATTGCTCTGAAAATATATAAAAATTTAGGTAAAACCATCATCTTTACAATGTTGGTACGTCCTACAATTGAAAGATGTACATTCTCTAGCCTATCCAAATCTTTCCTCACTTTAGCCAAAATTGGTGTTATATTTTTCTCCACTGGGGTATCTAAGTCAGACGAGATGGTAACCCCAGGTACTCTTCAGCCTGCACCACTTGATGATCAGAGCAGTCCACAAAGTTGTTTTTTATTATTTGCGTTTTACTGGTGTTCAATGCATATCCTGAGACTTGACCGAATCTCTTAGCTTCGATCTCAACCTATGCTATAGCGTCTGTGGGGTTAGGTGTTATTACTGCCACGTCATCGGCATATGCAAGCACCTTGCATTGTCCCATCCGCGTGTGCAATGTGGGAATACTTTCACAGCTCTCTACTCTTCGAATCAACGGGTCCATGTACATCGCAAATAAAAGCGGGGAGCATGGACAGCCCTGTCTAGTGCCTCTCCTTATTGTAAGAGTGCGGGTTGAGCCTGCATTTATCCTGATTGCAGCTCTCGGGTCCCTGTATACTGCCTGGATTGCTTTAATGTAACCATCACCAAAACATGCTCTTCTTAAAATGTGCCACAAAAAGTCCCAGGAGACCCGATCGAAAACTTTTTCTGCATCTAATAGCATTACCGCCATCGGGCCTCCTGCTACCTCCATGGCATCGAATAATGTAATGACCTTACGCGTGTGGTGAGTCGTACCCCTGCCCGGGATAAACGCATGCTGATTACTGCTCACAAGGGAACTTAATACTTGAGTGAATCTTGTTGCTAGGACCTTAGAGAATATTTTGGTATTGGAATTCATAAGCGTGATTGGCCTGTACGAGCCGGGTTCAATGGCTGGCTTTCCCTTTTTTTAAATTATCACAATGTCAGCACCACCCCATGAACCCGGTATAGAGTCCCCAGCCTGTACTTTCGGCATCGTTGTTACCATGTCCTCCCAAAGAACATCCCAGAATACCTTGTAAAATTCTATTGGAATTTGGTCAGGACCTGACGCTTTACCAGAAGGGAGATTTGATAAAGCAATTTTAATCTCTTCTGAATCTAACAGTTTTTCCAATCCTTTCGATTCCACCTCCGTCAATCGCACCACTGGGATGCCTTCTAAATATGTCACTATTTCCTCTGGGTCTCGACCTAGCTGATCATCATATAGTGTGGCATATAACTTCCTAAATACCTCTCTTATCTCGTCTGGATCTGTATGTAATCTACCTGCAGAGTCTTTAATTTCCCTTACTTCTCCCGAGGCAACCTTTTGCCTTGTGCGTACGGCAAGAGTTCGCTCAACTGTTTCGCTGAACTCATGGCATCTCTCCCTTCTGGTCAGAAATATCTTAGCTGCTTTATTTGCGATGTCCTCTTCCGCCTCCATTTTTACCTTTGCTATTTCAGAAGGGCCCTGTTGCAACACAATGATGTAGCTCTTCCTCTGCGTCCAACACTGCCTTCGCCAGATCTTTATTCCTAGACTGTTCCAGGTTTTGTTTATGGGTGTTGAAGCTTAAGGTTTCACCACGTGCTCCCGCTTTAAAGGCGTCCCAAACTAACCCTGTAGTCGTGCTGCCCCTGTTAATTTTAAAAAACTCTTTAATCCAACGAGTCATGTGCAATATGTAATTTTGATCCTGTAGGAGCCCTGTCTCGAAAGTCAAAATTCTCTCCTGGTTGACCCTAATTGTTATATCTAACCTTAGAACCAAAGGGTTGTGGTCACTCAATATTCGGGGAAGTCTCTCAATCTTAACACTAGAGATCAATGAGTTGGAGGCAAAAAAGTAGTCCAGTCTCACACACACCTGATGGGGGGCAGAGTAGTATGTGAATCCTTTATCCCTGGGTCTCATTTTCCCCCAAACATCTGAGAGCATGTTGTTTATTAGTAATTGTCCTAGTGCTCGATGGACTCTTTTTTTCCTCCCCTGGTATTTCCCGAAGGACCCTACACCCAACCCATCCTCTCCATTAATATTAAAATCCCCCCCCAGTATGACACGAGGGGCCCAAGTGGCTAATTCCAGATCTAAAAACTCAGGAATCTCCGGATCGTCCTCCGTTGAACCATAAATTACCCCTAGGGTAAACCACTCTCCCTCCCAAAGGCATTCAATTAATGCCCACCTACCCCATTGATCTTCGAGTTTCTTTCTAGTAATCAAGTTCCTATTCCTAGATAATATAGCGACACCTCTGTGATTTGAGCCTTGTTTGGAGTATGCTAATACCTTGAAACCTAGTTGGTCCAAAAGATATCCCTGTGTGGCCATAACATGAGTTTCTTGTAACAACATAAAATCCACGTTCATCCGCTTTAGTGATACTGCAATATTTTGTCTTTTCTGACAATCATTCAGGCCGCTAACGTTCCAAGTTACTATACTAATAACCATTAAGTAATGTTGGATGTATTACTATCAATATAATCAAGAGACCAGAAGTAAAACTTTTTCCTTCTCCTTCCCCTTCACAAATAACATTTACATCTGATTCTAACTTCTGTTCAGTTATTATTTTCATCATTTCCTGTGTGCAAAACATAATAAACCATTCCCAAATCAAACCTGTTCCACTCATGCCTGTCTTGATCTGTCGTGCCCTGCCCCCCTTCGCCCCTCCCTCCCCCTCCCCAGACACCCCACCCTTGTGATCCCCCGCTTTACTGGCAAATAGGTCAATCCTGACCTATGTTTGACAGCCTGGGCCCCAGGACGTCTCCCCCCCCCTTTCCTTAACTGTCTATTTCTCGTGTGCCGATCCTTATTTGTATCGTTTATCACCTTTTTGTGGTAGTATTAGTCTAGCGGTGTAGAGATCTCTTATTTCTGAGCCTTCTGATTAACTTGTACTAAAGCCATTGACTAGGTTCTCTGGCCCCTGCTCTCCTTCAAAGATGAGAGATACTCCTGAGCAATATTTCAGAGAAGAACACCCTAAACTGCCCATTGATTCCTACTTTGAGACGCGATGGGAACATCAAATAAGCTTCACACCCAACCTTTCGAAAAGGAGTTATTAATTGTCTCATCCTCCACCTTCTCTCAACGGTGGTGTGGCAGAAATCTGGTCGGGCAAAAAATTTTACATCTTTGTAGAATCTCTTAGCCCCTGGCTTTGCCTTACTCATTATTTCCTCCCTTGCCAGAAAGTTCCCAATATATACCAATATCGCCTTTGGTTTGCCGGTGGTAATCCCATTTTTCTGGGCCAGGGGAAACCGATGGGCCCGATGTACCTCTTTTTCCCAGTCCCATTTAGTATTTTCAGGGAATGCTCCTCTGAGCAGCTCCACCACAAATGCTCGAGCATCCTGCCCTTCCTTTCCTTCATCCACTCCAAGCATTCTTATATTATTTCGCCTTTGCCTGTTCTCAAAGTCTTCGAGCTTCCACAGGACATCTGATGTTGTTTTTTCCTGGTCCTGTTTGTCCACCTGGAGCTTCGCGACTACATCCTCCAACTTCCCAGTCCTGTCCTCAACTTCTGCAACTCTGCCAGCCATATCTGCATATCATTTGTTGACTTTTCGCAGAGACCCCTGTATTTTTTTATTAGCATGGCAAAGGTTCCTCTTGAATCCCAGAAGTAATCTAAAGTTCAGGGGTCTGGGCCCCACTTTTTATAGCACAAATTCCTTTGTTCTCTGGTGGCAGAGAAGCTCTTTGCCCAGGCAAAAGCAGTTCTGTCCTCTCAGGAGGTGGAGACAGCATTATCCAAGGCAGACCAGGCCCATTCAGGTGTGAAAGAAATCTCCTCCCCCTCCTCTAAATGCAGCTCAGGTCTATTCAGCTCAGCCCTGACTCATCCAGGAAAGGCAGGAGACACATCAACCCCCCCGGTGGCCGTCTGAGAGAATGCCCATCCCCAGCGCATGTCATTCAAAAGCCAGAAAGTCAATACACACACCTAGCAGAGGCACACAGGATGGCTAAGCAAAAAAATACCTTCTTTTTAAAAGTGGTATTGTCAAACACACAATATAAAAAACTTCTTTACTAAAAGATGCGTTTTTATATTCGGAGTTCAGGCATACTAAACTCCATCATTCTATCTTGTCCCAATGTGAAGTTATATTGATAAGATGTTATAAATAAACTCCCATTCTATTCAATGGGACAGATAGCCTTTCAATAGTGAAAAATGAAATACACTGTATTTCACTATCAGGACATGTCACACACCTCAGTACATGTCCTACCTTTCACATACACTAAACCCTGCCCATGGGGTTGCCTTGGGCCTACCTTAGGGGTGTCTTACATGTAAGAAAAGGTAGGTTAGCATCGACATGGCAGTACCAAACTGGATGCTCATGTGGGTGGCCCAATCAATGCTGCGGGCCAACGAGCAGCATTTGATTTACAGGCCCTGGGCACACACAATGCACTGTACTAGGGACTTACCAGTAAATCAAATATGCCAATCATGGAATCGCCAATCCATAAATACAATTTGCAGTGAGCACATATGAACTTTAGCACTGATCAACAGTGGTAAAGTGCCCAGAGTCCTAAAACCTCCAAAAACAGGGTCCAAAACAAGAGGCCAAAAAGCAAAAAGTCTGTGGAAAAACCCAATGGAAAAGCCAGGTTTAACAATGGCCTAAGGGCTGGTTTGGGGCCTACCCTAGGGGTGCTTTATATATATTGAAAAAGAAAATTTAGACCTGGCAAAAGGTTTATTTTGCCAAGTCAAAATGCAGTTTAAATCTGCACACATAGGCTGCAATGCCAGGCCTGAGTCATCTTTAAAAGGTTGCTTAAGTGTGTGGCACAATTAGTGCTGCGGGCCCACTAGTAACCATTAATTTACAGGCACTGGGTACTAGTAGAACCACTTTTCTAGGGACTTACAAGTAAATTACATTTGTTAATTGAATGAAGACAATGTTTCTATTTTCAAGGGCGAGACCACAAACACTTTAGCACTGCTTAGCAGCGGTAGAGTCTGCATATTCCTAAGGCCAGCAAAAATGGGTTCAGAAAACCAGAGGGTGAGGGCAAACACGCAAAAAGTATGGAGATGACCCTGCAGAGTCAAACACAGAGGTTAGCTCATTAACTCCCAACACTTGTACACCATTCTGGAAAGAAAGTAAAATGTGGCTAAGAGCAGAAATGCAGCACCCCACTCCTCCAAGTCAGGCTAAAGAAACCCCCTGTGGTGATTGAATCCAGAGGTCTTCTTGACTTCCATTCAATATTGTGCAACTGCTTTACTGGGATGTGCTGCTCGTCAGCTTATGAAGATTTCACCCACCCCTCCCTCTGCTGCAGGAAACCCAGTTTCCCAAGATGGGTCTCATAGTCCGAGAGAGGTTTGTACTACCAGCTGGCCAGCATAGTGATTACTGCAGCACAGCTCAAAGCTGGAGTTCCATTAAGGTTTGTTCAGGGAAATATACCCAGTTCTATAAGTACATAAACAAACTTGTGTAGATTAAAATGACTCTGGACATGAGTTAGGGCCCAATAATCGTCATAGAAGGTCACCTCAACGACTTTCCAAAGTGTAAACCAATTTAACGCTACAGATTTATACTCTGGCCAAAGAGATTTGGATTGCAAATGAATTATAATGCCATACCCACTCTAATATGGATCCATTCTATGACAAAGCTACCTGTGTGCAGATACAAAGCTGACTCAGACAACAGTCTTCCTCGATCATGCCACACACATGGGTATACCCATGTGTATACAGCGGAAGCTGTACAACGTGTTTTTCCTCTGCTGCCCTCGAACAGACCTTTTTTTTGAGTTACAAACTGCTCTCTTAAAGTGACAATATCTGCATATAATGGAGATACTTGGAAACTTGATAGCAATGGTGGGCATGTTAAATATTTCACGACAAAATAGATCGTTTTTTTTTAAAAGAAATAATTATATTTGTCATAAAATGGATTCATTTTCTAAAAATGATTAACAATTTTCTGGCAGGAAAAAATAACTTAAAGAAATTATCAATATTGTTTTGAGAAAATAAGAAGCTGGAATTTGGGACTAAAGGTGCCTTTTCGTTATAAATAAGATCTGATATTGGGAACAAGTGCATTTTTTAAAAATGAGAACCGATGTTTGAGCCTAGGACAAAATGTGTGCATTTATTAAAAGTGTCAAAATTGTATTTTGGGACAAAATTAGCAAATTAGCAAAATATTAAAAACTGCCATTTCATTGCTAGTTCTGTGTCGGAACCGGAGTCAGGGGTTATGTTTAAATCTCTTTTATTCATCTACTTCAGCAGATCAACAGGCTTTCCAACTTTATGTCAGTACCAGAAACACTTTAACAACAAGAAAAAACTTCAACAGATCCAAAGATCACAAATTCCAGATATCCCCCGAGCCTCTCTTGGGTCTAACTATGACAGGTAATCAAGCCCCACAACAGCGAGAGACACCTTTAAATTTCCTCTTTTCTTCCTGCTTCAGCAGAAAGATAAGTGTGATTGTTTGCTGTTTATTTGTCCTTATAAGTCATGATAGTGTGTTTTTGCTACTGTGCACCTTTTTCACTTTGGCAGTCTGAGACTCACGCCCTGCTGGGCTCCTGCGGCATAGCTTAGTGTGATTTCTTTCTGGTTTCCTTGGACGGGTCCGCTGCACCATAATAAAGTCCTCCAGTTGCCAGAGGGCATCAGTTTTTTCAACGGTGGTCCATCACACATTTCACTGAGCCTGCAAAGCTCAAAAAGACAGACCGAGTGTGTTCTCCCTCTGGGGCCTTGCGTTACATTAAGGCTTGCTGTCATGGGTGCAGGGCAGTGTTGGGTGCTAAGTCTTGGTCCTGTGACAGCAATATTTACAGTGAGGGAGGTTTACTTGTCATTTTAAGATTGAAAGGAGGCTTTGGACCTCCACAAGCCCTTTGCAATCTTAATTTGTAAGGTTGGGGCCAGCTGCCTCACAGTTAGATAGACTCTGAGCACCATGGTTGAGTTAGAGTGCTAAAACCTTTATGTTGAAATGGGGAAGGAAGTAGATTATCCTAAACTGGAAAGATTCTTCAGTGTCTGTTTTGGATTCACTGCATTCCCTGGGCAAGCAGTTGTTATTGCTGGTAATTGTCAGCCTGAACCCCACCCCCGGAGGGAAGATTTGAGTTTACTTCCTGCTAACCCAGAACCCGAGGGTCTGGAGATGCCTACAGCGCCTACAGGTTCTAAAGCCAGGGCCAAGTCTAACCAGCATCAAGGGGCCTTTGAAAGTCTTACGGACACCCTCCCTGAAAGCCCACCCAGGAAGTCTACTACCCTTCGATCATGAAGAAGATAGAGGCAGGGGGCCAGGAGGACCAGGGCATGGGGAAAGATGTTTTCGATCTGTCAGATGAGAAGTCCTGCCCTAATACATCATAGCGTCCGTCAGTCTCTGAAAAAGTCCTAAAATACTGAACTTGTTGCAGACACCCCTAATATTTCTGATTTGCTCAAGGTGACAGACCTTTCTCACCCTAGGTACTTCAAGTGGGATCCTTTGGACAAGGTGGCTAAATATGTTTCCAACAGGTTCAGAAAACCCCTGGACAAGGAAGTGAAGGACCACCTGTGAGCAAACTATCCTTAAGCCTTTTTGGAAGGGAAAGTGGTGCTAATGCCAGATATTGACAGCAAGATGGCTAGATTCTTGTCCAAGTTTGTAAAGGATCCAAAGAGGGGTATAAATAGGTGCTGATGGGCCTGTAAGGATAAGCTAGACATTGATGGGCCTTTGTCGAAGATTCTGGACATGGCAGAGGAGGCCAAATCCTCCTTTACATTGATTCACCCTGATATCTATTCCGGCTAAATACAACGGGCGATTTGCCTTTTAGCCAGCACCAACAGCACTTTTCTCCTCAGAATATGGGTGCTCTTTGCTTATGAAGCTAGATCTGAAGTTGAGGGAGTCGGCAACCTCCAAGACTGGTTTGGTGGAAGTGGAAGGCCTCTTTAGAGACCCATTCCACAAAGATTTAAGCACATTTGTGGCAAACCTTGCCTTTCTTTATAAGGCTCAGTCCTCTATGAGGATGGTGTTCGGGCCTAAGATTTTTGTCATGGCAAGTTGAGGTCGGGGGCACTCGTCCAGCTGGTCCCTCTTGCAATGCTCCCAAAGAGGTCAGGCCCACAGAAATGTGGTCACTTCTAGTACCAGGACAAGCACAAATTTGGCAAATTCTTCCTTTGAAGGTAGGGTACTTTTTGTGATTCCCTCAGTGTGCCAGGTAAAGATTACTCCTTCTGCCCTGTTAAAGATCACATGAAAGTTTCTGCATGCCTGGTGGCAAATTACAAGCAATACTTGTGTGTTGCAGACCGTGATTGGGTACCACTTAGAATTTTAACGCTTCCTGGAGTAAGAGCAGCTCCTGCTTCCAAAGCATTTCTTGCAAGAGCAGGTGGCCCTACTAGAAATGGAAGTAACAGAATGGGAGTGAAAGACCTGAGCCTGATGGTGCCATTGCAAACCGAGGTTTTGTTAGCAGTTTGTTCCTAGTTCAGAAGAGAGAGAAAAGCTTAAGTCCAGTTGTCATCCTGAAGGCGTTCTATGAGTGGCTAGCTTACTGCCACCTCTTGATAGAAAGAATTCACCTTCTCAGGGATACCTCTCAAAAAGAGAATTGGATTGCCAGACTAGACTTGAAGGATGTGTACCCGACAGTCCCAGTTGTTGAACCTCACAAGCGTTTTCTAAAGTTCAGTTGGAAAGAGCACGTTTACATTTGCGTTCCTACCTTTCAGGCTCTTGTTGGCTCCTTGGGGCTTTATAAAGTTGCTCAGACATGATGATAGTCTATATCAGAGGTATTCCAAATGTTTTGAGGTCGGGCCCCCCTCCAAAACTTTATGGCATGGATTGGAGGAGCGGGAGGAACATGGCTGTGTGCAGGGACCGGGGCTTATGAGATGATTTCAGGAAATACTTTTTCTATAGCTTATGAACCGCACCAAATATGAGACTTATTAGGCAGCTAAATCATCAAACAAAAACAGATATCCCAAACAAACTGCTCCCCATAATTGGGGTGTTGTGAGCCCCTCACACTCTTTGACCCCAATGCAACTATGCCTGCTGCACTAATGATAACTGCAGTCCTGAGTAGCAGGCTATCTCCTCTGTCCCACAATGATGGATCATTATCTCTGTCCTAATGCTTGAAAGGACAATACACTCTGATGCACCATTTTTTAAAGGTAGACAGTCATAATTGTGATGCAGTGTGCCCCCCAAATTCCTGGGCCTCAGTCTTGCTGCATCAGCTCATTTATGAAAACCAGCAGTGGCCACTTACACACTTGGCAGCAGTACCAGCTGCACTAATGAATGTCCCTTTTTAAAAAATAAAAACACTTCTATTGTCCCCTTCTTTGGGGTAACTCTCTGAAGAAGCGGTCTCTGGCCATTTATAAACATAAAAATGAGTCTGCATACAGTGCTCCCTATTCTGGGCCTTCTCTTTGACAATAGCTATGAATGCTCGCTCCTTTCCTCTGTCTCCTAGACCCTTTCTGTGAGGCCCCAAGGATCGAGAGGATTAGGGCTCTGCATCTGAATGCAACCCTGCTGGCCTTCTACCTGCCACTCATGGGCTCAGCTTTCACACAAAAACATCCCCTGAATGGTTAATAATGACTTTGAGATGCCTGTGCTTGAAATCGAAGTGTGTGGAGGTAGTGCAGAAAGTCAAAAAAGAAACCAGCCTTCTTACCAGCCATTAATTGATTGAGTCACTTAAAGCCAGGGCCACTGGAATTATGAGTTTCAGCAGCAGCAGTGTTTTCCACATAACTATCATTTTAGTGCATTTGCTACATAATCTGCAGATTTCAACAAAAAAAATGTGATTCTAGCTCAAACGGAACAAAAGTTCCTTAAAGCGTGACAAAGTTTTCCGGACAAGTGGAAGGCCCTTTACAAAGATTGCCTGCTAATCTTGTAGTTCCTTACTGCTGTATTTGGGTGTTAAACTGGTACTAAGGAGGTGAAATATTTCCCCTGACACAGTTACTGTGAGTTAAAATGACAAAATAATGAAATATGGCGCATTGTGCCGCATAATTTACCTGTTCTTGCTGCACAATTTAGTCAAACCTGCCACATAATTTTGTCCTCTTCTGCTGAATAATTCCAGTAGATCTGCTTAAAGCTTTATGGTGGCAAAGATCTATTCTTTTTAAGATGTAATATAAAGGAGTTATCAGCTGGGATATGGAATAGTAGACATACTCACAAACATTTCTGCATTAAATACAGTTTGATTACTTATTACTAAAAAGTATATTTTGTAAGAACTTGTTTTATCTCTATCACTGCAACATTTTGCAGCTGCCTAGCTTAGAGTAAATACTGTTTTAAAATAATGACTTACATATTCACAGTGCTTTCTGCCACAGGCTGTGACCTCACTGCACTATAAACAGGGCCATTAGAATTATTGGGCAGGAGAAGGCCAAATTATGCAGCATGGTTGACTAAATTCTGCAGCAAGCAAAGGCGAATTATGCTGCATATTTTGTGATAGCATTAATGCACTCCTTTGCTATTTTTACACTGTTAACTTTGTCCTGGAATTTATTGCCCCATATAAGTACCACATTAACACCCACATATAGCAATAAGCAACAGAAAGGGGACCAGTCAACCTTTAGAAAGGGCCTTCCACTTTGAGGTAACATGTGTTGCTACGGATTGGTGTCGTTACAACGCAGGCTATTACAACGCCTGCTGTTACAACGCGGTTTTTACATCGCATACCACTACAATGCATAGTGCTTTTAAGCGCTGGATAGTGATTTATTTAATTTACTATTCCAACTCCAGTCCCCGTGGATAGTAGGGAAGGTGTTGGATAGTAAATTAAATATATTCCCTATCCTAGAGCGCCCCCCAGCGCAATGCGTTGTAATGGTTTGCGTTGTAATGGTTGCGTTGTAATGGTAGTGCGTTGTAATAAATGCGTTGTAAGTGATGTTTCCCGTTGCTACATTTGTTAATCTACAAATTATGCGGCAGACAATGGATTATGTGGCAAATGCGGGAAAACCATAACTATGCTCTGTGAGTGCAGGGTGAGCGCGAAAGTGAAGGGTGAGAATGAGGAGTGAGTTGTCTGAATGCAGGGTGAATTCCCAGACACTTGAAGTTGATCAGCATGTTACTGATGGAGCGTAGGATTTCAGATATAAGTTAAAATATTGCTACTATGGAATTAATCGGAGAATTGAGGGTGAAGGAAATAAAAAATGTGCTGATCCTGCCACAAACCTCCAGTCTTATGAATATGGTTGCCAGCTCCTTATTTTGATGTTGCAGATGGTACAAAAATAAACAGTCCCCTAAAGCCCTATTTTCAGCACTTATCTGTGCGTACTTCGAAAAGCAATTATAACACACTTTTAAATGTGTTCTAGGGCTGCCTGAATGATTCATGACTGAAAATAAAAGGATCAGACAGAAAGTCACATTACAAATGAATACATACTTTTTGTTTAAGACCCTATTTAGTGTCAACGCACGGTCTTTGCAGGCTCTTTAAACTTACATGGTTGGCCTTTTTTCTATTGACAACCATTTTTGTATTCCTTTTCATGAAATGCATTTTCACACTACAGCAGTAAATTTAATATACAAATGTAAGGAATAGGCAGAGTCCGGGCCCAGGAGGTACTCGAAAAAGAAAAAAAAATAAGCCTTGGTACCCAGTTTGCAAAGGTCTGCAAATGGGCTTCGGAAGAAATGAAAACAGCCTAGAAATGCAGCATTGCTGCACTTCCAGGTGTCTTCATTTACATGTGCTTTGCAGAGGCCTTTGCACCCCCCTGGGAACCCATCCGCGCCCCCCAGAGGGGTGCGCCCCACAGTTTGACGAACTGTGATCTATATGGATGACATCCCGCTGATAGACCAGAGTCCAGACCAGCTTGTATCTCCTTTTTGACTAACGGTGAATCTCCTTCAGGATCTGGGTTTTGTTATAAATGAGTAAAAGTCTGAATTGATTTCCAGTGAAGTCATGACCTTTCTGGAATTTGTGACTAGGTCAGGAGTATCACAATTGCAGCTTCCAGGGGACAAGGTTGTGTCCAGAAAGAGAGAGCTGAGAAGCATGTTGTTCTTGGACAAGATGTCGCCTCTTGTCAGCCTCCATTTAGCTGATCTTTCCAGGACCTCTTCACTATCAGGCCCTGTGGAATTTCATGGCAGCTCAGCTTTGGAGGGGTCTGCAGTAATCTGATCTCATTCTCCTCTCCGCACAAATCCAGGGTGGAACTTCAGTGGTGGTTGGACCATATGGAGGCCTGGAATGAGAGTTACATTTTTGGGAGTTATCTAGATCTGGTGATACAGTTAGACGCCAGCTGATCTGGCTGAGGCACACGATGTGGAGAAATGTCTATGCTCGGCAGATGATCAGAGGCAGAGTTTAGTCTCCACATGAGCTGTCCTTGCTAAGGTTTGTGTGATGTGCTGCATCATCCTGGAAAGGGATAATGTCATGGTTCACCGACGAACTCAAGAGCTCCAAGGAGAACTGCCGAGCCCTCGAGAGAACTTAGGTGCAGAGACCCAACACCGGACAACATGACTGCCCTCAAGCTCGCCAGCCGAAAACACCACCAACTCATCCACGCCACCAAGAAAACTGCATTCAAGGAACGACTGGACAACAACGCACACAACAGCAAGGAACTCTTCAACATCGTTAAAGAGCTCTCCAACCCCAACGCCGGAAACAAAGACATCACCCCTTCGCAAGACCTCTGCAACTCCCTCGCCTCCTACTTCCACAACAAGATCGCGGACATACACAACAGCTTCAGCACTTAACCGACGCACGCCGCGACCGATCCACTGCCCTCCGCGGCTGGACCCCTATCAGCACCGAAGACAACGTCCGCACGATGAACTCCATCCACTCCGGATCTCCGACCGACCCCTGTCCTCACCACGTCTTCAACAAGGCCGACGCTGTCATCGCACCCCACCTGCGGGACATCATCAACACCTCCTTCGACACCGCTACCTTCCCGGAGAGCTGGAAGCACGCCGAACTCTGCGCTCTACTAAAGAAGCCATCAGCCGATCCCACCTCAAGAACTACCGCCCCATCTCGCTGCTCCCGTTCCCTGCAAAAGTCATCGAGAAGACCGTCAACAAGCAGCTGGCCGCCTTCCTCAAGACGAACGGATCCCTCGACCTCTCGCAGTCTGGCTTCCGGGCCAACCACAGCACCGAGACCGCCCTGATCGCAGCCACCGATGACATCCGAGCACTGCTTGACAACGGAGAAACAGCAGCCCTCATCCTCCTAGACCTCTCCGCGGCGTTCGACACTGTCTGCCACCGTACACTAGTGCAGCGACTCAGCAATGTCGGAATCCAGGAGAAGGCACTGGAGTGGATCATCTCCTTCCTCGCCGGAAGGACACAGAGAGTCCGCCTCCCCCCGTTCAGATCTGAAGCCACCGAACTCATCTGCGGCGTTCCTCAAGGCTCCTCGCTCAGTCCAACCCTCTTCAACGTCTACATGAGCCCCCTCGCAGACATCGCACGCCAGCACAACCTCAACATCATCTCCTACGCCGACGACACCCAGCTGATCCTCTCCCTCACCAACGACCCCGCCATCGCCAGAGCCAACCTTCACGAAGGGATGAAAGAGGTAGCCGAATGGATGAAGAACAGCCGCCTGAAACTGAACTCGGACAAGACGGAAGTCCTCATCCTGGGATCCTCACCCTCCGCCTGGGATGACTCCTGGTGGCCCCCCGCCCTAGGCAGCGCACCCAAACCAACAGACCACGCACGCAACCTGGGCTTCATCCTGGACTCCTCCCTCTCCATGACCAGACAAGTCAACGCCATCTCCTCGTCGTGTTTGAACATCCTGCGCATGCTACGTAAGATCTTCCGGTGGATCCCCACCGAGACCAGGAAGACGGTCACCCAGGCCCTCGTCACCAGCCGTCTGGACTACGGCAACCCCCTCTACGCCGGAACCACCGCCAAACTCCAGAAGAGACTCCAGCGAATCCAGAACGCCTCAGCACGACTCATCCTGGACATCCCCCGTCGCAGCCACATCTCCGGACACCTGAGAGACCTGCACTGGCTCCCGGTCAACAAGAGAATCACCTTCCGACTCCTCACCCACGCACACAAAGCCCTACACAACCAAGGCCCAGGATACCTCAACAGCCGACTCAACTTCTACGCTCCCAAACGCCAGCTTCGATCGACCGGCCACGCCCTCGCCGCCGTCCCCCGCATCCGAAGAGCCACCACAGGGGGACGGTCCTTCTCCTACCTCGCCGCCAAGACATGGAACTCCCTCCCGACCCACCTCCGCCTGACCCAGGACCACCTCGCCTTCAGGAAGCAACTCAAGACCTGGCTGTTCGAGCAGTAGCGGACCCCCCTCCCCTAGCGCCTTGAGACCCTCTGGGTGAGTAGTGCGCTATATAAATGATTTGATTGATTGATTGGTGGTCCATTACATAATTTTTTCCTCTACATGGAAATTTTGATGGTGGTGGAAAATTTCCCCCTGGGCAGCCAATGTAGTGACCTACTGGAGCTCCTGGTTTTTGTAAGACTCCAGCGATTGGATGTTGGACCCAAGGATTTTTCATTTTCTGGCGTCCCTATGGGGTCTTTTCAAAACAGGATTGTTTGCCTTCATATCACCCACCAGTTGTAGTGATACTCCATCTGAGGGCTAGCTCCTGATTCCCCAACAGTGGGTGCCTTTCCCAAGCCTGGGGATAGAGCTGCAATCATGCTTTCTACCCCTTCATTATGAGAGCAAGAGCAATGACCTAGATTCAGTGATGGGAGGCTGAAGTGGTTCTGGTGAGCCCAGTGTGGGGGGCCCAGGTGTGATTTTTCGATTTGGATGAGACTGTTTTATGATTTTCAAATCCTTCTTCCTCATCATCCCAATATTCCGATGAACTGTAGGGGGCATCAACAACAATGGTCCAGAGAGGCTCCATTATTCTTCTGCAAACTATTTTGTTTGTTTGTCGTGTCCCCGTGAGGCCAAGTATTTAACTCTGTGGGATATAAACTTGGTCATCAAATTTTTTGCTGTCTTGGCCGCAGAACAAATTTTTATCAAGAAAGGAGTAGTGTGCAAAATTGGCAGTGCTACTTTGTCTAGTACCTTCCAATAGATGTCAGATGGCAGGGCCCGCGATTTGTTTTTTTGCAATTCTACACCGGATAGTGTGACTTGCATTATTGCCTACCGGACAAAGTCCAATCCCAGATTGGTACTTATCTGTATTTTTCCAGTTCTCCTGAGATTTGTGTGGTTCAGTGGCTCAAGACTTATGAGTCTTTGACAATGAAAGTCTGTCATTGTAAGGTATATTAGTTTCTCATTTTTATTAGAAAGCCTATTGCTGCAGTTTCTTCTTCTGTGATTCGCCAGGTGGGCTTATAGCAGAAGGGGGTGTTAATATATCAATTATGTGAATGCATTCATCTAGGGGGACTATAGCTTCAAATCATGGAAGGTGGGTTGGAGTATATTCTAAATCCAGCAGACTGGTCGCCTAACTCGACCTTAAAGAGATTTCTACTTTTAGCCTGTGGCAACAATGGGCTTGTTGGTGGCGCGTAAGCTTTAAACTAGCATAATCCTTGCCTCCAATCCTGACAACAAATGAAAAATTTCCTAGCTATTGTGACGAAATGCTTCATTTCTATTAAGAACATGGATGTGAATATTATACCCACTCAGTTACAGTTGTCTCTGTTTCCCTCACTTGCTTGCGTCTAAGAATAAGTATTTCTCAAATTTTCATAATGTATGAGTAAGATTTATTTAAAGGTACTGATTTTCCTTTTCTTGAGAGAATTGTTGTGGTTGAAATGTTTTGCCATTTGTTGCTGCAATATGATGGGCAGAAGATATGATTAAATTGTTTTATTTTATTTTCTCCAGGATTAGAATCAGATGTGAAACAGTACTGAGACAGAGCTTTACTTCTATGAAGAAAAGAGGGGGGTTGAAGAAGGTCTCTCACTGTTATGGGTATTGATTATCTGTGATTGGTGGACCCAAAGGAAGGTTGTAGGGACATCTGAGAGATGTGGTCGTTGGATCTGTTGGAGCTTTTTCTTGTTGTTAAAGCATTTCTGCTACTGACATAAAGTGTAAATGCATGTTAATCTAGTGAAGTAGAAGAACAAAATAGATTTAAGCATACACTTCACCACCTTTTTCTTAATTAAAATGAAACATTCCTTCTAAATAGCTAAAACATTTTTCATTCCTGCTCATGGCTGATGTTATGGTATCTTTTACTTGGGTGTAGTGGCCATTTTATTAACACGCCCCCAATCATGAAATATTGAGGTGCTTTTTTTCATGAATGGTGGTGTGTCAATGCTTGTACAACCCAAATATATTAAATGGTAAATATATTATTTATTCTTCTGGTGTTTAAGTGAATATATATTCATACATCACAACAATATACATCACTGAATATTACTTGATACCCCATGATTACTTTCATTGAGCCTGTTTTATTCTTCGGTGCTGAGGTACTCCGTCACAACTACAACAGAGTACCCACTTCACCAAAGCAACGTTCTGTCTACCTCATTTACAGTCGCGTGGAATGCCATTATGTAGACGTCAGAGACTACTCTGTCTCCACTGCCTACACACATCACTGATGGCCTGACGAAGTAAGGGCAGTTAGAGGTTTTGCCATGTGTCCCCCCCTTCTATTTGGAGTGGATGAACACAAGGCCAGTTTTCACTGTCCGTAGGGGCAGTGAAAACTGCTAAATGAGCCTGACACTGTGGGAGAAAACTCCCATAGTGAGGGGTAATTTCTTTTTTTATTTTCAAAAACAATATCCTAGTTTGGGATATTGTATTTGAAAATAAAAAAATGTTGAAAGTCTGAGTATGGCTCTGTCATGTTGGCAGCGCTGTCCTTCGAACTCTCATAGCATTTACAGGAACCACATTGATGGAGTTTTGTATCAATCCATGAGATGGTGATGGTACGTATTCTGTCTACCCAAGTCAAAATCAGGTCCATAATTTTTCTCTGACAATTATAACAAGTGGGGGTGCGCAGCTCAAAAAGTCCAACAGGCCAAAGTAGATAGAAAAGTCACTTGTTTATTCGAAAATAATTATTTTTTAGAAAGCATTCATATTAAATCATCCAGCCAACGCGTTTCATTCATTATAGGGAATTTCCTCAGGGCTGTAAAGATACAACAAAAATACATATAAATGACAAATACAACAAACCACAACAACACAGAAAGCAAAAAAGATGGCACAGAAGCAAAATATACAAGAAGAAAGTTTTTGTTCATTGTTCGCATACACAGTACTGAACCTTAATTTGCACAAATAGACTAAACAGGACACAGCATATTGACACCTTAAATACACAGACTTTACATAAGAAAATTTAAAAACAGATCATAGACTAAACACACACATCATTTACACCATAAACAACACAATGAGTCTACAATTCTTTGTTACTTCATAAATAATACACCGTGATATTGGTGTTGTTCTGACAGAATAACCATACAATTCATAGCAATGCTGTTCTAACGTTAGAGGGCATAGAAAAGATATCAGAAGAGAGAGAAAAAACAGAAAAAGCACGAGCAAACAGAGAAAATTAGAGGGGCTACATATTCCAAAAAGAGTGAAAAACATCCCACAATGATTACCACGCACAATATCATACAGAAAAGTGTATCCGCCAAAGTTGTAAGAAATTGTTATCTCAAAGTGGTAGCCGGTCAAAAAGAGTGAAATGTTCCTAACCAACCCTAGGAGTCAAAAAAAAAGAGAAAAATCATAAGGTGCGCCAGTCCCAAAATAAACAGACCAGAACAAAAGTGAGATAAAAAAACACCGAATTAGGAGTCTGGTATTACCACTGTATCAAAAAACAGTGGACAAAGGGCATTGTACACACCTGTTTATGATAAAAAGGAATTCCAAATCCAGTACTCAAAAAATAGAAAAGAATCCAACTTTAATATGTTGAACCCGTCAGTTAAATTCAACGGTCTGGAGGTAGCTGTAATCTTCACCCCGGTTTCTCCAAGGTTGGGAGACGCTTCTGATCAATAAGGCAACGGTGAAACCCAAGTTTGAGATCTACAAGAATCTGTAGAGCCATAAGGAATAATATAGGAATTTATGAACAGCAAACCAATGCTGCCTAAATTGGTAAGAGTGAAAATAATAATATAATCTGCAAAACATCAAGGTAAAGAAACCCGCAAGTAGATCCCTGACAAGGACTTTTTCTCTGACATTCTGATAATCATGAGTTGCTAAGTATAGGAGGCATCTGGTTCCCCAAAGTCGTCCCTACTGGACCAGGGATCTGCAAAGACCTATAGAGAATTAAAATGACCCTCAGTGTCCATATGTCTCCTATGTCCAGAGTCCTCTCCCCATCATGTCCAATCATTAATAAGCACAATACTTTCCTAAGAGATGAAAAAGGAGTACCAGTGCACTTAAACCTCCAAGATCTTGGCTCTTCCTCCTCCTCTCCTTTCTCAGATGCTATAAATAGGAAATAACTCTGAGTGTGGCACCTCCTCCTCTGTATCTCATGATTGGTCAATGAGGGCCTTCTTTATTATGAATTCCCTCACGGCCCAATAACCTGGCCCCATTGAGAAATACACCACATCTTCACTTCACCCCCTTTAAATTGTCTCTGTGTGTATAACAAAAAAATGGTAAATATTCCCCTGTTCTGTCAAGAAAGCAACAGAGGCCCTCCTCTCTTCAAGCCAGGCCCACTGACCTACTCTCCAAGCAATGCCTTTCTTCCTGAACTATAGCTTGCTTCCACCCCAATGGCCTGCCCTTCCAAAAGTTCCTAAGCCATCCTCCGAAGGAACTTCCCTCCTTGAGGTGTGGAGGAGTCAACATGCATCTTTTAATGACCTCAGAATGCAACTTTGTTTCCTTGTACCTAAGTCAACTGATGTCGCTTCCACACTGCTAAAACTGGTCTCAGCACTCTCATTACAAGGTGCGATTGGCTGAGATTGTGTGGAATGCTGTCCCCCAAGGAGCAAAGGATCATAATAGCTCCATGAGTGTCACTTTATCTCAGGAACATTTCATGATCTATTGGTATAGTATTTAATGACCATACTGTCACTAGGTATGCATGTATGCATGCATGTATGCATGTGTACCTTTTTATTGTAGATAACAAGAATACACAAAGAGTTCTGGGTGTTAGACATTTTACCAGTTGTTGTACTCTAATAAGGTTGTACAATATGTAAATTTTATTAATGTACATGGCCTGGTGATGCGTGTACAAAATCTTGATGGAAATCCTCAGCTGCCTTTGCAGCCACTGCAAACCGTGAATGTGACGAGCCACAAGTTAAGTTTGTGGTTTCAGATTATTATGAAAACGCCAAGATTTTAAGGCACTTGCAGTTATTTAACTTTAAATTTAAAGGAGCTCAGATGTCGAAAAGTTCCGTAGTCCCTGAAGGAACCTTGTAGTTCTGTTCCAGCAGAGGTAATTCCTTCTGATGTTAGAGCAGGAAGAATTAAGCACACAATGTGTGCATAGTAAATGCTCAGGCATAGAGAGCATTTATCTGGGCCACCAGTGTAAGGGAAGATTTGAATTTAAACTCGGATTCAGCACATATGTAAATGGGACTAGACATGCCCCTACCCCTTCTAGAAAAAAAGCAACATTTCCTAATTACATGATATTGAGTTTCTTAACTCCTCACTTCATTGTGTGGACAGGCTTCCTGGCCTGCCTGGATAAGATTTGTAGGTTTATTTTTCATTCAAAATCCTTTTGTAGTTCATTTTTATTCAAATGGCTGTGAGTCTTGCTTCTAGGAAAGTACTCAGGCGGGTTCTTCAATATCGCGCATAAGACAATGTCAGTGGTCATAATGCCGACTCAGAAGTGCCATCTTCAGGGAGAGGAATCAAAGTTTACTATGAATAACAAAGTGACAATTAGGAACACCAACCATTAAGTTCGACCAGATCGATCATCCTGATAGACCCAGCGAGGAAATTATTCCTTTAGGCCCAAGATAAACTTTCTTGCCATTGGAGCATTTTTTACAAAGCAAAACAAGAATGAGCTTTGCATATTTCTTGATTTGGAAACGTCTTGATTTAAATGCTTGGGAACCTTTTCATTTACCTGATCAATTTCAGTATAAGTACTCGTCCTTTTGTTAACAGGAGGATGCAGGAGGGCTGTGGAGAGTATGCATTATCCTCACAGAGCTATAAACTCAAACGCAATGCAATAAGATGTCAATGTTGTGTTCAGCAGCAGTGTCAATTTGTGGGATTCCATCTCCACTCCATATTTGATCGAGTCCCTTCTTTGATTCTTGGATTGTCTTGTATTTCGCTCCTGATTAAGTGAACCATTTTCTCCTACTGATCAAATATCTAAATTCAGTGCATTTTCTTCACATTTTTACTAGAGGGGCTGTCTGTATTCAGAATCACACAAAGTTTCATATTGTGCTGCTTGTTTAACATGAGGCGTTCCAAAATTCTGCCAGATTTCTCCAACTCTCTGTGTCAACACTGGCTCCAGTAGTTAAATCCTGTGCATTGAGCACCAGACACCCCATAACTGCTCCCAATTCGTCATCAACAAACTGAAGCCCTCTCTAAACAGTGTCAATTGCACTGCAGGTTGTGTGACCAAGGTACGGAGACAATTGTGCATATTGTTTTCATTATATACGATTAGAGTCTGATTCGCATAACATTTTGGACTAGTGCTAATAAATGTCCATTGCTGTAAGCAAGGCGGTGTTTGGTGCAAACACCTTTTACCACTGAATATGAAAGCAGATTTTTGGAGGTTTTACATTGTTGACATATATTTGCATATTTGTTGTCATGCATTTGGCTGTGGTGGTGATATGCTGTGTTAGTTTTGCCATTTTTGTTTTAGTGCTGCATTATTACATTGCGTAATTGATGTGTTGTGTTTTGACTCTTTTGTTACATTTCTCCCTATTATATTTTTACTGTGTTATTTTGGTTTGTGATGTGCTGGATTTGTAATTACTTTTGGAATGTCAACATATGCCAAAAGCAGCACTTTCGCTTTAAGTTCCAGTGAGAAACTGCCATTTACACATGATGACGTTTTTAAAATGTTGCTGCTCCAATTCTTCAACTAGTTAAGACACAATTGATCCTAAATCTGTGGCAGAGGCCTTCCCTTAAATTAGCACTTCCAGGTTTCAGTTTATTGAATAGGGCCCTCTATATCTCTCGACTGCTGCTTTTTTGCTGAATATCATCTATTTGACATACGTGTTGATCGTAGATCTTATCAATTATAATGAGAAATGTGCAATTTGGGTTGCTCCGCGAAGTTATACATTTGCTTTAATATGTCTTAGGAAGAGGGATATTTCGGCTATAATGTAAAATCATGTTTTATTTACATGTTGTTTATATAGTTTATTCAGGAACTATAAATAAGCTGTTTTTTTTTGTTTAACTTTGTTTTATTGAGTTTCAAGAGCATCAGGTATTATGCATTACAATAATCACATGCCCCATTCGAGCCTCCTGTGCTAATGACCCTAACCCACACCCTACGTAGAAGGTGTTCAGGCTCATAAATCACAGGGAAATAATTTGTCCATGGGAGCATGTCCGGGTCGAACAACGCTAATCTGCATTCCCAACCGACCCATTAAACTACAACAAACCCCCCTCCTCTCCCCACCCTCCCTAACTGGTGTGCCGTATCCCCGCCCTTTGATGGCGCCAAGTAAGAGAGCCGACTTAATTCTGATTATTGGGGGTGTCATCTGGGGAAGATGTATCTGTGAGCCGTAGGAGGCGGAGGTATTTTGGACACTTGATTTTGTTGAATTCCTTGGCTAAGAAGGAGAGAAAGGGCTGCCAGATGGTGGCAAATAATGCTGTGGGTTGGGTATTAGTAGCTTGCATCCGCTCCATGCCCACTATATACCAAAGTTTATGTAACCAACCCGTGTGCGTGGGACGCCTTGGAGTTTCCCAGAGCAGTAGGATGTGTTGTACAGTCCCACCCATCGCTAGCCCCATTTGCTTCCCCCTAATTGACTTTAGTGGGAATGGGAGTGCGTTAGGAGGCCCTAGGATTGTGTAGGCTGGGAAGCGGGGAATTTCTGTGTGAAATTGTGTGTCAATATTGTTAAGGACTGTCGTCCAATAGTCCGTCACCTCTTTGCCATCCCATAATAGGTGGGTCAGTGTCCCTGTTTCATCACATCCCCTCCAGCAAGTGGGGCTGCGGTCTGGGTTACTTTTGTTAAGCCGGGCTGGTGTCAAGTACTAATAAGTTGTGATCTTAACTGCTGTTTCCCTACTGGCCATGTTCCTGGCTGTGTGATGGGCCCTGAAGTATATGGCTTGCCTTTCTTTGTCAGTGAGGCTTCTCCCTAATTCAGTTTCCCATGTTTTCTGGCTGCGTAACGTTGCGTGGGAGGCGCTGGGCTGATCATTTTGTATAGGTCTGTGATCGCTTGCCGGTCAGTTTTTTTAGTAAATAGCCTTTTCTCATATGTCGTGAGTTGCCTGCCGACCAACGGACGAGTTTCGGGCTGTGTCAACCAGTGCCTGATCTGAAAATAATGGTATCATCGTGGTGCTTGTAGATCATACAGTTCCGTTAGGTCAGCAAATTGAATGAAGCTCTCCAGGTCAAACAGGTGTCTCGCAGACCTGCATTCAGAGTTTCTCCACTGCCCGAATACCTGTTCCTCCATCCCTGGAGCGAAGGCTGGGTTGTCAAAGAGCGGCGTGATAGGGGAAGGGACGGTGGTGAATCCTCTTTTGACCGCCACCGTATCCCATACTCGCAGTATCGTGTGAGTGATGGGAGATTTATTGATGTAGGTGGACCTGTCGGAACGCTTCAGGAAGGGAATTTTCCATAGTGACTTTTGCGCCATCGCTCTGTCCTGGAAGAGCCATTCTAATAAGTATCGCGACTGTGTCGCCTGGAAGTACCTCAGCAAGTTAGGGATCCCCAGTCCTCCTTCGAGCGGAGCGCTGTGCGCATCCGTGGGCGTTTCCCGGCCCAAATAGAATGTTGTATTGCGTCCTGCAATTTCCTTAACATTCCCAACGGAGGAGTCACTGGAATGGTCTGGAATATAGAGAGGATTTTGGGGAGGATGGATTTTGTGGTGGTGCGGGTATGCAGGCATAGGACAGGGACCTCCCTCGCCGTGCCGGCTGCTTCCAGGCTGTACTTGTGAATTAGGGCCCGCACTGGGCTTCGCGGGGGGGGCATCGATCACAGTGATCCCCCCCAAGTGCTGGGTTACTAACCGATGCGGTGGCCATTTGCTAGGCCCTTGACTCGGCGGCGCCTCCTCTCGCCGCAGTAGGCCCGCAGCCCCGGCCTCGATTTCGCGCCCCAGCTGGCTAGGTCTGTGTGCGTGGTGTGCTCCGTGGGCGCCAGTAGAGCCCCCTTGTGCCGGCGAGGGTCCGTAGGAGTCTTTCAAAACAGGGGATCAGCGGGGTCTCCCACCGGCGCAGCTAATCGCTTTCGCTGGGGCCTATCTTCAAGTCCTCCTCCTTACTCCCGGCAACATTTCACCAATTTGGGCACCAGATCAGGGCGACAGTGCTCTGAGTGATGAGCCTGTAGAGCTTGCTCCCCTCGCCCGCTCCTCACCCTCTGTCCTGCACAGTTCAAGCCCTGCGGCACAGGAGCAGCTCCTGATGGTGCCTCAGCATGACGGCCCCCTTTCCTCCCACGTGGGGCTAGGCCCTGCCGCCCCAGCCTCAATTTTCGCGTCGCTGGCCTGGAGCAAAGGTCTGTGTTTGTGGAGTGCTCAGCGAGTGTCAATAGAGCCCCCTTGGGCGATCGAAGGACCGGTAGAGTTTGTCAGATCAGGGGGTCAGCGGGGCCCCCACCGGCGCAGCTAATCTTATTCATTGGGGTCTAGCTTCAAGCTCGCTCCATTCTCTTGGTGCCATTTCACTGATGCGGGCACCCAATCAAGGCGGCACCACTCCAAGTGATGAGCCCGCAGAGGTCGATCCCTTCACCCGCTCCTCACCCTCTGTCCTGCACAGTGCGAGCCTCGAGGCACGGAAGCAGCTCTCATCGGTGCCCCTGCGGGACGGCTCCCCTCCAAGCGGGGATAAGCCCTGCAGCCATGGCTCAATTTTCACGGTGCTTGCCTGGGGCAGTGGTCGGCTCCTCCAAACCCCTTTGATGGACGGTGGGGGGGGGTCACTGATGCCCCGTCGGCATCTGTCGCGGCCTGCACCCAGTCAGGCTAGGAGCCGGTCTGGTCCTCAGCGGCCCCTCTCTCGTTGTCGGCAGTCTGATTCTTTACTGCCTCAGGCTAGGCACCATTATGCGGCTCCAGACTTGGGGTGCAAAGGCGGTTGTTCCGACATGCAGCTCCACTGAACTTCTCCTTGATGAAGCTCCTCGCTCCCTTGCTTGTATGGGCCAAAAATGTGAGATGCTGGGGGAATTTGGCCAGAGGAAGGAGCCCGTAGCGAGGAGCCTCATGGAGACACGTCCTTCTAGGTCGCCATCTTGGCCACGGCCCCCCAAAAAATAAGCTGTTTTTAAATGAAATGAATAGTAGCAAGCACCTTAGAATGGCAGAATTGATTAACATGGAAATATGGAAAGCAAACCATGAAACAATGTCGGACATAGTAAAGTGTGCCACACAACATGTTGGCTACTACAAAAGTTGTTTCCTGCGTTTTGTAGAATGAATATGACTAAAAACATAACATTAAGGCTGAAATCTATATAGTATGTGGTTGCTTGATTGCTTGTAGAGCTGGAAAAGCCGGTGATCCAGCTGGATCCTGGAGCCACAGCTATTCTAAAATTGGGTCTGGAAATCAGCCTTGTACTCTTGAAATACACTGACTGCGTCCTGGTAAAATGTGTTAATTCTGAGACACATTCAGCAATGACTGCACTTTGTGCCCTTTGCGTGCAATGGCTGAAGGAGGTCTCTTATTTTCAATTGCAGTGGGGTCCAACAAAAATACCTTACTTAAAGGGCTATTAGCACTCCGTTTGCTAAAAATCTCATCCTATCTGGGAGCTAACTGGAGCCTAACACCTTTCTGCTATTAACACTGAGGTAACGACGACACTGTCAGTTCACAAGTGCATAAGTGATAAACTCTGATTTGGAAGCTAGGCACCAAATATGTATTAGACAATTGTATTAGACAATTGGAATGTTGGGCTCTCCACTGAGGACATTGGAGTGCTCTGGGTTTCTAATGGCTGGTAGAAGCCATGATCATCAACCTTCCAATGTTTGTTCACTGCAACAGCTGTGAAAAAATATATTACAGAGCCCGGGGAAATTTCAACACCCTCGGGCTCCATGAGGCCTTTGTTTTACAAATTAGAACATTAGAATATTGAGCATTCCATTGTAGACAATGGAGAACTCCCGGCTTCTACTGGTTGGTAGAAGTCAGATAACAACATTCCAATGTTATTTTACTTTCACAGCTGCTGCTGTGAGCAAAGGC
The DNA here is from genome assembly GCF_964263255.1 of Lissotriton vulgaris. NCBI lineage: Eukaryota > Metazoa > Chordata > Amphibia > Caudata > Salamandridae > Lissotriton > Lissotriton vulgaris. The sequence goes on from NC_141694.1 coordinate 417,965,511, forward strand.
CTCTCGGAGCCCTCGGTCTCTGAGAGGTATTTGTTTTGACTATTTTTAACATTCTGCCATTAGGAGCGGAATGCTTTACCAGCCTTTAATGACTGGTAGAGCCAGCTACAGTGGGTGTTAAGGCTATATTCATGCACTGTAAGAATGTCAGATGCAGTAGTCTTAATGAGTAATTACATTAATGATATTTCGATAGCACTTACTAATAGGTGATTATTACTACCCAAAGAAAAGATTGAGAAAAAAAGCATACATTTTCTAAACTTATATCTTGCAGTTTGTATGCAGCTCATTTCTGCTGGTTATCAAGTTACTACTCTACAAGGATTGTAAATTGTGATATGCAGATAACGCAAGGATCCCTATTAGAATAGCATTTCCACAATGAGTTATGAGCATAAAATGCGATACAATGGCCTACATGTTACATACTAGGCTTTGCAGCAGGTACATTATTATTATATGCTGTTTTTTGAGTGAGTCAAATGTGTGGTTAAACATCACACAATCGCTCCGGTGTGTGCATTATCCACAACGGTATCTTACTGTTATTATACCGTAGAACTTTCTGGATACAGATGTCTACCCATTACCATAACATGTAAATGGATTCTACTGATATTAAAAATGCAGTATGTGATCGATTAAGTAAACCAATCCTACTTTATTATCACACTTTTGCTTGTTGGCAATTTCTTTGTGGTTAGAGGCTTCCAAAACTAAATATATAAGCTGTCTGTCAGACTCTGCTCCCTATAACTCCACCTCCTTGTTATTTCCCTCCTTCCTGCTGCCATCGTTATCCCCAAATATATGGGACTCCATAGTAAATCCTTTCCATGTCCAGCATTGATTATTTGTATCTTTATAGTCATATAATTTAATGGTAATTCTAGTCTTACATGGATGCAGATAGTATATTGTACAGCTCATACTATGACTCACTAAAATGGTTTTGGGAAGTTTATCAACACCCATATTATTTTATTTACCACCCACATAGAATTCCAGGTGGTTGCCGAAGTCTCTCAAAAATGGCTCAAGTAACAACAGGAGTTTGCTGGTCTTCCGACTGTCGGCTAAAGAAAGCTTAACGTCTGTACCTCACTGTGAACCAGGCACAATCAATGACAAAAGAAGAGAAGGAAGAATCAGTCCAGAACAAGAAGCGGAGGAAATGGAAAATCAATTTGATGAAGTAAGAACTATTGCACTACTTCACCAAGAAAGAAAATATAGTTAAATAAGATCTTGAAAGTTACACTTTTAAGCATTATCAACTTGTGTATACATCATAGCGAGGAAAGATATAGACTGTAATGTAAAGTTATTAAAATATTCAAAGATCCCCTAGCACTTTATGAGGGGGAGCTAATAGATTTCCAGATCCTTTGACAATTAGATTTGTTGCTGCCTCGCGACTAGGTTCATTATTTGAAGTATTATCTCACAAGCAGATTGATTATTGTAGGTGTTGACTTTTTCCACCTATTTGTGGAGGTACACCAGGTCAATCTGCTTATCTACAGAAGAACATGATACTTGTCATCAATGTTCCCTCTAATGTTTTCCCTCTATTTGCGGCAAAAAAGGTGATGTGTGCACTGCAGCTAAAGCTTTGTTCACTGAAGATAAAACAACAACTTAATATGTAAGCATGCGCAGTGTGCAAGCTACCAAAATCAGTGCCATACTAAGGGTGCCATGGGCCCTAATGCAAACCAGAAAAGATTAACCTTTCCCCCTCCCCCACACCTCCAGGTTAGTATTAAAGACATCCATTACTGGGGCGTAGAGGCACGGGTGTCACTTCATCTTGTGCCCTAATCATTTTATCTGTAATTCTTCTCTATTTACTATCTCCTTGCCACTCTTATCTCCTCCTTGCACCTTTTCTTATCCATGTCCACTCGATCTCCCAGCTTACCCTTATCACCTTTCTCCCTTATTTTAGTTTTTTTTCTCTCTTTGTTCTTTTCTACACTCCCACTTTTTGTTCTCTATTTGCCTCATTCTGTCTCCTCTCTGCCAGTAACGATGCACTTTGGTGCTCCTTCAACCTTAAAGGATGTTTAAGCAACTGTAAAGCATTTTTTGTGTTAGGGGCATCCACAAATGATAGGTATATCTAGTTTGAAAAATAATCGATTAGCACAATGAGCAACCTCATGTCTGATGGTAAAAGCTGGAATGGAACAGCAAATTCCAAGGCTACTTTGTCCCAACCATTGAAAGGCAACAATACCGAACAAAGAGGCTTCGTGTTTGACTTCCAATGTTTCTCTGACACAACACACTGAGGATACTCGTTAATGTGACCAGCTACCTGCTTGTCCATCCCTGGCCACCAAAAGTTCTGGTGAATTTTTTTGCAGGTGGCAGATATACCCATATGCCCTGGGTTGGACCTGCCCTTGTTGGCTAAAGTTCACTTAAACATTTTGCTTTTCCCCAAGACCGTTTTCCTGACAGAGAGCTATGAAGCTAGATGCTGTAGGTACGTGCCACTGCTTATCAGTGTGTAAGTACAGATGTTTCCTGTATACATTGTAGTGGTGTTTGGTTGTCTCTGATTGGTAGGTTTGACTTACTAGCAAGATCCCTAAGTGATGTGCACAGTGTGTACCAGAGCTAGTACTAAAGAAATGCACAGAGAGGGAACATAGGTCTTCAGTGTAGGGCCTCCACACATTATGCTAGATTAGTATGTTGTCCTGGCAAATGCTACCACTTGTCTGGCCTTACTTTTCCCTTTTGGATACAAATGTGGCACCCCTGTAGGACGTCCTGGGTAACTCCTAGGCAGGGTGCTGTGTAGGTAAAAGGCAGGACCTTTACCAGTGTGGGTGCCCGGCCCTGACAATGGAAAAGGTTCCATTTCATTTTCCCTGGTGAAAGACCATCCTGCCATAGGACAGAATGGGGGAGGCTGGGTGTAGTATTGTTAACCTAGTTTCCCAAGAATTAGAAATGGAACAGTGAAGTTTGGTATGTTTGAACTCACAGCTTCATAACTCATCTTTTTGGATAGATGGTTTTGTCGCTGTGGTCCAGAAACGGCTGTTTGAGAAAATGGCTGAGTTTTTGCTTTAGACCTTTTTGCGTGTTTCAGCCGAGTGTGAATTGCCTGCCTGGATCTGGGAGAGGTGAGAAAGGCTAAGGGAGGTTGTGCCCCCGGGGAGGGGTGAAGACAGCGCCAGGCTGCCCTGCACCTGGAGCGGGAAGAAGGAGAGGCTTTGCGAGGTGAAGAGGCCTGGTTCAGAGCCATAAAATAATAGACCCATCTCCCTCTGAGTGATTCAAGATCCAGGACCCCAGTATCAGAGAGAGAACGGTGACACTTGGGGGGAAGATATGCAAGATTGATTTAGGGAAGGGTAGGGGTCCCCTGAGCACAAGTAAACTTCAAAGACAGGGAGGGGTATAACTAGAAGATCTGTAACCCCAAAACTTTGGTTAGGTTTTTGTCTTGTTGATGAAGTCGGAGAGAACGGTCTTTGTATCATTCAGAGAAGCGCTAGGAGTGCTTGAAGAAGCCGTGGATTGGTCTAGTCTCTGGCGGCTTTGACCTGTCCATGATCGGGAAGAAAACTTCTGCCTCAGGAAGAGTTGGTGAATAGGCTGTGGAAGACACTTGACCTTTGCTTCGAGATCTGGGGCTTGCGGGCAGTTTGTAGCTCTTACTCGTGGAGAGACTGAAGGGGCGCTGTGGTAGGTCATACCCCTCCCCCCCTTCTTCCTGAGCAGGACTTTGCTGTAAGCTGCATCCTGAACCCCAAAGGCCCGAAGTGAGCTGGCTCCCTGTTTGGAAACACAAGCACATAAAAGTTTCCAGGAAGTCTCAAGTGGCGCGGTGGTGGGAATGTGTTGTGGCAGCGTGAGACCTCCGAAGGGGTGCCTAAGATGATCGTATGCACCCGGAGCGAATCAAGACTCTGATGCGCAGGGTGCCTATCTTGGTGCTGCTACAGGTGTTGGAGCGCCTGGGAATTGTGGGCATCATGGAAGGGACCTAATATTCGGGACGTGCAGGGGGTGCGTGTCGCAGTGCAGTCCGGGCGCTAGTAAAGAGTACCGGGACCTCGTGGGCACTAAGTAGGAGTGAGTCTCCGACACGCGGATCAGCATGTGGTGGTGCAGCCAGGGTGTTAGTGGAGAGCTCCTGGTACCTCGTGTACACAAGGAGGAGAGGTGAGACTCAGACGCACAGAGTGCGTTTCGTGGTGCGCGACGGGCGTTAGTGGAGAGCACCTGAAGACCGTGTGCACCAGGAAATGGAGAAGTCCTGACAGTGCTGGAAAGGGGAGCCAAGTGATCTGGGCCTCGAAGGCAACGTGGGGTAGCCTCAACGTTGTGGGAAAGGCTTTGTGAAGGAGTTTGTGCTGAATTTTGAAGGCCCGGACCGGAAGCCCCGCAGGAGCTGAACTACCCGCCTGAGCGCGCCTTGCCCGTGGTGACAAGGTTTTTGAGTGAGACCAAACCGCTGTAACTGGAGAGGAGAGTGGGGTTGTGCCCCCCCTAGGTAAAGTGAATCATCGCCTTGGGCGGGGTGTGGGCCCAGAGGGACACTCTCTTGGCCTCTCGCTGCTGGCAGCTGTGTGCGCCTGTTGCTTCGGCCCAGATCTCCATCTGTACTTGTCCCAGATGGGGCAGTACAGGGGCCAGGGCCCGGAGTGGAAATTGTGTGTCATCGTTGATCCGTGTTGGGGGCAACCGGTTGCACGCTTCTAAAAACAGTCATATAACGCTTTGCCTATTTGCTGCTAATGAACTATCGAACTATTGGACAACGTCTGAAATTAGAGGTGCTTAAAGAACGCAGGGGTTAGTGCGCTACGCACTACGTTATGTTTCTCTTGCAGGATATGTGATCCTAGCGTAGCGCACTGCATTGGTTATTTACTGCACTGTCTTGAATTGCACTGTGATGCATTACCTTATTCTTTCCTTGCTCAGGGCATGCTGGTGGTGATATGCATTGCATTGTTTTCCTATCGCACTGTACGTAATTGCAGCGTAACCGAGTTGTATTATCCTGTGTTGACTCAGTACATTATCTTGACACTACGCATTGCATTGTTTCACCGTGTCACTGTACAGAAACCCATTGTAAGTAGGGCAGGCAGTATTCCTTGTATTTTGCAACGTGTGTGAATCTAGTGGTACGACGTACCTAACCTGTTGAGAACGGTTAAAAGTCAGCGTAATTGTTGATTAGAAGTGGTGGTTGGGGATTAAGACTGCCAAAACCACCAGAAACAGTATTACCCAGTGTATATGTGTGGAAGTTGTATCGTGTGGTGATTTCGTATATCTTCTTATATAAAGTATACTCGTTTTATAAAAATTTGTTCGGAGTCCATTTGTGGTGACATCATTTGGAATTGCTGTGGGCATGGTTGCACATACTGAACACTCGTGCCTTGCAGATAAGCCTGGCTGCTCGTGTCAAGCTTCTACAGGGGTGAGCAGGGCTATCTCGGACGGTGTCCTTTCTTGGCCTAACGTGAGAGCAGAGGGCTCCTGGTCACGCACTTGACAACAACGGTGCGCGCAGGAACACCGGCTTCTAACATCCTTCATGAGCAACCTTGACAATACGATCACTTAAACCTGAGGGACGTATGAATAAACCATTTCTCAAACAGATTATGTTCTCCCAAGGTAATTGTGGTGATATTTGAAAGAATGTTTTCAATTCCCCTGTTAATCCCTTTTCATTAAGCCAACCCTTCTTAACAAAGCCCAATACTTTGCATAAAATCGAATCATTATCTGTGGCTTCCAAATTTTTACTCTCTGATACAGACCCAACACATCCCTGGAGAGCATGCATAGTTACAACATTTCATAGTTATCATTCATAGGATCATAATAGGGTAACGGGACAGGCAATCTGCTCTGAAGTTTTCCCCCTTGGGTGCACTTCACTGTTACATCATACTCTTGTAACTTGGATAGAAGCCTCACTAGGCGGCCAGAGTCCTTGGCCAATTTACTCCCACTCATTGAGTACACTAAAGGTTTTTGATCTGTAAATATATCAAATTCTGTTCCCAAAACATGTCTTGAATTTTTGTACAGCTCAAACATATGCGATGACTTCTCGCTCATGGTACTATAGGGTATCTCCGTTTTCTTGAGCATCCTTGACACAAACGCCACAGACTTTTCCTTTCTCATTACCCAGTGACCAAAAACAACATTGACACCTTTCAGGCTGGCATCCACAGTGATAAAAGATTTACAACTAGGCCCATAGGCATTCAGCGCAGGAGCATTCACAGCAAGACCTTTCACTTTATCAAATGCCTCATTCACCTTAGATGACCATGCAAATTCTGAAAGCTTTTTTGGCAAGGTCCTCATTGGTTTTACTATTAATGCATACCCTGGGATAAATCGGGCATAATATTTCCGCCAGCCTTAGAAGGAACTTACAGCATCTTTGCCAGTGGAAGGGAGTACATTTACAATGGCCTTCACATTACAACATTTTGGATTGATTCCATCTCCAGATATGCTATGCTCTAGATAGTCAACCTACAGGAGATTTATCAGGCTTAACATTCATGCCCCTTTCCTCCAAAACACTTAACGCCTAATGTAAAATTGCTAGATGATGTTCCTTGGTGTTGGTGAAAATTAGGATGTCATTTTGGAACGCTTGCATATAAGGCATCGTTCCAAACAATGCATCCATCATTTTCTAGAAGATGCTGGCCCCGACACCAGACCAAAAGGTAGCTGTAAATATTTAAACACCGCAAAGGGTATGCAAAATGTGGTAAGGGCTTGAGAGTCCTGACTCAGAGCGATCTGATGGTATGCATAATGTAGATCTATTGTTAAAAAATACTTAGATTCTCCAACATTAGCTATCCTCTCTTGAATGTGTGGCAAAGGATGGCAATCCACAAGAACACTTTTGTTAAGTGATCGCAGATCAACATAAAGCCTAAGATTACCAGAACATTTATTTTGTTAAAACGACTGGCAAACCCATTCTGATGAGTTAGTGGGTTGTATTACTCCTTCAGAGCACAGCTTGTCTAAAAGAATTTTAAAGCTATTCTTTACACTCAGCGGTATGGGATGAACTTTATGCACCACAGGAACAGCAACTTTCTTTAGTTTAATTTTATGCTCAAACCCTTGACAGTCTCAATTTCCTTCTTAAACACATTGGGAAAATCGGACATCATTGTTTGTAGAACAACATCATGAACTATACTCATAGATAAGATGGGCAATTCTCCCAAAACTATAGGTGGATCACACCCTGGATACAAGTGAATACCTAGCTTGGCTAGCTCTATCCAATTCACAATGTTGTGTCCGTTTACTGCTACATTAGCTTTGGTCCAAATTTGTCTTCCCAGACATTCTTAAGCAGCTTGAAAATAGCCCACCAAATCTGTGTCCTGTTTCCCAAATGCTTTGGAGCTAATGTCTGTCTTAGATGGACCTGGGCATTCATTGGCCTGCACACCAGTGGCTAGCCTCCTTCCAGTGGTCCCAGAGGATCTAGCTAGGGGAGCGGGTATCAGATAGAGGTATCCTCACCTGCAGCGTCCCGCAAGGTTCTGCACTGTCTCCACTCCTCTTTAACATCAACCTTCAGCCCCTAGTGACAGCCCTTGCCCACATGGACTGCCACGTTTTTAACTATGCGGATGACACCCAACTCATTCTCCAGATTGACAACTCCAACTATGCCTAGGACGTGGCACAAAAAATTGTTAGATGCACAGTGAACTGGATGACCGTCAACTCACTGAAAATCAACCCGGAACGGAAGTACTTGTCATCCCCACAAAAGATAACCCCTGGAGCGACCGTTTCGGGCCTCAAGAACTGGGTGCCACCCCCACACCAGTGCATATTGTAAAAAGTACGGGCATAAAAATTGATTCAAAGCTCTCCATGGCCAACCAAGTTACCGCGGGGGTCTGAACCTGTGTAGGATTCATGAGACAATAACAAAAACTTGTCACCCTCCTTTCAACCAGCTCGCTGCGAATGATAGTATCAGCCACAATTGTATCCAGATTGGACTACGGCAATGCCCTTTACATAGGTCTCTCACAGTACTAGACTAATAAATTGCAGGTGGTACTGAATGACACAGCCAGACTGGTTTTCAGGCTGCCAAGACAGTTTCACGCCTCCCCCCTGCTGCGCAAACTACACTGGCTTCCAATCAAAAAGACAGCTAGATTTAAAGGCCTCTGTATCGCCCATAAGGCAATTCACGGCAAAGCCCTGGCCTACGTTAAAGAATGCCTAAAAAACGATGTTCCGGGCCGCACACTGCGATCTTCCGAGACCTGTCGCCTAGCCACTTAAGGCTAGAAAACCTTATCCAACGGGGGCCGAGCTTTCTCCAACCAGCTCCCCCAACTTTGGAATCAACTGCCTGATTACCTGCGCAAGGAACCAGCACTCCTTCCATTTTGGAAACAGCTTAAGACGCTTCTGTTTAAGGAGGCACTAGACACGGCCTAACTGGCCTACTATACGGCCATGCACCCATGACCCATGATGACCCCTGGTAACTCTCTCTCAGGTGCTTAGAGACCTGCCGGTGATTAGCTCTATATAAAAATCAGTTAACATTAACATTAACATAAGTTCCCTGAATCAGACCACATTTTTATAAAATGTGTCTGCCAGTATGCATTTTTATAAAAAGTGTCTAACCAGTGCATCGGAATCTGCCATCACAGTTACTTCCTTACCATTAATGGTCGCCTGACACACTGCCCCTTTGATTTTCCTTTCCTTCCCTCCAAAGTCAGGAGTATCAATTGTTGGACAGACATTAGTTTTTTTGTTCTATACACTCCTGCCCACCTCTATCCTCACTTAGACTAATACTGCTGATCTTTACCTTGTCAGTTCAATTTGGCAACCACTTGAAAAGGACCAGTTTTCTGACACCAGTTCAATTTCTTGCCCAGTGAAGGACAGGGAGTGGTGTTCCCAACGTGACCCCTCACACCATGCCTAAAACAAGTGTACTAATTCCCCTCAGGCTTAACATTTTTTAAATTCACTGTACACTTCATGCTCTCCTGTGAGACATAATTAACAGGGGATGAACTCTCCTGAAGGGATATGACTTGTGATGATACAATGGATCTCTCAATACTTTTAGCAATATCTATTGTTTCTATCAGAAAAGGGTTTCTGCATGTCATGGGTCTTTTTAGAGAAGCAATTGAAAACAAATTGGTCTCTAATGTATATGTCAACATTATTCTTAAATTTGCAGGATGAGGCCAACATCCTAAGTGCTGCAATGTAGTTTTCCACAGATTTGTCACTTGACTGTTTGCACTTGAAAACATTGTCTCTTTAAAAGAGTGCTACACTCCTTATCAAACTTCTTGCCAAGTCTCACTTTAGCCTCTAAGTACACATTCCTTGCTACTCATTCCTGAAATGGTGCCGGGACAACAGGTAAGGTGTCGAAAACCCTTTGCCCCGCCGTGCCCAAGCGATTTAAAAAGCAGCGCTATCTTACTGGGAGGGTTATAGTCACTAGCGTCAAATGCACCAAGATAGTTTTCAAAAATTCGGATCCAGTCCTTTCATTTGATATCTGATTTGTCTGATGTTTGAAGTAAGGTAGGGGGTTGCAGCCCCTAGTACAGTTGCCACTATATTACAAAACCTTCCACCTATCTGGGCAGCGAAGAATCATCAAGGAAGTTATGAGTGTTTGAAGTGCAAAATAATAATTGTCCCACACTGCTGGAAGCAAGGGGTGATAAACCTGTTACACAGACAGTAGAAGCCATGAGGCTGTGAAAAGGGGAAAATAGCACATAGTCACATACTAGACCCTGCGCACAAAAATTCTAAGCCCAATTCAAAATGGCTCCCAGGGCCACGTGCTGCGTTATGGGCCAATCCACCACTGCCTCCTGTGACCACACAGCATTATAGGGCGACTTCCAACCAACATATCTCGCATCAGCACAGAGTGAGCCTACCACCTTTGGGAAAAGACAACGGTCAGTCTGAGGTGCCGCTCCTTCCGCACTCCTTTTTAGGTTTCACCTGTCAAAAGCTGCGCAGCAGCGTTTCGCGCAGGCAAAATCTTATGAGAATAGTATGTGGGCTTTGTCCCGCCTCTGTCTTCCATTGGCTAGCTCCATAAATGGAGGCTAGCCATTGGAAGAGAGAGGCGTCCGTCATTGTGCGAGGCGATTCATGGGCGTTCCGGTGATTTTTTTCTCATCCTGCCCCTTTTAGCACGTCATTGAGGCGGTGGGCGGGTGATTATTTTTTTTTTCCACCGTGATGTTTTCGTCTTTTTCGAAGTGCCTTTAGCCGGAGTGGTTTGCGAGATTTAAGTTGCCAGGAAGTTGTTTTTATTTGCAATCAGGTAAGCAGCATTTTGTTGATAATTTTGTTTTCCCTTTGTACGTGTACCCCGTTTCATGTCGTCTCCCTGTTTGTTTTACGTTTTTGCGTGTTTTGTTGCTGTTCCACGGTATATTTTTACGTCTTTGTGTGTCTGGAATCCCGTTCCCGCCCCCCCTCCCGCAGTCCGTGAGCCCGTTCCCGCCCCACTCCCGCTGTCCGTGTGCCCGTCCCCCCCTTCCGCTGTCCGTGAGCCCGTCCCCCCTCCCGCTGATGCACCAGAGGCCTGTGGCTTAAGAGCGTTGAACTAAAACATGAAGAGGCAGCAAGGAGGTGGGGCTTCATCTCAGGGGCCCAGATGAACATACTGCGAGGGACACGCTAAGCCCCATGCAGCATCACCTCCCCATTCACACTGTGCAAGTGCGATTTGCAATTTGGAACCAGAATGGCCACGTTGAGAGCATGCCCCCCTCTCCTTGGAACTTGTAAGGCCAGCAATCAAAGTTGCGTGAAATAGAAAGCGGTGCCCTTCGGTCGATTCCTGTTCCATAACATCAGTTTTAGAACACGCCCCTTTGTTTGTGGCATTATACCCTTCACCTGTGGCAATGGGGGCACGTCCAAAATAGAGACCCAACCCAGACTTCTGCTGTCGCTTGTTTAAAAGCTCTCTGCTGGTTTTTTTACAACCAACTCAAGCCTTCCTTTATTTTGAATCAAGCCCCCCCCCCTCACCAGTGTTGTGTCTCGGCTCGCGCTCTGCTCCCGCCTCCCCCTCCTCCTCGCCCTGCTGGGCTACGGCGACGGTGAGTACCTGGGGTGCCTGAGTGCCTGTCCCACCCAGGGAGTCATAGTAGCAGGGGTAATGAGTGTGGCGGGTCCTTTTGAAGCGTATCCAATCTTTAGCTGTGCCTGTCCGGTTAATCTCCCGGAGCAAGCGCCCACCACACCATCTCCCATCTCACCGCTATGCAAGGGCTCGGGAGGGGCTTGGTGATAATGAATGAATGGATAAATCCCATCGGGTCCCACGGAATCGTTCATTATCAGACTGATGAGGTGCACGCCATTCCTTCATGGTAGTTGATTCTGTCAGCCTCAGGTACTGGAGCAGTGTTTAAAAACAATTCATTGTTGAGACCAAAGCTCTGTGGAAGTCACGGCATCTCTTCCCGTCCAGCCACCGTCTCAAACCATTCTTTGCAGGCCCGAGTCCAAAGCGAGCCAAGTTCAAACTGCATTTCCCAGAATGCACCGCCATGATAAATGAAACCACGGCTTGGACACATGCACAACTGCCCTGCCAGGCATGACCTTACACCTGTTAGAGTTAGTACATCTACTCGAGAGATTTGCCTCGCCCATTGAAAATATGCTTGTTAAAAATGTGATATCAAAGAACAGAAATGCACATTCCAAAGTTGCGCTAGTTCTTCCATCTGCCAGATAGGACTTGTAGTGCAGAGGTATGGGTTTTTAGTTAAATAAGTAACACTGATATGGGTGGGGAAATTAGAATTGGCATTTAAAATGCAATTGATCTTGCATTTGCAATATATTTTTTTAATATGGTAGCTGTGGGGGTGTAGGGTTAAATGCGCTAGTGTGTGGTATAAACAGTATGGGCTTTAAATGTGCAGTCTGGAGAGATTTTCTTTAGCGTCTAGATGCGCTGGAGTTGTTTGTAGTAAAAATAAACTGCAAACGCTTGCTGCAGGTGGTAAACAGCACAATTCTGTGGCTTAGCATTTGAAGGGGACATTTAGCACCTTGGCCGATTTTCATCCATTTACACCTTTTACCTAAAGCGGGCGCCAAGGTGGAGACAGACGATAGACAAAGGAAGAAGACGAACAAACTTTACTTTCGCCGTTGAAAATTAAGCAAGACATCACCATAGTCCTAAAGATCTATATCACGTTTACACCCGGCAGATGTGCAGTGTTTAGGCTGAAGATGCAGTTAATTAGTGCACTTCAAAGGACTGATGAATTTCTTCTAAGGCCAGGAGCATTTAAAATACACTAAAGAAGAATAGGCAGCCTGAGGCTTAAAATAAACGCAAAGATGCGCTGAAGAAGAAGAGGCAGCAAAGCAGGATGCTTCAAAAGTGGGGGCGTGGTCTGATGTGGCTGATTAGCTCCTTATTGTATAGATGCAGAAACAGCTAATAATGTACCAATTATCGAACAGAAGAGGTCTCTCACTCGAAACGTAGCATACTTATGAAACACAATGTGAGCATATTACCATAAACAATTACTGGTCATGGATGGTATTCCTTATAACAACATGCACTTTTAAAATAAAATAAGCATATGGGGATAGTTTCAAGTAAAGTCCAAATAAAGGCAACAGATTCCACTAGCAGGCTCACCGCTGTATTCACACGTGATGAACAGCTGCCTGTTCCAGGGTGGGCGTGGAGAAAATGCTTATTAAACTCCGGATTTCATCTTCTGATAAGAGACTGTGCACCTGTTTTAGACCCCAATGCTTCAGCACGAGTTGATGTCCTAAAGAATGCTGCAGTCGTAATATGACGTGCATAGTGTTGTTTGCCTGTGGTTTAAATTGTGAACTAGTAGTTAAAACTTCTTGCTGCTCCCTATAACTAGACATGGAATTGAGTTAGAAGGCATCATGCAGGTGTTAACAAAACCCTGGCCAAATACGTCAGTGTCACTGTATACTTTATCATTACTAACCGTTACATACTATACCCTCTGGTGTGTGTGTGTGTGTGTGTGGCTCTGGGTGTGTGTGTGTGTTTGGCTCTGGGTGTGTGTGTGTGGCTGGCTCTGGGTGTGTGTGTGTGGCTGGCTCTGGGTGTGTGTGTGTGTGGCTGGCTCTGGGTGTGTGTGTGTGGCTCTGGGTGTGTGTGTGTGGTAGTAATTGCTGTCTGCTGAGCTCGTCCGTAGGGTACAATAGGTCTCACATTTGCGAGAGATTAAGCTAATGGCAATGTAAATGACAATGCCATTTATTTATCTGTTTTCAAAACCAACACATAAATACAAATTTTGTCATGTACAATGCCAATAGCTCTAACTTTGCCAAAGACGAAACCATTGCATTGTAAATGCTTGTTTTAATGATGCATAGGGTGCTTTTGGCATGGCCACAGTCTTGTACTGCCTTCTCGTGCTAAGTTTCAAGACCTTGGAGAACCTCACTGCGTGGCTGTAAGACTCATGCTGCCTCGTTCGCTGGAGATGTAGACGATCATGAGCCATTAACAGCGGAGTACTAGGCTTATAATAAAACATCCCAAATAACATCTGCAGTGATCGCCGAAATTCATTTACAGTCAGACTAACCTACCACGAGACAATCTCCCATCTCGCAGTGACAGCAGGAAGCCAAAACCCAGCTGTTTAGATTGGTGGGTCTGCGGCAGTAGGGAAGACCCCATTCCTGGTACCAAATGTAGTAATGGTGGGAATAGCAAACAGGCGATTTCTTCATCAAACACCAGGAATCCAGTTTGTAGAGAAAAAGGTTGCATATTCTAATGACAGACCTACAACCCTTGAGGCTCAGCAACTCTCAGTCAACTGCCGTTGCCCCAGAATTCCAGAATCCACCATTGGCTCCAAAGAATGCAGAAATACATAATAGGGCAAAAGAGAATACATAACAATTCCATAAGTAATGTAAAGGGAGGTAACCATACCATAAGTAATGTAAAGAGAGATAATGGCAATACGTAGCTTGTGCATACCAGTTACTCAATACAACCGACTGCATACTACAGTTATCAATTTATTAACCAAAAATGATTGAATTGAATGTATTACCTAGGTTATGAGGCATAAGAAATTATATTAGAGAATGCCCAATGCACGCACATGCTGCTGATCAAAATGGTCCCCATCTTCAGCAATTACTTGGCGATCTTTGGGCCACTGGCATGAATGGAAACACACTTGCTTTGCTTTGCAAGATCTGGTACAATCATATCAATGCACAGAACATTATACCATATTACAAGTCTATCAGTTTGGTGCTGCCATTTTAGCTCTACAAATCAACGATCAGAATGATTTTCACATTCAGATTGATTTGCTCTGCACATAATTTGTAATCGACACTGTGAGAGCTTGCTAATCCAGTGGCCCATAGTGATGCAGTGCCAGGAACACCAAGTACACCGACCATCTATGTTGGGTCTGTGTGTTTCCTCCTGGATGAGCAGTGTCCTGCTTATATCCAAGCAAACCTTTTAGTAAAGCTTTTCCAAACTCTTTATGAAAAACTTTTCTGAGTTTGCCTTGTGAATCCTTTTTATGTTAGAAGTTATAACATTTTAATGTTAAAATATCCAGTTATGTATTGAATTCTTTGCCCTGGGAATTTGGACAATCACCCATAATGTTATTTCTTTCACAGGTTTCACAGCTCTTTTCTGTTAGTATGGTCTTGGACGAACTTCAGACTTTGATGCAGCCTTCTTTCACAGAGATCAGGAGATTTATATGTACTCTTTTCACAGCACAGATACTTGTGACAGTTGTACTCATTTGGTGATGTCTCTCTTACTTGTTACTCTACCATTGGTTGTAGTTCTCCAATTATTTTGGCTAATCTATGGCAATGCTTTTAATTCTCTTACATGATGATAGTTTGGTTGCAATATCTTCCTTAATGATAGGCTAGGGCTCCTTCCCCTGCCCCAGTACTAAGTTTACTTCGCAGAGTTTTCCCCTTACTCCTGTTATCCACTAGGAAAACTCTGACTCAAGCATTGGTCACTAGCCGTCTGGACTACTGCATTGCTCTGCTGATTTCGGCTAAGGAATCCTCCCTTAATAGATTGCAAGTGGTCCAGAACACAGCTGCTCGACTGGTGACCAATGCTCCCCCCAGAACAACCTCACTTCCTCTACTCCGCAAACTACTCTGGTTACCGATTCGGAAAAGGATACATTTCAAGATCTGCTGCATGGTATACAAAGCCCTGAATAACCTAGGACCCAACTATATCGCAGATAAATTGACCCGTTACAACCCTTCCAGGACCCTACGCTCTGGGTCCAAAGAATTTCTCTGTGTACCTCGCATAAAACAAACCTGGCTGTTGGGGGTGCATCCTTCTCCTTTGTTGCACCATCTCTCTGGAATCAAATCCCCGTACGCATTTGTCTTTCCCCCTGCTACTTATCTTTCAGAAGGCAATTAAAAACCTTGCTGTTCTAATTACTGGGCTTAGTTGTCTACAGCCGTCATAGCGCGGAGATGCCCCGGTCACGGTGATTCATGCGCTCTATAAATTACATAAATAAATGAAACCTCATAGGAGAAGGTTGAACTCCTGCACTTAAAGGCATCTTGGCCAGTTGTGGTTCTTTATGGAAATCTGTTTGAGCTGACAGCTGAGAACTGCGCTCAGTACTCACCTAATGCATCACTGAGATGGCCCAACAGCAAGGACAAGGGCTGAACATTTATTAGGAACACTCATATATAGCTAAATATCCAACTCCAGTTGTCTCTCGTTGTGCATCCTTCTTCTTAAGCACTTGTTAAATTTAAAATGTATTGCCATAATGGGGCTGGCTTGAGATATATGGCTGCCACAGTATTCCAAAAGTGAGGCGCCCAGTCTAGCCAGTGTAGTTGCCACATCACACGAACTGTCACCTGATCAGGCATCCCTGTGACTTTCATTTGAATACCCAAGCCTGCCTTCAAAGAGTGAAGAGGTTTGTTGAGGGTAAGATGACATTCTAAGAGCTTTTGAAGGTGGGATACACAAGTAACCTGAGTGTAAGCGAAGTCTACTCTTGAGAAAACCATTCTTGTGCATGAGTAACTGGGACTGGGTGCAAAACACAGGGTTAGGCATATAGGCATTACTTAGAATTAACTAATAAATCTGACTCCTCCCTGTAACCCCTCCACATACAATCGACATATAGCTCCTTCAGGCTACACTTGCAGCATTATTTCTCTCTAGCACACCAAGGGCCATGTTTATCATAATTTCACACAATGCAGCAAGACACCTTGCTGCAATGCATGAAAGGAAGAGGGCAGGAATGAGCCTTATTTAACATGATATACTCCTGTCCTCTCCTTGTGCTGGTGTACAATGTGCACTCTTGCGCCAATGTAAACACCCTTGCGCCATGGTGCAAGTTTGCTGCATTGTAGGCAAGATTGTTTTTGTGCAGGATGGGGCACCTTCCTGCACAAAAACAATCCTCACATGCATTTTCCTCTTTCTAAGTGTGCTGCAGAAGGAAGCACACTTAGAAAGAGGAACCAAGTATGAGAAATGAAGATATTTCTCCTTGTTATGCCTCCACTGGGAAGGCTTAGCATTTTGGCGCATTCCCAGGTTTACCTATTTTGGGAACTCTAGGAATGCGCTGAAATCGATGGGTGGATGCAATGGAACCCCTACGCTCCACCCATGGAACGCCTTTCCAGGGCACAGTAACGCAAGGATGTGACTTATTTTGGCTTGCATTACTCCAGATTTACTAAGCAGCGCAGAGCCATGCAAGGTGGCCTTCCATTGCTTGGTAAATATTACTTAGGGATTGTGTTGCCCTTGCGACACCCTGGATGCCTCAAAGGCAACACAACTCCTTGATACATATGGCTCCAGTGTTTAGGTAGAACCATCCAAAGCCCATAAGGATTTCAAAAACCTCTCCCCTCAACAGGATCCATAGGAAACTCATCCATTCAATAAATCTCACAATGCATTCATATGTGCTTTTTAGGCCTGTGTATCCAACTTGGGGCTCTTAGCTGCTCTAACTATTTGTCCCACTGCAGAGGGTCAGGGATTTTGGTAGCTCCAGTGGAATGCTTGAGGAGAAGTGTTCCTGGTTTTGCTCTGGGATTAACCTGTCACACTTTTAGGACAGTGATGGAGGTAATAATGTAGGTATGAGTGCCATTTTAACAGTTTTAATAATATGCAAATCCATGAATACACGTGTTTAAAGTAAGAGACTATGGGGCCGATTCACAAAGGTACTCTGAGCCAAAAGTCTAACTTTACGACTTCTGGTATTTACAGAAGTCACTTACAACTTTTGGTATCCACATAACTCATTTCCGACTCTTATCTTTATGTCCGCACTTAGGACGGTATCTCCGCACTCAGCTCGGAATTTCCGTACTCAGAGTGGAATTTCCGCACCTGGGCCGAAAATTCAACACTCGAGCCGGAATCTCCGCATCCAGGCCGGAAGCTCCGGAAACGGAACTGAGCCCTTCCATTCATACAGGAAATAACATACAGGAAGTGGTAGGCTGGAAATACATCACAGGAAGTTGCTGACAGCCATTTTCCTCCATCACAGATCAGATCCTCTGCCATTCTGTTCTGTAGTGGAGAACCCTAAAATTGCACAATAAGAGAACATCAGAGACATGAAACAAAAGGGAAACGTCCTAAACAACAAACTTTGAATAACAAATGACCTGAACCACGAATCCCGAACAACGACCAATCATTTACCCACGACCTCCTTTACAACGACTTACATAAACCACGAAACCACGTCTGCAGCCCCTCTGACATGAATCATTCGGCAATAGGCATGCAGGCTCTGACAATTCCTTCCAGCTTGGCAGCACGTTGGGGGCATAGCATCGCAGGGAATGCTCTGGCTTTGGTGCTGGTGGTTTGGCGACAGTATTAAAGATGCACTGTGTGCTCCCTAATTTCTGTCACTGGTTCATTAATACCGCATTCTGTTCCCCTAACCTCCTAAGCTGGGGTAATATTAATGCACCAACACTCTCCCTCCTGACCGCGGTAAAAAAATTGCCTGTGGCTCTCTCCCTCCTCAGCATGCTCTGTTTGGACAACTTATTCCCTTCGCCTCCCTAAAAACCCCCCACTCTCCCCCCACGCCAGGGTCCCCTACACCAGCCCCCGGTCTCTCTGCCCCTCCCCACACACGCAGAGACACCCTAAGACCCTCAGATGTCTACTCCTCAGACAGTCTTTCATCTCAACTTCTACCGCTCCTCAATGAGCACCCTCCAACCTGCCTTTCAATGCTTCCCCACCCCTCCTAGACCCGGGCACCAGGCTGGCTTCAGAGAGTGGAGGAGCAGCTGAGACAGGTTAGTACGGGAGCGCATGCAATATACCCCTCCCCAGTAGTGTGTAGTGTGGGCCCAGGGGTCATGTGGAGACAGCCTGCACCTCTCAATTTTCCTGATCACCACACTTTTGTCCGTTCCCCACTATTGCCCCACATTTGACCACTCCCCTTAGCTTTTTGATAACCGCCCTCCCTCGTCTGCATGGTTTTGCCCCCTCGCCAGCCCACTGTTTCGGAACTGGGGAAAGTGATGAACAAAGTATTGTGGCAGTGAGAGAGATGTTATTGGCAGTGAAGTATAGGGCAGCGGAATAAGGGGCAGTGAATATAGTTAGAAGGGGGAAGAGAATTTGGTGTCTCTGAATGTGAGTGAGAGAGAACCTGAGGTAGGGAGGGAGTGATTTGCCCCGAATGAGGCTGTTTGCACCGAATATTGAAGGATGCATTGGGTAGGTCATGTATGACTCGTGACATCAACGAGGAGGGGTCAGATATCGGGGCACCGGATATCGGCTGTGAATAGTTGGTATCGGGTTATTGAATCGGCTGGGTGTCGTAAAGTGAACAATTAGGTGTTTCCGACAGAACACTGGGGCTTTTTGGACTCTTACAGACGAGTTTCTTGATAGGGTTTTTGGGGCAGTGAATAAGCAGGCTCTAAGGCAGTGAATGGAGCGTATGGAAAGGAAGGTGTTATCTAGGACAGTGACTGAGGGTTTTCCTTAGAATGTTAAAAACATGCAGATTAAAAAGAACATAGTGGTGAAAATGGGTAAAGAGCAATTTAAATATAGTTTGTGGTTTAGGAACTCGTTGTAAACAATGTAGTTATTTGTCATTGCTCATTGTTTAGCCTTCGTGGTTAAGGAATTTGTGGTTTAGGCAGTAGTTGTTCAATCGTACATCCCAAAAAAAAGCTAGACCAGATCATTAAATAATGTTTGGACTGGGACAAGGGGGTGGGCAGGCACAACATCACTTCTTAGGAGAGTTTGCTCTGTTGCATTATGGTACCTGTAATCCACAATTTGTGCTCAACTCAAGAGTCGAATGTTGTGTTATAGTAAATTCGGGGGAAGCAGTGCTGTGTATCCCAAACACAAGGGGCCTGATTCACTAAGATCATCACTCACGTTGGGGACCCTCAGATGTGGTAGAGTCAAATCTGTTGGGAACAAATACTCCACAATGCAATTATTAGGCCCCTTTGTGATTCAGCACCCATTCTCAGAAGATCCTGGGATGTCTCTCACATAAACATCTAAACATGACCTGATGCATAGCCAATCTTTGACTCATGTTAACAGCTGTGGTTTACATACATTTAGAGTGGCTTGCAAAGTAGTTTCAGGATTGAATTATTGGACTGAGTCATAATTATCCAACTTTCATAATTGACAATAGACTGCAAACCACATTTTGTCCATAACACAACAGGTTGCTCAGAGGAAAAAAAGTGTCAACCAGCTGATCACGGACTTGCATACCCTGACCTCTGTTATGTGCAATGGCCTGGTTGCCCAGTTTCAGACCTAGCTGAGGCACACAAGGTATGTGTAAGCCATGACTTAAAGCTATGTTGTGCAAAACACAACATGCTAATGTGATCTTGCACACTACTTGAGGGGAGTACATCAGCACACCCTCAGTATGGTCAGACATCTAAATCAAGACTTCTGAAGAACAAAAATGCGCTCTATGATGACTCGAGTTTGTATGTGTGCCCTATTGCTCCTACATTGAGGTACAGTGGTTGCACATCTGTATGGTGTGAGTATTTTAGGGGAGAGTTCAGACCCAGAATCACCTGAGGAAGGAAAATGGGGCAATAGCTAACATTCCCCTCTTAAATTTGCACAGAACATGATCTATACTTTGGTACATGCAGTGTATTTTGAGGCCGTGTATGTGGCATGATGATTCTTATTGTACAATGGTTGTTAATGTGAGATGGCATTCATACATTTCATTTAGACAAATCCCACATGTTTTGTGCTTGGTACTTACCCAGTAGCCACATATTGCCAAATTATCCTGCAGCCATCCGCCGGCAAGAGGTGACATGCGGAAAACAAAGCTGTCATGGGTGCTGCCTGTAAGCACTGCATGCACATCAATAAATTTACACCACTGGCATCACAGTCAGCCTGCACATTGATGGAATGACATCTTCTGTTACTGAAGATGTGTGCAATGCGGTGGGGTGGCTGCAGAGCCAAATGGGTACAATCAGTGGCCCCCAGCACATGTGGGAAGCGGGAAATGAGATAGAAATCCCTAGCTGCCCTTTGTCTCCTGTCCAGTGTATGAGGCATTCATATGTGGAGGTGTGCTCTTGTATTGATGCAGCTCAGTACCTGATGCAAGCACCATGACTGGCTTGCCTGAGGGATGCCCACAAGGTCACTGAAGGTCCTTTAGAATTACCCCATGGCGAAGAAATGAGATAGGATGGGATAGCATGGGAGCGACAGGTCACAGAGTCAAGTTCCTGCTCCCACTCACATACCATCTCCAAGATGACATCTGGAGGGAAACAGTATCTGGCCTTGACATCTTGGCTGGCCATCCCAAATAGGTTAATCCTTTGTCTGAATATCCTTTCTTCTCTCCTCCTCCTCCTCCTTAAGTCTTCTTGCCACATGGCAAGGGGCAGACCAACAAAGACATTCAGTTACATGTTGGAAGATTTGTGTATGTCAGTTCTGATTTTATATGTGTTGCAGGGCTGGGATTATCATAACCAACAATGGTTCTGTCGGGTGCAGCTATTTCAAACAATGTATACATTGAATCAACTGATGGCGCAGAAACACAAAATCCAACTACAAAGTAGCAGGGGGTCAGTGAAAACAAAGGAAACTCCTGTGTGTGTCTGTCATACAATGATTTATACTGCATGGAGTGAGCAGCAAAATCAGTCCAAGGGTACTCTCTATGCAAAGAGAGAAATTCCCATCAGGAAACCAACCTGTACTGCCCTACATCATTTGGGAAGCCTTCTGGCTGCAGGTAGAAGTTTGTACCCTTAGAAAGATCTGGCCTTGTCCTGCCAAATCTATCTATTCTGTCCCAATGGTAGTGAATTGTAAATTCGGTATCTGGAGGTACCTGAATAGCAGTGCTTGAAAAATGTAAATCAAATGTGATGAAAGTGAGATATATAAAATTGAGTAATAAGGAGGAAAAATTCTTTAATAGGAGCCTCCCTAGTCCCAAGGCTAAAAATCAGTGCAAAGTAGTATTAACAAATATATATTCACATTGATGGAAAAGTATTAACTAGTGTTGTCTCCATGTGATTGTATACTGTCTCTAAGTGGGTGGGTACCTTGATTGTAGTCGAAGGATTGCCCTCTTAGTGTAATGATAATCAGTCAGGCCATAATGTCTGTAAGACAACACTAGTTAATACTCTTCCATCAATGTGAAGGAATGCGGTTTTAATCTGAGAAGAGGTTAGGCGGATTAACATGTTCTCGCCCACTTATTGCTCTCTCCATTAAAATCATGGATACATCCTCTTTAACACCAAGTGGACAATTTGTCCGCGATATTGGTTTCACTATTGCCAATTATGATCTCATCTTTTGACCGGGTCAAAATAAGGGCCATGATACTGTTCGGCATGAGCCACATCATACAGCGCTATCATCGATGTGTCGTTATAGATTTATGATAATGCAAATTCGAACGACCATCGGGCCGTACGAACTACAATTCCCTTTCCTTCAAGGGGCGCGATTATTACACGCCTTGTCGCACAAGCATGGGCCAATCCGCTATAATTCTACAACGGACATGCATATGAACTTTCACCAAGTCCTATGGACTACAATTCCCTGCTCACAGAGGCGCTACCAGATGACGTCAGCGCTTTCACGCATGGGGCGAGTCCCACAACACGTTATAATCAGCGCTACCTGTCCGGTCGGTACCTCACCACTGAAAGCCCAGAAGGACGTCCAGGGGTACCGACGGACAGGTAAGCGTTTTGTGAGCTGTCATACGTTAGAGGGGTAGAACAATGCGTCTAGCGTTATACATGCAGCTTTCACATTTGATAATTGATTACAAAACGATGTTCGGAAGAGCCAACACCGTATTCCAGACGCGAGGCTCGTACCCGGTATGAATGGTCTTTTCAAACTCCCCATAGGCCAGGATAGCTCAACAAAACATCGAGATTCGAGAACTGGCATGAGTGGGTGACGCTCGATTTACCAACAATAGCGGTTCCACTTTATACATACGCGACGTGGCTCACATGGACAGAGAGTCCCTCACTAAACCCTAATATCCCTATACGGGCCTATAAGGGACAAGATGTGAGCACGCCAGATTTACAATAACCAAATGGATTTAGCCTACCCATTGTGGTCTTTTCTAAGACTCCGATTAGTAATACTGACTATGTAGCCTTAAGGTGTTTCCTTTGACTTTGTCTTTTTGTTTTTTGTTTTCCTAAACAGAGCGGTGCTCCGTTTTACCTGCGCTGTGGCCAGGTGAGGTGGGGCTACATTGTCCTAAAGAATAGGTGAGTGGCCATTCATGTTAATTAATATACCTTACAGAGAGTGGTATCATGTTACACTAGTTCATATTAACATGATATCCCAGAGACAGGCAATCCTGACCTTTAATAAACCAAATTGGCAGGAAGTTTCGTAATTAGAAGATGTCACTAATATCATTACACACTTCTTTTCTCCTTTTGTGTTTTTGTCTGTCTATTACCTCGCACTCCTGGATAAAAATTGGATCATGGAAACAGGAGAATCACAGGTGACAATAATATCGCTATTTTACTTATATTATTTCATATAATTTCTCAGGATATTAGCAGTAGCATGTATGGTCCTGATGAAGCAGTAGGAGACCAGTGGGCCCCGATAGACTGCAGAAACATGTCGACCACATTACCACTCTAATAGTTATTTGTTAATACTAGTTTGCACTGATTTTTAGCCTTGGGACTAGGGAGGCTCCTATTAAAGAATTTCTCCTCCTTATTACTCAATTTTATATATCTCACTTTCATCACATTTGATTTACATTTTTCAAGCACTACTATTCAGGTGCCTCCAGATACCGAATTTACAATTCACTACCATTGGGACATAATAGATAGATTTGGCAGGACAAGGCAAGATCTTTCTACGGGTATGCACTTCTACCTGCAGCCAGAAGGCTTCCCAAATGATGTAGGGTGGTACAGGTTGGTTTCCTGATGGGAATTTCTCTCTTTGCATAGAGAGTACCCTTGGACTGATTTCGCTGCTCACTCCATGCAGTATAAATCATTGTATGACAGACACACACAGGAGTTTCCTTTGTTTTCACTGACCCCTTGCTACTTTGTAGTTGGTTATTGTATATGCATAAGGGTAGTAGCATTTTTGGGTCGTTAAATATTCCCTTGGACTCCAAACCCCCTCTTTGTTGTATTGCAGAAACACAAAAACCACATTCAGCATTCATTTAAGATTAAGAAGGAATGATTTGCTTAGATTAAAAATTTCAAACGAAGAATTTCATTCAATGTAAAAATTACCATAAGAAAAAGGCTGTCTAATAATACAATCAATGAAATGGCACAAGTGACAAAGTGAATAAAGTGCATAAGTGACAGAGTCAGTGTATTTTACAAGTAACATTAGAAGAGGGGATCAAAGCACAAATTCCGGCACTGATCAAACGCCCCCTATAGATCCTGAGCAACAAAAACGAAGGTGCTCATAGCTTGAGACACAATCCCCTATGTCCCATAAAGAATAAGAGAAAGAAATCCCTTTATCTCTTCAAGTTAAATACACAAAAAATAGCTCCGCACCCTTCTAGTGAATCAAATATAAGTATGCTTCTAAATATCAATCCTTATACATTGCTTTATAGAGATTCAAAGATGCACGTCTAGTTTCCCAAAGTGAAGTCAGGCACAGGCTCTTGAAGTTTAAAACGTAATCTTTATTCAATTTTCTTGTCAGTGAAATAGCTAACGCGTTTCGTCAGTTACCGGACTTCTTCAGGGCTATAATAATACACAAAACAAATATTTACAATTATGTTGACAAACAATTAAAACATTAAAAAACCAGATAATTTGAAATACGTCTATACATTTAAACTTCTAGCACACATATATTCACTTCAAGAAAACTTTTTTTCTTCTCCTTATGTCGTGGCTTCAAAATTTATGGCAAAGACCTAATTTCTATAATAAGATACAAATAATTCTGGAGATCTCTAAATCTTAGTATATCACAACCTCATATCAATTTTATATAATTATGCCTGGAACATGAAACCAAATATGCATTAATTATAAAGAAAAATGACCAAAGCACAGATGATTTGTATATAATAACATGCCATACAAGTTTATAGTAGTCCTAAATGCATGGACCAGTTGTCAATCAATAGAGCCCAGTTGGTCTGTAAACAAAGTGAGATACATATTTACATGCTCATCAGATTTATCATATCCATTATCGGATCACGCTAGACATTATACTACAAACAGTTCATATTCATATATTATTATGCTACATTCTTAAGTAAAACAGTGTGTATCACACAGATAGTATGTTCCTCCTCCTAGGTTAGCAAAATTTTAACAAGAATTCAACTAACCCAATTTCTGGACTAATTTTGTTAAATTTTGAAGTTTGGCAGCCTCTATGGTGTAAAACTCTGCATGTTCTCAAAACATCAATTTTATAGATTTATACTATGACTCAAAAAACAAAAATTTCACTCGACTAAGGCCATTATTGTAGATGGTTTTGTATCTAATGTCCAATATTTATTAGGACCTCACACTTACTTTAAAAATTGCCTACTGATTCCATTGGCAATATAGAGAAGGTGATAGCTTTAAAAAACACAGGAAAGGTATATCCTAACAAATATTAGCACATACCCAATATAAATTTATCTAAAAAATGATTCAAATGTCCAAAGATCAGACAATAGTTGTTCAATAGTATGATATAGTGTGGCCCCTGATGTGTTAACACAGGACTACTCAGTCCAAGCTCACTAAATATTGTAAATATATTGTAAAAAACTATACACAACTCAATTAAGTAACATTTTCTCGATACACTATAATATTGTTCAAGAAAGTTGAACAGTATCTAGACCTACCACCTAACATGATGTTCCCCGAGCGGTTTCAAGTTTGTCCCCATCTTGTTTAAACTCCAAAGCACAAATTGTGGCCCCATCTTTAAACGAGGGAACATTTACACAGTCGATAGGTATATACAAAAGACACGCATATACAACAGTCTCTCTCACACCTGATGGTATGATGTCAAGAAAAACGTGAATGCAGTTTTTTTTAAATCGTGCATTCACAGATACATGCAAAGAAATACGTGCTGGGGTTATATGGTATTTTTTGATCATAAAACGCTATTCAAAATGCCGATACCCAAATAGCCAAGAAAATATAGCTCGACCGAATCGATACAAGCAAAAAATAATAATAGTAGCATAGAGCTAAAGAAGGTATTCATTCTCAATTTCTTCAGGACGGACAATCCCTCACACTCCTATGCTCAAAGAAACAGTAAAAAGGGAGGCCATCTTAAAAGCATCGGAACAAGATTATTTCATGCATTATAGCCTAGCGAAGTTAATCAAAGCCACTTTTATCTTCAAATAGAGTGACCACCGAACACACGCTTACAAATATTTAAAAAGGTCCTTTTGCTAAAATCTTTTACAACGCGAACGTTACAGTCGAACCGTCACTATAGAAAAAACCTACGGCAGCAGTTCGCGTATCCTCGTTTATGTGGTCATCTGATTAAGGCAGTTTCAGAAAGCTCCGAAAACTTCCTTCTTTTATATATCAAGACAATTGGTTAATTCACTAATTAGTATCCAATTAATTAATTACATATTCCAACGTCGCATTGTAGATGACTTAGGTCTAAGTTAGAATCAACGCCACCTTGAAGTGGAACGAAATTACCAACATCATTATATTCAAAACGTAAGTTGATGTATTTACCATTGAGCAAGCAATCATATATTGCATGCTCCATATGCGCCCAGGCGTAAAGATATACAAGTAAATCAACCAGTTGTGGAGGGTCGCAAAAAGCTGTGTCTGACTACAATCTGTGAAACAAACATAGCGCCTCTAGTTTTAAAAGGTCCCAGCATCGCATTGCCTCAAAGATGTCAATGAATACGGTGGCCATCTCGATAGTGGCATAAATTATTTCTCGAATACACTATAGTCTATCTGAAAAGATAGTCGAAAATGCAACATACAGAGACCAAAAGGTATAACACCCTGTGCCCTCGTACAAACATCAATATATTCCATGACCAAATTATATAGAATTACGATCCGCTATCCATGGATCACCGCACCAATAACTTTCCGCAATAGTTTGCGGTACATTCAAAACTCTCATATCTGCCAAAAAAAGAAAGGAGAAGGCAGCTGGGTGGTGATAGCAGCATGAGCAGACAGGAAGAAATACCGCCCCATACTATCTTACAAATGTTAACATGATCTATTGCCATATCGTATATGGTCACGATCCATTGTTCATGGATCACCGCAGCAATAGCCTACTGGGATAATTTGGGGTTTGTTGAGACTCCCATATCTGTCAATGGGCAAATAGTCTTGACTAAACCAACAATGTTTCACACATTTTAGAAAGGAAGGCAACTATATGGTAAACGTGCACATCAAACATATTTCAAAACAGCCCAGGTATAAACTTAAAAACAACTTTACAGCACATGCATGGCAGTAAGCCTAGCCATACGAACAAAAATGACTAATCAATCAGAATTCCCAAGACCAGTATTACAGACATACACTTCAACAGAGTTGCTAAAAAAAACAGATATGTCCACCTTATAGAGTGCCCATCATCATGTGTAACCAAGCACTAATGATAGGTTCTACAACAAATTATGAAATTCATTGTTAATGTTTGGCCCAAAGGTTACAGATCTTAGCTTTACATGCAAGTGACATAAAAAACGAATGACATATATATACAAATGAAAATTTGAAAAAATATGTCCAATTTCATAATATATTACAAGTGTCTCCAGTTCAAGAATTGATCCACATTAATTTGAAAACAAAGAGACCAATTGGGGATTAGACATTCTACAACCATCGACGTTTCGGCCCTAACAGTAGCAATATTATGGATTTGCCAATGCAGGTCTTCTTCAGGACAAAATGGTAATCAGACAGCCTGCAAGAAAAGATTTCAGGATGAAGTGGTGTGTAATGCACTCATCACTGGAAAATAGGGTAATACATTTGACAAAATTAGCTCCCCGATTCTGGAAGTTGAATCGATGCCAAAGATAAAGTTTTGAAGGGTTAAACTGAAATGATGTCGGCCGGAACTGGTGGATGAAATAACCTAAAGAAATTAACGGTTCTATCTCAAGCAAGGGTAAATGCCCATGGCGGAGAAGGGGGTTCATACCTGAATTTAGATGGAACTCTCTCTGAAGTTGATGCAATAAATTATCAATTGTGGTAGATGAAAACTGTAACTCATAAAGTGCCCGTAGCTCAAATACAACTCAAATACAACTTTCTTTGGTCAGAATCAGAAACAAATCTCAATTTGTTTAATTACTATAAACAAAAATAAATAAATGTAAAGTGATCTTGCTTAGAAATTGTGTAACAATAAGTTTCTTAAATTGACTCAGGGTCGTGTAAGCCCAGACATACCTTAGGGTTAGTGAACTTGTATCTGCTCGCTGTTGTCTTTTAACCCTATTTGCAATCCACTGTGTTACTAGTGAAACGTTAGCCTCATGGAGTGGCTGTGGGTGAGACAAGAAACAGAGGAAGGAAACCTCAGTATTCATTTAAAAGAATGTGACAAGAGGGGTGGATAACTTTGGCCTAGTGGCCGTCCAAGTAGAATTACCTCATTCGTAGCAGCTGGACGGCAGGATTCTGTGCTCTACTAGCGCCATCTCAAAGGCACTCATTTAAGTTGTGAACGGTACATCAATGCGACGCCTGTGACTGACGTGCACTTTGAACCAATATATCGATCACTAGGAACACAGTGGATTGCCATAGGATTAAAAGACAACAGCGCTCGAATTTTGGCTAATATAGGTCTAGCCACAAGGCATACTGAATACTTCAGAATTAACAATTCAAGTGAAAGCAAGCTTTTTTAGAAGTGAAAGGTAGAAACTGAAAGGATGTGTTATAAGATTTTTTGAAAGAATAACAAGTCTGGGTTGTTTAAGTTCCTTATGCAAGTGTCTCCAATATCTTGCAGATTGACAGATGAAAATCTGGCTCCGCAGTTTGGATTTCTTGGGTTTTCGCATGTAGGGAGTATGGGTAATTTACTTTCTTCTCCTCTGTTTCATACTTTTACATTCATATAATTGTGTAGGCCAAGATATTTGATGTACTTTCTGATACTTGCTTAACATACATTTTAGAGGCTTCAGTAAGAACATACAAAAAAAGAGTGGAAACGATACTTGCATTTATGGCATATGTAGAACCTACCGACATAGAAGCATAAGGCAAAGAAATAGTCAAGGCCAGTGGTATGCTTTGAGTAACACCCCAAGTAATGCAAGATGCTTGAATACTCTACTATGAATACACATGAGAGGGGTACATAGGGCAGTCTGCCAGATCTACGCCAGCCAAGTGCCCCAAATCTTCTCAGGTTATTGTATACACTCAATGCTGAATTTGTAAAATAATAAGTGCCAAGGCCCAAAGCTCTGTCCAGAAGCCTTGGCTTGCGCTATTAAATGTTGGCACACTGGCTACCAAGGCTGCTTAGTGTTGAAGCCACTTATGGTCTCTTTAATTGACTAGCAGATGCTCTATGCTCCTTTTCTCACTCCTACAGGTTCCTGCTTTCTCCCACTGTGACGTTTTTTCCGTTTTTCTCATTCTCCTTCTTTACCCATTGTGTTTCTCATTAAATGTCTAATGAGGGCAAATAGGTGCCTGTGCCCAAAAAGGAGTGCCTGTGGCCCCCACCGACAACCGTTGTCTCAAATTAAGCACTGTATACAACCTTGAGATTCATGTAAGGTTTTTTGAAGAGCATACTTCTGTTCATTCCTCAGAGCCACCAATTCAGTGTCATTGGGGCTGCAGCTTCCGATGAGCAAGTAGAGATAAATCAACATGCCCATCATATCCAAACCCAGTCACATTGGCATTTATAGCACACAAGTGATCCTATAATTCCAAATTAAAGTGACAACTTTGCAAAAAAGGAGTGCGAAATATAGTAGGATAATTTTCTAAGGAACACACAAACTTTGGGAGTGAGATCACCTTAACTTTAGCAACAAGTCATCGAGAGATAGGGCAGCGGTGACTAGGAAGCATGGCTGGGTTATAGGGAGTCCAGCATCTCGGACATATTACCAGTCCAGCACTGTGCTGCTGTTGTGGCCACAATACTCCTAAGTACCTCAACAGTTCAAATATCCCAGTCTTCTGGGAGATCCAGATCACATTAATCATCCCAGCGCTGACTATGAAAAATGACAAAACTAGACAAATGAAACCCCAATCCTGACAGATTTGCAAACTGGTCTGTCAGAACTAGAGTAACTAACTTGCTCTGTGAAGGGCCAAGGGAATTCAGGAGAAAGGGTTTAACACACACACACAAGGGAGCACCTGAACATGTAAAAGGAGATGGACAAGGCCAGAGAAGTAGGCTGGAGAGGAGTGGACTCTAAAGACTAGTCTAGAACTAGAGTAATGCATGTAGAAGACAAAACTAGAAAGCCAAAACATATATAATAAAATTAACAAATGGAAAGCAATAGGAAAATACTAAAAGAACAATAAACAAACAAGCATAAATGACACTATGCTCTGTGAAAAACGATCTATGTAACAGAAAATGATCGAACAATAAGGCATGTAGCAGTAAATCTCAAATAGTCTTAGAAGACACCTAGCATATCTTATGGAAGAAGATCACTGAGTTATTCTCTGTGCAAGGACACCAAGCCTCGGAACTCACTGGCTTTCTTTGGTACCAATAAATAAGATTTCCACATAAAAACAAAAAGAATACAAGTGGAATGGAGCAAGAAGATCTAACTATATACCAGGGCTCAGGAAAAAGCAGAAGTGGATTCTAAGAAACAAAAACAGGACTGGAAATACGCAAGTCAAGGAACACTGAAATACAGGAAGCATAAACTGCACACAAACAAGGAAGCAGACTGGAGGTATGGGCACAGAACTAGGAAGACTGGAGAGCAGTTGTAACAACAAGGGCAGGAACAGAAAACATAAAGAATCAATCCAGATAATGGGGAAAACAAGTACTAAAGAGTGCTTACGACACAGATAAACTATGAGCAAGCTGTAAATCAATGCAGCAAGATGTTAGAAGCCAATGAATTAGCAATGACTTTTAGCTCAGTAGCCAACACACTGTTGCCATCAATTCCCTCAAGTGCATTCTTACTCAGTTTATCACAACTGCCAACCTGTGTAGTAACATCTTTGAGATGCCACCCATAAACCTCTAGCATTATCTGTAAGGTGCACTTTCAATGAGACCCACATAAGTTCTAAAGCTTGCTGTAGCTAGATTCAAGGTCAAACAGCCATGTCTCTAGCTTCCTACCTATGTTTCTTGAGCCTCAAGATATTGCCCACTTCCAGACCTCCGAAGACTGCCTTAACTGCCTCCCACAAGACAGCAAAAGAGCTGACTGATCCTGCCCTGGAAATAGAGCTGACCTCTTCCTTTCGATAACCACTGAAGGTTCATTCAGTCAGTCACCTAGCATTAGTTATTCCCTTGTCTCTGTCACACCCATGTGCATGCCCCAGTGTGATCTCTATTGGATAATGGTCCAAAATGTCCATGAATGAATGCAGGCTTGGTACAAAAATAGTAAAGTCAAGCAATGGTTCTTGGAGCTCATGAGAAAAAGTTATACACATGTATGGTGAGTGATGAATGTGTCGAACATCTGCTAGTCCAGGCGCAGGAAGCAGATATTTGAACTGGAGATGTGCCTGTGGTTAGCATGGAATGGGGCGGTGTCTATCAAGGACCGAGGCAATTAACTCATTGAAATTGCCTCCAAGAATCAGTACAGCAGGCAAGGCTTGCAACAAACCTGTACCTAACAGTGTCATACATGAAGCTGATGAGGGAGGAATATTAGTATTGTGGCATATCAAATTAAAGCTCATTCAGAGGGATTCAGAGGATAGGAGATATCTTCCATCGGTGTCTCAACAGGTGTCTCAAGATCAAGCTTATTCGTGTACCTTCTCTAAAGTCGGATGAGGTCAGATTGACTTTTTTGTTTTTTTTAATGAAGTGACCCAGTCTTCTATAAGTCGGAGGTGTTTGGTAGTCACTGACTACCTGGCCGTCACCATAACTAGTAACTTTGTGCATGATGTGTTATGTGGAAGAACCAATTTCAAAACAAATAATTTAGAGCGACCTACAAATGTCAAGCGCAAACTGTGGGAAACCTTTTGCTTGCACTCTGACCTGCTGAGAGTGACTTATTTGTTACAGAGAGAGCTACATTACGAAACCCCCTTGTGAAACCTGTATGGAAAACTGTTGAAAATCCATACCTGCCCTCTCTGTGTTGATGTGTTTCTTGGTGGAACAAAATTCCAGGGGAATGTTGCTTGGCTACCTTCAACACTATCCCTCTTTTAATCTTGGAGTTTAACCAGTTGATATTCCAAGACAAGTCTAGCAGAAGCATGTAGAAAATGTCTTATGACTGATATAAAATTGGAGCCACTTGCAATGAAAATTAGTCTAACCTTTTCAGAAGGAGGAGAGGAAAAGGACAGTGCCTCTAAATAAGGGAGGAAAGAAGGGCACCCCCTGCCCCAGGGCCATGCTCACTCAAAGACCATGAAATAAAAACAAGTTCAGGCCCGGGCACCACTGTTAAAGAAGGATCCAAGTCAAAGTAATTGCCAGGCTGGGCAAGCCAGAGGATGCTGATGCATTACATCTCAGGAGGCACCCAAACCAAGGGAATGATTTGGATGAAGAAATGGACACATCCTGAGCAACTGAACCTCAATCAATGTACCCCTGCTGCTCCCCAGGACAGACACAGCAGATCAAGGGTGTGGATGATCAGGCCAGGATTAGAGAGAACAGTGCAAGTTGTAAAGGAATTCACTGGACAAATGGTAGTACAGGACATACAGCACCATGAGTGCTTGTTGCAGTTTGCCGGCAGGAACAATGCGCCTCCAAGGTGTCCGCTAATTAAACCAGAAAAGATGCAGGACCCAGGAGTTCATAAGCAACACAAGCAGATACTGCTCTACAAGGCACTCCCCCACCCACTTAGTTTACAAATTAAGGATCTGGAAAAGACATTTACAATTTAAGCCTCACAATGGTGAATGGTGGCCTGCATGGATTGAGGGGGGTGAGACGGGGGGGGGGGGCGGGGTGGACAAGCTGGTGTAAAAAAAGCAAAAAAAACATACCTTATCGCCACATCTCTCCATCTCTCCTCCACGTCGGGCCAAAACAAGAAGCACCAAAGCTCTCCTAAGCTAATCACAATGCTGCAATGCAGCGTTGTGAGTGATCTAGGCGCAGTGGGACGGCGCTAGGACAGGCAGTGGGAGCCTGGGCATGTTCTCCGCCCAGGCTATAAAAAAAAGCTGGGTGGAGAGCATGCAAAGTGTGCATGACTGTTTAGCCGGCCCTACACGACCGGCCAAACAGTCATGCATACTTACAGGGTGCCACCCCTCCCCCCTGCTCCTCTGTCATCAGAGCTGCCCCACCCTGCCCGCTAAGCTGCAGCAGTAGGAAAAAATAAAATGATAAAACCTTGAGTTATTATCATTTTATTTTTCCTTTATTTCATTGCTGCAAAGTAGTGGGGGGCGCTCATCTGCCTTAGCGGAGGAGCCTCCTCTGAAGCCTCATGGAGAGACAGTGCTGTTCCCTCAATCACATGACTGTTGTTCAAGTGCTGAAATCAGGATTTGAACTCGGGTCTTCTGGTGGGAGCATTCTTAAACTGTGCTCCCTCTTTTTCCATATGCTTTATAAAACTGTGCAAAAGACAGCTAACCCCTGCCTACCATTGCATTCTTACCTATACATTTTTATCAGATTTGGTTTTAGCCATCATCTTCTCATTCGACTATAATTGACGCAAAGAAATTAAGGACTGGCAAAAACAGATAGGTTTGACTTTTGTATAGTACATGCATTCAGATGCACAAGCATTTGGACACACATCGATCATGTGTACATACATAGCACGCTAACACACCTGCTGACGTACAGGCATCCATGCACACAGGTCAGCAAACAGATTCATACATGTAAAAACGACAAACAGGCATAGACAAATCTCTGCAGAGAGAGGCATAGGATGATATGCATAAAGGAGCACACAGCCCAGGTGATGTACACCTAACGAGGTAAGGATGCACCTCAGTGCAGTGCAATACTGATTGATACACCTCAACGAAGCACTACATGATGTGCCCCAGTGGGGTAGTTGGTGATGTACCTAAGGGAAGCAGGGTTTGATGTGTCTCACAAGAGCAATGTGTGATTTGCTACATGAGAGCACGGGCTGCCTGGAATGAAGTTAGCACTGGTTGTGGTGCTCGGGAAGGCATTCAGAGATGGGGATGTACAGTTAATAAACAAAAGGTTGTGTGCATTATGGCGCACAAGGTCATTTAAACTGGTCATGATTTCTCCATGTGCATTATTCTGGCACAATCTTTGATGTCAGAGTGTTCACAGGTTGTCCTATATCAGGCACGAGCAGCTCATCCAGTCATGGGCTTGTTCTTTTTGGCCATTATAAATGCTGGGTTACAAGACCTAGAATCCAAATCAAAAGATCAACAGCTAGATTCATGAAGCATTTTTGCGGGTGCAAACGGTGCGAATCGCAGAATTCGACCATTTGCACCCGCAAAAATGGAATTTGATATTCATCATTGGGTCATGTACTCGCAATTTTAGAAATCTCAAAAAATTGCGATTTCTCAAATTGCGATCGCATTTAAGGAATCACAATTTGAGATTCCTTAAATGCTATTCATGACCCAATAAAAAATTGTGAATTCGCTATTTTTTCCCGCTATTTACCGCAAAGTCAGACTTCGTAGTAAATAGCGAAAACTGAGAAAAATGCACTTTTGTGCATTTTTCTCAGTTGTATGTTACACACACACATGTCCTTTGGACATGTGTGTGCGCAACATGAGTCTAATTTACATTTCAGGGGTGCTACAGGGTGTCCTGTGGACACCCCTAGCACCCTTGAAATTGCATCCTTATTTGCGATTAGAAAATTGCTAATAGCAAATAAGGAATAACTCCCCATTCATTCCTATGGGCCAAAAGGCCCATAGGAATGAATGGGGAGTTATTCCTTATTTGCGATTAGCAATTTGCTAATCGCAAATACGGAATGTGTAGGAATCGCAATTTAGTTTGCGATTCCTACATGAATCCCGTTTTGCGAGTCTGTAATAGCGATTCCTTATTATTCGCTATTACAGACTCGCAAAACATGGCGATGATGAATCGGCCTGCAAGTCCAATATCCACACTTGACATTTTGTAAGAGAAAGATGGGCGTGTCTAGTCTTTTCATCTAATATAGTTATGATTTATTCACGTGGGTTGGCGGCTAAATGTAGGTAGTTACCATGATTAAAAGAGCCTTTCTGGTGAAGCAATCCGTATGAACAAATAAAGGGAATATATAGATATGCACAATGTATACAGGGGAAAACATGCACACCTGCATAAATGCAAGAAGCCACATCGTGAAAAACTGTTACTTAGGGCCTGATTACGATAACGGTGGGACCACCGCCAATGTAATAGTGATTCCCACCCACCACATTAGGATGTTTGGCAGATGTTTGGCGGTCAGAGGCTTCCTGAGCCTGTCAGACCATCAGACAGAACCACAATCCCTACAATGGTGGGCACTGTGGTTATGATGATACTTCCCGCTGGCCGTTTCATGGGGGTTTACCCGCCATGACAAGGCAGATGGAAAGAGACATTGGGGGCCGGTAGGAAATCCCCCTTCACCCTTAGCCCTCAGATATGGGTCCTGGGGAGCACCTATGGTGCCCCCCTACTTATCCCTGCACTGCACCATGTGGCAGGCACTACATGGTGCCTGCCACATGGCGCAGGGATATGCAAAAGGTGTATTTTTGTCCTGCGGCGTGTGCTGCAGCCCCCAGCACACACCGCAATACAAAATATACACTTTGCGAATGCCTTGAAGGCGGTCGCAAGGTCATTTATATGGGTGGAGCACCGTCAGCTAGGGGTGCGGACCCGTCCCCAATATGATGGCGGTCGGACAAAAGTCATAACAAGGCCCTTAGTTCTGTTTTTTTGGTAACTCCACTTGGCATGGTATGGTTTTTAAGAATGTATATATAATAGCATGGCTAAAGTACAAGTCATAGAATGCAATATCCTATAGGTAAAACAAATATAGCACTGGTTCACTGGGCCACGTGCAACATGGACTACTTGGCAGGTAGGTATATGGATGTAAAATAGAAAGACAACATTTCCTCCTAATAAAAAGGGAAATTTGTGCTTTCTCTTCATTTGCTGTTACAAAAGCAAGCCACCCTTTCATGTATTGTCACATTCTCAATGCAAAACAAAAACCTCCAACATGAGCCAGAGATGCTTGTCCCGTTCTCTGATATGTAACAAGCTTTGGCTTGGCCAATAGGTCTTGCATTTCGGTTTGCCAATATGTTTTAGCCATGTTGTACATTAGTGTGTCTGTTACATTTGTTTAAAAAAAGAGCTTATGTAGTTAAAGCATTTACAAAATTGCTTCCCATCTGCTAGGTAGCCTCTGTGCGCTCTTTAAAGGTATTTTTTATTGGCTTGTATTCCTTTGCCTTAGTTAAAAAAAAAAATGTTTTATCGATGTAGCGTGTTTGAGAAACTGTCTGTTTAGAACCTTGTACACGTTTATGCCTTGCTGTTGCAACTTTATCTGTCCCTGGGACCAGTGCCTGCTCTTAAAAAATAATTATGCATGCGTTCCCAAAGGATCCCAAACGCCGTCCCGTTTGCGAGTGCCTTACCGCCCTTCTGAGAAGGGTGGTAAACTGCGAGTGTTTTGTGACCTAAATTGCAGTCACAAAACATTCATACATTGGTTTTGGAGTGGCTATTAGGAAGGAACGCCCCTTCCTAATAGCAGTTCGCTAACCCTATTTTGCGAGTCGCTAACTGATTAGCAACTCACAAATTAGGGTTGGTACATGGGCCACATTTGTTGCAGTCGCAAACGGGCCTAAAACCCCATTGCGACTTCTAAAAACGGTCTTACATCTGCCCCTAGATGTGCTAATTGAAAACATTAACGTGTAGAAATCGTACTTGCTGCTGACAATTATTTACGTATTTCATTTGCTTATGTAACGTGTCAATTTCTTTGGGCCATATGTATCAAGATACCAATTAGCGATTCTGTAATAGCGATTTTTAAGAAATCGCTATTTCAGAATCGCTAATTGGTATGTATCAAGAAAAATGATTTTTTTTGTGATTTCTTGATATTCCTTAATTGCGAATTCGCAATTAAGGAATACTTTCCCATTCATTTCTATGGGCCTCCTGGCCCATAGGAAGGAATGGGAATTTATTCTCAATTTGCGAATCGCAAATTGAGAATAATTTCAAGGGTGCAGGGGTGTTCAAAGGACACCCTGTTGCACCCCTGAAATAAGTATGGGTGCACATGTGGTGCACATACATGCCCTAAGGGAATGTATGTGCATCACATGGCACTTCGAAAAATGCAAAAATGGGCATTTTTTTAGAAATTAGCAAATTACCACCAACTTGAAGTTGGTGGTAATTTGCGATTCCTCAATGCAATTGCAAAATGAGGAATCGCAAATTTTGCGATTCCTTATTTTGCACCGGATTTTCATTCATACATCCCATTTAGCAAATTCGCATTCGCAAAAGCCGAAATTCTGCGAATTTCGGCCTTTGCGAATGCGAATTTGTATGATACATATGGCCCTTTATGTGTAATTTCGTGAGGCCTTTGCGCCATTTCTTATGTCGGCCGATTTCTCTAGGCCTGAAATGTATTTTTCCCTGGAAGCTCTTGCATTAGAGTTAATAGCAAATTTCATGTGCATGCTGAATTTTTGCTTTCTCATGTTTCTGTTGTAGTTGGAGAATTCATCTTTCCTAGCTAGAATAATGTCTTTGTTTTAGGAGTTGGACTTAGTGAGATGAAGATACATTGAGCGTTAATACTGATAATGAAGAACTGTTGTACTTTCTCATCGGAGCAAGCCTGGGAATCAAGATCATCTTGTCAAGGCCTAAAAGAATCGCTGCCTAATGAAAAATCACCTAGAAGGAGGTGGTCTGATTGGAAGGTGTGATGTTGCAAAGCATCATGAGATACTACCTGTGGGAATGGGAACGAGCGCTGTAGCTTTATGCTACATGACCCATCTAAATGTGAAGAGGCTTCTTAGGAAGACTTCACACGCTGACACCTTAATGGATCTTGCCTTGGGAAATAATATGTAGGGATGCCATGCTAGTTGTAGAGTAGGGACAGATTAATGCTTTATACCCCGAGCTTCCATTGAAGGGGAATCACAACGTCGGTGCCATCATTTTCTGTATTCTGGTACTCAAATTGATTATCTTGTGCATTTTGCTCTACCCTAACTTCATCCACAGAGTTGGCTTTGTATTAGTTCCAATGTATTTCCACCCCCTCACCTTGAGGTGCCTGTACGTCCAGCTGTTTTTGGCTTTGTAATAAATTAACTAAACTTAACTGGGTGTCTGTGATCCTTAGGAGTCATGGTAAATTGGAAATGCAGTGTTTAATTGCCTAACGATTTCTCTCCCCTCCACGCATTCATGCTTGACAGAAAGTACCCTCAGCCTGAGGTTCCAGGGCAGATCTAGAACATGAAACCCGGCTCCTTCACCAATGTAAAGACAAGTATTTTGAAACATTACCTGCACACACTCCCTTTGCAACATAACGAAGAAACATGAAGACTTTTATAAAAAAAAGAAAGCTTTCTACTGATTGCAGCTCAAAAACACAGTCTGTTTGAAGTTAAAAGTGGGGAAACATTTGCTACAGTGGTATAAAAGCACTTTAGTGTGCCTCTAGACACTAAATACTCAAAGTACGGTCCGCAGGCCACTTGCATCCCGCCAGATCTTTAGATGCGGCCCCTGTGTGGAAAACAAAAGCAAAGGCAGTCAGCAGCCACAGAAAAAAGGCATCAAAGGGGCATGCTCAAGAAATTAGTGATTCGCCTGGTCACATGTGCCCCCTCCTCTTCTTGCTCAGTGATGTCACTCGCTTGCGGTGCGGCAGAGGCATTTAATAAGGTCATGCAGGTTGCAGGCTTTCCTATCCAGCCTAGCATAGACATCAACACCACCCACTACGGGGGAAACTACTGCTGTGGTGCAGGTCTCTACAACCTCAGTAACCAAACGGCGGTACCCACAGCCACGGAGGCAGCCATCAGCAACATCAGTCAGTGTTATCCGTGCCACCGGCCTTTTCAGCAGCACCAATCTGTGCAAGTTTTGACAAAACTGGAACAAGACAAAACACCTGTCTCTCCAGCAAGTGCATTAACCTCCGGAGTTATTTTACCATTATTATTCCCTCAGATTTACTGGGTACTTAAAGATCTATGCAGCAGGCACCTTAACGCCATAAGATATTTTAGAATACAGACTTTGCAAGCAATTAAGCAGAACAGATACACTGCCACGTTTCTCCTTGTTGCCAATTTCTTTCTGGCAGAGTTTTAATAAATAAATGTGTAATCTGAAGCATAGATCTTGCGCTGGGGTTGCAACACTTTTTGGTACAACTCTGACGCAAGATCTAACTTGTTAAATATTGTAATTTACTCAAATGTACTCATGGCAGACCTCCTTAACATATATGAGGTCTTAAAATCTGATGTCATTTTTTGTGATAGTCACTTACATACTTCCTAACTTGGTTAGTGCCCCACTTCTTTTTTTAGGACTTGTATCCTGATGGGAAAAGTACAATGGAGAATTAGTGTTGGTGGTTGTAGGAGGCTGGTTTAGTATATAGTGTACGCTCAGGAGTGATGCACCTTGCACTTATCCAGACAACCCTTATGGTGATTTTAGTGATCTTTGATAACCATAGAAAGCTCTCAAAGTGGTAGCTGTGTAGAGCAACATTCAGGCTTATCTTGAAGGAGTGTAAAGATTAGATGAAAAAGAACCACACGGTGTTTATAAAAATAGATCTATTTATTATGCCACACAATCACTAACAAATTGGCATATCTCCTACCCAGAGATATCAATAATACACACAAGAATACTTCAAAATAATGAAGTCAGTAGCACAAAAATACACTGGTCTCGAGGGGAAGACCAACCCATATACTAAGAAAGTGGAATAAACTGCAAAGGAGAATGGGACTTCGACCAGAAGACGCAGAGGAGCTGGGGGACACAAGGAACCACCCAAGGTAAGTACCCAGGACCCCCCGGATGCTGTGTGCAGAGTGGAAACACAGCCACATGCCCAATGGAAGTCAATGGAGAAGTCACAGTTGCAGTTTTAAAGAAGAAGAACCCATCCCAGAGTACTCAGAAGAAACCCTTTGGAAGTTGCAGACCCACCCCACCTGGAACCAGGTTACTTGCACTAGGAAAGCCAGGTGCATAGGGTGAAGTGACATGGGAACCTGCCGTATACGACAATAGAAGACTTTGAAAATGACTCTGGAGAAGCCTGTGAAATAGTTTGGTGGAATCTAAGAGTAGACTCTTTAAGAGGAGAACCTGCAAGCAGAGGGGACAGAGTCTATGCCACTTGGAAATGACCAGGAGGCATGGAAGCACAACGCCCACCTATGCCTGGAGGTTTAGGAGTGAAGACAGTTACCTTGTCCCTGCAGCTGTGAGGACCAGGCAATGCTGAAGAAGGCCAGGAGCTGTGCACAAGCTGGCCCACATCAGGTGTCAGTGTCCAGGTGTCTGGTGTCTGATGGGAGCAGCAAAAAGCCTTGGTAGCTGCAATTGGCGTAGAAAGCAAAAAGATGCAAACGTTGGTACCAGCAAGGTCCAAGGGACTCACCAACAGCAGGAGAATCAGAGCAGGCCCTGAGCAAGCAGGGAAGCCCACTGCAGCAAAGGAAGACCCTTTTAAGGACCCACAGGACCTCAGGCAGCTCAGCAAAGATGGTGGCCCAGGTTGCAGATAATGCAATGAGGATGCTGATCTTTAACGGATGAGGTACTGGAGGCTTGATCTTCTTGTAGCCTGAAGATCTCGGGAATACAACAAGCATTGGCAATGGCAAGTAGACAGGGTGAACAGGGGTTCAGTCCCAGCCCCTCCAACGCGGGATAGTGTCCTCAAAATTGCAGAGAAGTTAGGTCAGGTCTCGAGGGAGCTTCAGAACCACCACCTGAGTTGCTGGGCCTTGGGAAGCCCGCAGAACGACAGGAGCAGCAGACCAGTCAGCTTCGTTGCAGAGCCTGCAGATGCAAGTGATGTCCTTGATGCCTACAGGCCTTCTGGAGAACCTGGATGAAGCACAGACACAGACGACTCAGAAGACTTCTCCGCAAGACCAGGAGCAGCAGGACTCTTCCTTGATGCAGTCTCGGTTCCAGTCAAAGCCCAACGAAGTTCAAGTATCCAGACGGTCGAAGAGTGTTGTCTTGGTTTCAGAAGTGATTCTTGTTCTACGATGAGTATGAGGAGCCTCCCACAGTGGAGGAGTTCGGTACCATATAGAAAGCATTAGAACTTCACCACGGTCCCTCCTAGAGGAGGGACTGGACAGAGGGGATGATCCTGTCCTTTGGCTTTCCTCCAGTTTCTTGCCAGAGCAGGAAACAAGGGTACCTGAACTGGCTCAAACTTGAGTATGCAACGAGGGACTCAAGTATGCCCTTCATAAAAGTCTGGATGCCTGGAAGGCGATCCCAACACAGCCCAATACACTAAATCCTGTCTGGGAGGGGGTCACAATTCCTGTGACAGGAAACCTATTGTTCTACCTTCCCCTGTTTAGGCTCAGCTCAGCGGCAGGAGGGCAGAATCATGTCTGTGGTTGGCAGCAGCACTAGCTTGCTGGCAGACCTTAAGAAACTGTTACCGGGAGTACATGGGGGTCTCCTAAAGAGCCCCCAAGTGCATAGGATCATATTTCCAGCACCGGACATTACTGATTTGGAGCAGAGCACATGGTTGACCTCCTGGCTGCATTGAAGCACCCCAGGGATACAGGGTTAATCAAGATTAGGAGGGCGGAACTGAAGCAAGTAATCCACCATGCAAAGGTGGATTGGAACTATGCCAACTGGGAAAATATGTCAGCCTCCCTACAGACCAGAGATGCTCGCAAATTCTGGCAGATAGTGAGAACAGGGACTACCGAGCCGACTCCAGCTGTGGAGGCCCATATAGCGGCTTCGGTGTGGGAGGACCACTTCCGCAGCCTCTATGAAGAGTTATCCCTGGTTTGCCCAAGCCCCATCATGGGCTATCGAGTAACCCCCTCCCAATCTCTGGCGGGTCAATTACGCAATCTAAAACTATGGAGGGTACTGAGCCAATGCAATTCTCAATGGGGGAGGTCCTTAATGTAATATCTAAGTTGCCATCGGGTAAAGCACCTGGGTTAGATAAAATCCCCGGAGATCTATTCAAGCACCAACCCAGGGTTTGGGCCCCCTACCTTGTGGAAGTTTATAATGCAATCCTTGCGGGAATGGCGGTCCCTAGTACTTGGCTGGGCGCAGAGATTGTACCTATCTTCAAGAAGGGTTCTCCTCTGCTCCCAGCCAATTACAGGCCAATCAGCCTCATCGATGTTTCACAAAAAAAATTCGCGAGGCTGATACTTGACCGCCTTCAGGAGTGGATGACGGATCATTCGATCCTTAGTACGTTCCAGGTGGGGTTTAGGAGCAAGGTGTCAACTACGGACCACATTTTTCGTTTGACCCTTCTCTTTTGGAAGACGGTGCGGGTGGAGGGTGGTGCGTTGTGTACCGTCTTTGTTGACCTCCGCGCAGCCTTTGATTTGGTTCCGCGGAGTAAACTATGGACGGTACTCGCTAAACCGGGTATCCCCCTTTCTTCTAGATATTATAGTGCGGTTACACACACACAACTTTGCACAGGCAGGT
The DNA here is from genome assembly GCF_964263255.1 of Lissotriton vulgaris. Lineage (NCBI taxonomy): Eukaryota > Metazoa > Chordata > Amphibia > Caudata > Salamandridae > Lissotriton > Lissotriton vulgaris. Next base: position 418,008,226 of record NC_141694.1, read on the forward strand.
GCGGGAGGATGGGCAGCCTCTCAAAAAGATTTCCCGTTGACAGAGGGGTAAGGCAGGGATGTGTCTTAGCACCGACCCTGTTTTGCCTCTTTGTCAACGGGGTAATCGATTACCTAAACAAGGTCCCCAACACAGATGCACCAAGGCTCGGCGGCAGCAGGGTACCCGCAATAATGTTTGCGGACGACACCCTTCTGCTGTTGAAATCCCCAATGGGGATCCAGCGTATTCTGGAGGGTTTTGAGGCATTCTGTGGAGAGCATGGTCTTGAAATAAATGCCCTCAAGACCAAGTACATGATTTTTAATCCCCCCAAGAAACACGCCACAACCCCTCTATAGGCCTGAACAGGTTAGAAAGACTCTATACGTTTGAGTATCTGGGTGTGACCATGAACGATAAACTGGAATGGGGCGATCATCAAGCTAAGTCCCAGCTCAGACTAGCTCAAATAACAGGGGGAATTATCAGGCTAGTTAATTCCAACAAATCATCTGCTAGACCGATAGGCACCCCGTTGGAGATCTATAGACTCCAGGCCAGAGGTGCTATTCTTTACGGCAGTGAACTCTTGGGTCATGTGTGCAAAAAAGAGCTGGTCACTGTTGAAAACATGTTTATTAGACAACTTTTAAAGCTACCGGCCAGCACCCCCTCTTGCCCCTTAGGCTGGATCTGGGTCTGAAACCCTTGGATGAAGTACTGGGTGTAAAGCCCTTGACTTTTTGGAGAAGATTATGGTCCACTCCTGAGTTAGCCAACTATAGGCAGGAACTGCAGGAAATTCTTGCTCTTCCTACAATAGAGAACATCCCTTGGTTTAAATACCTAAAAACTGAGTTTGCCCGGTTCAGTCTCCCGACTCTTTGGAGTGATCCTGAAGTGGCCTGTCCTGGACTTTCCCGCAAACACCTGGTGGCAACTTTCCATGCTTGTAATCTTGCATCCCACACACAGAGTTCACGACCAGACTCCTTAACTAAGGCCTTTCTTGGGGTTAAAGAATCCTATAAGTTTGAGATAGTGCTTGATGATATTTTCCCGAATTTGGCCTGGAAATTATATCTGCAATGGCGGTATGGTACTCTTCCGCTAAGGGCATTTACCAGTAAATGGAAGCAACTCTCACCGGAAAACTGCCCCGGCTGCAATTGCAGGCTTGAAGATGAATTGCATCTAGTTTTCTTTTGTCCTGCCTATATTGCGCCTAGAAGGTTTTGGATAATTCCATTCTGTAAAAATCTAGGGTTTGCTAAATGCTATGAGGCCTTTAGAATTCTGAAGACTGACCTCTCAAGCGTAACTGTTTTTGCAATGGCCAAATTTCTAGAGGCAGCATGGCATAAGAGACTGCGTTTTATCGCCCAGGGCACTCCATTTAAGATTCAGACTACGCATTAGCAAGTACACAAATTTTTAGACACCAGGTTATTTTAAGTAAGATTTTAGATGGATTGCTAAATTGCTTCGTTAAACTGTTTATATTTTTAATTGTAACTGACAGCCTGTTTTTAACCAGTCTTGATTATTCACCGGCTTTTATAGTATAGATTGTTCTGTACTGTGGTAACTTCTTCTTTTTTCTGTTTGTACTAGTGTGCCATCCTGCTATTGATGTAATACTAATGTCTGATTCCCGTTGTGTTTAAATGTTATGTTTTATCTTTTATGGCTAATTTGCCGAAATAAAGATTAACGAACGAACGAAACGAACATGGTTTGTTTCAGGTCATCAAATGTCTTCTGACAGCTAACTGTCCACTGAACTTTCTTAGGCATTCTTTGGTGGTGAGATCATTAAGGGGTGTTGCTATATATCCATAGCCCTTAACAAACCTTCTGTTGTACTCACTCAGGCCCAAGAAAGCTCAGACCTGAGTCTGAGTAGTGGGAGCAACCCAGTCCATGATGGTCTAAATTTTGCTCTCCAATGTTGGAAGTTGGCCTCCAACTACAAGGTGGCCTAAGTACACAACTTTACTCTGCCCTATCCGGCACTTTGTGATCTCCATAGTGAGGCCTGCCTTCTGCAGGGCCTCGAGTAGCCTCGAGTACATTTCTGAGGTAGAATAGGTGATCCTCCCAGGTGGAGCTAAAGACAGATATATCATCTAGATATGCTGCACTATAGATTTCCAGTCCTGTTAAGACTTTATTCACTAGCCTCTGAAATGTGTCAGGTGCATTTTTCAAACCAAAAGGCATCACAATAAATTAATAATGCCCACTGGGGTTTGAAAATGCTATTTTTGATTTGGCATCCTCATAAAGTCTGATTTGCCTATAACCAGCAGTGAGGTCAAATATACTGACTCATTTGGCAGAGTCCAAAGTATCAATCAGTTCATCTGTCCGGGGAATTGGATAGGCATCAGTCCTAGTGACTTCATTGAGACCTCTATAGTCAACATAAAACCTAATCTCTCTCTTATCATCCTGGATATGAGCTTTTAGTACAATGGCTTCAGGGCTAGCCTAAGGGCTATATGAAGGCTCAATGACCCCCTCCAACTCCAGCATCTTTTGGGATTCTTTTCTGATGCAATTTCTGACATGGTAAGGCTGTCTGTAAATGGTGCTCTTCAGAGGCAGACTGTCACCTGTGTCCTCTTCATGGCTACACCATGTAGTTTGACTGGGTGTCAGAGAAAGAGACCAGGAAACTGATTGATTACATGTCTGTAATCAGCTTGCTGTTGATCAGTGAGTCTGTCTGCCAAGGCTACTCCTTCAACTGATCCATCAACAGGGACCTGAGAGAAAAGATCAGGGAGAGGGTCACTTTCTTCCTCCTCACCCTCATCAGAGACCATGAGCATCCTCATGTAAGCCTGATCAATAAACGTTTTCAGGTGATTCACATGATACACCCTGTGGGGACTTCTTGGAGTACCTAGGTCAACTAAATAGGTGACCTAAGGGGCACTCCACTTATCTTGAAAAGCTGCTTTTTCTCCCTTTACAGTCAAGAGTTTTTTTCTACCTTTGTTTGCAAAGGAGAGCCAAAGGATAGCTGCCCACTGCCCCCGAGGAATTTTCTGAAATTTACAGGCCCTCTCTAAAGCAGTATCCTACTTATGGATGCCATCACCCTCCTGGTAAGGAGGGACTATCCTGCTCCAGTCCAAGTGTCAAAGGGATCTTCCCTAACTCTAGGTTCACTAGTCATGCCACCATGGGATTATAAAACTATGGGGCATATTACCAACAACTAGCGATAATTATCAATATGTTGGTTTAGCGGCGATATTTTTATCGCCTAGTTGCGGCGATTTTTATCGCTTAGGAACCTTGATATTATCAAGGTTTATCTCCTAAGCGATAAAAATCGGCCGAAATTCATGAATATCGCTGAAAAGTCAGCGATATTCATGCATTACCGAGCTAATGCTCTTAGCCATGTTATCCACCTACCATTGGAATACATGGCTAAGAACTGCTCAGGGGCAGGTGTTAGCTTTTGGAGATATTCGCGCTTAGCACGAATATCTCCAAAAGTTGGTAATAGGAGATAGCGATGTTAGCGACTGTTTCCAGTCGCTAACATCTTGGCACGCCCACTTTGCTTGTCATTAGTGATAAATATCACTGACGTGCAAAGCGGGGCCCAAGATGGTCGCTATCTCCTACTAGCTGTTGCTAACTGGTGTTAGCGACAGCTAGGTAATAGGGAGATAATTTTATCTCCGCTTTCTTGGCTTTTAAAGCCAAAAAAGCGGAGATAAACCCCCTTGATAAGATGCCCCTAAATTCTTCCTAGCCCTCTGCACTTCTAGGGGGTCCTTATCTAGGGCCAACTCCTTCTTGATTCTGAGCTTGGCTCGCTAAAGTTTGAGCAGGTGGTATTCCCTTTCTAAAACATTTCCAACTTCCTGCCAGAGATGGAAGTCCCTATTGAAGTGGCAGAGGAGGCTGAATTAACTGAGGAGAACCTGGACTTCCCCTGAACCCTTTGTACCCTCCCAGCAGGAATAACGGGGGTCATACCTCTAGGGCCTCCCCCTGTGTCACTAGAACTATTCCCTGGGGGACTACAGTTCTCCAGTAAGGAGCCTCCAGACTCCTCCTGGATGTGCTCAGAAGGAGAGTTTGGCTCATCTTCAGGAGCATCCCCATCCATATCCAAGTTACCCTGTCCATCTGACATTTTTTCTTGGTAGCAATTACTGTTCCCCAAAGATGACTTCCCTGTTAATACCCAACTCTCCAAATGTCTCTTGTAAATAAATCCACACCTTCAATTATTGTATTAATAAAATGCTCAATGTGTTGGCTAGAATGAGGCATATTTGCTAGTTTGGTCATTTTTATAGTTTTTGTGAGCCTCTCAAATAACAAAGTTTTTGTGCTTTACTGCATGCCTCTCACTTCTCATTTGTGACCTTCCAACCACTGTATTCATGTGTAAGCATCACAAACAAACAGTTTCTGGTGTTCATCACTAACACCTCATATCTAAGCTTTGCCACACAATTCATTCTGCATATATAACTATATCTATCTTCTGTGAGAATCTCATTTGTGTCTCTCACAGCAGGCTGTTTTACATTGGTAAGCATCTCTCTTCCACACAAACACTGTAAATCTCTTTTTTGTGACATCCCACACAAGGATAATTCTTATTGCAAATTTATCTTATAGGGTATCTTAAATTCCTATGCAAGATAATGTGGTTTGAGTGCACTCTACACTTACGTCATCCAGCTGCAATAGCACTTCTCATAGATTAGACAACAAATGTTTTTGTATTGCGTTGTACACTTTGCGAAGCATTGAGGGTTTCTCCACCCTCCAGCCTCAGGAATGCAGGCGATTAACTTAGTGTTTGAGAAACTATTCTCGCTCTCCTTCTAGTGCCCTGCTAAACCTGGGACTTCCAAAAAGGATCTGACTGACTTTAATACTCAAACAGACATACAGAATCCTACACCATACTGTTAGACCTGTCAGCCTTAGGATGGCCTTCCCCCAAACTTTTTTGTCTGCTTACCTCCTCTTTTTGTGATTAATTTTGTTGGCCTTAGGACTCTGAGGAGTTTACCTCTGCTCACCAGTGCTAAAGTGCAGGTGCTTCTCCCTTAAAAATTTGTACATTGGTGTATACACGATTGGCCTTTTATATTTACTTGTGAATACCTTGTACAGTGTTACACCATATACCCAGGGCCTGTAAATTAAATGCTACCAGTAGGTCTGCAGTACTGATTGTGTCACCCACACAAGTAGCCCTTTAAACATGTCTCAGGCCTGCCACTGCAGAGCCTGTTTGAGTAGTTTTACTGCCAGGTTGACTTGGTATTAAAATCCCCTTGCCAAGCCTTAAACTTCCTTTTATTATACATACGTCACCCCTAAGGTAGGCCCTATGTAGCCCATGGAGGAGGGTGCTATGTTGCTAAAAGGTAGGACATGTACTATGTTTTGCATGTCCTTGTAGTGAAAAACATCTACATTCATTGTTCAATAATGTGAGGCCTATTCTTCTCATAGATTGACATTGGGAATTCCTTAATATACTCTTTTAAGGTGGAGTTCCCTGGTTAGAAAGGAGTAGCAAATGCATGTTTTATAACTTTGGAATGGCAATGATAAATCCTTTTACTGGTAACGATAGATTGCACATTACTATTTAAGATATGTCACTTTTAGAAAGTGGATATTTATCTGCTCTTACAGCTCTGTGTGCATGCAGCCTGTCTCCAGTACACTTCAATATTAGTCCAATTGCATTTTGAGAATAGGAATGTCGCAAAGAGCATTCAGTTTATTTTTCCTTTTTTTCGTCCAACCTTTGTTTGATTGATGCATGACGGTGTAAGATTCAGAAACATGTTTTTTTCACATTTGATCTAATTACTTTATGAATGTAAATAACAATTAAAGCATATTTGCAAATTGTGACTACATGCCTGCAATTATCAATGTTACACTACAAAACTATGCAATTGTATTTTTTTAACAGAGCGTACGGCTCTCAGAAAATGGCCGATTTGTAAAAGGTCACTGGAAAGTCCAAAAGGTTGTCCCTGTCCCCCCCAGAATTTTAGTGTCTCCTACGCCCCTGGAATGGTGTGCGCACGCCCGGCCGGCCCGGCCGCTGACGCTCTCCTCTGGCTCTTCATTGATTAATTGGTGTGCGGCGGGCAGATGTCTCCGCGTCTACGCCGTCTTCAGGGTGGGGGTGGTGAGTATTGCCAGTCATGTGCATTGTGCAGCGCTATTAAAAGTGCGCTGGAGCCATGACCAATGAGGTGAGGGCGGATGGCGGCATCCCAGGGTTTTAATGGCTGTTGGCGATTATGTTTGTCGAAATTTGGCGAATATAGAATTGGACATTTGATTGTCCTAAGAGGATTCTCCTGATTCACCCATTCCTAAGACCCGACTCTCATAACACGGATAATACACAGCTCCCGCTCCTTATTAAAAAAAAAAAGACGCAAGCACGTGCCTCTGAGGAAGGAAGGTAGGCCCAAGAGAAGCGGGTAGTGCAGAGCGTTGCTGGCATTTGCCTACTACACACCTGGTTAAATATGGGTCACCCGCAGCTGCTGTGGTTGGGAGGACCCCGTTACTTTTATACATAAACTTTATGATGCACAGGAAATGAGGAGAAGGAGACAATTGAATAACAAATGCACAGAGAAGCCCCCACTCTGAAAGATTTAAGCAAACAAGAGTATTATATGATTAGGGAGCCTGGGAGCGGACAAGTGAATGAAAGAGAGCGGTGCAGACTGGAGGTGAGCACCTCAGCTAAACCTAGACAGACTGTCTGTCGGGTTTGAATGAATGAATGATTCAGCGCTACAGAGGTCACTGGCTCAAAATGTATGAAGCGTGATGGAGCAGCAAGTTAGATTGCGCAAGGCGAGGATGAGAGCAGGTGCGTAGCAGTTTGCCAACATTTTTTTTATTTTTCATGATGGATGTTTAAAGGCAAGGTGTCATTTTTCACAACTGTGTGAAAATGGAGCTTCCTCTGTTCTAGCAAGGCGGCCTCTATGGCGGACACATGACTCAATTAATGTTTTCAGATCAAAACCAACAGTGCAACCTGGTGCAATATTGCAATGAACGTTGTTTTCAATGATAATTAAAAGCACCAGCGAATTTCTCGGAAGGCTCTGTATTTTATATGCCTACATATGATGACCTCATGGGAATAGGCCAGTCGGTCTATAAGTGAATCCATGAACAATTTCAAGCTATAGTGTGGCAAGTCACTGTAAAATGCTGCAGTAATAAGTGCCACTGAGCACCACAGCCACCGCCCGTCCAAGATAGCCCCTCTCGCGCCCTTAGTTCATTGGCAAATTCAATCAGTTGCATATTAGAAAAAATACTCTTCTTGGAAGTAAAGTAAAGCGTTGTCTTGGAAATATCAAACTGCTGCAAACATTCCTATAAATGTCCTTTTGTGAGAGATACAATTCTGCTCCACTGGTCTTAAAATAAAGCGAGTAATATCCCGACTTGGCAGTTCGGGCAAGTGTCGTCCCAAAAACCTCACTGGTGCATTCATACGTCACATCGCCCTTATTATCAGGCCTATGCACGGGATGGGGGGTGCGAAAGAGAGAGGAGGCTGCAGCGAAGACAGACTCAAAGGTTATATAGAGAGCAAAAAAAGGGGGGGGCGGGGTGGATGGATAAAGAGAGAAAGGAGGGATAGAGAGAGTGCGCATGAGTGGGGAGAGGGGTAAAAAGAGACAGAGAGGAGAGGAATCGAGAGAGGAATAAAAAGAGAGAGAGAGAGGGCAAAAGGGGAGGGGAATAAAGACAGAGGATAGGGATAAAGAGAGAGACGAGTGGAATACAGAGAGAGTGATAAAAAGAGGGAGAGGGCAAAAGGGGGAGGGGGAGAGTGATAAAGACAAAGGAGAGAGGGATAAAGACAGAGGGGAGAGGGATAAAGACAGAGGAGAGGGATAGAGAGAGAGGAGAGGGATAGAGAGGGGAATGGAATAAAGAGAGAAAGATAAAAAGAGGGAGAGAGCAAAAGGGTGGAGAGGGATAAAGACAGAGAGGAGAGGGACAGAGAGTGAAGAGGAATACGAGCGGGATAAAAAGAGGGAGAGAGAAAAAGGGGGGATAGGGACAAAGAAAGAGAGGAGAGGGACAGAGAGGGGAGTGGAATAACGAGAGTGATAAAAAGAGGGAGAGAGAGCAAAAGGGTGGAGAGGGATAAAGACAGAGGAGAGAGACAGAGAGAGACGAGTGGAATAAAGAGAGGGATAAAAAGAGGGAGAGAGCAAAAGGGTAGAGAGGGATAAAGACAGATTGGAGAGGGATAGAGAGAGAGAGGAGTGGAATAAAGAGAGAGAGGGATAAAAAGAGAGAGAGAGAGCAAAAGGGGGTTAGAGAGATAAAGACAGCGAGGAGAGGGATAGAGAGAAGAGAGAAATAAAGAGAGGGAGAAAAAGAGGGAGAGAGCAAAATGGTGGAGAGGGATAAAGACAGAGGAGAGGGATGGAGAGAGGAGTGAAATAAAGAGAAGGATAAAAAGAGGGAGAGAGAGAAAAGGGGGAGAGGGATAAAGAAAGAGAGGAGAAGGACAGCGAGAGAGGAATGGAATAAAGCGAGGGATAACAAGGAGAGAGCAAATTGGCAGAGGGATCAGTACAGAGGGGAGGGACAGAGCGAGAGGAGTGGAATAAAGAGAGAGGGATAAAAAGAGGGGGAGAGAGCAACATGGGGAGTGAGATGAAGAGAGAGGAGAGGGACAGAGAGAATGGAGTGGAATAAAGAGGGAGAAAAAGAGGGAGAGGGATAAAGACAGAGAGGAGAGGTATAGAGAGAGAGGAGTGGACAAAGAGCGAGGGATAAAAGAGGGAGAGAGAGCAAAAGGGGGAGAGGGATAAAGACAGAGGAGAGGGACAGAGAGAGGAGTGGAATAAAGAGAGAGGGATAAAAAGAGGGAGAGGCATAAATACAGAGAGGAGAGTTATAGAGAGAGGAGTGGAATAAAGTGAGGAATAAAAAGAGGGAGAGAGCAAAAGGGAGGAGAGGGACGAAGACAGAGAGGAGAGGGATAGAGAGAGGAGTGGAATAAAGAGAGGGCTAAAAAGAGGGAGAGAGAGCAAAAGGGTGGAGAAGAATAAAGCCGGAGAGGGACAGAAGGAGGAGTGGAATAAAGAGAGGGATAAAAACAGAGAGAGAGCAAAAGGGTGGAGAGGGATAAAGACAGAGAGGAGAGGGACAGAGCGTGGAGTGGAATAAGAGAGAGATAAAAAGAGGGAGAGAGCAAAGGGGTGGAGAGGGATAAAGAAAGAGAGGAGAGGGACAGAGGGTGAAGTGGAAGAAGAGAGGGATAAAAAGAGGGCAAGTGCAAAAGGGTGGATAGGGACACAGAAAGAGAGGAGAGGGACAGAGAGGGGAGTGGAATAACGAGAGTGATAAACAGAGGGAGAGAGAGCAAAAGGGTGGAGAGGGATAAAGACAGAGGAGAGGGATAGAGAGAGGAGTAGAATAAAGGGAGGGAGAAAAGAGGGAGAGAGAGCAAAAGGGGGAGAGGGACAAAGACAGAGGGGAGGGACAGAGAGACGAGTGGAATAAAGAGAGGGAGAAAAAGAGGGAGAAAGTAAAAGGGTAGAGAGGGATAAAGACAGTGGAGAGGGATAGAGAGAGAGGAGTGGAATACAGAGAGAGGGATAAAAAGAGGGAGAGAGCAAAAGGAGGAGAGGGATAAAGACAGAGTGGAGAGGAATAGAGAGAGGAGTGGAATAAAGAGAGGGAGAAAAGGAGGGAGAGAGCAAAATGGTGGAGAGGGATAAAGACAGAGGAGAGGGATAGAGAGAGGAGTGAAATAAAGAGAAGGATAACAAGAGGGAGAGTGAACAAAGGGGTGAGAGGGATAAAGACAGAGAGGAGAAGGACAGCAAGAGAGGAGTGGAATAAAGTGAGGGATAACACGGCGAGAGCAAAAGTGGGAGAGGGATAACGACAGAGGGGAGGGACAGAGAGAGAGGAGTGGAATAAAGAGAGAGGGATAAAAAGAGGGAGATAGAGCAAAATGGGGAGTGGGATAAAGAGAGAGGAGAGGGACAGAGAGAATGGAGTGGAATAAAGAGCGAGGGATAAAAAGAGGGAGAGGGATGAAGACAGAGAGGAGAGTTATAGAGAGAGGAGTGGAATAAAGAGAGGAATAAAAAGAGGGAGAGAGAACAAAAGGGAGGAGAGGGATGAGGACAGAGAGGAGAGGGATAGAAATGGGAGTGGACTGAAGAGAGGGATAGAAAGAGGGAGAGAGAGCAAAGGGTGGAGAGGGATAATGACAGAGAGGAGAGGGACAGAAGGAGGAGTGGAATAAGAGAGGGATAAAAAGAGGGAGAGAGCAAAAGGGTGGAGAGGGATAAGAGAGAGGAGAGGGATAGAGAGAGAGGATTGGAATAAAGAGAGAGGGATAAAAAGGGAGAGAGAACAAAAGGAGGGAGAGGGATGAATACAGATCGGAGAGGAATAGAGAGAGTGGAGTGGAATAAAGAGAGAGGGATAAAAAGAGGGACAGAGCAAAATGGTGAAGAGGGATAAAGACAGAGGAGAGGGATAGCGAGAGAGGAATGGAATAAAGAGAGGAATAAAAAGAGGGAGAGAGCAAAATGGTGGAGAGGGATAAAGACACGAGAGGGATAGAGAGAGGAGTGGAATAAAGAGAGGGTTAAAAAGAGGGAGAGAGAAAAATGGTGAAAAGGGATAGACAGAGAAGAGGGATAGAGAGAGAGGAGTGGAATAAAGAGAGAGGGATAAAAAGAGGGAGAGAGCGCAAAAGGGGAAGAGGGATTAAGAGAGAGGAGAGGGATAGAGAGAGGAGTGGAATAAAGAGGAATAAAAGAGGGAGAGGGATAAAGACAGAGAGGAGTGGGATAGAGAGAGAGGGGTGAAATAAAGAGAGGGATAAAAAGAGGGAGGGAGAGCAAAAGGGTGGAGGGGGATAATGACAGAGAGGAGAGGGATAGAGAGAGGAGCAGAATAAAGAGAGAGGGATAAAAAGAGGGAGGTATCAAAAGTGGGGGGAGGTATAAAGACAGAGAGGAGAGGAATAGAGAGAGAGTACGTGAGAGGGGGAGAGGAATAATAGGAGTCACAGAGAGAGAGGAGAGAGATAAAAGAGAGGAGAGGGATAAAAGGATACAGAAGAGAGGGAGGGAGAGCACATGCAAGAGGGGGGAGAGGGATAAAGAGAGGAGAGGGATAGAGAGAGCGTGTGAGAGAGGAGAGCGATAAAATGAGACAGAGAGAGGAGAGGAGAGGGATAAAAGGATAGAGAGGAGAGGGATAGAGAGAGAGAGCATGGGAGATGGATAAAAAGAGGGAGGAGAGGGATAAAGAGAGAGGAGAGGGATAAAGAGAGAGGAGAGGAATAAAGAGAGAGCAATAAAGAGAGAGAGGGATAAAAAGAGGGAGAGAGCGAGAGGGATAAAAAGAGTCACAGAGAGAGATATATGAAAGGACCGAAAATTCTTCCAATCGCATCCAACTGTCAGGGTTGGTGCACAGTAGTGGGAGCATGTACCACTATAAAAATGCAAACAGCACTGCGTTGTGGTCACACACCGAGGAAAGCTTGCATTCTGAGATATAGTTCTCATAGTAGTTTATTCAAAAGACTGACATGTTTCGACCGGAATGGTCTTTGTGGTGTTATTTCTGATATTTATATGTGTTGATCGTCTTCATTGCTTAATTTTGCTCGCAAGAAAGTATCACTCATCGTCGATGAAATGTCACTCATAAGTACATTGAAATTGTGAAAATGTCACACATGGAAATCTGAAACCTTGGCAACTATGCCCGCAGCATTCTGCCAGTATATTATACTTTAAATATTGTTCGCTTATATATAGGCTTCCTCAATATTCCGAACATACGTTTATAGAGGCAAGAAGAAATGTATTCAGTTTAACATGACCTATAGGCTCCCCCATGACACTTTCTTTTGCACAGACAAAAGAGGCATCATTTGAGTAAACCACTTTGTTTATTTTTCTGCTGAGCTTGTTATTGTTTTGCCGGTCCCTTAAATATTTGCCCCTTTGTGCACAAACTAAAGTAGCATACTTTGTCGAGACTGGTTTAATGTTCATGCTGCTAAACTTGTTATCGTTTTTACCAATCACTTTGAAATATTTGCACTTTTTTTGCACAAATATAAGGGGCATTGTTAAATAAGTTAAATAATATGCTTTTGACAGTATTGTTACAAATGGCATATCTTGTATGTTAAGAGTGTTTACCACTTTCTCACTAGAAGTTAGAGAGACAATATAGAGGCATTTCATTTAAATGTCGGAGGTTTCAAATTAAAATATACTAGATTTCTGGGTGGTGTGGCAAAGTGGTAGGTGGGGGGCCAGGCCGCCGCGGGGGTGGGGCCCCCTCCACGTGCCCCCTCAAGTTTCATTACGCCACTGTAAAGGCGTGCTTTTTATCCATGTTACCACACTATGCCTGGCCAAAAGTTCTCCCTCCTTCACCTCCCAATGGGCACGTGTAAAGATAGGGCCTTCTGAACAAAAGAACTGGAGTTAAGCTAAGGGCCTCACTGGTACCAAACCGGTTCCCCTCCTTAGAGCTGACTGGCCTCTCAAAACATTCCTAGTTACTGTATGAAGCACACAGGTCTATCAGAGATGTGGTGCGGGTTTGGAGCAAGGTGTTCACTGAGGGATCCCAGATCCTCAGTGACATTCAGTGTGATTATATGCACTGTGTCTGTAGTGCCTCGCTAGTTGCTAAGTTCCCGCTTTACACAATGAGTAGGAATGCGTCCAAGTGTGACCCAGTGATGTGTGCCCTAGTGAGAGCGAAGTTGACTAATAATTGATTCCCGTTCCAGCTGTAGATTGGGTCAACCATTAAATAATTAATTAAATGAATGGACCTATATTTATACAACTCGACCAGCAACCAGCGAGAGTGGACTCTTACATGTAAGATAAACCAACCTAGACTAATCTTGCTTGAAAAAACAAGTTTTCATTGTTTTTCTCAAAGGTGCATATCCAGGGTTTTAATATACCTGCCACATGCCATGCTGCTTCCGATCCATACCTAGTAAATGTGCAGCCCCTGGACACATCTGAGCCATATCGCATGCAAGGTATAGTGCCCTCGCACCCTTGCCTGTACACTACAGCTCTTTGATTCATCAGTGCCTTGTGCCTCATACAGCACACTGCCCCTGCACCCTTGCCCCATACACTACATCTCAGCGACTGTCTGTGCCACATAAACCTTACAGCCCAGGGCCTTTGGATCCCTGCCACATACACCACAGCCTTGTGACCATACGTGCCTCATGCACCGCACAACACAAGGCCCTTGTATTCCTGCCCTGTACACTGAAGATTTGTTTTTACTTTACTAGCCCACCCCCGCCGCCCCCGCTGGCTCATCGGTGCTGCCCTTGGCCACAAACCAGACTGTACTGTTGGCCCCTGAGAAAAAGTTTGTGAGTACCCATGCTCTAGACAATCTCTAGCACTTTGAAGATTTTTGTAGATTCACAACTTTTGCATCAAACCGGTGCCAGGATGATGTCACACGTAGCCTAACAAGGACGAATACTTGCCGGCTTTATTTTTAATGGGGCCTGCTTCAATATAGGAGCCAATACATTGAGCATGCCTGTAAAGATTGTTATCACAGTTACAAGCTGTATTTGTGTTCTCTTTAGGCACGAAGAAATAGAGTAAATTACCATACATTGCAGGATGGTAAACCTCCCACCGAGCCAAGAACCTGAAGTCGGTTGCCGTAACAATAAAGCCACATCTGCAGTTTTCAGCGTAATTATCCCTGTTAAGCAAATAAACTAAAAGTTCTAAAAGCTATTTGTTTAAAAGGGATAAGCACAATGCACCTCTCTTCCGAAGTATGATTACCTGACCCTTCCACTACTACCTTTCTGCTGTGCCGGGAGACCCCATGTGGGTAGCTGTGCGCATTATAAATCTAGTTACAATACAATACAAAATACCCAAGTGTATTTATGGGGAATATTAACAAGGGCCATATCCCGCTTTTCTGGCTTTAAAGGCCAGAAAAGGGGCAAAAATGTCATCGCCTTTTCAACAATACGGTGCTAACATGCATTAGCGCATGTTAGCAGCCGTTCTGCACACTCCTAGCCTTGCATCTCTAATGAGATGCAAAGAAGGCGTTCCCAAAGAAAACAACAGGGAAAAAGTCGGTAACCGCACATCGCGGTATCTACAAGTTGCTTTGAAATATGTATTAAAAGCCGCGCTAACCGCGGTTATCACCGGTATCTAACGTCTGATAAATTTCAGACTTGTCTATCTGTATAAAGGGAGGTGGATTGAATGGCTGAGTCCACACCTCCCTATTAACAACATTTCCTTTAGCGCCGTCCTGTTGTTGCTGATTTTTGCACAGTAATGTGGAATCTCGCCGTCAATCGCTGGATTTCACATCGCCTGTTAGTCAAACGTTGTAAATACGCCGCTAACATGGCAATGTGAACCGGCGATAATGACAAATGCAATAAACGCGTTCAGCAATCGTTATCACATTTTGCTGTTGATATGCCCCTAACTTCTTTTATTATTTCTCAAAACATGATCCAAATGAACAGTGGTGTTTATCACAAACAGAACAGAAAATGTTAGTTGTATTGTGCAACTAAATTTTGATGGTCTTTTATTTACAACTGACCATATTTGCTAGTTGTTTTTTAGACAAAACGTACACTACAAAGTATGTTAAGACTCCTGCCAAAACTCAAACCAGTATAAGAGCTTGTGTTAGCCAAGCTATAAACACGGTTGTTTCTACTCAAAAGTTACATCTGTGTGCTTTTAAAAGATATTTTTTATTTGCTTGAAATGCATCAAACGTCTCTACTCCAAAGCATAAAAACAAATCAGCTTCAAAAGCGCACACACGCTAACTTGACAATGGAAATCAAAGTTACTTGTAGACGTGCCTAGACACTCAAAACTTAATAATTACTTTGACAATGTGAAGTGGGAGAGGAAGAGTTGTGATAAATGGTTTGCTGAAAGTGGGAGGTGAGACGGGACTCATAGGCGGGGAGAGGGTTCCTTTAGCTAAGAGAGTGAGACCCCTGGAGCAGTGAGTTTCTTTATGGAAAAAGAAAGAGTGATCATTGACAGTGACAGAGTAATCGGTGACAGTAAGCGAGTGGTCACCGATAGGTAATGGCTAGCGAGAGACAGGGAAAAGATGGCCACTGACACAGAGAAGCTAGTCCCTGTGAGTGAACAGGTGCTTCCAGGATTTCTGTGAGCTCCCAGTTGGTGTGAGAAGTCAGATGCCAAAAGGCAGCGTGGGCTCGATGAAAGGAAAAAAGTGATTTAGAAGAGAGAGGTTGTCTTTGGGGAAAGGATGTAGCCTAACAGCTAGAGCAGTCGACCCCGAAGCTGAGGAACCGGGTTCGAGTCTTGGCAACACCGCTCTACATCCTGTGATTCTGGGCAAATCACTTAATATCCCCATGCCTAACAAAAATGAATGTGTCCAACTGTAACGCAACTGGTGCTCATGTCAACCACTCTGATATCTTCGGGTCTAGCTCGGACTGTATAAAACTCTAAAAAAAATAAAAACATTTGTCATAAGCAAGACAGAAATGGTGTTCACTGAGAGGAGCAGGGTAGAAAGCCGGAGAAATAAAATGTGGTTTGCTACAGGGAAAGACTAACGGCCACATGCATCAACCTATTTAGGAAGCGCAAACGGCGCAAATCGGTAAATTCGGCTGTTTGCGATTCCTAAATAAGTTTTTGGGATGCATCATACATTTATGTGAAATTCGCTATTTTTAGCGATTTCCAAAAATGCGATTGCTTTTAAGGAATCGCAAATTTGCGATTCCTTAAAAGCGATGCATGATTGTTTTTCAAATTGTGAATTAGCAATTAGGGGGTGCAAATTACCACAAGGTTGAACCTTGTGGTAATTTGCGAAAAGTTATGAAAATGCTCAAAAATGCATTTTTTAAACTTTCATGTTACAGACATGTGTGTGTGTGAAACATGCACTTTAAAATACATTTCAGGGGTGCAGGGGGGGGGTCCTTTGGACCCCCCTCTGCACTTTTGGAATGCATTAATAAATTGCGAATCGCATTTTCAAATTCGCAATTTGTAAATGCCTTCCCATTGACTCCTATGGGCCTTTTGGCCCATAGGAATCAATGGGATTTGCGAAATCGCAATTAGGAATTCGCATAATATTTGCAATTCGGTAAAAATTGCGATTTTTACCGAATCGCAAATATTATGCGAATAAAATCATGCATCCCATTTTGCGATTTCTTATTTGCGATTCCCTAAAAATCGCAAATAAGGAATCGCAAAACCTTACAATGATGCATGTAGCCATAAGTGCCCAAAAAAAGAATGGTATCTGTTATCAATAAAGTCATTTGGCGAAAGTCTCTTAGATCACAGTCCAGTTCAAGGGAATGGAATAGTGATGTTTATCAGAAACAAAACTATTCACCATGTCTTCCGAGTGATAGAGGAAACATTTCTTTTCCATTTGGTGGGAACTTTTTATTTACTTTCACAGTCACTTTGCTCTTCGGATTTAAATTAAAAAACGAAATAATTTCCAAAGGTTGTAGCTAAGAAACTGTTCTTGAATAAAATGAATCACAAGCACATGCTGACTTTGCGATGTAAAGGACGAGGAACACACAAAAAAACAGACAACGGCAAACACAAGCAGGAAACTAAGACTACAATAGTTACCTAAAACGAATACATAAACACCAAAGTGTAAACATACCAGTAATTGGGAAGGGCTCCGTGTGAGGAAACAAAACACAAAAAGGAGGGTCAAAAAGGAAGGATTAACTACTAGCAAGCAAGCATTTATAAAGGATAATCAAAGTAACTAATAAAAAGGCATTGGGTGGACACAAAGTGCATATAACATGTTTTGAAAAGACAGCGCAAAGAGCTTGTTAGTTGGATATGACCTTACCTGAAAAGAAAAGTGGCGTTTGACAAAACAGAAACAAGTTAGTTTAATTAAATGTTGTGGCCGGGAGAGCCTGGACAGATTGCATCTGCTCAGAATCTCTTGATGTACAAACTTTTGGCTGTCAATTTATGCAGTTCACGAGATACAATAAAATGTTCTCTACATACCAAAAGAGCATCCTAGTCATAAATCAATCACATGTGCACATCTAATGAGGACACAGGCGGCTCTCAACATCCGGGAGAATTTAATGTGAGCCAGTGTGTATTTGTCCACATGTCTGGTGTGAGGAATGCGTGATCACTACGTGTGATGTGCATGTCGTGTCCTGATTAGTTGAGTGTTCATATCTACATGTGGTATCTAGCTTGTGGAATTTCTGGGGAATGCGAACCGTTGGCCAAACAAGTTTTATGGGGGCCAATTATCTTGGACTTGGTTGAGATGCAACTATCTATCTGTGGAATCAATCAAGGTTTTCCCTGGGTGCGTATTTGCCGGTAATTTATGGAGGAATCCACCTGTGGCTTGTTACGCGCTAAGCGTGAGCATGGGCGGGTGGGCCGGCCTGACGACGTATTTCAGACTCAGGGTTGATGGAGAGGCCACCCTGGGGAATCTAATAGCAGTGATTTAAGTTAATTGGAACTCCTAAAAGTAATATGGCAGCTATTGGTATAATTTTTATTGACATTATCAACAGTATGTTTACACTGCTTATCTTGTACATTGATATAGTTTGTGCTAGTTTTAAGGGTATGTTTGCTCTCATCTGAATGTACATTGATATTGGTCTTGTTAGCAACAACAATATTATCGTATGAGCATGGTTTGTTCCATATATTGGTATCATTGTTGCTGATGTCGGCACGGATTTGAGGGCACAAGTTACGGTATACATTCATGTTGAATTGACAGCATTGTGCAGGCACACGCTATGGCATATGTTCACATTGCATTTACTGATATTGTCGTTGTTGGGCCTGCACATATTATGACATTCATTGACATCATATTCATCCATCCCAACACACTGCCAACACTCAACCTAAAAAGGGTCTTACTAAGGGGTGACGGTAAAGGCTCTGTAAAAGTGTGAAATATCACAAATGCTTGATTTTAATGCCCAGTGTGCCGTTGAAACTCGAGCTGCACATGACAATGTTCATTCATCATAAGCCTCCAAAACATTTTCTTCAAAGGCATCATTCATATCCAATTACATTATATAGTTAGCTTCTTTTCACGGAAGCACAAATCCATATGTGCTACATGCATTTAAATAAAGGCTGGCTTACTACATTTTGCCAAGCCAATTAAATTTAGAGCATCTCTATAGAAAGTTCTTGTGGGTGACATAAAAGCAGTTTCATAAGACAATGGTTACAATGCTGACTGTTGAGATGTGGGGGGCACCCCATGCTTCGACCGAGCGCACCTTGCGGGTTTTCTCTGATACTCCCAAACAAGCATTGGCATAGCCAATAGGTCTCGCTTTTGGACCTTGTAAGTGTTTAGCTATGCAACAGTTGATGTTGTTGCACCAAGGATATTATGCTGCATAACTAAATACTTATAAGGTCCCAAAAGCGAGCCCTATTGACTATGCCAATGCTTGTTTTATATGGAGCACATTGGAACTGAAGGTATTGGAGCACTTGACCTGAGCACCAGTTACATTACATAGGTTCGCATTCATGTTTAGGCACAGGAAGATGAAGTGATTAGCCCAGAATTAAAGGATGTTGAGCAAAACTGGAACGTGGTTCCCCAGTTCCAAAGTCACCACTCTGGCTGTTTGCCACATCACTTTCCAAGTACTTAAGAGAAGCCACGATTTGGAGGTAAACATTTGACTGTGTTCAATCCCTATGTGTAAGAGACATGCATGCCTTGTAAGAATATCAGATGTATTTGTCTGTTGGCCCTAAATCAGATTGACCGGACAGCGCCCTGGTTGTTGCAGTGTGACAGCAGGAGGTGTAAGGAAGATGGGAGGAGAGCAGGGGGTTGATGGGGCACTAACAATTAGGCTGAGGTACGTTAAGGGTTGATTGCAAGGTCTTTAAATCAACATCAAATGGGATATACTAGTTGCTGTTTGCATAACATTAAGTCAGACAGTTTCCAGATGCACCCTTTTGAGAATTGGCACCCCAGACTTAGGACCAGCTCATCCAAGCCCAAGGCCGGTCCTGTCTGTAGGAGTATCTACATGAATAACAATTTCAATAGCTCTTACTAATTGTTGTATTTATTTCTTTAAAAGCGTTGCTCAGTGCCGTGTAGGGTGTTTGAGGGCTTTCCATTACAAGCACACATTGTAGATTGACAATAAATCAGACAGGGGAGTAAATAAATGTACAGAATGTTATATATGGCAATGATGTTTCAAGGTGTAGGATTCACACATCTCTTTGTAGGTAGGGGATATACGTTAAGATTGCATGCCCGAAAGAAACGCAAAGTCAGGATTTAAAAAGTATCAGTACTTGGGGCAGTCTGTACTAATAAAATGATCTTTGTGTCAAAAGGAGCAACCTATTCACCTACCTGCATAAAAGAAAAAACTGATATCTACATGCTACACGTTGTGCTTTGCCGGAGACACATTAAACCAGTATGCTACTTAATTGACCAAAGCTGAGAATAGAAGAAAAACAGATCTCTTCAGTAAGTGGGTTGCCTACCTGAGTTATCTCAAATGCACTTTTTAAAACACGCTGCTTATTTATTTCACAATAAGATCCCGATGTTAATGGCTTGTTGAAACGCCATATTAGGTCAACTTTGCAACGTTGTAAAAAAAGACAGAAAACCTCGAGGTTGCACATTGTTTTGCTGCTCGCCTCATAGGCAATAAGGCAAACCTTTTGCTCCAGCACAATAATAAATGGAACAAACTGCTGTGACATCATAATTAGCCCCATCACAATTAATCTAACATGCACTTTTTCATTTCTTATTGTATAACTCTGAAAAATATTTTCACATTAGTTTATTCTTTTTACTTGGACTAATCATTTGAAGTTTTTGTTTGGAACATGCAAATCACAACGTAGCTTATTTGATTTTAGCTAAAGTCTAAATAATATGTGCAAGATGCATCCCGGCTCTAAACTAGAGCCGTGCCGGCCTTCATTTGGCGGCACCCGAAGCAACCATCAACATCCTCCAGTGTGCCCAGAACCCTGCAGCCAGGCTGCTTACTGGCTCCTCACTAAGAACTTCAGCCAAGCCAGTACTAAGATCTCTTCATTGGCTCCCGATACGGGAAAGAATAACATTTAAATCTCTCTGCATAACACATAAGTCCCTTCAGGACAAGGGACCCCCCATCTTGAGGAGTTTGATCCTCCCTTACAAGTCCTCACGGTCTCTACGATCTGACCGGGGAAACCTCGCCATTGTCCCCAGAGTAAGGAGGGCATGCTCGGGGGGGCGTCGCTACTCAGTTAACGCGGCATCGCTGTGGAATTCCCTTCCGGTGATGATCCGAACCGAACCCAATCATCGGAAGTTTCGCAAACTTCTCAAAACTTTTCTTTTTCCCAATGACCCTTAACTAACTTTGCCCATCTTAGGTTGCTTTTTGTTCTGCAGTGCTGGGACGCTTTCGGGCAGCCATGTGCTTTATAAATCAAATTTCATATTTCACGCCTAGTGCTCGTGGTCACATGCTCGTCGTGTGCAGAATAAATGCCTTTAATGCACACATACACAGATCCACGTGTTTGCTGAATATTAGTTGACAGAACCGTACTCATTTCTCCAAGTGTGATGGAAATCGGCACCTTTAGACAATATAGTCTATGAGTTTAAGAAAAATATCATTCCATCACTCACTGAGAGCACTGAACTTCTCTTTGTCTGCAGGGATGTGTACACCTGGCCTTCCGATGCTCTCTTCGTCTGCCCGATGCTTGTACTAGGCCTTCTGCTATCCTTATGTGCCCAGGTGTGTGTACTAGGTCTTTCTGTGTGCTATTTGTCGGCCCGGGGTGCATAGCAGGAAGTTGAAGAATGAATAAATAGAAGTTTATTTGGTTTATCAAAACGATAACATTTTATTGCGCAATTTTAATACAAACAACATTGCAAATTGCATGCACAAGTGCAAATTAGGTAAAACAGGTCTTAAAAAAATACTAACGTCGTTTCTATAAACATTTGTCATGTGACATACACAAAAAGTAGATACTTTCATAATACATCATCCTGACCAAGCTTCAGTACAACACATCCAGGCTCACACTTCTCACTGTCAATAGATCAGTTTTCAAATAATTGGCGTACAATAGTTTCGTGTATCTATATATCGCCCGAAATCACGTTTAGTATGACTACCTACTCGTTCTATGTGATGATCCTTTATGTAACGAAGTACTAGAAAATGTGGCAGGCTTAATGTATGCAGGTGGTTGGGCTGCAGGTAGCGGGCGCTCATTGTTGGGGTGCTTGTCCTTCATCGTCCGAATTTGACCAAGTGCAAGAGAGAGAAAGGCATAAAAGGGGGAAGGAGGAGAGAAATATATGAAAACAATAAAAAAGCAAGAATGATAAAAATAGCAAAACAGATACAGCAGCAGAAAGTGCAGGGTCTGTGGACGAATGAGGAAAAAGGTGGAATTAGAGCGAGGCAGCCTTGTTATTCAGCACCAACAGTATTCAGGGGTGCCCAAAGAGGGTTCCAAAAACTTTGGGCCCCAACACTGTTCTAAAAAAAAATGATGGACCGGGTGGATGTGCGTGGTGATAAGTGTGTATGTAGACAAAGCGCAGCCGATGGGCTGCTCGATGTCTTGCGCACTGTTTGAGTGTTTCAGTACGTTCCTAAAATGGTTGTTCACGAAACGGACGGGTCACCAAGGAGTAACGCATTACCTGGATGACTTATTCTTGGTCGGCACCCCAGGCTCCACGGACTGCCAGGTGGCACTGGACAGGTTTCAGGAGCTTATGGGGGAATTGGGGGTGCCATTGGCACCGGAGAAGACAGTGGGGCCGTGCACGGTGCTGTCATTTTTGGGAATTGAGCTAGACGCAGAGGCAATGGAGGCTAGTTTACCAGCGGAGAAAAAACAGCAAATGTTCGAGCTGCTGGATGTTATGTTGGCACGGCACAAGGTCACGGTGTTGGAAATACAGGTACTATTGGGTCACCTCAATTTCACTTGCAGAGTGGTGCGTGTGGGGAGGACCTTCTGTAGGAGATTGGGCAGGGCTTTGGTGGGACGGAGGCCACCGCATCATCACATACGGCTGTCTGAAAGCATCCAAGAGGACTTGGGGATGTGGCAGTTCTTTTTACAGAATTTTAACGGGATCCCCATGCAGAGGGGGGATGACCTGGTCTGGGACGTGCAGATTTTTTCAGATGCGACGGGGAGCGACAGCTTCAGGCTGTACTGGCAAGGGAGGTGGTGTGCGGAGAAGTGCCCCCCAGAGTTGTCGGGGGGTGGTAGGAGCATCGCGTTTCTGGAGCTCTTCCCATTGGTGGTGGCGGTATCGCTTTGGGGGGACTTGCTGGCTCACAGATGGGTGACCTTTCATGTGGGCAACATGGCGGTGTAGGAGGTGGTCAATTGGCAGCCGGCCAGGGATGTGCAGGTGCTGAAGCTGCTGCGAGTGTTTGTGCTGGGCTGCTTTGCGCCATGATATCGCTTTTCGCACGGTGCATGTGCCTGGGGTTGACAATGACATAGCGGATGCTTTGTCTCGTTCGCAGTGGGGGAGTTTCTGTGGGTTAGCCAAGGACGCGGATCAGGACCCGACCGGCATCCCGCTGCAACTGTGGTACGTAGGCAACACCGGATGTTGCAGCTGGTTTAAGGGTCCTTGGCGGTATCAAGGAAGGTGACCTATATGACAGCATAGGGAGATTTCGTAACGTTTGGGGTGAGATGGCGGCCTTTGGGGAGGGGGAGACAGGAGGATGTTATATAGTTTATCCTGTCGCTTATCGAGAGGGGGCTCACACGCATTACGATAGCGGGGAAGCTGGCGGGGATTGCTGTCATGGGTAAACTCCTGTGGGGTACGCACCATCGGCGGGGGAGCTCGGCTCTCGTATGCTGGAGGGTTGGGCCCGGGAGTGTGGGAAAGGGTGCCTGGTCAGACAACCTTTGTCTTTGGATCTGCTGGAACGGGTGTTGGGGACATTGCCTGAAGTGTGCTCCGACGAGGGGGAAACCGCCTTTTTGCCACATTGATGTCGTGGATGTTTGCAGGGGCTTTTCGGGTGTCTAAATTGTTGGGAGCCAGGGGAGATGCGGGGATTTTGTTGTCGGAGGCCTCTTTTAGAGGGACTGAGGTGCCCCTTTGGCTGCGTAAGTCTAAAACAGACCAGTGGGGCATGAGCTGTTGGGTGTCCTTGATGACGGCCGATGTGGAGGGGATATGCCCTGTGAGATGAGGGTTGAGACTGAGGGCTGGGGCGCAAGCGGACGGAGAGATTTTCAGGCATGCAGACGGGCGGAGGACGACAGGCTGGCAGCTTCTGTCGATCTTGCGCCAGGCATTAGACAGGCTGGGTTTGGACGGGAGGCGCTATGGCACGCATTTCTTTTGGATTGGGGCAGCGTTGGAGGCGCACAGCAGTGGGTAGGAGGCCAGGGGACATCATGCATTTGGGTAGGTGGTCGTTGGACTGCTACAGGCGCTACATGCGTTGCATTTCTAGCCAATGATCGCGCTGAGGTTCCGTGACAATTATAAGTGGTGTTTTCGACTCGTTCGAATATGGACGAGTTTGGTATCTATGAACCGCAAATGACGAGTTTAGTGGGTGTACGCGTTTTCGCTACGCTGGCCTGAACCGTTCGTCCGATTCGTGGGTTTCTTCATCTGAACCCATGGGTTCCATTTTAGATACGGCATCCATTTTGTCTCTTGCCCTCAAGTAGCCAGCGAACGGACACTGTCCGCTTCTTGACCCTGGGATTCCCAAACTCTTGCGGAAGACACGTGTTTCTTGGAGGGTGTCTTTATGACGAGGGGGATGATACTGCAAAGGCAGATGGCCCAGCTCGAGGCTCATCTTGCCGTGCCGGTCTATTGTTTCAGCCGTGCATTCATTAGGCACGACTTCTTTGATCCTGCAATCGTGTTTCCGATATCGCCCCCCCTACACTCTTTTCTGTTGACTATTTTCATCTTCCCTTGCACCTGTTTCTGACTCTTTCCTTAAACTCGTTTACAGCCGGAATGGAATGTACTTAATGGTGGGATAATGTACTTTTACAGTTGGGAACTGGCGATGCTACTGTATTTATGTTCCGGGATCCTGAATACATGAAAGCAGCCCTTTTGAAGTTTACTGTGGGAACTGAGTTGTAACCTTTTGTTCGCCATGTTGTGCTATGACAGAAATATGTATAAAAGGAGCGATCCACAGTTGCAATTTGAAGCAGTCTCCTAGAACCTACATGCGTTGTACTTCTTGTGACTACTGTGTTCCCTGCAGTAAATAAACCTCGATCTTTGACGCCGAAGGAAGTGTCCCGTGTCTCTGTTATTTGTACGCCGGAACAGGTAACCCACGAAGGTTTCAGGTGTTGTCCCCTGGCACGGCTGGGCCTTAAGAATAGCCCAGTCCTTCAGTTGGCGCCCACGTGGGGCTTTATCAGCGGTACCGGTCCAAAGCCCGACGATCGTGAGGAACTTCGTGTGAAATCTCCGAGGGAAGGTGCACCCCGCTTCATCGATCCTGTTGTCGAAACAAGTGGCCCGAAGACTTTTCCCGCGAAGATCCCCGCCTCCTGACGGCTGCGACGGACTGATGCCCTGATTGTCGACCTGTTTTGGCGCCTGGCATAGTCCTTTGTACAGCGAGACGATAGACGGGCCTTCCTGGTGACGCCATTGTTCTTTCAGTTAAGTATTTGTGGGTCGCTCCCAGAGTCCTTGGTTGTTGTTGGTGCTTGGTTGTTTGCATGGTTCCATTGCATTTGTGGTTCTTAGTATTTGGTTCTTAGTTGTTGTTTTTTTTTTGATGATTGCAATTGCCAAAAACCGAGGGTTTTGCATTTTTGCAAAGGTATCGTAATCCGATAACCCTTGACGTTTGTGAAACTCGGTTAGTGTGCACGATGCCTGGCCGTAGTACTTTGTTTAGTTGCTTTAAAAGTTGTGGTGCAGATTCCCGATTGGAGGACTCATGTCCGATACCTCCAGTTGGAACTCCGGTCTATGAGTTATATAGTCGACATGGAGTGGGTCCTATCGCATATAAAGATTGCTGGGTCCGCTACACTAAAGATGACGGTGTCCTTAGTTGGCCACCTCATGGTAGTTTCGAAACAGCAATTTTGGATAATCTAGAAGCAAAATTGTTCAAAAAGAAGTCTAGGCCGGCCATGTTTGATTCCTTTCGGTTATGGCGTAAAGAGGCCAAGCAGAAAGAAATCAAACAGCTTAAAAGAAATAAGAGGGAAGGTATCGTTACGACGATGAGAAATGCAGAGCAGTTTCAGCGAGACAAAGAATAGATGGAAAAAGGAAGTTTTTGATAGACTACAACGTATGGCGGTGGATAAGTGTTATCCTGTTTTATCGTCGAGTTCCGATAAGAAGGGAGAGGAAGCGGTAAAGGACCCTTTGTTGTCCTACCTACTGAAATCGCCACCTCCATACGCACAGGATACTACAGCCCCTGTGGTTCCTCCTGTTCCTCAACCCGTCGTTCCGGCAGCTGCTGGTCAGCCTGTCGCTGGTCCTGTTCTTCCGAATCCTCTTGTTCCCCAAGTCGTTCCTATTCCCTTACCTGCTCCTGTTCCTACTGCTCCACTGCCTGTACATTCTCAGTCTACTGTTCCCGCTACTTCTGCTCTTCCGGTTACTCCTACTGCTCCTACTGCTCCTGTGTTTAGCCCTCATGTTGTTGCCCCTGTACTTCTCTCCTCTTCTCCGTCTGTCCGTAGTCGCATACCTAATGCTGTTGCTAATCTTTACTCTCCTTTTGGACCGATTCTTGGGTACGATGTTTCTGATGTCCCTCAAAGACGAAGTCAACTTCCTGGTGGTAGGGAACGTGATACGTTAATAAATATGGCGCGTCATTGGATTAGGTATCCCACTAAACATACTCCGCGCATAATTTTTGAGACATTTTCTCAATTCAACGAGCCTACACAGAGATTTGTGTTTGAGGAAATGTGTAAATGTTTGCGAGAAGTAATGGATAATGATGAGGTAGACCATGTGCCACCCGAAGTAACTGAACTTCAGCATCAGTTTTCGAGTGGTATGATTGTGGGTGGTAATGTTCGACGTGCCGTAGAACATCTTCTATCTTTTCGGCCTACTGTACTCCCTCGAGCACTGTTTAAGGACGAAACTGAGGAATGGATGGCGACACCTGGTCAGTATCCCATGCGAGAAGTCCCCCGAGTGTGGATGCCAGGTGTAGCGCAAGCTAATCCTGCGATTTTGCCACACTTCCAGAGAGTTTGGATACACCTCCCATGGAAGCGATCGGAAGTTTTGCAGGTGAAACAATCTTTGCCTGACCCCCGCAAAAATCCAACAGGATACTATAAGAAGTTATCCCAACTTGTGGATGCTACTATTATGAACCTTGCCGATATTGACATGTTGTTCGGTAATGTTGTACCTCAGCCGATTTGGGCGAAAATACGTCAAGAGAATCACGCATCTGACTTAGGCGGTGATTGGGCTGCTCTTGTAGCGGCTGACGCATTGCAGGTTGGTGGGGCTAAGCATGAGCAGTTAATTACGGCTTTGCCCCAGAGAATCATTACACTTATGAAGACACTTATGCCAGCAATGAAGGTTAATTGGGATAAACTGTCTGTGTGCAAGCAAAAGAAGGACGAGAGTGTCTCCGATTTCTTTACGAGATTTGAGGAGGCATTCATCGATCACAGTGGTCAGAATATGAGCACTGAGGGAGGTCAGCAGTTGTTTGTTGATAAATTCGTATCGAATTTGTTGCCTGACCTTAGCAACAAATTGAAAAATTCTGAGAGTTCGTGGGCTGTTTCCACCTCTGCTCAGATATTAGCCACGGCTCAATATTACGAAAATAGGGAGAAGGAGGAAAATGATCGTGCGGATAAGAAAACAAAGGATCTCAAAACGAAAGTTCTGTTACAGCAAGCGTATCCTCCACGCTCGAATCAGAATGACTCTCGGCAGCAGAATAGATCACAATCACAATTTTCTAGGTCGCAGTCGCGTAATGACTCTTCCACACTGAGATCTATGCTCGGATATAATCAATGTGCATACTGTAGGGGTGAGGGTCATTTGAAGTTTGATTGTCCGGTTTTGCGCGACCGAAATAGTGGTGGTTCGGCCCGAGGAGGTCGTAGTGGTCCTCAACAGGCTTCACGTGGTAGAGGTCGTGGTGTTACTCAAAATCAAAATGAGCATTCTAATAATTCTTCAGATTCAAATAATTGCTTTGATCAGCGTGGTTCATCGTCAGGTAGATCTGCACAGTATCATGTGGACGACTGTTACGTCGAACATGATATTGATGACGGTAACTACTAGGACAGCCACAGACAAAGAGAGGGAGTAGTATCAGTTCCGGTTGATCAGAGAGGGCCTTACGTCGCAGTTGCCACATCGGGCGTAGTTGAGCCTTTTCTGTTGGACACTGGTGCAGCGAAAAGTTCCATCATGCATTCGAAACTCCCTGGCGCACCTTTGTCTGGCTTAACGAATGTTTCCGTTGGATTCTCTGGCGCCCCTGTTAGCAATCCGGTTTCTTGCCCTTTGCCCCTCACAATTGGGCCTTGTGAGCTGAAAGCTCCTTTGATTTTGACTACTGGTTGTGGTGAGAATCTTTTGGGCTTGGATTTGCTGAAACGGTTATATGCGACCCTGTACTGTTCTCCTGCGGGAGTGGAGCTTACTTTGGGTCAGAGAGTGATCTCTCCTATGTATTTGTCAACTGATAAGCTCCCACCGGAACTGAGTTCCCTTCCTAAGTCTTTGTGGGCTACAGGTCCCAATGATGTGGGCCTACTGAACATATCACCTTATGTTGTCCAATTAAAATCGAATGTACGACTGCCACGTATTCCCCAGTATCGTATCTCTCTTGATGGTGAACGAGCATTGTTAGCGATCATCTATGATTTGATCAAGAAAGATGTTATTGAGGAAACTCGGGGAAATGTGTGTAACAGTCCTGTGTTACCTATTTTGAAACGAACTGATCCATCTAAGCCTCCTGTGTATCGTTTCGTCATTGATTTGCGGGAGGTGAACAAAATTGTGATTCCGCAATTTCGTGTGGTGCCTGACATTACGGCTTTACTGACTCTGATTCCAGCCTCCGCTTCTTGGTTCTCAGTGATCGATCTGAAGAATGCTTTCTTTAGCATTCCGATTGCTGAGGAAAGCAGAGATCTATTCGGCTTCTCATTAGGAGGTCGCAGCTTCAGGTTTAAACGCGCTCCTCAGGGCTATTGTGAGAGTCCATCGATATACAGCCAAGCCCTGAAGAGTCAACTTGATGCGTTTGTGTTACCGACTGGTGCGGACTTGATCCAATATGTTGATGACTGGCTTGTGGCTGCTGATACTAAAGAGATCTGCAAAACTGCTACAGTATCGCTGTTACAGCATCTCCGTGATTTACATCACAATGTGTCACCTTCTAAACTACAATATTGTTGTCAAGAAGTAACCTATCTAGGTCACTTATTGTCAAAGGAGGGAAGAAGGTTGACCCCAGAGAGAATTGCAGCGATCGCTCGAATGACTGTGCCAACAACTCAGAGAGATGTGCGTGCCTTCCTAGGTATCACGTCATACTGCAGGCAATGGATTCCAAATTTTTCATTGCTAGCAAAGCCATTGGTAGCCCTCACGTGCAAGGATGTTCCAACTCCTTTGCCATGGACTGAAGAGTGTCAGAAAAGTTTTTCTGAATTGCGTGATACGTTGTGTTCGGCTCCTGTGTTAGGTACTCCTGACTACAGCAAGCCGTTTACACTATACGTTCATGAGAGAGAGGGTTGTGCGTTGAGTGTTTTGACGCAGCAATTTGGTGGCAAGCAGCGTCCATGTGCATATTTTTCCTCGACCTTGGACCCAGTAGCTAGAGCGTTGCCGAGTTGTCTAAGAGCGACAGCGGCGGCTGAGGTGTCCATTCGACAATCCGCAGGCCTGGTCATGGATAATATGCTTACGGTAATAGTTCCGCATGCAGTTGACACTCTCTTAAATCGTACAAAAACTCAACACTTGACGAGCGCAAGGTTGTCCGGTTACGAGTTGACGCTTTTGGCAAGTCATATACAAATAAAGCGCTGTAATGTCTTAAACCCGGCGACGTTGTTGCCGACTAATATGAAATCAGACGATGTACCACCACATGATTGTTATTTGCGAACTGAGGAAGAAACGAAGGGTCGTGTTGACCTAAAAAACACTCCATTGGCAGATCCCGATGGTACCTTGTATGTTGATGATTCGTGTTTTAAGTTGCCGAATGGTGATGTGACGACTGCGTATGCTGTGCTGACGATGAGTACGGTTGTGGAAGCTGCGAGATTGAGTCAGAATTCCGCACAGGCGGCAGAGTTGGTTGCGTTGACGAGAGAGTGTGTTTTGTCGAAGGGAAAGCGAGTGAATGTGTTTACTGATAGTCAATATGCTTTTGGTGTTGCACATAGTTTTGGTCGTCTGTGGAGAGAAAGAGGGTTTATGACATCGCATGGCACGAAGATCCAACACGGACAGCTTCCGAACGATCTTTTGGACGCACTTACATTGCCTAAGCAGGTGGTGATTATTAAATGCAGCGCGCACCGAAAGGTGACGGATGATGTTGGTCGTGGTAACGCGTTTGTGGATGAGATTGCTAAAGAGACAGCTAGAAACCTTGCAACTCGAATGTATGTCACGAGTTCAGTGAGGTGGCCGGCAGAGACTGGTATGTGTGAGGACACTGTTGATAGCGTGAAAGCGATTCAGAATGAGGCCACCGAAACTGAAAAGACTAAGTGGAAGGAAAGCACAGGAAAGTTAGATGTGTACGGATGTTGGATTGATTTGTCGGAAAATCAGAGATGGATGTTGCCGGATGCATATGTGCTAGCCTTTGTGACTATGGCTCACGGCTTGTCACATATTAGCGCGAAAGGTATCTGCAAGTTGCTGTCCCCTGTATGGAAGAATGATGGTATCGCTAAGTGTGCTGAGAGAGTGGTTAAGAATTGTATGGTATGCATGATGTACAATCCTGGCAAGGGCACTCCTACTCCACCTGGCCATTTTGCTCCTCCTACATGTCCCTTTGAGGTTATCCAACTGGACTTCATCCATATGGAGAGATGCAATAATCTGAAGTATGTTTTAGTTGTGGTTTGCGCATTCTCCAGATGGATCGAAGCCTATCCTCTTAAAGACAATACTGCCCTGTCCACAGCAAAAGTCCTACTGAAGGAATACTTTCCTCGGTATGGAATGCCACGGATTGTATGGTCAGATAACGGAAGTGAGTTTGTGGGGAGTGTGATGCAAAGGTCCCCGGTAGCTTGTCTCCTTTCTGGTGAAGAATTGGCTTGGTAGTTTAGTCTGCCCTGTTCCCATGATGCACTGGGCCAGGGACAGACTGATTTGCATATAGCCAGGTTTTGAGCTGGGATGGTGCAGTGAGATAAATAACGGTGATGGATCAAGCCCTGATCTTTGGACTGGGTAAGAGTGGTCTGCTTAATTCAGACACTCTGTTCATCACCACCCTCTTTTCTGAATCGTTTTTGGCCACTATAGGTGTGGCAGGGTATACTCAGACATGAGTCCCTTTCTCACTGCACCATCAGGATTCAAGCAAGCCGGGCCGACGACGGCTGAAATGCCAGAAACCGGTCCCCGGTAGCTTGTCTCCTTTCTGGTGAAGAATTGGCTTGGTAGTTTAGTCTGCCCTGTTCCCATGATGCACTGGGCCAGGGACAGACTGATTTGCATATAGCCAGGTTCTGAGCTGGGATGGTGCAGTGAGATAAATAACGGTGATGGATCAAGCCCTGATCTTTGGACTGGGTAAGAGTGGTCTGCTTAATTCAGACACTCTGTTCATCACCACCCCCTTTTCTGAATCGAGTGTGTGTAAGGGCCTTGGAATTCGACAAAAATTCCATAGCGCCAATCATCCCCAGTCAGCAGGTTTAGTTGAAGGGTACAATGGTACTCTGAAACTGAAACTTGCTAAGATCCAAGCTACGACTGGTTTGTCATGGCCTGATGCCTTGCCTCTGGCTCTCTTGTCGACCAGGGCGACTGTACACTCTCGAGTAGGGCATATGAGATTGTGTTCGGCCGTCCTGCAAATGTTTGGGGAGTCCCTAGGCCTAAGGCCTTCGATAGCCTTGAGTACCCAATGTTAATTGATTATCTTCATGATCTGACTGCTAAACTGAGGTTAATTCATCAACAGGTCTTTGAAGCACTGCCGGCACAGACAGAGAGTCCTGGACATCGGCTCCAACCGGGTGACTGGGTGGTTACCCGTAATTTTGGAAGGAAGCGCAATTTGGAGCCGAGATTCGTGGGCCCGTTTCAGGTCCTCCTTGCCACAAGAACTGCAGTTCGTTTGGAAGGCTGCAAAAATGGGGTGCATGCCACCCACACCAAAAAGGTGCCTATACCTTTACCGGAAGATTTGTGGGTGAGGACAGGAATCGCTGCAACGGAAACGGAAACTCCGGTAAAATTTGTGCCGTTCAGTG
Organism: Lissotriton vulgaris; assembly: GCF_964263255.1. Taxonomy (NCBI): domain Eukaryota; kingdom Metazoa; phylum Chordata; class Amphibia; order Caudata; family Salamandridae; genus Lissotriton; species Lissotriton vulgaris. The sequence goes on from NC_141694.1 coordinate 418,039,914, forward strand.
ATGCTCAACTTGTAGGAGACACTTCATTGCAGCCAGATTCATTTGTTGAACCTTCATCATTGGAAAACTCAAGACTTGAACTATCATCTGATCGACAGGACTCTGTTCCGCAACCTGAACAATTGTTCGAAGAGCAGACTCGTCCTGGGAGAAGCAGATATTTTCTTCGTTCTCATAACAAAGACTAACAAAACACTTTTTGCTTTTTGCCCCTTTTGAATTCATATTACCCCCTTATTGTCATTTTGAACATTATGAACAATTGTAGCCTCTATTAATTTTTGAGTTCTTTTCCACGTGTGTTTTTCCACAGCTAGGAGATTTTGTATTACACTTGAATGCTTGATTAAAGAACCTTGCATCCAGGTTGACCGTAGGGCCGTGCGGGTACTTCCTTATGTTTAGCAGTTTCCTGACTCTAGGTCGGTACTTTTGTCGATTCCTGGGAACTCCTGGGAATTGATAATCGCTACTCAGAACGAAGTGCGTCAAGAACATTGCGGACGGTTTTAGAGGATGGAATTCTCAAAGTTGTCGGAAGTGGAGAAGACTTTAGCCCAAAGATTGACACTACACAGGGTTGTACGAACAAAATGCTTTTTGTTTCAGGTGTTCCTGCTGTTCTTAACTGTTTCCATGCTACTGGTGGGTGGAGTGTATTTTGGACTACAGTCGTTACTGCCTTCTGCTTTACCTACTTCTTCTTCTGAACCAAAATCTACTCCCACTGTTTCTCCACATTCCTTTCATCCTCTACCCCAACACGAACAGGTTAGACATGCGGAATTCATGAATAACTCTTTTGTCCAGCTTCTTCATCAACATCAGTTGGTGATGAATACTACCAACTGTTGGGTGTGTGGTTTAATGCCACATACCATGGATCGGGGAATTCCGTATTTGGTCCTTCCTTATAGTTCCCAAGGGTCAGCTCGAGCATTCCAAACTATGTTTTGTAGCGCATTAGATTCCTACCCCCATCGAGAGCCACGCACTGCAGATCATGCTCCTGGCCCGTACCACAAGCCTTTGGCAAGAGCGATTGCTGACTTAGATAGAGATATTTTTGACGCATCGCTTATCCCAGAGGAAGAGGTGCGAGCATACAGGGATCTGAGTGATAGCATGTCAGTGGGTGATAGACAGCTTAAAAGCTCGTCTCCAATCTGGATCGTACCCCATCTCGGTAACTTCTGCTTGAAAGGTCTTGGCCGAAGCTTGCGAGCTCAGCTTGGGAGGAGTGCTTGCACTGAAACGTATGTTTTACCGACGTCCTGTTCCCCTGTTCTTTTGACTGCCAAGGGTACATACTTTGTATGTTACGACCGCGCATATACATGGTTGCCTCGTGATTTCTCGGGCACCTGTTATATTGCGAATCTGTTGCCACCAACCTTCACAGTTGGGTCGGACTATCACAAGACTAGAGTTGTGAGAGGTGTTATTAGCGAAGAAGACACTGCCGGTCAAGAAGCAGGAGACTTTTTTAAGGGTTTCTTGCCGTTTTGGGGACCTATGATCAATAGTAGGAACCTGAGACAGTTGACTCGTGTGGTGGAATCGACTGCTAATATAACTGCAAGTGCCCTTGGTAATCTGACAGCAGAGCTTCTGGCGGACAGGCTTATGACGTTACAAAACCGTATGGTTTTAGACGTTGTTCTTGCAGATAGAGGTGGTGTATGTAAGGTGATCTATTCGAGTTGTTGTATTTTCATCCCTGATAATGCTCCAACTGTCTATCAAGCCATCTCGAAGTTGCACAAGATCTCCGAGTCCATACACGTGGACGTAGGTGATTGGACGCTACTAGGATGGTTTTGGGGCCTGATGTCGACGTGGGGTTGGAAGATTCTGATGATCATTGGGGTTGTTGTAGCATTGCTGTTCACGTGTTGTCTTTGCATACAGTGTGGTCCTGCCTTATGTGGCCTCTGTGCTACGACGTATATAAGACGGCCATCTGTTACCAAGGAAGCATTGATGGATAGAATGATGTTGCAGCAACATCTGAATGATCTAATGAATATCGAGATCGATTCTGATATCGACTAGTGCTTGCCTTCATGAGGGCAAAAGGAGCGTCTGAGGTTCCGTGACAATTATAAGTGGTGTTTTCGACTCGTTTGAATATGGACGAGTTTGGTATCTATGAACCGCAAATGACGAGTTTAGTGGGTGTACGCGTTTTCACTACGCTGGCCAGAACCGTTCGCCCGATTCGTGGGTTTCTTCCTCTGAACCCACGGGTTCCATTTTAGATACGGCATCCAATTTGTCTCTTGCCCTCAAGTAGCCAGCGAACGGACACTGTCCGCTTCGTGACCCTGGGATTCCCAAACTCTTGCGGAAGACACGTGCTTCTTTGAGGGTGTCTTTATGACGAGGGGGATGATACTGCAAAGGCAGATGGCCCCGCTCGAGGCTCATCTTGCCGTGCCGGTCTATTGTTTCAGCCGTGCATTCATTAGGCACGACTTCTTTGATCCTGCAATCGTGTTTCCGATATCGCCCCCTACACTCTTTTCTGTTGACTATCTTCATCTTCCCTTGCACCTGTTTCTGACTCTTTCCTTAAACTCGTTTACAGCCGGAATGGAATGTACTTAATGGTGGGATAACGTACTTTTACAGTTGGGAACTGGCGATGCTACTGTAATTATGTTCCGGGATCCTGAATACATGAAAGCAGCCCTTTTGAAGTTTACTGTGGGAACTGAGTTGTAACCTTTTGTTTGCCATGTTGTGCTATGACAGAAGTATGTATAAAAGGATCGATCCACAGTTGCAATTTGAAGCAGTCTCCTAGAACCTACATGCGTTGTACTTCTTGTGACTACTGTGTTCCCTGCAGTAAATAAACCTCGATCTTTGACGCCGAAGGAAGTGTCCCGTGTCTCTGTTATTTGTACGCCGGAACAGGTAACCCACGAAGGTTTCAGGTGTTGTCCCCTGGCACCGCTGGGCCTTAAGAATAGCCCAGTCCTTCAGTGCGGTGGGGTGTTGCTCCTGTACTTACGCTTGTTTCTCGTTTCAGGTTCGGTGGCGGGTTCCCTCAACAGGGATATGGCGATGTGGATAGTGGGCCACTCCTTTGTTAAAAGGGCCCAATTGCAGGCCTGGTCCAGGTATTTCGGAGAGAACCTCAGGTTTAATCCTAATGTTTTTAAGGTGTGCTGGAATGGGAAAGGAGGCATGCTTTGGAGGGATTTGATGGCAACACTTAACGGTCTGTTGGTGGCAGGCAGGAGTCCGGATCTTTTGGTTCTCCATTTGGGGGAGAACGACATGGGCCGAGAGACAGGGTTGGTATTGATGAGGGCCATGAAGAGGGACCTGTAGGAGATTAAGAGGCAGTGGGCAGATTGCACGGTGGTCTGGACCGAGTTTATTCTGCGCCGCGTGTGGAGAGGCGCATTGAATCCCAGGGCAGTAGATAAAGCGCGGAAGAAAGTAAATGTTGAGATGGTGCGATTTTGCATGCATTTACGTTTTTCGAGAATATGGCACAGGGACATTCGGTATGATGCAAGCGAATCACCTTCAAACTCCTCACCCACGCACACAAAGCACTACACAACATCGGGCCAACATACCTCAACAACCGGCTCAGCTTTCACACCCCCTCCCACAACCTCCGCTCTGCCACCCTCGCCCTTGCCACAGTCCCTCACATCCGGAAAACCACCACCGGCGGCAGATCCTTCTCCTACCTCGCCGCCAAGACCTGGAACGCTCTCCCTACCAGCCTAATACAGACCCAGGACCTGCTGGCCTTCAGAAGACTTCTCAAGACCTGGCTCTTCGATCAGTAGCAGCCCCCCACCCCCCAGCGCCTTGGGACCCTCACGGGTATGTAGCGTGCTTTACAAATGCAGTGATTTATTGATTGATTGATGCACTGGAGTTGTTTAGGGGCGATGGTGTTCACCTTTCATGCCTTGGCATGGATCTTTACTTGGTAGAGTTGAGGGAGGTGCTGTCCAGACTGCTTGGGGTGCGTGGAGAGTGAACCGGGGGTTTTTGGTTGGCCTAACAGGGCAGTGAGGGGGGGTAGGAAAAGGGGGAGGCGATGTAGCCACCTATTCCTGGGTGGCGGAGTTGTTTTTGACGTTGGCCAAGTTTGGCTGGAGTTTGGTAGTTTATCGTTAAGTTTGGGGAGTTGGTAAACAGGAGCGGGGAAAGGTTAAGCAGGTTGGAAGTTTACATTAGAGGTTCGTTAGTTACAGTTGGAGGAAGGCAGATAGGATTATAGATCTTGGGAGGGCAGAATTTTAAATGTTTTGTGATAAGATTGTGTATTAATTAATGTATTGGATGCTATGCATTGTATGTTGCATAGCATCCAATACATATGGTGGGGGAGGTAAAGGCAAGGGGTCAGTTAATTCGATGTTTAGAGGTTTTAGTTTTGTAAGGCAAAGTGGCAGTTTTGTAAGGCAAAGTGGCAGTTGAAATAAAATTGTGATGTGCACCTGTTTCAATAAAGTGGCCTTTTACACACATAAATGATTGTCGGTGTGGCTTACCCCCTCATCCCTCCCAAACGGTGTTTGGGGAGCAGCCAAGCACTGCGAGGTCTGCCCCCCAGGCAGATTGAGAGGGGGTAGGAGCGAGACAGGAGCAGCCATTTCCTTGGGAGTAGCCCAAAGGCAGCCCAATTTCAAAAAGGACCCCAAGGCTATTTCAGGGAGCTCAGCGCTTGCCCAGCACCATTCTAGGCTCTGGTGACCTGGTGGCTGGGAGCGCTGTAGGTTAGGCAATTTTTGTCCCCGCCCACCCTCCCCAGGCTTTTGTGGTTTTTGGGGGAGGATTTCAGGGTAGGTTTTTGTTTTGGGGCCGTGTTTGGAACAGGTGCATAGGGGTTGATATTGTGATTCTGTCGCTTGGAACAGGTGCTGGCGGAGTTGTTTTTGAAGTTGGCCAAGTTTGGCTGGAGTTTGATAGTTTACCATTAAGTTTGGGGAGTTGGTGAACAGGAGCGGGGAAAGGTTAAGCAGGTTGGAAGTTTACATTAGAGGTTCGTTAGTTACAGTTGCAGGAAGGCAGATAGGATTGTAGGTTTTGAGAGGGTAGGATTTAATATGTTATGTGATAAGATTGTGTATTAATTAATGTATTGGAAGTTATGCATTATATGTTGCAGGTTTTTTTTATCATGTGGGGATCGTAGGGGTAAGGGGAGGTAAATGCAAGGGGTTAGGTAATTCGAGGTTTTAGTTTTGGAAGGCAAAGTGCCAGTTTAAATAAAATTGTGATGTGCACCTGTTTCAATAAAGTGGCCTTTTAAACACACAAATGGTTGTCTGTGTGGCTTGCTCCCTCATCCCTCCCAAGCGGTCTTTTCTGTAGATCTGCTTACTCTGGGCGCTCGGCCACTATAATCCGAACAGGTCTCATTAAACAGGTTCAAGTGGCTTGAATAAGAGGTTTACATTTTTTATTTTAAAAAAGCGTTTTAAAAGTGCTTTAATCTTGGCTACAGTGCTCGTAGTAGTAGAATGTACACTGCTTATTCGACGACCTTATGTTTCATGTAAAGTGGCACATTCCATTTTATTCGGAATGCTCCGTCGTAAATGAAAAGATGCAGTTCTACAATGCCCTGATTCGCTGGTAGTAGGTGTCACTGTGCCTCTCTCAGTTTATGTAAATGTGGGATACTTGTATAGCGCACAGTTACTCTACCCGAGTGTCCCGGCGCTGTAGACCGCTGGGGAACCCGTCCTGGTTTTCCCTGTGAGATGGTCCCTTTTCTGGGTATCTCCAGGGTGAAACCAGGCATCCCTGGCGTCTGTGGGGGGCCGTTGTAGAGATGAGGCAAGCTAATGCCCAGAGTTGCCGAGTGTGCTCCCCGGTCAGAGTAGGCACCGATGCGAGAATTATCAGTCCGCTGACCCTGGTCCAAGACCCTGCCGCGTCGGGAATCGAACCCTGGTCCCGGGCCGTTCTCTGCACTCGGGTCTGCCGCCTCTAACCAGTGAGCCACACCTCTCCAGTTTAACTCACTTACAGTGGGATAGCGGCGGGTTACTCTAGCACTGTGTCTCCGCCCTCAGCCCTGCTTAATTATTTTGGTTTTATATAGTTTTATACAGTGCCAACAATGCTCATGGGCATTCCAGGATGCCCCAACATAACAGGTTCAACAATCATCAAACATAAGAGCAAACAGAAAAGCCAAACGAGAGGGCCGGTTCAAACTGCCCTCGAGAGCAAACCGATAGCCAAACCAGTATGATAGCACCAAATATACGTCAAGAGTGTAGAGGTGAGCATGGTTTTAGCCAAAATATCTTTCAAGAAAAGGGGCTTCAAGATCCTTTTAAAGGTTGCATGACATGCGGTGGCGGGCTGTAGAGAGGGGACTCCGAAGCCTTGCACTGGCAGGACTGTTTTATACAGCGCCTCGTTTAACGCAGGCAGGCGCTGCAGTCTCCCGCTTTGCTGCCTGGAGAAGCAGAATGTATGGATTGAAATAAAATAAAACGGCAAGATTAAAAAAATCTCTGGGTATTGAGTGACTCACATGCGCAACTTTTCTTCCCCCGACTATTCAATAGACAGCACAAGCGCGTGCGCTTCGCGTGGCAGCAGGGGGAGGGGCGAGAGGAGGGGGATTGCGTGATTCCCTTGTGGGAGCGAGCAGCAAGGTGCGATAATTGAGAACATATGGTGCCAGCTGTCTACTCCCGCAAAGGAATCGCCAAACGTGCACGCGTTGCCATTGAAGGCAAATGGAACGCGTACACATTTTTGGCATCAAAACCGACTTGATGGCTAAAGGTCTCTTTCCTGTGAGACCTAAAATGGATTTCGCAAATGGGTTTCAGCTGTTGCCAACACATCATCCCTTGAAAAAACAGCTGATACTCTGCTTGGTATATTCTAACACACAGCCTCCTGACTGCAGAAGCAATGTCATTCTCTTATTTTACACTCCGTCGAGGGTAGAGCCTCTTCTTATGTGTTCTCTACAATATCTCTCAAGAGTTGGGGTATTGGCACAATTATATATGGATCCATGACTCCGTACTGGGGTAGAATTAAACATATTACGTTACAGGAAATATCCAGCACAAATCCAGGTATTATCTTTATTCACAACATGTTTTATCAATATTTCAAATTGTTCATTGCTCACTAAATTGGAAGGGTCCTCAATATGGTCTAATACAACAAGGGATTATTTGCATACTTATTGAATTGTATTTATTGAACACTTAGGGGCCTAGTTATAAGGCCATTTGTTTTGCTCTAACACCACACAACATTATTTAAAAGTAACACAAACCTTAAGACAGATTTTTAAAGTCACACAAAGCCACTCTAGGTGTTTTTGAGTGGCTCCAAACATCTGAAGTAACGCAACCCACTGCAAATTGATTTATTGTATTTGCCCTGGGAAGATAAACCATGGGCTTTGCGTGGGTGTTCGTACGCAACTTCCATGGACTTTGATGCATCCCTAGATTCACAGTAACTTTTAAACCTGGGGATGCGCCAAAATCTTGCACTTTCCCACCCATGGCAGGTGTTACAATAAGAAATATCTCTATTTCTCCTGGTCTCTTCCTCTTTCTATGTGTGCTGCATTCTAAAAGATAAATATGCCTCCCAGGAAGGTGTCCACTCCTGTACAAAAACAATCCTGCATGCAACGCAGGCACCCTTGCACTATTGTGTTTGGGTGCCTGCGTTTGAGCTCGGCAGCCAATAAGCAGCCAACGCAGGTGAAAGGACAGGAATGCGATGTATTGTCTTAAAATATGGTGCATTTCTGCCCTTTCCCTATCACGCAGTGTAGTGCAGCAAGGTGACTTGCTGTGCCGCTGCACTGCGTGACTTCCCCATAAATAGGCTCCTTATTGTTTTTGAAACGTCATTTCACACAAATTATATGGTATATTTACATTGCTTATACTTACAATAGATAATGGCCTTGTGTTCCATTTTCCTGTAATTACAACAATAACATTTTTATATATATATGAATTGCTAAGACGAGGTTTTCAAGAAAAAACAGAACTATTTAAAAAGAGCTACTACTGCCCATCAATTTGCCTTTACAAGTGTAACCTCTCATATAAGTCAATGCGTTTCGGACTCATCATAATTCTATAGCCTCCTCAGGACAGACACAAGAACGCCTCAGCGGATTTCTCTTTCTTTTTAGACGTCCCATAGATTTCCTTTACGTTTTTGTTCAAAGTATTAGATTCATGCATATCTGGCATGCTTTTTGTTGCCTTAAAAATTGTTTAAAGAGGAAATGGATGGAAATGAATTGCCCGGTTTAAATATGCAGTTGTGATTAGATAAGTGATTTGTCCCTCGATGGTACCTAATCCATTCTAGAAAGGGATCCCCTGAAGCATGGCTTGAACACCGGAGAAATACAACAGCTACCTATAATGGGACCAGAACCCAACAATCTTTAGCCTTCAGAGAGCCCTGTACAGAAAATGTGGCCATTGATTATTTCTTTAAAGGTTGAATGGTTTCACAGCAAACAAGCACTCATTCCAGACCACTTCAATCACAGTGGCTAGGTTAGCAGATACTCCCCTCTCAAATAATGTAATACAGTGATGTGTTCATGATTTAGCGGATGAGTGGCTCTAATCAATGGAAGGCTAGCCCCCTGGTTTTCCCATATGTATATCCCAGTCCTGGTGACATTTCAAACAATCGAAAGCAATCCTGATATAAACAAATGCTCGGTAACTTCAGAGGACCAGCAATTGTGGGTGAGGAGCGAGGGGAGGGGGGCACTGTAATAGCTCAGGAGCTTCATAGGCAGAATCAGACGAGCTGCATTTTGCGTGCTTTGAAAATAAATATGTTGTGGTAAATTACTGAGCAATTCTGCAAAACTAAAATCTAGACGCTTACTTCAAATACCCGTGGAGCAAGCCAGGTCCCAGACGTCCTGTCCCTGCCAGGTATGTTACCATATAGATGCAGCCAATTCAGGTCCATGACAGCCTGTTCATCCCAGGCCTCGTAAAAAAAGATAGAGCGAGTCTAGGTACCGGGGGAAGGACATGCTGTCCCTCTCAGGCATCTTAAAATACAGATACATTGAGGGGCAGATTTACAAGCCAACTTACGGTGCCAGTGTGACGCACCAGCAGCGCATTTCTATGCCCCATATTTACAAGGACAGGAAAAGCCAGGGTGGCTTTTCCTGTCTTTGTAAATACGGCCCTTTACACACAGCACTTTGCGTGAAAGGGGCTTTCCATGGGTGTTGCTGTGGATGTTCCCATGCAAGACCCATGGAACGGACACATTTCTAGATTTACAAGAAATTGTAAATCTGAAAATGCGTCTGAAGGCTACGCCTCTCAAGAGGAGGCGAAGGGAGGCGCAACGATCCTCGTTTTTTTACCCTCTTTCTGTGCGTGTTGCATTCTACAGCACACATAGTAAGAGGAAATCAGTTCTGGTGATTGTTTATGTACAGTAAGGTGTCCCTTCCTGCACAAAAAACAATCCTTTAAACAAAGACGTTTTACAAGTTCCATGAGTGCTAATGCAGCACACATTGTAGTTGTAAAACACCATTTCTGATTGTTTATGTGCAGGAAGGGAACCCTTCCTGTACATAAACAATCATCCCCCTGACTCAGGCACCCTTGCACCATGGTGCAAGGGTGCCTGCGTCAGCGCATGGCAGTAGTTTTTGCACCAGCGCAGGGGGAGAAAATTGCAAAAAACACAGTTGATGGACAGAATGCAGAACAATGTCTTACATTTACCCCAGTACAAAGATCTGGGCCTAAATCCATCGTTGTTTTGCACTCCACACCACCCTAGGTCAGACAATGGCTATATGCAAATCAGCCTTGACCCTGTGCCTCATGGGAACAGTCCAGCCCGAACTACCAAGCCATGTCTTTCCTAGACCGGAATCAAGCATCCAAGGACCGGTTACTGGCTATCAGCCTTCTTCAGCCTGGATAGCTTGACGCCACTCAAGTGGAGAGCCTGGGACTCATGTCTGAGCATACCCAGCCCACTCGGGGTGAAAATTGCAAAAAACACAGTTGATGGACAGAATGCAGAACAATGTCTTACATTCACCCCAGTACAAAGATCTGGACCTAAATCCATTGTTTTTTTGCACTCCACACCACCATAGGTCAGACAATGGCTATATGCAAATCAGCCTTGACCCTGTGCCTCATGGCAACAGTCCAGCCCGAACTACCAAGCCATGTCTTTCCTAGACCAGAATCAAGCATCCAAGGACCGGTTACTGGCTATCAGCCTTCTTCAGCCTGGATAGCTTGACGCCAGTGATGTGGAGAGCCTGGGACTCACGTCTGAGCATACCCAGCCACTCGGGGTGAAAATTGGAAAAAACACAGTTGATGGACAGAATGCAGAACAATGTCTTACATTCACCCCAGTACAAAGATCTGGGCCTAAATCCATCGTTTTATTGCACTCCACACCACCCTAGGTCAGACAATGGCTATATGCAAATCCGCCTTGACCCTGTGCCTCATGGGAACAGTCCAGCCCGAACTACCAAGCCATGCATTTCCTGGACCGGAATCAAGCATCCAAGGACCGGTTTCTGGCTATCAGCCTTCTTCAGCCTGGATAGCTTGACTCCAGTGATGTGGAGAGCTCAGTTTGCCACTGGATTCAAGCAAGCCGGGCTGAACATGGCTGGAATGCCAGAAACCGGTCCTCGGAAGCTTGTTTCCGGTCCAGGGAAGACATGGCTTGGCAGTTCGGGCTGGACTGTTCCCATGAGTCACAGGGTCAGACTGATTTGCATATAGCCATGTCTGAACTGGGGTGGCAGAGTGGGCTAAAGAACGGTGATTGATTAAACCAGATCTTTAGAATGGGTGTGAGTGTTTGATTGATTCAGATGCTCCGTCCATCACCACCCCCTTTTGTACCGCTTTTGGCCGCCAAAAAGTGTGACAGGGTATGCTCAGACGTGAGTCCCTTGCTCACTTTGCCAATGGATTCAAGCAAGCCGGGCTGAAGACGGCTGGAATGCCAGAAACCGGTCCTCGGAAGCTTTTTTTCGGTCCAGGGAAGACATGGCTTGGCAGTTCGGGCTGGACTGTTCCCATGAGGCACAGGGTCAGACAGATTTGCATGTAGCCATGTCTGAACTGGGGTGGCAGAGTAGGCTAAAGAACGGTGATTGATTAAACCCAGATCTTTTGACTGGGTGTGAGTGTTTGATTGATTCATATGCTCCGTCCATCACCACCACCTTTTGTACTGCTTTTGGCCACCGTAAGTTTGATAGGGTATGCTCAGACGTGAGCCCCTTGCACACTTTGCCACTGGATTCAAGCAAGCCGGGCTGAAGACGGCTGGAATGCCAGAAACCAGTCCTCTGAAGCTTGTTTCCGGTCCAGGGAAGACATGGCTTGGCAGTTCGGACTGGACTGTTCCCATGAGGCACAGGGTCAGACTGATTTGCATATAGCCATGTCTGAACTGGGGTAGCAGAGTGGGCTAAAGAACGGTGATTGATTAAACCCAGATCTTTTGACTGGGTGTGAGTGTTTGATTGATTCAGATGCTCCGTCCATCACCACCCCTTTTTGTACCGCCAGTGCAGGGGGAAGCACAGAGATGTGACATATTGTTGTAAATATGTTGCATCCCTGTGCTTCCAATCTAACGCAGCGAGGGGCAGCAAAATGACTTGCTGAACCACGCTGCATTCGTTTATTGTAAATCTGCCCCTGAGTATTCTGGGGCAGATGGGGCTACATTCCATGACGGAACCACCACTCGGTCAGTCTAGGTAACCCGAACCTGTGAATCAACCCTCACTATATTTGGTTTAACAGATGGGAGTGCATCCCTGAGGCACACATATTTTCCAACTCTGCAACCATTTGGACCGAGCACACAGTAGGGTTTTTATGAAGGTTTATGCCAGATACACTAATTGTTTTGCCATGTTTAGATTCGACTCACCTAGGTATAAAACATGTGACCAGAAGTTAACTTACTGATATATTGTACGTGCTTTGATATTTTTTTTTTCAGGAGCTGAATTCAAAATGTGTTGGAGAACTATTTCAGTCGGAAAACACCATACAGCATTACACAGCAAAGACTGATTTTGAAGAAAACCACATGCCTTTACAAACAAAGAAGGGTTTAGATGACAATAAGCAGCAGACACCTGCAATGGCAAGCAAACGATTGGCATCCAGCAGGCGTCACCATCAAGAAAATGGAGGAAATACGAAAATATCTTCAAAGGTGACGTCATCACCATTAAAGGTACCACTTTTAAGTAATTACACTACCCCTAACTAGGAAAATTAAAATTTTGACTGGTAATTCGGTGGACAGAATATCCATCATGATTGTGAAGGAATATCCCATCCGCCAAGTTCGTAATCAGACCCTTAGTCCCTGTTGAACTGACCCCATTGACTATAAGTGTCAAGAGTGGGGATAGGAGAGGAGAGGTGTCAGTGCGGTCTCCTACACACTACGGCCAGCCTTAACAAAGCATTGGGAAAGTACAATCAATCTTTATTTTTTCAATACAAGCACAAGTCACAAAAACCTAAAAAAACAAAAAAAACATGCTGCTGTTTAGTCATAGCAACCATCTGCTTGTGAACAAAAAGGAAATCAAAAATATTTATTGCATATAATTTTAATAGAATAATCTAATATAGATATAAAAACCAATATTTCACAGAGAACTGTTAAACATGGAAAATGTTTCACTGCTCCCTATAAAATATGGCTTTCATTATTATAATGACAAACTCCAAACCAATCTGCAGAACTTTACCATTGTGCCTGGCTACTAGGTAAGCACTGGAGCCACAGAATCCCAAAAATTCACTAGCCCTCACAATTGTGCATTAGTTTATTAACAATGTATTTGTTATTGCTTTTTAAAAGACAAAACTTGTTATATAAAGATATTGTGTATTCTTGACAGTTGTATGATGGTAATATTGCATACAAATAGAGGAAATATATTGAAACATTCCAACAGATGATATAATAATGAATGGATCCTCCTATTTAGCGTATGGGTGTGTGAGTGTGTGCATGAGTTGTTGTGTGTGTGAGTGGATGTGTGAGTGGTTCTGTGGATGAGGTCATCAGTGATGCCATTTCAGATGCCATCAGTGATTTCATGAGTGATGTCTCTGACCATGTCATGAGTGATGCCATAAGTGAGGTCATAAGCAGTGAATTGCGGGGGCGTACGTTATAGTTAGCTCAGGTAACTTTAACTGCTGAATTTCACTGGTTTTGTATGAGGGAAATCTGAGCCTAACTATATCTTCACTGTAACCTTTTTTTTCAACTGAATTTCCAGTTTTTTTAAAAATTCTGTTTCCGCACTATAACGTCTTTGTAACCTTTTTATTTTTTCAGTGAATTTCTAGTTTTTTTAATGTTAAGTAAGATGCCCAACAATGTACTGTGTGGGGAGGGTTCGATGCAGCGCCTTGCCTGGCATTGTGCTGCCCCATGCAAGATTGCTGCTCTTGCTCTTCTTCCTCCTTGACATCCCTTGTCCAAGTCCATGCCCCCTCATTACAGACCTGTGTGGCCATTGTTCTGCCAATGCCCTTTCCTCCTGCCTTGAACAGTTAAGTTGCTACCACTTCCACCCCTTCCATACCCTGCATGGTCCTAAGTGCTGCCACTGCCCTCCATTTAGCTTGGTGTTCCTGCCCACTACTCATGTCCTCCATTGTCTAATTCTGTGCCCCATCATTGCCCTACTGCTTAGCCTGTGTGTTCAGCTTGCTGCCCCTACTCTCCTTCCCCCTGCCCCGGATGTCTGTGTGCATGCCCCTGCTCCCTCCTTTTTGCCCACCATGTCACATGGACCTGCCACTGCCCATCCTATCTGCTTTTAGTGTTCTGTTGAGCTGCCACTGCCCTCCCACCTGCCTAGTTTATGGTGTCCACATGCCCCTGCCACCTCCACCCTGCCTGTCTGAGTTCCATGCTCTTATTCCCTCCCTCCTGTCCTTCACGGTCCATTTTGCAGCCACTCCCTTCTGCCGTCCGTGTTCTATTGTGCTGCAACTGCTTCTCCTGCCTACCCTGCATGGTCAGATGTAAAGCCCCTTCTCCTACCCTCTCTTGTCTGTGTCCAGCCCCTACCCCTCCCTTCTGTCCTCCATGGTCCTTTGTGCATGCTCCTGCCCCCTCCTTCTTACCCAGCATGGCTATTTAACTGCCACTAACCCTCCTGCTTGCATGCATTGTCTTCTGTGCTGCCACAACCCCACCCACCTGCCCTTTGTGGTCAGCTTTCTGACCACTTTCCGCCTGTTGTCTTTGTGTATGCCATTATAATCTCACTGTTGCCCTCCATGGTGTGTGGTGCATCCAGTGTCCATCCCGCCTGCCCTTGATGGTCAGCTTGCTGTTCCTGCTCTGCCCCCTGATTTCCATGTGCAGCCCCCCCCCCTCATGCCTTGTTTGGTCCATTGTCACACCCCTTCCCCCTCTCTCCTGCGCTTTATGATCAGTTATGCTGCAACTGTTCCTCCTGTTTGTCAGGTATGGTCAAGTTGCTGCCTCCTCCTCTTTCCCTTTTTCTCTCTGTTGTCCATGTGCATGGCCCTATTCCCTCCCTATTGCTTTCCATGGTCCAATGTGCTTCACTGCAGTCCGACCTGCCCTGTGAAGTGTATTGTGCTGCTTCAACCCGAAATGCCTGCCCTGTAGGTTTAATTTGTCGCCCCTGCCCGTGTCCCTCCTGCCCTGATTTATCTGAGACCTTGTATTTGCCCCATTCCTCCAGCCCTCCTTGATCCAATGTACCATACTTGCCAACAGTTTTAACTTGATAAGAGGTAGATTTTGAAAAATAAATCCTGGGGAATTGATTTTCCCCTTTGACATACATTGACAAAGAGGAGATTTTAGGCAGGAGAGAGACAAAATAAAGCCCTTTTGGGCTTAAAAAATATGGGAGCCTCCTGCCTGATTCGGGGTTGTTGGCACATATGGTTGTATTACCACGGCCTCTTCCTTCTACCCGTAAAGGTCTGGTATAATGCCAAAGCCTCTCTTGCCTGTCCTGCATGGTTGGTTTGTTGCAACACCCCCCTTTCCCCAGCCCACCATTGTCTATTGTGCTTCCACTGCCCCTACTGCCTCCCCAGTACGGTCAACTTGTTGCCTTTGCACTCTCCCCCCTGTCCTAAATTAGCCACGTCAGTATTTTCTGAGTTCTCAAATAGCGACAAAGCACTTTTAAATTTGCTAACTTTATGGTTTTTTATCCAGTTGATCACTTGATTATATGTTTTTATTTATTTATTTAGTGTTTTCTATAGCACGAACATGACCCTGCGTAGGGTATCAGAACGCTTTACAGATGCATTTAAACAAACAAAACCTTATAAGTTACCAAGTCATCAGTTAATTTACCATGACTAGATCAAAACATTAAGCTTCAAGGAAAACATATATATAAGAGGATGTGGCATTACGGGCAGAGCTACAGACTTTGCAACTGGGGAACCAGGTTTGAGTTTTGTTGTCAGCTCGACGTCCTGTGATTCTGGAGAAATCACTTAATCCCCCCATGCTTAAAACCAAATTGAATGTGTCCTTGTGTAATGTACCTGATTCTCATTTACAACACTCCAATACCTTTGAGTCAAATCTATGCTTTATAAAATTGAAAAAAACAAAGATAATTACGTGTTTTGCACACTGCTGTCACTGGACTCTATTTGGGATACATTTGGGTGATATTTCTGGTACATTTAGACTCTTTTGTCTCTGGTGGCCATCTTGGGAGACTTATTTGTTATGAGGCTTCATTATCTCCTCATTTACTGCAGTATCCTCAGTAGAAAATGCTTTCAGTTTTTCAATCAGAATGTTAGTACTCTAGTTACTAATTAGAACACTGTAGTAAAGCTGCTAATCACCAGGGAGCCAACTGGCACTCTGCTACTGGTGCTGAAAGTGCATGTTTCAGTCTGCATGTCAGAATGTTTTAATGAAATAGAAAAGGAAGATATTTGAGAACACACTTGAAACATGTCCTAATTGTTCTTTCTACCGTTCAAACCATAATGTCTATGACTAAAAGAACCCCCTCATTTTGCTCCTTTGTAAAGTGAATGTTTAAAATTTACCAGTTTGAATAAATTAGGATAGCTTCAGGTGTGCCACACTTTTGCCATAAGTAAGACTGTTATGCCCACATGCATCAAGGTAAATTGCATTCGCAAACGGTGCGAATCGCATTTTTCGGCCGTTTGCGAATGGAATTTCCTGATTTGGGATGCACCAACCTTTTTCAGAAATTCGCAATTTAAGAAATCGCACAATTGCGATTTCTTAAATTGCGAATGCATTTAAGGAATTTCAATTTGAGATTCCTTAAATGCAATTCATCATACTTTTAGAAATTGTGAATTCGCAAATTAGAAATGCAAATTACCATGAAGGTGACCTTCATGGTAATTTGCGAAAATCCAGAAAAATGCTTTTAAATGCATTTTTCTTTGTTACATGTTACACACACACATGCCCTTGGGGCATGTGTGTGTGTAAGATGTATCCAAAAGCAAATTTCTGGGGTGCAAAAGGGTGTCATTTGGACACCCCTGCACCCTTGAAATTGCATTCTCACTTTGCGAATTCACAATGATGAATTGCAAATTGAGAATGCCCTCCCATTCATTCCTATGGGCCTCTAGACCCATAGGAATGAATGGGTAGAAATTCCTTAATTGGGATTCTCAATTAGAGAATCGCAATTAAGGAATTTTAAGAAATCACAATTTTCTTGCGAATTTCTTAATGAACTGCATTTTGCAATTCCTTAATTGCGATTCCTTAATTTTCACAATTAAGGAATCGCAAAATAGAACAATGATGCATGTGGGGGCTAGTGTGCTAGTTATTATTTAGAACACTCTGGAAGGCAGCAGAAAAACAAAAGGGAATCAACTGACAGGCTGCAACTGTTGGAAGTACAGGTTTTGCTGAGAATGTCAGACTTCATTCTCCTATGGCTGAGAAAGATAGTGTGAATTTACAGAAATTATGCTCTCATTTTAGCTTCTGGAGTACCTTCTATAACCTCTATGGGAAAATCATGAGAAAACAGTTTTCTCTCAAATATAATTCATGAAATCCCAGCAGAAGGCTTTTTCACAGGGTAAAATGACCTTAGAGCACACCACAATTCCTAAAATTAGTATGGTACCATCAACAAATGAGTTAAATTGTAACTAAAATCTGTTATCACCCTTTATACGTGTTTTTGTGACCCTCAAAACCTGCCATTCACTGCAATGCTTTTCAATGGGGTGCTATCATATATGTTGACCCAAGATGGCTGCCAGCACTTCCTGATTGAAGTGCTGACAGCCAATCGGCTCTCACCATTAGATCTGTGCCTAGTCCTGCCCAGAAGTACAAGTGTGTTGGTCCTTTATTACCTCAAAAACTACTGAACGGATTTACACCAAATCACAAAAGCACAGTTTGTGGACCAAGATATAGCTTTCTGCGAAATTTGGTGTAATTCTGTTCAGTGGTTCGGACTGTAGTTATGTCTAAAATCTCTATGGAAATTAACATGGGAAACAAACTTTTTTTGACCCCCCCATCTTTTTCTCAGCCCCCGCTTGACGGATCAACCCAAAACCTTTTGTGCACAGCTAAAATCAGTAGGGCACTTTTTGGGGGGAAAATGTCATGAAGATTCGTCAAACGGCACTAAACCGATAAGCAAGTAAAAAAACACTTTCGTATGGAAACTAAGGGCTTAATTTTGATGTTGGTCGGACCACCACCAAAAGGCTGTCAGTGGCGGTTTGACCGACTGTCCAACAGCTGCTCTATGATGCAGGCCGTCAGGGTGAAGACCGATGTATCCGACAGGATCTGAGATTCTGTCAGGGTGGTGGCAGAAATCGCATCCCTTGAATGGCAGCGGTATTATATATATATATTTCCTTTTCACTGAAAAACCTTATGGCTGAAGTGACGTTTAGTTAAGTATGTTATAAGATCTTCGATTGCATTTAAAAAAACTAGAAATTCTCTTAAGAAATCAAAGGTTAAAGTGACGTTACAGTTAGGTGTTGAAATAACACAAAACAAGTGTTTTTAAAAAAAAACTGTTATAGATTGGTGAACTAGCTGTAACTTGCACCCCTGCATACATTGCTTATGACCTCACATATTGCATCACAAATTACATCATTACTGACATCTCAAATGACATCATTGTTGACGTCACTGATTACATCCTCCAGTCATTTTGACATCGTCATACAAGTTTAGTGAACTTGTAGTAATTGAACATGGTACATCTATGGCTAATTTTCTATCACCAGTCGCATGATAATGAATATAAGCTTTGGCCACATGCTGGGCTCACAGTGTTATAGTCTTATAGGCACATAGTCTGTTATATAGTTAATAATATTACATGTTTTGTCGCTTTTATTTCCCAACAGGCAGTAGTATGGATCCCATGTTTCATCATCATAATGATTGTCCACAAAATATTCTGCAGAGGTTTACTATTGTCAGGGGTACTAGGATTATGCTGCAAGGTTATCTCATAGAAGTGTGGAGATTATTCAAATTTTGAAACAAAAACATATACGATGCAGCACATTCTATTTCAGTTTAGCTGTAAACAATCTTTTTGTGAATCTGTAAATATTGCGGCAAATGCTGTAAATCAATAATTATGTGGGAAATATTTGATAGATTGGCATAAAACATCTGGGGCCACATGTAGGTAAATACCATTTACCGATTCTAAAATACCGAATTTTACTGATTCGGTATTTTAGAATGGGTAAATGGTATGTAGGTATTCATTCTGTAATTTTTACCGAATCGGTAAAATTCGGTAAATACTGATTCGGTATTTACTGATTCGGTATTCCTCATTCATTCCTCTGGGCCTGGAGGCCCAGAGGAATGAATGGGAATTACCGAATCGGTAAGAGGGGGAAGACCTACAAGGGTGGCAGGGTGTCACATTGACTCCCTGTTGCACCCCTGAATAGAGCATAGGTGCACATGTGGCACACATACATGCCCTAACGGCATTTATGTCTGCCACATGACACTGTTAAAAAGCACAAATTGCTTTTTTAACGGTTTTCGTTATTTACCAACAACTTGTACTTGGTGGTAAATAACGAATCCTTACAAGTGAAAAACACTCACTTGAGTGCTTCCTACATTAAGGATTCGGTAATTTACCAAATCGGTATTTAAGAATTCGGTAATTTACCGATTCCTTAAATTACCGATTCGGTAAATTACTGAATCCTTGAATTAGGCCCCTACATCTCAAATGCCTAATACCGGTCAGTAACGGCCGAAATTCGGTAATTTCGGCCATTACCGACGGGCATTAGGCTTCCTACATCTGGCCCCTGGCCTTTAAAGAGACATGGTTGACCTAGACCTGAGTCATTTGGACTCAAGAAGTCAGTCATCCTGTACTGAGTTCATTGAAACATGCTGGTGGAAAACCCTTAAGTTTTTTATTATAGGAGTCGTCGCCCATTTAGTGTCCCGTGGCATGCTCCTTTAATGGATCCCTCACCCACTAAGATGATATTACTGGATGGGCTCATCCAGTTTACTGGAAGCTCTTTATATTGCAGGGTTCCAACAATTGTTATTGAAATGATCTAGAGTGTAACCAAAAACAATTAGACTTTATTTTCGTTTACCCTGATTGGGGGTACAATGGTTGTATTCTATTGTGATGTTGCAAGGTAATTTAGGAAACTCTGCATCTCTGAGATGCATGTGATTGCCTATGAATCGATCACAAGAGTCTGGAAAAGGCACATTGCCAATTTGCTGGTTGTGTGGCACCGCACACGAACTAAGGCAGAAGGCTTCATGGACTGGATCAATACCAGAGATTCCTTCCTAAGATTCACACACACAAAATAAATAACAGAAAATTAGACTTTCTGCATCGTGCTAGCATTATTGGAGAAATGTAAAGATATTTATCAGTTGACTGTATAAGCTATGTACAGGGACTACAGTAAGTAACAAACCCCATGTAGTTTTTCTAAGAAAAAATACATTTAGCTAGAGGTTCTGAAGAAGTCATCTGAGTAAGACACAGTGATGGAACACTAAAAAATGGTCTCCTTGGTGGGTTGTTAAGAAGATTTCTAAGGGGTGAAGAGATGGGTGTTTTGAGAATGTGTGATCTTGTGTGCTTGGTATGAATGTAAGAAATGTGTAGGGGTTGTTATGATCAAATAATGTGTTTTTATTGCATAAATGAACTAATTAAATATGTTGTATGTACAGATTATTGATGCTTATTTATATTAAAAGAAAAGTATAAGTGTTTTAAGAAAATTGGTGGGTCAGTGGTCATTGAGGATCAATTCCCTATAAAAACCATATGGGCTAGCGGGAATTTATAATGACATTTATTGTGTGTATAAATCCTCCGACCCTCACTATTGCCTATTTATTAAGCATGAATGGTAAACAAAACCGTGGATTTTAATGGTAATCAGTACCTATTGCTAGTTTGCTCATGGGTTAGGATGCCACTAGAATCCTTCAATGGCATTGTTGGACCATATAACACAGTTAACCTTCATGTACCATTGCACAGTGTCCGTTGCCACTGTGTAGATACAGTTAGGTCACTGTTTCTAGAATTTGCAGAAAACTTCCCCAAAAAAGTGTATCTACTTTGGCTACTTAATGGAACGTTTTGTGCTGATGTGTTAAGCAGAAGCCAAGAAAAAGAGGGATCCCAAAAGTGTAGTTTCACATTTTAATTCCAAAAGGAAAGATCCTCTCTGATAGAGGAGAAAAGGATGAACAGAATTACGCTAAATTTTGCAAAAGGTTAGAACTTTAAACAAAGGGCATGCTTTTGGTTGTTTGGTGTAAAACTGTTTTGCAGTTTTGGAGAAATTAGTATTTAAAAAGGTAATCAGGGTTGGCATGAAGAGGTTAATGTTTGTAAAACATTAGAGATGTCTGGCCCTTATGTGCCAAGGTATGCTCTTGTTGGCCCATTCAGAGTAGATGGGTGCATCCTGGGAGAGGATGGTGCCTTACGACTAGAGCGATCGACATGGAAGCTGGGGAGCTGGGTCAGAGTCTTGGCAACTGCGATCACATCCTGTGATTCTGGGCAAATCACTTAATCTCCCCGTGCGTAATCAAAATTAATGTGTCCTCTTGTAACACAACTGGTGCTATGTAAAGGGCTCTGATACCTAATATCTTTGGGTCTAGTTTGCGCTATATAAAACTCGATTGGCTGACCAATATATTCTTGTCCATGTTGTGTTGTTGTGGCAGCCATTACAGGACTTGAAACTCAAAAAAGATTAATTAAATGCCAAATAAGAGGGCAGGGTTGGGCACATCCTGAACCACAGGGTCATTTGAGGGGGTCTCAAACGGATACTCTCTGAAGTCAATATTTTAAAAAAACTGAATTATTTGCATCATGGGTACTGCAATACTAGCACCTGATACTGTGAGACCCAGAACTGTACCCCTGTGGAATGCAGAGCTATAATTGTGGTAGGGAGGAAGTTACCCTTTTTTTATCAGGAAAAAGGATTGGGTCAACAATCATAAAAAGCAAAAACTCCTTTCATGAACTTTATAACCAATTTCTATTACTTTGTCCCCTAAAGAGACATTCTATAGGTAGGAGAAAGGGTCTCGTCTATGCGCAGGTTACCAAATTTACAAACGTTTTGAGTGTCAGACAAGGATTAACATGAATGTATTTACAAACAGTTTTCATTCATTTATTAAAAATATAAAAAAAACAACAATACATTGTCTCATTTACATTATACATCTTGTTGTACACACATCAATTACAGACATTATTTTACTTAGTTTAAAAACTTGAGTATCTAAACTTTACTAATCAGCATAGTTAAAAAAATCTCACTCTAGTGTTTTTTTCTTTTTTTATATAAAACAGAGAACAAACAAACTGTCGACGCGGCGTTTCAGTGCCAAAGACAATCTTGCACCTTCTTCAGGACTTGTTCATTACAATGATATCTAAAAAAGACATGTCACAATAAATGGAATTTATTGTAACATGTCTTTTTGACACTCAAAAAGTTTGTAAATTTGGTAACCTGCGCATAGACGAGACCCCTTCTCCTACCTATGGAATGTCTCTTTAGGGGACAAAGTAATAGAAATTGGTTATAAAGTTCAGGAAAATGAGTTTTTGCTTTTTATGAGCTAGAATTGTGATACAGCTGTACTGGTAAAACATTTAAAAAAGAAAATAATACCGAGACGGATGTGACCATTGTGCAGGTCATAGGTCATGAGCAGTGGGTTTTGTCTGCCTGCAGTGGCTTAGATGCAGGGCCAACCAACCGCTGCTCACTGCTGCAGGTTGTGCACAGTTGGAGGGGTTGGGTTCCTATGAGGGGTTGGTGACCTGCTGGGGTTTGGTTGCAGGGTCCAACTGGAGGACTTGCATTATATGTCACTTATGAAATTTTAAATTACTTCATTGATAATATCGAAGCACAGTTGATTGCGAAGTTGATTGCGAACGGAACAAGCTACAGAAAAAAGTTATTATGGGAGCTGTGGAGTGTGTTGAACAAGTTTTTCCTTTGGTTGTGGTGAGATGGGCTAGTGGAAATATCAGTATATGTGTGGATCTTAAAGACATGGATACGATCATTCTGATGGATAAGTGTCATTTGGCCAAGATTAGCGAACTTCTATTCACGAGCAACGGGTTAAATGGTTTTCCATGGTTGATTTGGCTTCAGCGTACCACCAGGTACAATTGCTCACTCAAAGGTAATAAAAAACTAACAGCCTTTATTAAATCGTTTGGATGTTTTCAGTTCAACAATATGCCTTTTGTATTGGCATCTGATACGGCTGTCTTCCAAGGGGTAATGTACCAACTTTTCTGTAATTGTGAATGTATCCTGTATTTTCAGGAGGATATTTTGATAATGGGACAGCTGAGAGTGGGACAAATAAATACACATTAGTAGTACAAGCAGTGATGTATTTAGGACATTAAGTAAGGATAAAGGAATTTCCCCCCACCAATAAACTAGTTGGTGGACCCAATTAGTTGTGCAAGTTCACCAGCATTCAAGGACGTTACGAGAGCCTTCCTTGTATTAACTGAATTTGATTCCAAAAGTGTGGGAGATTTTCCCCAAAAAACGTTTGAGTTAGGCTGACTTTTTGAGACATTAAACAAGTTTGAATGGAGTAAGAATCTACAGTGAATATTTGACTCTATCCTAAATTTCGTTCTTAAAGCAAGCCCTCTGCAAGGTTTTGATCCTGGTTCCAATTCTATTCTAACCACAAATGAGAGGTGAAGGGCGGGAGATGTGCTGTCCCAAAGAGGTTTGGATGGGAAAGAAGTTACAATTTCTTTTGTTTCGTGATCTATGACTCATATGAAGGAGAGTTATTCTGTTATTGAATAATACATGCTTGCATGTATTTTTGGAATGGAAACAGATCATAAGCCACTCATTAAAGTGTTAACCACAAACAGAATGCTTAAAGTCTTTTCACTTATTGGAAGAATGTCAGAAATATGATTTGATCACAAATATATGGTTGAATATATGCCAGGTGTCAGGGACAGTGTAGCAGATTTTTAGGCAGAGCTCATGTTCCAGTAAGGGTGTATACAAAAAATGATTTTGAAAAATATGCAGTTGGGGCTGTAAATTATGTGGTAAGGAGCACAATCTCAAAA
Source organism: Lissotriton vulgaris (assembly GCF_964263255.1). Taxonomy (NCBI): domain Eukaryota; kingdom Metazoa; phylum Chordata; class Amphibia; order Caudata; family Salamandridae; genus Lissotriton; species Lissotriton vulgaris. The sequence continues at coordinate 418,063,681 of NC_141694.1, forward strand.
GAAGAAGGAATGGATAGTTATAGGAAAGATGCTTTTTGGAGAAAGTGAAGCCATACATCAGAGAAGATTGGCCTAAAAAAGATTCCTGAGGAATGATTTGCAAAGTTTCAGTTAAGTAAATTCGAAACTTATTTATGAGGGAGAGAATGTTTTATTGAGAAATTAAAATGTTATTCCATTCATTGATCTAACTGCAAAGAGCACTTAGGGATAATAAAAAACAAAAGAAGAATCACGGAGCACTATTGGTAGCCTGGTATGGATTGAGCAATTAGGAGGTATGTAACAGACTGTACTGGATGCTGCAATGCTGACAATTATTTATTTACTTTCCATCCTCTCTTAGGGCCTGATAATGAGTCTGGCAATCTTCCGAACGCCAGACTCTCTGTGACGCAGCAGTGGCGTTCCACTGTCCGCCACCCCAGGGAAAAGCCATTACCTGGCAGTGGCGGTCCACATTCCGCCGCACCAGGGAAAAGCCATTCCCTGGATTTAGAGCAGGAGCGCCACAATGCAGTATGCTGAGCAAGTACTGGCACAGTCCCGCTGAGCATATTACGAATTCCTAGACTGCCAGCCTTTTCGCAGCAGAACCCCGCCATGAAAAGGCTGGTGGTGCAGGAACAAAGGGGGCCTTACAGGGCCCCAATGGCCACTCCACCATGGGGATTCATTAAGGGGGGCACAGTTGTGCCCCCCGTTTGTACTCCCACAAAGTTCCAACAGGGCATGGATGTCCACATCCATGCCGTACTGGAACTTTTTTGCTGTTCCCATTGCGGTGCCTGTTTTCCAGGCAACGCCATATGGACTATTAAAGAACCGCCAACCGTATTACGAGTTGCACATTTGCTCTTCCTGAATTCTTGCAGTGTGGGATTTGTCTGATACTGAGGGGGAGTTCGTTCCAGATCTTTGCCGCGATGTAGGAGAAGGCACTTCCTCTTGTTTTGGCTCTGTGGATCCGTGGAATTTCGGTTAGGGCAAGGTCGTCGGAGAGGAGGTACCTCTTGGGGGCGTAGAAGGAGATTCTTTAGTTAAGGTATTGGAGTCCGGTGTTGTGGAGAGCTTTGTAGGTGTGTGTGAGCAGCTTGAAAGTCACTCTCTTTTCAACGGGCAGCCAGTGGAGGTCTAATAGGTGCTGGGTGATGTGGTCTTGTCATGGGATACTGAGGACAAGTCTTGATGCGGTGTTCTGGACAGCCTGGGGTTTGTGGAGTAGAGATTTTGTTTTGATTCTTGCATAGAGGGGATTCCCGTAGTCAAGTCTGCTGGTTATGAGTGCGTGGGTGGCGGTATTTCGGGACTCGGGGGATCCATTTGAAGGTCTTGCGGAGTATGCGGAGGGTGTTGAAGCATGTGGACGATATGGCTTTGATGGTGAGGGAGGAGTCAAGTATGATGCCAAGGTTGCGGGCGTGGTCAGTGGGGGCGGGAGGGTTGCCGAGGGCTGGGGCCCCCCAGGCGTCATTCCACACAGAAGGAGTGGATCCAAGGACGAGGACCTCCATTTTTTATGAGTTGAGCTTCAGGCAGCTGCTGCTCATCCAGGATGCGACGTCAGAGACTAGGAGATGAATTATTGTATTTTAATTTCTTTTCTCTTATTTTCATTTTCTTTTGCATTTTGTTTAGTGTAAAGGGAGAAAATATTTAGAGTTTGGGATTTACATACATGTGCATATGTACACAATTTGATAACATTTTTACTCTAAAATTGGAGCTTTCAGGAAATTCATGTGGGCACAGTTGAGAGGGTGACCTCCATGAGTGGCTGCAATTCTTGGAGTTTCTTACTTGAAATAAATCTTGAAAAATGACATACCCACTTCCAGCACAAACAAACACAAAATTTGGCGTGATACCCTCAGAGAAATGCTGTTTGCTTAATCAGCACTTTGGCAGGTTAGTATCAGAGACCCAATGAGTTCTCTGTGTGCTGCTAGTTGTTTGTAGCCTGAATTGAAGGCAATTCCAAGAACGGGATGAGGATGGCTCTCTCATGTAATGTGACATGCTTTGTCATTTGCTACCTCGTCCAACAGGTGCATAATAGGTACTGCTGAGATATGTGACCCAGGCCCACCAAGTGTGAAATGAAACACTATTGAGGTCTGTCCAGTCCATAAGAATAACCTTAATGGAGATAGTCAATATGTGATCCAGAAGAGCTAAATTCAGCTCCGTTAATGGAAGAGGGGTAAATGCTTCATTTGGGCTCAGAATTATTCATATACAATCAAGGTCAATATTAACATAGAATATTTTGCGCAGTTGGGGCTGAATTGCTCCCCAAAATGAGGTTAAACATGAGCTTTGAGGAAATGTATGTTCAAGGTACCACAATCTTTTTTACAGGATCAGCAAGTATATGTGTCAGAAAGGTGTACCCTACTGAGTTTATCTGGTGTCTAGTAAAGAAATGGGGAAGAGAAAAGCTTTGTTTGAGTAAAGTGTGAATGGTGGATCGCAGACACAGGACTGGAAGTACGTGAACCATTGAGATTGGATGAATAAGAGGGACGTCACTGTGGCGGTGTGCAGTAATTTGTAAAGTTTTGAAGCAGCACAACCCAACTGAAGACATTAGGATAGGAAGGTGATGCATTTTGGAGATTGCAATGGGCGCAGCTGGGATATATTTACCTTAAGTTTTAGAAACTTTTATAAATCCACATCAGAAAGAGCATACTTTTGCTGCAGATTAGTAAAGGAAAGTGGCTCATTATCAGAACAGATCACCAACCAAATGAATGCCTTTAAATGCTAAGGTTGGACCAAATAGAGTGTAGTCACATTTTTTTATTCTTCCGTAGGAACATGAGAAGATTTAGAGCCTGATTATGAGTACATGTGGGGAGCAAAATGACAAAACATTCAGCAATGGTGTTATCATTTGAAGAGATTGCATTCTGCTCCACAAGAGAGATATTTGGGAGACCAGGGGCCGAATTACACACATGCGTATTATCCCTGTTTGCGCCATAGCACATCTGTCAAACAGGGAGAGTGCACCCTATTATGGTGAATGCACTGTCCACAGGGCATCCGCGAACTTGCAATGCCCTGGGGGAATACAGAGGCACTGTTTACAATCCATCTGTGTTTCTCTGTGCAGGTGGCAATCTGCCTGCAGTTTCAAGAGGGGAGAGAGATCCCATTGCAGGCAGGTACAGTGAGTGATTGATTGCACCCGCCTGCAATGGAGTGTCTGGGGAGCCATAGTACCCCCAATTCCCCCTCCTGAGGGCCGTTCTCTAGTGGTGCACAGACAGTGCATCATCCTCTCACAATAGCGCTGGTGCACGTGTGCGTCAGTGCTATCACTATTACAAAGGGGACCATATAGCATCATCAACAACTTCTGTAATAGCAGAGTGCTCTGGGGGCGAAAAAAGTGGTTGCTTGGGCCTATTGCATCCCCTGGGAACTTTGTGTAATACAGCTTCAGGTGAATAATAAGTCTTCTATTTTACTGAGGGTCTTTTGTTTGTTGTAAGAGATCATGTCTGATGCATTTCGATAAACTACAATTACTTGATACTATCAAAGCCATTTCCAACATTATCCTGACACAAGGCCACAGAATGTGTTTTGTTTTTTAGGTTTAGCCCTTCTTTATTTAGGTGCATATCTTGTGCCTCCATAAAGTGACCTCCAGTAATTACCTGCAAACATGTTGGGGCATATTAACAAGAACGGCGTTAAAATTGTTGCCGCTTTAGCGCAGGAAACTGCCGCTAAAGCAGCGATAATGGGCTTGATAATATGCCCTTGTAAATTCCCTAGAAGCCCAGGTTCTGGCGTGAACCTTGGCTTCTATGGGAATTCACAAGGGCATCTTATCAAGCCCATTATCGCCGCTTTAGAGGCAGTTTCCTGCCGCTAAAGCGGCAATAATTTTAACGCCGTTCTTGATATTATGCCCCACTGTGTCTCTCCATTCTATATTTCGGGTCAGTAATAGGTCAAAACGTCCAGTGATTAAGAACCACTAGCTGTGAGGCCCAGTAATATGTTTTAATGGCTTGGCAAAGTAATACCCCCATCATACCAGCTTTTTGTAAGCTTGGTGAGAGCAATTCTGAGCAGGTCGATGTTCCAAAGTAGAGCTCGCACCTCAGAGTCAACTGACTGAAAATATTAAGGCGGATTTAGGAGGTCATTAGGATGGCGTACGGACCTGCATCCGTCCGCCACCCCCTAGGTGGAGGGACCATCCGCAAGGGCAGTGGCGGTCCCTCCATGCCAATTAGGATGTGACCTCCACCCTGGCGGTCACATCCTGTATCTTTAACATTGCGGCGGGTGCTGCTTCAAACAGCACCCGCGCAATGTTAAAAATGCATGCATTGCATTTGCATGCACAAAGCGGCAGGCACCGCGCGGTGCCTGCCGCTTTGTGCATGCAAATGCAGTGGGGTACCATAGGTACCCCACATGTGCACCCACCCCCCCTTCACCCTGGGGGTCCGCAAGGGCCCCCCAGAAGCAAAGGTCCACATGCTTTTCCACGGCAGAAAAACCACGGCAGAAAAGCATGTTTTCACATGCTTCCTAATTTGGCTGGCAGTGTCTTGCTGACACCGCCACCAAATAGCAGGCTACACCCCGCGGATCAGCGGCGGACGGACCTGCCATCTGCTGCTGATCCTACCGCTATCCTGATCTGGTGAGTGGTGTTTACAGGGACCGCGGCGGTGAACCTGCATCCTCCGGGCCGGTGGTGGCTTCCACTAGCCCGGAGGATGCGGATTCACCGCCATCCTAATCAAGCCCTAAATATGGTGTATTCTGTAAGGAGTCAAGAAAGCGGGGAAGCGCCATCATTTTATAAAGGGCAGCTCTAGCTAGTAGTTTAATGTATAATTTAGAGAAGTTTTCTGTTGCTATACTTTAAATGAATTTGTTTGCTTAAGTAAAAAAATATAATTTATTTATATATTGTAGGTATTATTGTAGGATATATTTTTTGTTGTTTGTTGGTTGAAATATTTAGTTTTATAATGTGTACTGATATTTATTACTTGTTTTTATGATATTTATGTAGACAATATTGTTGATTTCAATATTTTTGACATAGTCTATGGTTAGTTAAAGGTCACAATATTTTTGTTATCAATATATTTTAGATTAGATATTTTTGCCATCAATATGTATGTGTACATAATAAATGTTTTTTTAATTAAGTATAGGGACCCACATTTTTATAACCAATACTACATTTTCAATAATTCTGTAGGTAGATGTTTTTGATCTTGATATTATGTCAGTGATTCCCTTGTTCTCCTCTAGTGAAAAATGATTTCACATCTCCTACTGGCAGCTTAACACTATACTATGACTTTGGTGTGAGGATCTCACTCCAAACACTAAAATGTGAGCACAGAGTGTTTGGCTACTCCTAGGGTATGAACTAAAGAATGATTTTGGCGAATTTTATAAAATGTGAGATCCTATCCTGAGATCCTGACATATTTGAACAAAGATAACAGAGACCTGACTTGTTCTAAAGAGTATATGCTCAAGGTATCTTGTTCCAGGACAAAGCTTTCCTCAATGAAGACTCCTGAGTGGCTCAATGGTTATGTTCTTTGAAACAATTTTGAAACTATTAGAGATATATAGTGGTGTCATGGGATGGGGGGAATTGTTTTGGGGGAGGGAAAACCCTTTTTTCTGTTAATATATTCGTAGTTTATTTTAAAGTGGGTGTGTCCGCCTTTCTGTTGTACACTAAAATCTTAATAAAAAAACATTGAAACATATAAATATCTAGTATACTGCTACTGTCATGTAAAACCACATTTACAATTACAATTGCGGTTAAAAAAAGCACTCATCTGGATAAAAATACCCTTTATACATTACTTAATTGTTCATTCATATATTTTTCTCTCAGCTCTGTATTTGAAAGGCCTTTCCACAGAAACCAATAAAAACTTTCAGCGCGAACCAATCTACTGTTTTGAAAAATGAAATCCACTCTATACAGAGTAGAACATTTTCTCAGGTCCTATAAAACAACAAAAACATTAAAATGAATGTTAAACCTATTTTTAAATATAACCAAACTATAGTTTTCTACAAGCAAAATATCACTATGTATGTTAAGACTACCTAAATATAAAGGCCACCCAGTTAACATGTGTCTGTGATTGATATCCGTTTTGCTTGGACATGTCCCAATTGAGTTCAATAGGGTTTTTGTGAATACTTCTTTAGTTCCACCTTTGACAACTTCGAACAGACCAGTTTAGTTGCCCATATTGTAGCGCCGAGAGTTGCCACCTTCCACTTCTCCTTTGAGATAAATAAAAAAGACAGTTTTGACAAGTGCCCAGCATTAATAACATTTCAAACTCTTTGTGATATTTTATGTGAAGTATTGAATTTATTTATCATAAATATGCAGTCCACTATCCATTTTTATGCCCATTAAGCTGTTCCTGTGCTATGACCCTAAAGAGCTAACAGGGCTCAACTACCCAGCACCCGGTGCTTCATATTAAAGGAGTCATATTAAAGGGGTGACTTGGTGATTGATTTAAGATTGTTTGACATGATAGTCATGTGGCTTTTGTTTCTTTCCTGCACATTTTTTTCCTTTAACAAACATGGTGCAATTTCGCAGTCGAAAGACTGGTACTTTTTTGGAGTGACATTACGGGACTAGAGGGGAGCATTAGATTGCCACGAAGAAGCTTATGCCGAATTTGTTTGGAATGTACTCCGTGATAGTTATGAATAATGTGGCTTTATATATGGGTGAATCTTAGGTTCCGACTTCTTCGAACGTTTGACTATAGTTGTTATTCAATATTATTTTACAGTCTAGAAATTGGATTGTATTGAAGGAATTGGAGAACTGGAAGGTCATAAGGAATTAGGAGCAGAGACTCTAATTGGAAGTAAAATTGAGTAGAACCACGCAGTATATGAGGAAGACGTTTGGACTTAATACCATGATCGGTATTAGATATGTGATTTTTAAAGAGGGAATGTGAGATCAGACAAGATAGATAACATCATTTCGGTTAACCTAAAATTCTTATTAATGTTTACTTACAGTTTGGAACTTGGGTAGAGGATTAGAAGGTTTGAGAAAGGAAAAAATGTACTAGTGAAAAATTACAGTGGGATAAACTTTTTTCTAAGGTGAGCTTGGGAAGGTAACATTTCCTTTTATATACTAAGTTGGCCCAAATGCTTCTTATGTCGGCAATTTTCGATCACTAAAGCATGATCCAAGTTTGATAGTACTTTCTGAATTTGAATGCAGTTACACCAAGCTGGCACTAATGCTTCTTACGTTTACAATGTTAAATAACTAGTAAACGACCCATATTGGGTGGCATTTTCGAATTGTTTCACATTTGGTTTCTCCATTTTTGATAGAAATGAGAATGTTTTTAGATACATGCTGTTGTTTAAATAAACTATTGTTATACTGTTCATTAGGCAGAGAGGTATTTGTGCTTTGTATAGATACAATTTCACTATGAGAAATATAGGTGAAATTACTGTGTTTTTTAATTTGATATTTTACATTGTAGACTATTTGATCACTGTTAGGTGACTTCATATTTGTTTTCCTTATTTACAGCCCTGATGATGCCCCAAATGGGGACGAAACGCGTTGGCTGTTAACTTTGTTGTATCACTGATATTATTTTTGCTTGGACGCTGACTTACACTAACATATTATTCTGAATAAAGAAAACGAACCAAACAACATCCATCTGGAGGATTGCTTCTTGGACTTAATTTCCGAATACTAATGTGAAATTGGCATCACAATATTTTTTGTTTTACTCTTCACGCTCCTTCTGTATTTTGATTTATGTAAACTAGGCTGAATGGCATTCGCTTGAATTGGAAGCAACCAAAAGGGGCGAATAAGGAAGTCAATTTCATGGATTATGGTGACAACGAAATCTGGTGGTAAGCCGATGAAAGGTCTAACGTGGAAAATCAGTTTGCATCTTTAAGGCAAATGACCATCTCATTGATTTTGGGCAAAATATATCTGTCTATAACAATATTGTTTCTTAGATGTTGCAATCCACACATAACCTCATTTTTCCATTGCCACCTCTATCTATCACAAAAGGAGAGGTCCAATTCGAGGCTTTGATTGGCTCTTTTATTTGTGAAGCCACTAACTTATCCAGTTCCTTGTAAAATGTGTTCCTCATCAGTATGGGTATGTTGCAAACTTTTTGTACTTTAGGCACAGCATCCTCCTTCAGGATTATTTTTTACTCAAATCCTTGAAGGTTGCCCAATTCTTTGCCAAATACCCTAGGAAATAGTTTCAGCATTCTGTTACCCATAGCAGTACTGTCATCCACCACCAACACTTACACCTTACTATTAGGGTCTAAGACAATATGCAAGAGTTTCTGATCAAACCACCCGATACAGTTTGACTTGTCTTAACCACCTATCGCTTCCATCTGGCTTCCCTGCCTTTGAAGGTTAAACATCAGTAACCTAACAAATGAATTGTTTCACCATTCTAACCCTCTGGATGCATTTCCAGTTCCAACGATTGTTCCCCCACTTTTTGCACAACGTTCGACCTCCATAAGTCCTCATTGATGATGGTCAGCATTAATCTTCACAAGTACCCTAACATTATCCATCATCTAACATTCTGCTTTGTTTTAACACACAGAATCACTAATATATAAAACAAGATTATTCTTCAAATTCACAACGAGGTTGTTAGATTTGGGGGTCTCTAGTTGGCACAGGTAGGTACTTCTGACAAATAGGGACCCTTGCCTCAAATCAGGTAAGGGGGTACACTCCTATAATAACCCCTGCTAACCCTCTTGGTAGCATGGCACGAGCAGACAGGCTTATCTCAGAGGCAGTGTGTAGAGCATTTTTAACACATACAGTAATCAAGTGACAACACTGCAGATGGACGCCACACAAGTTTTATATAAAAATAAGTATTCCTTATATAGATTTAACACAAGATCACAAATGACAAAAATCCACAATACTGTACTAAAAAAAATGGTAGGTTTAGCTTAGTTCTCTTTAGATCTTAAAATGCAACACTTTGAGTCAATATACCTTAAGATGCGACACGCAGGGCAACGAAAGTGTTGCAGAGATGGAGATGTGGCAAAGATCCGGTGCAAAGAAATAAAGACGTCAAGTTCTTCATGATGCAGCACGCTTCTCTGATGTTACGAGAAGCCTCGACTCGATGCGTCAGTTGCAGCGGCGACACCCTTGTTCCGTGATGCAACGACAGCGGCTTTGGCAGCTACACTCTTCTCTGATAATGCGAGACGCTTCTGCTCGATGCAACAACTACAGCGGCGACATCCTTGTTCCGTGATGCGACGACAGCAGCTCCGACGGTGGCACGCTTCTCCGTGGATGCGAGGCGCTTTTCATGATGCAGTGCAATGCGACAACTACAGCGGCGACATCCATGATGCGACGGCAGCAGCGGCGATGGCGACACGCTTCTTCCGCATTGCGAGACGATTCTCTTGATGCGGTGCAATGCGACAGCTACAGAGGCGACATCCATGATGCGATGGCAGCGGCTGCAACAGTGACGCGTTTCTTCGGGATTGCAGGACATGTCTTGAGATGCGTTGCAATGCGACAGCTATGACGGTGACATCTACGATGCGACGGCAGTGGCTGCGACGGCAACACGCTTCTCCTTTTTGAGTCGCGCTTCCAGCTCTTTGTGGCACCCCGTCCCTCAGAAGGCCCAAAGCAGCAGCAGGCACTTTCAAAGAACTGGGGAACTGGGGGTTGAAGTCTGTTGTCCCTGAGACTTCAGCAGGAGGCAAGCTCTTCTCTCAAGCCCTTGGACATCCTTACATGTTGAATAAAGCACACAAAGCGCTTTCTCCTTTCTTTGGCAGTCAGGCAAACACTGCAGGCCAATCCCCCAAGCAGCACTTCAGCTTAGGGATAGTCTCTCCTCAGTTTCTTCAGGTTACTCTCCTCAGCAAAGATTTCGTCTTGTTGTCCAAAAGTGATCTAAATTCTTGGAATCGGGGTCCCAATACTTATACCCCAAAATCCTTTGTCCTCTGAGGGCAGAGGGGCCTTTGCCTAGTCCTAACCAGTTCTGGAGCACTCTGTTTACATGACTCCTTTTCTTTCACAGTGCAGGGCAGAAACATCAGACGCCCCACAGGAAGTGGAGCCAGCATTGTGGAGGAAAGGCACAGCCCTGGAGCACTCTGTTGATCTGACTCCTCTCTTTTCACAGTGCAGATCAGAGACATCAGACACACCACAGGAGGTGGAGCCAGCATTGTGGAGGAAAGGCACAGCCCTATTCAGGTCCCAGGTGCAACTCCTCCCTCCCATCTAGATGCAGATCTCTCTATTCACCACTGGGCTGACTCACCCTGTCTCCTGGAATCCCCTAGCCCTGTCACTCAAACTCCAGACAAGGAATACACAACCTAGCAGAGGAAGGCTTGGATAGTTAGACAGGAAATACCTACTTTCTAAAAGTAGTATTTTTAAACACAGAATGTTAAAGCCAACTTCACTAAAAGATGTGTTTTATCATTCTGAGTTTAGGCATACTAAACTCTTATTTCTACAATGTTCCCTGAGTCAGTTAGAATTATAAGATGTAATAATCATTCTGGCCAATGGAGAACAGGTAGCCTTGTAATAGTGAAAAACGAAAATGGCTGTAATTCACTATTAGAAAATACCACACACACCAGTGTATGTCCTACCTTATACCTACAAGGCACCCTGCCCTTGGGCCTACCATTGGGGTGTCTGATATGACGAAAAGGGAAGGTTTAGGGACGGGCAAGTGGGTGCACTTGCCCATTCAGTATGGCAGTGCCAGACTGCACAGAGGCTCTGCAATGGCAGGCCTTAGACAAACCTTTACAGGCTGCTTCTATGGGTGTCACAATCAGTGCTGCAAGCCCACTAGATTCAAGCAAGCCGGGCTGAAGACGGCTGAAATGCCAGAAACCGGTCCTCGGAAGCTTGTGTCCGGTCCAGGGAAGGCATGGCTTGGCAGTTCGGGCTGGACTGTTCCCATGGGGCACAGGGTCAGACTGATTTGCATATGGCCATGTGAAGGACCGGGTTTTAGAACCCAGCGGCGTCAGGGAAAACGCCCGATGCCTTCGAGTTCCCCTGCCTTCGCAAACAGAGACACGGGACACTTCTTGATGATGTCAAAGACCAAAGTTTATTGGCTGCAACCAGGAACAGAGGTCTACGAAGCACACACGGGTGGTTCGCTAGAGACTGCACAAATTCAATGAGCGGAGCATGGTCTTTTATGCCAAAAATCAAGCCTCAGGCAACATTCCAAATTAGCATTGGGTTCATACAAACTGACCAATAGAAATGTGACATTTTGAAAGTAGCCTATGACGACAATCCCACTTTCCGTTGTCCAGCCCACCAGAAATGACCAAGCATATTCCATTATCTTGTTCAGTCAGGCCGGACAAACCCATCATAAAACCCTCAACCCAAATCAGTGATTATGTCGTAAAGGAAGGAACAGAAACAGATTGGAAGTGAGATAGAAAGGTGGGAGCAATGTACCATAAACTTCGGCATGTCCTACTCTTTGATCTTTATCTGACCAGCTGTTTAACAAGGAACTGGCTCAGCGAGGTCAGCCTCGGGCAAGGGAGTCAGTTCCGTCAGGTCATTCAGAAGTCAGCTAAGGTGTATGTGTCCCAAAGACTAGTTCGGCCGCAGTCATCGGCCTATGTGAGGGCAACCACACAAAATGGCTGCCGTACACAAAATGGAACCCGAAGGTTCAAACGAAATCCTTGAATACGTAGCGTTCTCATTGATCGATTAGTGCGAAAACACTCGTACACACTACACTCGTGATTTGCGGTCTGCTGACACCAAAATCGTCTATTTCCGACGACCTTTATTGAACGGGTTCGGAACCACCGAACCAGACCCACAAACTCACGGAACTACACATGTCTGAACTGGGGTGGTGTGGAGTGCAAAAAAACGATGGATTTAGGCCCAGATCTCAGTACTGGGGTGAATGTATGACATTGTTCTGCATTCCGTTCATCAACTGTGGTTTTTGCATTTGTCACCCCGAGTGGGATGGGTATGCTCAGACATGAGTCCCATGCTCTCCACGGATGTATGACGTTACAACGCGAAATTTTACAACGTACACCGTTACAACACATTTTTTACAACGCAGGATCCATTACATCGCATGGCTTTACAACGCATGACATTACATAGCAGATGCTATTAGAACGCATGCCATTACAACGTAAGTATAGGTAAGTATATTATTTTTAAAAAAAATGTAATTAATTTAAATTTAATTAATTTAATAAATGAAATTATTTTTAAATAATTATTTTGTACATATATTACTTTAAGTTTATTTTTAAAAGAACTATTATTAATAAAGAACTATTATTAATAAATAATAACATTATTAAAATTAATTTTTAAAATTAAATTAAAAGATTTATTTTAAAACTAAACCCTAAAAATACCCCTGTACCCCAAAACCCAAACCCAGCCCTGAAACCTAAAAAAACCCTTAGTACCCTAAAAACCAAACCCAGCCCTAAAACCTAAAAATACCCCTGTACCCCAAAACCCAAACCCAGCCCTGATACCTAAAAATACCCCTGTACCCCAAAACCCAAACCCAGCCCTGAAACCTAAAAATACCCATGTACCCCAAAAACCAACCCCAGCCCTGATACCTAAAAATACCCCTGTACCCCAAAACCCAAACCCAGCCCTGAAACCTAAAAATACCCCTGTACCCCAAAACCCAAACCCAGCCCTGAAACCTAAAAAAACACCTGTACCCCAAAAACCAAACCCAGCCCTAAAACCTAAAAATACCCCTGTACCCCAAAACCCAAACCCAGCCCTGATACCTAAAAATACCCCTGTACCCCAAAACCCAAACCCAGCCCTGAAACCTAAAAGTACCCCTGTACCCCAAAACCCAAACCCAGCCATGAACCCTAAAAATACCCCTGTACCCCAAAACCCAAACCCAGCCCTGAAACCTAAAAAAAAACCCTGTACCCCAAAAACCAAACCCAGACCTAAAACCTAAAAATACCCCTGTACTCCAAAACCCAAACCCAGCCCTGATACCTAAAAATACCCCTGTACCCCAAAACCCAAACCCAGCCCTGAAACCTAAAAATACCCCTGTACCCCAAAACCCAAACCCAGCCCTGAACCCTAAAAATACCCCTGTACCCCAAAACCCAAACCCAACCCTGAAACCTAAAAATACCCCTGTACCCCAAAACCCAAACCCAGCCCTGAAACCTAAAAATACCCCTGTACCCCATAACCCAAACCTATCCCTGAACCCTAAAAATACCCCTGTACCCCATAACCCAAACCTAGCCATGAACCCTAAAAATACCCAAACACCCCAAAACATATACCTCAGTACCCCAAAACATATACTCCTATACTCATACTTATTTTTAAAAATTACTTAAAATAATATATTTAATTTATTATATTAAAATACATAAATTAATATATATATGTTTTTAATATTAATTAAATTAAATAAATAATGTTAAATAAAATAAAAATAAAAATAAATACTTACCTATACTTACGTTGTAATGGCATGCGTTGTAATAGCATCTGCTATGTAATGTCATGCTTTGTAAAGGCATGCGATGTAATGGATCCTGCGTTGTAAAAGTAGCGTTGTAATGGTAGTGCATTGTAATAGTCGCGTTGTAACGGCTGTTTCCCGCTCTCCACACCACTGGATTCAAGCAAGCCGGGCTGAAGACTGCTGAAATGCCAGAAACCGGTCCTCAGAAGCTTGTTTCCGGTCCAGGGAAGGCATGGCATGGCAGTTCGGGCTGGACTTATTCCATGAGGCACAGGGTCAGACAGATTTGCATATAGCCATGTCTGAACTGGGGTGGTGTGGAGTGCAAAAAAACTATGGATTTAGGCCCAGATCTCTGTACTAGGGGGAATATATGACATTGTTCTGCGTTCTGTCCATCAACTGTGGTTTTTGCATTTGTCACCCCGAGTGGGATGGGTATGCTCAGACGTGAGTCCCATGCTCTCCACACCACTGGATTCAAGCAAGCCGGCCTGATGATGGCTGAAATGCCAGAAACCAGTCCTTGGAAGCTTGTTTCCGGTCCAGGGAAGGCATGGCTTGGTAGTTCGGGCTGGACTGTTCCCATGAGGCACAGGGTCAGACTGATTTGCATATGGCCATGTCTGAACTGGGGTGGTGTGGAGTGCAAAAAAACGATGGATTTAGGCCCAGATCTCTGTACTGGGGTGAATGTATGACATTGTTCTGCATTCTGTCCATCAACTGTGGTTTTTGCAAGCCCACTAGCAGCATTTGGTTTACAAGCCCTGGGCACACTCAGTGCACCGTACTAGGGTCTGACCAGTAAACCAAATCAGTCAATCATGGAATCACTAATTGATATATCAATTTACAATAGGGAGAGCATATGCACTTTAGCACTGATCAGCAGTGGTAAAGTGCCCAGAATCATGAAACAGCGAACAACAGGTCAGACAAAATATAGGAGGGAGGCAAAAGGTTCAGGGATGACCCTGCAAAAAGAGCCAATTGCACCACAACCCCCTTCCAGCCAAAATGTGGTGGAGACCAATCACTACCTTGATGGGCTTATCCGCTTTGGGCGATAGACCATGGACCTGACCCACAACAGCAGGGGCATATTCCAGTTCTACGCCAATCTGAACCCATTTCACTTCCTCTGTCCATACTCTCAGGGTCCACCAGGCTAACCCATGGGGAACCCTTCTCCTCACCTGTGGACACCATCTGTGCAGCACCTAACCATAGCTTGCTCACAGGTGTGTCTCGACAGAAAGACAGCAAGCCACAGTGGCCACTGACAGTAGTCAGAGATGAGACCCAGGCCTTATGCCTCTAAGGGCTCTCAAACCTCTGTGGAGTCAGAGAGCAGGGGCAGTAGCCCCAGGCGCTTGGCAACCTTTGTCCACTCTTCCTCCTGTCAGGTCAGCTATGATATCCTGGCACTGATCCACCAGCCCCAGGCCTGTATCCGGGTGATGGACAAGAGACTGGGGTGTGCTCTCCCACACCTGGTCCTCCTCCTTGGGGCTCTGTACCCTCCCACCTGGAGCGGTACCCCCTTACAGAATTGTCAGGATGACTGTAGCAGGTGTCCTGCACAATTCGCCCACCAGTTCAAGGTTTCTATCCTGCAACTGGGCTTCCATGTCAGGGGGTGCACCCTGAGCCTAGCCCTCCAACCTAGGGTCTAAACCCTCACGCTGCACCGGAGTCAGAGGTGAGGACTTCTTCCTTCTGCACCCCCTTCCAGAGCACTGCACCCTCCCAACTGGAGGGGTACCCCTAGAAGCTACCTCAATCAGAAAACCTATTACAGTTGCCCCTTCCTCCAGGTCAGACAACCTCTGAACCTTACTTCACAACCCAGGGGCCAAACCCTGCAGTTAAACCCTTGCCTGGCCACCAGTACTTCCTTGGGAACATGCGTGCCCCCCCTGAGGGTAACACATAACTCATGTGTTGTGTGAAAGTCAGCCTTGCTCAGATCTCCTGACCCCTGTCCATCTGCGCAAAAATACCCTAGGACAGAACTGGTGTCAGCATGGTCATTCACTGGTGATGCACCCCTTCTGGCTGGCCCCTGACCCTTCCACTGGGGACTCTTTCCCCCTCTCACCCCTCAGTCTGGACCTCTGTACCCTCCCAACTGGAGTGGCACTACTAGACACCAGAACTGATGGAGGTCTGATTACAGACACTCCCAGCTCACCAGACACTAGGAGTTCCCCCTCAATGGGAGGCCCATCAGGACAGCCTAGGCTCCCCACCTGGTGTTCCCTTAAAGAACCATCCAGGCTCTGAGACTGGGTTTCGGGCACCTTGGGAAATGCAGCCCCACACTCCTTCTCCACTGATACAAGACGTGAGCCCCTACACCCCTCCCACTCCAATGGGGCCTAGCTGGGCTACTCTGCAAAACTTCCACCACTCTGGGTGGGAAGATACCTGTGCCACTCCCCACAGGGTCACTCTCCAATGCCTCTCCAGACCCTCTGGAATCC
Organism: Lissotriton vulgaris; assembly: GCF_964263255.1. Classification (NCBI taxonomy): domain Eukaryota; kingdom Metazoa; phylum Chordata; class Amphibia; order Caudata; family Salamandridae; genus Lissotriton; species Lissotriton vulgaris. Next base: position 418,079,809 of record NC_141694.1, read on the forward strand.
ACCAAAAGGTCTGCCTCCAATTTGAGCTCCCTGGGGTCCGAGAACTCCCTCTCCAACAGGTTTTGGCATAGCTCTGAAAAACGGGGACTTACAATATGCTTTCCCACAATTGGATCACACAGCCCCCTACAGGGGTTAACCAAACTATCCTTCAACTCACCATCCAGTGCCTCGCACGTGTACTCCACACCACTCTCCTGAGATTGGCAAGACAATATCTAAGTGTCTCCGTCATTAAACCCACACTCTTCTGGGCGGTCTTCCCACTTACATACCAGGACTTCAACCTTGGGGAACCCTTTCCCCTGCACCTCTCATCTAGAGTCAGTAGAGTGTCCCTCCCACCCCTAGGATCCTGAACCCCTGTGCCAGTCTCCCGTTTCTCCTCAAGGACGCCACGCACTACTGGAGCTACCTCATGTCATTGCACCTCCTGGTGTATGTTAACCCCCTCCAAGTCAGGCGCCACATCTCGGGGTGTATGTACTGCTCTATCAGCACTAAATAACTACATTTTGCTGCCTCCATCTGAGATGTACACCACCCCCAACTCAGCCCTGCCCACTTCCTGAGCTACATACTTTTTCTTTTCAGCTAAGGCTCGCTCAATTTCCTTGCACTCCCTGTCTAGCTGCCTCAGCCTCCAGTCACCAGCACAAATCCTATTCCTCTCTTCACGAGCCAATATTTCCCACAATGTTTGCTCCTCAGGGCCACTGCCCCCTTGGTATTCTGGCTGGGGACCCCCCCTCAGATACCTCCTCAGAGTCATCTGTTAGTGTTGTTTCCCAACGTAGCACCTAATAGCTATACAGGACTGCCTCAAGATCCTGCCTTGTGGATCTCCTCTACAGGCAGCCCCCTCTCCTTGCAAAATACTTTTAGCTCCCTTGTCTTGTAGATGTACAGGTGAGAAAAGTTGACTTCCTTTTTATTTTTTTTGTAAAAATTTTTATTTTGCAGGGAACAAAAGGAACAAAAAGAAAACATATCACACCGGGAGCACAGATAATCCCACACAGTGGGAAATAGAGGGAATCAGGACAGAGGCAGCGATGCAATGCTGAAAGAAAGATCAGGCAACAGGTCCGTACATTCGCAGGAAGGGAGTAGCTATATATATTGCCCCATAGGAGCAGGGTCTTTACGAAATCAAATAGTCCCTTCAAGCAGGTCCACTGATAGTCCAAGAAGCACAAAAAAGGCATCGTCCGCTGAGAGAAGGTGCCCCGGTTGCAGCACCAAAAATAAAGAACACAACACCCCTTACCCCCCCCCCCCTCTACCCCCCGTGATGGCGACACACACACCCCCCCATTCATTCAGCATGCACACTACAGTTGAAAGAGATGTAAGGTCCTCAATGATGCTGGGCACACCGCTGAGGGCAAACCAGTGGATAGAAAGGACACCAAGGGGCCCCATATGTGCTTAAAGTTTTTGTAATTGCCGAGGAAGATGTCCGCCATTCTTTCCAGACTCAGAAGCCTCCACAGTCTTGCATGCCAAAGGGAGACCGCTGGTGCCTCCCTCCGCTTCCAAGCTGCCGACAGTGTAAGCTTGGCTGCACCCAAGCAAAGCCAAAGAATCTTCTTATCCGCGCGTGTCTGGTGCTCAAGACCGGGGTCCCGTAGGCCCAGGAGTACAAAAGCCAAAGAGTTGTCAATAGGGTATCGCAAAATATCCTTGATATGAGAGAGAATCTCATCCCAGAATGGTCTGATGATTGGGCAATCCCACCAAATGTGGCGGAAGTCCCCCAGAAGGCCACAGCCCCTCCAGCACCTATCTGAGGTAGCCGGGTAGATACGATGAAGCCGGGCCGGAACCATATACCACTGCATGAGAGTTTTTAAATGTGCCTCCCTCAGGTGGATCGAGTGATTGAATTGGGTCAGATCCCTCCACAGTGCCGACCATTCCCCATCGGTAATGTCCCTCCCCACCATTTCCTCCCACTGCTCCATATAACGCGGCCTAGGAGACAAAGCAGATTTGAGCAGCAGTCGGTATAGGAAGGAGATGGCTCCCTTCATGGTGGACGTCTTCAGCAAGAACGCCTTGAATTCAGAAGGAGGCCGCGTAGCCGCCTCCCGCACTCCCGGTGACGTGGCCCAGTGTAGTAATTGGACATGCCTGTAGTTATCAGTTTGCGGCACCTGGTAATCCCGAATGCAATTAACGAAGGTCAGAGGCTCAGAGCCGTGAAACAGATGGAGCAGCGCCCTGCATCCACCTTCTCTCCATGCGTCAAAGGGCCCCTCGTCAAGCGCCGGCGGGAAGGCCGGGTTGAAGTGCAATGGAGTGAACGGAGATGGGAAGGTCGTCCACCTCTCATCGCCCACCAAAGTGTCCCATACTTTCAACGTAGTACCCGTGGGAGTACTGAGGTACGCATTCACTGGACGATCTCTCTTCGGCTTCCAGGCTAAATCCCAGATGGACCGACCCGCCACGCTACGGTCCATATGTAGCCAGTGTTTCTCAGAGAACTGCTGCGACCACTCCACCATGACCCTCAATTGGGCAGCTTTATAATATAAGTGCAGGTCTGGAAGACCAACCCCGCCTTCAGATCGCAGCCGGCGCAGGAGTGCGAACGACAGACGCGCTCGACCCCCTTGCCAGACAAATTTCAAGATCATCGTTTTGAGTTGCCGAAAGAAAGAGCTTTCCAGTGGGATAGGCAGGGCCTGGAAGAGATACAAGTATTTGGGGAGGAGAACCATTTTAAGCGCATGCACCCTACCTAACCAGGACAGGAATTTAGGCTTCCATCTCTCCAATTCCGCCCGCGTCTTTGCCAGCAGGGGCGGGAAGTTGGCCGCGAACAACCTACCCACCGTAGGAGTCAGGTGAACTCCCAGGTAGAGAATCGAGCCCGAGGCCCAAGCCAACGGCGTCAATGGCCTCACCTGAGCAACATCGGCCTGCGACAAGGTCAGATTCAGAATGTAAGATTTGCCATAGTTAACCTTGAAGCCAGCTACTCCCTCAAATTCAAGCAAAATATCCCGGACACAAGGTAGGGAACCAGCAGGATCAGCCACCGAAAGCAGGACATCGTCCGCGAATAGGGAAATCTTGTGTTGCTCACCCGTGAACGGTATGCCCTTCACTCCTTCATGTTCCCTCACCGCCATTGCTAGGGGCTCAATGCTGAGCGCGAATAACAAGGGGGAGAGGGGATACCCCTGCCTGGTGCCCCGCGAGTGTGGAAAAAAGGCCGACAGGTGGCCATTCACCGCCACCCTCGAACGTGGGCTACAAAAGTTCGCCTGTACCATAGTAATGAATTTATCAGAGAAGCCGAATGCTCGCAACGTGTGAAACAGAAAGCCCCAATCCACTCGATCGAAGGCCTTCTGCGCGTCTAGACCCACCAATACAGCCGGGATGCGGAACCTGTCTGCTTTTTCGATAAGGTGAACTACTCTACGGGTATTGTCGTGAGTCTGGCGGCCCTTAATAAAGCCGGACTGGTCCGGGTGTATGATCGCCGGAAGCAGGTCCTGGAGACGGCTGGCCAGAATCGCCGAATAAAGCTTCGCATCTATGTTAAGCAAGGCTATGGGACGGAACGAAGCACATTGCTCCGGGTCCTTCCCCAATTTCGGCAAGACCGTAATCACCGCCTCTGCCATAGTCCCTGCGTTCACTCCGGAAGTCGCCATATCATTAAAAAGGGTAACCAGAAAGTCACACAACTCAGTCGCATACGTCTTGTAGAAGACCGCTGTGTACCCGTCCGGTCCCGGGGCCTTATGTAATTTCAAATTTTTGATGGCGGAGAGAACCTCCTCCCTCGAGATCGGCGCCTCCAACACGTTGTTCCACTCACTAGAGATCTGTGGTAGCGGTAAGCATTGTAGAAACTCCCGTTGCGACGCAGCGTCCAGGGCGTCGCCCGTGTACAGATCGGCGTAAAAGCGTCCAAAAATGTCCGCTTTCACCCCGTCGCGGTGGTGTAGCACTCCCGCGGAGTCTCTAATCCCCCCTACGTATTCCCTCTCCCTCCTATCCCGCAGTTGTCGCGCCAAGTGTCTGCCGATCTTGTTGCCGCAAGAGTATGATTGACACCCCAGTCGCAGGAGAGTAAGCTCGGCCCTATTGGCATAGTGTGCCTTCAACTTGCCCCGTACCGCCGTCAACGGGCGGAGGGTCACTCTCGAGGGGTTGCTTTTATGAGCACGCTCGAGCTCGAGTACCTCAGCCTCCAAGGCATCACGTTCCTTCCTCCGCAATGTGTTAAGCTGCGAGTTGAGACCCAGGCACGTGCCCCTGATCGTTGCTTTAAAAGCGTCCCACGTGGTCGCCAACGAAGTGTCCGACGGAGGGTTGAGGTCAAAGAATTCGCGGATAGCAAGGCGCAATGCCTGGTTAGATACATCGTCCCTGACCACCGACGCTGGAAAATACCACTTCCGACACGTAGCGTCAGGCGGCGACCAACGAAGATTGAGCACCAAGAGACTGTGGTCCGACACCGAGATCGGAAGAATGGCGGCATCCAGCACGTTCCCACGAAGGGACTGGCCAAGGAAAATGTAATCCAAGCGGGAATAGGAGTGATGCACGTGTGAAAAGAATGTATAGTCCTTCGTAGAAGGATGAAAAAAACGCCAGCCATCAACTAGTCCCAGCTCCCCCACCCCTTGCTGCGTGGAACCAGAAAACACCCCTGTACCCACCCTGTGTCCCCCTGAGCTGTCCAGATCCCTGTCCCACACCAAATTGAAATCCCCCAACAGGAACAAGTGCCCTTCTGCAAAGTCACCCACCTTCACCAACAGGTCCTGCAAATACTTATTCTGGCCAGCATTGGGCAAATACACCACCACAAAAGTGCACAATCGCCCTTGTATAAGACCTTTAACCATGAGCCACCGGCCCTCCTTGTCGTGACGGACCTCCACAGGTTGAAAGTGCAATGCAGCTCTGAAGAGGAGTGCCACGCCCCTATGTTTCGTAGCAGCGGAAGACCTATAAATAATGGGATAGGCCCTATGGCGGAGCCTCATCTCATCTTTCCGTGCCAAGTGTGTTTCTTGCAGTCCAACAACATCAAGGTGGTGGTCCACTACATACTTCAAAACCTTCTGCCGCTTCTGTGGTGAATTCATGCCCTTAATATTCCACGTCCCTATACTAATCGGCATAACAAAGATAAACCCCAGTAACCGCTCTCAGTGCGCCAAGTGTCCCCCTCCCCACAGCCAGGACAGCCCCCACATAAGCAATGACCAGCAGTCGCCAATCTACCAGTGCAACAACATCCACAACACTAATGTACACGCACACCCGCAGCCACACTTCAAACGTCCCCCCAGTCCAACCGTCACGGGTCCCCCCCCAACATCCCGAACTCCCCAACTCCCATCCCCGCCCCAACCGAGACTCAACCGAAAACAAGAGCAGAAACAAAAAACCAAATGCAAAATCAGTACTCATCATGTCCAGAAGGCCAAAGTCCGTAGGAGGCCTTCCGTCCAGGAAGCAGGCCGGAGGGACCAGTACACTATCCCCCATGGCCATAGTCGAGGGTGTCTCCTCCAAGAGTACTTTCACACCCCTCAACCAGAAGGCCCGAACCCCTCCGGCGCCGATCCATCAAGATGAGGAGGTCATGCCGCTCCGGAGCTTTGCTGCGAGTCGGCTAATGTGGCCGACGCCACCAACGCCACAGCGCTGCCCCGCTCTTGTAAGCTGGTAGAGAGGTCCGGTCGCTGTCGGGCAGGCGAACCACCCACCCTCTGCCAGGAAGATCAACGGTGGCTCCTCCGAGATGGAGAAGCAGTCGCGGCCTGTGAGGGCGGCACATCTTCCAGGCCCAGAAGTTCCTTCGCTGCTTGAAGCGTGCGGATTTGAGCAAGACGATTCTGCCACCGGAAGATGATCCTAAACGGATGACCCCAGGAATAGGCGATGCCCCGTTCTCTCAGGAATGTGGTCACCGGGCGGAACTCCCGCCGCTTCTGCAGGGTAGAGGCCGCCAGATCCTGGTACAGTTGGGGGCGGTGGTCCCGGAATTGTAGCGACGTGAGTGATCTGGCCTTGCGGAGGAGCCGCTCCTTAAGCTGGAAATCGTGGACGCACACAAGGATATCGGGGGGGGGGGGCCCCGCCGCGCCGGGGCAGCCCTACCATATGCACTCTGTCCATTTGAATCTCCTTTGTATCCTCTTCATCCAATATTTGGAGGAATAATTCCTGGACATATCCCCGCAGGTCCCCCGCCTCACCGTCCCATGGCACCGCCCGTATACGGATGTTGTTTCTACGGGAGCGGTTTTCCAAGTCCTCCGTGTGCAACTGCAGGTCCAGGTTTTGCTCGGTGAGGCGAATGATATCCTGCTGCAGCAGGTGCACGTCGGTGGCCACACTTAGGTCTCGGTCCTCCAGGGTCGCCACCCTCTCGCCCAGGCCGTCAACATCTCTGCGCACCTCCCGCAAATCGGAGGCTAATTGCTACCGGAGTTCGGAGATGTCCTCCTTAATGGAGGCAAAGAGTTCAGTCATGAAGGCTTTCGTCGCCGGTGCTTCGTCATCCGACTGCTTCGATGATCCACTAGCTCCAGGGGACGCCGGTTGCTGGGAGGATTTCAGGGCATTATCCTTTCCCTGGGCCCGTTTGCGTTGCGCGTTAGACATGGCGGCTCACAGCGTCCCGACCAATCGCCACGTGGCCAAACTCGAAGGCGGTCTGCGGCGCTCGGCCCAGGCTAGAGCGGGCGTCCACAACTCGAGCGCCAGGGTTCACTTCTACAGTCCGCAGCTGTGTCGAGCTCCACGTGTACGGCAGTACGAGCCGCGGTCCCCACACGTGCACAGGCGAGCAAGAGTCCAATGGCGGCCACGCGCAAGTGCTGTCGATGACTCCCAAGCTTCCTCCGGCCCCCACGTGGCTCGGGTCTCGCCGGGATCCGTTGGTCCGGTGTCACTCACTACCTCCAGGCATGGGCAGGGAGATCGCTACCGCTCAGGGTCATCACCCACAGAGTGCAAATGTCTCGTACCACCCCTCCGGCGACCACTGTGGGGTTCTGAACGCCAAGCCCCGCGATTCCGCACTCCTTGCGGGCCAGGGGGCTCCAAGTCACAGCTGCCGCCAGACCTTCCGGCCCGATGACACAAAGCGTCCCTGCACCTTCTGCTAGCTTCGCCGTCTCCAGGCGGGACTTCAGGGGCTCCGCCTTCCTCCTGCGCCGGGTGTTGAGATCAGGAAAGGCCGGGGTCGCACAGGCCGCGGAGTTTGATCGATCTCAAGGGCGATCTCGGGGCCTCACCGCTCCAGCCACCGCACCAGAGCAGACCGCTACGTGAGACAGACCTCCCCACTACTTTTGAGGCGGGTTCGCTCCCTCAGGATCGTGCTATTAGAAGCTTTGTCGGATCAGCGCCGGAGCGGCTCGAAAAGGCGTCTTACTCCGCCGCCATCTTGGCCACGCCGTTGACTTCCATTTTGACAAGGTCCAACAGGTGCAACAACTAACCAGAGTTCCAAAAACCAAATTCCAAAGGTAAACAGGGAAAAATAGTACGTGGTTGCGTTTGGGTCTGCACTCACTTGTAGTGTTCACCAATCACTGTACATGAGTCACAAATGCGAGCCCAGAATCCTCACCGCTGACCACCAATGTTAGATTTGGGGGTCTCTAGTAGGCACAGGTAGGTACTTGTGACAAATAGGGACCCTTGCATCTAGTCAGGGTAAGGGGGTACACTCCTAAAATAACCCTTACTCACCCCCTCGGTAGCTTGGCACGAGCCGACAGGCTTATCTCAGAGGTAGTGTGTAGAGCATTTGTGAACACATACAGTAATCAAGTGACAACACTACAGATGGATGCCACGCAAGTTTTATATAAAAATAAGTATTCTTTATGTAAATTTAACACAAGACCACAAACAACAAAAATCCACAATACTGTACTTAAAATGGTAGTTTTAGCTTAGTTTTCTTTAGTTCTTAAAATGCAACACTTTGAGTCAATGTACCTTAAGATGCGACACGCAGGGCAACAAATGTTTTGCAGAGATGGAGATGCGGCAAAGATCCGGTCCAAAGAAATAAAGACGTCCAGTTCTTCCTGGTGCAGCATGCTTCTCTGATGTTGTGAAATGTCTTGACTCGATGCGTCAGCTGCAGCGGTGACACCCTTGTTCCATGATACGACAACAGCGGCTTTGGCGGTGACACTCTTCTCCGACAATGCGAAACGCTTCCGCTCGATGCGACAACTGCAGCGCAGCACCCTTGTTCCGTGATGCGACAACAGCAGCTATGACGGCGGGACACTTTTCCGTGGATGCGAGTTGCATTTCTTGATGCGGTGCTAAGAGACAGCTACAGCGGCGACATCCACGATGCGATGGCAGCGGTTGTGACAGCGACACGTTTCTTCGGGTTGCGGGACGTGTCTTGAGATGCAGTGCAATGCAACAGCTACAGCGGCGACATCCACGATGCGATGGCAGTGGCTGCGATGGCGACACGCTTCTCCCTCTTGAGTCGCGCTTCCAGCTCCTTGCTACACGCAGTCCCTCAGAAGGCACTTCCAAAGTAATCTCTTAGGGAGCTTGGGGTTGAAGTCTGTTGTCCCTGAGACTTCAGCAGGAGGCAAGCTCTTCTCTCAAGCCCTTGGACATCCTTACATGTTGAATAAAGCACACAAAGTGCTTTCTCCTTTCTTTGGCAGTCAGGCAAACACTGCAGGCCAATCCCCCAAGCAGCACTTCAGCTTAGGGATAGTCTCTCCTCAGTTTCTTCAGGTTACTCTCCTCAGCAAAGATTTCGTCTTGTTGTCCAAAAGTGATCTAAATTTTTGGAATCAGGGTCCCAATACTTATACCCCAAAATCCTTTGTCCTCTGAGGGCAGAGGGGCCTTTGCCTAGTCCTAACCAGTTCTGGAGCACTCTGTTTACATGACTCCTTTTCTTTCACAGTGCAGGGCAGAAACATCAGACGCCCCACAGAAAGTGGAGCCAGCATTGTGGAGGAAAGGCACAGCCCTGGAGCACTCTGTGGACATGACTCCTCTCTTTTCTCAGTGCAGGACAGAAACATCAGACGCACCACAGGAGGTTGAGCTAACATTGTGGAGGAAAGGCACAGCCCTATTCAGGTCCCAGGTGCAACTCCTCCCTCCCATCTAGATGCAGATCTCTCTATTCACCGCTGGGCTGACTCACCCTGTATCCTGGAGTCCCCCCTGCCCTGTCACTCAAACTCCAGACAAGGTATACACAACCTAGCAGAGGCAGGCTTGAATAGTTAGACAAGAAAATACCTACTTTCTAAAAGTAGTATTTTTAAACACAGAATATTAAAACCAACTTCACTAAAAGATGTGTTTTATCATTCTGAGTTTAGGCATACTAAACTCGCTTTTCTACCATGTTCCTTGAGTCAGTTAGGATTATATGATGTAATAATCTAACTGCACCTTTCTGGCCTATGGAGAACAGGTACCCTTGCAATAGTGAAAAACGAAAATGGCTGTAATTCACTATTAGGAAATGCCACACACACCAGGGCATGTCCTACATTATACTTACAATGCACCCTGCCCTTGGACCTACCATAGGGGTGTCTGATGTTAAGAAAGGGGAAGATTTAGGGACTGGCAAGTATGTGCACTTGCCCAGTCAGCATGGTAGTACCAGACTGCACACAGGCTCTGCAATGGCAGGCCTTAGACATACTTTTACAGGCTTCTTCTATGGGTGGCACAATTTGTGCTGCAAGCCCACTAGCAGCATTTGGTTTACAAGCCCTGGGCACACTCAGTGCACTGTACTAGGGTCTGACAAGTAAACCAAATCAGCCAATTATGGAATAACTAATTCATACATCAATTTACAATATTTTATTTATTTATTGTATTTATTTATTTATTTTAAGAGTTTTATATAGCACTGCTAGACCCGGAGGTATCAGAGCGCTTTACATGAGGAATTTAGCATTTAGCATATTACAAACGTTACAAAATTTACATGAAAGATCGTTGCGAGGAAGAGGAAAAACAAGGTTATACAAATACATCTAATGATTAGATCATTACAAAAACAAAAGATATTAAGGAGCAATGGGAGCGAGCGAAAATAGGGGTAAGGGAAAAGAGAAACGTGGGAATGAGTGGGAGCAGGGAGAAAGGAACTGACAAAAGACGGAACAAGACGGCAGGTCAGTATCAGAGGAGAGGGTGAGAAGGAAGATGGGGACAAGAAAAGGGGTTCTGAGAGAGGGAGAGGAGGTCATCGGAGGAAGATATAAAGAGACAGCAGCGAAAGGGCGAGGAGTGCCATGCACCAATGTCCGGCTTGGTAGGTGACGGCCGCGGGCGCCAGACTCCTCTGTAGCCGAACTAAGCAGCTCCACCGGGCATCGGCCATGTCGTCTCAACGTCTTTACATAAGTTTCCACAAAATTATAGAATTACACCAGTTACAAGTTACAAGAGGAATTTAGCATTTAGCATATTACAAACGTTACAAAATTTACATGAAAGATCGTTGCGAGGAAGAGGAAAAACAAGGTTATACAGATACATCTAATGATTAGATCATTACAAAAACAAAAGATATTAAGGTGCAATGGGAGCAAGGGAAAATAGGGGTCAGGAAAAAAGGGGGAGAAGATAAGGTAAACGTGGGAATGAGTGGGAGCAGGGAGAAAGGAACGGACAAAGGACGGAACAAGATGGCAGGTCAGGATCAGAGGAGAGGGTGAGAAGGAAGATGGGAACAAGAAAAGGGATTCTGAGAGAGGGAGAGGAGGTCCTCGGAGGAAGATATAAAGAGACAGCAGCAAAAGGACGAGGAGTGTCATGCACCAATGTCCGGCTGGGTAGGTGATGGCCGCGGGCGCCATGTCGTCTCAACAGCTTTACATAAGGTTCCAAAAAAACAGATGAACATAAAAATCATGAAGCATATGCACTTTAGCACTGATCAGCAGTGGTAAAGTGCCCAGAGTCATAAAACAGCCAACAACAGGTCAGAAAAATTTAGGAGGAAGGCAAAAAGTTCAGGGATGACCCTGCAAAAATGGACAAGTCCAACACAGGTTATTAGCAGATTCCATATCATCTCCTTCGTCTATCTCAAACATAGTACATTCCTCACCGCAGTCATTTACATACTTATCCATGGTTTTTCTCCTCCTGCAAACCTTTGCACAATTGCAGCATATACGTTTGGCTGATGAGCAGTTTTTACTATAAGCCTAATGATCCTTACTCTCACATCTATAACATCTTGCTTGTTTTTTACCTTTTCCTTCATCACAACAAAATTTAGAATCTCCCTTCCTATCCATAGTGTTATTAACCTTCCCCGCTACTTCCATCTCATGTGAATCCTATTTAAGTGCAACAGCACATCTACTCGAAATCTCTGCTTCGCATATCCATGGTGAGGACTTCCTCCAAGGATGCATCTCCATTGACCCAAAGCCTCTCTTGAATGGCAGAATAACATACATGCACGATACTCTGATCTCTAATCAGATCTTATGAAATGAACAAATTTGCAATCCAATGTCAACTATTTTTTAACTCTGAGACGTAATCATCTAGAGAATCTGACTTACCCTCTTTTCTTTGGAAAATGTTAAACCTCGTTATTACCATGCACACTTTAGGTGCAAAGTAGTTATCAAGATGGACTAATGCTAAATCATACACATTAATATCACCTGAAAAATTAACTGTAGACATTTGATGGTATACTTTTAACCCAGCTGGTCCTAGGGAATGTAAAAGGAGCCTCTTCAGCGCTGGAGCCATCTTGCCCTCTCATCCACTGCCTTTATAGAATTAGTGAAGTATGCCTTCCATCCCAGCCACTTTAATGAAGTCTCCAAACCAGCTTCCCAAAAAGGCCTGAGGTATACTAATATTGTAACTCTGTGTACTCATGGTAAATGGACTTGTCCAGTGTCCTCACTTCAACTTAGGGCTAGTTCACTTTCCTGCTCTTCACCACCACAAATGGCAATAATGAAAAAACAAAGAGAAAAAAAATAATCAAGAAAACTCAAAATAAAGTATGTTCCAAAATCACCAAAACAGATTCCAATTGGGTCACAATGATCCCTTTATGAAAGGTGTTAAGCTGAACCTGAACACTTACGATATGCAGTCTCCAACATGAGCTTCAGATAATCTAGATCCAGATACAGCCAAAATGCCAGCAGTGCAAGGTCACACAGTGTAACCCAACGTGATGGCGTCACTGCCTGGCCATGCGTCGAGCACAGCTCTGAATTTCTGCATACCTATGTCGATGACCAATGGCACATAGGGATCTCAATTTGGAAAACAAAACCACCAGGCACAGTGTGATTTACTTTAGAAAGGCATATAAACTCTAGACACACATACAACCTATATAGTCATAAATACAATGGCTACTAAATAATACATTTAATTAAAAAAAATTGATATTATTTTATCTTTTTTGCATAGAGAATATTTTTTTAATAAATAACGTGTACAGAAATAAATATACAATCTCAATAATATAATATGAACCACATGTATGCTTTTCCTTAGACAATGGATTCAATTCTAGTAGACATCATAATTGTATATTTCTGATAGCACAATTCATGATTTGCATACATATCAATTTAAACGTTGTGTCAATCTAATCTAAATGTACAGAGACTGGCGGCTTGTTTAAAAACCAACGCGTTTTGCTAGACCTTCATCAGGACTCCGTCACAGTGGTTACTAAACGAAAGATATATAAACATGATTATAGTCTAGAGTTTAGAAGCCCTGTCAAATATTTAAAAACATGTAATAAAACCTTAGGTAACCACTATAATGAAAATATATGGCGTGAGGTTTCTTTCCTTGAGTAGGTAGATAAAAGTGACTGTATACAACTGTTATATTTCATGAAATATTAAGGGCATCAGTAAAATGGCGGGCGGACAACTGACGTAAAAAGGGACTGCCCGCCATAAGTGCAGCGGTCCAGTGGGGGGGATTAGGATGCGCCCGCCACACTGGCAGGCACAGCCTGCATTTTCAACATTGCGGTGGTCGCAATGCCAAAAATGCATGTTATGCATTTAAATGCAAAACGTGACAGGCACCGCGCGGTGCCTGCCATGTTGTTCATGCAAATGCAGGGGGTACCATAGGTCCCCCCCCCCCATGTGCACACCCCACCACCCAAAATTCCTGGGGGCCCGCTATGGGCCCCCAATGTCAAATCCCTGCATGCATCGTGATATGGATGTTGGTGTCTAACAGACACCGCAACCATATTAAAACCTTTATCGCCCGGTCGACTCATCGACCGGGCAGAAAACCGGCGGACGGTCTTTCCATCCGCCGGGGTACCCACCGCCATAGTAATATGGCGGGGGGAAAATGGCATGCGGGTGGGAAAGAATGTCAGGCGGATCGCCACCGCCATGTGGGCGGTGGCGATCCACCCGACATTCTAATGGACCCCTAAGTTTCCAAAATGGCCTAAATCACAAATTGCATGCTATTAGTGTGACAGTAAAAAACAATACCAAACTAAGGATTCATGCAAGTGTCGACGTGTTGTATTCTCAATAGTTAGAGTTGTGCTTCCCATCATAAAGACATATAGTGGACAGAGCAGATAGAAAATCCTTACTCTTATTAGTGTGCGTCTACATGCTTTAATTAGTATCAAATGTAGTGAAAGTATAGTAATAATACAGCCTACCAGATAGATGTCAAAATGGCCTGGTCTCAAGTAGTATAATGAAATTGAATGTTTCTCTCCTGAATATACAATAACTGTATTAAGAGAATAAACGGGGCAGAGTTATGAGCTAGTGATATCCCATATAATTTTAGGTTGCAATACAATATGATGCCGACTCTACTTGATTTAATGTTTAGTACCTTCATTTAAAATGTTCTTTTCAGACCTCTTCATTTAGAGCGATTCAATATAGCGAAGATCCTGATAGGAAAAATATAAGAAGGACTTATACCCTGCAAAACAACCTAATAAATGAGAATATGATGCTTACTCTACTTATTCTAATGTTTAGTACCTTCACTTACAATGTTCTTTTCAGACCTCCTTATTTAGTGCGATTCAATATAGCGAGGATCCTAATGGGAAAGATATAGGTGGGAATATTAGCCTGCCAAACACAATAATGCATGAGAAGATAAATGGATCTCAAAAATTAAGAAAGCAGGTTAAAAGTTTACTTAAAGACTATTCTATGTACTTTCTGAACCAGTGCTTTCCCTGTTAGGGTTGTGTCCTATTTTCAGGGGCCCCGTTCGTTTTCCAAACATAGGGATCTCAAAACATATATTTACACACGGTACAAGTACTTGTAATCGAGAATAGTACACTAGTAATAATATCGCACTGTTGAAACATGTAATGTTATTCTTTATATGTGTTCTATAAATATGTTATACATTTTTGGACATTTTGTACAAAAACGTGATGTCAGTCTTGATAAAACCAGAAAATACCAATAAAGATATTTAAACAAATACCTGTGCCGATGACATAAACACCTCTGCATGTTCCACAAAGCATTGTTCAAGTGCTCGCTCAAGCGATGACAGATGCTGCCTAACCCACATGCTGGGATAGCAGTTGAAGTGGCTAGCACACGCAAAGTACGAGTGCTCAACGTAACGCACATTTCCCAAATTCCAAACAAAGGGGCATATTACCAAGCAATAGCGATAATTATCGCTATTGCTTGGTTAGCGTGAAAAATTTACTGCTGAGCTGCAACGATTTTTACCGCAAATAAACCTTGGTATTACCAAGGTTTATCGCAAATGCGATAAAAATCGCCGCAATGCATGAATATCGCTGAAAAGTCAGCGATATTCATGCATTACTGAGCTAATGCTCTTAGCCATGTTATCCACCTCCCATTGGATAACATGGCTAAGAACTGCTCAGGGCAGGTGTTAGCTTTTGGAGATATTCGCGCTTAGCACGAATATCTCCAAAAGTTGGTAATAGGAGATAGCGATGTTAGCGACTGTTTTCAGTCGCTAACATCTTGGCACGCCCACTTTGCATGTCATTTATTTATTTATTTATTTTATCAACTTATGTGGCGCAACAGCTACCCAAAAAGGGTTTCCCGGCGCCTAACACACAGCCCGGTAGATAGTGTAAACAGCATAAGTGATCAGATTACTGGTCAAACAACCAGGTCTTTATCTCCTTTCGAAACCTGAGAAGGTTTTGCTCTTTGCGTATTTGAATTGGGAGTGTGTTCCAGATGACGGGACCCAGGTAGGCAAAGGATTTACCTCCCATCTTGGCCAGCTTGAATCTGGGGACACAGAATTTTTCTGCTGCTTTTGATCGTAAATTTTTTTTAGGGATGTAAGGGGAAGCTAGTGCCTGCAAATATTTAGGAGCGGTACCTGCTTTGATTTTAAACATGTAATTTAAGGCTTTAAACCTAATGCGATTCTCAACCCTCAACCAGTGTAGTTCACGCAGATAAGGGGACACGCTGCTGTTTTTAGGTATGCCACAAAGGAGACGGGCAGCCGCATTTTGTACAAGCTGCAGTCTCTTTGTGACTGCTTTATTTGCACCTAAGTACAGGATGTTCCCGTAGTCAAGCCGAGATGTAATTAAGACATTGACCACCGTTTTCTGCATAGGGCTAGGCAGCATCCAAAGGATCTTCTTGAGCCATCTCAAGATGGTAAAGCAGAGGCTCACTACTTTGTTGACTTGCTGTTTCATGGACAATGAATTGTCCAGGATTACACCCAGATTTCTAGCCTGCGGCACTGGTGTCGGGAGATTTCCCATCTGGGCAGGCCAATGTAATGAGCTCCAAAGCTCTGGTTGCCTGCCCAGAAGGAGAATCTCCGTCTTATCTCCATTTAATTTCAACTGGTTAGTTGACATCCAGTTGAAAATGGATAGCAGGCCAGCCTTAAGGAGAGATGGGGAAGAAGTTTGGGGTTCAGATAGTGAAAACTCAATCTGAGAATCGTCGGCATACAACATGAAGGTTAGACCCGCTTTTTCCACTAGATCCGCTAGGGGTCTAAGATATAAATTGAAAAAAAGCGGGCTAAGGATGGAGCCCTGCGGGACTCCATGAGGGGAATTGAAAATTCCCGAACATGCCGCAGCCGATGATATTTGAAAGGTTCGATGACTCAGAAATGATCTAATCCATTGCAGTGCGTTTCCACCTATTCCATTTTTTTTCCAGTAGAGCGAGTAGCCTTTTATGCGACACAGTGTCAAAGGCTGCGCTTAAATCAAGTAAAATAAGCGCAACCGTTTGACCATCATCGAGGAGTTTCCTAATGATTTCAGAAACACCCAATAGGGCAGTTTCTGTAGAGAAACCCGCTCGGAAACCTGACTGGGTGAGGTGAAGAAGGGCATTTTCCTCTGAAAAAAGAGTCAGGGCTGAATGCACATGTCTTTCCAAGCATTTGGAAAAAGCAGGAAGAAGTGAGATTGGCCTATAATTGGCCAACTTATCAGGATCAGCTGTAGGTTTTTTCAGCAGTGGTGTCACTATAGCATGTTTCCATATATTTGGCACTGTGGAAAGCTCTAAAGATGAATTTAGGGTGTCTGCAATGATTTTGAGGGCGGGCATGTCAAGTAATTTTATTATATTGATAGGAATGGGATCCTGTGGAGAACCAGATTTTATCGTCTTCATAATTGAAATGAGAGCATCAGTTGTAATAGGGGGCCATTTATGGAGGGTCTGATTTATGGACGGAGTGTACTCCCATTCTTCCTTAGAGGCGGTTGTCGAAGTGTTTTTATCTATTTCGACAATCAGATTGTCAATTTTATCAGAGAAAAATTGAGCTAAGTCCTGGCATTGCTTCATGTTTAAGGGTCGCGTAGGAGCAGTAGTTTGAGCCCCCGCGAGGTCTTTAACTGTATTAAACAGCGTTTTTGATTTATTCGCAGCTCCCATAATAGTCGTGGCAACATATGTAGCGCAAGCTTTTTTACATGCAGTATGGTAGAGATTTCTAGCTGTGTGATACCTGTTTTTTTTTATCAGGATCGAAATCTCTGCGCCAGCCTCTCTCAAGTGCCTTGCATTTAGTTTTTTCTTCCTTAAGAGAGTCATTAAACCAGGGGGCCGGGGGACGATGTAGGTTACCCTTGGTCTTAGTAGGGGTTAAACAGGCATCTGCCGCATTGGTAAGCCATTGTTGGGTGGCCATGGCAATACTTTCCATATTGTGGTTTTTATTTGGGGGATGTGAGTTAAGGTTCGCATTAAGTTTGGAGATGTCTAGGGCTTTCCAGTTTTTCCTCAGAGAAGGCAATGACATGTTTTGGTCTGTTGAGGTACTGGGTATAGTGAGATTGACTTTAACTAGAAAATGGTCTGACCAGCATACAGGGATATTTTCCATCCATGGAAGTGAGGGAAGGTTTGATAATATCGGGTCAAGTAGGTGTCCTGTCATTAGTGATAAATATCACTGACATGCAAAGTGGGGCCCAAGAAGGTCGCTATCTCCTACTAGCAGTCGCTAACTGGTGTTAGCGACAGCTAGGTAATAGGGAGATAATTTTATCTCCGCTTTCTTGGCTTCTAAAGCCAAAAAAGCAGAGATAAACCCCCTTGATAATATGCCCCAAAGTTTGCCTGACCAAGGATAGCACAGGACGTGGCCACTGAATCTTCAGAAACGTCCAATCAAAAATACTCCAGCACTAAGTAGCACAGCATTGTTTAGTAGAAGTAATCCACATACACCTCTGCCGATGCTACATATTAATCCTGCATAGGTTCTCATTGCTCCTTAGCCCTCGTCATCAGCGGTGTGCAACAAACACTCAAATGTAGCTGTCCAGTAATGCATGTTTACTGAAGCTGAGGAGCATTGGTAAACACAGCTTCCTTTCATGAGTCCATCGTCAAACTGACTCCACCCTTCCTTTTTCCAACTTAACATAACCATTCCATATGTGCTAGCTACTCTGACATTCCACGTAGCTAAGCAACATAAAAACCATTGTGAATTATTTTGGCGGATCAGTATTATTTTAAGTATTGGTGTCTTCGGAGGATTAAGGCTCCTGTATCTCAATAATTATTTTTCCAAGTATAGCAAGCAGATGAAGGAATGCATTATGTTCAAAGGAACTAGATTAATTCCTCCAGTGTCCTTAAAGAGAAAGTTGTTATCCATGGCTCAAGAGGGGCACCAAGGGATTTCTAAGACTAAGGAAAGGTGACGGTTAAACTATTGGTGTTCGGCAATGGACAAGGACATAGAAAGAGAGGTTAGAGAATGCATGGATTGTTGTCTGAGCGACAGAGTGTGCAAAGCTAGAGAACAGTCTATGGTAATTAGAGAGCTACCACAGAAGAAATAGGATCAGATTGATGTGGCTGTTTTGGGACCTCTCAGTGGTGTAGTACAGGGAAAATTCATCATTGTATTGGTAGATCTGTATTCTAGGTGGCTGGAGGTGAAGTTGATGAGGTGTGTTCATGGAAGGTTATGGAGTTTCTGTCTGAGGTATTTGCAAGAGAGGGCCTGCCTGGATCAGTATTATGGGATAACGGTGTACAATTTGTGTCTAAGGAGATGGAGATCTTTTTGAAGAAACAGGGTATTAGACATTAAAGGTCTGCCCTTTACTACCCAGAAACCAATTGCTCTGTTGAGAGAATGATTAGGACTATAAATGAGGCCGTACAGTTGGCAAGAGAGTGAGAAAATAATTGGAAAAACAGGTTGACGCCTCATTGAACTTCCTTTTTAAAAAAAAATATCTTTTCAGTATGGGCGAATTTTGCGAATTCGCGATCCACGGATTTGCAAATTCGCAACCCGCAAAATTTGCGAGTTCGTGTGAATTTGCGGATTTTTTATTTTTGCGTGTTCGCGAGGAACTTTGCGTCTTTGCGGGGCGCTTTGCGTGTTCGCAGGTTTATTTTTCCTGGTTCATCACTGCCACCCTCTCGTTTTTATGCCCTTCTGTCCTCTGTACCACTTGTTTTTGTGCCCTTTTGCCCTCTGCCCCACTGGTTTCTGTGCCCTTCTGCCCTCTACCTAACTCATGCCCTCTGTCCCACTGTGTGCCCTTCTGCCCTCAGCCATAAGTCAGCTTCACCAGGAAGCACTAATAGATAAAGTAAAGCAGGTGCTCGAGTTGAAGGTCAAATTAAGTTACACAGTCATTAATCACCCCAAGTTTGGGGTGATTAATGATTGTGTAACTGAATTTGAGCTTCAACTCTAACACCTGCTTTACTTTATCTATTAGTGCTTCCTGTTGAAGCTGACTTTTGTAACTATTTTAGAAGCTCTGGCAGCTTGCCGGCGCCATTCTAAAATAGTTACAAAAAGTCAGCTTGAACTTTTGATTCAATCCGTTCCGCTCGCGGATTTTGCGGGAAATTTGCGAATCTCGCGGATTGCGAATTTACCGAAAATCTGCAAAATCCGCGAGTGGAACGGATTTTCCGCCCATGCTTAATATCTTTATTGGTCTTTTTTTCTTCATATTATTCCATTCTCACAGAATACATGGCAAAGCAAAATGTGAAAAAACACCGTATACATCCGCAGGTTGTGTCGTCATAACAGCATAATAACAGAATAACTGTTCCTATTGCATCAGCACGACTTCGCATGTATAATCTCAAATCGGTCAACCACAGTACATCAGAGCACACCCAATCACTATATCTATGATCCAACAAGATAATGAGACATAAAATGGTGGATTTTCTTCCTCAAGGTGCGTTCCAATTATTATTGACAAGTGTCCTTTCAATAAAGTTTCAAGCACAATCCTGAATCAGGTCTTTTCCGTTTGACATTTCTTTCCAATTTTCCAAACACACGAAGAACATTAGCAGCCTACTCTAATCTCAAATCGGCTAATCGCTTATATACAGTTTCCCATACATTGTTGCGACTGCCCGCCCATCATACATCTCTGCAGCTGCCAAGTGTCTATGTTAGAATAAAAGAAAA
Source organism: Lissotriton vulgaris (assembly GCF_964263255.1). NCBI lineage: Eukaryota > Metazoa > Chordata > Amphibia > Caudata > Salamandridae > Lissotriton > Lissotriton vulgaris. Next base: position 418,099,801 of record NC_141694.1, read on the forward strand.
AAGAAAGAAAGGAAAGGAGAACAAAAGCGACATACTGCTGTCTGCACATGTTAATATTACCCACATTGTTTAAGTCCTCTGTGTCAAATGGACACAACAAATTAAGGCACTGGAGATCTATACATGTCGCTAATTCGATACTGCAACGAAGTGAGCTTTTCCAAAGAAGAAAAGGACTGAGGAATGATTATATCAACAGACACATCAATAAAGCATATTTTATCTAAACTTAAAATATTAAACAACAAAACTAAAGAGCTGCTATCCGAAAAAGCTATGTTAACCATTGCCTAACAGGGTGCGAGACCGGTTATTGCATGAATCTACAGACATCCACTGCCATCTCTCTCTCCGCTGCCCGGAAACTTCAATTAGTATATCATGCATTCGCTGGCTCTGTGTCCTTGCCCTCACTTTGTACTTAATTACTGAAGGCCATGAGTATGGTGTCCCATTGTTGCGCTATGGGGGAGTTGCGGAGCCCGGCCGTTTCCTTCCTGTGTAGCGCTGTAGTCTATGCCTGCGCCCAAATCCTAGGGGAGCTTCTCCAGCTGTTTATTTATGGGGGATCTGCCTGTGTAGCGGCGGGACTAGGAATTGGCAAGAGTCGGGTTTTTGTAACGGTAGGGTTTATTCTTTCAAACAGTGAATCAGTACAAGTTTTACGAAGGGCTCCCCGGCGTGGTGATCTACTCCGTTCCCGTCGGGTCTTTCTAAGTACTCCCTCTTCTTTTCTTCTGACGGGGCTCCTCCTTCTTCTGGGCTCCGGAGGCTCCGTGCTGTCCGCCCTCGCCGACACCGTACAGGGGAAAGAAGAGAGGCCGGTATCAGTACGTTTGCAATAACAAGTATTGGAACACCGGGGAGGGGGCCCGTGGGGGAAACACCCAGTGATGCACAACAACAGAAATTACTAATATTTCCAACTGAGAGGGGACGTGACGGTGAGGGAACCCAGTGTTTTACCCCAGTCATACAACACTCCACTAATTGCGACTAGCTCGCTTTTTTATCCAGCCTACGAAACGGTTACGCACCTCAGAGAGCCGTACCCCTCCAGGCGTACGGCTGGGCGGATCGCGGTGTTGGCCTCCGGGCGTGTCCAGTGTTGCTTCGGTTCTCCCGTCCGTGTTCTTTGGTGAGTCCGCGATGTTGTCTTCGCTGATCCACTTGTAGCTGTGGTCCGCCTCTCTTCCTCCTCTCCTCCAGTCGCTCTCTTCCCTCCGGTCGTCCTCCTCACTCGATCGTCCTCCGCTCCTCCAGTCGTTCTCTCTCCTCCACTCGTCCTCCTCACTCGATCGTCCTCCGCTCCTCCAGTTCTCCTCGCTGCTTCCCGCCTCTCCGCCCTGCTCCTCACTGACCGCTCCTCCGGTGAAATAACACACCTGGTTATTGTTGGACACGCCTTTTAAGGGATGTTCCAGCTCCACCTCTTCTTCCAGGTCTTTGGTCCAGTTAAAGGGCCAGTCTTCTTCCTCGTCGCAACTGTACCTCGCAGGGCCAGGCCATCTTGTCACAGGTCCGGGCTGAGGAAATAAGAGGGGGGGGTCACAAGAGGTTAATTCGCGCCCTAATGCGGGGCTGTCGCTGGGACCCCGGTTACACACCTCCCCCCTTGGACCCTTCCGCTCGGGAAGGGGATGCCGGGACAGGTAATCGGCCCCCTTGTTGTCTACCCCTTTTTCGTGACACACAGTGAAGGAATAGGGCTGCATCGCCAGGAACCAGCGCATGACTCTAGCATTGGAGGACTTGTTCCTAGCCATCCATAACAGAGGGGCATGGTCAGTGTACAGTGTGAAGGACCTGCCCTCCAGATAGTAGGCCAGCTTCTCAATAGCCCAGCGAATAGCCAGGCATTCCTTCTCCACAGTGGCGTATTTGAGCTCTCTCGGGAACAGTTTTCTACTGATGAATAGAACAGGATGGTCCATCCCGTCCTCCCCCTTTTGGGACAGCACCGCTCCGATTCCGAAGTCCGAGGCATCCGTATGCAGTGAAAAGGGTTTCTGGAAGTCCGGCGAGGTGAGAATCGGGGCAGAAATGATAGTCCTTTTCAACGATGAATAGGCCTCCAACATGGCTTGGGTGGGGCTCCTCAGGATCGACTGTTTGACGTGAGACTGTAGGGCATCCGTGAGAGGAGTGGCCAGTTGCGCAAATTGCGGGATGAACCTTCGATAATAGCCAATGAGGCCTAGGAAGGCCCGCAACTCCTTCTTAGTACTGGGAAAGGGAGTCTCCGCTATTGCCCTCACTTTTTCTGTTTGTGGCTCGATGAGGCCGTGTCCCAATACATACCCTAGATACTTAACCTTGTGGAAGGCTAGTCGGGATTTTTTTGCGTTTATCCGTAGTCCTGCACGGGCGAGAGTTTCTAGTACCTTCTGCAGGTGAACCAGATGGGTCTCCCAGTCGGGGCTGAATACGACAATGTCATCCAGATAGGCGGATGTGAATGATGTTATGTCCTTCAAGACATTGTTCATAAGCCTCTGGAAGGTGGCGGGTGCTCCGTGTAGGCCAAACGGAAGCACCGTGAATTCGTAATGACCCTCAGCAGTGGAAAAGGCAGTTTTGTGTCGATCTTCTTCTCGTAGGGGAACCTGCCAGTAACCTTTTGTCAGGTCTATGGTGCTGATAAACTTGGCTTTACCTAGTTTCTCGATCAGTTCATCGATACGTGGGATGGGATAGGCATCGAATTTGGATATCTCATTAAGGGCTCGAAAGTCCATACAAAATCGTCTAGATCCATCGGGTTTTGGTATCAAAACGATCGGACTAGACCAGTTACTGTGTGAGGGACGTATCACCCCCAGTTTCAGCATTTCTTCCACCTCCCGTTTGATGTCTTGTCTCCTGGCCTCCGGGATCCTGTAGGGGCGTATCTTCACTATCTTTCCCGGGCTAGTCTCAATGCAATGTTCCGCGAGGGTGGTTTTTCCTGGAATGTCGGAAAACACTTGTTCTTGTTGTCTAAGGACTTCCGTCAACTCCCGTTTTTCTTTTTGTTGTAGGTCCTCATTGATTACCAGTTGAGGTATGGTGCTTGGATCCGGAGGCATGTCTTTCTCCACTATGTGTACACCGACTGGGGTCTTGCCCAGCCATTTCTTCAACATGTTGATGTGATATGTTTGTTGTTTTCTGGGGTTCATCTGTAATCGGTAGGTGGTATTTCCGATAGTATCCACGACAAGGAACGGCCCACTCCATTCAGCTTTGAATTTCTGTGTGGACGAAGGTAACAAAACCAACGCCCAGTCCCCTTTTTCCAACTTACGCCATTTTTTTCCTTTGTCGTAGACCTTTTTCTGTTTCTCCTGGCTTTTTTCTAGATTAGCGAATGCCAGGTCCCGTAACTTGCCTAGTTTGGAGCGAAGGTTGCGTGCATATTCCAGGGTGCTGGCCGTTTCCTCCGGGGTTTCTCTCTCCCAGGCTTCTTTGGTCATGGCCAGTAGAGTTCTGGGCTGGCGACCGTAGAGCAGTTCAAAAGCAGAACATCCAAGGCTACTCTGTTTTTGCCCTCGGATAACATATAAAGCAAGGGGCAGTACTTGATCCCACTCCGTGCTGTTGACTTCCAACATTTTTCGCAATGTGGTTTTTATAGTACGATTATACCTTTCTACAAGGCCGTCGGTTTGTGGATGGTACACCGCAGTGCGAATTTGGTGGATGTGTAGCGTTTTGCAGACCTCACCCATGAGTCGAGAGACGAATGGCGTTCCTTGGTCGGTCAGTATTTCCTTTGGAAAACCTACTCTAGAAAATAGTTCCAACATTTTGTCTGCGACATTTTTAGTGGTCGTCGAAGTTAGGGGAAATGCCTCCGGGAATCTGGTAGAGTAGTCCACAATCACCAGGACATACTGGTATCCCTTTCTGGTTTTCGGTAGGGGCCCGATGATGTCCATCCCTATCCTTTCAAAGGGTACTCCTATTATAGGAAGGGGCTGCAATGGTACGGCTGGTGGCCGAGTCATGTTTCTTTTCTGGCATATGTCGCATTCTTGACAATAATTCATGGCATCTTTATAAATACCCGGCCAATAGAAGCATTGTAGGAGATTCTGCGTTGTTTTTTCAGCCCCTATGTGTCCCGCAACCAGGTGAGAATGTGAAAAAAACAGCACCTGTTCTCTGAAGGACACCGGGACCAGCAACTGTTCTGGGTCTTCTTCCTTTCCTTGTCGGTACAATAGCCCATTCTTGATGAACATGCGGGGATACCGAACGGGTACCACGCCATCGTTTTGGTGCGCATTCTCCCAGGCGTTAAGTAACGTAGCATCATTAGCCTGTGCAAATTGGAAGCTGCGGTCCAATGTCCACGGGTCTGGAGAAATTAATGCAGGAGCCCCTCTTCCGGATAGGGGGGTTTTTCTGACGGGGATCCCCTCTCCCATACTCTTTTTGAACATTTTCAGAAAGGACGGGTTGTCAGTTCCTATGATCAGGTCTTCTGGAAGTGTGTCTAGAACCCCCACTCTTACCCGAGAAGGGGGGGCTTCGGGTGACAGCAACGTGATAACCGCCACGGGGTAGGGTTTTACGTCCCCGTGGACACATCTTATGAACACCTGTTCGTTGGGTAGGACTTGCTGGGGTCGTACATGGTGTGCTTGTATTACTGACTGGCGACAGCCAGAGTCTAGGAGAGCTCGTATGGGGGTACCGTTGATTCTCATACTTACTCGGTAGGCGTTTCCCATTTCGGCGGAATAGAGGACGGCTCGGGGTAGGTATCCCACCTCCATAGGTTCCTCAGTCGGTTTTTTCCGGGGACAGAATCTGGCAATATGACCCCATGTGCCACACTCGAAACACTGAGGTCCGCTGTGTGGAAGGGGTTCCGTCCTCCAGTTTCGAGGTCGAGTAGGTTCTGGGAGGCGTACCGGCCTTTTCTCCGACTTGAAGGAGGTTTTCTGTTTCTCGGTCTCTACGGGAAACATGGGTCTCTGTTGGACCCGAGAAAAAGTATTCGCCATTTCTACAGCTTGAGCTGTTGTTAAATCCGGATGTTGTTTTAGCCATCTTTGGGTGTCAAAGGGTAGCGCCTCGAGGAATTGTTCCAGGTATATCCTGTCCATAATTTCTTCCTTTGTGCTTTCTGTAGGGCTCAACCATTTATCCGCTGCCATCTTGAGACGGACAAATAATGTTTTTGGGGTCTCCCCGGTTACTCCTCTTTCTCTTCGGAATCTTAGCCTATAGGCTTCCCGGTCCAGCCCCAGATGGTCGAGGATGATCTTTTTAATATCCGCGTACGGCGTGTCACCCCTTGGGTTGGCTACCTGATAGGCGGCTTGGGCTTCACCGACAAGTAAGGGAGCCAAAAAGAAGGGCCATTTCACTCCAGGCCACCCACACGCCCGAGCAGCTCTCTCGAAATTCATTAGAAATGCATCCGGGTCTTCGCCGGGCTGATACTTCTGCAGTGATACTCCTCCAATAGTGTGAGGTATGTTGCTCACTGTAACTGGCCCTGAAGCTAGGGGGGGGTCCAGGGCTCGGGCCGCCACGGCGGTTTTAATCAACTCTCGGTCAGCTTCGGCGGCCCTGAGCTGTTGTTCCGCAATCCTCTCCAGTCTTTCCTGGCCCTGCACCAGGGCTTGCACGACTCCTTCCATCGTCTCGTTGCAGACGTTCACAGTGCCCGCATTCTCCACCACTGTAGCGGCGGGACTAGGAATTGGCAAGAGTCGGGTTTTTGTAACGGTAGGGTTTATTCTTTCAAACAGTGAATCAGTACAAGTTTTACGAAGGGCTCCCCGGCGTGGTGATCTACTCCGTTCCCGTCGGGTCTTTCTAAGTACTCCCTCTTCTTTTCTTCTGACGGGGCTCCTCCTTCTTCTGGGCTCCGGAGGCTCCGTGCTGTCCGCCCTCGCCGACACCGTACAGGGGAAAGAAGAGAGGCCGGTATCAGTACGTTTGCAATAACAAGTATTGGAACACCGGGGAGGGGGCCCGTGGGGGAAACACCCAGTGATGCACAACAACAGAAATTACTAATATTTCCAACTGAGAGGGGACGTGACGGTGAGGGAACCCAGTGTTTTACCCCAGTCATACAACACTCCACTAATTGCGACTAGCTCGCTTTTTTATCCAGCCTACGAAACGGTTACGCACCTCAGAGAGCCGTACCCCTCCAGGCGTACGGCTGGGCGGATCGCGGTGTTGGCCTCCGGGCGTGTCCAGTGTTGCTTCGGTTCTCCCGTCCGTGTTCTTTGGTGAGTCCGCGATGTTGTCTTCGCTGATCCACTTGTAGCTGTGGTCCGCCTCTCTTCCTCCTCTCCTCCAGTCGCTCTCTTCCCTCCGGTCGTCCTCCTCACTCGATCGTCCTCCGCTCCTCCAGTCGTTCTCTCTCCTCCACTCGTCCTCCTCACTCGATCGTCCTCCGCTCCTCCAGTTCTCCTCGCTGCTTCCCGCCTCTCCGCCCTGCTCCTCACTGACCGCTCCTCCGGTGAAATAACACACCTGGTTATTGTTGGACACGCCTTTTAAGGGATGTTCCAGCTCCACCTCTTCTTCCAGGTCTTTGGTCCAGTTAAAGGGCCAGTCTTCTTCCTCGTCGCAACTGTACCTCGCAGGGCCAGGCCATCTTGTCACAGGTCCGGGCTGAGGAAATAAGAGGGGGGGGTCACAAGAGGTTAATTCGCGCCCTAATGCGGGGCTGTCGCTGGGACCCCGGTTACACACTGCTTCCGCCGTTTTGTAATTAAGCGCTTGACAGTGCAATAGGAACTGTCCAGCTGGTAAATCAGTGTTCTCTGCCAGTGCATCAAATGTCAAAAGGGCACCCTCTTCGTATAGGTCCCCCAAGATGTCTATACCTGCTGCAAGCCAATGCACAAGAGTGGATTCCGATGTACCCGACCACCCTTTAGGATCAGCAATATCTGGGCATAATGGAGAGTCGCTCGGGTAAGATATAAACCTCTCCTGTAACACCTATACGCTAAACTCAAATGTAACTGAAACGGGAGTGGGAGTCTGGCTGCCCGATGGAACAAGTGGCATATCTGGGTATAGTCCATGGTTGCTGCAGGGTGGTCATGTCTTCCAAGTGAGTGCCATTGAGCCACTTCATTACCCACTGCAGCTGTGCTGCTATGTAGTACAATTCCATATTAGGAACCACTAGTCCTCCCTGCGAGGTGGGGGCAAACAGCTTCCACAACACTACTCTTGGTCTGCCCATGTTCAATATAAGATCCCTGAACATACTTTCCAGTTAGCAGAAAATGTTAGTGGGGACATAAACTGAGAGGTTCGAAAAATATAGTGTAGGAGCTTAGGGAGTTCTATCATCTTCAGCAGAACCACACGGCTCATTACATTCAATGGAAGTGATTTCCAGAATTGTATTTGGGTCTTTACTGCTGAGATTGCCTTCTTTAAGTTTCCCTCTAGTAAATCAGCTGGAGTCCGATATATGAGAACTCCAAGATAGCCAAGCCATTAATGATCACGTCCGTTTCCACCGTGTCCGCGCTAAAGGGGTATACACCGGATTTGGCCTAATTGACTCGAAGACCCGCCATTTCCTCAAAGGCCTGCAGTACATCAGGTATGGAAGTGGGGATGTCAGTGACATCAGGTACATATAACAATAGGTCTTCAGCATACAGAGATACTGCATGTGTCCCGCCTCCCAGTCGTATGCCCCACTCTTTGCCACTGCTACGGAGTAACAGCACTAACAGCTCCATAGCTAGGGAGAAAAGAAGCGGGGATAGCGGGCACCCCTGATGTGTCCCTCTCTGCACTCTAATTGGATCAGATATAAGTCTGCCAGTGCGGACACGGACAGTGGGGCGTTGATATAGTAGCTGAACCAAACTTAAAAACAGGTCACCTACTTCGTATTTGTTGAGCACTGCCGCTAGATAAGGCCACTCCAGCGAGTCAAAGGCTTTCTCCAGATCCAACACTAGGCACCCTGAATGGGGCCATTTGTGAGTCGCCTACTGTTGTACCTCGAAAAATCTACGGAGCTTAAGTGAGATGTTCCTGGTCGGCACAAATCCATTTTGGTCGGGGTATACCGATGACTTCACCAAAGGTGATATACGCCTGGCAAGTAGGGAAGCAAAGATTTTATAATCGGTATGGAGAAGCGCGAGGGGCCGATACGAGCCCAGTAACTCAGAGATTTTGTCTGGCTTAAGGAGGGATACTAGTAAAGCTTCATTTTGCGTGTCAGTAAGTGTGGATTCTTCCAACTCCGTATTGTATATATTCAACAGCTGTGGGACTAAGATATGTGCATAGGCCTTGTAGAATTCAGCCGGTAGTCCATCAGGTCCCGGCGACATCCTATTCCCTAAAGAAAATATACTGTCCTGTATCTCCTCTGTGAGGAGAGGAGCATTTAAGTTCCTCTGTCTGCATATGTGTGGGTGTCGGCAGATCCATCCCGTCCAAGTAGAGCTGTAGCTCCGGACCCGCTCCCCGCCCACGAGATATGTATATATCCCTGTAGTGGGCCACAAATGCCTCGTGTATATCCCGCTGTGTGTAGGCATTGCCCCTGGCCACTGTCTGTATAGATGTAATAGGGGCTGAATAGTCGTCTTGGCGTGTAAGTCATGTGAGCAATTTCCCCGCTTTGTCTCCTAAATGATGCATTCTTGCCGAGTGTGTGACATAATTGAGACATCACAGCAGTTCTAATAATCTCGCATGCTCCACCCTATAACCATCTTATGGACCCTGGGATCCCTCCACCGCATCCCGTTCCCCGGCCGCCAGTCTATTCTCCAGTGTGGTGAGCTTCCTTTCCAGTTGTACACTGAGACCCTCCTGTGTTTCCAAACAGTGGCCTCTCACTACCACTTTAAGGGTATCCCATTCAAACAGTGACGAGGAAGCCGTGCCTGCAATTTTCATCGAAATATTGCGATACATTCGTGGCAATCAAGTCTCAGAAGGGAGCGTCAAGTAAAACATCTGGCTGCAGTCGCCATATAGATATTGGTGGCACTGTATCTTCCCATTGTAATTCAACCTTATGTGGGTTGTGATCCGAGTGCGTCTACCCCATATAGTAGGATTTAGATACACTTGAAAGGAGGTAGTTCCATATCATAAAGCGGTCAAACCACACATGGAGACCATGTGCCCCCGAGTAATATGAGTATACCCCTTCTCTTGGGAAACAGTGGCGCCAGATGTCAGTTAAGAGCCGATGTGCGGCCCATTGGTTCAACACCTTCAAAGCTGCATGTGTAGCTGTGCCAGGTAGGGGAGGAAAGGGGCGATCCAACGACACATCCATCACACTATTATTGTCACCCCCCAGAATCATTGGAACATTGTGCCATTCGGCTAGTCTGAGGGATACTTTAAAATACTGCATTGATGCTAATGGTATTGGTGGTGGTGGTGGTGGTGGTATTGGCATTGGCGGTGGCATTGGTATTGCTGGTGGTGGTATTGGTGGTGGTGGTATTGGTGGTGGTAGTGGTATCAGTGGTGGTGGTATTGGTGGTGGTGGTATTGGTAGTGGTGGTATTGGCAGTGGTATTTGTGGTGATGGTGGTATTGGTGGTGGTGATGGTATTAGTGGGGGTGATGGTATTGGTGGTGATATTGGAGATGGTGGTGGTATTGGTGGTGGTGGTATTGGTATTGACAGTTGTATTGGTATTGGTGGTGGTGGTATTGGTGGTGATGGTGGTTATGGTGGTAGTGGTGGTGGTATTGGCAGCAGTATTGGTATTGGTATTGGTGGTATTTGTGTGGTGGTATTGGTGGTGATGGTGGTATTGGCGGTAGTGATGGTATTGGTGGTGGTCATATTGGTAATATTGGCGGTGGTATTGGTGGTGGTAGTGGTGGTACGGGTGGTGGTATTGGTTGAGGCAGTGGTGGTGGTATTGGTGGTGGTGGTATTGGTGGTCATGGTATTGGTGGTGGTGGTATTGGTATTGGCGGTGGTATTGGTGGTGGTGGTATTGGTGATGGTGGTATAGGTGATGGTGGTATTGGTGGTAGTAGTATTATTGGTGGTCGTATTGTTGGGGGTATTATTGGCAGTGGTATTAGTATTGGTGGTGGCATTGGTATTGGTGGAGGTGGTGGTGGTGATATTTGTGTGGTGGTATTGGTGGTATTGGGGGTGGTGGTGATGGTATTGGTGGTGGTGATATTGGTGATATTGGTGGCGGTATTAGTGGCGGTATTGGTGGTGGTAGTGGTGGTATCGGTGGCGACATTAGTGGTGGTGGTGATATTGGTATTTGGTGGTGGTATTGGTATTGGTGGTGGTGGTATTGGTAATATTGGTGGTGGTGGTATTGGTATTGGTGGTGGTATTGGCGGTGGTGGTGGTATTGGTATTAGCAGTGGTATTGGTGGTGGTGGTATTGGCGCCAAAGTTCTGTGCTGGGTAGTTGACTGCATTTCAACCTGATTGATTTCAGGTCATCATCAAGACAATGGTCACCAGTTCCAACAATAGTGCTGAGGAATGCAAGAAACAAGTCATGTAGGGCGGGCAAAGTCCAGCAAAGAGAGAAACATCAATGGTAGTCGCCCGGCCACTGGGAGAGTGAATCAGGATTGGCGAGGCATGACATAAGTGGAAAACAACTGCTTGGAATTTCCTGCTTCCTTGCCCTAGCTCCAGCCTGGCTACAGACACATTAACTGTGAGAAATTGGGTTTCTGGTTGAGGGGGGTGAATTGTACAGTAATGAAGTGAAAACACAACACAATGAAAATCAAACACTAATTTAGAAAAATAGAGTACATTTTAATGAAAGTCAAAGCAAGACCAATATGACAAAAATCCAATCAGTAGATCTAGAAATTAGCAACTTTAAAGTTTTCATTAAATATAGTGTCAAAAATCACAAAGCACCAACTGTGGATATATGGTTGCACCGGCCTGGGACAAAGTCACAAGTTCACCCAACAGTGATAGGGTGTGGGCTGGCTACAAGGACCCAATTAGGCCCTCTGAAAAAGAGTACCTTAGATTCTGGTTGCGGAGCATTTCAAGTTCCTGTGTTGAGGATGCATGACAGCTGAGGCGATGCATCAGTTCTGTGAAGCTTCGAAACTCTAATGCGAGGTTCTGTGTCATCATCAAGGATCCCGTTGGGGAGGACTTCCTATGCAAAGTCTGCTGTTGAGCATGCGTCACACAATTGAGGTGATGCTTTGGTTCTAAAGATGTGCAAGGCTGTAATGTGAGAACTGCGTCATTGTCGAGGAGAATTTGAGATGCAAGGGCTGGCAACGGTGAAGCTTCACACAGTGGCAATTCCAAAGCAGGCTACAAAGTTGATGCAGAGCTCCTGCTCTGAGAGAATCCCCATAGCATAGGTAATGCATTGGTTTTGCTAAGGTTTGCGCCACGCAGCAGAGGATATTTGATATTTATTTTTATAAAATGGGACATATGCCTGAAGGCGCCTTTGTGCTAATGTCTTTACCAGAGATGATCATATGCCTTTAGAGAGTAATTCCTTCCGCATCCTCGCTCGAGTAACTACAGGGGGAATGCATACCTTTGTGTGGAGGCAGGCCTATTCAAGTGCATGTAGGGCTGTGCCCAGCTGTGCCTTGCTATCCTGCCAGTGATGGTCCATCCAGGCAAACCTGAACTTTTTATTGTGTCTGGCTGACTAGTAGGAATACTCAAAGCCCAACTGATACTCAAAGACCAACTGTCAGCTACACCCAGTCATGTGGCCCAGAGGTAGGCTGCATGCACTAAATGCCTAAGGCAGGAACATTGTAACTTTCTAAAAGTGTCACTTTTACATTTTTTCTTTAAAATCCAATTCACCATGAGAGAGGATTTGTCATTACAATTTCAAAGACACCAAACATGAACTGGTTACCTATTCCTATTTAGAAAGTATCACTTATTAATTGTAATACGATACCTCCAATGTTATCCCATGGGCGAGGCAGGTCTTGCAGTAGTGAAAATTCAACTTAGGAGTTTTTCACTACCAGGACATTTAAAACAAAAAAGTACATGTCCAACTTTTTAAATACACTGCGCTCTGGGCTGTCCAGCGCCTACCCTAGTGGTGATGTATGAGTATTAAAAGGGAAGGTTTGGGCCGGGCAAAAAGTTTGTTTTGCAGGTGGAGATGCGGTTTAAAACTGCACAGGCCGGCTGCAATGGCAGACCTGAAACATGTTTAGAGCACCTCTTAAGTAGGTGGCACAATCAGTGCCTCAGCCCCACTAGTAACACTTAGGGGGAAATTTACAAAAATGTTGCACTGTCTTTGCATCACAAAATTGACTCAAATTGGTGCAAAAACTTTTTTCCCTGATTTACTTTCCAGCGCTAAACTTGTTTATCACTGGAAATAACGGAAAAGCAATGCAAAGCAGGACATAGCGCTACTTTGCATTACTTTGCGCCAAGGGTGGTGCATGGGCATGCCCGTGCAACCACCCAAGGTTTCTCACGCTAAACTCAATTTACAAAATAAAGTAAATTGGGTTTAGCGTGAGAAAACAATGCCCTTTTCAAGTAGGCACAAGGAAGGAGAAATGTTTTAATTTCACCTTCCTTTTCCGACTTTGCGTGTGTGCTGCACTTTACAGCACACATTCAAAGTGGAAAAATGGATAAAGCTAGTCTATGCATAGTATTTTGTACTGCAAGGGTTCCTTCCAGTACAAAACCTATGCTAGACTCACGAGACACCCTTGCACCATGGTGCAAAGGTGTCTCTGTGGCGCACTGCAGCTGATTTCAGCACCGGTGCTAGTGAGAGGGGAGGAGAGTGCCTTATTTTAGTAATTAGGGCGCTCTCCTTCTCTCGCCTTTTCACATACCACAGTGCAGCATTTGCGGCTCCTGCAGTGCACTACGTGAAAAATTTGTAAATCTGCCCCTTTGTTTACAGGTCCTGGGCACAGGTTGTGCCACTTTACTGGGGATTTACAAGTAAATTAAATGTGCCAATTGGTTATTGGCCAATGTTAACATGGTTTAAGGAGAAAGCATAATCACTTTAACACTGATTATCAGTGGTAAAGTGTGCAGCATCCTACAGCCAGAAAAAATAAAGTGTGGAAGGCAAACAATTAGAGGGAAAACCATATCAAGGGTGCCAAATTTAACACGTGTCATCTGGGCTGTTTCTTGGAAGTCAGCTTTGTCAAGGGTGCAATATGGTGCCATACCCCTTGAAAAAACCTCCTATAGTATCCTGTGGGGCCTTATAAGGATCTCAGCTCCGACTGAGTTTGTGGCCAGGATGGTTCCGATCTTGGTTTGGAGGGGCTATACCGTGTCTCCTCCCCTTGGTGTCCCTAGTAGACCACTGAACCACTGGACTGCACCAAGGACTGCTTGAGGACACCTTGGGCCTGATTTACAGAACTAACTTAAGACAAAATCCTAAACTTACTACTAGTTTCGTATTCACATAAGGCACTTACTCATTTTGGTATTCACAGAAGTTAGGAGCCCTAACTTTGGGACTCCTAAATGCCTTCTGTGAATACCGAAAGTCCTACAGTTAGGATTTTTCTCAGTTTAGGAGTAGTAAAGTTAGGACTCCTAAATGCCTTCTGTGAATACCGAAAGTCTTAAAATTAGGATTTTTCTCAATTTAGTAGTAGTAAAGTTAGGAATCCTAACTTTAGGACTCCTAAATGCCTACTGTGAATATCGACAATCTTAACATTAGGATGTTTCTCAGTATAGTAATAGTAAAGTTGAGAAAAATCCTAATTTTAAGACTTTCGGTATTCACAGAAGGCATCTAGGAGTCCGAAAGTTAGGAGTCCTAACTTTACTACTACTAAATTGGGAAAAATCCAAATTTTAAGACTTTCAGTATTCACAGAAGGCATTTAGTTCTAAAGTACGGAGTCCTAACTTTACTACTACTAAACTGGTGAAAACCCCTAATTTTAAGACTTTCGGTATTCACAGAAGGCATTTAAGTGTCCAAAAGTTAGGAGTCCTAACTTTACTACTGCTAAATTGAGAAAAACACAAATTTTTAAGACTTTCAGTATTCAAAGAAGGCATTTAAGTGTCCTAAAGTTAGGAGTCCTAACTTTACTACTACTAAATTGAGAAAAATCATAACTGTAAAACTAATCTGTATTCACAGAAGGCATTTAAGAGTCCTAAAGTTAAGACTCCTAACTTCTGTGAATACCAAAATGAGCAAGTGCCTTCTGTGAATACCAAAATGGTAGTAAGTTTAGGATTTTGTCTTAAGTTAATTCTGTGAATCGGGCCCAATGACCCCGAACTGTAGCATTTTGGAGACATCCTCTTTCATGCTGGCTCTCACCTTGTCAGATAGCCTGTGGATTGTATTCTTCACAGGCATACAGTCCCCAGTATCAAAGTCATTGGTGCATCAAGTTGTGAGTCCTGGGGTAAGGGAGAAGAGAAAGGCAAACTACCCCAGCAACTGCTGGCAGTCTCGCTGTTGCTCTATGGTCAGGATAAGGAAGCAGGCTGAAACCCTCCACTGACCCATCCTGCTCCTTAGAAGAAAGGAAATCAGGGAGAGGTTCGCTCTCCTCCTCCACTCCATCATCCGCAACCAGGATCATGGTTACTTGGGATCGCTTGAAGTGGAGTTAGAGGTGATTGTTGTGCAAAACCCTTAAAGGGTTGTTAGAAATCTTGAGGTCCACTTGGCAGGTGACATCCGTCTTGCCCTCTCTCACCTCATACGTCCCAGACCAGTGGTCTTGCAGGTCCCTGAGCTCCACAGGCTCCATTAACCACACTTTTTGGCCAGGCTGAAATTTGACCATGTTGGTCTTCTAGTCATACCACCATTTCATGACTTCTTGCCTGACTTCTAGACTCTCTTCAGCCTTCTTTCAGAAGCACTTCATCTTGGTAGGGAGTGTCAGCATGTAGCTGACCACATTCATGGGGACCTTTTTGGGAGCCTGTTCCCAAACCTCCTTCACTAGGTTGAGAGGTCCTCTCACAGAGTGCCAATACAGACGTTCTAAGTGGCTGAATCCAACTCCCTTCTGTAGTACCTTCTGTATGCAAACAACAGGCATGGCATGAGGACGTCCCACTTCTGCCTTAAGCACTCTGGGAGGCCCATGATTGTACCTCTGAGGGTCTTGTTGAACTTCTCAACACCCCATTAATTTGGGAATTGTAGGTCATTGGGAACTGACATGTTACCCAACACTCCTTCCACATGGACTTCAAATACACAGGCATGAAGTTGGTACCATGGTCACATACTACTCTCCTTGAGGAACGCCACATGGGTAAATATCCCCATAAGTACCCAGGCCCCCACGGGCACAGTCACTGTCCTCAGGGTTATAGCCTCAGGGTACCAGGTGGCATGGTCCATCAAGACCAGGATGAACCTTTTGCCAAGGGCTGTGTTGGGATCCGGAGACCCAACAATGTCGATGCCCACCCATTCAAAGGGAGTGTCAACAACACAGGATAACTGCAATGGAGCCTTGCGCTTTCCTCCTGACTTGCCACTGGCCTGGAAGGTAGGGCATGACTTGCAGGATGTGTCTGATGCCATCCTCATCCAGGGCTAAATAAAGTGGATTACAAGTCTTTCAAAGGTCTTGTCCTGCCCTAGATGACCTGCCAGGGAAACCTCCTAAGCCAGCTCCAGTAGGAAGCCCAGTAGCAATGGGGGACCACCAATACACAGGCTGCACTAGACTCAGGAACCTTAGGCTCGCCGTACAGGAGACCATTGTCCCACTAGATCAGTTGATCACCAAAGGTGTTGCTAGCTCCTGGGCCTGCCACCGTAGGCCCTCGAAGTAGTGGAACACACCATCTGTGCCTTGCAGAACTCCTCCCTCCTTCCTTCCTCCTGCCAGTTGGTCTGCTCAGGTAGGTTTCCTAGGGTGGCAATGTCCTCCCCTGTAAGTTCTGTGGTATCACCCTCCCGAACCATGGGAATTTCAAGAGCAGGTTTCCTGCTTGCATTGCACTTCCTCTTTTTGGCAGGCACCTACTGACTACCCTCTCAGGCGGCCTTGGAACGTGTTGTCAGGTGCACCCATTTAGGCAACCCTAACACCTTCAGGTGTGATCAAAGTTCAAACTC
Source organism: Lissotriton vulgaris (assembly GCF_964263255.1). Lineage (NCBI taxonomy): Eukaryota > Metazoa > Chordata > Amphibia > Caudata > Salamandridae > Lissotriton > Lissotriton vulgaris. The sequence goes on from NC_141694.1 coordinate 418,115,871, forward strand.
TTTCCAGATGATGTGCTCTAGGTCATTGCAAAGCAGACAATCCATAGGCATGGATGGACTCACTGCTAACCTCAAGGAACCTGAGACATCTCCCACTCAAAGGGAACCAGAGCCACTGACCCTTAGAACAAGTTTGGGAGCCTTTATAGAACTACTTCTTGTATGTCTGTCTCCCTCCCTTTCTTTTGGTGGAAATCCTGCCAACCCCTGTGGTGACCCCCACAGATACCTTCTTGCGGGCCCTGGCGCTGGGCCATTGATCTGCCTCCTTAGCATGCTCCCTGGGGTTAGAGAGCTTACTATCAATAAGGTGTTGGCTCAGATATGCAAAACAAAGGCTGCACATGTGCCCTCTTGCAATCAAGTTATACAGTCCTTAGTAGTCCTTAACTTCACAGACCTTCACCCAACCCATCCAGTGCCTTGAAAAAAGGATCCACACAATTCACCAGGACTGATGGGCCAGCTTCTGACTGTCCCTAAACTTGTAAATACTTAACAGGGATGAGGCCATACTTCCACACAAGGGTTTCCTTCATGGGGGGGAAACTCATCCTGTCATGATGCTCTACGGCCAGAAGGGTGTTTCTCCCCTCACTAAGCATATTCTTCCAGAGGCCACCACTCCAATCCTCCTCAGGGATCCTTTGCATCTGTAAAGACCCCTCATAAGTTTCAAACCAGTTGTGAATGTCATCGCCAACAACAAAGTCAGGCACCAGACCTTTAGGAATATGGACCCTCTTGTCTCCAGTGGGCACCGTAGGTACACTGCCACCATCACTGCTGGACGACATATGCCTGGCCTTGATGTCCAGCTCCTTCAGACTCAGACATTAACCAATAACTTGCGTCTCTATTCGAAGGCTCTCTCAGCCTCCATGGCTAGTTTCTTTTTCTCCAAGACCAATTTCTTCCCCTTCAATTTTTAACTGGGCCATAAGCAGCCTGAATTCCCTTGCTGCTTTCCTGTCTGCCATCTCTTCTGAGGGACAGGCCTTAAAAAGACACGCTGGTCTCTGCTCTGGCAAGGAGTTCCAACCTGGGAGTCTAATCATCCTCAGCTGACTGCTGCATCCAGGCCCTGTTCTAGCTTCTTCACAGCCTCCTTCCAATCCTCGTCCTTTGTTGTGGCTGGCAACTGGTGGGCATTCACCCATGCTCTCAGAGCCTTTTGGAGCTCTGACTTTTTGGTGCTCCTTTTGGTGGGCAGGCCCCTCTCCTTGTAAAATTCCTTGATCTCAGCCACAGTGTAGCTCTCCAAATTAAAGAGCTCAAATTCTATCTTTGCAGGGGAAACCACAAGCACAAACAGTCAGGTAGAGTTAAAGGGAATTTGAAAAACAAAAAACAAAAAGGACAATCAAGGAGAATTTAAAACTCTAATTGGTCTCAGATTATTTATCTGGGAGTTTCAGTCCAACACACAATTACTGTATGGCACTCCACAAACTCAAAGTCCTAATCCTCAATGCTGATCACTAATTTGAGAAATTGGGTTACTGGTTGAGGGGGTTGAAAACTTACTCAAGCAGCAACTACAATCCTTGTCAGGGTGAGACGCAAGCAAACCCCAAATGTGCTCAACGCTCTCATAGCTTGGCATGGAGCAGACAGGCTTAACTTAGGGGCAATGTGTAAATTATTTGTGCAACACTTCAAACAGTAACAAAGTGAAAACACACCACAAAAAGATCCCACACCTGTTTAGAAAGATAGAGTAAATATAATAAATATAACATGACCAAAATTATAAAAATCCAATCAAGAGAACCGGAGATATACAATTTTAAAGTGGTGGCCCCAAGGAGCTGTGCAAGGTCCATGTCGAGGATGCATTGTGCATTGGTGGTTCCGATGGGCTGCGATGCGAGCTTGTGTCCAGGATGTAGCCATCTACAGGGATCCAGTTAGGCTTGCTGAATAAGAGTACATTAAATCCTGGTTGTGGAGTATTGCAAGGTCATGCATTGAGGATGGTTCCTGCAGCCGAAGCAATGTGTCGGTTCCAGGGAGCTGTGAGGTTGCGTCGAGGGAACTGTCAAAGACTGAAGCTTGTGATGCCAAGTCCAGTGTCGAGGATGCGTTGCGCCCCAGATGTTTCTGAAGAGACTGCGGGGCTTGAGAGGTGAGGTCCTCTGTCATTGTCACGGCTGCCATCGGATGAGAGGTTTGGGAAGTAAGGGCTTATGTCAGGGATGTGCTGTGCAATAGCAGTTCCGATGAGGCTGCGAGCTGTGAGGTTAATGTTAAGTCCTTGCACTGGAAGAATCCTTGCAGCAGAGGTGAGGCATACATTTTGCTAGATTCAAAAATGAGCTGACAGAGCACCTTGAGACCCACTTTCAAGGGTCCAGGACTGGAGTGGCACCACCTTGCAGTGTAGGTCTCACAGATGGCAGTCGAGGTGCTGGTTGCAACAGACCAGTCATTGGAGTCACTCTGGTGGTCCTTTGTACAGGTTACAGTTCCAATCCTTCTCACCTAGACAAGAGGGCAGCAAGTCAGCACAGCAGGCAGCAGTCCTTCAGGGCAGAAGTCCAGCAGAGTGACAGTCCTTTTGGCAGCACAGAAGTCTTTCCTCCTGGCGGAGTTTTCCACAGGTTCAGAAGTGTACCGAAGAGTTGCTGTCGGATGTCCAATAATAATACCTGGTGCCTCCTTTAAGTGGTAGAAGCTTCTAGAAGTTTTCCTTTCAAGTGCATGTGTCCTGTCTCCCCTGCCCTGGTGTCAGACTAACTACAGGGGGTATGTAATCCTGTGAGTGGAGGCAGGACGCAGCCTTTTCAGTTGTAAGTGAGGCTGTACCTAGCTCTGCCCTCCCATCCTGCCAGTGATAGCCCATCCAGGCACACCTAAGCTCTCCATACTGTGTGGTTGTCTAGGAGGAATACACATAGCCCAACTGTTAGTTACACCCATGGCAGCTAGGTGACCCAGAGACAGGCTACAGGCACTAAATGTGTAGAAAAATGCCAATTTGCTAAAAGTGGCTTTTTCAAAATTGTTATCAAAATCTGACTTTACCATAAAAGAGGATTTTTTATTACTATTGCAAAGTCACCAAACATGAACTGTCCATCTGTTTCTGTTTCTTATAGCTTACTAAATGTAATAGGGGAACTCCAATATTATTCCATGTGAGAAGCAGGCCTTGCAGTAGTGAAAGACTAATTTAAGAGGGTTTCACTGCCAGGAAATTTAAAATTTAAATTACATGACCTACTTATTAAATACATTGCACCCTGCCCTATGGGCTGTTTAGTGCCTACCATAGGGGTGACTTATCTGTATTAAAAAGGCATGTTTCAGCCTCGTAATAGGTTTATTTAGCCAGGTTTAAAACTGCACACACAGGCTGCAATGGCAGGCCTGAGATTAAGGGGCTATTTTATTGGTGGCACAATAAGTGCTGCAGGCCCACTAGTAGCATTACATTGACAGGCTCTGGGCACATGTATAACCACCTTAATAGGAACTTATGTAAATTAAATTTGCCAGTTGGGACAAGCCAATGCTACCATGTTTCAAGGAGAGAGCACACAGACTTTATCAGTGGTTAGCAGTGGTAAGACCAACAACAAAATCAGAAAAATATGGAGGAATAAGGCAAAAAGTTTGGAGGAAGAACACCCTAAGGTTGACAGGTCCGCAGGTGTGTTTAACAGCACACCCACCCAGTATTCCTTTGCAGTGCGGGGATCCCGTGAGAATGTTAGTGGGTCCAGAGTGCGGCTTCCTGGATGGTGTGGATTTGTAACTAGCGTGCAGTATTAGTAAAAAGGTGTGATCCTGACCGGATTGTAAGGAGGTGTGATTCCAGGGGAGTTCCTCTGCAATTGACAGTTGCAGCACGTGTCCAAGCCAACTGGATTGCAGGAGTAGCCCTAACTGGGCCTTCAGCACATCCACCGCTTCAGCCATCTTTGGTGCGATCAGTATTTAAACCGCGCCCAGACCCAAGTGTATGCTTTGCCTGGAGAGCTCTGCCAAGTTAACACTTTGTTCTCTGAACCCTCGGAACTAGAACTTTCCAGAACCAAGGAGTGTTCCTGGAGTCTGTTGAATCCTATTCATTGACCTCATAGTCTCGACCTGAAAGTTAAAAGATGAACACACAAGTATACTCTGATGCACTTAAATAGGTGTAACATAAGCACCGCCAACCAAGTTAGGCTGGTCATATTGAATCAAGAACAAGCACAAATGTAAGGAAAACTCAAGGTTAAAATGAGTGTAAATGAATGTGACAGATGCAAGTTGATTCTGTAAGATTTTAAATATGTTTTTTCGATGTAAGAAAAAATATAGATTCACAATAACTATTGAAACCTCAGCACAGGGATCAAATATTGTGTGCCTTCAAAAAATAAAATAAAACCAGTGCAACAAAAAGAAACAAGATTTTTCCTGGCTGTGACGGACGGAAAAATGAGAAATTACACTGACCATCCTAAACATGGGCAGACAGTGTAATCACCGTTCTCCAACAGTCCCTTCTCCATTGGGCCATCAGATGAAGCTTTTTGTCGACAGAAAGCTTAGGGTTTGCTTATTTCTAAATGAGATGAGTGGACCTTGATTTTGGAGGTCAAGGCAATTTGTTGCTTTTGCGATGGAGTAACCTGCCTGCCAAGCTCTAAATCAGCTCCAAATCGGCCCCAGAGTCTGAAGTACCACCCCTTACCCCCAAATTCCACAAGATGGCAGTGCTCAACAAAACTAATCAGCTGCTCCTTGCTAACAAAAAGGCCTCTTAAAATATCGAAAGGAGCTCTGTCTCCACTCCTCTCTAGGTCTCCTCCCTCCAGCTGCAGGACCGCAGTTTTCTCCCACTATCTTGTGGAAGGCCAGACAAAGGATAAACAAAATGGCTCAGTCACACATCCTGCATGTATTACACTGGGTATAGACATAAACAGGCTTAACACGCTCTTGAGATGCAAGGGAGTGGCAAGCAGCATAAAAGTGGGTCTTTACACGGATTGATTGGAAAGTCCTCCACCCCAGTACTCCAAATAAAAAGGTCTAGTTACTGTGTGGATTCCTTATAACACATCGTGGCCACCATTGCTTTTGTTACTCATCCCACGAGAAGGATTTGAGGTTACCGGGACCTAGAAAATTGCAACCCTGATTTGTTGGCCTCTTTCTTATCTTGAAGGTGGTTAACCCTGTGGTGATGAAGTTGTCTTTGCCTGATGACTATAGCATCCATCTAGTTTTCCACACCTCCCTGTTAAAGCCGTACGTTCCCTCTACTCAGGCTGTGCCTCCTCCTCCTCCTTTTTTGATCGATGATCATGAGGAATACGGAGTTAAAGCTATTCTGGATTCTAGGAGGAGACGGGGGGGGGGTTATACTACTTTGTGGATTGGAAGGGGTATGCCCCAGAGAACCAGCTAGTCAGGAGCATGCTGTCCGGTTGGTACGCTTGTTCCATATTTGTCACCCTGGTAAACCTAGGCCTTTGGGAAGGCTTTTGGGTGGGGATACTGTTGGGAATTAGGGGGTTTGGAGGGCGGGTGCCTTCTATTTCTTTCCTCCTGATGTCCCTTACATGTTTTCATTGCTTGACCGAGTGCATATTGGAACTTTTGGACGTTCCCTTAGGTTCCCCATAAAAGAACCTACCTTCTAGAAACCGGTGCTTGATTTCTTTTACGGTCCCTTGCCACAGGACGTCCTGTTCCTGGATTCGAGGTCCGAGTGCCTCGCTCTGGGGTCCTCCGTTGGGGGCCTCGTATTAGCTACCAAGCCCCTGACAGGGACTTAAAACAAATCAGCCCGTTGGAGCCTTCGCGGCACTAAGACTAATCATGAGCAACTGGTGGAGCGACCCGCTGCCAAACGGGGCCGCTCAAATACTGCCTCCAACAACAAGGCATGGGCCTCTCTGGGCCCGGGTAACCAAACATGCCCCAACGTAGGAGCGGCCCCCTGCAAGACGGGGCCGCTCGTGAGCACTCTCTGTCCCCGTGCCTTCCAGGCACTTCAAGGCCGACCAGAGCTTCACCCTCCCAGCCCGTTGGACACTCACCGGTGGGGGGGACGGAGGTAGGACTCGGCTCCTGATTCGTGCGGGCAAAAGGCGGGGCTCTCTCTTACACATGAGAGCCCTGCTGATCTCCGGAACACCTCTCCCGGGGCTTCCTCCATCGCATGGGAGCCCCGCACCACTCGCGCTGCGTCCTCTTCCCTGCTGGCGGCCCCGGGGCTCTACACAGCTCACGGGAGCCCCGGGCCGCGTGAGAACTTGGCTTCTTCTTCCTCTTCCACCCGGCGTGCGCATGACTTCCTCTCAAACCGGAAGTCCCGCCCGCCACCAGGCAAAGGTCTGCCTGGCTTCCTGTGTTCGGCCCGAGGTTTCGGCGGTGATCTTACTTTGGGCATAACGAGGGGTGGGCACCCTCGAAGTTCAAAACAAAAGTAGAAACGAGGTGAGCACTCGTTAGGCACTTAAATAAATGGGGTGGCACCCATCCATAAAAATAATTAAATAAAAGCGCCGGGTGGGCACCGGAACTCGCACATAAAGCGCTCCCACGCGCTAGCAAACAGACAGAGCGCTCCCCAGGTGCTCAGGGGGAAACACAGCGCTTCCAGGCGCTAGAAATACGAATCAGGCGCTCCTAAGCACCAGCAGGCAACAAAGAAGGTTCAGGCAAAAATAAAGCGCTCTCTGCAGGGAAATGCAGCTTCTCCATGCTGCCAAAGGTCCCAGAGATTCCAAGGGGCAAAGCAAAGTCCCCTCAATCAGCCCAGGCAGGGCAGAGGGGTCCCGCAGAAGTCCTCCAGGCATCCAGGGGCTGGGCAGCGCCCGCCCCTGGTAGATTCAAGTCAGAAACCAGAACCTTTTGGAAGGGGACACAGCCCCTTCTTATACACAGAAAAGTCTTTGAAGTCTTTTGAAGTCTTTGTGCAAAGGTCCTGGCTTCCTTCTGCTTTCTGTATCAGGGACAGAGGTGACAGCCGCCCAGCGGGAGGTGGAGCCAGCATGGTGGTCTGGCAGGCACAGCCCTGGTCATTCCCAGGGGATATCTCTTCCCACTTCCTTGGCAGCAGATGCAGCCTTTCATCCACGGCCTGGCTCAGATAACCCCTCATGGGGCCCTGCAGCCCCTGTCACCCTCAAACCAGACAGGCAATCCACAAGCAGGCCCAGGCACACAGAGCCAGGCTCACCAGCCAATCACACGCCAGACACAAATTACACAAACATGCCAACTTCTAAAAGTGGCACTTCTAGACTAGACACAAACATGCCGCATATACCATTTTGCAGCATTCAGTCTCACGAGTGCTCTCATACCAAACTCGCCCCTGCACTCCCCACACATCAGGAACTACCATGGGCATACATATTCCCCATTCATTCCTATGGGAGGGCAGGTCACTCACCACACATACACAGAGAGCTCAAGCACTTCACACTGTACCACAGTGAAAAAGTGCGCAGAGGCCTAAAATCACTACCACCAGGTTCCAGAAACAGCCTAGGAAAAAGCAAAAAGTCTCGGGGTGAACCTGCCTAAAGGGCCGGGTCCAACATAAACCTGTTTCCCTTTTGTGTTTAAGGTCACGGCTGTGGTCTGTCAAAGTGCTGTTGGGAGATAAAAGGAAGCACGCTGCTTTACCCGAGACGTTTTCATTCCCTGTTTAGTTTACCCACCTTCTCCCTACATCGAGGTCGCCCATCACCCTGATTTGTTTTAGTTGGGTGTGGGGCGGCAACAGCGGGGTTAGAGGACTGGGAAGTTCTTCACTCCTGCAGTGTCGGGCAAGTTGGTGTTCAGCTTAAGGCGGCTATCCTCCATCCAGTCGGCGACGGCCTTCATTCCCTGGTGGAGGTTGGATTTGGCGGTGAGGGGGTCCTTGGTGAGGGAGAGGTTCAGTTGCGTGTCGTCGGCATAGGAGATTAAGTTGAGGTCATGATATCGGGCGATGCATGCGAGAGGCTCCTTGTAGAGGTTGAACAGCGTCGGGCTGAGGGAGGATCCTTGCAGGACCCCGCAGATGATCTCGGAGGCTTTGGATCGGAACAGGGGTAGGCAGACTCTTTGGGTTCTGCCGGAGAGGAAGGAGGAGTTCCAGTCCAGGCCTTGTCTCAGATCCCTGCGATGTGGAGTCTTGTGCGTAGTGTGCAGTGGCAGACGGTGTCGAAGGTGGCGGAGAGGTCCAGAAGGATGAGGGCCGCCGTCTCGCCATTGTCCAGTAGCATCCTGATATTGTCTGTGGCGGCAATGAGTGCGGTCTCCGTGCTGTGGTTGCTGCGGAATCCTGACCGGGAGAGGTCCAGGATGCTGTTTTCTTTGAGGTAGTGGGTGAGCTGGATGTTGACTATCTTCTCAATGACCTTAGCTGGGAACGGAAGCAAGGAGATGGGCCAGAAGTTTTTGAGTTCGCTTGGGTCCGCCTTGAGTTTCTTCAGTAGGGTGTTGATCTCAGCGTGTTTCCAGCTCTCAGGGAAGGTGGCGGTCTCCAAGGAGAGGTTGATGATGTTGTGCAGGTGGGGTGCGATGGAGCTGCCGGCTTTGTTGAAGATGTGGTGTAGAAGAGGGTCAGAAGGCTTTCTGGAATGGATTGTGCCCTTGGTCTTGATTGTGTCTTCGATGCTCATGTTGGCCCAGGTTGTCAGGGGGGTCGTGGTCGGTGGGGTGTGGTGGGTCCGGCGTGTTGGGGCCTGTTAGGGTTGTCCGGGGGTTGCAGCTGTCGTGGATGTTGGCGATCTTGCGGTGGAAGAAGGTGGTGAGGGAGTCGCACAGGGCTTGCGACGGCGGGATGTCGTTGGCGTTGGAGCTGGGGTTGGAGAGTTCCATCACGACGTTGAAGAGCTCCTTGCTGTTATGTGTGTTGTTGTCGAGGCGGTCTTTGAAGGAGGTCCTCTTAGCGCTCCTGATGAGGTGGTGATGGTTGCAGATGGTGTCTTTGTGAGCTACGTGGCTGCCCGGGGACTTCTCGCTGTGCCGTATGTTCTCCAACTTCCGGCAGGTGCGCTTCGACGCTAGGAGTTCCTAGGTGAACTAGTTGGCTCTCTTGCTGGTGTCTTTGAGGGTTTGCTTTTTCAGCGGGGCTAAGGTGTTGGAGCAGTCGTCCATCCATCGCCTCTGATGGTGAACGCACTATCGTCGGGGTTGGAGGGGTTGGTGGGTGGGTTGAGTGCGAGGTTTGTCTGTAGTTGTGCTTTGGTGATTTTGCCAGAGCAGCGACGGGGGTCTGTATGGTGCGGTGATGTGCGACGGGTTTCCGGAAGGTGAAGTGGATAAAGTGGTGGTCGGTCCAGGTGGGTTCGGAGACGTGGCTGAAGGAGACATGGGGGCTTGAGGAGAAGATGGCATTGAGTGTGTGTCCGGCGATGTGGGTCGGCGTCGTGACGAGCTGGTCCAGTCCGAGGCTGGCAAGTTTGTCTATCAGGGTGAAGGAGTTGCTGTCGTTGCTCTTCTCCAGATGGAAGTTCAGGTCACCGAGGAGGATGTGGTTGGTGGAGGTCAGTGCGTGCGTGCTGAAGAAGTCGGCGATTGCATTGCAGTATTGTGGTCGGGGTCCGGGTGGTCTGTAGACGAGGGTGCCTCTTAGGGTGGTCTTGGGGTCACAAAACAAGTACTGGAGCTCTCACAGTCAAGAACAGACCTAGGTCTCTGCACACATGTTTAGATTAGTGTGACATCAGGTAAAAATAAAAAGCCAGGGTACCAGAAATATGCAGCCTGTCACTCAGGACAGGGGAACACGCTTTCCTTACAGGGAAGGGACATTACCATTCCAACAACATGAGTTATGCCTCCATACTGCACCTTCCCTACATCTTCATGCATTGTTCCCTTCTTAACTGTATAGTGCTTTCGGCCCTGTTACTGGCTTTGCATAATACAAGACCACATAAATACAGGCATATATGTCATCATATTTATGTTTCTATACAGTTCGCCTCAGCCACTGCTCCAGGAATGCCCCCAGACTGTTGCACTGCTGCTTCAAGGAAATCCACAGCTTTTTTCAGCGGGCTTATTTATTCTTCAGCATCCTCTACACAGTTACTCAATTCCTTGGAAGCGGCGCTCTGCTAAAACAGTTCTTTGACTGTATTTTCTACTTCAGATATTTGTCCTTTAGCTTCTGTCACCCTGTCAGCAGTGGTCCTGAGTTCCTGATGCAGGAGATCAGCATCCAATCCTAGCTCCACTATCTTTGTTTAATGGTTGGTTCAAGAAGAGTGTTTTGCCTGTTAGATAAGGTCAGCCAAGGATGTGGGTTCGATCAGACCTGCATACATTCCACGAGGTTTGGGATGGTGTCAGTACTATGTTGTATCTGTCCATCTTATCTTGACTTTTGAAAGAAAACTTTTTTTATTACTAGCCATGTGTCTTAATGTCTATCTGGTGCGGAACCCGGGAGCTTTGCAGGGAGTTATTGCTGTTTTGGCACTGTGTTATATAACTCCTTTTCTAGTCGCCTTCCGCCTTCCTTTCCAGGTGATGCACCACCAGTCTATCTTTACACTGTTTCCTAGTCTCCTAGGGGCTTATTTACAAGGCCCTTGCGCCACTTTTGCGTCACTTTTCCCATGTTAAAAATGACGCAGAAGTGGCGCAAGGGCCTTGTAAATATGCCCCCTAGTATGCGGCCTAGCATCTGGTTTTCAAGAATGTACGACATCTAACTTGATAGACACAGGGTTGATTTACTTTGTCACGGAAGGGTATCTCTTACCCAGGCCTTTTCCCTCAAGGATGAGCCCCTGTGTCCCACTTTAATCGGTGCTTTGGTCTCATGCATCAGCCTACAGCCACATCCATTCATTCCTGGCCCTCGGCCCCAACCTTTTCCGAAATGTAGTGCCCCCAGGGTGGCTATTTATATTTTTGGTGAGTTATTGAGCTGCAGACATTTGTGTACAACCTGCAAGTTATAGAGTTTGACGTATGATAAGTTCTCTTCACTCTTTGGTCATATACATCAAAGTATAAACAACTAAGTCCAGCATAAGTGTTCAGATGAATTATTTTATAATGTAAAACTATTTTCAATGGTCTTAAAATGTGGTTTTACTCTTAAACAATATTTTCTTACAGGTACGTGTGAGTAACTTTATTCTCAGGGGCCAGATGGGATACCATGGGAAGTTTGTTCATATGCTCACAGTAACATATTTGTGGGTACGTGTGAAAGTACATTATGCACAATTATGCCTGCAAAAATGCTTGTAGGCATAAATAGGAATTCACCAAATAACTCCAGAGTTATACATGCAGGTTATGAACGTCGTAGCTCCCACGAGCTCAACTGGAATCCTTTAAAAAGTCTCAGAAAGTCGGAAATGTAAGGAAGCTAGGAGTAAATGTATTGTTTTTTAAATCAGGACAAATTTTAACAAGCTTTATTGTATAAAAATGCATACAAACATATAAACATTCCTTTATATATTCTGAATTACCATAAGGTAGCACTGTGCAAATTCCTAAATTAATAAATAAACATGGACTTAATTGCTATTTTGTACAGCCAGATTGTAGATGCCCACACACCACTTCTTGTCCAAAATAAAGTTGTTAAACCGTGTACCTGTCCACATTTATACTAGCAATCAGTCTTTGATTGGTGTGCAGCAAGTCAATCACCTGGTTGTCGCAATTACTGGAGCAACTGCTCATTCCAGATGATGAGATACCTGGCATGTTGTCAAGATGTACTTTTGCAGCTGGTATTTACCTGAATATGTCTCTAATAGTTTATTGTTCCAGTACGCTTGGTTGCACGTCTTATCCCAGGTCTGAGGAAATGTGATTATTGCTCTGTCACTTTGAGGTCAAAAGCACACAACTTATTTTGATGAGAGGTCAGAGTGCGGTAAAATTCTTTTAGCTAGGAGAATTTTCTATGTTTCTAGACTAATGGCAATGGATGGTGGTGTTACTCGGACATGGGCTAAAAAATAGTTCAATATGCTATTTTTCTGTTTTTGCAAAAAATATATTTTCAAATGACAGAGGCAATGAGTTCATTAGGAGCTAAGGACGGGATGATAAACCTTAAATGAACTCACGCACCAAGGTAACACAATATAATGTGCTATGGCAGCAGCACAAACTGTACCAGTTCATTATTCTCCTTTTATGGAGACATTTGTGAGGGATCAACCCATATGTAATAAAGACTGCAATGCTTTTTCAATCTCTCCCTCTTTATGCCACCATTGTTTTATTTTTAATTCACAGAATGTACAATAACAAAGAGTGTTCTTTATTTGCACTACTAGTTGTGCAAGCTAATTGCCCTTGTTGCGAGTGGTTGTAACTTTGAGAAGGAACAACTAGAATTCAACTGTTACTAAACACCACTGCAAGAGAGCAGAGCATCCGTAAATCACATGCAGGAGGAGCTGAATACAGACACATGCACACACACACACACACACACACATGTATAGCATATTGTATTTTAAAATCTAACATCACCATAAATTAGGATTTTAAATTAGGATTACAGAGACATCAAACATGAACCAGCAATATCTTTCCATTTGGAAATTATGCTTATAAAATATATTAAGATAATCCCAATGTAATCCTATGGGAGATATAGGCCTTGAAGTAAGAAAAAATGAATTTCCCATTTTTTAATGTCGGGACATGAACAGCTTAAAAGCACATCTCTTGCATTTTAAATAAATTGACCCCCTCTCCTCTGGGCTATTCAGGGCCTACCCTAGAGGTGACGTATATGTATTACAAAGGAAGGTTTGGCCCTGGCAAAAGGTTTAACTTGCCAGGTTAAAATGGAAGTTTACAACTGCACACACAGACTATGCAATGGTAGGCCTGAGACTTGTTTAAAGGGCTACTTAAGTGGGTGGCACAATCAGTGCTGCAGGCCCACTAGTATCATTTAATTTACAGGCTCTGGGCACATGTAGTGCACTCTAATAAAGACTTATAGATACATTAAATATGCCAAATATGGGTATGCCAAACAAACCATATTTAGTGGAGTGAGCACAAGCATTTTAGCACTGGTTAGCAGTGGTAAAGTGCACAGAGTCATACGTCCAACATAAGCTAAAATACAAAATCATTGGAGGAAAGCAGGTAAAAGGTTTTGCAGAAGACCACCCTAAGGCTTTCAGGTCTAACATGTGGCCCTCCCAAACTGAAAGATAGGAGAACTACCCAACCGTCTGGGAGCTCTCACCACTAAGGCTGAAGAACACGAAGAGACCATCAGCATTAGCGTGGGCTGACTCAGGTTTATGTTCCACCTTCAAATCCATTCCCTGTAGGGAATTCTCACCCCTCGTTTGGATTAGCCACCTGATGAGCCGTGGTTGGTCTGAACCTTGAAGTGAGTCTCAAACAAGTGTGGTCTCAGATTCTTCAATGCTCAGACCAAGCCAAAGGATTCTCTCTCAATAGCATTCCACCTCTATTCTTGGGGAAGTAACCTCCAAGATATGAAAGCTACAGGTTGATGTAGGCCCCTTTTCATTGAGCTGTGGAAAGACTGCCCCAATGTCAATCTCTGAGGCATCTGTTTTTACGATGAATTTCCTGGAAAGGTCAGAAGCCTTGAGCACAGGGCTGTGGACATGGCCTGTTTCAGGGAGTTAAAGGCTTTCAAGCAAACATCTGTCTGGAGCCCAATAAGGGCTGCATCTTAGATGTCTGCTCAGTCAGCTCAGTTAAGTCATATTCATTGACAAGCCTCCTGTAATAACCTGTGAGGCCCAGAAAGGCCTCAGTCTGAGTCTTTGGGGGCTACCATGCTATAATGGTCTTTATCTTGGTCTGGAGGGGCTGCAACTTACCCCCTCCCACAAGGTGTCCCATGTACACCACAGATCCCTGCCCTGTCTGGCACATACTGGCCTTGATAGCCAGGTCTGCTTTCTGAAGGGTCTGAAACACTTACTGCAGATGAAAGAGGTGATCCTTCCAGTTGCTACTGAAGACAGCTATGGCATCCAGGTAGGCAGCACTGAAGGCCTCCATACAGGCCAAAACCTGATTCATCAGCCTCTGGAAGGTGGCAGGAGAATTTCTCAGTCTAAAGGGCATCACTTTAAACCGAAAGTGGCCCTCTGGAGTAGAAAAGGCAGACCTCTCCTTAGTTTCTTCTGTTAGGGCAATATACCAGCATCCTGAAGTCAAATAAAAGGTACTCAGGATTTTGTCATCCCCCAGGCTATCAATGAGCTCATCAGCTCTGTAGGTTGGGTCAACATCATTCTTGGTGACCGAGTTGGAGCCCTCTGTAGTCTATACAGAATCAGAGTTCTGGGATGGCACCCAGAATAGCAGCCTTTGGTACCAGGACTAGTGGGCTGGACAAGGCGCTACTGGAGAGCTCAATCACCTTTAAATTTAACATTTTAGAGACTTCCTCTTTGATGCTGTCCCTCACTTTGCTTTGTCAGACAGCCTGAATATTTTGTTTTTGACTGGAGGTCTGTCTCCTTTGCCAATGTCATGGGTACACAAATGTGTAAGCCCCGGAGTGAGGAAAAACAGAGAGGTAAAGTCTCCCAACAAATGGCAAAAGCCCCCATGCTTTTCAGAGGTCAGGGCAGGGGAGAGGTTCACACCCTCCACTGACTCATCTTTCTCTTTTGATGATAGGCGTTGGGGTGTTGCGGGGATTCAGCACATACACACAACTATGAACAGGAAAACAGGACCTCTGTGTATAGGGGTTGTACCTTCCTATCACCTTAGTACCCAAAATCCCAAGGCTGACTAGCTATAGTGTCTCATTCGTTCTCCTACATAATCAGAAAGCTACAAATGATTAGACAACCCAGAATACAACATTCCAGACTCACTACGGAAACGCAGTAGCAATACATACCCTTTCGCTCACTCACTCATACTTGTCCACGGTAAGAATTGTCAGAGTCACGGTATAGTTGAAAATGTTTATCTTAACTATTGTGCACTATATTGCAGTATACAAGCCGCTGCCAGCACCAAAATGCATAAACCTAGAACAGTTAGCATTGTTACAATACCATAGAATATGAAGGGAGAAGTCATCATATATAGACAGTGGAAAAAGGACTATAAGGCCTAACCACCCTCACCTTGGTAAGTTGAGGTTTACTATACAAAGGAAGATCTCTGGGCTTTGTCAGCAGACCCCATACCTTACAGCCTAGATGGTAGGTTTACGTAATAGGAAAAGCATAGCTCTTTTCCAAGGAAAGGTCTCTCTCCAAGTGTGTGTGAACAACATGCATCGCCGTAATATCAAAGCATGAGCTTTCAGCAATGCAGCTTTGTTTAGCATGTTTTGTCTAGGTGCTAGAGACTGACCAGAACTGAATAACAAGGGGCATGTTTATCAATCTTGCACATCGTGTTCAGGCTAAACTTCAGGAACAGCATAGAACCCAGAAAGCAGACAATTCTCATGTGAAAGGCACAGAGTCTTGTAAAATAAAGTTATGTGCTAACATGCACAAAAGCAGTATCATGGCAGCAGAGCCCATGCTAACTTAGCAATGTTGAGAATAACCCTCACTGCCATATAACAGGGAAGAGTTTCACTCGCCTCTTCCCCTATACCATCTGTCACCAGCAGCATGGTGACCTCAGACCTCTCACAGTGTGGTTTGATATGGTTGATATGAGGAACCTGTAAGGGGCATCTGGGGGTCTTGAGGTTCACCAAGTAAGTGGCCTCCCCCTTCCTCTAAACTATCTCATTAGGCCCAGTCCAACAGTATTGGAGGGCCCTGGGCTCTACTGGCTCCAACACCCACACTTTCTGCCCAGGCTGGATTTTCACAGTGGTAGTTGTCTGATCATACCACTGCTTCATTACCTTCTGGCTTGACTCCAATTTCTCAGACGCCTTCTTCCAGAACTTGGCCTGTTGGTTTTAGAGGGCTAGCATGTAGCTAACCACATCCTGGGAAGGCTTCTTGGGAGCTTGCTCCCAACCCTTCTTAACCATACTGAGAGGTCCCCTCATAGGGTGATCATACAGAAGCTCAAAGGGGCTAAATCTAACCCCTTCTGTGGTACCGCCCTATAAACAAAGAGGAGGCATGGTCAGAGACATCCCCCGTGCGCCTCATGGGCTCAGGTAGAACCATTACCATGCTCTTCAGGTCTTGTTGAAAACCTTAAAAAGCCTGTTTGTCTTTGGATGGTAGAGTGTGGAGAACGTGTAAGTAACTCCACACTCCTTCCACATGGACTGCATATATGCTGATAAAAAATTGGTGCCCCTGTCAGGCACCACTTCCCTAGGAAAACTCACTCTGGGGAAAATCCCCATCAGGGCCCTAGCCACTGCAGGGGCAGTAAGGCCTCTGGGTACCTTGTGGCCTGGTCCACCAAAACCAGGATAAACCTGTTGCCAGATGCTGTCTTGGGGTCCAAGGTCCCTACAATGTTTATGCCCACCCTTGAAAAGAGTGCCAATGACAGGTAAGGGAATCGGGGCAGCTTTCAACTTTCAAACTGTTTTCCAACTGGCCCTGCAGGTTAAGGACATCATGCAAAATCTATCTGAGGAAATCCTCATCCGGGGCCAGTGAAAGTTGGGAACAAGCTTGGCAAAAGTCTTGTCCTGCCAGGGGTAGCTTATGAGCTCTGCCCAATAGGAAGGCTCTGCAGTATTGGGGAACTGCCAGTGCCCTTGCTGCCCTCGCACAGGTGTCTTAGGTTCGCTATATAGGAGGTAATTCTTCAAATTGTTGCTGTGATCTCCAGAGGCATCACCAGCTGCCTGAGCTCTGGCCTGTTGCCTCATGTCCTCCAAGGTTGGGCACTTCTTCTGTGCCTTACATAAGTCCTCCCTGGTCAGTCTACCTTCTACTTGCCATCCAGTAAGCTCAGGCAGGCCACCAATGGAGGCAATGTCCTCTCCAATGGGCTCTTTGGCGACCTTCTCCTGTGTCCCATCTACCTCATCTATGAGACATTCATGTGCTGGTTCCACACCCTTTGCCCTTTCCTCTCTTGGCAGCTGTCAGGGCCAATTTTGTAGGCTCCAGACTTCTTTGACTCCCCTCCAGAGCAGTCATGGACCTGGTGGTTGCACAAACCCACTCTGCAACCTCCACATTTTCCAGGTGTGACCTTAGCTGCACTTCTTTCCAGGCAGTGTGCTCAACATCATTTACTAGAAAACAATCCACAGGCATGGCATGGCTCAAAGTAACTTTCAAAAGACCTGAGATTCCCCTTGCTCTCAAAGGGAACAAGAGTCACAGAATGCTGGCCCAGCTGGTTGTCTGCTACTGCCACCTGGTGGGATGTATTGGGAATTATTTTCTCTGGAGCCACAAGCTGACTCCTTATCATTGTCATACTGGCTCCTGTGTCCCTCAGAGCCTCCACCCTCCACCTACTGATGGCATGTGGGTTTTGGGCACCATCTCCACATCACCCAGGGATACTAGGGTAACCTGACTGACTTCCTAGATGGGGCCATTTCCTCCCCAAGCACTACACTAGCCAACCCTGGACTTTTTCCTCCAGTGCAAAGCTGTACCCTCTTAGGGCACTTGGAATCACTCTTGTAATGCCTATATTCACAACAATCATATCACTTGGGACTTGTTTTTTGTTTTAATTATTGGTCTTATTTATAATTGTTTTAAAATATATTATGATTGTTGTTTGTGCTATAATTGTATCCCTGAGCCATTCTAGTTTATATATTGTTTATTGGCCACAGGCTCTTCGGGATTAGGGCTGCCCCTGTTTGATATAATCACTTTCTAAAATTGGTGTGTCTACAATGGGAATGTCAAATCTAACTTTACTACTAAAGAGGATTTGTCACTACTAGACATGTAAAATTTAAAAGTACATGTCTATCTTTTAGTTACACATCACCCTGCCTATAGGGCTATCTTTGGCATACATTAGGGGTGACCCGTGTGTAATAAAAGGGGAGTTTAAGGCCTAGCAAGGGGTTTTAAATGCCAAGTCGAAGTCACAGTGAACTGCAAATACAAGCCCATCAATGAATGCTTGAAAGGCTACTGGTGTGGGGGGCACAACCAGTGCTGAAGGCCTACTAGCTGCATTTGGTTTGCGGGCCCTGAATATAGGGTACACCCCTTTACAAGGGATTTATAAGTGAATTAAATATCCCAATCAGGGATACACCAATGTCACCATGTTTAGGGGAGAAGCACATACACTTTAGCACTGGTTAGCAGTAGTAAAGTGCTTAGAGTCTGAAGGCCAACAAAAAGAGACAGCAAAAAGTGGAGGTAAGCCTCTAAAAAGTTGGGGGAAGACCACCCTAAGAATCACAGGTTTAACAGGACCCTTGCCCTTGGAAACGATTTTGAGGGCCTTGAGAGAACTCCTTCTTTTTATCTCCCCACTCCTCCTTCTGGTGGGAAACCTGACCACCCTTTTGGGAGTCCTTCCCAGATGCCTTTTTGGACACACTGGTTCTGACTCAGAGGTCCGATTCCTCAGAAATCTTCCTGGGGTGATTCATCTTGCGATACAAGGTGTTGGCACAGCTCTGTAAAAACAATATTGGAGCGTGTGCTCCCTCAAAATCAGGTTGTTCAGCCCAATGTAACCAACTACCTTACTGCCCCTCACCCAGCCCATCAGTGCCTAGTTGGAAGAATCTAGGAAGTCCACTCAGGTCTGGATTGGGAGTTTGTGGCTATCCCTGAACCTCTGCCTGTATCTTTTAGGAGTCATCCCAAATGTGTAAAGATGAATGACTTTCAAGGGGGCATACTTGGTCTAGTCCTTGACCTTTAGTGGCAGGTGTGTGTCCCTCCAACTGTGGTCATGTACTCCCACAAGCCCCCCCCCCCCAACCCCCCAGTACTTCTCTGGGACTCTGTGTACCCTTATAGCCACTCCATATGCTGAGAACTATTTATCGATACCCTCTCCTACCATATAATTGAGCACCAGGTCATTGGGTGTGCAAACTTTCACCTCTCTATTGGGCACTAATGGTGTGCTGCTACCATGGTTACTGAACTCCACTTGCATGGCTCTGATGTAAATTTCTCTGAGACTTAGCTCATGGGCTATTCACTTTTCTTCCATGGCTTGTCTATTTTCCTTCACAGATTTATCTTTCTCCAGTTTCAATTTAGCAAGTTCCAACTTGAGCTTTCTTTTTTCTCTCCTGTCCTCCAACTCCAATGAAGACAGGCACCTGGAAGACACACTGCTTCCTGAGGGAGGGATTTTTAGCCCTGGAAGGAGGTTACCCCCCTCCTCAACAGACTACCTTCCAAGGTTCTTCTGTTGGCCTTGTGCTCATTCCTCCTCATCCAACTCTTCTTCCGCATTATCTGTTGGGGTCTGATGGGCCTCTGCCCATTCCCTTAAGGCTTTTTTAGCGCTGTGTCTTCTTAGTGCTCCTCTTAACGGGCAACCTCTATCTTGTTAAAACCTCTTGAGCTCAGCTACTGTGTAGTTCTCCAGGTGGCAGCTCAAACTCCATCTTTTGCAGGTGAAGCAACAGACACCACAGTCAGGTAGCGTGAGAGTAAATTTGGAAAAAATCAAGAAGCCCAATCAGGGGCAATTTACTCGCACTGGTCTTAGATATAGGATGGTAGTGAACACCAAATTACCGTATGACACTGTAAGATCACTAGTCTTATTGTTGCTGCTGATAACCAATGTAAGAATTTGGGTTACTAGTTGAAAGTGTTATGAACCCTGATAAATAGCAAGCACAATCCTAGTCAAGGTAAGAGTCAGGCAAACCTTAAATTAACCTGTGCCCACCACCTAGGAGCTTGGCACAGAGCAGTCAGTCTAAACGTAGAGACAATCTCAAAAGTATTTGTGCAGCACTTCAAACAGTAAAAACCATGAAAACACCACACAAAAAAATCCCACACCAGGGTTAGAAAAATAGATTTTATTTTCATAAATAAAACAACACCAAACCACAAACATCCGATTAGTAGAACTGATATATTGATTTGTAAAGTTTACAGTGGAATGTAGCACCAAAAACACAAAGCACCAACAAGGAAAACTGGTTGTACCAGACTGGGACAAAGTCACAAGTTCAGGATGATGTGATGGACCGCAGGCTGGCTACAGGGATCAAGTTTGGCCAACTGAACAAAGTTCCTTAAAACCTGGTTGAGGAGTATTGTATGGATCCAAGGCTAAGACGCGTTGCACAGTCAAATTGATGCACCAGTTCCAAGATGCGGCAAGGCTGTGGTGCGAGGTCTTGTTGCATAATCATTGAGGATCACGTTGACAGGGGTTGCGATACGAAGACCAGGAGTTAAGGATGGATCTTGTGATGCATCAGTACCAAGGAGCTGTGAAGCTGAGGTGGGTGTTGTCGTCGAGCTGCCATCTAGAGATGCCAAGACCTGGATAGGAGATGCGTTGGGCCATCGGTGATGCGTCGATTCCGAAGACTGTGAGGGCGATGCAAACCTCCTGCACCGGGCCCAATATAGCAACAGCAATGATGTGTTGGTTCTGCTCGAGGATGCGCTGATCAGCCAAGATGATGTGTAGGGTTTGCTAGAGAATGCGCCCTCAGTTGAGAAGATGCGTTAGTTCTGCTGATAAGCACCTTGGGTCCACTTCCAAGGGTCCAGAACTGGGGTTGCACCACTTGGCAGGATAGACTCACAGATGGCAGAGTCCGGGTGCAGATGCAAGGTTGTTGAAAGCCTGTTAAGTCCCTGAGGCTTCATATCAGGAGGCCAGCCAACTCACCCTTGGAGTCACTCTGGGTTCGGAGATTAAGTGGTGCAGGTCCAGTTCTTCTCACCCAGGCAAGGAGGGCAGCAAGTCAGCAGGGCAGCAGTTCTTCAGCAGAGTGGGAGTTTTCAGTAGCACAGCAGTCCTTCTTCCTGGCAGGGTATCCACGGGTCCAGGAGTGTTCCGAAGTGGTGGTGTCTGAGGTCCAGTAAGCATATCCAGTAGTTCCTTTGAAGTGGAGGAAGCTTCAAACACAAGCCTTTAAAGTGAACAGATGTCCTTCCCTGTCGGACCTGAATCCAGACTAAATACAGGGGTTAAGGAAATACTTTGTTTGGGAGAAGGAGACAGACTATTCAGGTGTAATTGAGGTTTGGTCCAGCTACTCCCTCCTGCCCACTCTGTCACAACTAAGCTCCCATTGTGTGTGGGTGTCTAGGTAGAACACACAAAGCCCAACAGTCAACTATACCCAGCCATGTGACCGGAGACAGGTTGCAGGTATCAAAGGCATAAGTCAAGAAAATGCCAACTATCTAAAACTTGTATTTTCAGAATTGTAATTTAAAATCTGACTTCACCTTCAGTTCGGATTTCAAATAAGGATTTCAGAGACACGAAACATGAACCAGTCATCTCTTACCATTCGGAATTTACACTTATAACATTTATTGCAGTAATTCCAATGTTTTCCTATGTGAGTTAAAGGCCTTGCAGTAGTGAAAAAAGAATTTAAGTGCTGTTTTTACTACCAGGACACATAAAGCTGGAAAGTACATGTCCTGCTTTTTCAAATACCTTCCATCCTGCTCTCTGGGCTGTTCAGGGCGTACCCTAGGGGTAACATATGTAGTAAAAAGGAAGGCGGCCCTGGCAAGAGTTGTAACTTGCCAGTTCGATATGGCAGTTTAAAACTGCACACACAGTCTCTGCAGTGGCAGGCCTGAGGCATGTTTAAAGGGCTACTTAAGTGGATGGAATAACCAGTGCTGCAGGTCCACTAATAACATTTTCCTGGCCCTGGGCACATGTAGTGCACTCTACTATGAACTTATATGTACATTAGGTATGACAATTTTGGGTATGCCAGTCAAGCCATGTTTAGCGGAGTGAGCACAAGCACAGAGTCCGAAGGCCAATAGAAGCAAAAGTTCACCAATATATTGGACACAAGCAGGCAAAATGTTTGGGGGAAACCACTCTCCAGCTGTTAGGTCTAACACTAGAGAAATATTTCAAGGACTCTCATTAATAGATAGATAAAATTCAATTTGATGGTAAAGTCAAAATCTATCTAACTGTTAAGGAAATGGTAGCATAGAAAAATCAACTGCTCCCTGCCAATTGCCTTGAAGGCCTTTTTGTAAGTATTCTAACTGTCACCTGGAAGCTGATGGTGCCCCTGTAGAGAAGTGTGAATTGCTCCCTTGGATATGGGGATGTGTTGTTCTTCCCTTGACAGGATTACCTTGGCACTTGATTAACTTTAAAGGAGGCCTATCCTGTCACAGGTAGATGGCGCTCACACCTGGGCCTGCCACCTCTATTGTCCTCCTAGTTAGGCCAGCATCTATCTCTGTGGGAGGACGAGCTGCCCCCAGAACTGATTTAGAGCGACTACATGGGAAGGGTTTGCCCATTTCCATATCTACACCTGTGCAGGGGAGGGTTTTGCCCATTTCCATATCTACACCCGTGGGTGGGCACATGGAGCTCTGACCACGGGAAAAGGGCTCTGTTGTTTTTGATTTAGTGGGAGAGGGGCCCTGTGGGGTAGCTTACAGTAAAACAAACAGGAAGTACTGTAAAAGTGAGTAGGGTCACCCTTGGGAACATTTACCCCCTTGGTTAGGGAGTTGCCAGGAGGTGCCCCCACCCACATGTTGGCACTGGACATAAATGTGGCTTTCCTAATAATGTGCTCAGAACACTGCTGGTACTGAGAAAATACAGAAGAGGAATGTCCTGCTGTCTGAAGACCTGTGGGCTTGCTTTCCTTGTAGCCAGGACTCCAGATGTAACTCCAAGGGTTACTTTTGACCTTCTGTTCGAGCTACAGGGACACAACAAGCTTCAAGAGGCCTTTTTCTTGCATTCCCAGCTGACTAGTTCTATCTGGACCTGGCCTGGACCCCACTGCTGGCCTCTGCAGAAGGGAGTTTTGACCCCCAAGTGCCTGGACGCTTAGCTGTGGTCAAATTGTACCCCTCCATGCCTAACCCTAAAACATGGGATTTGGAAACTTGTTGTCAACTTTTTACCTGGAGAAGCATCGGGAGAACTAGATTAGCCTGCCCAACCAATCCGATGAGGCTGTATTGCTGCTTGTCCTGACATTGCTGTAGCTCCTGCTGCTTTCTTCTTCCAGTGCCACAGTCCATTGATCCGGAGCCATCTTTGGCTCAAGCTGCAGCTTTGGACCAATGAAAAAATCTGAGCTCTGGAACAATGTCTAAGCCTGATGTTGAAAGCTTCCCCAGCTCTGCTGTAAAAGGGGATCTGATGGACGCCAAAGACTTTCAGGGTGAAAAACCTGAAATGATCCCACCGCAGGGCTTACCAGCTAAGCCAACGACGATACCAAGACTCCATCCCGGCACCAGAATCTGTCAACTTTGAGACCCCTCACTCGGCTCAAGCTTACTTCCTGGTTCAGCTGAAGGCTTTGGAAGTCCATACATTTCCTAAGTGCAAAGGTAACTTTTTTTTTACCAGGACGAACCTGGTCTTGTAACTTACCTGTTCTTCACTACAGTCAACCCTAAGAATATACCCTTGTCCCTGTCTCTCACAACCAGATGACCATAATTGCGCTGATTGCTCTTTGTCTCTATTTTTGATTTAAAAAAATTCATAACTCTGGTTCTATTAATTGAATTTCTGTCATTTGGGTGTCATTATATTTATTCAAATATTCTCTATATTTTTTAATTGGTTTGGGATTTTTCTTGTGTTGTGTTTTTACTTTATTACTTTTTAAGTACTGCAGAAATATTTTGCACATTGTCTCTAACGGTAAGCCTGTCTGCTTTGTGCCACTGCTACAAGATGTTTGAGCTCAGGTTTATTTAGTGACTATGTGGATCACCCTGACAAGGATTGTGATTATTGTTTAAATTGGGTTCTCACCCCACCTAACTAATAACTCTTACATATAGTATATAAGCAGATGTGCAGTGTAATTTGCTATTTACTGTCATTGTTGAATGTTAGTAGTATATATCGCTTCAAGCTGCGTTGCAAATACCAGCTTCATTGGTCATCACTTTACCTAATTCCGCTCTAATTCCTCTAAAGCATCTGAGGGGCATATTATCAAGGAACGGCGTTAAAATTATCGCCGCTTTAGCGGCAGAAAAGCGGTGATAATGGGCTTGATAATATGCTCTTGAGAATTCCAATAAAAGCCCACGTTTAGACTAGAACATGGGCTTCTATGAGAATTCTCAAGAGCATCTTATCAAGCCCATTATTGCTGCTTTAGCAGCAGTTTTCTGCAGCTAAAGCGATGACAATTTTAACGCCGTTCCTTGATAATATGCCCCTGAATTCTTTCTAACTCTTCCTGATTGAGACCAGCAACTTACGTTCCTTATTTCCCAAGTCATAGACTATGTAGTGATGTTCATCAATGTACTGCGCCTTTGAATTATATTTCATTTTAGCCTTGAGTTCCTTCGTCTTAACCAACATCTATCGCCTGTTTCGTGGATGGAGCTAGTTTAAGTCTGCTTTTTAGATCATTCAGTTCACATTTATGTCTTTTATCTTCTGTCTTTTTTTCAGTTACCTTTGAAATAACCTGTCTCCTCGTGACTGTCTTAAATGCCATCCAGGCCATGACCTCCGATTTCACTGAGCCCTTGTTTTCTTCGAGATACAGCCTCATAGTACCTGTTAGAGAGGATACATTCTCCTGATCTTTCAAGACCCATGGATTTAACTTTCATTCTCCACTCGTTCAAAGTAGAGAAGAAGGTTGTTGCATGATCTGCCTTAGACTTTGCCATTTAATCTGTGTTCCTAAATCAGTAGGCAAGTTCCACCAGGATAAAATATACTACAATCTCAAACACATGCCATGTAGCCCTCATTTGTAAGAGAGCTGTCCTGTTTTAGCATGAGAACGCTTCCATATGTCGGACAGCCCAAGTGACAGCACAGACTTTGACATTTAGGCAGCATCAAGAGAATGAGCTTTGAATTCCTATTGGCTTATTCGCCAATATCATTTGGCATATTATTGAGGCGCAAATATCTAAGCATCTGTATCACTGATTTCTGTCAGCCAAGTGTGAGTCCGTTATGATGGGATGTATAGATGATATGGTGGGACAATTGAATTTTGTGCGGTTCCAGCAATAATTACTTCTTAATAATCATATTGAAGTAGCAGTGATGAGTGTAGTCTGGTTATCTGCACAGTGACATGAACACCCTCCCAAAAATAATCATATTTCCTATAAAATATAATACCCCAAGCAGTATATTCCAAAAGGGAAACATCATTTACTCCGAATCCATTACCACGAGTTACGTTTACAACGGGTCACTTACCACGCAAACGTCTTTTCACCGCGGGTGCATTCCACGAACGTCTTTACCACGCAACGCAAGCTTCTTTCCTTCCAGTCTTCGTTCCTTCGTCCTGCGTGTATATCATTAGGAGAAAGGGACAATAAAAAAAGGGGGCTAGGGGGGCTGGGGGGGTCTCCCCCCCCCAAAAAAAGCGGAATAAAAAAAAAAAAGAAGAAAACTTTAAAAAAAAAAACGCTATTCAGTGCCAAAGGAGAGAAAGGAAAGTGACTCAACAACGACGTGGCGTGTACGTCAACATAGAAGTCCTATCTCTATTTTGAAAGACGTGTTTTGACGCTGGAAACGTTAGAAGTATCGTAACGTAAATATGGCGGTGTATAATCGTGCGTGCTCAAATGCTGCGTGGTAAAGACGCTTGCGAACTAAAATTTGTGTGGTAATGCCATGCGTGGAACTTGTAATCGTGGTAAAATCATATATTCCAACGATTATTTAAATTATCAGTAAACTCCCCCCAAAGAGCCCAGATCCTACTACCCTCCCAATGCAGTGAGTAAGTCCAGTTCAATGTTGCTAGAAAACAAAACATTAGGCCATCATTGAAAATCGAGTTTTAATTGTTTTAACGCCATCAGGTGATACGAAATTTAAATTTTTACAGGACAAATCAATAAAGTATTATTCACGTACTTGTTTGGTTCTGCTTGTCCTATTACAGTGCCAAATCACATTCATACTGTTCAATTTACAATTCCTAGTAAAATTATACCCATTGTTTCATGGCAAAATGTGCACCGAAATACTTTAATTGAATTAAGTGAATGTATTTAATATGCATCTTTGTAAATTACTCTGTTGTGTATGTATAAAATACATGTGAGCCAAATGGATACAATGTAGCAGGTAACAACATTTGCACAACATATTATTATCCTAATTATGTATGATATTTATGAACGCACTACGCATGTCATGACCCAAATTATACAGATTTTTCCCGACATGGCTTCCCCCACCTCGTTTTGACAGAAGGCTAACAATTGTTAATTTGTCATTGTAATAAGGGTTTAATAGACAGA
Source organism: Lissotriton vulgaris (assembly GCF_964263255.1). Lineage (NCBI taxonomy): Eukaryota > Metazoa > Chordata > Amphibia > Caudata > Salamandridae > Lissotriton > Lissotriton vulgaris. The sequence goes on from NC_141694.1 coordinate 418,142,171, forward strand.
CATAGCTGGGCAATATATTCCCCTATTGACCGACGTGTTTTTCCGAGGAGGCTTTAATGCTATGTTTAGTGGTTTATATAAAATACATATGAGCTAAAGTACCATCTGCAGTGCATGATAAAGATATTACAAGCCACATGGATGTTTTTTGACCATATAGAAGAAAGAGGCCTTGATAAGGTCATCGAACTGTAAGGTTATTAGCAATAGCATTTTAACATACAACAGATTACACTTATACCTTAAAATACAAGGTCACACCAGACCCAAAAAGTCAAACTCCTTGGACACGCAAATTTGAGAGGGCCTGGTTGAAAATATGTAGAATAAATGTATTCTGATTAGCGCTACCGGTGTTCAGTTTTTACAGATAAGCACAGAAAGATAACTTTCTATTTTCCTGTCTGTATTTATTTTCAAATACTGAAAAATTTGGAAAATAGGTTCTTCCTTCTCAATAACGTCAGTCAGAAGTTTGAGGTCAGCAGGTGTTCAGATTGGCAAGTAGGAGAATTAAAAAAGAAATAATTCCTAGGGAATCTTAAATAAGTGCAGATATAGACTTGTTTTTGCTGTTCTGCTACACAAATGTTTTCAAATGGCTGTATTCTACTATATATAGCTGAATCCTGTAGACATTCAAATCTGAGAATACATTTATCAGTTAAACAAATGTGGAAATATACCCATTGCAGTCTACTTTGTGCACTAAGCACTAAATAAAAATGGATAAATGCAGAAAGAATGAGCAAAAACTAAATATGGTTAAAACAGACAGAAATGTTAACAAAATAAAGACCATAAACCTGGGAGCCCTAATTATTATGTTAAACACACCTATGTACAACTAGTAGTTTGGGGAAAGCATATATATGCAGTGTTGATGCTCCATCCTTAATAAAAAGGGCAGGAAAGGTAGTATCCTGAACTTTAATATTTATAAATCATGCTACACATCAAGGGTTTTCCAGTTCTCAGTATTCAATTTAATTGAATAATAGCACCATAACTGAGAGAAAAAGTCATTAGAGTCAAGGGAATTAGCATAAAACCAGATCATAATATTGCAAACTGCCATGCGCCTTTAAGAAATTAAATACTCACAAAACATTTAGTAATTAATCAAATTAATAGTAAATAGGCCCAAATATAAAAGGACAAAAAGCATCTAGCAAGCAGTAAAGTCTAGTAATAGAATTGGCTCTTCCCCAAATAGCAAGCCTTTTCTAATATTCTGGACAATGAAAACACACATATCATGTAGAGAGCAGCACTAAATGTTACTTGCATAGTCCCAATCACATTAATAATTTAGAAACAACACATACTTGCACATTATTTTCACTGGCTGCTAAATACATGATTGGTTGGATGAAAGAAATCGTACATATTAATAATGCAAAAACATGAAAACAAAGAATTGCTTCTGCACATTTTTAACAACTGAGGTTTAGCTCATAGCCTTGAAATGTCGCAACATAAGTACATCCCTTCATGAGGAGGCTAGAGATAAGTTACATTTGCACACAAGGATTGAGACCATGGTTTGAATCTGAATGTGCAATCACATCCTTCTAGGAGACCTGAACTTCCACCTGGCGACCATGCCAAGCCAAACCCAAAATCACTCATCAAAGATCTTGGAAAACTGGGTCTCACCCAATGAGTGAAAGGTCCTACCCACATTGAAGTACAACTCCTGGACCCTATTTTTACCACCTTTGACACTAGCCGAGTCAACGAGTCCAAATCAATCTCCTGGTCAGACCACGCCCCTGTCAAGCTCAGCAGCCCGTCCCCACCCAGTGCATAAGCACCACATCCGGACCAGCCTGCCAAAAACTGAAACAGCTTCGCTGACAACGACTGGAACAATACTCTTACCACCCACTGAATTGAACACAGCAACAGCCTCCTCAAAGCCATCAAGAATTTCAACAATTGTATCACCTTCTGCACTGACTCCCTGTCTCTATCAAACACTGCAATGCAACAAGATTTAGACTCCAGACAGTTGGTACATGGAGGAAGTCAGACTGATGAAGTGCCACCATGATTAACTATAAGATAATGGAAAATGAGGCAGGACAATGCAGACAGGAGCCCATTCAAATCTACCCTGAGATGCTATCACCAAACACACCGCAATGGCAGACCGCATCTATGAAAGTACCAATATAAGCAAAGAAATCTTCACCATTGTGAAGGATTTTACGGCATGGGCGGTCGCCTCCAACTCAAAGACCCCCTTGAAAGACCTTTGCATCAATCTCAATTCTTCAGCAATAACATCACTGCCATTTACAGGAACCTCGACCTGCAATCGGGCTACACAGAACTTGCCAAATGCCTCCCTATGTTATATAAAAATCAATGCTAACTACACGGCCCATGAGGAAACTTCTGCCATCATGTAGTCCACCCACTGGGGGGCCTCCCCATTCCTTTTTCAAACTCATCAGTGCCATGCCCGAACCCATCCTGAATGCTTACACTCCTTCCTTAATCTTCCCAAATACTTGAAAATATGTAACTGTCTTCGAATTGCTGAATACATTCTCTGTGCACCCTTCAAAGCTCACCAACTACAGACTGATCTCCCTGCTACCAATCACCACCAAGATATTAGAGAAAATAGTCAACAGACTCCTCACTGAATAACTCAGTGTCCACCAATTCCTTCACATTACTCAGTCCAGTTTCGCACCCAACCACTGCACAGAACCAGCCCTCATCACTGCCATGGAAGACAACCGTATGCCTCGGAATGGGGAAGACATGGTATGGTGACCCTCATTTTACCTCTCCACAGCATTTGACACTTTATGCCACCCCATCCTCATTCAACACTTAAACAACATTGGAACCCCAGGACATGAACTCCGATTGATCTGCTCCTTCCTTGACTGAAAGGAGCCAGTCATTCAGCTTGGTGTGGTACACCTCGGACACCCACAACATCATCTACAGAGTTCTGCAAGGATCCTACCTGAACCAAACCTTGTTCAACTCATACATTGCGCCTCCAGCCAGATCATTGGCCTCAACACTCTCTCCTACACCAATTAAAAGCAAGTCGTTCTCTCCCTCATGGACTAGATGCTTAGCACCCAGATCAAATTCAATGCCTGCATGTCTGAAATTGCCCCCTAGGTGAAGACCAGCTGTCTGAAGATGAACACCCACAAGACCAATTTGTGATCTTTGGGAGGAGAACCTCCCCTTTGGACTTCACCTGCTGGCCAAACAGAGCTAAAAGAACAATTACTGGACAGAATGTCAAACATTCACCCCAGTACATTTTGCTCCCCATGCCATTCCAGTTTAAAACAAGGCATATGTAAATCAGTCTTGACCCTGTTCCCCATAGGAACAGTCAGCCGGAACTGCAAAGCCAAGTCCTCCATGGGCCAGAAACAAGCATACTGGAACCGGGTTCGGGGTTTCACCCCTCATCAGCCAGGCTAGCTTGACTCCAGCGGCATGGAGAGCACAGGATCCACATCTGGGTGTACCTGTCCCACTCTAGGTGACAATTGCAAAAAGAACAATTGATGGACATAATGTTAAACAATTTTAAACATTTGCCGCAGTACAGAGATCTGGGCTTAAATCAATCGTTTGTTTGCTCACCATGCCATTCCAGTTTAAACCCAGCCACATGAAAATTAGTCTTGACCGTGAGCCCCATGGGAACAGTCCAGCCCGAACCTGCCAGGCCAGGTCCTTCCTGGACAGGAAACAAGCATCCTGGGACCGACCACCACCCAATCCAAGAACATTGGGATTGTCAACAACAGCAAACTTGACATGACTGCCAAAGTCAATGCCGTCACCACCCCTTGCTTCCCTACCCAGAAGATGCTGAGGAAGATATTCAAATGGGTCCCAATCAGCACCTGTCCCAGTCATGAACTCCCTCGTCATAAGCAAGCTGGACTACGGGAAAACCCTCTATGCTGAGATCAACAAAAAACTTACCAGAAGTAATTCCATTCAGAACTCAGCTGTCAGACTTAATCTCAACCTCCCATGCTGCATTCACCTCACACCATACCTGAAGGAACTCCACTGGCTCTCCTTACACAAACAAGCACAATTCAAACTCTTCACCCACACTTTCAAGGCACTACATAGCACTGTGCGGGCATACCTCAACAATCGAGTCTGCTTTTACTAACATATGAGACATCTCCGATTGTCTGGATTTCTACTTCCACACATCCCACACATACAGAAAACCAGATCCGGAGGTTGGGACTTCTCCTACATCGCTCATAAAGCATGGAACAACCTGCATTTACACATAAGAGCCTTCTGTTAACTTCATGAATTCCATAAGAAGCTGGAAACCTGGCTTTTTGAGTAGTCCAACTAGGCTCTAGGTTTGGCTAGACTCAAACCTGCTCATTGCAAAGATATTTGTACCGGGTCATTGTGTGCTATACTAATTTGCATAACATAACAAGCATGATGATTTGTCTGAAATAAATAAAACTAATGGACATTTGGAGCTGGTGCACAACAAATAAACATGCATTTTTCTGCAACATGACCAGCACTTTTTGTAATTTGGCCCAGTTATGCTTTATTTTTTTCTTTTGTCCTCATTAGCCACTTAATCGATCCAGAGGCATTCCTACCGCAGGACCCAGTGGCCTTTTTAAGGTACCGTCAATTTTTCCTGGAAGGCTGGTCTGGTGTCGAAGCTGAGAAATAGAACCCCACACAATCTAGCTCCAGTACAAACCCAGTATGGGCTGATAGTCCAATATTGCTATGGTTTGGGGTGCCTCCCATTGGAAATGGAGACAGAGGCTTAATCATCGGACCCGGGGGGGGGGGTCCTAACTGTTCCGACTCCACTCAATTAAGAAATTCCAAAATCTCACTGTACAGGGACTACATGTTCTGGCCAAATCTACTTTTGATGTCGTGTAAAGTGAAGACAACCACTCTGCGTGAGTTGGTGGGTTGATGTTAACCCAATTTTTGCAGATTTGTCTTCTTGCTAATAGTATGGCGTAGTATAGAAACTCTCTTTCTAATCCTTTGATGTTATCACTCAGTCCAAATATTACTAGGGACCAAGAAAGGGGGATAGAGATTTTAAGGATTGACTCAAGCGATATCTTTACTTCCTGCCAAAAGTTAGTAACATTCGAGCATTCCCAGAACATATGCAGATCTGAGGCAGATGGCAGGGAGCATTTACTACAGCATTTCCCCGGTTGAAACTTAGAAAGCCTTTTAGGGGAATAATACGCCCGATGTAATGTGAACAGTTGATTGCGCCTCAGCCAGGCTGGTTTTATGATCTTATAGAGGAGCGTAAAGGACTCTATCCATTTCCCTTCTGCCTGGGGTTCTCCCTCTCCACCCCATAGCTTTGCCGGAAGATTAAACTTATCCTCCCTTTCTTCCAAAATGCTCCAGTAATGTGCAGCAACCTCCTTTCCCTTGTATGGTTTTTCAATTAAATTCCTCTCTAAGGAGCTGTCTCCTCCAAATTTGGTCTTTTTAGTTGTTTGAGAGCGAAGCCAGCTAGAAAGCTGACTATAAACGAACCAAGATAATGGTGAGGTTGCCCTGTCTGAGAATATTTCCCAATCGATAAGAGAGCCATCTTTTACTAATTCTCCCCATCGTATGATTCCTGCTTCTTGTAGGACTGTTTTTACCGTCTGTGTGAAATACGGTGAAAGCCCAGGAAAGTCGCAGATCGGCGCATAGTTAGAAAAGTATGCAATCCCCGCCTTGGATTTAATTTGAGACCATTCGTTTATGGGGCAGTATAATGTCTTCAGTCTGACTTTTTTGAAAAACCTCTGATGCCCGAATTTAAATAGGAATCCGTCCAATGGAAGGTCTGAGCCCAGTAACATAGCTTTGAACATATGGCCGTTAGAGTTGTCTAGTGGGGACTTTAATAACATCCTGGAGTGGGTCAGGTGGAAGGCCCCACGCATAGTATTCCAGGTCTGGCAAAGGAAGGCCTCCTTTTTCCCTTCTCCTTCTCAGTTTCTTCCACGCCAGCCTGGATGATTTGTAACACCAAACAAATGAATTTATGTTTTGTTGAGATTTTTTTAATTGGTTCGTGTCAAATAATAAGGGAATTGTGTTGAAGAGAAATGTGTATTTCGGGAGAATGGACATTTTTACTAAACTGGTCCTTCCATAGATGGTGAGAGGTAAAATGACCAAGACTTCATTAATGTTTTCGCTTCGCTTGAGATGCGATCTAGATTATTCTGGGACAAAAGGTTAGGGTCTTTGGTGATTCTTATGCCCAGGTAACGCATTGAAGTTCTTAAGGGAAGCTGAATATTGGTGATGTTCCAGACCATTATCTCCATCTTCCCTGCGTTAATTTCATAACCTGAGTGCTTTCCAAATTCCTCCGCGCTTTTGATTACAATAGGGAAGGCCTGTGTCGGGTCTGTAGTGTAAATAAGAATATCATCAGCATACATCCCGACTTTTTTATCCCACCCTGAAAACGAAAAGGGGGGAATATTGGGGTCTTCTCTTATGGAGTGAGCAAATGGTTCTAGATAAATGTTAAATAATTGGTGGGAAATAGGGCGCCCCGGTCTTGTTCCTCTAGAAATTTCAAAGGGATTTGTGCGTGTATCGTTTATTAGCAAACTTGCCTTAGGGTTTTTATATAGTAAGCCTATTGTTCTACGGAATTTAGGACCTATTTTAAACTTTACCATAGCGGCATGTAAGTAAGACCAGTTTACTCTATCGAATGCTTTTGTTGCATCGAGAGTCATGATTGCAAGAGGTAGAGCAAATGTTGAGGCAATGTCTATAGCTCCGACTAGGTCTTATGTTAAGTCGGCAAGTTGTCGGACTCTTATAAACCCCTTTTGATCCTGGTTGTATGATATCTCCAATCTCGCTTCCCAAACGAGCAGCCAAAATTGACTAAAAGATCTTATAGTCGTTGTTGAAAAGCGAGATTGGGCGATATGAACCACAATCCGTTGGGTCCTTGTCTGATTTTAGGATTAAAGCAATGTTCGCTTCTCCCCAAGAGCTAGGCGGTGTCTCTCCTTTTAATAATATGTCATAAAATAGCTTCATTAGTGTCGGGGTAAGTGTGGAATTAAGGACCCAATATAATTCACCCGGAATCCCATCCGGACCTGCAGCTTTCCCTTGTTTTATCTTCTTGATGACACTTTCGACTTCCCCCTGGGTTATCTCCCTATCTAGATTCTTGCTCTGATGCTCTTTTAGCTCAGGAAGGTTCATCTTTTCCAGCCATTTATTTCTTTCCTCGGTATTGGCAATATTATAAGTTATTTCATCAGTATAAATGTTATGGAAGAAGGCGCTGAAAGCTTCACCAATCTCTGTATCGGTTTTCCTGCTATTTGATTCTCCATCTATTCTCACTACTTTTATGTGTTTCCTAACCTGGTCTGCTTTTATTTTCCAGGCTAGTAGCTTTCCTGCTGACTCGCCATATTCAAAGTGGGAGAGTTTACTGGCTTGCCAACGTTTGTTTAGTCTCTCCTGTAATAATGTTTCTAATTTATCTTTTAGCTCTCTTTTCTTATCTAAGTTGGTAGAGGGTGCTTGATCTACTAAATCCAGCCTTGCCAGATCTTGCTCTATTGACAGTAGTTCCTCTCTGTACTTCTTTTTCCTGTAAGACGCACTATTGGTGATACAACCCCTAATATACGCCTTCCACGTCTCCCACACACTAACCAAAGGGGCATAGTCTAAATTCAACTCTAAGAAGGCAGTGGTCTCGGATATAAGTTATTCTCTTTCCGTTTCCTCTAATAATAGAGTACGGTCAAAAGACCATGAGGCAAAGTTATGTTTGCGATCCACTGGTAGCAAAAAAATGATGGCAGAATGATCTGATAAGTGCGGTGGTAGGTATGTAATGTTCCTTATCAGGTCTTTTAGAGAGAAGCTAAATAAGGCGTAATCAATTCGGGATTTATGCTTATACTTGTAGTTGTGGTAAGAGACCCCCAATGTTTTCCCGGCTCTCTGTCTCCAGAAGTCTTCCAATCCCAAATTAGACATACAGCACAATAATGCATTTCTTGATTTGTTGTGGATTATTGCCCTAGAACTAGGGGATTTATCTAATATAGGATCTAATACTAAGTTAAAATCACCCGACCATATTATTGGGTTGGTGATAGTTATCAGATGATTTTGTATTGTATTTATATAAGAGGGGTCATCTTGGTTAGGTCCGTAATAGACTACTAGGGTAAATCTCCTTAGATCTATCTGGACATTAGCTATTATCCATCTCCCGTTTGGATCTGCCTTCAGATCGTCAATCTGGGCTCTAGCGCCTTTTTTAAATATGATGGCTAATCCACGAATGCTAGCATTGTGGTCCGTGGTAACGAATTTATCAACCCATCTTAATTTTTTAAAGATATCTGTAATCTCTTTTTTGTTTAAGTGTGTCTCCTGGATCATTATGATCTGCGCGGGCGAATCTCTGAGGTACTGCATGATTTTATTTCTTCTCCCTCGTACGCGCAGATGATTTACGTTCCAGGAGAGAAGTTTAATGTCTCTCATTTCTCTCTAACCCTCCCTTGCCTCTCTTTACCCATTCTCCCTTTAATAATTGTAGTTTTCTCTTTACTCGACCTTCTAGTATATATCCTTTATTAGTTTGGACGTTGACCACTCTTATACTATAGACCCTGGAATCGATGAATTTTCGATTTTTGACATTTTGGTTACAAGGAATTTTTTGTGCTTTTACCCCCTCTCCCGCCCCCCTCCCTCCCCTGGAAAACCCCTCCCTACTTACTCTGGCCGGATGGCTGGCCAGGTTGTCGCCCCGACGTACTCCTACCTGGGGCCCCATTTCTCTAGTCTATTGATCGATCGATCGATCGGTTGATCATATTGGAAGATATGAAAGAGGAAGAGGAGAAAGAGAAAGAAGATCCTTTTTTTACCTTTCTCTTTGCATTTTTCCCCTTTTTTTATGTGCTCATCTGAGTGCTTCCCCTTTTTTTTTTTTTGGCTGTTGTGCATACTCTTTCTATATATGTATATATATCTATATACATATATATATATATATATATATTTTTATATTTTTTTATTTTGACGCGGGGGACACCGTTAATATTTATTTATGTGAATCTCTTTGTTATCTAGGAGTGTGGGAAAATTCGCTGATGGAGACTAATAATTTGTCCGCCTCAAGAGGTGTCTTGATATTATACATTTTGTTGTTAAACATAATTTTCAGGAAGGCAGGGAATCGCATCTGCGCAGTTGCTCCTAAAGCTCTATATTTTTCTATACGTTGACCCAGCTCCCACTGCCTGTCTAAAGTAGTTTTAATAGGTCTGATCTTACTTCAAAGGAAAAATCTGAGGTCTGCAGAGTTTTGGCTTTAAGTGCTAGGGTAAGAATCATTTCCTTGGTTGTATAAGTCAAGAAGTTTACTAGGATCTTCCTAGGTTTAGACCTGCTTGGGATTTGGAAACTGACATACAAAGAGTTCATCGAGACCCCTTTCGCTTAAACCCAAGCAGGTCTAAACCTAGGAAGGGCCTAGTTATGCTTATTAAACTAAATATAAGTTAGGCACTATTTATTAATACAATTTTTTACTTTTACAATTTCATCTTCTGATAATTTTTTAATGATCACATCATACTACAATATCTCAGTCATCCTTCATGGTTTTATTGGATATTCCTTCTGCAATGATGTTTAATGGTTATCAGAGGTGTCACCAAACCACCACAAATTGAGGGAACGAGAGGAGAAAGGGCAATTGTGTTTGTACCATCCCAGACACAGTACTTTGGTCACTAAAAACCTATGTGACATGGTTATATGGACCCTAAGGTCCTAAGAAAGTGTATTACCCACATCTTCACTTTCAAATTAGAGTCATTAAAGGCGGCCTTTGTTATGTTCCCAGGGTCTTCAGAAAGAAGGTGGTACCATTAGTAACCTTTCTTCATTTTCTCCATTTTCATGGATGCCATGTTTATCCATACCTCAACAATAGGCTTCTACATGCCCCTTCAGAGCACCAACTGTTGGAAGGACTGAATAAAGTTCAGACCTGTTTAAACCAACAGGGTATGCCAATACAAGTGTAACTTCATTTGTCTAAACCTTATTACAGTTTAAAGGGGATATCTCACAAAGGTAGGGAATCTAAGTGTATATATCCACACCATGTTTCTATATACTCGACATGAAGGCATTGCTAACTTGTATAGGATTATAAAATGTGTGCATGAACTTACTTGTAATGTTACAGCTCCTACATAGTTACACTAACTTTCCTCAACTTTTCCCCCCACCCTGCCCTTCTACCCAGGTGTGTCACATTAGTCACCTATCTACCTAGCTGATTTAGGGCATTTCACTCCTATTTTGTGAGTGTTAGAACTGGGGGTCTCTAGTTGGCTGAGGTAGGTACCTTAGTCCAAATAGGGACCCTTGCTTCTAAGTCAGGGAAAGCAAGGACAACTTCTCAGACCTTTCTCACCCCCTCGGTAGCTTGGCACGAGCAGCCAGGCTTATCTCCAAGGCTAATATGTAAAGTATTTGCAACCACGCTCTCAGTAACCCAGTGATGACACTACAAATGGTCTCCACACAAGTTTCAGAGTTTCATAAATACAATTATATGTTTATAAAAAAGATATACAATACCACACAATAAAAATCCAACACATGTATATTTGGAATATTTCACCTTGCCAGTTATTAGGCCAGCACACCCTTGTAGGTTCTTGCAGTATTAATGAGCAATTCTCGATGATCCAGTGCAGTCCTAATGTAATACTATGCAGTTCGTAAGAATCAGGCACTTCGTGATGTAAAAATAATGCAATTCATTATCAGGCAGTTCCTAATGCAAAATAATGCAATTGGTAATGCAACAATCAAGCAGTTCGTAATGCAAAAATAATAAAATGTGTAATGCAACAATCAGGCAGTTTGTTATGCAAAAATAATGCAATGCATATTGCAACAATCAGGCAGTTCGTAATGCAAAAATAATGCAATACGTAATGCAACAATCAGGGAGTTCGTAATGCCAACAATAATGTACTCTGGCACCGATCACGGTGCTCTTGACGGTCTCTATGCCACGCTTACTGAGTCGCAGTCAGCTACTGCCAAAATATGCACCCCAAAACGGGTATGGGGAAAATGAAGTGCAGCTCCACACTCTGGCCCCGGTACTGCCACTCCTCGGCAAGTATTGGCCGCAATACGAACTTGAGCGGAGGCTCGCTCCGCAAAGATGGGAAAGGGCGAGAACATTTCTCTCATAATCCCCACCTCGCCCCAGGCGCAACACACGAACGCTTGTTGAACGGTATCTGGGGAGTACGGTCTCACTCTCCTCTCCTTGCGGCTTGGGCCTCCGATGCAACTTCGTTGATCTAGGGCAGTGGAACACGGATCTCTGACGTGATGGTTCCAGGTCTCTCCTTGGCAAAGGCAGTCTCAGGCCAGCAGCCGAAAATCCTCCCAGCTCCTCTGGGGGATGCCTGTCCGGTCCAATAGCAATGACGATCGCAGCACTTTTGGTCACGCTGTCGATCGAATCAGAGAACCAGACTGCTCTGGGACACACAGTCACAAGGCCATTTCTCAGGAAGGTATCAGGCTACAACAGGGAACATGCACACAGCATCACTGCGACTCACTTGAGCTCCGGGTGCACACGTTCACGGGGAAATCATCACACAGGTCTCAGGCTGCACAATGCACATGCACACAGCATCGCTGAGACTCTCTTGGACTCCGGGGGCACACAATCACAGGGCAGTCCTCACGAAGGTCTCAGACTGCATGAAGCCCCCGCACAGAGCGTCGCTGAGACTCATTTAGATTCCAGGTGCACACGATTACGGGGCAGTTCTTACGAAGGTCTCTGGCTGGACAAAGCACATGCGCACATCGTTGCTGAGACCCCCTTGGAAACTTTTATGTTCCTGATTTTCCACAACAGGGAGCCAGCTCTCCTCGGGCCCTTAGGGACAAGTTACTTCAGGACACAGCACACAGCAAAGTCCTTTCAAGCTGGGGGGACACAGCACACAGCAAAGTCCCTTAGCCTCTCCTTGGTTAAATCCACAAACTGCTGGCTAGCCTCAGAACATACAACATGGGTCAGCCCTTTCAATCAGTTTCTTCAGCTGTTTCTTGCTTGGCAGAGGTTCCTCCTAACCACAAAGTAGTTTCAATCCTTTTCAGTCTTGATCAGTTCCATGCCAACATTCAGAGGTTTAAGCTATCATAGTTATACACCTAAATGTCTATGAAGTCTTTGTGTTTAGGGGGCACTGACCCCTGTCCAAACCAGTTCTGGGTGTCTCCCTGCCAGTGACACCTTCTTCCTTTCATAGTGGGGTTCTGAACCCTTAATTTATTTATTTATTTATTTATTTATTTATTTATTGACATTTGTAGAGCGCAGCGAATACCCGTGGGCGTCTCGGCGCTAATTAAGGGATGGATCAGCAACTGGGGTAAAGAAGATATACAAGGCTATTGGTCAAATAACCACGTCTTTAGCTGTTTGCGGAATGTGAACAGGGAGGGACTTGCTCGGATATGTGCAGGAAGGGTGTTCCAGAGTCTAGGGGCGGCAACCAGGAAACGCCTGTCGCCCCAGGTGACTGTTCTAGTGTGAGGCATAGCCAAGAAGTTCTGAATAGAGGAACGAAGAGATCGGGTTGGGACATGATGGAGAAGATTCTGTTTGAGAAAGTGGGGACCTTGATTATTGAGTGACTTGTAAACAATACACAGCGATTTGAATTTGATATGGCTGTGTATCGGGAGCCAATGGAGATCCCTAATGATGTTTGTAACTGGTGCGAACTTGGGGATCCCAGCCAGCATTCGTGCGGCTGCATTTTGGATTGACTGCATCTTATTTGTCACTCGGACTTGGGCATTTAAGAATAGAGCGTTACAATAGTCCAAGGAGGACAGGACTAGTGAGCTGACCAGTGTTTTCCCGGCCGTGTTCGGTAGGAAAGGTAGTATTTTCCTAATCATTCTCAATTTCATATGAGCTTAAGCCATTGTTTTATGGCAGCCGCCCAGGACTCTTCACCTCCAGGGGCTACTATTCCCCCCTACACTCCGGATGCAGGTCAGCCTGTTGCTGTCTCACCTTCTCCCCTGGGTCAAGACATTCCCCAGAGACTATCACATTAAAATCCAGAGAGTCAATCCACAACCAGGCAGAGACACACAGAATTGTTAGAACACAAAAAACCAACCACTTTTAAAAGAGTGCTTTCTAAATACACAATGCAAAAACCACCTTCACAAAAAGATGTGTTAATAAATTGTGCGTTCAGGCACACTAGACTTCACCTCTCCATCTTAAGCCTATGGGAAGATAGACTGGAAACATATTACACAGCCTTCCCCATTCAAAACGAAATAGAGAGTATTTCACTGTCAGAACATGGTACACACCTCAGTACATGTCCTACCTTTCAAATACACTCCACCCTGCCCATGGGGTAACTTGGACCTACTGTAGGGTTGTCTGATGTGCATAATAAGGGAAGGGTAAGGCCTGGCAAGTGGGTCCACTTGTCAGGACAACGTGGCAGTTAGCAAACTGTGCGTAGGCACTGCAGTGGCAGGCATGAGTTCTCTTTTTACAGCTACTTGTGTGGGTGGCACAATTAGTGCTGCTGGCCCATGGGTAGCTTTGCGTTACCAGCCCTGGCACACATAGTGCACTTTACTAGGGACTTTACTAGTAAGGCAAACATACCAATTATGGACAACCAATTATCATAACACTTTACACAGGGAGCACTTGCACTTTGACACTGATCAGCAGTTAATGTTAATATGGATTTGTTAAGCGCTCGTACGCCCGGGGGCTTCATGGCGCTGTAGGAAGGAACGCAGCGCGCCGGTTAAAAGTAGAAATGAGGCAGCTCAGCAATACACCTGAGAGAAGAGCCAGGTTTTCAGGGAGTGTCTAAAACTGAGGATATTGTCGCTCAGTTTTAGTTGAAGGGGAAGAGAGTTCCAGAAGGCAGCTGCAAGATGGTCGAAGCAGCAGCCTCCGAGGCGCTTCCTCTTGTAAGAAGGGACGATCAGAAGGGATTTGTGGATGGACCGGAGATTGCGGGAAGGGTTGTATCTCTTGAATAAATCTCTAATAAATAGAGGGCCAGAGTCATGCAGAGACTTGAATAGGATGCACCCGGCTTTAAAAGCTACTCGCTGCTCGACAGGCAGCCAGTGTAGCTGTTTCAAGCCTAATCTAACAGACTGCCTTTTAGGGAGATTCAGAAGAAGTCTGGCCGCCTGGTTCTGAACCAGCTGGAGGCGCTTTAACTCTCCAGTTTGAAGCCCAAGATAGAGGCTGTTGGAAAAATCTTATCTGGACAGGACCAGGGAAATGACAATCTGTGTAAGGGCAGCCGGAGAGAAGAAGCAGGCAATTTTCTTAATTTTCTTCAGTTGGAAAAAGCTAGATGACACAACTGCTCCTACCTGTTTTTTTAGGGAGAGATCCTCGCTGATAAAGATTCCTAAGCTCTTAACTGAGGAAGACTTAGATGGAGGGGCTCCCATGCTAGATGGCCAAAAGCTAGGGTTCCAACTAAGTGCACTCTGTCCAGGCAAGACCAGTTCGGTCTTGCCTGGGTTAAGTTTCAAATGATTGCAGTTCATCCAACTCAGAATGTGGGACATGGTGTTTTGGAATTCTGCCACTGAGTCCTTGGTGTTTAGAGAAAAGATGAGCTGCAAATCATCTGCATAGTTGAAGATGGTAACTTTCGCTTTCCTAAGAGAATACAGAAGGGGGCGTAGGTATAAATTAAAAAGCAAAGGTGACAAAGAAGAGCACTGAGGCACTCCACAGATGGTGGGTATAGTAGGGGCAGTGAAGGAACCCAGTCTGACAGATTGAGTGAGGCCGGTAATGAATGAGCGGATCCAGCTCAGCGCAGGGCCCCTGAGTCCTGCCTGCTCGACACGGTCGACCAAGATGGTATAGTCGACCGTGTCGAACGCAGCTGAGAGGTCCAGCAGCACCAGAGCCTGGTGGATCCACTCATCCGCGTTCCGCCTCAAAGTGTTCTGCACCGAAAGAATGACTGCTTCAGTAGAATGACAAGGGCGGAAGCCAGCCTGGTTGGGTGCAAGATACTCTGATTCTTCCACAAAATTGGAGATACTGTTGCAAACATGAGCCTCCAGTAGTTTGGCACAGTAAGGCAGCAAGGATATGGGCCTATAATTAAGCGGATCTAGCGGGTTGGCTCCGGCTTTTTTTATCAGGGGAATAAGGAGGGCTTTTTTTAAATTGTCTGGAACTTTACCCTGTGCGAGCAATCCATTCAGCATGGAGAGTATACCCGCAGGAATGCTGGTTCCCACTTCTTTCAGAATGTGTGGGGGGCAGATGTCATCAGGGGAACCTGATTTAACCTTGGCGAGAAGTTTAGATAAAATGGCGCTATCAATAAGGGGAAAAGATTCCAGAATCACAGAGTTGTGAAAGGTATCAGCCAGAAGGAGGGGAGACTGAATGGTGGGGATACTTTGTTTTATGGTGCAGATTTTATCAAAGAAAAAAGAATTTAATGAGTTACAGAGCTCCTGAGTGGGGACCACCGGGAGAGAAGTTCTGTCGCTGCCACTAAGATTTTCCACGACGTTAAACAGTTCTCTTGATTTATTGTGGGCATTGAGAATTTTTTCCGAGAAATAATCTGTTTTATGTTTCTGGATGAGTTTTTGATAGTCCTTTCGGGCCCTACAATAGTTGGCTCTGTCTTGTTCTGAGTACGCTATTCGCCACTTTCGCTCCATTTGACGGACTTCAAGTTTTAAAGCTTTCAGATGAGGTGTAAACCACCTGTGAGCGTCATTGGGGCGGGAGCGGGGAAAATTAGTGCAAGGGGCGTGTGCGTCAGCTGCCGGAAGTAGCCACCTAGAAAAGGCTTCTTCAATCCCTTCGATATCCTGATCTAATGGGGGAAGGGATGTAGTTAAGGTGTCAATAAAGGCGGGAATGTCGACATTCTTCCATATTCTGGCTTTCCCTCCTTTCTGAGAAGGAGGCTTTCTGCTTTTTTCAGTAGTAATGGTAAAGTGGATCAAAAAATGATCCGACCAGATACAGGGCGTGATGGAATTAATAGCCAGGGGGATGTTCTGAGACCAGATTTGATCAAGGCTATGCCCTTTTTCATGGGTTGCGAGGTGTATCTGTTGGATGAGGTTCATGTCTAGAAGGGTCTCTTTCAGCGCAGCTGCCTGAGTATCTAACTCTATATTGAAAACAATGGTCCCAACCAAAAAATTCCTTAACAGAACAATCTGTACAATAATGAATTCCTTTAGTGAGCTTCCTAAGTTAACCACTCAATTGAATTAATCGAAATTACCACTCTGGTAATCTATACATCACAGAGTTTTTTATACAAAACCTGACACAAACCAAGGATTTATTTTGAAAAAACACAGGAGTTTTAATAATTTACTCCATTCCAGTTCACTATTTTTATATACATTTTTACAATTTATATACAATTGCAACTTAACGGTAAAAAGAAGAGCAACGTAGCTTCTAAAGTGGTGCAAGAAAAAAGAAAGAAAAGAACGTGATTGTGGTGACGAAAGGGTGCAAGCCTCAGAAGATAGTGACACGTGAAAAAAGGGGGTTTATTTACAAATACAGCGATACTTGGTATTCAGCTGTTCTCACAGAAAGAGCCACAATTAATTACTGTTGTATTTTATACATTTATACAGTCAAGCAGTGACATGTATAATGATTTTCAAAAGTGGTCCTATCTGAAATGAAAAGAAAGGCGTCGACGTTTCGACCCGTCTTTTGGTACATGGGCAAGTTGGAGCCTCGACCTGCGGGTCTTCCTCAGGACGAAGATTGCACACACGTTTTTACCGTAGGCTATTCAACGAATGGTCTAAAATACAAAAAATTTTATTTTTAAATTTTTTTTTATGGTGGTCAGGTTATTGTGTTAACAAAAGTGGGTAGATGACCTTATCCCACATTCTATTATTAGCTTACCCAGTCAAGGTTAATGGGCTGCCAACGTCCTCCAGTGTTGGGATAGACGGGTAGTCCAATGGATCAAAAATGGGACACCTGTAATTAATAAGGTATCGTAGGTATTCTGGAACTTGTTCAATCCATTTTTGGTAATTACTTTGTGGTTCAAATTTCCAAAAGAATAGGCTTACCATAAACTAGATGGTACATCGACTGTCTGGATATTCAGGCGTTTTTAGGTCAAAGACACTCAATACAGGTGTTTTCCAAATGGACCACCTGTAATAAATAAGGCAGGTACTTATAGATACCCATAGCCGTTTGTAAATATCCACTAATACTGATGGTGTCGTATTACAAAACGTGGGCTTACCCTAGACTGGATGGTGTGGCATCCGTATGGGTGTTCAGGATTTAGGGTGACCGCCACTCGCGCAATAGCGCCCAAACACTGCATAGGAGACAGCAAGGTGAAGGGGAACAATGAATCTCAGAGGCCCTAGTGTAAAGTTAACTGTGGACCATAAATACACAACATCACGATGTCCATACCTTCTAAAGCGCCGTTTGTCACGAATGTCACCCAAGCAGAGTCGGTTCGTTGTTCGCCAATTTCCTCCGCAGTCAAGCGATAGGAATCGCGCTGCAGGGACAAATTGGTTCAATCAATTATAGATTAAAACCTCACATACGGGTGACGCTAATGCCTAAATGCCGCGTTTTTTGTTTTGTGGTTCCTACCTTTCGCTATGCCGCGTTGTCTGCCTTCTAACACCGGGCCGCCATGTTGAGATCAGGCGAGGACGCGCTAGCGTCACTCGCGTTTCTTTTATGCCTTCCGGTAAAAAGGAACAAAGGACTCCCCGGGTGCGGTGGATGGAGGAGGAGGCAAAAGTCCCGTAATTGAATTATATTCTTAATAGCGATGTTATTGATAGTACCGGCGGAATGAACTCACAGTTATAAAAAATTGAGAATTAGTTTGGTTAAAGTCTCCCATAGTGCAGGTGTGCAGGAGGGTGATAAATGGACCAACAATAATGTGGGGCCATATCTTAATGGAGCTATTACTATATGAAAATGTATCTAATTCACCCAGGGCACAAGTTTATAATTAGATGGGGATAACGTATCATTAATGGCAAATGCTTGCTATACTGGGTGACAAGTTATATACTCAGGGCACAAGCTCTTAAACAGGAATGACGGAAAAATGGGTCACATCCAGTACCCTAAAAAGTTAACTAGCCATTATTCAAAGTAGACACCTGTCTGTTTATCTCCTCATATTCATTGAGACCCCGTCTGATTGTGTCGAAGAGATGTATGAAACGACACTCCCGAATGCTAAGGGTTTGGTTAAAATCTCCCCCTCTTGGATTCGGTGTCACTTTTTCCAGGATACACCATGACAGGCTGTCCGGTGCATGGTCAAATCTAGAGAAGTGTTCAACAAGGGGTGCCCCTTGGGTCTTACACTTAATGCGGCTGACATGTTGCAATATCCTACATTTTGCCTTTTGGATAGTTTGCCCGATATATACAAAACCACATGGGCATGTGATAGCATAGATGACCCCAGAAGAGTTACAGTTACTGTGGTCACGTATCACATGTGTATGATCATTATATTTGAACTCCTTGACTTCCTGGGTCAATGGGCATGCCTTGCAATTTCCGCATTTTACATGTCCTTTGACTGGTGGCATCCCCCACAGTACTGTTTGGCTGGGTTGTAATGATGTAGGTAACAATGCCCTAACCACATAGTCCTTTATGTTTTTGGCCTTTTTGAAGGCGTGTAAAGGTGGAGGAGCATTCCCTATCTCGTCTGAGATCATATGCCAGTGCTGGTTTATTATCTTTTTTATTTTGTTACTCTTTGTGGAGTATGTTGTCACACAAACCAGTTTGTCATCATTGGCCCCTTTCTTTGTGGTTCCCAAAAGGTGCTCTCTATGATTATGCCACGCCCGTTTTCGTGCCTGCTTGAGGAGTCTCATGGGATATCCTCTATCGTGGAGTCTTTCCAGCAGGCCCGAAGACTCATTGAAGAAATCCTCCTTCTTGGAGCAATTCCTCCGCAACCTCAGAAATTGGCCAAAGGGCAGGTTATCTCTGAGGTTGCGGGGATGATGACTGGTGTAGCGGAGTAGGGTATTACGCTCACTACTCTTACGATACAGGCCCGTGTATAAGGTCCCTGATTCTACATTAATGGTTATATCCAAGAAGCTGATCTTCATTTTGTCAGACTCAAGCGTGAATTGAATGTCTTCAGAAACTGTATTAAGCCATTGATGGAAAGAGGTTAATTGATCAGCGTTGCCATTCCAAATGATCATGACGTCGTCTATATATCGACGCCATAACCCTATATTGTTGAAAAATGGGTTGGTTACATTAAGGATGTGTTTTTGTTCAAAGGCATCCATGAAAATTATAGCCAGATTGGGGGCAAAGCTAGCCCCCATCGCTACTCCTTTTGTCTGGACATAGAATTTTCCCAGAAAAGAAAAATAATTTTTTGTCATGGCCAATGTAAGAAGTTCAATAATGAACTCAGTTGGGACAAAAGTTGGTGCAGGACGTGTGTTCAGATATGCTTCAATTACAGTTAAAGCTGAGTCCTGTGGGATATTGGTATACAATGATTGGATATCCATTGTAGCCAAAAGGTTTTTACTGGGATCGTGGGTGCGACCATCTAGCAACTGTATCGTCTGCATGGTATCTTTGAGATATGTGGCAGTATTCTCTGCAAGGGGTTTTAAAAAGGTATCGATGTATTTACATAACGGCTCTAACAGAGAGCCACATCCCGAAATTATCGGCCTCCCCGGTGGGTTTTCCATTCTTTTATGAACTTTCGGGAGAGTGTAAATTGTCGGCATTCTTGGATTACGATTGTTCAAGTACTCGAACTCATGCTTATTCAAGAAACCTAACCCCAGCCCTCTGGATGTTATACAGTTAATTTTCTTGGCTAACTCCTTTGTAGGGTCACTCATAAGTTTCTTATAGTTCCCTTCGACATTCAGTTGAGCCAATATTTCTTTTGTGTAGTCATCATAGTTCTGTACTACAATCGCCCCCCCCTTATCCGCAGGCTTGATGACAATGTTTGGATTTTCTTTAAGGGTGTTCAGGGCTTTTCGTTCTGCCTTAGTGATGTTATACCTCACATATTGTCTCTCTGATAGTGTCTTTTCTACATCTCTTAAGACCACTTGTTCATATGCCAGAATTTTTGGAGGCATTTGATGGGCAGGAGGGTTGAATTTTGACGGTGGCCTTAACCCACTGCCAGTGAAGGTGGGATTATGTGGGACCTTGTGAAAAAAGTGTTTTAATCTGATTTTCCTAAAGAACTGATGTAGTTCGATTTTGAGGTTGAAGGAATTTGGCATAGCTGTTGGAACAAATGAAAGGCCTTTTTCAAGGACACTCTGTTCATCTAGGCCTAAATGGTAGGTGGAGAGATTGATTATTGGATTCTCAGGTTCATTGTTCACCACCTGTAATGCTGTCTCCTTGTTTGTATTTCCCCATGGGACGTCTGCTGGAATTGTGTGGGCCGCTTGCCTTTCCCTCTCCCTCTGTTCCAGTTCTGTTGGCGTGGACCCCTGGGCCTCCCCCAGGGGCGTCCCCTTCCTCGTGGTTCCCACCATTGTTCCTGTTCTAAAAAATCGTTTTGGTCTGTGAAATTGTTACCAGAGTTCGTTGTGTTCCCACTAGTTCCTGCTTGTTCAGAATCACTATCTGTGTTGCTGCCAAAAGATGACCCAGAGAAAGTGGTGTATTTTCTGTATCCTCGTCTTCCTCTACTGGAGTATGAACCTGACTGTTCTTTAGTGTAGTACCCTTCCTGCAGGTAAGGATACGTCACTTTTTTGTCATAAAATTTAATGTCCTTAGCCACTTTATCCAATTTTGTGGCTTGAGTAAATAGTTCAAACTCGTGTATAGTTCTTTCTACTTTTTCCAAAGCCTCCTTGGCGTTAGTTAGGGCTTTGTCCTCAATGATCTCTTTTTTGAGTTCTGCTATTTCTTTTATTAGTTTTTCCGCTTCTACCACAGCAGTCTCTACCCCTAACACCATCCAGTGGCGCGAGCATGTATTGGAGACAAAACTAAAGCTCTCCTTAAATTTGGGGTTGTCAATAAAAATTGCTGGTTCGTTTCTGACTCTGAGGCCCACGGGTATCACATTAGACTTCAGGTATTTCGCTAAGGTGTGCCCATGGAGTCTAGTCCTTATCAATTTCTTTTCCAACCTTTCCAATTTTACAACCTTCTCATTGAGAGTAATATCAATGTTTCTAGTATCATTCCCTAGGAGTGCACTCGCTCCTTCGTCACTCAATAGCTTATCGATGTAATCTTCACTGTATGACAGTGTTTCTTTTTCGGACATATTACACTATATTAGCATAAAAACATGCAATAGACAAAAAGAAATTTGCACAAAACATTTACAACATCAAACACTTAACCCTCGCAGGAATCCCTGCACAAGGTAGCCATTATGAAAATGGGGTAACCCAATAAGGTTCAGGGACCTGGGTAAATGACGTTATATTGAAAACAATGGTCCCAACCAAAAAATTCCTTAACAGAACAATCTGTACAATAATGAATTCCTTTAGTGAGCTTCCTAAGTTAACCACTCAATTGAATTAATCGAAATTACCACTCTGGTAATCTATACATCACAGAGTTTTTTATACAAAACCTGACACAAACCAAGGATTTATTTTGAAAAAACACAGGAGCCCATTAACCTTGAGTGGGTAAGCTAATAATAGAATGTGGGATAAGGTCATCTACCCACTTTTGTTAACACAATAACCTGACCACCATAAAAAAATTTTTAAAAATAAAATTTTTTGTATTTTAGACCATTCGTTGAATAGCCTACGGTAAAAACGTGTGTGCAATCTTCGTCCTGAGGAAGACCCGCAGGTCGAGGCTCCAACTTGCCCATGTACCAAAAGACGGGTCGAAACGTCGACGCCTTTCTTTTCATTTCAGATAGGACCACTTTTGAAAATCATTATACATGTCACTGCTTGACTGTATAAATGTATAAAATACAACAGTAATTAATTGTGGCTCTTTCTGTGAGAACAGCTGAATACCAAGTATCGCTGTATTTGTAAATAAACCCCCTTTTTTCACGTGTCACTATCTTCTGAGGCTTGCACCCTTTCGTCACCACAATCACGTTCTTTTCTTTCTTTTTTCTTGCACCACTTTAGAAGCTACGTTGCTCTTCTTTTTACCGTTAAGTTGCAATTGTATATAAATTGTAAAAATGTATATAAAAATAGTGAACTGGAATGGAGTAAATTATTAAAACTCCTGTGTTTTTTCAAAATAAATCCTTGGTTTGTGTCAGGTTTTGTATAAAAAACTCTGTGATGTATAGATTACCAGAGTGGTAATTTCGATTAATTCAATTGAGTGGTTAACTTAGGAAGCTCACTAAAGGAATTCATTATTGTACAGATTGTTCTGTTAAGGAATTTTTTGGTTGGGACCATTGTTTTCAATATAACGTCATTTACCCAGGTCCCTGAACCTTATTGGGTTACCCCATTTTCATAATGAGTATCTAACTCAGCAGAGTTCAGCCAAAGGTTGAGATCGCCCAGCAGCACGGATTTCTTGTGATAGATTATTAGAGGGCCAAGCTGTTCTGCTAAAGATGCCGCGAAAGTGGGCATGTTTTGAGGGGGACGGTAGATGAGGATCATAAGTAGTGATCCACTATTAGTGTCCATTTTAAAAATCAAGTTATCGGATCCTATGAGATCAAGGGACGGTAAAAGAGAGACTTTATGGGAGTTGCGAATAATTGCAGCAACCCCTCCCCCCCTTTTGTCAGCAGGTCTGTCAACATGCAAGATGTAATAGTTAGAGGGAACTGCTGCTAAAATGTCGGGCAAGGAGTCTGCATTGAGCCAAGTCTCTGTGAGGAGTAAGATATCAGGTTGCTCAGCCTGAAGCAGGAGGAAAATGTCCATATGGTGTTTAACCATGGACCTAGTGTTTAAGTAAAAGCATTTGAGAGTGATCTCTAAGTCAGGAGGGGGTGAGGGAGAAAAAAAGGGGCTTGGCCGGGTGGCTTTATCAGTGATGAACTCGGGGTTCAAAATACCATAAGTGGCGGCAGGCTTTAAGGCGTACGCAGGTAGGGCGGGTCCCGCACTATCTGAGGGTCTGAGTTGTAGTAACTCTAGGGAGGAGTATGTGTAATTTTGACCAGGGTTTATGGCCCCAGGACCCGGTCTGCCGCGGACGGGCGCAGACGGGCTTGACTTATGCGCGACTTTGACGCGCATTTGTCGCGCCCGCTGCGCTCGTCCGCTGCGCTCCTGAATACACATTGGTTTTGTAGCCTGCCTCCCGGGAGAACTAGACCGCTAGATCCGGTCCAGCCCCACCCAAGATGGCGGCTCACCTCACCCTCCGCGCAAACGGCACCGGCCGCGATGGAACAGGGCGGGCTGCAGAGATTAAATCAATATAATCGGTAGGTGAAGTTAAAGCAATGATTTTCACAATTAAAAAATGAGCATAAAATATTTCTGAAGCGCTGGCGCCTTGATCGCGCCAGAGCAGCGACAATGTCTACCAATAACTGCGCATTGTGCAGGAGTGATTCGCAGGGTTCCAAGAGAGCCGGGTTGCTGCCACCAACCAAGCGTTCTCGGAAGGCTCTGTGCCTGGAAACGTTTTGTAGCCTGCCTCCCGGGAGAACTAGACCGCTAGATCCGGTCCAGCCCCACCCAAGATGGCGGCTCGCCTCACCCTCCACGCAAACGGCACCGGCCGCGATGGAACAGGGCGGGCTGCAGAGATTAAATCAATACAATCGGTAGGTGAAGTTAAAGCAATGATTTTCACAATTAAAAAATGAGCATAAAATATTTCTGAAGCGCTGGCGCCTTGATCGCGCCAGAGCAGCGACAATGTCTACCAATGACTGCGCATTGAGCAGGAGTGATTCGCAGGGTTCCAAGAGAGCCGGGTTGCTGCCACCAACCAAGCGTTCTCGGAAGGCTCTGTGCCTGGAAACGTTTTGTAGCCTGCCTCCCGGGAGAACTAGACCGCTAGATCCGGTCCAGCCCCACCCAAGATGGCGGCTCGCCTCACCCTCCACGCAAACGGCACCGGCCGCGATGGAACAGGGCGGGCTGCAGAGATTAAATCAATACAATCGGTAGGTGAAGTTAAAGAAATGATTTTCACAATTAAAAAATGAGCATAAAATATTTCTGAAGCGCTGGCGCCTTGATCGCGCCAGAGCAGCGACAATGTCTACCAATAACTGCGCATCGAGCAGGAGTGATTCGCAGGGTTCCAAGAGAGCCGGGTTGCTGCCACCAACCAAGTGCCCAAAGCATCTAAGCTGGCAACACCATCTCAGAAAAAGGGTCTAGGGGGAGGCAAAAAGTTTAGGGAACTTTAGCCAAAAAGGGCCAAGTCCAACAGTGAGTCTCTGGAATAAACTCAATAGTCTTCTTCAGACCCAAAGAAGATTTGTCTATCATGGGGTCACTGCTTCCGTTAAGCCTGATACAGGAGAATCAGTCAGCTTCATTGTGGATCTCCCCTCCTGGTCTCTCTCTCACATAGTTTCGGGGTTCTTTAACAAGTCCAGCAATGCTGTCCATGCTCTAATTGTCTCCAGCGACAACTCACTTCCCGTCTGTCTAGCAATTTGCAATCTAACACAACTTTCGCACTCAGCCCATTTGATGAACTCTTTTTTCCACCTAAGCAACCTAGGGCAATCCCTCGATTTCCAGTGACTCGTGATATCTCTTTTTGCGAAAGCTAGCCCAACTTACTTGTTATTTTGTTCTTAGCAGTATGGGGAACCAATGTAGAAGGCAGTAATCAGGGTATTTACTATCTCTTTTTCAGTCACTTCCGCCATTATTGTGGACTTCTCTTCCCAGAAGGCCCTTATGCTTGGACAGCTCCAGAACATATGTAAGAATTCGGCCCCTATTTTATTGCAGCATGGGCATGTTGCTGTTTGCTTATTGAAATATTTATTAATGTTATCCGGCGTAAGGTAGGCCCTGTGCAGCACTTAGAAGTTTACCAATCGAAATCTTGCATTTCTGGTGCTTTTCCATGCTCTTTTCATCAGTGTCCCCCAATCTTTGTCCGCTATGGGTTTGTCCAGATCTGCTTCCACTCTCTATGTACCTTAATCAGGGGAGGGAGCGTTGTATATGTCAGTCGCCTATACAGACATGTGATCGCCTTAAAGGTGGCTGCAGCAGAGAGCATATACTAGCATCCCGTTGAGGTCCCTGGCTCAGTGAGTCCCTCCCTTCAATGTTTCCCTAAAGGCTGCTGTAAGGGCTGTGTGTAACAGAAAGTCTCCTACTGGTATATCATAGCATTTCTTGAGATTGTTAAATGATTTCAAAGTGTTCTCTTCATAGATGTCTCCCATTGTAGATATTCCTAGGTCTGCCAAGCTCCTAATCTACACCAGTCACCTCCCTGAGGGAATGCTTCACAATAATCAATGGGATTTCCGGTGCGTAGGGCTGTCCAAACTTGTCCCATCTCAGGCTCCTATCATTTCGTGAGCCATTGCAATTGTGCTGCTATGTAATCATTTTCAACATAAGGAGCCGCTAACCTTTCCTCTGCTCTCAGTCTCATAAGTGTATTGAGTGCTACCCTCCATCTACCGGGTCCCCAAATGAACGTCTTCACCAGCGATTTTAGTTGGTTGAACATTCACATTGGGATCCAAACCGGCAGTACTCCATAATAATTCACTAGCCTTGGGAGCATCACCATCATTAGGAGGGCAACTCTACCCACCACCGATAGAGGCAGGGTCCCCCAAAAGTCAAAGCTTAACTCCCCTTATGTCCCTCCCTACATTACCTTCCAAGAAGTACCCAGCAGAGTGATAAATGTGGGTGCCTAGGTATGTCAAGCAGTGGGATTCCCACTGCACTCCCTCTGTTCCTAATGGGCCAGCCCCATCCGCTCTGACTGGAAAGAGAGGTGACTTTGACCAGTTCACTTTTAGGTCAGCTACTTGCCCCAGATCATGAAGAAGTTCTTTTTCCACTCTAAGTGCTCCTCCCGCATCTGCCAGGAATAAAAGCAGGTCATCCTCATATGGTGCAATATGATGAATCTGGCTGGCTTCCTCTAACCCCTGAAAATATTGACCCGTACAGGCTCTGGCTGCTAGCAGCTCCATGGCCAAGGCAGACTGTAGGGGCAACAGAGGGCATCCTTGTCGCATTCCTTGCTCTATTCTACAACTCCCAGAGATCAGTCTACTAGTCTTGACCCGGGCAGTAGATTCTGCATATAACAGAGCCGTCCACTTAATGAATTCAGGACCTAATCCAAATCTCTTCATTGCCTCGATCAGGTAAGCCCATTCAAAGCTATTAAAGACCTTTTCAATGTCTGCTGCAAAGATGGTCTCATCATCCTCTCAGTTGGATCTCGCCTCT
This sequence comes from Lissotriton vulgaris, assembly GCF_964263255.1. Classification (NCBI taxonomy): domain Eukaryota; kingdom Metazoa; phylum Chordata; class Amphibia; order Caudata; family Salamandridae; genus Lissotriton; species Lissotriton vulgaris. The sequence goes on from NC_141694.1 coordinate 418,168,748, forward strand.
AAGCCGCCTAATGTTTAATGCGGTGTTTCTGGTGGGAATGAAGCTTGCCTGGTCCTGGTGCATTAATGTTGACACATGATTGTTTACAATTGGCACGTACCTGGCAATACAACACCGCTACATAAGCCTAGTCCCTCGTCCCTCGCGGCGTCCCATGACAGCCGGGACTACGGTGGACCATTACAGGTTTGATTTGAGGCACTCACCGAGACCAAGTAAGACAATGCGTGCTCCAGCATTGTTATTTGTTATTCTTTTAATCTATTCTTTGGGCTTACACGGACGCTCAAGCTCATTATGTCATCCTTGATTTCTAGATTGGGGCATCGGAAGAGAACCCCCCCCGAGCCTCAATAATCTGCATAATATCCCTAAATATTGTAACTATGACCGCTTAACATCATGCATGTCTCTATCTACCCTTATACCAGTTTTCAATTAATAGCGCACAGAGTCACACAATCACATGCAATTGTCAGAACCGGCTTGCATAGTGCGCCTTGGACCACTGGGCATAATCCCTTAGTGGCCCCCACTCAAAACACGGTGCCACATTAAACATAGCCAATGGGCTCCAAAGGGAACTACCTTTACCGTTAATAGGCCACCAGGCCTAGGCACCTATTTAGTTGTAGCCATTTACCTACTAAGTGTAGCCATTTGACCGCACATGACCTAGCTTTAATCGCCTGTCTAGGCGTTAGTGCACTTGCACTCATAATTACCGATTTGTTAACGGGTACAGCATGCAAAGTATCAGGGCATGTCGATGCGAGCATGTGCCACATTCCAACATTACAATCACTGTGGTAGTCATCAAGACAATGACTACAGCATTCCTAAATTGCCTTTAAAGATTGCATTTTATATTGCTACAAACTATATGTCTTGCCTTGTCCTTTTTCTCCCCCAACAGGTTATTTTACATTTGTCAGTGAGTATGCTGACACTTATACCACACACCATAGTGCATGTGTAGGTACCTTACAGGTTTCACGTGGCATCTTTTACCTTTGCCACTTACTTTTTCACTCACCTGGTCCTGAAGAAAGCCCTTCCACTTTTTAAACGGGCTGAAACATGTAGACTGCAACACATAGTCAACTAACGGAAATATTCTCCTGATAGTTGCACCACATATATTTCTTTTAATCATATCCTGAGCCACCAATAGTAAAGTCTAAACAAAAGGATTCTTAGAGGTATTTTTAACTTTATCAATTTGAATCACATCACACATCTGCACAACACCAGCTCTGCTGTAGTCAGGCGTTGTAGCACAACCGGAGGCACTCGTCTGCCCGGTTGGGACCCCAATGATGAAGCATGACACCAAATAGGTCGGTGTGTGAGGGGTCTTTTAAGAACACCTAATGGGTCCATGTTCTTACCACTCATAGTGATTGTAATACATACACTTAGTGGGTCCGTCCACATTGTATCCCTATCTATGGCACCCATGGCCCCAAGAAACAAACGCCTAGGTGGAACAAAAAGAAAACCCCAACTCCCCCTCCCTAGGACAGGTGCAAACAAACAAACAAGTCCCCATCCAAACTCAGAGTAATATCCAAAACAATGTCCTCTTCTTGTGGTGAGGCTGTGTCACATACTCTGCAGACCTGGGAACTCAACCAAGCCATACCCCCGAAAATATTGTTAGTATGTTATCATCCCCGGAATTCAATGGCAATTTTAAGGATCTGGCCCCTAGGAGTTCCGACCCATCCCCCCTCCTGCTCGACCTCAGGCCCATCAGTAGTATCATTAACCATTCATTTCATCCATCCGATCTGTTATTTTCATGCAATATCATCTGCTGTTTGAGGTGTGACCTTTGGTATATCCTCATCTGAGTTTTCATTAGAACCAGCAGCTACTGATCCATCTGACTTATCTGCATCTTGTCCAGTTTTGCTCGAACCATGGCTACAGTCCACTCTGGTAAGTTCCGCCACCGCTTGCAGCGCCTTGCGCCTCTCTGACCTGGCCTCTCCAGAGGATGAAGCACGTGCCGTAGTCTTACTCTTTTCTGTGAGCTGTTGCGGGTGCTCCGTTGTTGTAGCCCTCCATTCTGGCCTCGTCGAGCTTTCAGCCATTCCCATGTTTCCTGTGGGTGGTAAAGAACTGCGACCCGCTTGGTCTGCCGCTCGCAGTCGAGACGGAAACAACATGGGTAGGGAATCTGAATTTGCCTCAGTTTCTTTTTAACAGCTAAGAATGAGGCCCTTTGATGCTGTAAGTCTCTTGTAAAGTCTGGAAAATTCATGATTTTACTGTTGTTTATCTGCAGCTCTTGTTTTTGAGGAGCCTTAAGTAGTACATGGTCACGATCCCGAAAATGAAGTAGTCTCACCACTATGGGATGGGGAGGTGTTCCTGGTTGAGGCTGTCTGGCCGGAACTCTATGGTCATGCTCTAGCGTGTAGAAGGGAGAGAGACCTTATGGGGCTACTTCTGTTTTGATCCAGTCTTCAAGAAATCTCACCATGTCACGGGCATCAGTTTTTTTCGGCATTCCTATTATCCTTATGTTATTTCTGCGTGACCTTCCTTCACTGTCTTCTGCTCGCGCTTCAAGCACTTTGACTCGGGCCTTGGCCGTGAGAAGCCACTTTTGGAGCATCAGAACCTTTTCGGAAGCTGTCACCCATTCTTTGAGCTTGCGGTGGTCATCTTTTAGAAGTCTTAAATCCGTCCCAATCGAATTTATTTACGCCTCAAGGGCTTCTCTGGATGCCATAATAGCTTGCATAATGTCTACTAGAGTGGGGTTCATGGCGACCGTCTCATTCCCCGATTCCACACATTCTTATTCCTCATTTGTTTGGTTTCCTGCGCCCCCAGTGCTGAGGGCATCAGAACCCCTCCTCTTCTACGGTTTCCTCATCTCTCCACGTATTTCTGTCTCTGGATTATTGTAGGGTTCTATTCGTGCGACTCACTGGTAGATACTGGGTGTGCTTTTTCTTGGATGAGGGGCTCTTCCCCAGGTCGTATTCTAAGTGCTGTTCCAACCAACTGCACAGATTGATTGCTGGTTTGGCCAGGTCTTGTGCACTACAGAGACCTAGGCCGTAATGACTATTTTGTCAGTCGGATGCATTGGTTCTCCCATTAATCGCTGGGGTGCAGAGCAGGCAAATCGCCCAGTCCCCTGTTGATTTCCTCTCCTTTCTGTCTGTGCTTTCCAGAAATCACCAGCGTATGTGGGCCACCCCTCAGTTGATCTCTTAGGGAATGCAGGTAGCCCTGTAGGCGATTTCCTGTCACCTTGGCAATGTTATCTTCCTCTGAATATTGGGCTGATACAGTTGTTTGGGATTCCTGTGCAAATGGGGAGACAAGGGCACCTCTCCCAGTGCCCCCACTCCCCCAGCTCAGCACCCATTGCCTTCCTGCATCACTTGGCCTGCAGTGCTGAAATATAGGCATAACTAGGCCTAGGCCATCTACGCCAATCAGTTGCTCCCTAGTGCTGTCCTGCTTTGCTCACTCCTCCAGGGATTTGGTCACTCTTCAGCCAGTTTTCTACACATGTGTATTTTCTTCTAAAAGGGTGATTGAAGGGGATGAGCCCTCCTCCATTCTACGAGCCCGCTGCTTCTGTGCTGATCTTTGCTGTGACCACCACTAGTGGTGTTCTGCCCTCCTTGCTGAAAACGCTCCTTACCGGGCAGTGGCAGAGACAGTAGAGCCAGCAGGCCTCCGATGAAAATTCCCACAGAGGTCGCCCAGGTATCTCTACTCTTCGCTGAGCGCCGTCCCCAATACAGCCTCTCTGTCACTCGGCCGTGTCCATAGTTCCTGACTTCATCTCACCGCGATTTGCTTGGTGGCTCAGCCGGCTCCTCAACTGTCAGCTTATTGGGCGCATTGTTTACGCTCTTGACCCCTCCGTTATGCGTCATAGCGAAATGTTACCGGCCTCTGCCTGCATACACCTCTGCCGTGATTCAGAGGGTTAATTTCTCCGCCCTTCGTCAGCCGCCATCTTGCGCTTCAAAGAGCATCTCGCTGCCAGCTCATATTTTATCGAACCTCCAAAGTAAATAGGTCTGCTGAGCTGCGGTAGTTGGAGCGGCATGCTCCCGGGTCAGTCCGCCGTTTAATGGCCACAAAGCAGATGCGCCCAGGGCTCAGGATAGTTGTATGTTGGGGGTATACCGGCCGGAGCTCCGCAGCCCTAGTCCGCTCACATCAGCTCCAGGCCATGCACCTTTTGCAACCCAGTCCAATGTTCAATTTTTGAGTGGATGCTCTAATATTCAGGTGGTCCCAGAAACTTCAGTCTGCATTTCCCACTTCACACTTATTCCAAAGTTATTGGCATGACTCTGGAAATAGGACCGGGGATATATTTTGGTACTTCCCTTTTGGACACAGCTCATGGTTCACTCTTCTTAGGCCATTGGCGATTCTTCTACTTGTGTCTTCCTTTATTTATTTATGTATTTATTTAGGAGTTTTATATAGTGCTGGCAAGACCTGATGGTATCAGAGAGCTTTATAACAATACATTTTCACAAAATAAAAACCAAGTGAAATCAGGACAGCTGATTGAAATCCAATCAAGTCAGCAGTTGAGCATGAGGGAAGAGAAATAGCAAGAACCGGGTATAGAGAGAGCAGGGTTTAGAGAGCCTGTCACGTTGGGTGGTTGATGACCGGCTAGGTCAGGTGCTGGTTGAGGAGGAGATCCTTTAGCTGTCTCTTGAAGCTCATGAATGTGGGTTTTGTTCTGATGTGTATTGGTATGGAGTTCCAGATTTTAGGGTCCTTGCTTGAGAAAGAATGAGCCTGTGTTTTTTGTTTAGGGCTTTGGGCAGAATGAGGAGTAGGGTGGTTGTGCTTTTTAGGTTTCTGGTCTGACTTGCTTTTTTTAATTGTGAGACAAGGTACTCAGGTTTCCCAGTGTGAAGGGCTTTGTGAGTGAGACAATCTGTTCTAAAGCTACATCAGGCTTCGATTGGGAGCCAATTCAGTTATTTCAGGGCAGGCCGATATGGTAATATTTTTTTATTCCTGTGACCAACCTGGCTTCTGCGTTAAGAATGGTTCTGAGCAAGGTGGGAATAAGCAGTGCTTGTGACTTTGGCGTTCCTCTAATCTAATCTAGACAGCACTAGAGCTTGCATGGCTGAATAAATCATTAGGTGGTAGGTAGGGTTTGATTTTGTTTATAAGTTTCAGGTTGTAAAAGGCACTCTTCGCACTATCCTTTATGTGATATTTCATGGTCAGTTTGAGGTCCAGTGTGAATCCTAGAGATTTGATGGAATCAGCTAGGGTTAGATTGCAGGTGAGAGCATCTATGGAGTTTATCCAATCTCGCATCTGGGGAAACACTTCTGATTTTGATATAAGGAGAATTTCGTTCATGTCTTGGTTGAGTCTTAGGTAGTTGCGAGATAGCCAGTGTTGGTCTTCTTTGAGAATGAAGTTTAGTCAGTGTATGTTGTCTAGTAAGTAGATTTCCATGTATTACTGAGTGTCATCCGTGTATAGATGGAAGGGAATGTTTGCTTGGTTGAGGATAACGTTGAGGGGTTCCATGTAGATATTAAACATTGTGGAAGAGAGGACTGAGCCTTGAGGGACACCCTGGGTTACTGCCATTGTGTCAGACGTCTTGTTGCTTATTTTTGTTTGTTGAGAGTGCTTTTGTAGGAAGGATGTGAACCAGCATAGCACCACCCCATCTGCCCAAATTTATTTTTGGAGGGTGTCTAAGAGGGGCCTGTGATCAACCGTGTCAAAGGCTGGAGATATGTAAAGGAGTATGAATAGGCAGCATTGGTCTATAACCAGAGATTTTTGAGGGTCAACTACTATATTCAAAATAGCTGTTTAAAAGCTGCATCCTTTTCTGAAACCAGATTGGTGAGAGTTCAGGAGATTGTTGTTTTCAATGTGTTCATTGAGTTGTGAGAGAACACATCTTTCTAGAGTTTTGGCAATGAAGGGTAGATTAGAAACAGCTCAGAAGTTATTTAGGTCATTTAGGTCTGCTTCTTTTTTTTTAAGTAGCGGTGTGACTTGCTCGAGTTTTATGACAGTCAGGCATCACTCCAGTCATCAGTGAGCTATTTATAATTTTAGTCCAGAGTTAGTGCGCGTTGATGGTTTTTTGCCTTTGAGGCTAGGAGGGGGTCTGCTAGGTGGAAGGCGGGTATGTATGTAGCCATCAGAACCAATTTATCCACCTCCGAGAGTGGGTTGATTACCTTCCGGTTCCTAGGAGATATGTGAGACACTTGGGACTAATTGCATTTGTTGTTGTCTTGAGGTGTTGTCGATAATGAGGTGTCCATGGGATGATGGTTGTTAACCTCATTCCCGGGAGGAGGGTTCCCCTTGGAAGAATGGTTGTGATCCTCAAGGTAGATCTCGATTTTTTTCTATTTTATCGTTGAAGAAAATGGTGAGTTTGTCACTCTGTTCTTTGGATATCTGAGGGTTTTTGGGGAATGGTTTGGAGGTTTGTTGTTTGAGTTCTTTGGGCAGTTGTTTGCTTTGTCTAGGCATTACAGAGAAGGAGGCTCTTTGATTCATGACATGTTGTTTATATTTCCTGTTCTCTCTCCTGAGCTGTTCCAAGGGGGCTGTGGAAGGATCATTTTTCCAGAGTCTTTTCGCCACTCTGAGCTGTCTTTTTTCCATGTTGATGTGTTTGTTGAACCAGGATCTCAACGGTGTGTTTCTCATCTTTTATAGTTTTCGAAGGGCTACTTGGTCGAGGATGGAAGACATTGTTGAGTTATAGTGGGTGGTGAGTTTGGTTGTTGAGAAGTTCTCTGATGGGGGGTTAGTACAACCAACATTCTTTCTTCAAGGTCCACTTGAGGAACTTGCCTTATATTTCTCATCCATTTGAAGGTGTTCGACATGCAGGTTGGATGGAAAGGCTCTTTGCTGATGTGGAACAAAATGATGACGTGGTCTGTCCAGTAGAAGTGGGGATGTAGTCAATAGCAAGTGTTTCTTTGTGATAGCGTCTATGGTTGAGCCTTTGTTGTGGGTTTGACCTTTGCAGTGCTGGGAGAGGATTTTACTGAGTAAGAGTTTGTTTAAGGATTGTATTAGTGTATTGCTTTCATCGTTGCAGTGAAGGTAGATCTGCTAGGTGTTCGCTGAAGGAGAGTATGCTTCCTGGAGGGTGTTAGAAAAGGTGAAAATTCATTGTGGTGATTACTGATATATTCAAAAGTGTTTTAAGAGAGGGTTTCTGCACCCCTCAAGTTGATGTTGTTCTTGTGGGCAAGGGCGATTTCTCCATAGTGACGGTCCTTCCTTAATTTCATGATAATTGGAAAACTCTGCTGGGACTAGCATGTCTATGATTGGGTATGGGAATTATTTTAGCCATGTTTCCGTGCTGAATGTGATATCAATGTCATGGTTCAAGATTGATTCTGCTTGTTCTGTTGCATGCCTGGTTGCAGATCTGCAGTTCATGAGGATGCGTTTGGTTACTGCAATTATTAAGATATTGCAGAGAAGAAGTCAAGGGGATATTGATGAGGTGTGTTGGTGGTCTGGTTGTTTTCATTAGTGTGGGGTTTCTCCCTAGTACCATGATAACCTGGATCTTGGAGTAGGGGTAGTTTCTATTTGGTTCCGAATTGTAATGTTTGGCTTGTTCCTCTGACTTGCTCAGTGACATATTGGCACTTGTTTTTTAGGCCTTTGAGCTTTTCTATTGAGAAGTGTAGTGGTCCCACTGTAGAGTTGTATCTTAGCTGTCTTAGGAGTTGACAGTTGCTACATGTTGGGGGTTGGTGGTGGTAATGGGTGGGATTCAGACATAAGTTTAGTTTCAATTAAATATTGGTGAGACCCTGTAATACTTTCTCTAGTTGGTTTTCCATGTGCATTTTAGCTCACTTAGCCTGGGCATGGGCATTTGATTTAGTGAGTTGAGAGTGCAGGAGTTTTGCTACATATTGTGAGGGGTAGGGATGTCCTGAGTCCCAGAGAAAGTGCCGTTGGGAGTGTGCTTCGAGATGTCAGAGGGGGTGCGATAAGGAAAGATACTAGGTCCTTTGTTGTTAATAATAGGGCTGGTTGACAAGTAGAGTAAGCCCTTTTAAAATGTTGTTGTCTGCGTCTTGGGGTGTGCGGAATGTGGGAGTGGGAGTATGAGCACTTAAGTTGACACCAAGATGTCCGGAAGGTCTGGAAGGGATGAAAAGGGGGAGTGGATTCTATATGGGCTGGAGATTGGAGGAGTTGTTGGAAAGGGGGATGGTTCGTGGTGGAATTTTGGTGTGAGCTGGTGTTCAGAGCTGGTTTAGTGAGTGAGTTGGTAGGTGACTCGAATCTTGTTTGTGAGGGAGTAGTGGTGGTGTGCACCAGTGGGCTGCCAGGTGTACTGAGTTCGGTATCAGCTACGGTAAGGGAAAGGTGGGTTGTGAGAGAGGGGGTAGATTTTGGGTATGATTATTGGGTGCTTCCTTGAAGGCAGGATAAATAGAGAGGGAAGTGGGAGCGTTTGTGGTGTGTCTCAAATGTGTTTCGTTTTGTGTATTGTCCTGAGGTGGAGATTGGTGAGCGCAGTAAGAGATGTGCTGCAATGATATGGCGTTTTTTATTGATTCAAAAGTGCATAGGTTGGCATCATTGGCTTGTAAATCATGGTTCCATTTCTGAAGATGGTAGCAGGGGCATTAACTATAGGTGAGTTGAAGATTGTTAGTTTGTGGCTGTTAGTGGTTTTGGTAATGTGCAGGTGTTTAGTTAGGATTAAGTGCCAATTCGAAGGACGAGTGGTGTAGAAGATGAGAGCCGCCCTCTTTAGGTCTTTTGAGGCATTATTGTAGATATCCGCAATGAGCAATTCGGGATCTCTTTGTATCAGTTTACATTTCAGATTTTTAGCCGCCAGGAGGATAAGTTGAGGGGAGGGTGATGGAGAAGTAGGTTGGTCCGTGAGCATTCAGGAAAGAGGATGGATCAGTGTTTGGGGGTGCTGTGGGAGCCTGTATCCTCAATCCTAGATACTGGGTGCAGAGTTTAGGTGGTCACTAACCTCAGTTTTCGGAGGCTCAGCTGGATATCTGCTGCCCGAAATGGTGAGTCTGTCCTCTTTTTTACTTGTGTTCAGGCAGCCTCAGGCTAGAGAATACGATATATGACCATTAGCAGGAAGGATTATCCCCATCTTAATCAATGCCGTCTTCTTTCTATGTTACTAATCATAGTTCTGCTGTCATTCACTCTGGCTTTCAGACAAGGCAATAGAGCATAGGTTTGCTGTCACAAGAAAAGTTTCTGTAGTTTTTCTTGGAGAAAGCCTACGTAACTTTGGGTGAGAATAAGGAGTAGGCTGCATGCATTTAACAAAGATTGCGGTTTCCCTCAGAGTGAATGCAGTCATCTTTCTTTGCTGCTGACCATAGTTCTGTCGTCCGAGAGGGTGTCCCTGTCCTCTTTCTTGGCGTATGCATCAAGCAGGATAGACCAACCACCTTCTGTCTGACTCATGAACAAAACTCTTCCCAATCCCACAAAGCTGTCTCTTTCGGTCTGAAAACTGAAAGGTGTATGTCGCCAAACAAGCTTGTATTTGCCATTCAGACTTCCTACTTGAAAGGCCTACCTTTCAAAATATGTGCATTTTAAAACATATCTCCTCATTAGATTCTGTTTTCTTCCTTCTCTTTCCGGTATGTAGTTCCTTTGGGGTGGATTTTGTTGAAATCACTTTATTTCTACATTGAGAGCTCAATTCGTCTCGGGCACAGCTTTCAATGAACCTTCGGATAGTTTAGAAGTTGCAGAAATTTTGGCAGCAAGACTTCTTACGAATTGTCTCTCTCTGGGCAGATTTACCAGCCCTCTGTGCCACCAGTTTGTCACTTTTCGTGACGTACTGGTGGCGCAGGGGGAGGGCTCCTCTATAGTTACAAGGACAGGAAAAGCCACCATGCATAACTTTTCCTCTCCTTGTAAATACAGCCTCTTCACAAGCAGCACTTTGCATTGAAGTGGTGTTCCATGGGTGTTGCCGTGGGTGTTCCCACGAAACACCCATGGAACAATACACGTCTCCAGATTTATGAGAAATTGTAAATCTGGAGATGCGTCTGAATGCTACGACACCCTAGAGGTGGCGTAGCGAGGAGCAACAAGGAGAATTTTTTTCATTCTGCTGCATGCATTGAAAGAGGAAAATGCCTATAGTGATTGTTTTTTTGGCAGGAAGGTGTCCCTTCCTGCACAAAAACAATCTCCCCACGACTCAGGCATCCTTGCACCATGGTGCAAGGGTGCCTGCGCCAGCGCAATGCTCCATTTGTGCGCTGGCACAGGGGGAAGCACAGAGATGCAACATATTCTTGTAAATATGTTGCATCCCTGTGGTTTGGAAGTGCCTCAGTATGGCGCAGCCAAAGGGCCTCCGGTGCCACACTGAAGAACTCCCTTGTAGATCTGCCCCTCTCTCTCTCTCTTGTCCTACGGGTAATCCTTTATTTAGCTCCTCCAGGTGATATTCCTCTAGTCATGAAGGCTCTTCAGTTCCATCCATTTGAACCCTACAAGTTACTGGATGGTGCATTTTGAAGCACCTTGATAACTCTTTCAGTTGCATCACATTGGCACTCCCACTTGGGGAGTTTGGAGCGTTATTATGCAGGTTCCTTTTTGTGTCAATCTTGAAGGATAAAGAAATTCTGTGTCTTGGTTGTATGTATATCTGTCGCACCTACAGCGTTGCAGCCAGCACGGGAGGTAGTTCACCTGTGATTTTTTAGGTCTCGCCTGTTATATCCAGCAGGGATACATTTGCGAGATAATAGTAACTGGTAAAGAAAAGTCTACCTAGCATGCAGATTGCTTACAGTTCATGTGAGCTATGCACGTGCACAGAGCCAGCCACTTCACACACCACAATTTGTCTGTACCTCGGCATCAGACTTCAAAGACTGCCGATCCCCCGCCACCGCATGCACATCGCACACCACCATTTGACTGAGCCTTGGCATCAGACTTCAAAGGAATGCGCTCCAGCTCCCTCGCCCCGCCACAGCAATGCCGAGAGCTTGTTTTTTTTTGCATCCATTCCGCGGGAAAGCCATGTTTTGCTCGGCATTCTCTGCACCTTTCTCGTTTTTGTTTCTGGACGAAAGTGAAAGCCTACCGTGCTTGTTTACAGTAGCCTTGCTCCTCAAATGCTGTTGCTGTGTTGCCATCTCTCTAGGGACGCTCAGCTTGAAAACACTCAACTTGCTAGCTGCAATGCTACATCCGCTATGCTTTGCCTCTAGACACGTTGATTCCTCGCCGACGGTGCTGACTCTGCCCCTCCTGATTCTGAAACTGACCAACGCAGTCACCACGCAGTCTAATCTCTCTGTCTTATGATGTCTGCCCTGCCACCATTTACTTCGGAACCTCACCCTCACACCTCCTCACCCTCAAACACCCTCACACCCTATTAATCTCACATCCTCACTCATCCTCACCCACCCTCACACACCCTCACTCACCTTCACACTCCCCTCACCCTCACAACCCTCTCACCCTCACCCCCTCACACCCCCACACACCTTCACCCTCACCCACCCTCACTCATCCTCAGACCATCACCCTCACACCCTCACCCCCTCAACTTCACAACTCTCTCACCCTCACTCACCCTCACCCCCTCACACCCTACCCCTCACACCTCCTCACCCTCACACCCCCTCACCCTCACACACCTCCTCACCCTCACACCCCCTCACTCTCACACCCCATCACCCTCACACCCCCTCATCCTCACCCTCACACACCCTCAACCTCACACCCCCTCACCATCACATCCCCTCACCCTCACACCCCCCACCCTTATCTTATCTTAAGTGCAATTTATAGAGTGCACTGACACCAAAATCTTCCTGGCGCTTTAAGACAGAATGAGTGAGGGTGAAAGCGTGAGTGGTGGAGTTTTAACCAAGGAGAGGGAAGAGGGGAGTTTTAAGCGATTTTCTGAAGTTCAGGAGGGAAGGGGTGGACTTGATGGAGAGAGGAAGGAGATTCCAAAGCCCGGGAGCCAGGTGGGAGAAGCGACGGCCACCAAATTTCTTGGTTTTAGCTTTGGGGGTAACTAGCAGGTGACGGTGGGCTGATCAGAGGTTTCCCGTTGGACGATGAGGAATAATTGAAGATTTGAGAAACACGGGACCGGAGCAGTGGAGGGCTTTGAATGTGAGGCAGGCCACCTTGAAAGCTGCACTTTGGCCTATTGGGAGCCAGTGCTGTCTGTGAAGTAGAGGTTTGGCCGATTGCCATCTGGGGGTTTTATGAATGAGGCGGGCCGCTTGGTTCTGGACAACCTGAAGGCGGTGTAGCAGGGATTGTGGGAGACCGTAGTAGAGGGAGTTGGAAAAGTCCAGACGGGAAAGTACAGGTGAGATGACAACTTGGGTAAATGCGGTGGGCGGAAGTAAGTGGCGAACTTTGCGGATCTTCCGGAGCTGGTACATACAAGATGAAATTACTGCACCCACTTGGACATTTGAGGGAAGTTCGGTGTCGGTAATCACTCCCAGACTCTTCACTGATTTGACCGGGACTGGGGGGGCCAAGTTCCGAGGGCCAGAACTGCGGGCCCCAGTGAGCATGGCTGAGTCCAGGAAGGAGGAGCTCAGTTTTTCCGGGGTTTAGCTTCAGTTGGTTCTGGTTCATCCAATGTTGGATGTGGATCATGACTGCGTGAAACGTATTGATGGCATGAGGTGAATTGAGCGGAAGGACAATCTGTAAATCGTCGGCATAGTTGTAGACAATGATGTCCCATTTCTGAAGAGAGTGGATCAAGGGCCAGAGGTATAGGTTGAACAGGAGCGGTGAAAGGGAGGAGCCCTGGGGTCGTGGGGGGTTTTGTTGCGGTGTAGGGGCCCAGGCGGACAGCCTGTGTTCTTCCAGTCAGGAAAGACTCAACCCACTTAAGAGCGGTACCCTGGATGCATGCCTGTCCGACACGGTGGAGGAGAATGTTATGGTCCACCATGTCGAACGCAGCCGACAGGTCCAGGAGTACGAGGGCTTGGGGGAACCCCGCATCCTCGCTGCTCCTGAGTGTGTCCAGGACTGCCAAAATGACGGCCTCAGTAGAGTGGGCAGGTCTGAAGCCGCTTGATTGGGCTCAAGGTGACAAGAGGATTCGATAACATTTGACAGACATCGGGTGACGTGGGCCTCCATTAATTTTGAGAAGTAGAGGAGGGAGATGGGGCGATAATTGGATGGCTCCACGGGGTCGGCGCCAGGTTTCTTGAGGAGGGGCACTAGGATGGCCTCCTTGAGAGAGCTAGGGACGATGCCACTGCTGAGTGAACCATTCAGCAGTGGTAGAATACAGTCAGGTAGATTGAGGCAGATACTCCGCAAGACAGATGGAGGACAGCAGTCATTAGGGGAGCCAGATTTAACGCGAGTGGCGAGTTCCGCTAATGAGATAGGGTTCAGAGCAGGGAAGGTAGTGAGGGTCAAGGGGTTGTTAGAGGAAGTGTCCGATGGGTATGGCTGGGGTGGGGGAGGGATAGAGTTTTTAATTTTTGTGATCTTTTCCACAAAGAAGAGGTTGAGAGTGTCACATGCCTCTTGAGTAGGGGTCTGGGCTGGGAGGGTTCTGTCGTCTGTGGTAAGTTCATTCATGACTTTGAACACCTCCTTTGATTTGTTGACCGCCGACGAGATCCTATTGGAAAAGTGTTCAGTTTTGGCTAGGGTAATAGCAGTTTTGTATTCTCTGCCCGCAGCCATATAAGACTGCCTGGCTGAGTTGGAATAATCACGTCTCCAGATACGTTCCAGCTGGGGCGTTTTTAATTTGTGTTGCTTGAGGTCATCAGAGAACCACCTGTGGGAGTTGTGATGCCTAGTGCGGGGGAATTTGATCAGGGGGGCAAAGTGGTCGCTGGCCGACTTCAGCCAGGATCCGATGTCGTATTCCATTCCATCTATGTTATCAGAGGGATTAAAGACTGGACGGGTGTCGGCCAGGGTTGTGAGGAAGCCCTGGGAGTCATATGTACTCCATTTTTGTGAGGAGCCATCAGCCATCAGAGGAGCAAGAATCCGGTCGACAACAGTGATGGAGGTGTCAACTAAGTAGTGGTCTGACCAGACACAAGGGGATATAGCTGGCTGGGACAAAGCCAGATTGCAGGTCCAGATCTGGTCCAGGATGTGGCCCTTGGTATGGGTGGGTCGGTGACCTGTTGGGTGAGGTTCAAACTGTTGAGTCTCAAAGAGCTCTATAGCATGGGGACCGGCGTTGGTGTCATTGAACCAATTGTTTAGTTCAACGAAAAGGGCGAAACTGGAGTGCTGCGTTAGTAGATTGGACAACTGTTCGCTCATGAAGGTAGAAAAGGATGGCATAGGATATGGAGGCCGGTATAAGAGGAGGAAAGTAAGGGCACCGGTGTCAGTTTCCACGCTAATAAGTAAGTTATCCACCTCAGGAAGGGGGAGGGAATAAGAGGAGATAGAATTCAGGCGCTTAGATATGATGGCTGCCACCCCACCCCCGGGCCAGTCACCGGGGCGATCGGCATGGAGAATGTAATAGTCAGGGGGGAGGGCCGCCAAAATATCTGGGATGGACTCTGACGTTAACCATATTTCCGTCAGCAAGAGTATGTTATGGTTGTTATTAGACAACAGGATGAAAATGTCCTCATAGTGTTTTACTAGAGAGAGGGTGTTCAAATATGACACCCTGATGGAAATAGCGTTCCTGATCGGTTTGACTGAAGGTGTGCGTCCGCATGGAGGGTGTAGAGCAGGGCGCGTAAGGCCGGCTGTGTGTATACTGCGGTTGATATTAGGAGACAGCAGGGGGGGGGGAAAGATGCTGTAACTCTCTGAGAGATTGAGACGAGTATACGATGAGATGGCCAACGTGTCTTGCCCTAGGGCCCGACCTGGCGTGGAAGGGCGCAGACGGGCTTACCTTTGGCGCACCGACTGCGCGCCCGCTGTGCTCGTCTGCTGCACGTCCGAAAGATACACATAATTTATAGGTGTGGAGGGGCGGCGTCGCGGGCGTGGCCTCAGAAGGGGGCGTGGCCTCCGGCCTCACCGAGATGGCGGCAGGGAGAGATTGTTTTCTCTGGGGGCCTCGGCAGCGCTGGATCCACTGCGCGAGCACAACAGGAGCAAGTACGTGCCAAGTGCAACAGAATAAAGTGACAATCAATGCAATAGTAAAGTTTTTTAAAATTAAGTAAAAAGGCTCTCGACTTCCGCCTCAAGAGCTCAGATCTATCTTAATGAGGGGCGCGTGTATTCAGCGCTATTTGTAGGGCGTCGTCGGGGGCGTGGCCTCAGAAGGGGGCGTGGCCTCCGTCCTCGCCGAGATGGCGGCAGGGAGAGATTGTTTGCTCTGGGGGCCGCGGCAGCGCTGGATCCACTGCACGAGCACAACAGGAGCAAGTAAGTGCCAAGTGCAACAGAATAAAGTGACAATCAATGCAATAGTAAAGTTTTTTAAAATTAAGTAAAAACGCACTCGGCTTCCGCCTCAAGAGCTCAGATCTATCTTAATGAGGGGCCCTTGTATTCAGCGCTATTTGTAGGGCGGCGTCGGGGGCGTGGCCTCAGAAGGGGGCGTGGCCTCCGTCCTCGCCAAGATGGCGGCAGGGAGAGATTGTTTGCTCTGGGGGCCGCGGCAGCGCTGGATCCACTGCGCGAGCACAACAGGAGCAAGTAAGTGCCAAGTGCAACAGAATAAAGTGACAATCAATGCAACAGTAAAGTTTTTTAAAATTAAGTAAAAACGCTCTCGGCTTCCGCCTCAAGAGCTCAGATCTATCTTAATGAGGGGCGCTTGTATTCAGCGCTATTTGTAGGGCGGCGTCGGGGGCGTGGCCTCAGAAGGGGGCATGGCCTCCGTCCTCGCCGAGATGGCGGCAGAGAGAGATTGTTTGCTCTGGGGGCCGCGGCAGCGCTGGATCCACTGCACGAGCACAACAGGAGCAAGTAAGTGCCAAGTGCAACAGAATAAAGTGACAATCAATGCAATAGTAAAGTTTTTTAAAATTAAGTAAAAACGCTCTCGGCTTCCGCCTCAAGAGCTCAGATCTATCTTAATGAGGGGCCCTTGTATTCAGCGCTATTTGTAGGGCGGCGGCGGGGGGCGTGGCCTCAGAAGGGGGCGTGGCCTCCGTCCTCGCCAAGATGGCGGCAGGGAGAGATTGTTTGCTCTGGGGGCCGCGGCAGCGCTGGATCCACTGCGCGAGCACAACAGGAGCAAGTAAGTGCCAAGTGCAACAGAATAAAGTGACAATCAATGCAATAGTAAAGTTTTTTAAAATTAAGTAAAAACGCTCTCGGCTTCCGCCTCAAGAGCTCAGATCTATCTTAATGAGGGGCACTTGTATTCAGCGCTATTTGTAGGGTGGCCCTCACACCCCTCACTCACCCTCTCATCCACCCTCACCCACCCTCTCACCCTCACACATCCTTTCACCCTCACGCACCCTCTCACCCTCACCCTCTCACACCCTATCACCCTCACACCCTCACCCCCCTCACCCTCACAACCCTCTCACCTTCACCCCTCACCCCCCACACACCCTCACCCTCACATCCTCACCCACCCTCCCACACCCTCACTCACCCTCACACCCTCACCCTCACACCCTCACCCCCTCACCCTCACAACCTTTTCACCCTCACTCACCCTCACCCCCTCACACCCCCACACACCATCAACCTCACACTCCCTCACCCTCACACCCCTCACCATCACACACCTCCTCACTTTCACACCACCTCATTTCCACACCCCATCACCCTCACACCCCTCATCCTCACCCTCACACACCCTCACCCACCCTCACCCTCACACACCCTCTCACCCTCACACCCACACACCCTCTCACCCTCACACACCCTCACACACCCTCTCACCCACCCTCACCCTCATACCCTTCACCCTCACACTGCTCACTCTCACATCCCCTCACCCTCACATCCCCTCACCCTCCCTCACACCCTCACCCTCACACCCCCTCACCCTCACTCACCCTCTCATGCCACCCTCACCCACCCTCTCACCCTCACCCACCCTCTCACCCTCACACACCCTTTCAACCTCACACACCCTCTCACCCTCACCCTCACACACCCTCTCACCCACCCTCACCCTTAACACCCTTCACCCTGCCCCCTCTCACATACCCCCTCAACCCCCTCACCCTCACACCCCCTCACCGTCACACCCCCTCACCCCCACACCCCTTACCCTCACACACACTCACCCTCACCCTCCCTCTCACCCTCACACACCCTCTCACCCTCACACCCCTCACCCTCACACCCCTCACCCTCACACCCCCACACACCTTCACCCTCACACTCTCACCCACCCTCACTCACCCTCAGACCATCACCCTCACAACCTCACCCCCCTCACCCTCACAACCTTCTCACCCTCACTCACCCTCACCCCCTCACACCCCTACACACCATCACCCTCACACTCCCTAACCCTTACACCCCCTCACCATCACACACCTCCTCACCCTCACACCACCTCACTCTCACACCCCATCACCCTCACACCCCCTCATCATCACCCTCACACACCCTCACCCTCACCCACCCTCACCCTCACACACCCTCTCACCTTCACCCAACCTCTCACCCTCACACACCCTTTCACCCTCACACACCCTCTCACCCTCACACACCCTCTCACCCACCCTAACCCTCACACCCTTCACCCTCACACTACTCACTCTCACATCCCCTCACCCTCACATCCCCTCACCCTCCCTCACCCCCTCACCCTCACTCACCCTCTCATGCCACCCTCACCCACCCTCTCACCCTCACACACCCTCTCACCCTCATACCCCTCACCCTCACACCCCCACACACCTTCACCCTCACACCCTCACCCACCCTCACTCACCCTCAGACCATCATCCTCGCACCCTCACCCCCCTCACCCTCACCACCCTCTCACCCTCACTCACCCTCACACCCCCTCACACCCTAACCCTCACACCCCCTCAACCTCAACCCTCCTCACCCTCACACACCTTCTCACCCTCACACCCCCTCACCCTCACACCCCATCACCCTCACACCCCCTCATCCTCACCCTCACACCCCCTCACCCTCAACCCCCCTCACCCTCACTCACTTTCTCACCCTCACACCCCCTCACCCTCACACCCCATCACCCTCACACCCCGTCATCCTCACCCTCACATACCCTCACCCTCACACCCCTTCTCACCTTCACACCCCCTCTCAGCCCCACTCACCCTCACACCCACTCACCCTCACACCCCCTCACCCTCACACCCCCTCACTCCCCCTCTCACCCACCCTCTCACCCTCACACAATCTATCACCCTCACACACACCCTCACCCTCTCACACCCTATCACCCTCACACTCTCACCCCCTCACCCTCACAACCCTCTCACCCTCACCCCCTCACACCCCCACACACCCTCACACACATCCTCAGCCACCCTCACACACCCTCACACCCTCACCCTCACAATCCTCTCACTCTCGCTCACCCTCACCCCCTCACACCCCAACACACCATCACCTTCAAACCCCCTCACCCTAACACCCCCTCATCCTCACACACCTCCTCACCATCACACACCTTCACCCTCACCCACCCTCACACACCCTCTCACCCCCTCACCCTCACTACACCCTCACACCCCCTCTCACCCTCACACCCCCCCACTCTCACATCCCCTCACCCTCACATCCCCTCAACCTCCCACACACCCTCACCTTCACACCCCTCACCCTCACTCACCCTCTCACCCACCCTCACCCCCCTCTCACCCTCACACACCCTTTCACCCTCATACACCCTCTCACCCTCACACACCCTCTCACCCACCCTCACCAACCCTCACAATCTTCACCCTCACACTGCTCACTCTCACATACCCCCTCACCCCCCTCACACCCCCTCACTGCCTCACACCCTCACACCCCCACACCTCCTCACCCTCACCCACCCCCTCAATGTCACACACCCTCACCCTCACACCCCTCACCCTCACACACACTCACCCTTACACTCCCCCTGACCCTCAAACACCCTCTCACCCTCACCCACCATCTCACCCTCACACACCCTAACACCCCTCACCCTCACACCCTCACACACCCTCACTCACCCTCTCTCCCTCACACACCCTCACTCACCCTCTCACCCTCACACCCCCTCCTGCTCACACCCCCTCACCCCCCTACCCTCACACACCCCCTCACACACCCTCTCACCCTAACACACCCTCACCCTCACTCTATCTTACCCTCAAACCCCCTCACCCTCACACACCCTCACCCTCACACAACCTCACCCCACCACCCTCACCCTCCCTCACCCTCACACCCCATCACCCTCACACCCTGTCACCCTCACACCCCGTCACCCTCACAACCCCACACCCTCACAACCCCACACCCTCCCCCTCACCCCCCCTCACCCCCTCACCCTTACACCCCCACACCCTCGCACCCCTCACCCTCACACACCACCTCACCCTACAACACCCATACTTCCCCTCAACCTCACCCCCCTCACCCTCACACCCTCTCACCCTCTCACCCTCACCCTCACACACCTGCACACCCCCTCACCCTCACCCTTACACACCCTCACCCTCACACCCCCTCACCCACCCTCACACGCTCTCACATGCCCTCACACACCCTCAGTCACCCTCACTCACCCTCACACACCCTCACTCTCCCTCACAACCCCTCACCCTCTCACCCTCACACCCCCACACCCTCACACCCCCCACCCTCACACTCCCTCACCCCCTCTCACCCTCACACCCCTCACCCTCACATCCTCACATCCTCACCCTCACACCCCCTCACCTTCACACACCTGCACTCACACACCCTCACCCTCACACCCACACTCACACACCCTCACCCTCACACCCCCTCGCCCTCTGACCCTCACACACACTCACCCTCACACACCCTCACCCTCACACCCCCTCACACCCCCTCACCCTCACATACCCTCACCAGCATAGCATAGCAAAACATAGCATTGCATAACAAATCAAAGCATAGGATAGCAAAACAAAACATAGCATAGCAAAACAAAACATAGCATAGCAAAACACAACAAGGCATAGCATAGCATAACAAAACACAACAAAACATAGCATAGCATAACAAAAGAAAGCATAGCATAACATGACAAAGCATAGCAAAACAAAACATAGCATAGTAGAACAAAGCATGGCATAGCATAATAAAACACAACAAAACCTAGCAGAACAAAACATAGCATAACATAACAAAACAGCATAACATAACACAAAGCATAGCATAACAAAACATAGCAAAACACAACAAAACATAGCATAGCATAACAAAACACAACAAAACATAGCATACATAACAAAACATAGCATTGCGAAACATAGCATAGCATAACAAAACACAACAAAACAGCATAGCATAACAAATTACAACATAGCATAGCATAATAAAACAAAGCTTAGCATGGCATAACAAAACATAGCATAACAAAGAATAGCATAGCATAACAAAACATAGCATAGCAAAACAAAGTATAGCATAAGAAAACACAACAAAACATAGCATAGCATAGCATAATAAATCATAGCATAGCAAAACACAACAAAACATAGCATAGCATAGCATAATAAAACACAACAAAACATAGCATAGCATAACAAAACAAAGCATAGGATAGCAAAACAAAACGTAGCATAGAACAACAAAACATAGCATAACATAACAAAACATAGCATAGCTTAACATAGCATAGCATAACAGACCATAGCATAGCATAGAAAAACATAGCATATCAAGCACAACAAAACATAGCATAGCATAGCATAACAAAACATAGCATAGCAAAACATAGCATAGCATAACAGACCATAGCATAGCATAACAAAACACAGCATAACATAGCATAACAAATCAAAGTATAGGATAGTAAATCATAGCATAGCATACCAAAACAAAACATAGGATAGCAAAACAAAACATAGCATAGCATACAGCATCACTCCGCACCACCACAGCATCACTCAGGGACACCATAACATAACTATGCGCTACCACAGCATCACTGAACACCACAGCATCACTCGTTCGCCATCACATCACTCAGCGCCACCACAGCATCAATCTGTGCAACCATTCGACAACACCTGGTTCAAATATGTTATCTCAATGTTTCAAGCTTTATTACAAATGTAATAAAAAGATGTTAATATTTCAGTTCTGTTCTTGGATTTTCGTCACAATAAAATACACTGAACATAATCTTCACAAAAGTTATTTACAAAACTTTAAGCTATTGCCATTATAAATTACAATACCTTTTATTTAGGTATTATTGAAAAAAAATTAAAAGCTATTGTTATTTGTAATATCAATACATGTAAGTCACGTAAATACAACACATATTGTATTAGAAATGCTATATGTGTCACATTTGCGAAAGTTATAACTATTGGTATTGTAAATGACAAAGCTATTAATTTCGCTATTTTCAAAAACAAATACAAAATAAAAAAATGTGTCATTTACAATACCAATAGCTTAAACTTTCCTAATGCGAGACCTCTTGCATTGCAAATGCTTGTCTTTCTATGGCGTCTGTAGATCAATAACGGATCAATCCATTTGGTGTAAACAGAACTCTGTTGGTTTATCATTCATTCAGACTGTCTGATCACCTTTTCACAGTGCCCTCCACTGGTGCTGTAGAATGTTTCTGGTTTTTATGTTTATATAAGGCTAACTCGATCCCAAGCTATTGGAGCGCAATACATGAACACCAGTTACATCACACAGACACGTTACATTTTTTTTTGTAGGCCCGGGGGAAGTAAAAAAAAATGTGCAGAATAACAGGATGTTGACCCGACGCCGAGATTCGAACCCGATCAGTCGGCAGTGTTTAGTCGATGCGTTGCCACATTCTCTTCTCTGTTATATAGTTGCCAAATTAATTACTGTGCCCACAATCAGCATTCGAAACCTCCTCAATGTAATTAAACGGACATTGCTGTGGAGTTTGTTAATTAAATTGACAATATAGAAATATCAGTTTGAAGTTGTCATGGCGTTGTAAGACCACTAGGTGTCAGTGCGATATAAAGCTTTGAAATCACTGACACCACCGCATTTTCCTGCTTTAATGTTTAGAGAAACTCTGACGGAAACTTTCGATCGAGCTAAAAAAGTAAACTAAACTTTGTCAATTATGTGCTGCGCTCCTCTGAAACAGTAAACATCCAGTTGCTGTTTGAAAGATAGCAACCTTTTTCATTCGCTGTCCCTGTGCTACAGCATGCACAGCAAATAAATGTTCTCGAAATATAAAACATGTTTTGCAGCAAGATGTTCTCTACATGAACCGTGTCCTGGTGTATTATTACCTCTCCAGTTCTCGTTGCTATCACTGGCATTGTTTACCAAGAGAGCTCATGAGAGAGGCAAACACACTTGCAATACTCCCTGCGTTTAAATCCATACTGGTATGGGCACTGCCTTCCAATTATAAATAAGGGGCGCTCACCATCCAATGTGGATTGTGTGTGCTTCAGGGCTTTTTTTTGGCATTGTCTGTGCAAAGTAGTGGGCGCTAGGGCCTCATGCTTAGGAAGTAAAGCATACAGTGATTATGGTACTGAAACTGGCCCAGGGCAAGTGCACCTGGCACCATTTATTATCAGGGTCACCTGTCCAGCGATGCCTGTGTTGAGTGGGTATATAGTGTGGGTGCAGCACAAGGCTGAACACTAGAACATGTCCAGCAGGACACTACATACCTCAGAAACGTTATTGGAAAAGAAACAAACAAAGTCCAACCTATCGAAAGAACAAATAAGAAAAACACAGCACCACTGTGTCTCTTCAGGCCATCTGATGGGCAGTGCTGGATCTCTGGACCCCACAGGCAGGAGTTTTTAGTCTACCTCAGTGATGTCGTATGGACCGGCCTGGTCTCATAGTGTTGGACACTATTTAAACAGTTCATTGCAGGTGCATCCGGAGCGGTGGTGACACAGTTAAGCGTGGGGTGTGGATGCAGATCACGCTTGCTAGCAATTTACAGTTGATCCTCTCACAACGTTGTCTCCATCGATGTCTCTGTACCCCAGTGACTGGTTTGTGTTGATGATTGTCCTCTCTGGTAGAGGCAAGAGTCCTTGGTCTTATCACTCTTCTCCCGATTCTCTTGTGCACCTGTGGTGGTTGTTCACCATGTGGCATTGTGCCACTCTCTTCTTCTCCTTCGGGATGTGGAATCCTGCCACACTCTTCTCTACTTCTGACCGGGCTCCTCACAGTGATGTAGCATCATTCCACTTGTCTCATGTTCACTCCACATGAACAACTCGCTGATCGCATCTGGTTCTTATGGCTGTGTCTTTTCTTTGCTGCGGACCTGTTGCACATCTGTCCTTTGGTAGGACCTGGCTCTCCTTTGCACAAACCTCTCACAGGTCCGATCCCTTCCTCAGAGAGCTTCTCGGTGCTCCACTACCTGGACGGAGGTTCACCTTCTTCCAACTTCTGCACTCAAGGGCGTAGTACTTGCATCTCGAGCCTGCGCCGTTGTGGTGCTTGCTCCTGCCTCCATTCAGGCATGTTAGGCAGGGTCAGTCACTTCATGTGACATGCTCAATGATGTGCCAACGGTGGCCATTCTATGCAGTTGGCGGCCATCTGGCACAGCCTCTTTCATTCAGCAATTCTTCTTCCTTTCGGCAAGCTCTCTCACTCTCCTGCCCGAGCTGTCAGATTCACTGGTGAGGTCCTCTGCGCAATTCTGACTTCGCTCTCTCGGTCCTTTGTCATGGGCGCTCTCTTCTGGTGCTTTAAGTGCCATTTCTTCTGGGTTGAGGTGGCATCCGCTCACCACTGGGGGCATGCAGCACAATTTCCTCACGTGCAGGGGTGTCACACAGCCACTGGGGGTTGCGCGTGCATTGCATGTTCTCCTTGTGCCGTTTTGTGGGCTTTCTTTCATTGGGCTTTACTGCTTGGCCTCACTGTACTCTTATCAGCTTCCTGGGCTGGACAGCTTTGAGTTTCTAGGGGCTCTTTCACTGGGGTATACCGTCTCTCTGTACAGAGTTCAGAGTCTCTCCCCTCTAAAATCTGCAGCCCACAGGGGGCATGTGTCATTCACTTGGTCAGCTTTTTTACGGTGGTGGCAGAGCAGTAGGGGCCTCTTACCACTAGGGGGCATGTAGTGCACACCTCATGTGTCTCAGCTTCTAATTACAGACTCCAGCACTGAGAGGGAAACTGGGCAGCTTCCGTATGCAAATGAAAACAAGTGGGGGAACTGCAGGCCCTGATTTCTGTTGCTTTGTTCAGTGAGGCAGAGAAGCTGTCACAACACACTTGTCTCTGTGATTGTCTTTCTGTAATGCTCCTCACCCTCCTCTTTCACCTTTTCATTGGGGAAGCCTGCCTCGCACCAACATGCTGGTGGCCTTGTTAGGCTATGCTGTTTTCCTGAGCACCTTCACCAGCTGTGTGCACTCACTGGAGGTGGTCCTGTAGGTGCTTTTACTTAACACACTACCGTTTCTCTGATGTCGCGGGTCATCGCTCTGCTGGCATGCAGGCTTGCAGGGGTGATGCAGGCAGGCTGAGAATGCTTGGGTGGTTTTCCTTCTACAAAACCTCAAGCCCTGTAGGGGCTTCCTCCTGTGTCTTTTCACATTGGTGCTGGGTGCGTGGCAAAGGCTGCCGCTAGGTGTTGCTGTAGCTTCTTCAGCTCTTAGACCATGGCAGTTTCTTCCATGATGTTCGTGCCCTTCCTGATCCACTTGCAGGTGGGCTTCCCGCAAGGCTGCTGCAAATACCGGCGCGGGACACTCAAAGCAAGCGTGGCCTCACTAGCAACTGGATCATGCGGCAGGATGCCTCTCACCACCCACAGCACCTCTTCCAGTGTAGGTAAGTGTCAGCAGGACTAGACTGCTGCCATTGATAGCCTCACACCATCATGTAGGGAGACACTCTGCCGGCAACTGTTGGGGGACGCTGTGTTTTTTCTTTCTTTCCCTTCTTTTTACTGGGGAGACTCTGGGCAGTGCAGGGCTGGGGAATGACTTTGCAGGCTTCCCTGAATGATGATGCAGCCTCAGGCCATCATTTCCTTGGCTGGCAGGTCACTATACTTCTTCCCTGCACTTCTCAGATCACTGCAGGCAGGTAAGGCACCTTCCCCGTCTGCTAACAGGCAAGGCCGCTGAGGGCTCCCAGATCGTGGCGGGTATCGGGAGGTGAAGCAGCATGTCTATGGTATGCAGTGAAGCGCTTATGTGACACCAATTTCCCACTGTGCTCTTCTCCCTTGGCGGGCGAGTAAAGTCTGCTCAGGCTGGTTCCTCTGCCTTGTTCAGGGGTGGAAGGGCGTCTCTGTGCCAGGCTTCATGCTGGGCTGTGTCTCACATTGAGGGGGTTCAGCGACGCTTCTCTTGTTCGGTGCCGTAGTCTCCTTATTGTGCTGACTGGTCCTGCAGTAGGCGAACGGCAGCGGGGGCTTCGGGTGTGGAAGATGAACAGCCTCTTCCCTCTCCTCATTTGTGGCTAAGAGATGGTTCCCCCTTCTTTCGACGAGCTGTCGTGCTCTCAGCAGGTGTGGGGATAACTTATGCTTTGGCCATTCCCTGCCATGACAAATGCAAACAGCTGACACCACACGCATGGGGCTCGACCCCCTCATCTCCATTGTAAAGTAGTGGGTGCTACGACCACATGCTTATGAAATAAAGTACACAGACACAGTGATTATGGTACTTGATTTGGCCCAGGGCAGGTGTGTCCGGCCCCTTGTATTAGCAGGATTACCTGACCGGTGACGCCGGTGTTGGGTGGGTGTATAGTGTGGGTACAGCACAAGGCTGAACACTAGAACGTGTCCCGCAGGAAACTACAGTCTATACAAGTCTACATCCTATAGGAGCTCAGTCTCCACCAGTTCTTTGACAACTTTTTAAATGGCATCATTTTTTTTTTGTTTAATCATTTTTATACAATTTTCAGATAAAGAGAAAAGAAAAACATTATCAAGCAAATAAACACATTATAAATAATATACAGCAATTAATGTATAAGAAGAAAACATGGGTAAATAAGTTAAGAGAAAGGAGAAAAGAAGAGGAAAGAAAAGAACAAAACATAGAATAGAGAAGAGAATTATAGAATATAAAAAAGGAAAATAATAACAAATAAGATAAAAACTAAGATGGAGGTGCATATGTAGAAAGATAAGAAGTAAAAGGTAACCACAATAGGTCAGATTTACTTTTCTGAGATAAGGAAAGAGAAGAGACATTAGCAATTCTGTGTTCATGACAAATATGGTTCCACCAAATTAACAATGATAATTTAGAGTTATCTTTCCAGCTAGACAGAATCACTTTGAATGCAAGAGCAATAAAAAGATCAAACAACAAAGAAAAGGGAGAAGAAACATCAAAAGTAGGTGAGGCGGAGCCCAGAAAAACATTTTACAATGATAATGGAATGTTACATTGAAATATTTTCATACATTTAGACCAAATAGAATGCCAAAACTTCAATACATAAGAACATTCATATAATTGATGAATTAAAGTCCCAGTGGATGCAGAACAGAACAGGACCAGCAAGGGAAGAGGAGGCAGGGGAAAACTTGGATATACATGCAGGAGTAGTACCAGCTATATTGTAAATAAAGTATAAGGATTGAGTGATGCAGGTGGCAATAGAAGTTTTGAATAACTTGAACCAGAATGTATCTCATGAAGGAATGGAAAGCGATAAAGATAAGTCCGCTTCCCAGAGTAATTCGGTATGAGATTTAGAACGTTCAGTACCAGGTAATAACAACATCTTATAAATGGAAGCAGCCTTAGGACCATGATCCTGAGAAACACTGTATATTGGTGTGGGAGGAGTAAGTGAGGGAGAAGCTAATGGAAAATCATTAGCTATTAAATAGGACTGCAAAGCAGTTGAAATTAGGAGGTACTCATGTAGAAATGAGTTCGGCAAGTCATCTGCAACTGCAATTGGGAGAAGGGAATAACAAAATTATGAAAGATCAATTGATGAATAAATAAATTCCCTTCTCCTTCCAGTGTTTGTAATAAAACAATTTACATCTATATTTAATACATGTATTATACAAACAGTAGAAGACAAAAAACTTTGGTATGGATTAAGACCATCTGACAAAATACATAATAATTGTTGGGAATATTTTAGAATAGGATTATCTGATATGAAAGTACAATGAGACATATGTATTATGTTTCGAAAAGAAAAATCTTTTAATAGGGAACGTTCAAAAACAATCCACTTGGGATAGGTTTATCAGCAAAGTCATAAAGTTAAGGCAAAAAACTGATGAATTAAAAATGCAGAGTGATATAATTTAAAGTCAGGAAAACGCACACCACCTTCTGTTTTGAGACGTTTGAGTTTCACAAGAGCAATACGGGGATACTTATTGTTCCATAAAAATTTAATACAAATAGAGTTAATTTGTGAAAAATATGAAACGGGAATCTGAAAAGGTAACATGGATAACGTATAAAGGACATGGGGGACAATCATCATTTTAGCACGAATCCACTGCGACTGTGATGTATTTATCAGGGGGTTGTAGGTATACAGCTTAAATACTACCCGTAGCTTAAATACTACCCGTAGCATATATGTCCCCTCCCACCATTTTAACCAAGGGCGCCAGCCACGCTAATAAATTTCCTTGTGGACTGACCCACCTTTTTTAATCTTCACCACTTTTCTCACGACTACACCCTTTTTCTTCCCGCAAACCCGCATGCACCATATGGCAGGAACAAAAGATCTCCGATAAAGAGCCCCTTTACGGGTGCCCGTCAGACATTGCAGCGCCAGTCTGACGAGGAGCAGAACCCATATGATGAAGCATGACATCTAGCTTGCTAGGTGTGTGAGGGTTTTAGTTCCAACAAGGGTATTCCCCTTCGTTGGCTTTTCTCTCCCTCTCCTTTCACGCTTCACTCGACATACTCTAGTTTTCCACCACTCCACCTTGGGGAACATTGCTTTGTGACTATATATTTATAGTTACCATCCCTTTGAAAGAGACCGCAGTGGTCCAGATAAACACAAGGTAATGGTTTATCTGAAATTAA
Organism: Lissotriton vulgaris; assembly: GCF_964263255.1. NCBI lineage: Eukaryota > Metazoa > Chordata > Amphibia > Caudata > Salamandridae > Lissotriton > Lissotriton vulgaris. Next base: position 418,196,932 of record NC_141694.1, read on the forward strand.
CAGGGGCATCTGCGCAGGACATTTCACTGTGGAGACTTTTATCTGTTTGCATATTTCAAATTTTTTGGTCTGTGTCCTAATGCCGGGCCACCAATATCTATGTTTTAGCAAAGATACTGTGGTAGAAACACCTGCATGGGCAGAGACTATCCCTTCATGCGCTGCTACGATTAGTCCTAATCTGCTTTCCTTGTTTGGAATTACCCTATCCTCCACTCCAGGGATTTGAGCAAAAGGAACGTTTTTCGCATAAATAACATACGAATGGAAATTTTTTAGGTAACGCTGCACCACTGCCTTTTCTTGATGCATTGACAGCCACAATATCTCACTGTCTATTCACGTTTTTAAACGAGTGATCGCAGCTATGGAAGCCATTTGCATAGCCCCCTTCGCGGCTTCGTCAGCCAATGAATTCTCTGCCACGTGAACGCCATCACGTAGATTACTCAGCATATGTATCACGTGAGTGTTTTGTAGTCCGTTTCGCAACTGAACTACTTGTTCCCAAGGCATTTTTTGCTTGATTGTACACCTTTTGCATCTTTGAAATCATTTTGAAGCCAATTCTGTAAATATTAATTATATGATTGAACACAGTAAAAAGAATCACACACTATAAGTGTTGGGAATTCAAGATCCGTATTTTCAAGTGCCAATTTGAATGCTTGTAGTTCAGCTCGCTGATCTGTACAATCTCCTATAGATTGAGTTTTAGTGACCATAGGTCGGAATTTACCATCGCACATGTGACCTTTAACGATTGCGCATGCTGCACTGTAAGCTTGCTTACTTCTCGTAGCGAGTTCTGATGATCCGTCAGTATAAATTATAAATTTGTACTGATCAAGAGGGAGAATCTCAATAGGCAGAGGACATTCATGTTCATATTGCAGGAATGCCAGTGTTTTTAAATCCGGATCAAAAACATATTCAACATCTGTTGCAGGAAGATAATTAACCCATTGTATCCATCTTGGATGTAAAGCTTTTGCATTTGGAATGCTCGCTTTTGTAACTGCCTCTAAGGCAGGTACTGGAGTCACAACAATAATGCGTTTCCACTGAGCTGGAGCTCTTTCTTTTGCTACAGCGGTTTAAACTGTTGTCAGAATTTTTTCTTTTTAAGTGAAGCGTATTTCCGCTTGTGTATACAAATGGGATTTGTGTGCAATTGGTACTTTTTCACCTTCATTAAAAGTTAAGTAGGTGAATCCGCATTGACCCGAAATTATTCGGATCACTACATTGCCTGTTTGTAAGTGATTTTTTGCTAACATGGTAGCTTGGAGTGAACGCAATATTTCTGTCTGTTCTTGTGTCTAATTTTTGATTGAGAAATCAGGTTTGATTAATTCGTAGAGAGGTTTAATCCCTTCTGGGTAATTTAGAATATAGGTTCTTCCTAAATTTAGGAAACCTAGAATCAACTGTAAATTTTTCAGAGTTTTTGGAGGTCGAGCAGCGCACTCTTTTCTAAAAAGTTAGCTGCCAGGCTTTTGCCTTTACTTGAAAGCTCATATCCTAGGAAAAGGACATTGAGGTGGGCAATTCTGGATTTTTTAAAGTTGAATTTATAGCCCTCAGAGGCTAAGCACAGTATAATGGTATTCACTCTGTTCAAGTGCCTATCTAGGTCATCGTCTGTCAGATAGATATTATCAACATATGACAATGCCTAGTCATCATAAATTTGTAGTAACTTAGTTACTCTTGCTGAGAATAACCCTGGGCTGTTCTTAAATAAGCATGGGCGAGTTTTGCGAATCTCGCGTTCGCGAATTTTGCGGATTTGCGAACTCGCAATCCGCAAAATCCGCAAATTCTCGCGAATTTGCGGATTTTTTTTTGTGTTTGCGCGGGTTTCTGCCAGTTCGCGAGGGTTTTGTACAATTTCGCAAACGCGAACTTACCTGTCGGGTCGCAAGTTTTGCGAACTTGTTGTTTCTACGTGTCCAGCCTGTTTGGGACACTCTTCTTCATCACTGCCACTCTCTGTCACCACTGCCACTCTCTGACTACTCATGCCACCCTCTGGCCCACCCATGCCACCCTCTGTTTCATCACAGCACCCTCTGGTTGTCCAGTGTACATTATTGTGGCAAAGCAAAGCACACCTTCCCTGCCTCAAGTGACCTGAATTAATTTGGGGCTGATTAATGTGTCACAGAATATTTTTTTAGCTGGCACCTGCTTCCTTAGTGCTTCCTGATTAGTGATCTTTTGCACTTGCTAAGTGCTTTCATTGTTGCAAAATTAGTTACAACACCTGCCCTGCCCCAACTGACAATAATGAATTAGGGGCTGATTAATGTGTCACTGGATTTGAACTTCCAGCCTGGCTCCTGCTTGTCTGCCTTAGCTGTAATTCAGGACCTTTGTGTAACTATTCTGAGGGTCAGAGCAGGGTCACATAATAGTTGCAAGTAGGCAACTGAACTCTGGAGGGGCCCCTCAGGAAGCACTACAGGAAATGGCTACTAATGATGAGCTTGAACTTTTGAACCTGGTAAGTAGTTTCAGTTTTGCTAAGATCGTATTTCTGCAATTTAGCGCTTATTCGCGGGGCGCGAAGTTGAACTGGGAAGCCGCGAACTCACGCGAACAGTGCGAGCAAGCCATAAAATCCGCTGCTCGCGGATTTGCGGATTTTGCGGGAAATTCGCGAATCTCGCGGATTGCGAATTTACAGAAAATCCGCAAAATCCGCGAGCGTAACGGATTTTCCGCCCATGCTTATTCTTAAATCCTTGTGGGAGTAGACAAAATTGACGCTGGCTTCCCATTATTGAGAAAGCTGTTAAGTTCCTGCTTTCAGGTGCTATGTTCTGACAAAAGAAACCATTTGATTTGTCTAAAGTGATTTTATATTTTTTACGCACAATGTCATTCATTAATGCTGTACTATGTGCATTTTGCACGGCAAATGTTTTAGAACAAGTGTTCAAGTGTCTGTAATCCAAAACTAGACAATATGTATTGTCTGGTTTGGATACAGGAAACAAAGGATTGTTCATTGAGGAGGTGCATGTTTTAATCACCCCTTGGTATTCAAGTTGCTCTAAGATCTCCCTGATCTGCATTGTAGCTTCTTGCTTAATTGGGTACTGCCTTTGTGCAGTAGGTTGATTTTGTAACTGTATTTTGTGATGAGGTGAGTCCTCATCCCATCCTACATGATTTTTGTATAATGCTGGGGCCTGGGCAACTGCCCATTTCCTGACATAAGTGTATTTTAAGCGAATTGGAATATAGCTGGAGAAGGCTGGCAAAATGATGTCCTCACTCGCCAATGAGCACTCCCTCACAAATTTTGGTGGCCAGTCCTGTTCTGCTAGAAGTATATCATAACCCCTTGAAAGTTTTTCCCAAAAGAGTGCTTTCACTTTTCTTGGTATGTCACCCTCCATCCGGAGTGTTATTTCATATAATCTTTGTGGAGAACTAACTCTGGTGTCTACAGTCTCAACTGTGATGCACTCATTCAAGTCGACTATCTCCGGAAGTTCCTACAGATTCTGGCGAGCTATTGTTACTTCTGCTGCACTGTCCAACATTGTCTGTGCGCATTATCAATTCTTGAGTTGTGTTCTCAGAATTCTCGGCATATCTGATCTTCAGACCTGCTACCATCTTCTTAGTGAATTGAGGTTTTGATTTATTTTTCTGAACGTGTTGATCATCTTTTGACTTCACACGTTCTTCATTGTGATCTGACCGTCCTCTTCTTTCAGATGTCTGTGACGATATCTGAAAGGTACGAGAGAAACGCGTATCAGTCTCCTGAGAACCTATCAGGTTTTTTCAAATTATCCTTATTACTGAGGCTATACCGTCTTTCAGAGGGCTCCTTTTGAGGAGAATTACCTTGGAATTCAGAACGTTTCTATTTTTAATGTTGTTTGTTATTTTCCCACTTCTTTTTAGAAGATGTAGGATTTTGTTTAATAGAGTCGATTCAATTCAAAATCTTTATTCGGATTCCAGCAAATCCATAATAGTCATTCTCAGGTACTCCAGACAGTTGTGGTTTAACTGTGTAATTGTATTAATTCTTGTATTTGATTCAGTAATTCCTCATCTGATATTGCTTCAATTTCAGGATCAGGTGTGTAGATGGCTAAAATCGGCCATATTTCTCCTGGTCTACCTAGTGGACCAAGCCTGGTAGTGTGATTGTAATGTTTTAGGGCACCTTTAAACCAGAGATTATGCTCCTGGCATGTATGTGGAATTTCAAATTCGAATTTCGTTCATCTTCTTTAAAGAAATGAAACACTTGTGTTACTGGATTTGATTCTGGGCATACTTTCCATGAATAGAATAACTCTGTCTGAAAAGATTCATGTGCCTCTATCATGAAAACTGCTCTACCACCTCTTGGTGTTAGGCCATGTTTTATAAGTTTTAGAGTGATGGCTCTTCTTATATTTGGATGGATGTGTATAACACTCTCATCGGTTTCATTTAAACCTGAATGAGTAAAAGCTGTTACGACTTGGTCAGCCGCAGCATCACCGGTCAAGGTACCAGTATCCCCATTAAGTGACATTGTTTTTGAAAAATGTAGAACAAGTTTCAAGGAAAGAAAGATAAGGTGCACAATATTTTGGAACACTGTATCCTTCAACGTAAAAAAAAAAACAGCTAATACATAGGATTTTCATCCTACACAGCTATGGCGGATATTAACCCTATCCACTCTAGACGTCTTATGGAGTATTATGAGTAGGGGTCTCTGAGAAAAGCTCGACTAGCGTTAAATTAGTGCCTTACCAAACCGTTGGGCGCCATGAAGTGTAGTTCCTGTTTCCTTAATAGGCTCTGCTCATTGGAATAATATACACTATAGTTTTGGCATAGAACTAAGGTCAGTATGCCCCTATCGAGTACATTTAATGTAATTACTTTGTGTGCCAGCTAACTCAGAGGCCACTAGAAACTCCTTGTAAAACAAGAAGAGAGTAGTTTCTGGCCAACTGCATAAACATGACAACTTTGTTTCCCTTTAGAATCAGAACATGTCTCAGAATCGTGGAAACAATAAATACCAGTTTCACCTAGTCAATCGTGCATGCTTAGTTTCTTCAGAGTTACACAGAAAGAGATAGACAGGCGTTTCAATAAAAGGATTTATTGAACAGACTTGTTTCTCGTGTAAGAGAAATGAGCTGTTACAATCGTAAGACAGTATGCAAGATATATTACGTACAGCATAAGCAGTAGACAGAAATAATACTGCTATATGACACATATTCATATACACATTCGTATACATATACATACATAACACAGGTTAAAATGTAGATACTCGTCTGATGCCATTAACTAGTTCTACCCAAGTGTACCTGACCTAAGTGTAGTACAAGGCAAGAAGTAGGTGCGGTATTCTATAGTATGGTAAGCTATAGTTTGGTATGCCAAGAGTCCCTCTAGGTTCTAGTCAGCTCCATACCTTAGAATGAGAGAGGTGGGAATCTTTTTCCAGGTCTCAAACTCTAACACCGCGCAAAGGGAGTCAGAACACTGGAAGCTGGATTCTCTGCAAGCAGGGATGACAGTGTCTCGTCAGTGCGTCAGGCTGGGATACGATCTCTTCCGAACTTGCTTTGGTGAACCGTTCAGCCAAGTCGAGCCGTGCCATTGTTTGCCATGGTAATGAAAGGTATATTTATAACTGGAAGGTGCTTAGGAATGTTTGCATTCACGTAAAGTCAGGCAGAGGAATGAATCCTTAAGAAATAGTGTTTCATGCATAACTGATGAGTCCTTGGAGAAATCAATAGTCCCAGGCTAGGGAAAGTCCCAATGGCTTAAGGGTCCGGTTTCTAAGAACTCGTTGTGACATTGGGGTGGATGGATGTAGGTGACCATGCCCTATTTGGAGAGCATGGCTAATGCCTAAATAAGGGCTGGGATCTTGTGCCTATATAAGGACATGTATCGGGAAAACCTATATACGGACATCTAAACCGAAACACAACACCACCACCACCGATACCACCAATACCAATTCTACCAATGCAACCAACACTAACACCACCAATACCACTACCAATACCACCACCACAAATACTACCAATATATCACAAATACCACCAATACCACCACCACCACCACCAATACCATCACAAATACCACCAATACCACCTCCAATACTACCACCACCAATTCCACCACCACCAATACCACCTCCACCACCAATACCAGCACCAATACTACCACCAAGATGTATGACGATACGTTGCTAACCGCCAAAACGCCATCAATGACCATGCTGTTTTTACATCGCAAAAGGCATCACATCTCACCCATTCAGTGAGCATGCTGCCACCACGCTATTGTAGTGTCTCTGCCGCTTTAGGCAAATACATCGCAGTTCATCACATCGCATACTATGAAATCGTTTTTCCGAAAGTGTTTATTATAGTCTCTGGAATGATTTGTATTGATTTACCTGGACGTGCCCTGCTCTTTGTCCATGCCATCTGTCACCACAGTACGCGTTGCATCTGCCACCTTTGAGTTGCATCTGTCACTGTCCTTTGCTATGCTATGAGGTCATGTTGCAGCATAGCATAAACGTCCAAGCTTCGGAGTGTTCGTGACCCCCGCCAAAAAAAATTATTTTCAATCTGCCATGTCATCTTACATCAGCCTCTATTAAAAACGCGTTTTTACTTTGAGCAAGTGATAATTACCTTTAGTTTAAAAGTAACTTTTTTTTAAAGTGTAACCATATGTGTGTAAAATAAATCACATTCAATACAACTGGTCATTGCAGGCATCCGTCATCTCCCGTGTTCAAAACTAACTTTTTTTTCATAGTGTAACCAAATGTGCGTAAAATAAATCATATTCAATACAACTGATCATTGCAGGCATCTGTCATCTCCTGTGTTCCTACTCCTCCCCCCATTTTGCATCAGTCAAACTGCGCATCTGTCATCTGCACGCATTAGCCAGCCTTTGCTAAGATGTCATCCCTCTGGCCGGTGGGTATGGTATGACATCACTGCATGTCATATTCCATCTTCCATGTCATCGCAGCACACGCATCTTACATCAGTCATAATGCGTATCACAATAATTGTAATACAATACAAGTGATCAATGTGCATCTGTCATCTGCACGCATCAATATTTTTCCTTCAATGCAAGTGATCGGCATCTGAATCTGCATCTGTCATCTTCACCATCGCACCCGCATCTTGCATCTGTGATAATGCGATGGCAGTGCTTGAAAAAACAGTTGTTGAAATGGGTGTTTCCCCTCACCGAAGGGCATCCGCACTATTTACTAGGATGTGTTCATTAAAATCCGCCTCATTAGGTGTGTCCCATAAGTGTGGTTACCAGGGTGCGTTTAATAAATATACCTTTGTAGGGCGACCAATGCAGTGATTTTTATAAATACACCTTTGGAGGGCGAGCAATGCAGTTCCAGTGGTACCTTTAATAAACACTTCCGGTATATTGCATTTATTAAACACGTGATTTTACCAAACGCTACGCTACGCGCTAGGTGCTTTTTTAAAACACATGCATTTAATAAATGCCTGGCTATGATGCATGTAAGAAACACATACATTTAATGAAAGTGCCTCACTATGATTATCATTCATAATGCGCATCATAATTTTAATTGAATGTCATCCGCATGCATCTTGCATCTGTCAATCACACGCATCTATTTTGACAATCACACGCATCTTTATTCAATCTCGCCATCATCTGTGAACCGCCAACCTCATCTGTCATGTAATGTCACGCATAATGTCAAAATCATCATTCATAATGCGCATCATAATAATTGTATTGTATTGTCATCGTCACGCATCTTTATTGCATCTGTTGATCACATGCATCTTTATTGACAATCACACGCATCTTTATTCAATCTCGGCATCATCTGTGAACCTCCCATCATAATGCGCATCATACTAATTTTAATTGACTACACGGTATTGTCAATCCCGTTTGGAAATCATCATCTTCCGTGTTTGTAAATCTGCGCGTTGTCATGGCATGGCACGCATCTATCCATTTATTGACAATCCGATTTCGAGACGGATCAATTATCTTTGCATTGTCATGGCATCTGTCATCTAAAATCATCAGTCATAATGCGCTCATCATCTTTTTTTCGTAAATCTGCGCGTTTTCATGGCATCTGTCATCTTCAAAATCAATCAGAGAACCCGAAATCGTCACGCATCTATCACTTTATTGACAATCCGATTTCGGGACGCATCTATCATCTTCGTGTTGTCATGGCAACTGTCATCTAAAAGCGCATCACAATAATTTGTGTTGGCCAATGTGCGCGTTGTCATGGCTATCGTCAATCTGCTCGTTGACATGGCTGCAGATTTTAATGTGAATGCGCATTATTAGCATGCGTTCTAAAACCATGCGATGTAAAGCCTCCTGCGATGTGAAAGTCGCATTGCGATGGCAGCGCGTGAAAACACCGTAGTTGAAATGGAAACCACCACCAATATTAATACCACTGACATAACCAACACTACCACCACCAATACACCCACCAAAACCACCACCAATGCCACAAAAACCAATACCACCACCACCACCAATACCACCACCAATACCTTCCCCACCTATGCCCCCACTACCATGAATACCACCAATACCACCAATACTACCACCACCACCAATACCACCACCACCAATACCACCACCAACACTACCACCACCACCAATACCACCGCCACAACCACAACTACAACCACCACCAGTACCACCACCAATGCCACCAACCCAAATACCACAAATACCACCACCACCAATACCAACGTCACTACCTCCAAGTATACCACCAATACCACCAATATCACCACCACAACCAATACCACCAATACTACCACCACCAGTACCACCACCACCACAAATACCAATACCAACACCACCAATGCCACCAAAACCACCACCAATACCACCACCACCAACAATACCACCACCATCAATACCACCACCAATACCATAGCCACCAATAACACACCAATACGACCTCCACAACCACCAATACCACCACCACCACCAATAACACCACCACCAATATCACCAACACCAATACAACCACCAATACCACCACCACCAATACTACCAATACTACCACCACCAATACCACCACCACCAATACCACCACTACAAATACCTCCAATACTACCACCACCACCAATACAAATTCCAATACCACCACCACCAATACCACCTCTACCAATACCACCACCAATACCAACATCACCACCACCACCACCAATATCACCACCACCACCACCAATACCAACAATATCACCAATTCCACCACCACCACCACCATACCACCACCAATAACAATACTGCCAATACCACTGCCACCAATACTACCATCAATACCACTAAAACCAATACCACCACCACTAATACCAGTACCACCACCACCAATACCACCACCACCAATGCCACCAAAACCACCACCAATACCACCACCACCACTTATACCACCACCATCAATACCACCACCACCACCATCAATACCACCACCACCACCACCAATACCACCTCCACCACCAATACCACCACCACCAATACCAATAACACAACCACCAATACCAGCAACACCGAAACTACCAACAATACCACCAATACCACCACCAATACTACCAATACTACCACCACCAATACCACCAACACCACCACCACCACCACCAATACCACCACTACCAATACCTCCAATACTACCACCACCACCAATACAAATACCAATACTACCACCACCAATACCACCTCTACCAATATCACCACCAATACCAATATCACCACCACTAATACTAATATCACCACCACCAATACCACCACCACCAATCCCAACAATATTACCAATACCACCACCACCATACCACCAGCACCAATACCACCAATACCACCACCACCACCAATACCACCATCAATACCAATACTGCCACCACTAATACAACCACCACCAATACCACTGCCACCAATACCATCACTAATACCACTAAAAACAATACCACCACCACCAATACCAAATACCACCACTGCAAATACCATTACCACCACCACCAATACCACCAATACCAATACCCACCCATTTGAATACCACAAATACCACCACCACCAATACCACCACCAATACCAGCACCTCCAATACCACCAGTACCACCACCACCAATACCACTGCTACTAATACCCCCACCAATGCAACCACCACTACCAATATCACCAATACCAATACCACCACCACCAATACCAATGCTACCAACTCAGCGCCTCTCGCTCACTAGTAATAGCAGGGGCAATGTATGAGGCTGGAGCTGCAGCCGAGACCATCCCTCCCTTACTCCATGTGTGCCATAAAGCACAGCCCGTCATGCATGAGGAGGTGAAGCCAGGGCCCTACTACAGCTGGATTGTTTCTTATTAGGAAATAAATAACAATGACATTACACAATGCCACACTGCACACTCAAATCATGGAGAGGGCAGAAAATAGCCCCCATCCCGCTTTCTCTGTGAGCTGCCAGAGTATAATCACAAAGCAAAAGGTGTTGGAGCACTTTGTTATTGTTTATAGCTCGGATCATATGTAACTCTCACTTCACATTTTGTGTCTATGTAACTTACACATCTTCTTCATGGCACTATATATCACTACTTTGAAGAAGTCGCAGGCCGGTCTCTTCCTCTTATAATTGCAATCTAACAAGCGGTCGAGACGGCCCTATCACAATGCAATAGGCCTTGCATATGCAAGAGTTTAAGCTATTAGTATTGTAAATGACAATGCCTTTTATTTATGTTTTAAAACCCAAAACATAAATAAAAGGCATTGTCATTTACAATGGCAATTGCTCAAACTCATGTGAATGCGAAACCTATTGCATTGCAAATGCTTGTTTAAAGTGAGCTTCTAAGATTTTTGTATTCGCTTTCTATAATTGAATATTGTACAGTATATATATATACTAAATATTACTCATTTTGTACTTGGTATGCATTTATCAGACAGTACATTAATAACTGTTGGTACAACATTGTCGAATTTACTGTGGAGAATGTGTGATCAACAAATGTTTTTCACATACTGAAATATACACTTAAAGTCATTTTTTAAATAAAGTTGAAGTCGGGATATTTAGTAAAATATTGTTTTAACTTTTCTTTGTGTGATCATGTTAGGAGAAAACCAACCTTACAAATGTTTTTAATATTCGGACTAACGATGTCATTGTGAGGACGTCAGTAGTCGCGAAGAGCACATGGTTTGTACAAAGTGTAAAATATATATATAGACATATTGTACAGTATATTTAACAGTAGAGCTTATTTAGTGTAGTTTTGAAACTCATATTTTTGTCATGAGTTTCCAGAAAAAGCATATTCAAATACTACTTTCTGCTTTTGTGGTGACGACGGGCATTGCGATGAGTACGATAGTTGTGAAAAGCTGGTGTTTTGTTCAAAGTGTAAAACATATATACAGACACATTCTACAGTATGTTTAACAGTAGAGCTTTATTAGTGTACTTTTGAAACTAATATTTTTATAGTGAGTTTCCAGAAAGATCATTGTTAAAGATTTTTTTCCATTTTCACTGTTACGCAGGCGGTTGCGATGAGGTAGGTAGTCGCGTAGAGCACGCGTTTCGATCAAAGTGTGAAACATATACATGAACATATTCTGAAGTATTCCTGAGATTCCATCGCATTCGCATTCCGCGCAAGACTTTTTGCGGCAAAAGTCACAGCACCACAGAAAACGTAATAATCTTAAAAGTGATTTATTTCACACACCATAGTGCAATCGAACAAAACAGGACGGTCTATGGTTTTCGGCTTCCAATAGCCTTTTACTGGACCATAGAGTCCCCCGCGTCTAGACTGTATTTCTAAAGTGCTCAGTGCTTAAACCCTCATTTCTGTTTACTATTTTTTAACAGCCAGACTACTGATCATCTTGGGTAAACCTGGGTTAATTCATTCACCGTATTTGACATTGCATGTAAAGTACACTCAGTGCCAAGAAAGTGCAAGTGCAGGATAACATTTCAAATATATACACATTTAAAACCCTGAGTTGGCATTTCGTTTCATGTTAGAAACCTAATATCGATTGGGTTACTTATGTCCCATCATAATTCATATCCATGTCCCCAATTGTGTTCAGTGCGCCTAGGGTCATATTTTCAATTGTACAAGCACAGGCTACAGGTTAATTCACTGAAGTTTGCATTTCATTAAATCGTGTGATAATCAATGATTGCATCAAAATTAATCAGTAAGATCTATAAAATGTAAACTACAAATTAAGATCATGATTACTTTGAAACTTCATTGATATAACATTCTATTTTAAAATTAGTACAAGATCCATAAAATGTGAAGTACAATTTTGGATCAAGATCAATTTAAAACCTCATTAATGTAGCCTTTTATTTTAATATGAATTTCATGAGTCCACCAGTTGCTAAAGTAGGGATAATGGAAAAATCAAACAAGATTGGGGCTATGGTGCATTCAAAGTCCCATGATCTTGAGTTTCACTTCTCAGTCCGCTCTAGATAAACCATATTCGATCTGTATCGAGCATATGGGTGAAAATTATATACAATTACTAACATCTTGTGCAGACAGAAAGGTCAGGGAGAACATATACGTGGGAGTTTAGGAACAAGAAAAATCTACTCATCAAATGTCATATAATGAATATCACTATTTAAAAATGAATATGAAGTTCTGCATCCTGATTATGTCCATATGGATATTCAGTGCCAATCGCAAGGATGAGTTGGGATTCTGTTCTCCGTAATTTCATTCTAAAATATGTTTAACAGAAGGGGGGGCTAGGTGGTGCAGGAGAAAAATGGCCACACTGATGTGAGGCCCTTGAAGCTTGGCACTTTCATCCTGTCATTAATCCTGCTTTTTGTACCCTGAATTGCTTCACACTGCGGGAATGTGGAGTGAGAGATCCGGTGCTCTGACTGGCTGAGATTGGTGTGTGTAGCGCGACGACATCCTGCGCTGCTGCCAGTTCATCGATGTTGCCGCCAGAAGACCCTGCACAGACCGGTGCTGCTGCTGGGCTTGGATAGTCACTTGAGGCCTGCAGCGCCCACAAGGCTGCTGAGTCGCACACTGTTTACCTCGCAGAGAAGACTTCATGGGTGAGTGAGGTGCGAAATACCTAATGCGCGCAGCTGACTCAGCCCTGTAATGCTTGTGGGAGGCATTGCGGCGATTGGGAAGACACTGACTGCTGTGAGTTTACACCCTTGACACCAAATGCTATATGCGATGCGACGCAGAGGGGAGCGTTCTTGCACTGCCAAAACCGCAACGAAGAGCACTAATGCGAGGAAAGCCCTTATCAGGTGGCAGGTGGCATCGGCTTATAATTGTTCAGGAGCGCATGCTGGGGTGAATGAATCCAATACTCCTCCCTTCCTTGGAGAGACAGTGATTGCTAAAATGGCCTACACGGAGCGCTAGAGGATGTGGTTCACCTTGCAGGGTCGGTGCACCCCCAAATATTTATTACCAGCATAAGTAGCGCCGCTCCCATTAACCCTCACAGCCCTACTGTTTTTGAAGTCGCGCTCCTGTGGAAATTGATGCACCACCCCCTTCAGGGGTGCAGTTGCTTTCCCCAATTATTATTTTTTTTGACTGGCACAGCTGGGAACAAGTAGTTCCACTGGACACTGACGCGCTCTTGGCCTGGAGTATGCTGTGCTGCATGATTTGTAGTTGAGGCGGGCTGTGCTGGGCGATCCTGTCACCCGCGGTGGTATCTAGAAGGGGCCTCTGTCTGCTGCAGAGTGTGGATCATCCATTGCGCCTGTTGACAATGAACCAGGAACCCCCACATGATACCTACATTCTGGAGTCCCGCAGCCTTGTCCACGAAGTCGGCTGCTGCTCCACAACAGCAATGGAGAAAATGGACATCAGGCAGGCCCGCTTGACATTTCAGTCTGAAAAGGTGGGACGAACACAGCAGAAAGAAGCCAGGGGGAGTAGCGAGACCGCTGCGCGGAGAGCCCCCTCCCCTCCGAAGGATGATATGAAAGGTTTGATGATAGAGGTGCGCCAGAGCCTAACCACCATCGTAGACAAAATGGATGCCATGACTACCAGAATGGACACCATTGTTCACAAGCTGTACGGACATGAAGACCGCATCAAGGACACTGAGCGCCAAATTTCTGATGTGGAAGACACCACCTCCGATATGCAGACCCATGTGGCCCAAATGGATAAACTACTGAAGATAATAGCTGCGAAGAATGAGGACTTGGAGGCGCGAAGTCGCAGAAGTACTATTTGCTTTCTTGGAATCCAGGAGAGTACAAACACTGGCAGAATGGAGGACTACATTGAGCGGCTGCTGTCAGACACCATTGGCGCTACATCATTATCTCACCACTTCATCGTTGAAAGAGCGCATCTGTCCCTTGGACCTAGACCATCGCCGAGAGGCACGCCTCACCCCATATTAGGGCACCTTCTAAATTATCAGGATCGTGATACCTTCCTTAAGATAGCACTGGAAAAGTGCCAACTTGAATACAATGGAAACAAGTTTAAGATTTACCCTGATTTCACTAGTGCAGTAAAGGAGCAACAATGCAAGTTCAATTCCGCCAAGCAAAAGCAGCGCCAGACTGAAATAGAATACGCTCTACTCTACACTCTACACTGTACTCTACCATGCGAAGTTACGGATCATGCACCAGGGCACGCAATCCTTCTACGTCAACCCGCAACAGGTGGATGACTTCCTGAAAAGATTGAAACGTCAGGCACAATAACTCTTCTAAGCCGGACATGACTCCTGGTGGGAACCCTGAGGACTCAGACTGAAAGCAATGAGAGTACTTGTGACCCCGGTGACTCGTAACTCTGGTATACCAGGCCTCGAGTGAATTGTAAGGGAATATCTGGGCTGCTTGCTGGGAATTACCAGGCTGATATGATACAAGGGCAAGCTCTTTCCTGCGCTAAGCACCCTCGCCCTTGAGAGCCTGAAGCTAAACTCAGAAAAGACCGAAGTCCTCATCCTCGGCCCCTGCACCTCCACCTGGGACAACACCTGGTGGCCCTACACCCTAGGGAGCCCACCCACCCGGGAGCCCACCCACCCGGGAGCCCACCCACCCCCACAGACCATGCTCAGAACATCAGCATCATCTTGGACTCTTCCCTCTCCATGAACCACCAGATCAACGCCGTCACATCCGCTAGTTTCAACTGCCTGCACATCATCTGTAAGACTTCCGCCGACTGCAGAAGGACCGTCACTCACGCACTCATCACTAGCAGACTAGACTACGGCAACGCCCTCTATGCCAGAGTCAACAAAACTCTCATGCACAGACTCCAGACCATCCAGAACGCCGCAGCCAGATTTGTCCTGGGAAAATTGAGCCAGGAGCACATGACCCAACACCTATGAGGCCTTCACTGGCTCCCTGTCAAGAGGACGGTCACCTTCAAGCTCCTCACCCATGCCTACAAATCCCTCCACATCAGACCCAAATACCTCAATGAGAGAGTATCATTCCACATACCCGAGAGGGACCTCAGCTCCGCAGACCTCGCCCTGGCAGAGGTCCCCTGCATCCGCAGAAACAGGACCGGTGGGAGAGTCTTCTCCCACATCGCAGCCAAAACCTGGAACACGCTCCCTCTGGACATCAGACGCTCCCTGACCCTGCACACATTCAGATCTGGCTCTTCAACTTATCCGGAGCCGCCACCCCCTCCACGACCTTGAGACCCTCACTGGTGAGTAGCGCACTATATAAACCCCTGATTGATTGATTGATGATCGCTCCATCGTCCTACTTCTCAGATGGTGAAGTATCGTGCTTGCCCCTGGAAGTTCCCCCCAAAGGGCGTGCCCCCTTGACTCTTGTTGTTGTTTTTAGTGCAGAAGTTACTTGTGGGTGATAGGATTCTGGGAGGGGGGAGGGAGTGTATGTTCTGGCATATTTGGGAGGCTTCATGGGTGGGGGGAGGGAAAGGTTTGTTCATGAGAGTTATGTTTTGTGTATAAGACAGGCTATATCAGGCAGACATGGTTTTGAATCCCGATGCGTGGATCATTGATCTTTCCTTTTTTTGAATGGTTAACTCAGTACACGTCAGAGAGCTAACTTGGAATGTTAGAGGGCTGGGAGACCCGAGGATGCGCCGGAGGGTTTTGTCATATCTAGACCACCACCAGACACATATTGTAATGCTCCAGGAAACCCATCTCAGCCTTCACCATAATCACACCTTTGCCTCCAAGTGGGCGGATCATTGAACATTTTCATCCTGCTCCTCATACTCTAGGGGCACGACCATACTCATAAAGAAAACACTCCTTTCGTGGTTGCTGGCAAGGCAACCGATCAACAGGGACGCTACTGTATTGTATGGGGGAGACTGGGCCCTGAATCGGTCACTCTGGTGTGCTGTTATGGAGCCAACAAAGATGCCCCAGAGTTTTTCCCAGTACTGTGGGGAAAAATACTAGAAATCGTCTCCACTCACATAAAATGGGGCGGGGAGTTCAACCTAGCTCCAAATCCTGAAAAAGATAGGTCTAATCCTGCAGCACATCATTATACTAGAACACAAAAGGCATTGCAAGTAATAATGAGTGATGGTGACCTGATAGATGCATGGCATCAATTACATCCTCATGCTGCGGAAGGCACACACCTCACAGCACACTCTGCCTCATGGGCTAGATTAGATTATTGTCTCATATCCCGGGGCCTTGTACCTACACTGCTTTCAGTCACGCATCTAGCTCACACCTTCTCTGACCACTCTCCTGTGCGAATGGCAATCTCACCTCTTGGAAGGGGCCTTCTGCGCATGTGCTGGAGGTTGTTTCCTCGCGATTGAACCCCTGGCAGCTAAGCTTCGTCATCACCATCAGGAAAAGGCGCTGCAGCCTGTGCCAAATCCTAATTTCCCTCTATGCTGATGATGTTACCCTCTACGTACGACCCACAAACCAATTTAAACCCACTACTGCGGGAATTTATTATATTTAGGAAGCTTTTCGGGGATACAAATAAACTGGGGTAAGTCAGAAGTCTTCTTTCCCAGACCGGCTGCTGGGCAATTCCCTTTGGGCATCCCATTGCAGTTCTGTGACTCGTATTTGAGGTACCTGGGGATACGTATCTCCAGGGATCTCGAGGAGGTAATGCGGCTCCACTATGGCACTGCCCTTAACTGTATAGCTGACAGCGTGACTAGATGGACCCCATTTCCCTTCTCTGTGGCGGGTCGGTGTCGCTGATAAAGATGGTTGTACTCCCACAATTTCTATACCTATTTCTTAATGTTCCATACTAACCGGGTAGGCACTTTTTAAAAGTGTGTGTAGTTGCTCCTAGTGGTGGGTGGTGACGACGTGTCATTCTCGCCTGCCATACAGATAGGAGTGGATATATGGAAGGGGCTATAACTTCAATGTAGTATGGTTCAGTCTTATGTATGCAAGACGTGCCGCCCCTTTGAGCTCCCAAGGAATGTAAATGCTGAGATTTGTAGGATGTAGTGTTGGCTGAAACTTAGGGAACCTAAATAAGTATCTGTATGAATATGATTATATTTCTTTTTCTTTATGTTAATGGATTTGACTGTCTCAAATTATATTTGATAGTACAAAATGAAATGTCTTTCTGAACTTGACTCTGCTGTAATGATTACATATTGTTGAAAATCAATAAACAAAGTTTTTAAAAAAAGTATGTTTAACAGTAGATCTTTATTAGTGTACTTTCAAAATTATATTTTTATAGTGAGTTACCAGAAAAATCGTTTCAAAGACTATATTCCATTTTTGCGATGACATCGGTAGTCTCGAAGAGCGCATGTTTTGTACAAAGTGTAAAACATATACGTAGACACATATGTTTAACAGTAGAAGTGCATTTCTATATTATTCAAACTTATGTTGTTGTAGTTATTTAGCTTAAAACTAATGTTGAATCTATTTTTCAAATTTTTCGGTGACGCTGGTCTTCGCGAAAATATTTCTAATGATGATAGCTTGTTTTTAAGAAGTTTAAAAATGTATATACATATATTTTAGAGTAAGTATGAGAGTACTTGCTTACATAAAGTTCTGCTTTTATATTTATGTTATTCAAACCCACTTTTATATTCTATTTCTGGTGTTCATGATTATGTACGTAATTACAAAGATCAACTGAACTAAAAGGAATGTGACATGATTGGGTAACACAGATTTCAACTATATTCAAAGGAAGGCCCCACCCATATTCTTTTTCTTGATTGTTTCATTCATTTGGGAATCAATCTGAGCAGGTGTCTGTGCAGTGGAGAACTCATTGTGGAGGTTGGCTGCTTCTTCTTTTTTTAAGAGAACATGTCTGCAGGATGTGCAGAGGAGAACAAGATCCAACAGAAGGCAGAACATGATATTTAGTAGGTGAAAGGAGGAGAAGAAGAAGATGAAGAGCTCCAGCTGAAGAAGAGCAGTATAGCTTGAGAATATTTCACTATCCCATCTTGGGAGTCTAGGACAGTTGCAAAATTTGCAACATTTTCCCTTTGCAACAAGACATTGTCTAGAGGTTCCAACAAAAAGTACTCATGTGGTACTACATCTATGCAATATCATCTTAAAACATACCATAATAATGATTTAAAAAAGAGCAAAGAAAGCCAGAGAAGCTGTGACACTGTTATTATCATCAAGTGCTCCACCTGTTTCCAGAGAAAAAATGCCAGCTGAAGTACAAAGCCATCATGTGGAGTTGGTCCCAGAATTTAGAAAGATGACTATGTGTTGTATGGACTGTTCAACTATAGTTACTGCGGGAGCGCATTCATTTCGAGCTATGAAAAATTCAGCAAACGAGCACAGATGTTAATTTTTTTGTTGATGCAATCGTTAGTTTGAGCAGCATGTTTCGGCTGCTTGTTTTCGTTTTTTATACCAAGCTTACCAATTCTTTGGAAATGATGCAACATTCTTTTTGTTTTAAAAGCCCCAAAAGAGAAAAGAAAGATTATTTTTAGAACCACCTTTCATGGTCAAAAAAAGATAAGCTGAATGGATTTATAACTGCATGGGTCGTGATTGGATGACCGCTGTTGAGTACCTGGGTGATTAAATGAGTACATGTAAAGTGCCTGGGTAATTGGATGAGTGCAGGAATAATGCCTGGAAGATGGGATGAGTGGAAATGCAGTGTCTGGGTTATTTTATGAATGCAAGTGTACTGCCTACATGATTGGATGAGTGCACATACAGTGCTTGAGTGAATGGAGGATTGCAAGTGTGGTGCCTTGGTCAATAGATGAGTGCAAGGGCAGAGCCTGGGTGATTGCATGACTGCATAGGTAGTGCCTGAGTCAATGGATGAGTGCATGGGTAGTGGCTGAGTGAATGGATAAGTGCATGGGTCCTGCCTGGGTAATTGGATGGGTATTACCTGGTTGAATAGATGACTGCAAGTGAAGTGGCTGAATGAATGAAAAAGTGCAAGTATAGTGCCTAAGTGATTCCATAACTGAATTAGTAGTGACTAAGTGAAAGCATGACTCCATGGGTAGTGTCTGGGTCATTGTATGAGTGCCTGAGTAGTGGCTGGGAGATTGGATGCATTTCAGTGCAGTATCTGAGTGATTGTATAATTGCCTAGGTAGTGGCTGGGTGATTGGACAAGTGCAACTGTTGTGCCTGGGAGATGGGATGAGTACATGAGTTGTAACTCAATGAATCCATCAATAGATTACGGATTTGAAACACGTAATATATCTCGACCTTCAAACACAGTGAAAAAATCTAAACAGACAGAAATCTATTAGAATTTAATTTTGAACATCATTCAACCAAACAACATACAATATTTTTCAACCAAAACTTTAATTCAACATTAACAAATATTTTATAGTTTTATCCTGTTTTCAGCTTTTATACTTCTTCACTTTCAATAGTGATTTGTATGTAACATTGTCATTAAAAGTGGGACAAACAATCAATGGATTGTAAAAAAAGAACAAATGCACAGAGTAGGTCATTACAACTATGTCATACTGTTCATTGCACTCACTACAAAAAGTCATCATTTTTGAATATCGTTTTGTAAACATCATACTTGTTAGACCAAATTATGTCTAAAATGTTCTAAGTCCATGTGCACAAAACATGACACACAGTACAACGTAGAAGTTGCATTAGCAGAAAAAAGGGGACTTTTTTTATGGTGAGGAGACTTTTCATATGAAACTCAAGGCTACTGGAATTATAGTACCTCTTTTACTTTTTATCTGTAGTAACAAAATTTAGTCCTCAAATGTTTTATATATTCCTTTCCCGCAGTTAAAAAGAGTCCTTCATTCCAAACAGCTTGCTGTAGACAATACCCCTAAAAGGTCGAATTATGTCTCAGACACATAATCTATATATATGTCAACACAATACCACATTTTCTTAACCTAGATTCTCCTTAGAACTTCAGTTCTAGAAATAGCAGATATGAGTTTTGTAACTTTTTAGGTTGTCTTGATTTGAATGTCCCTTGTATGTCATTGCACTCTATCAATCAATCAATCAATCAATCAATCAATCAGGGGGTTTATAAAGCGCGCTACTCACCTGTGAGGGTCTCAAGGCGCTGGAGGGTGTGAGGCAGTGCAGCTCTAGGTCAGCTGAAAAGCCAGATCTTGAGCCTCTTCCTGAAGATGTAAAGGGTAGGGGAGCGTCTGATGATGACTGGGAGTTTGTTTCAGGCTTTGGCTGCGACAAAGGAGAAGGCTTACTCCTCCTGCTCTGGTTCTACAGATACGTGTGGTTGTAGCTAGGGCAAGGTCGGCGGAGCAGAGAATTCTTTTGTTGAGTTATTTGGGTCCAATATTGTGGAGGTATTTGTAGGCGTGGGTGAGTAGCTTTAAAGTTACTCCCTTCTCAACGGGGAGCCAGTGAAGGTCTTGCAGGTTTTGGGTCATGTGTTCATGTGGTGGGGTGCCGAAGACGAGTCTAGCTGCGGTGTTTTGGATGGTTTGGAATTTTTGTAGCACAGATTTGTTGGTTCCCGTGTAGAGGGTGTTTCTGTAGTCCAATCTGCTGGTAACGAGTGCGTGGGTGACAGTCTTTCTGGCTTTGGGTGGGATCCACTAGAAGGTCTTCCAGAGGGCGCGGAGGGACTTGAAACAGGTGGAGGTGATGGCGTTGACCTCGTGAGTCATGGTGAGGGAGGAGTCTAGAATGATGCCAAGGTTCCGGGCAAGGTGGGTGGGTTTCTGAGGGTGGAGAGCCACCAGGAGCTGTCCAACACAGGTAGGGTGGGTCCAAGGTCGAGGACCTCTGCTTTTGTCTGAGTTCAGTTTTAGGCAGCTGTCACTCATCCAGGCTGCAACCTCTTTCATTCCTTCTTGGAAGCTGAGTCTGGTTTCTTTGAGGCTCTTCGTGAGGGAGAGGATGTGCTGGGTGTCATAGGCGAAGGATACAATGCTGAGCCCATGCTGTCTGACGATGGCGGTTAGGGGGGCCAGGTAGATGTTGAAGATCGTGGGGCTGAGCGATGATCCTTGGGGTACTCCACAGTTGATCTCTGTGGGTTCTGTGAGGAAGGGTGGGAGTCTGATCCGTTGGGTTCTGCCAGTGGGAAAGGAGCAGATCCAGTTGAGGGTGAGTCCTTGTATGCCAGCGTTGTGGAGTCTGGTTGCAAGAGTGCGGTGGGAGACGATGTCGAAGGCAGCAGAGAGGCCTAACAGGATGAGGGCAGCGGTGTGTCCCTGGTCAAGCAGCATGCGGATGTGGTCGGTGGCGGTGAGGAGGGCGGTCTTGGTGCTGTGGTTGCTGCGGAATCCGGACTGGGAGGAGTCAAGTATGGCGTTCTCTTTGAGGAAGGTGATCAGTTGTGTGTTGACGAATGTCTCTGTGACTTTGGCTGAGAAAGGGAGGAGAGAGATGGGCCAGTAGTTTTTCAGGTCTGTCAGGCCGACCAAAGGTTTTTTGAGGAGGGGCTTGACCCAGCTTCAAGTCGTCAGGGAAGATGCCGGCTCTGTCGATCCTGTTTTACATCTCAAATATATTGTGTAGTGTCCAAAGGTTATATTAACTCCTATATGAAATATGATTTCTATAGTTGTGAAAGTTATTTTTGAGATGGAAATTTGTGCAGCTTTAAAGTTTATAATTTCAGTTCCTAATTTAGTACCATCCACTCTGCATCGTTGTAGCATGACTATGACATATTTTCCATACCTTTGTAGAAACAACGTTGACCTAAGTTGTGATCTGCAGTTTGGACAGGTCATAGCTTGATGGGAGTTTGCAGTTAAATGTTTAAAGGGGACAGCTCTCCAATCTGGTAATGACAAGTAAAGGAATCATTCTGAATTGATTTCAGTGCTAGACGTAAAGTCCCAATCATCACAGTTATGGGTCCATTTATAAGTTAAACCAAATAATTCATTGATATTTACATCTTCTTCAACTTCTTCAATCTTACCATTAGAAATTCTTGAGCATCCTGCTGTAGATTTTGAGAGAATACCACTGATCCTGTAGTGTCATCGGTGTGTTTTCTCATTCCAGGAGCAGAATGTATAATACTTTTGTCACTTCTTAATTCTTCAAGTAAAATACATAGTTGTGAAGACATTCTTGTATCTACCTTTTCTTTAATAGAATTTGTGAAATGAGGCAAATGGTGTAGTCCATTTAACACTACATTTGCATAACAGTTCACTCCAGATTCATTATCAAAGTGATGGCCTTCCCTTTCCTCATTGTGCTGTACTTTTTTTTTCTTTCTTCCTAGTTGATTTTCTTTTTGTTCATCTTACTGTTCAACTCTGATAGACTGCTTTAATATTTTCTGCTATGGACACAGTTTTGCATTTTGAACCACAGGATACTGGCCTAAATGAAGAGAATATTGAGCTCTTAACCGATTGTACTCACACAGCTCACATCAGCACTTACTTTCTTCTTATAAAAATCAATCAGAAATAAACCAGACAATATTCTAATTTGCGACAAAGCAACATATGTCCTTCCTTTTTTCAATACGCTACTACCAATATTAACAAGATCTGTATGTGCACACAGCGCACCTACCAATCTGCTTAACTTCAGCAATTACATCAAATTGTATGGCTATGTATTTCACATCATTTTTGTTTGGATAATTAATGCATTTCATAACTTTACCAATTGCGTCATTCACTAACCCTTCTTCAATATTTAAATTACGACGTATTATTACATGACAATGTTTACAGATACGTAACTGTTTTTCTAATCCTGCAGTTTTTGACATAGACTTTTCTAAACTATCCAATTATGATTACAGTTTTTTCTGTTAGTAGCACTGTAACTCTTTGATGTTTCATTTTATCATTTGCTCTAATTTCGACTATCTCTCCTTTTTGCAGTTGCAATAATTGTTAATTGAATTTACTACACTCCTCAAAAGTTGGCATCAAACAAACAATAGACTTCTCTTCCTTAGCAAAATTATACATTACTTCAGCAGCTGAAACATTACTTGGAAACAAATGTTTGATGAGACGAATTTGTAGTACTGTCTTTCCCTCTTTTGTGGGGACTCCCTCTCTCCTGTCCTTCAATATAGGTGCTTAATGCATATATGACGCTTGGGAAATATTTTGGATAAACTCTTTGTATTGAAAGTTTTCCTAAATCCTTATATTTCCAATACTTCCGAGTGAATTCCTTGTTTCATTATGTAGTAGTTTCTTGAATACAGGCTGTCCTTTTATGGGGGTTAGTTGTAGCAGGTGTCCAAAGACTATTAAGTGTCTTCCTCCAAAAAGTAAGTCGTAGCTAGTTTTTAATATTTGCTGCATTCTTAAATGTATAAAAGCTAGCATTAGGTTAGACACCATGCTGACTTCATCAATAATTAGTAGTCAAGTCAAAAAGTACTGTATTCGGCAGCCAAGAGCCATAAAAGTAAACATATTAAAAGGACACATTTCATTTAAAAACATTACATGTATAAAAACTTAAGTCACACAAAAATGTTCAAAATATCTGTGCAGAACAATAAAAGGACATCCGACTTGACTATTTCACAATCACATGTAGACTTGGAGAAGGAACAACATATAAAGTGCAACAGTGCTAGACATTAGCACAGAGGCTATGGCATTATCTCATAAAGTGCACATTGTAATGGATCAAAAACAGATTTGACCAAACTGAGGGAGCAGAATGGCTATTGCAGCGACATCTTTTTCCTGTGTCTGATAGCTCCAGTTTAAAAGATTGCTACCCCAAAGCATGCCATAGGAGAGGACAGCATTTGAAGATAGATCAGAGCCAGCCTAACTTGGACAAATTGGCGGTCTCTAAGTAATGGTAAAATATGTTTTCTGCGCAAAGAATCATAGTGGGCGCAGAAAAACATAAAATGCAGAGTATCCTGCTCCGAGAAATTATCGCAGGGGCAGGGTTTTAGTGAGCCAGATTTCGAGTAGACTTGGTGAAAAGCCAGAAGCCAGGGAACCAGATTCAAACGAAATCTGGTCAGAACAAAACGGTGATGTGCTGTGTTGATGTAGAATAGATATTGCTGCATCTGTGGACCCAGGCTCAATATGACAACCCTTCTCACCGATGGTTTAACCAATTCCCTCTCCTCCCTGAGCCTCTGCTGTTTGTCTAGAAACTGCTGTTTGAGGTCTCTGATGGCAATCTTGCCAAGGGACCTAGGGCTCGGGAACAGGTCAGGACGGCCAAGCCATCTAGTCTGTTCCTTTAAGTAATTCAGCCATGGAATATGTAACGCCCCTCCAGTAAAATGCAAACTGTAAGTTTAAGTTGATTTAGGTTTGCGGTTGGGCTTGCCCAGATTCTAAGCCAGCCCAACAGCAGAGCAGCCACAATCTGGTCTGAGATGTAGCCCACTCCCAATTCTTCATGTAAGTTAAAAACAGAAGTTGCAGTGGAGACCGCAAGGAGTTTCTGCATAAAATTATTCTTGGCCGCCTGGATTCCCTTCACATCCTTATAGCCCCCAATGCCAGAGCCATATGTTGCCATTGGGATACATTTAGCATTATAGACCTTCAAAAGTGCAGGAATGGGCTTTGATCCCAATTTTTTGGCAAAGTTCAAGGTGGCCCCTGCTGCTCTGGATATGATGTTCATTTTAAGTAAACTTGCCCACACCAAAATCCTTGCTCATCATAAAGTACCCCTAGGTATGGAAATGTGGATACCTTAGTTAATTCGACTCCCTTGCAATTAAACTTGGCCTTGTCTGCCTTACGTGGATCTATGGTCATAGTGTGTGATTTCTTGAGGTTTGTAGTTAAATCTAACGAGTCTATACAACCAATAAAACCATTTAAAAGTCGTTGAAGGCCCATTGCGGTTCTGGCCAGTAGAACCGCATCATCAGCATAGAAGGGTGTCGGGATCAACTTAGAGCTAGCTCTGGGTATGTCTTTGCAAAAGGGTGTTAGGGAGTCTCCCAATTTGTTAATATATAGCGTTTACAGCAGGGGTGCCAAAATGGACCCCTGCTGTCCCCCCTTTTTAATTCCCAGTAGCTTGTCAGGCTGCCATCTTCAGTGTACCTTATCGCTGCTGTAGTGTTTTCACGGGCAGTGTGCAAGAAGGAGACCAACTCTATGTCTAATCCTGGATTGCATAACACCAACCACAGCTTCGACCTATTGACATAATCAAACGCTGAGGTTAGGTCCATGAAGGCCAAATGTAAAACTCCCCTTGTAGCGATGGTGTACTTCCCAATTACCAAAAGCAGGTTATGGCATTGGTCCAAATTTCCTTTCCCCTGCCTGAAACCATACTGGAGATTGTAAATGATGTTAACCTGAACAAGCCAAGCTGTTAGGCGATCCTATATTACTTTCGCTAAAATTGTGGCCGCTGTATCTATGAGGGAGATCTGTCTACAGCATGCAGGGTCATCCCAGGAACCCTTTTTAAAAATGGGATGATAACAGCCTTTGCCCATGATGGAGGAAGGCCACAGGAGCAGGCTGTATTAAAAACATGGGCTAGGATCTTGGCCCAGACATTGAGGTTTGCCTTGTAAAGGTCTGCTGGTACCCCGTCTGGTCCCACTGCCTTTCCTCCAGAAGTTGAGGTAATGGCTTTATGAACCTCATCTGTACTGAAATGGAGGGGGATACTTGGTGGGCCGGGAGCTGATTGTCCCACAGAAACTTCCAGATTTACTTCGCTACA
Source organism: Lissotriton vulgaris (assembly GCF_964263255.1). NCBI lineage: Eukaryota > Metazoa > Chordata > Amphibia > Caudata > Salamandridae > Lissotriton > Lissotriton vulgaris. The sequence goes on from NC_141694.1 coordinate 418,223,189, forward strand.
GATGGTATCAAAATGCTGGACCCAAAGCTCAGCATGTATCGTGCAGTCTCTACTAGAGTTTGGCATATCCGAAAGAAAAGGGCTATTGACCACCGACCAGAACCTGGCGCTGTCAGCCAGGACACTGGCTTGGCTGAGCGCCTCCCATGCCTGCTCCCTTAGGTGCTTCTTCCTTTCTTGAACTGCATGTTTATAGGCCTTCCGGCAGCAGCTCCTAATTAATATTGCGTCCCTTGGGTTTTGCATAAGGGCCTGCTTAAATTCTTTATGGGTAGCCGAACAGGTATTATCGAACCACCTTCTAGCTCTAGTTTTAGAGGTTAAATCAGAGGCTACTTGCTTAGTGATTTTATCAAAAATGTCTAGAATGGCTCTGTCATGTGGGACAGACTCCATAAAGACTTGAAACTCCGGGGCACAGGTAGAATACAAATTGTCTAGGAAACCCTGCGGAATAATCCTTTCCCACTTCGGTCTCCGGGCTTGGTGTTTAGTACTAATGTTAGCATTAGAGATGTAACTAGCTGCCCTCCCTTTTATAGCTGTCCACAGAGAGAGATCCAGAATGAAAAGGTTGTGATTACTGAGGCTGTTCCAGGTAACACATATGTTTTTAACTACCAGCAGTAATGATGCAGATAGAATAATGTGATCAATTATACTAGGTCTGCCGCTACCAGCACAGGTGAGGACAAGACAGTGGTGTCACTTTGCTGAAGGCAATGCAAATTATGGGCCGTTATAAAACTTTCTAAAAATAGTGCCCAATGTGGTGTGCTCAAAGTACTTTGACGGGTCAGAGCCATCACTCTCACCCCAAATGGGAATACAATTAAGACTGCAATGATGAATATTAGAACTGGGGGTCTCTAGTTGGCAGAGGTAGGTACCACTGTCCAAATAGGGACCCTTGCTTCTAGTCAGGGTAAGGAGGATACACTCTTTAGATAACCCCTGCGCACCCCCTTGGTAGCTTGGCTCGAGCAGTCAGGCTTATCAAAGGCAATGTGTAAAGTATTTGTACCAACACTCACAGTAACACAGTGAAAACACCACAAACTGACTCCACAACAGTTTAGAAAAATAAAGGTATTTTAATCTAAACTATACAAGACCAAAACGACAAAAATCCAACATACACAGTTCACAAATATGATTTCAAAAAAGTTCTCAAGGTTGCGTTAAAATAATCCACAGATGCGTGGAAGTAGTTCACAGTTGCGTCATGTTCAGCCAACAGTACCTTTAAGTGCAACAAAGTTCCAAAACAGAAGCTGGTGCGGTGGAAAACAAGTGATTCGTCACTCCTGAGATCTTGGGGAGGCAAAGCGGCAACCCCGCTGGATGTAGCGGGCGTGCTGTGATTAATCTGGTCTGTAAGGGGAGGGAGACAATACCTTGTATGGATTCTGGTGTGGAGGGTCCGTAGTGAAAAAACTCGCAAAGGCACAATGCGATTATCTTTGGGGGCTGCGACGATCTCCGGGGAGACGAGGCGTAGTCCAGCGGCGATCTTCCTCTCGCAGCTCCTCGATGGCTCTGCGGCGATGTTCGCAGCGACGTGATGCGGTCCGCAAGCAAGAGGTGCGACGATCTCACCCAGTGACGACAGGCTCTGCGACGATACTCACAGCAATGGTAATCTTCCCGCACCGGACTGGTGCGTCCCGCAAACCAAGGATGCAATGACTCTGGCAGCGGCAACAGGCGCTGCGATGATCTCGGACTTCGTAGCAGCGGGAATTTCCTCGCACTGATGGGGATGCGCTCCGCAAGCGAGCGATGCGATAAAACTTGCAGAAAGTCTTTAAAATCTTGGTTTCCAGCTTCCCAACACAGGTACATCTTCCAGAGGTACCACAACTGGCCCAAGCACTCTATGAAGGACAGAACTCTCTCAGCAGATTTCAGTGAAGCTGGGGGTGAAGTCCTTTTGTTCCTGGGACTTTTTAACAGGGAGCCAGCTCTTCTCAGGCCCTTGAAAATTCCTTCAAGCAAGGGGACACAGCACAAAGCAGAGTCCTTCCCCACTCCTTGGCAGCAAAGCAACAGCAGGTCAGTCCAGCAGAGCAAGAGCAGGACAGTCTTCCTTCTTCAGTTTCAGCGTTCTCCTTGGCAGAGGTTCCTTCTTGATTCCTGGATGATCTAATTTTCTGTAGTCAGGGGACCTGTACTTATACCCCCAAAAGTCTTTGATCCCTTTGCGCAGGAGGGCTCTGAGCCCAGTCTGAACCAGGTCTGGGTGTTCCTTGAGCACTTTGTTTTCCTGGCCTCTCCTTTCCTTTCAGAGAGAGGGGCAGGGTCATCAGCCGCCCATCAGGAGGTTGAGCCAGCATTGTGGAAGGCAGGCACAGCCCTATTCAGTCCCAGGTGCTACCCCCTCCCACCACTCTAGATGCAGATGGAGCTATTCAGCCCAGGGATGGCCCATACAGCCTCTGGGAGCCACCCAGCCCCTCTTACTCATAAACCAGACAGTCAATTCACGAACAGGCCAAGGCACACAGAAAGGTCAGACAAGAGAACAACAACTTTCTAAAAGTGCTGTTCTCAAACACAGGATTTAAAAAACAACCTTTCTCAAAAGATGTGTTATTAAATTCTGAGTTCAGGGATACCAGGCATTTATGTGCTATCTTGCTCCTATGGAAAGATATGCTGGTAGCCACTGTAGCCAGCATTCCCCATGATAGCCTATGGGGCAAGATAGCCTTACAATAGTGAAAACGAAAATGGCTGTAATTCACTACCAGAGCATGGCACCTGCACTAGTACATGCTCTACCTTTCACATACACTGCACCCTGCACAAGGGGGTACCTTGGGCCTTCCCTAGGGGTGACCAATGTGCACAGAAAGGGAAGGGTTAGGCCTGGTCAGTGGGGACACTGACCAGGAGGACATGGCAGTTCAGACTGCACACAGGCACTGCGGTGGCAGGCCTGAGACACTATTTTAGGGCTACTCGTGTGGGTGTCACGATCAGTGTTGCAGGCCCACTAGTAGCGTTTGTTATCACCAGCCCTGGCACACTCTGTGCACTTTACTAGGGACTTCTTGGTGACACAAATATGTCATTCATGGATACCCAATCACAATCACAATTTACACAGGGAGCACTTGCACTTTGACACTGAATAGCAGTGGAAAAGTGCCCAAAGCATCTAAACGAGCAAAAACGAAATCCAGCACAGCATCAAAAATACTGGAGGTAGAGGCAAAAAAGACAAGGGAAACCACGCCAAAGATGCCAGGTCTAACACGTATCCCCTCCAGCTGAAAGTGGAGAGAAATACCCACCCTCTTGAGAGTTCTTTTCACTAAGGCGGAAGAATCTGCACAGACCATCAGCATTGGCGTGTTCTTAACCAGGGCGGTGTTCCATCGTAAATTCCATTCCCTGTAGGGAGATTGACAACCTCAACAGTTTTGGGTACTCACCCCTCATCTGCATTAACCATCTGAGGGGCCTGTGGTCTGTCTGAACAGGTAGGGTAGGGCCAAACAGGTAGGGCCTCAGCTGGGCCTCAGCTTCTTCAGAGCCCAGACCACAGCAAAAGCTTCCCTTTCAATTGCACTCCACCTCTGTTCCCAGGGGAGTAGCCTCCTACTAATGAAAGCTACAGGTTGGTCCCAGCCCTCGTCGTTGATCTGTGATGTACTGCTCCCACACCATGCTCTGAAGCGTCTGTCTGCACAATGAACTCACTCGGAAATCACTCAGGTGCCTTGAGCACCGGTGCTGTGCACATGGCAGTCTTCAGGGCATCAAAAGCAGTTTGGCAGGCTTCAGTCCAATTCACTTTCCTGGGCTGCTTATTGGAAGTCAGCTCTGTCAAGGGATCACTGAAATATTATTGAGAGACAAAATATCGACCATCAAGAATATCGTTGTCAAAATATCGACAGACAAAATATTGAGTTTCTATCTACAAACAGGTAAGTACAAAAATATCGAGTTAAAAATATCGTTTACAAAAATATAGTTTTAAAAAATATCGACTTTACTAAAAAGCATGTTAAATTAAATTAATATTAAAAAATAATTACTAAATTATACTTAAAAATACTTACATTAACTTATAATAATTAAATAATTAATGAAAGTAAAAAAAAAATGTTATTCATATTTCTTAAAACATATATATATAGTAACTAAATATAATTAAATAATAGCCAATATTATTAACGTACAATAACAAAAGTGTAAAAATTACTATTCCCACTCCAAGCATAGGGTAAGCGTTGGATAGCGTAGGGGTTAAAATTACTATTCCCACTCCAGTGGGTGCAACAGTAGGGAAAGCGTTGGATAGCATAGGGGTTAAAATTACTATTCCCACTCCAAAGAGTGCAACAGTAGGGAAAGCATTGGATAGCGTAGGGGTTAAAATTACTATTCCCACTCCAGTGGGTGCAACAGTAGGGAAAGCATTGGATAGCGTAGGGGTTAAAATTACTATTCCCACTCCAAAGAGTGCAAAAGTAGGGAAAGCGTTGGATAGCGTAGGGGTTAAAATTACTATTCCCACTCCAGTGGGTGCAACAGTAGGGAAAGTGTTGGATAGCGTAGGGGTTAAAATTACTATTCCCACTCCAGTGGGTGCAACAGTAGGGAATGCGTTGGATAGCGTAGGGGTAAAAATTACTATTCCTACTCCAGTGGATGCAACAGTAGGGAAAGCGTTGGATAGCGTAGGGGTTAAAATTACTATTCCCTCTCCAGAGAATACAACATTAGGGAAAGTAAATATTTGATATATTATTCAAAAATCTAAAAATGAATATCTATTAATAATTCATTAAAAATAAATAAAAATGTTATCTAATATAATAATTAATATTTTAAAATTACTAATTAACAATAATTATTTCAATTAATCACCTATTAATACAAATTAATTAAACATTAACATTAATTATTTAATAATTAAAAATTATTTTACAATTATTTCCAAATAAATACATTTTAATTAATTTTATTATTTAATTAATTATTAATAAATTACTTTCCACCCTATGCCCCTATAAACACACAACCGCTACAGAAATTAAATTAGTAAAATTTACATAATTACCAATTAATCAATTAATATAAATTAATTAACAATTATAATTAAATTATTTAACAAATATAAATTAATTTACAATTAATTACTAATTACTATCAATAAATACATTTACATAATTAATTAATTATAATGAAATTACTTCCCACCCTTTTCCCCTATAAACCCACAACCCGCTACAGAATTAAATTAGTAAAATTTACATAATTACCAATTAATCAATTAATAATACTTATTTTCCAATTACAATTACATTAATTAACACATATAAATTAATTAACAATTAATTACAAATTACTATTAATAAATAAATTTACATATTTAATTATTATAATTAAATTACTTCCTACCCTATTCCCCTATAAACCCACAACCCGCTACAGAAATAAATTACGCAATAATTATAAAAACAAAATTCATTACATAAAATGATTTATAACATAAATACACACATTTCACACATATTATAACATAAAAATACACTATAAAAAATTATATATTATTAAAAAATCGATATTTTTAACTATCTATATTATATACTTCGATATTTTAACTATCTATATTTTTAACAGTCGATATTACTTCACTTACCTTAAAAACTATATTTTTGTTGTCTATATTCTGTCCTGTCGATATTTTGGACTCGATATTATGTATGTGCACCGTGTCAAGGGGCAACGACGGTGCCATATCCCTTGACAAACCATCTGTAATACCCAGTGAGACCTAAAAAGGCTCTTACCACTGTCAGGGTCTTGGGGGGCTCCCAAGCCAAAATGGTATCAATCTTCACCAGTAGGGGCGCTAGATGGCCGCTCCCTACCTGGTGTCCCAAGTACACCACAGAACCCTGCCCTATCTGGCACTTGCTGGCCTTGATAGTGAGGCCTGTCCTTTGCAGAGCCTTCAACACTTCACAGAGGTGTTGCAAGGGTTCTTCCCACGTGGAGCTGAACACAGCAAGGTCATCCAGGTATGCAGCACTGAATTCCTCCAGCCCGGTCAGTACCTGGTTAACCAGTCTCTGGAATGTGGCTGGGGCATTCTTCAACCCAAAGGGCATAACTCGGAACTGGAAGTGCTCCTCTGGCGTTGAGAATGCAGACCTCTCTTTGGCCCCCTTAGTTAAGGCAATCTGTCAGTACCCAGAAGTTAAATCAAACGTACTGAGGTACTGGGCAGCTCCCAACCGATCCACGATTTCATCAGCTCCGGAGATAAGGTGTGCATCAGTCTTGGTGTCCGCATTAAGCCCACTTTAGTACACACAAAACCGGAGTTCTGGAGTGGCACTGGGCGCAGCAGCTTTTGGCACTAAGACCACTGGGCTAGCCCAGGGGCTGCTGGAGGGCTCAATTACCCCTAGTGCCAACATCTTGGAAACCTCTTATTTGATGCTGCCCCTGACCTTGTCAGCTACCCTGTAAAATTTCTGTTTCACAGGCAGACTATCTCCAGTGTCCATTTCATAGATGCACCAATTGGTGACACCTGGGGTCAGGGAGGCAAACTGACCCAACACCTGGTGACAGTCCCTCTGCTGTTCTGTGGTCAGGGTGGGTGAGAGGACCACACCACACCTTGGCTGCCAGGAGGTCAGGGAGAGGATCACTATTGTCTGTACTGCTCTGGAGTAAATCCATACCTGAGACATAAGGCCTCCTTCATATTGGGGTAGGTCATTGTACCTGCTAACTCTAAGGCCTCTAGAGCACTCCTCCCAGAAGCCTCAAAATGTTTCCACAGGCCTGCCCCCCAATGTTTTTCAGGCACACCATTCATTCTTAAAGAAATTTCATAAGAAGTAAACCAGGCATAGATATCCTCACTCCTATGGCAATTCTGTACCAGATCCTTGGGAACATATACTTTACCCCCCTGCACTGGCTGTGCGCTGCCACCATTTGAACTGGAATCCACCTGCTTGGCCTTGAGATCCAGTTCTTGCACAACGCGTGAGCCAAAACCAATTTATTTTCCTCCAAGGCGCTGGCACTTTTGCTCTCCTCCGCCGCCGTTTCTTTCTCAATTTACAATTGGTTCATCTTTAACCTCATGACTTCCAAGTCATATACTCTCACTCTTTGATTCTACTCTAACTGTTCTGGAGTGAAACCCCTACTGGAATGGTGACTGCCAGGCCTTGAGACTGGTCCGCCCATAGGAAGTCTTGGGGTTGAAAATCATTCCTTCCACTTGCATCATTCCCCTCTTGGTCCTCCCAATAGGCCTTCAAGATGCTCTGCAGGTCCTTCTTCCTGAGGCTGCTCTTTAAGGGGCACTCAAACTTGTTGCAGAATTGTCTATGCTGTGTAACTTTGTAAGAATACAAATCCTCAATGCAAAACTCCAATTCTGCCTCCTCACTTGGTGCCTTCCTATTCAGTGACATGATGATTTGAAGAGTTATTCAAAAAGAGAACCAACCAAAAACAATAGTATACGGTGGCATAGTGGTCTGCACTCACTAGTAATGAACACCAATCACTGTGGGTCTAGTACTAATACAAGTTCAAATTCCACCGCTGACCAACAATGTTAGAACTGGGGTCTCTAGTAGGCAGAGGTAGGTACCACTGTCCAAATAGGGACCCTTGCTTCTAGTCAGGGTAAGGAAGATACGCTCTTTGGATAACCCCTGATCACCCCCTTGGTAGCTTGGCTCGAGCAGTCAGGCTTATCAAAGGCAATGTGTAAAGTATTTGTACCAACACTCACAGTAACGCAGTGAAAACACCACACACTGACTCCACAACAGTTTAGAAAAATAAAGGTATTTTAATTTAAACTACACAAGACCAAAACGACATAAATCCAACATACACATTTCAAGAATATGGTTTCAAAAGAGTTCTTAAGGTTGCGTTAAAATAATCCACAGTTGCTTGAAAGTAATTCACAGTTGCGTCACGTTTAGCCAACAGTACCTTTAAGTGCGACAAAGTTCCAAAACAGAAGCTGGTGCTGTGGAAAACAAGTGATGCGTCACTCCTGAGACCTTGGGGAGGCGATGCGACAACCCCGCTGGATGTAGCCGGCGTGCTGCGACGCATCCGGTCTGTATGAGGAGGAAGACGATACCTTGTATGGATTCCCGTGCGGAGGTTCTGTAGTGAAAAAGCTTGCAAAGGCACGATGCGATGATCTTTGGGGGCTGCGACAATCTCCGGGGCGACGAGGCGCAGTCCAGCGGCGATCTTCCTCTCGCAGCTCCTCGATGCGATGGCTCTGTGACGATGTTTGCAGCGACTTGATGCGGTCCGCAAGCAAGCAGTGCGATGATCTCACCCAGTGACGACCGGCTCCGCGACGATACTCGCAGCGATGGTAATCTTCCCACACCGGACTGGTGCGTCCCGCAAACGAAGGATGCAATGACTCTGGCAGTGGCAACAGGCGCTGCAACGATCTCGGCCTTCTTAGCGGCGGGAATTTACTCGCACTGACGGGGATGCGCTCCGCAAGCGAGTGATGCGATAAAACTTGCAGAAAGTCTTTAAAATATTGGTTTCCAGCTTCCCAACACAGATACAACTTCCAGAGGCACCATAACTGGCCCAATCACTCTAAGAAGGACAGAACTCTATCAGCAGAGTTCAGGGAAGCTGGGGGTGAAGTCCTTTCGTTCCTGGGACTTCTTAACAAGAAGCCAGCTCTTCTCAGGCCTTTGGAGATTCCTTCAAGCAAGGGGACACAGCACAAAGCAAAGTCCTTCCTCTCTCCTTGGCAGCAAAGCAACAGCAGGTCAGTCCAGTGGAGCAACAGCAGGACAGTCTTCCTTCTTCAGTGTCAGCTTTCTCCTTGGCGGAGGTTCCTTCTTGATTCCAGGCTGATCTAATTTTCTGTAGTCAGGGGTCCTGTACTTATACCCCTAAAAGTCTTTGATCCCTTTGTGCAGGAGGGCTCTGAGCCTGGTCTGAACCAGTTCTGGGTGTTCCTTGAGCACTTTGTTTTCCTGGCCTCTCCTTTCCTTTCAGAGATAGGGGCAGGGTCATCAGCCACCCAGCAGGAGGTAGAGCCAGCATTGTGGAATGCAGGCACAGCCCTATTCAGGCCCAGGTGCTACCCCCTCCCACCACTCTAGATGTAAATGGAGCTATTCAGCCCAGGTATGGCCCACTCAGCCTCTGGGAGCCACCCAACCCCTGTCACTCACAAACCAGACAGTCAATTCACAAACAGGCCAAGGCACACAGAAAGGTCAGACAAGAAAACAGCAACTTTCTAAAAGTGCTGTTCTCAAACACAGGATTTAAAAACAACCTTTCCCAAAAGATGTGTTATTAAACTCTGAGTTAAGGGATACCAGACTTTTTTTTCCTATCTTGCTCCTATGGGAAGATATGCTGGTAGCCACTGTAGCCAGCATTCCCCATGATAGCCTATGGGGCAAGATAGCCTTATAATAGTGAAAAACGAAAATGGCTGTAATTCACTACCAGAGCACAGCACCTGCACAAATACATGCTCTACCTTTTACATACACTGCACCCTGCCCAAGGGGGTACCTTGGGCCTTCCCTAGGGTTGACCAATGTGTACAGAAAGGGAAGGGTTAGACCTGGTCAGTGGGGACACTGACCAGGAGGACAAAGCAGTTCACAGACTGCACACAGGCACTGCGGTGGCAGGCCTGAGACACTATTTTAGGGCTACTCATGTGGGTGGCACAATCAGTGCTGCAGGCCCACTAGTAGCATTTATTATCACCAGCCCTGGCACACTCAGTGCACTTTACTAGGGACTTCTTGGTGACACAAATATGCCACTCATGGATACCCAATCACAATAACAATTTACACAGGGAGCGCTTGCACTTTGACACTGAATAGCAGTGGCAAAGTGCCCAAAGCATCTAAACCAGCAAAAACGAAATCCAGCATAGCATCAAAAATACAGGAGGTAGAGGCAAAAAAGACAGTGGAAGCCACACCAAAGATGCCAGGTCTAACAATGAATATTAAAATCCCCTAAAATTAATATATCATATTATGCTTGTCTACCTTCCCCGTAACGTCTGAGAGATCCTCTAGGGCTGATCGATGTTCAGTCTTGTGAGAGCTAGTGAAGGAGTTATAAAAATTAACCACTAGCAGGGTGGGGAGATTCTTGCATGACAGTTCCACTGCTAACACATGGGGTGATCGACAGTCAATCAGTTTAGGTTTATTGGAGAGTTTAAGAGAAAACATTGAAGAAGATCCCCACTGGCCCTTCCAATATTGGGGGTTGTATGTTTCCAAAATGTGATAAAACCATCCAGATAAAAACAGTTTTTAGGTTCTCATGTTTCTTGTAAAGCAATTATGTGTTGTGTGGCAAGAAAGTGTTCTCAATGTATGTTTCCCCTCTTTGACCTAAGGCCAGCTATGTTCCAGGACAATGCTTTCAAAAAGGGGTCAGCAGGGACGGCTGATGTAGAAATAGGATTAGAGGAGTAATCCAGCAAAGGTAGTAGTGTAGGAGCAGGTACTCATAGCTTATTAGAAGCTTTTGAAAATGACAACTTGCCCTGGTTTTTTCAATCACCGATAGTAGTCAATCATTTTCGTGAAGGCTTTCAGGGCAAGCTAAAGGCAAATAACGGTTAGTCAGAGCTAGTGCTGGGTTCACATTTCTATCTTGAATAGATTTGACCAACTTAAATGGCAACTGCCATTGGGAATTAACTGAGAGTCGTTTAAACGGGTAAAAGGACTTTAAGGGGACTGTTCTGATTTTGGTCTCGGTACAGTTCCTAAATTGGTGACAAGTCAGTGCTTTAAACTGCATAGGATTCTTGAAGCTAACAATTATGCAATTCCCCTCAACATTTTTCTTGGTCCCATGACCTATGCACCTCACTCTTCGGGCCATAATGATATCAGAGTAGATCTTGGGACCGTTAATCACATTGTTGTTACACCAATGAGTGGTCTTATGGATGAGATCCAAGGAAGTTTCCTTAGTACCTAGAGTGAGTGTGGGAACCCCTAATTAAACAGAAACTAGAGGCACTGATTGGGGGGAGGGGTCGAGTATACAGTGCTTATCAGCCATGCCCATATTGGGGGGGGGGAGAAAGAATGTATAGATAGTAGGTCCTCATTGAGATTTTCCTGCCCTTCCATGTGGGCCACCTGAGGTACAGTAATTGGTTCCCCTGATATGTGATTAGTGTTAGATTTGCTAGGTAAAGACACTGCCACCACTGCGTGGGTGCTGTTTGACTGGTGGTCTTGGGTCACACCACCAGACGCCATACATGGCTCCCCCCTCCCCCCGGCTGATGTGACATGCCCTGGGGAACAGTTGTTATACATAGAGACAAAGGAATTAACTATTGGCTCGATCTCTTCCAGTTTTTAAAATATAGGTGCTAACAGATCTTTGATCCAACTCTCTAGCCTTGCAGTGAGATTGTCCAAGTATAGTGCCTGATTACAGTCAGCTGGGAGTGGAGTTGTTTTTGACCATAGTGATTTCCTCAATGCTCTCTTGCCACCCATTATTTTTCTTTTAGAGGGCAGACAATGCAAGTCATCACCCAATGTCAGAATTGCTGCAGGGGTACACATAGAAGTTTCCGCCTCCGCTATTTTGCTTACTGTTGATGGGAGTCAAGACATAAGGGGAGACCTTTGTCCTGCCGGGACCCTCAATGCCTTTGTCATGTATCCATCCCTTACAGAGGCCAATGCTAATTTTCCGGACTCCATGGAGAGCCATTTTTCAGTTAGAGCTATCTCCTTCGTAATGACGTTGGCCGCTTTTGTTAAAAAGGAGTCTATGGTTCCAACTGGCCCTGCTGCGTAGGTTCCTTATGGACCCCCTTGTCCTGCGGCCAGTTTCCTTTTACCCTTCACTAATTGGTCAGGAGGTGCCTTGTCTTATGTAATCTAAACTGCGTGGTGACTGTCTCTTCAGGGGTCAGATGTAACATGCAGATGGCACTTCCTGATTTAAAAATAGAGGGCCTGACAAATGTAAACCTGGAAAAACGCAGTCACATTTCCCCTAAACAAAGAAAACGTGCAATGTACTTTGTTCTTACCCTGGGGGACTTACTCCATCCAAACCTGCAGCCTAGGGGTGGTCTGGTCCAGTGGCAAGATTCAAGAGACCTGGTCCAGGCCAGCCTTTTCTAGCCGCTGATGGGTACAGGCGGGCCTGCGCTTGGCCCAGGCTTCACCCAGGCGCGTCCCGGGCCCGCCCGCACACATCCAGCGCTGCGAAACCCCACGTCCACTTTGAAAGCGCCTTCGGATGCAGAAGTATTTCATGGGCGGAGCCCGCATCTACAGGACTCAGGCGATCAGGGGCTTGTTGTCCGGCAACCCCAGCAAGCAGGCAGACAAAGATTAATGGGCTTACCTCGCTGCGGGAGCTTGAGACCGCTTTTAATGCGCCCCCGGGGGCAGAAGTATGGCATGGGCGGAGTCCGTGTCTGCAGGACTCAGGCGATCTGGGGCTTGTGGTCCGGAGCCCCAAGCAAGCAGGCAGTTAAAGGTTAACGGGCCTACTAGTAGCTTTAATTTCTTTAATACTCTTACCACTTCATGACAAGCATCACCAGATAATTTGCTGTATTGTAATTTGTTGTTATGTTCAACAGACAGCATTAATATTCGATGAATCGTAACTCCTTTACCGTTATGAGCAGCTAAGCCTGTTGGTGCAGTGACTACACACGACATATTGGAATCTGGTCAGCTGGGAATCAGGAGCCAGCAGAGGGAACCAAGTGAGGTCTAGTTGGGCCTTGTCAGGTGGGAAGCAGGAGAGGCCTCTGGAAGCTTTTTTGTGTCTCTGTAGCTCAAACAGGAGGTTAGCCAAGTGACCCTGGAGTCACATCTCAGTGAGCTGGGTACGAGGCAAACAGGTCCTGTCTTCCTTTTTCAGACAGCATGGCAGCCCTTCTTCTCAATCTTCCATAGGCCCAAACATTTGCTGATGAGAGGTTGTGATGGTGCCACTTTTGCATCCAGTGCCTGTCTGTGTGTGGGGGCCCTTCTCTTTGTCTACCTAAAATGGTTCCTGTCAGTTTATCCCCTTCACAGGAGTTTGGCTCCAAGCTGTCTAGAGTAACACAGGGCAGGCAGTCACAGGTGTCAGCTGCCTTTGCTAGTGACAGGGTATGCAGCATCAGAAGATCGGAAGAGGGTTCACATAGCCCTCAGGCCACCCTTTGAAGCTCAGGAAGAGATGAGTGCATCCTCCACCCATCCCAAAAAGATAGATTTAACCCAGATCTGTGAATGGGGGTAAATGCTCATTTGATTCCGCATTCCGTCCATCATATGTTCTTTTTGAATTTGTCGGCATAAGTGGAAAGGGTATGACCAGACCTGGGTCCTGTGCTCGCGATGTCACAATATTCAAGCTATCCTCGCTGATGAGGGGTGAAATGCCGATACCAGTCCTAGGATGCTTGTTTCTGGTCCAGGGAGGACCTAGCCTGGCAGTTCAGCCTGGAGTGTTCCCATGGGGAACAGGAATTCAGACTGATTTATTTATGCCTGGGTCTAAACTGGAATGGTGTGGCGTGCAATAAAACAATGGATTTAACCCAGAGTTGTGACTGGGGGGTGAATGTTCGATTTATTCAGCATTCCGCCCATCATCTTTTCTTTTTGAATTTGTCACCCTAAGTGGGAAGGGTATGCCCAGATGTGGGTCCTTTGCTCGCTACACCACCAGATTCAAGCTATCCTGGCTGATGAGGGTCAAAAGCCCAAAACTGGTACTAGGATGGTTGTTTCTGGTTCAGGGAGGACCTGGCCTGGCAGTTCAGGCTGAACTGTTCCCCTGGGCAACAGGGTCAAGACTGATTTACATATGGCTGGGTCTAAACTGGAATGACCTTGTGTGCAAAAACAATGGATTTAACTCAGACATGTGACTGGGGGTGGATGTTCAACTGATTCAGCGTTCCGTCCGCCATCTGTTCTTTTTTAAATTTCTAATAGTGGCATAAATTCGCTTCACCAATAAAGACGATTTTAAATTATAATTCCAATGAAGTATTTCAGGAAGCTATCACATATTAAGTGCAGTAAGGTAACCCAGTGTTATTCTATGGGAGAGTTAGCCTAGCTACAGTGGAAAATGGCTTTGGGAGTTTTCGACTGCCAGGACGTGTAATACACACAGGCCATCATTTTTAAATACCATGCTCCCTGCCCTGTGAACTGATATGGCCTACCTTAGCGGTAACTAATAAGTAATAAAAAGGAAGGTTTAAGGTTAGCAAAAGGTTTACTTTGCTAGGTTGAAATAGCAGTTTAAAACGACACTACTGTCTCCATGCCTGAGACATTTTTTACAGGCAACTTTAGTGGGTAGCACGATTTGAGCAGCAGCCCACTAGTAGCATATTTACAGGCCCTGGGTACATGAAGTACCATATTCCAGGTATCTATAAGCAAATGAAATGTGCCAATTAGGTGTATACCAATTTTACCATGATTAGACGGCAGAGCACAAACACTTTACCACCAAGTCGCAGGAGTAAAAACACGCAGAGTCCTAAAAGCCAATAAAAAACTGGATAAGCAAAGAAAGGCAACAATCTGGGGTGACGTACAGAAAGAGCCAGTTCCAAAACATTATAAAGAAACCATTACTTTTAGGTATCAAAACAGCAGAATATCCTCAGGCACTGACAAACCTTCAACAATAGACCTCATTACCACATAGAATGAGTTGTAAAGGTTCTGACAGTACCATGAAACAATACAGGTGGAAGGAACCACATCAAATCGCAACATTCCCATAACGCAATGTCAATCGTGATACAGTAGAATGTATTAACCAGAAAATATTCTATAAGCATACAAGATGTAATATAACACAGCTTTTTATTTAACAAAATAACAATATGAAACTTGCAGACAATAACATTATTCTAAGATAGTCGTCTACATCTAGCATGATACTTAGCCCTTTGAGCTACATTGTCCTCAGAAGTGCTTTTGTGCAATGTATCTTTGAATACTCTTTCACTAAAAATATCACTGAATAAGAGAGGACAATCCTAGTGCATGCCAGACCTTGCCAACAATAATCGATCCATTCGCAGACAGGAAAGAAAATGACAAAAGAACACAACTCCGGATAGCCCCTTGATACTGAACCTCCTCAGTGCAACATACAGACAGCTTATCACATCAGCCAAAGCCAAGTAATAAATCAACACCATCAATGAAGCCACCAACAGAAGCAGGATGCTTCTTGAGAAAATCGAACATTGCCAGACGCACATATTCCTCACTCCACAGAAAAGTGCAAAGCCATCAACTTCTTCTTCAGTGAAAAAAGGCAGAAAATCCGACAGCACTTCGACAAAAACAAAGCCTGCTTTATCTCTAATGCCCACTCCTTCCTTCTTGTCTGTACTGGTCAGCTTTCAAAGCCTATCTCTCACAGATCTCACTGACATACGCAACTCCCTCAAAGCCTCTAATTATGAAGATGATGTCTTGCCCTCTTCCTTCATCATTGCTCTCTCTGGGAACACTCTGTTATTCCTACTTATTATTGGCAATGCATTCCTCGCTCAAGGCATCTTTCCAGAACCTCTCAAGGCAGGCTAGATCCTCTCACTACTAATGAAACCTACACCAGAAGCTCACTAACTGCAGGCCCATCACTCACCTGCAATTCTTTGGTAAGATAATTGAAAAAGCAGTCTATGTTTAACTCCAAGATCATATCAATGCTAATCATCTACTGTAGAAGTACCAGTATAACTTCAGATAGTGCTGCAGCATGGAGACTGCAACCTTACTCATCGTAGATGATGCCTAGATGATGCCCTTTTGCCCAGAGATGAAGGTGACCCCTGAATCCTGATATTGCAGAACCTCTCGCTGCTTTCGACGCAATCTACCATCCCACCCCCATATGCACTCTACAGTCTTGAATGATATTCACTGCAATGTCCTTCACAGCCAGTCCCTCCTGTCTTTCCAACTGACACAAGTTTGTTCATGTAGCCACCTGAAAGTCCCCAAAGATTCCAATTACCTGTGGAGTTCCCCAGGGTTCTGTATTATCTCCTGTCTTCTTCAGTATTCATATGGAGCTCATTGGTGATTCACTCACAGATAATAGCATCATGGATCATCAATATGCTGCTGATACACAGCTCAGCTTTAAAGTCTCATCTGCTTTAGACGACAAATGCTTCAAATACTTCCAGGACATCATTCAAATCTGGATGCCCACAGACTGAATTCCTGTTATTTCACAAGAACAAGAAACGAGAAATAGTACAAACCTGGCTAAATGAAATTAATCTTGATGGTTTCAAACCTTAACCTTGATGGAATGTCAAGTCACTTGGACTCACCCTGGACACCAAACCCGCTCTCAAGGAACACTTTGGCAAAAAACAGAGCTTAGTATCAGTTCTTTCTTATAAACAATTTACTCCTGAAAGCGACTTCTGAACTGATGTTCAAGCTCTCATATTCTCTCATCTGAATATTGGTAATACACTCGGTAATACACTCCTCCATGACCTATCAAACTCCACACTGACACAGGTTAGGGTCATCCTACAGGCTGCAGCATGTCTCATCCAAAGCCTAAAGAAATATGATCACAATATTGCCTTTGTAATGGAACTCTATTATTTCATGTTGCCCTCTCGCACCATCTTCAAACTCAGCAGCATCATTTCTAAAGCCATCACAACAAACACCCATGCTGCTCTTGCAGGCAAGCTCACCATCTCTGGTAGTTCTTGGCACACCAGCAGCCAGGACACCATCAGTCTACAGACTAAGAAGTGTAAAACAAAAAAGACAAGGCAGAAAACCTTTTCTATCTATGCATCCAGGATCACAATGCCACTATCCAGCCACTTCTCCTGTCACTCATTGAATTTATGCTTTTCTTTGACCCTGTGCAGCACTCCACTGCCTTTAGGCTAGCATTGCTCTAAATACCATATGCATACATAATACATACATGCATTTTCTCAGTTTCTATGAATGTTACTATTAAGTCGGTTGAAACCTTCATTTACACCATATATGATTCAATTCTGACTGTCATTCTGGTCATGCTTGACATTTTCATCTTGATCCTCTGGGTTCACTTGCTTAAAACAATTAGCTACGCTTCGCATGGTCCAACCTATATTGTAATCTGTTATAACACTACCTTTGTTGACTTTTACTGCTTTTACTGGAAGAAATAATTTGCTTTCATTTGAAGAAATGATTTCCTTTAATTTTGATGCCTGGCTTCAAGATGTTTTCCCAATTGTCAACACGAATGGTTTCAGGCTTTTTATTAATGTATTTTCATAGCGTTATTGCGACTTGACTTGTTTTATGAAAATACCTTTGTAAGGTTGATCTCGTCACTAGCAGATAAACCTTCAGTTCTACCTATGAATGTCTTCTATACTATTCAAAAATACACTTGTGACACTGCTGCCCTTCCTTTAAGAAACACAAACATTACAACTTGGGGCCATGAAATGATATACCCATGGTCTATTCCTAATGTTTTTCACTTTTCCCTTTTTTTTGATAGACCTGATTTCACACAGTCCATAAGATAACGGTTAAAAGGTTCCACAAGGTCATTACATTGTGGGTCGTGCAATGCTGTGGTGATGTGCTTGATGTGATATTCTTTCAAGAACAGTTATGGGCTCTTTGAAACTAGTTGCACCACATTATCAGTGACCATTGCTTCAGGAAATCCTTCTTTGCAAAACAACTAACATGAAATTCAGTACAGCTTGTGTGCCAACATGTCCCACATATTTTACCTCAGTCATTTGGATGGTGATTGATTAAAACGAGGGCAAACTGCATATGGAAAGGAAAAATGCTTTACAGTCCCACAATAGCCAAAGCCAATTTTGCCACAGGCTGAATCGCTAGTAAACTGGTTTCATGAGCAATGATTCCGTTTCAGAAAGTTTATCTGCTTCATTACATTTCTCACAAAATCACACCCTCTTGTCCCATTTGAATTCCACCCCAGGCCACTAAAAGTACACTCTCAAAAGATTCTTTCAAATGGGCATGTTCCCATATGACCACCATGTCCCTAATCTAACATCTTTCGTCTCTCTCTGACTGATGAAATATATTTACTATTTCTGATAAATAGATTTTTTTCAGTATATAACTCATCTGCGACATGCCAAAATGATGTCAAATGACCTTGCAGGGATCTTGAAGTAGGCCACTTGTCCATGAGGTATTTTTGGTATTGATTACCAATGTATCCTTACTCTCTTTGATCCATCCCTCCTCTGTAATACCCCATATCGATGACTGAGCCACTTCCTGGACAGCTGGTAACACACCAATCTCTTATGCTTTTCTACCTTCATCCAAAGGGTCACTAACAGCAGGTGTGACAACCAGTCTCCAGTAATGTTCTTTTTTCTAGGCACAAAATGTAATGCTCCTGGTGTTTTCAAGTCAGTGGGCGCTATCCTTGCAGTGGAACATCCCCGATGATTCGGTTACAAACTGTTGACTAGTAGCTTATCCATGCATGTAATGTCTTTGCTACCTCAATTAAGGCTGAAATGGATGGCAGCTCAAGTATATGCCATTAGTTCTCTTTCAGTTACAGCATATTTGTGTTCCATTATGTTGAATTTTCATGAAGCAGAGGCTACACTCCAAGGTTTTCACATATGAGCATTTCCTACAACATTTGTCACAGAGACACATTTTTTCTGAAAAAATAGTAGTCCCTTCTGTAATAACATTCCCAGTGATTCCTTAAATTCAACAAAGTTCACCATAAATTTACTGTAGTACTCACACAAACCAGAGAACGATACCAATTTTTCTTTGAATGCAACAGGAAAGCATTGTATAATGCATCAACAAATGTAGCTTCATTCACAATACCTTCCTTGGAAATGGAATAGCGTAAGTAATCCGCCTATACTTATGAATTTAGCACATCTACCAGAACTCAGAACTGAACCACTTTTACACAAACCTGTGCAAACCTCTTTCATTCTTTCATCACCACCAAATGATCATCTTCATTTGTGTGAAAACCAAGATATCATCTTGGAATATTTTTTTACAGCAGTCCATTTCCTCAGAGAGATTATTCATTGCCCTCTAAAAAAAGCCAGGCAGAAGCTAAACCAAAATATATTCTTTTCATGTAATATAAATCAAAAGGTGTAATGATTGTTGACAGCAATTTACACTCTGTTGTGTGATCAACCTGATGGGACACAACTCATCTCATTTATGCTGGGCAACGGATGGGTGTTGATAACTATAATATTGTTCAATACTCTAAGACCAGTACCTAATTTGAGTTTGTCATTATATTTTGTGTTACAGCTATATGCAATACCCATTCAACTGCTTCTAACTCTTCAATAATATTCTTGACAACAATATCTTCTTGCATTTCCTGTAACTCTTTCCTCCTAGCAATAGAAGCACTTATAGTTTTAAGTTTTACTAGTAAGAAACTTTTTTCGAGAATGATGTTGTCTTAAAACCTAAACAACTTACAGAAGTTGTCAGGGAAATGTTGGAAAAAAGTTTTTTAAAGGCTCAAATTAAGCACCCACTGACTAGAGAAAGACATTGCTCTCATACGCATTGATTTCAACAGGTTCCTAATCTGTGTTGGTCCCACCACCACAGCATACAAACTCTTTTTTTTAGCCATGTACACAATTAACTATTGTCCTCTCCCTTTGAATGGTACATTGTCAGCAAAATAGCCAACCCATTTATTTTCATTACCTGCAAATGATACTACCTACATCAGGTGCTTTCAATTCTTTAACATCGCCACCTAAAACCTTATCAACATAGTAATGGTGGAATAAGGTGACCGGTAGTCACCATAGCTAGTAAATCCTAGTCTAATGTTTGAATCACACACACGGTGGGTCACAATTACGTTTCTCTCTTACATTAGGTATGATCCTCACTATTAACACCATAATATAGGTCTTTGAGAGGGGTTTAAACCATGCAGCAGCAGCAATGTAGTGGTTCTCCACGGTTTAGCGCTGTGCTGTAGTGTAGTTCCTATTTTCCCTATAGGCTCTGCGCATTAGAATAACACAAACAGCAGTGTAGACGTAGAACTGAGGTCTTCTAGGTCTCTACTGACTATGTTAGACTTAATTTAGGTTAGCGCCAGCTAGCTCAGAGGTCACTGGAAACTTTCTTGACTGAATAGGAAGTGATAAGCTTCCCTGGATCAGACAAGAAGGGATTCAGTTTCCGACAACCGCATAAACATTACAACTTTGCTCCCTTAGAATAAGAGTAAATATCTAGAGTCGTGAAAACAATAGACAGCTATTTCACTCAGTCATATGTGCGTTCTTAGTTTCACCAGAGTGCAGAGAAGAGAGAGACGGGCATTTTCAATAAAAGGTATTATTTATTGAGCAGTCTTCCTTCTCATGCAAGAGAAATGAATTGCCACAATTGCAATACTTAATATAAAGTAAAGTACGTACAGTAAAAGGAGTATTATAAAATAATACTGTAAAAGCATGGATATGGTTTCTTAGCCATAAGACACTTTAAAATGGATAAAATATATACATACATATATACATAGGCTAACGTCCTGAACTGGTGCTTCTAAACTACGCCTACCCCGGTGTACCTGACCTAAGCCTAATACGTGGGAAGGAGTAAGTAAGTAGCAGTTTAAGTTAAGTAGGTTTGTTGCCAAGGATCTGTTCAAGAATTCTCTCTAAGGGTTTAGTCAGCACTGTACCTTGGGAATAGAATGTAGGAGGTCTGGTATCTCTCTCTCAGGACCCGATATCCCAGTCACCCGCAAGGGTAGGCTGGAAACGCCGAAGCTGGATTTTCTCGGCAGGAGAAAAGACAGCGTCTTTCTCAGCGCGTCAAAGAGGAGGGGCAGCATCCGCGGGCTTCTCGCGTCTGCTGGGCTCTCGGAAAGTAGATTAGCTGCTCTGCTCCAAAACCACCACCGTGTGTTTGCTTAAGGCAACGTTGGTATATTTATACCTGAAAGGTGCCGAGTTTGATGTAAGGTTTGGACATAAGACGTCAATAAAGATGTCACTAAGAACTGGCAGTTCTTACAGTGCTCGCAGGAATTCTATTACAAATCAAAACAAAGCAAGTGGGGATTTCCCAGGGTGCTGGCGGTTTGGTGTGTGGAAAGAACTCAGTGTGCTCTCTAGGAATCCAAGGAAGTAGCTTTTGCCGTGCCTTGGACTGCAAGGGCGATTTACTGAAATATGGATCTGATTCTTATGCCATTATAGGGATATTATTGATTATAGCCGTACAGGGGCATAAAGTCACAATATTGATTCGGGTTCCTAGATAAAACACATCACCTACTCCACGATTTTATGTCCATCAATTACTAAAAACTAAGCAATAAAGATGCATGTGTATTCCAACCCACCCCAAAATACATTTTGCATTCGAAATGGTGTATGCGAAATACACGGAACGTTATAGGTACTGTACGTTTTTAAGCAGTGTAATCATTCAAAAAAAATTGCATATATCTTTAGCTGAACGATTTGCGAAAATTACATATGAAATGTCTCTTAATTACAGAAAAGAAGGTCGAGACTATTTCATCACATATAAATGAAATTGCTTGTGAGTGTGCTAGAGGCTGTGGTAACATTGTCTCTAGATTTGCTAAAAATGGAAGCTCTGTTCTTTATGAATAGTTCTACTGTAAGCAGAGTATATGTGCCAAAAAAAAGGTCAATATTTTTAAATTGGAAAAAAATAATTTCGTTTTCAGGGAAAAAATAGTTCCAAATGTTTTCAGTAGCTTTTGTTTACCAAAGCTGAAGGCCGAATTCAGAGTTCATGGGAACGCTGTGTGCCGGTTTGCTTAAAAGTTATTCTTTTGGTTCAGGGGAGAACATGACTTCAGACAGATGTGCAAAAAAACAGTCTACAGCTTCAGGTGAAAGTTCGACCATGGTTGAAAAGACTGTAACTGGGCAGTCGTGAGAATGATTGCTATCATCGGTGTAGGGATCAGCAATGCTCACAGAAGGTCGTACCTGGGTGATGTTGCTCTCATTTCTTGCTTCACTGCCACCACCTAATTGTACTGGAGGAGTCTCAACGAATGCCGTCATCAGGATTGGTAACCGCTGGGGACAACACGATGCATGAGCCGTTACAGGACTTAGCAAAGTATTGACATCCTTTAGCACTGCAGATTGTAGTGTAAGACAGGTGTCCAAAACTCATTCTTCTCCGCATAGAATACATCAAAGCACAGGTAAGATGCAGTTCTGCCATATAGGTCTGAATTAAAGAAACCAGGTCATATTCAGATCTCTTAGCCGGGCTAATCCAAGGACTTTAGTTATGCGTCCCGGTAGTGTATTGCTAGGATCGTTTCTTCCATTGTTGCTGGAGTCATGTCTGCGTTTTGGCTTGCCATATCGGAGCAGAAGGATCAAAAATAAGATTCCTGCTACGAGTCCCAAAAGTAGTGGTAGGCCGCCAAAGACCGAATGGACAAAATTGGGAAAGATGCCCAGGACTGCTTCGAAGGGTGTTAACAGTCCCGAAAAAATTGTCTTAAATACATGTGAGATACCACTGGCATCTGACATATTTTGGATTTGGCTTAGCATTTCTACGAAATGCACGGGGCAATTTGTTGATAAAAGTGTATGTATCTCTGCCGTTGTCCTTGCAACTTGAAGATCATACGTTTCTTTTGATGACGTGATGGGCACTGTTGTCTGCAAAAGCACAGACTTCATTCTGCTTAAAGTATCAATTCGTATAGAAGAGATATTCAACGGAGGCCAAATCGTCGCCTCTGAGTCTCCAGGGCCTTTTGGATACAATGCTTGCATACAGCAAGTGACCATGGAACTAACGCTTACGAGATATGCTTTCCCTGGCACCATGCCACAACAGCTGTGGTCCGTTATTAGAACGTTACTCTCGTTAGAAAGTTGTCTAAAGAATGGCTCTATCTGTGTTGCAGGTGTGCCGTGCTGGTGGCATGAAAGGTTATTTGAAGTCCCCTTACAGGCCCCATGTAAATTAATACCTTGGCACAGAAGTATACCGCTTAGTGATTGTTTACAATTGTTACCACTAAGAAATACATTCTGGTTTTTGTCACTATAACATGTGTGTGTATAAGGTAATTTCCATGATGACTTAATGTAGCCTTTACCCAACCTTTCATACTGGCCTGGTGGTATATACTCTTGGCATTTTTTAAATTGGAATGTTGTATCGGAATTGTGGTAATTCCGTGTACTGTCCATTCAATGAAAGGTCTTTCTGACATTGTCAATGGTAATCTCTCAAGTTTTTCAATGCTCAGAATCGTATAGTCTGCTCCTTTTTGTGCCAAACTGATTTGTTTATCAGTAAGGTTAAAGATAGAGAACAATGACGTTGTGTTGATTAAACGCCAAGGCACATAGCCTGAACGCAGGTTTTGCAACGTCCAGCCTAGCTGTACAATAGAACGTAATTGGGACTGACCATGTTGTAACATTAGTAAGTCCTGATCTATTATATCTATAGCAGATGATACCATACTGTCCAGTGAATATATTCTGGAGGACAGAGTCATTAACCCATTGTCCACAACAGAAAGCGATTTTTCCAAATGAATACGATCAATTTCTCGTATTTTCTCTGCTGTCTCAAATTGAGTCACTTTCCAAGCCACGTTGAAAGCAGCGTATATACTGGCCGCTATGAAACATTTTTGACACTGTTTGCGTGGTCCCATTATGAAATCGCGCAAGTCAGCACCGTCTTTAAGTAAAGTCAAGTGTTGCTTAATATCTGCCAGTGTGGATGTCTGTGGCCATTCAAGGCATACTTTTCCTACACTGTATGTTGTTACTATCCCTGGATGTTGTCTCTGGGAGTATCTAGGGTCTGGTCTGGTCATTTTTAACCCCTGTATTTTGTTCAGAAATCTATCTTGACATTTATTTGTGTCTGTTGACCAGATTAACCACTTTTTCCAATCAGGAGGTGTTCTATTTTGATGTAAAATTTGGGATACGTCTATCTCAATATCTGTGGTTGTATTATCAGGTATTGGCTTTGGAATAGACGGTTTGTTTAAGTCTTTGATTTTGGCTAAGCCAAAACAGGTAGTTTGTTGAATGGTGTCACTGGGACTACAAAAATTAATTGATGGGTTTGTAAATTTTATGAATTTTTTGGACCTTTCAGCAAACCTGGAAAAATCTTTTGTTATGCCCACAGGCTGGAATCCAAAAAACAACTTCTCGTACAGCATAGGTAGCCACAAGCTGGGAACAGTTAAGACATTTTCCTACCTTGGTGTCCTTTTTGACGAGAAATTAGAATTCAAAAATCTGGCGGAAAAACATGCATCCAAATTGGTGGCCTCAACGGGTGCTATAATGGCATTCGGAAGGAGGCTAGGCAGGTGGTCACCGGAACAGATATTAAACCTATACAAAGCTGTATCCTGCGCTAAAGCGGCATATGGAGCAGCAGTGTGGGGCTGCAAAATTAACCACATACAGCAGATACAAGCTGAGGAAAATAAATTCTTTAAAAGATTACTCAAGATCCCTCAGAGCACCCCCGCACACATAACCCACTTGGAACTGGGAGAACCCTATATCGAGGACAAAATTAAGATTCGACCACTTATGGCCTGGATCAGGATATGGACAAACCCAAAGGCCTGCTTTAGCAGACAGATTATTACGGATTGCCTGAGCCGGGACAAATGGGAACAAATCACATGGCTAAAATACGTAAAGGACACCTTGGATTGTATTGGCTGTAAAGATCTGTTCACTGACCCAGAGCAGATGACCGCACAGAATAAAACACTGCTTAAAAACTCATTCAATGCATGGTCAACAGCAAGGAGGGCGATCACTGAAAACAAAAAACCCTCGGTGGTGGCACATGGGTCAGTGGTATCTACAAACTTCAAAATGGAACCATACCTAGCGGTACTGTATAATGCGCAGGAAATATTTTATATGACCAGGTTCCGTTTGAATTTACTACACCATCTATTGGCAGTTCCTGCAGGTTTCACATCTACTGTAGAGGCGAAGGGTTCCTGCGGCTGCGACTCTAGGTCTCCGCAGGACACCCTTCACTTTGTTTTATTATGCCCTCTCTACTCAGAGCCAAGAAAGACGTTTTTAGTTAGGATCCTGAAAAACCAAAAACTGAAGCACGCTAAAGCAGCCCTTCTATCTCTGCAAAAAGCATCAGATCCACATAATCTGCTAAGCGTTATAAGCTTCATTAAAGTTGCTATGAGATTGAGGAACACCAGGGAAACAACCGTATACTCCACTTCAATGCAGTCTGAAACCCCCACTGACTTATGATGACGTACTGTTTTTTATATATGAATCTCTTTTTTTAACAAAAAATTTTCTTGAAATTTTTTTTTAAAATTTTTTTTTTAAATGTTTTTTAACTGTGCTTTTTAAAACTGTATGTATGTATTCTCTATGCACTTTAATGGTATCTTTTTAAGTACCGAATAAAGAATTTTGACTGACTGACTGAATGGTGTCATTCAAGAACATTATTTGTTCTGGGATCATGCAGGCTCGAAATAATGCTTCTAGGCCTTGTACCTGCCATTCTTTTGTAACCCAGATGGTTTTAGTTTCAATGTTGTTTTTCCAAAAATCAAAACCAAATGTAATAATTTTTTCATAAAATGTTTCGGAATAGATCAATTTAGTATTTGTCAGCATGGTTTTTGTCCCTGTTTTATCTAACAGTTTGTAATAGAATGTTTCTGCATCACTTGTGTTAAACCCTGAGAAGTGTTAGAATTTCTCATAGAATGTTTTCGAACTGCTTTTAGGTGGAGTTGCACAATGTTCCCATTGACTATATTTAAAAACCTTTCTAGGTTGAGCAGATTTATGCAAATAGTGGTCTGCATAGTGGGTATAGCAATACATCTGTTCATAATTCGATGAACCTTGCAAATAATCATGTTCTGTAAATTTTGCTGACATTACTAAATCTGACATCATATTATTTATGCTTTCAAAGTCCCAATCATCAGCGATTGTACTTGGTTTTACAAAGTCACTTAATGAAACCTTAAACTGATGAGGATATTTCAAGAGTTCGACCGGTCCATATGTTTCGTAATCTGTTTTGTCCCAAACAACCCCGCCGGGTATTGGAATGGCTGTGACATTCACTGATGATAGTTCTCTTTTCTCGATGTGAGATGACTTGTGTGGCTTCAGAACTAAGTTGATGTTCTGACTTGCTGTGTCCATTGTACTGTAATAAATGTTCCTAAACAAAGTACCATGATGAGCCAGGTCAGGAGGAAAAGTACACCTAGCACAATCCAAAGTTCTAACCATGGAGAAACAAGATAAGTTTCTTTGAGTTGATGAAAGAGTTCTGTCGCTTTGTCTTTAAAAGTCTTTGTTGCTGGCGTTACTTCAGGGTCGCTTTGATCTTCAGAAAACTTATCGAAATTGATGAAGTAGCCAGATGCAGTTCTGTCAATTGTTGGGATTGCTTTTTCAATTTGTCTTTCATTAGCACAGTCTGAGGCTACATCGTTGTAGATTGGTGTTTCTTGACGAACTGTTTCAATTTGGGTTTCAAGAGGCACAAGTTCCATGGCATTGTTGCATAGTCCTTTTTTATTCACTGCAGGTTTATCAAATGTGATTAGTCTCTCAGTTTCAACCTCTTGGATAGTAGCAAATTTTGGTATTCTGCTATTTCTTGGGAGTCCACTGGGCCTACTATTTATTATTGGCCACATGATTGTGGTTTTACCAGGTCGATTGGTACAACTCGGTTATCCTTTTTTCCAGCAAGGGGCGGTAGTACAACTGATCTTGTTCCGTTGACTGCTACACAGGTACTGCTTTTCTGTAAGAAGGCCCAAATTCCTTCTTAATCGCAATCTTTTCTCTGACCAGATCCCCCAATCTTTGGAATCCAGACAGGTCTTGCTGGGACAAGTGGTGTGTCTTCAGTGGTTGTTGGCTGCTGTTTTAACTTTATGTTGCTCAGGGCTTTTCTTGTTTCATTTAAGTCCTGTAAGACAGCCAAACGATCTTTGATGTCAAAGCATTTTTTCTTATCTTCTACCACTGAAGCTTGACTATCTAAGTCCTGAACATACATTCTAGTTCCGAACAATAGTTCATACGGGCTGAAACCTTTTAGAGAATTTCTTGGCAGATTATTAAGACTACGTTGGACACTTGTTAAATGCTGGACCCACGCATCACCCGAACCTAATACCTTTGCCGTTATAGATTGCTTTATGTCTCGGTTTTTTCTTTCCACAATCCAGTTTCCCCCCGGATGGAAGGGACTTAGAGTACCGCAACCCAATGCCCATGCTGGTCATGGGCTCCTTATAAGCTCGAGAGCTAAAAGCAGGACCCTGGTCAGAATGTAGCATGGTAATTGCGTATGTGCCGAGAAAGACTCGCATATCTTTTATAACAGTTCTGGCGTCAGCTGAGCGCTTGTGTTCTACATTTTTTAATGTGTGTTTTGTCTTAAAAAGGAATTAATAGGACGCTGGATTTTAAGTTTAGATAGCCTTATGCTAACTACAGAAATGGCCATGGCATTACTCCGGTTGGCTCGTTACTGCGATCTCTGTTGCAGTTTGCACAGCCCTTTGCAAATTTATGATGTTGTAGGCTCATCCCCGGCCACCAGTATTCTTATTGTAATTCTGTCAGAGATTCCTTAATCTGGTTGTGCCTTGGACCATCACCCATATGTGCGTCCGCTATTAATAAGACTCTCTGGTTCGTGTTTGGAATCACCCTATCCCCCACTGCAGGGATTCGAGCAAAAGGAACGGAGTTTGTGTCAATTACGTATGTATAATTGAGTGGATAGTTCACGGGTAGTGCTGCACAGTTGCCTTTTGAAGACGTTTTTACCGCCAGCATCATTTCACCGTCTATGTATTTTTCTGAACGCTTTATTGTGGCTACGGAAGCCGGTTGAGGTGCTTCCGCTGTGGCTGTATTAGCCAATGAATTCCCTGCAACGTGAACGCCATCACATTGATTACTCAGTGTGTGTATCATGTGAGTCTTTTGTAGTTCTTTCTGTAAAAGAACTATTTGTTCCCAAAGCACTTTATGCTTGATTGTGGCACCTGTGCCATCTTTGTAATTGCTTTGAACCCAGCTCTGCAAGTCATTATTGTAAGATTTTACAAAGAAAAGCGAATCGCACACTATTAGTGTCGGGAATTCACGATTGGCAAATTCAAGCGCCATCTTTAAAGATCTGATTTCAGCTCGCCGAGCCGAACAGTTTCTCAGTGATTCAGTTTTTGTTATTTTCGGTCTGAATTTACCGCAGAGCCAGTGACCTTTAACAATCGCGCAGTCTGCATTGTAAGATTTATCATCTACATTATAATGCTGTACAAATCTGTCTGTATAGATTATACAAGAGTACTGTTGGAGAGGCAGAATTTCGATTGGCAGAGGATATTCTTCTTCATATTTCAAATCATTCAGTTTTTTCATGTTCGGGACATAATAGTATGTCACTTTTTCTGCATCAAGAGAATTTTCCTACTGTATCCATTTTGGATCTAGTGCCACTGTTTTTAGATTTACTGGGCTGAATAACGCCTCGAAGGCTGATTCTGCTGTGAAAACAGTTATTCCTTTGCCTTGTGCTTGGGCTCGTTCTCTTGCTACAGCAGTTTGAACTGCCTTTATAGTATTTTCTGTAAGACTGAATGTTTTTTCTGCTTTTGTGTACAAATGTGATTTGTAAGCTATTGGTACCGTTTCTCCCTCATTAGAGGTCAGGTACGTGAATCCGCATCTTCCTGGGATGACTCGGATTACAAGGTTGCGTGTATTGTCACGTGTTTCTAATTTTGTTTTAGCTAACATGTCTGTTTGCAATGATCTTAAAATTTCTGTGTGTTTCTGAGTCCAGTTGATTGGTTTAAAATCAGGTTTTTATTAATTCGTAGAGAGGTTTAACCCTCTCTGCATAATTTAGAATGTAAGTTCTTCCGAAATTCAGGAAGCCTAGAATCGATTGTAAGTTCTTCAGCGTTTTTGGTGCTTGGAGTACAGCGCACTTCTCTAAGAAGTTGTCTGCTAGGCTTTTGCCTTCACTTGATAATTCGTATCCTAAAAACAGGACCGTTAGATGGGCAATTAGTGACTTATTAAAGTTGAATTTGTAACCCTCTGCTGCGAACCCAAGTATTATGGTGTTCACTCTTTTCAAGTGAGTATCCAAGTCGTCGTCTGTGAGATAGATATCATCGACATAAGATAATGCCTCATCATCATACATTTGTAGTAACTCTGTTACTCTGGCTGAGAATAATCCTGGGCTATGCTTGTATCCCTTTGGGAGCCTACAGAAATTTTTCTGTGACCTCATTATTGAGAAAGCGGTCAAGTACCTGCTTTCCGGTGCAATATTTTGACAAAAGAATCCATTAGAAATGTCTAATGTTGTTTTGTATTTTTTGAGAACTATGTTATTCATTAGTGCCGCACTGTGCGAATTTTGTACTGCAAATGTTTTGCAACATGAGTTAAGGTGTCTGTAGTCCAAGACTAGACAATATGAATAATCTGGTTTGGAGACAGGAAACAAAGGATTGTTCATTTGAGAGGTGCATGTTTCAATCACCCCTTGGTATTCAAGTTGATCTAAAATCTCCCTGACCTGTATTTTAGCTGCTTGCTTAATTGGGTACTGTCTTTGTGCAGTAGGTTGACATTTTAACTGGATTTTGTGAGGAGGAGAGTCCTCATCCCATCCTACATGATTCTTATATAATGCAGGGGCTTGAGCTACTGCCCATTTTCTTGCATATATATATTTTCTGTGAATTGGAATATGATTTGAGAAGGCAGGCATACTCATTTCTTCGCCATGAGGGCATTCCCTGACAAACTCTGGTGGCCAGTCTTTCTCAGCTAATAGGATGTCATAGCCTTTTGAGAGGTTATCCCAAAATAGACCCCTTATTTTCCTAGTCTTATCTCCCTCTATACGCAATGTTATTTCGTATATTTTATGAGGTTCGCTAACTCTGGTATCTGCAGTTTCCACTTGAATGTATTCATTCGTGTCCACTGTCTCCAGATGATTCATCAGGATCTTGCGTGCTATGCTCACTTCTGCTGCGCTGTCTAGCATTGTCTGTGCCCACTCTCCGTTTTTCAGCTGTGTCCTCAGTATTCTCTGCATGTTTGAATACTTTAATACTGGCTACCTTCTTTCTTGGAAATTGTAGTTTTTTACTTTGAGCAGGTTCCTTGTCTTTGGACTTGGCGTGCTCTTCCCTTTGTTCTGACTGTCCTCTTCTTTCCGATTTCTGCGAGGAAGTCTGAAAAGATCGAGAGGGACGTGTATCAATATCTTGATATCTATAAGGTTTTTTCACATTATCCCTATTTCTAAGGTTGTATCTTTTTTCAGAGGGCTCCCTTTGGGGAGACTGGTGTTCTTGGTTCGGAGTTCTTTCTCTCCGCCGAGGAGACCTTCCTCTGGACTGGAATCTTTTTTATTTGGGAGTGGATTGTTTATTTCCATCCCAGCTCTTTTTCTGAGTGTTTAGATTATTTTTAATAAATCATTTCTCAGGATTTTCAAGTAGTTGGGGTTTTACCGGTTTACCACCCAAACTATCTCTACCTAGTTCTTCATAGAATTTTTCTATGATTCTGGCAAGTTCAATTGGTTGGTCTGTTATATCTGTTCCTTTCAATTTTTGGAGGTAAGTTATATCCTCCGTTGCCAATTGAACTAACTCTCTATATGCCTTTGTTAATTCTTTTATTTTAACTAAGAGTTCTTCACTTGACGTTTTATCAATGTCTGGATGTGGTGTGTAGCTGGCTAGAACCGGCCACGTTGCTCCTGGTCTAACTAGTGGACCAAGCCTGGTGATGTGATCATTATGTTTTAGGGCGCTTTAAACCAGAGCAGGTGCTCTTGGTAATTTAGTGGTATTTCCACATCCTCGAAAGGAGTGTATTCTTCCGGAGGTTCCTCTATTTTGTAATAGTGGAATTTGTGTGTTTTAGCGTTTGCCGCTGGAAAGTTTATCCATGAATAGAATACCTCTGTCTGCCGATATTCGTGTGCCTCTATCACGAAAATGACTGTACCACCTCCTGATGTCAGTCCGTTTTCTATAAGTTTTAAAGTTATAGTTTTTCTTATATTGACCGGAATGAGGATAGCATTTCGGTCATTCTGTAGGAGACTCGTGTCATCCTCCATTAGTTGGACTGCTAATCTAGCTGCTTCCCTTTCGTCTTCACTATCTGGCATTTTACTGTCAGAAAGGTTTTTGTGTTGCAGATCAAGTTTCAAGGAGACAAAAGATTAGGTGCACAATATTTTGTAACACTGTATCCTTCAACGTTGACTAAACCAAAAACTCTACATAGGAATCTTTTCCTACTAAGTTCCGGCGGATTTTAACCTTTCACCCACTCCAGACGTCTATTGGAGTATTTCACGGGAGAAAGGGTCTGTGTGAAAAAGCACGACTGAGTTACTCTAACGTCTTGCGTTAGTTTTGTTGCCTTACCAAACGTTGGGCGCCATGTAGTGTAGTTCCTATTTTCCCTATAGGCTCTGCGCATTGGAATAACATAAACAGCAGTGTAGACGTAGAACTGAGGTCTTCTAGGTCTCTACTGACTATGTTAGACTTAATTTAGGTTTGCGCCAGCTAGGTCAGAGGTTACTGGAAACTTTCTTGACTGAATAGGAAGTGATCAGCTTCCCTGGCTCAGACAAGAAGGGATTCAGCTTCCGACAACCGCATAAACATGACAGCTTTGCTCTCTTAGAATAAGAGTAAATCTCTAGAGTTGTGAAAACAATAGACAGCTATTTCACTCAGTCAGATGTCCGTTCTTAGTTTCACCAGAGTGCAGAGAAGAGAGAGACGGGCGTTTTCAATAAAAGGTATTACTTATTGAGCAGTCTTCCTTCTCATGCAAGAGAAATGAATTGCCACAATTGCAATACTTAATATAAAGTAAAGTACATACGGTAAAAGGAGTATTATAAAATAATACTGTAAAAGCATGGATATGGTTTCTTAGCCATAAGACACTTTAAAATGGATAAAATATATATATACATATATACATAGGCTAACGTCCTCAACTGGTGCTTCTAAACTACGCCTACCCCGGTGTACCTGACCTAAGCCTAATACGTGGGAAGGAGTAAGTAAGTAGCAGTTTAAGTTAAGTAGGTTTGTTGCCAAGGATCTGTTCAAGAATTCTCTCTAAGGGTTTTGTCAGCACTGTACCTTGCGAATAGAGTGTAGGAGGTCTGGTATCTCTCTCTCAGGACCCGATATCCCAGTCACCCGCAAGGGTAGGCTGGAAACGCCGGAGCTGGATTTTCTCTGCAGGAGAAAAGACAGCGTCTTTCTCAGCGCGTCAAAGAGGAGGGGCAGCGTCCGTGGGCTTCTCGCGTCTGCTGGGCTCTCGGAAAGTAGATTAGCTGCTCTGCTCCAAAACCATCACCGTGTGTTTGCTTAAGGCAACGTTGGTATATTTATACCTGAAAGGTGCCGAGTTTGACGTAAGGTTTGGACATAAGACCTCAATAAAGATGTCACTAAGAACTGGCAGTTCTTACAGTGCTCACAGGAGTTCTATTACAAATCAAAACAAAGCAAGTAGGGATTTCCCACGTTGCTGGAGGTTTGGTGTGTCGAAAGAACTCGGTGTGCTCTCTAGGAATCTAAGGAAATAGCTTTTGCCATGCCTTGGACTGCAAGGGCGATTTACTGAAATATGGATCTGATCCTTATGCCATTATAGGGATAATATTGATTATAGCCGTACAGGGGCATAAAGTCACAATATTGAATCGGGTTCCTAGATAAAACACATCAGTGCAACCGAGGAGATGCAGCCGTTCTGCTGGATTCACAGAGGCTGGGAGAGCACCTTAAGCTCTCTTCCAACTTAAGATGGCACAGATGGCACACCCCAGTCAACCAACACAGATGGCAGGGTCCAGGTACAGGTGCAAGGCTGTTGGAAGCCTGTTTTGGCCCTGAGGCTTCATATTTGAAGTCCAGGCAATGAGTCCTTGGAGTCACTTTGTGTTCTGGGTTCAAGAGATGAAGCTCCAGTCCTTCTCATCCAGGCAGGAGAGCAGCAGGTCAGCACAGCAGGGTAGCAGTCCTTCAGAACTGCAGTCTAGTAGAGTGGAAGTCCTTTCATAAGCATAGCAGTCCATCTTCCTGGCAGAGGATCCACAGGTCTAGAAGTGTACTGAGGGCTTGCTGTCTGAGGTCCAGTATTTATACCGGGTTGTGGCTTTGAAGTGGGGAGAGGCTTCCAGGGGCATGCCTTTGAAGTGCACAGGTGCCCTGCCTTCCAGGCTCTTTCTACAGACTAACTACTTGATGGATCACCCCAAAGCTTTCTCTGCACAATATGACCCTCCGGCACCAAAAATATAGGCCAGCCCAAAATACTTTTTGTATGGAAATGAGGCCCTAACTATAACTACCTACTGGCGACCATGAGCAGGTAATATGTATGTATATGTGTGTTTGTGTGTGTGTGTGTGTGTATATATATATTTATATATATATATAAAAATACATATGTGTATATATATTCACTGAAAAAACAGAGGTTTCAGGGACGCTATAGTTAGTTGGACATTTCACTCGTACAAAACCTTAGAATTTCGGCCGGCATAGTTAGTTCAGCTAACTATAACTTGCGCCCCCACAATGCACTGCTGATTATGTCACATATTACATCATTCATGACATGGTCAGCCACATCACTGATGACATCTCAAAGGACATCACTGATAACATCACTGATGACATCATCCAATGACTGTGTGTTTCTATAAAGTTTTAATATGTTTTACATATATGTCAAGGTGTATTTAAGAATGAGTGGGTGTATAAGTGTCTGGATGGAGGATTTAGTAGGTGCGTGACTGTATAAGTGAGTGATTAAATGTGACTTACTGAATGCATAGGTTAGTAACTAAACTGTGTGAATGTCTGTATCAGTGTGTCTGTTGTTGTGTAAGCTGCTGCATGGGTTAGTGAGTAGCTACATGAGTATCTATATTGGTTATTGATTGGTTGTCTGAGTATTTATATGGGTGCCTGAGTGTTTGTGTGTGTGGGTGGGAGGAGTGTGACTCTGTGCATAGATGTGTGAGTGGTTGATTCACTGGGTGCACAGGTTCAAGAGTGCATGTGGAAACAGCTGTATGGGTTGGTGAGTGTGTGTATCGGTGTGTTGGTAAGTGAATGGATGTCTCAGTGGTACATGTCCAAGTAACTACATATGTAAAAGGCAGTGTATGTAAGAGTTGGAGTATATAAATGACTATACATGAGAGTCAGTGATTGTGAGAGTGGCTGTATGGATGAGTGTTTACTTATATCAGTGATTGTATAAGAGAGTAAGTATGCATTAGTATCTGTATGAATAAACGAGGTGGTATGTGTATAACTGTATAGGTGAGTAAATGGAAGTGTGATTGATTCTTTGCTTGACTGACTAGGTGTGTTAGTAACTCTGGATGTGTGGCGATGTGTGAGTGTCCGTATAGGTGCATGAGTGCATATGATAGTGTTGTATTGATGAGTGACTGCATGTGTGAGTGATTGTATGGGTGAATGAGTGGATGTGTGTATAGACCTAGGAATCAGTGAGTGTGTATGTAGTAACTGGTATAGGTGTGTCTAAGGTTTTGAAAATGGTACTCTGTATTTTAGAGTGGGTGTATCAGAGGTTATATTAGAGTATGAGGAGGTGCATCAAATTTTCACGTGGATGATTTCATCAGTGATGTCTTCAGTGATATCATTTGAGATGTCATCAGTGATGTCACTGACCATGTCATGAAAGACCCTGTGAGTGCTCCGCATTTTGTGTATGAGTTTGCTGTTGAATGCGAGTTCCCACCACACGAACAGAGGCACCCGTCTTGAGTGCAGTGGTAGTTGGGGACCTTGAGGAAACGAAGATTTATACATACCACTAGCATCCCGGCTGACGGAATTCTCAGTTGACCAGGAACATGGTCGCAAGTGATGCACCATACAGTGGAGTAAATTGTTATACAGTGGATTGGCATGCAGTGGTGGGGTGGCTGGTGACTTTTCAAAGTGGTGAGGCGTAAAAGATGATTTCAAATTAACAAGCAAAGCAAGTGAGCCTGACTAACATAAGGAGTGTTTGGGGTGTTGGCCTCCAAGATAATGTTGAGGAACAGAGGGACAAAAATTTTATTTTATAGCTAGTGAGAAAGCAATAAGGACATTCCTAATAGTCATTAAGCAATTACAAACACATATTGCCCTGTTCGTAGTGTGATGAAGTTGACATGCTTGGAGAGAAGGGCAGCAGGGAGGTGGTGAATACTGCATACATTTATGAGTACACAAATAAGAGAAAAAAAACATTCCCACTGGTACAAAAATTATCCTTGTAAAATAAACCCAAAGGCCTAACCTTGAGTCACCCTTATCACAGGATTGCACCTCAATTCAAGGCACATTCATTACCACTGGAAATACAGATTTGCCTTAAAGCAGCATTCCGTATTAGAGAATGCAAGAAAACCTTTAGATGAAACATAACATTGCATTCCTTACTCTTCAGTAGAGGTGAGCGAGGCACTAAAAGCTCAAACAAGGCTCAAGCCAGATGCCTGGCTTTGGCTAAGTTCTAAGTCCTCTTAGACTCTAGCACACATAATAAAAAACAAAGCAGTGACATTTGATGTAAAAAAAAGAGAGAGAAATAGATACCCATCTTATGGCTGAATTAGCCATTATGAAACCAGAAAACTTGGGCTCAACCCCATTTGACCAAACTGCGTGATCCTATTTTTTATTTCAACGTGCCTCCTTTTTCTTTACTATTAAAAGCGAATTCAAATACATGATTTCAGG
This sequence comes from Lissotriton vulgaris, assembly GCF_964263255.1. Lineage (NCBI taxonomy): Eukaryota > Metazoa > Chordata > Amphibia > Caudata > Salamandridae > Lissotriton > Lissotriton vulgaris. The sequence goes on from NC_141694.1 coordinate 418,259,201, forward strand.
ATGCATGCTGTACAAACCCCCCGAGTCTATTATAAGACTCTAGGCCACAAATAGGTCACAATTGATAATTGATTTGCATCTTAGTGCTTAGTTTCAAAATGTAATCTTTAAAAATTATTACTTTTAATAAACGTCTCTCAATGCTGTCATATGATCTGGTGTACTAAGGAGACACATTTCCCTGTGTTAAAGAAATTAATTCGTTTGAATTTTGAAGAGTCTTTATCATGTTTGTATGTGATATCTGCTGCCTGATTTACATGCAAACTATTTACAAGTATCACAGCTCTGCTCATGCACAGGCTCCTAGAGCCAAGCCGGAGCCTGGACTCTACTCTCTCTGTTAATTTGTTGTCTTGGCTGACCTCCAATTCCCAGTAGCAAATGCTTACACTTCTATGATTGACAAAAAAACCCTGCTCCATCACTGTTAAAATAAAACAAAAATTAAAATAATTTTGTTACAGTAAGTACACAGCATCCCTGAAATTGTTGAGGGCTTCATGCAAAATCTCTGTTTCTACAGGAAGACCAATGTGTCTCATGTTTTCTGCAAAAAAATCTTGGGGAACCTTACTATACATAGAGAAGCTGCGCTTCTCACAAGCGCTAGTGGGCAGGGATCCCTACCCACCTCCCTTAAATTGATATTTTAAAAATGTTCATGACAGGGTGCCCAGAGTCTGTAATATCAGTCACAACATTTGCATTCATGTTTTGGCCAGCCAATCAGAGCATTTGGTCCCGCTGGACCATCACTCCCACAGAAACAAGGTGACTCAAAGGGAAAAATCCCTAGTCCAATTAGAATGCTCTTATTTTTTATTTTTGCTAGCCGGTCTCTCGCGAGCACAATCATACAGATATGCAAATATATTTAAATCTTAATGTCCCAAAAATTAGTAAATTGATTCACACAGAATCACAAACATTGTGCTTTCTGGACCAAGATCCAGCTTCCTGCCAAATATGGTGTAATTCAGTTCAGTTGTTGTGGCTATAGGGCATTTCAAAAATCCCTATGGAATTTACATGAGGATTTTGCGATTTGGAACATCACCTTTTTCTCGGACCCTACTTAAAGGGTCACTCCAAAAATTTCTGTTGGGCTTGTCCCGCTCCGCCGGTACATCCCCAAACCTTTTGTCTTCACCCCTTCTTTTTTTGCTGAATTCGTTTCTGTAGGCCTTATGACTCTGTGCACTTTACCACTGCTAACCAGTGCTAAAGTGCTTGTGCTCACTCCTTGAAACATGGAAACATTGGGTTACACCTGATTGGCATATTTAATTTACTTATAAGTTCCTACTATACCATATACTCATGGCCTGTAAATTAAATACTACTAGTGGACTGCAGCATTTATTGTGCCATCCACTAAAGTAGCCCCTTAAAACATGTCCAGGCCTTTCAAAGCAATCTGAATGCCGGTTTAAACTGCCAATACGAACTAGCAATATAACCCATTTGCCAAACCTTAAATTACCCATTCATTGCATATAAGTCACCCCTAAGGTAGGCTCTCAGTAGCCCAAAGGGCAGGGTGCATTGTAATTAAAAGGTTGGACATGTACTTTTAAGATTGCATGTCCTAGTAGTGAACAACTCCTAAATTAGTTTTTCACTACTATGAGGCCTTCTTCTCCCATAGGATAACATTGGATTGCCTTATTACATTTGATAAGTGCTCAAATTTGATTTGGAACTGTGAGAAATTGGGTTGCAATGACCACAATCTTTGTCAGAGTGTGGCACAAGCCATCCCTAAATTAAACTGTGCTCAACTCTCTGGTAGCTTGGGATAGAGCAGTCAGGTTTAACTTAGACACAATGTCTTTGTGCAGCACTTCAAATGGTAATATGATGTAAACACCACACCAAGTTAGAAAGATAGAGTTATATTTAATAAATAAAACAAGACTCAAATGACAAAAATCCAATCAGAAGAACTGGAGATATGTAATTTTAAAGATTTCAGTGAAAATAGCACCACACAGCGTAAACTGTAATATATGGTTTCCCCAGTCCAGGACAAAGTCACAAGTTCAGACCGACTGCGATGGAGTGCGGGCCAGCTACAGGGACCTAGTTAGGCCTGCTGAACATAGTACCTATAATCCTGGGGCCTTATTTATGAAGGCCTTGCGTCAGTTTTGCGCCGCCGGTGCGTCACTTTTTGTGACGCACCAGCGGTGTAAAAAATGCGCCTTGTTGCGCCATATTTAAAAAGTGACGCATCTAGGTTGATGCGTCACTTTTTAAACCCCTGCGCCACATTATACCAGCGTCAGGTATAATGTATGCAGAGGGGGCGTTCCCCCGCAAAAAGCCTTGTAATAGTGACGCAGTGAAATCTATGAGATTTCACTGCGTCACTTTTAGGACGCTGTTGCGTCAAAATCTTGCGCCTGCCTCACAGCAGGCGTAAGACTGACGCAAGCCCTTTCACATGGGTCTTGCCCCATGTGAAAGGATGCATTGCTGGAGTTGCGTCACTTTTGTGACACACTCCAGCAATGCGTCACTTTTGCGCTTACAGATACGTCAGAAATACTGACGTATCTAACTCCTTGCGCCATGATGCGTCATACATTAAATATGACGCATCAGGAATGTCGCAAGGAGTGCGCAGTGAAAAGTGACGCATCACTGTTTTCACGCAGCGATGCGTCACTTTTCATAAATGAGGCCCCTGGTTTTCAGAGCATTGCAAGGATCCATTTCGAAGAAGCATCAGTTACAAGATGTGGCAAGGCTGCAGTGCGATGTCGTGCATCATTGTTGAGGATCCTGTCGACGTGGGCTTGTGATGTGAAATCCTTCATCTAGGAAGTGTTGCACAGTGGGAGTGATGCATTGGTTCTGACTATCTTTGAAGCGCAGTCCGGCGTTGTTGTCAAGGCTGCAGTCAACGAGGGATATGAGGGCCTGCACTGAAGACGCGTTGTGTAGGTAGGATTCTGATGAGAAGACAGGCTGCAATGCAAGTCTTTGCGGTGGTACCAATCCACACAGTAGCGGCATTGCGTCAATTCTTCTTAGGGTTGCGCCATACACCAGAAAGAAATGTATCAGTTCAGCTGGATCCACAGAGACTGGCAGAGCACCTTCGGCCTACTTTCAAGGGTGCAGGACTGAGGTGGTACCACTTGGCAGGGCAGACTCACAGACGCAGAGTCCCTGTGTTAGGGTAAAGGTTGTTGGATCCTTCTATCCCTGAAGTCAGAAGTCCAGCCAACTAACCCTATGAGTCACACTGGTGGACCCGGGTAAAACAGATGCAGGTCTAGTCCCTCTCAGATAGACAAGAGCGTAGCAGGCAGCAGGTCAGCACAGCAGGGCTTCAGTCCTTCAGAGCAGCAGTCTAGCAGAGTGGCAGTCATTTCAGCAGCACAGCATTCCTTCTTCCTTGTATCCACAAGTCCGAAGGAGTACTAAAGAATCTGTGCCTGAGGTCCATTATTTATACCCAGGTGTGCCTTTGATGTGGGGAGAAGCTTCTAGAGGTATGAGTTTGATGGTCACAGATGCCCTACCTTTGAAGTGCACAGGTGCCCTGCCTTCCTTGCCCTGGCTCCAGACTAACTATAGGGGGTGTACAGCACTATCTATTGGGGTAAAACACTGCCTATTCAAGTATAATTGGGGCTGCTCCCTGCTCCTCCTTTCCATTGTATTAGAAAGGAAGGCCTGGGCCTGGCAAAAGGTTTCCTTTACCAAGCCAAATTGGCAGTTTAAGAACTGCATGAACCGGCTGCAATAGCAGACCTGAGACATCTTTAAAGTGAGATGTAGCTTTGTGGCACAAGCAGTCCTGGAGGCCCATTAGTAGCAGTTAATTTACAGGCCCTGGGCACAGTTAGTGCTACTTTACTAGGGATTTACAAGCCCTGGTTAGGAGTGGTAAAGTACATATTCAACAAAAACAAAGTCTGAAAACAAAAACGTTTGAGGGTAAACCATGCCAAGGTTGCCAGGTCTAACAGGAACAGGCAAGCATTTCATGTCTGATGTCTGGGAAATTTTTAATTTAAAACGTCTTTAATGGAAAAGTCAGATTTTAAGTTGCAATTTTGAAAATGCAACTTTAAGAGAGTTGGCATTATCCTGCCCTGACTATTTGGTGCCTGCAGCCTGTTTCTGGGTGATATGAGTGGGTTTAGTTTGCAGTTGAAATGTGTTTATTCCTCCCAGACATCCACACAATTGAATGATTAGGTAAGCCTGGATGGGCCATCACTGGTAGGATGGGGGAAGAGCTGGGCACAGCTCCACTTGCAACTGAATAGGCTGTACCCTGCTTTCACACAAAGGATTTTTCACCACTGCGTTATTTATGCAGCCAGCTTGGAACCAGGGGAGAGATGGAAGAAAACTTCAAGCAAATTGAAGGGAATTCTGTAGAAACTTTGACTTCAAAGAAGGTACCAAATATAAAACATGCCCCTCAGACCCACTCATCAGTTCACTTTCTGGACTTGCGGAAAGATTCTCAAAGGACTGCCTGCTGCGGTGGCCTACTCTGTAATTCAGAAGACTGCTTTGCTGCCTGAAGCCTGACTGGAACCCTGCTGCTTGAGCCCTGTTCCACATCTTGAACCAAGGACTGCCAGATTGGCACCAAGGGCAAGTTGACTGGCCTCCTGATCTGAGCTACATGGACATAAAAAGGCTCCAACCGTCTTGAATTCACACCTGAACCCAGCCTGAATAAGTCCTAACCCCACAAGAGGAGCCCCTCCAGTCCTGGCTGGACTCTTGATGGTGGCGTTAAAGGTGTCCAGATAGCCAAAATCTAAAACTTGGGACTTCTAAACATGTTTGACTAAAAACTTCTCTGAGAAGACTGTGACCAAGGTGCATCAAGGTTGGCCTGCTTTTCTAGCAGCTCTGCTACGTTTTTCTCTGCAGCAGCAAATTCTATTGAATGGTCCTTCCCCAAATGAATATCTAGCCTTGTGGTACTCTCAGCAGCGATATCCCCCAGCTTCAGCCTTCTGGAGATTTTCAACTTTCAAAAAAGACACTAAGTCTGAATGCATCAACCACCACTTTGACTTCGTGCAGAGGCTGCCCGATGACACCTTCTCCTCGGATACCGCCTTTAGGCTAGCCCCACTTAACTTAACCTTTCCAGACACCTTTTCACTGAAATTTCTTCTAAGTCTGAAGGTATGTGCCGACTGGGTTCAATCAACTTTTTGTATCAGACTTTCGCTCCTTTGGAGTATGCCACATTTTCCAACTTTGACCCAGTCTTGCATGATTAGATGTCCGCGTTTGGGCGCTTTGCTCTTTTAGGTGCTCATTTTTACCTTAAACTTTAAATATTCATAACTCCACTTCTACAGATTACATTTTTGTTGTTTTGTTATGAATTCATTTATTATATTTAATCTGTTTTTCGAAATTGGTGTGGAATTTTTCTTTGTTTGTGTTTTTCACTTGATTACTGTTTGTGTGCAACATAGACACTTTACACATTGCCTCTAAGTTTAGCCTGACTGTTTTTATGTCAAGCTACCAGAGAGTTAAGCACAGGTCAATTTAATGACGTTTGTGGTTCATCCTGACAGGGATTGTTGCTGTTCGCATCTCACTCAACCAACAAACCAACAAACCAATTTCTCACACTTTGCATGAAGGAGCTGAGCAAAAACTAACACGTATTGAAAGTTTCATGAAGATCCATCAAACAGTGGCAAAGTTATTAGCAAATCTAAAAAGCCATTTCTTACAGGAGCATGATCCCAACTATAACTATACAGCGGTGATGACCGCCATTGGGTAATATATGTAACCACAAAAATGTGTGATAAAGGTCCAGAATGCAATGCAACACATTGTATTACATGTGTGGTAACGGCATACTTGCTAATTGCATGTATTGGAATGTATGGTATTACTTTTATATCTTTACCACACTTACTCCCTCCAAGAAGTTCGATGGTCAATGAAAAAGCAAATTATCAAAACAAACATCTGAAAAAAAAGAACTTACTGCCACTCCCACAGCGACACTCTTGCAGCCCATTCACTCAAAGGTGGTCCAAGCAGCTCTTCTAATCAAATCAGTATCTCAGTTGTACCATCAAATTTACTGTGCACACAACCATCCCAACACATTAACTGTCTCTATGAAGACAACATCACCCCGGAAGGGTTAAAATCAATTCACAAATTGGAGCTTATCTACTCCCACTTGGTCATGAAAGACTTTATTTTTAAACATGAGCGGGATTGCCACATATTAGTAACGCCCAAAACATGGTTTGATGATGAATCATGTACAGTGAAATGACTTCACTCCTCAGATTCAAAACTATCCATAAAAACAGAGAGGCTAGCAAATGGGCTGTGATTAACCCTGGGCAAAGTACTACACTATGCTCGCGTAGTTTTTGCTACTTTGCACTACTCAAAATTAACGTAGCACAGTGCAAACACGCATAGCGGTCATTTTTTGCTTGTTCGCGGTCCTAAAAGTCAAGTTGGCGACCAGAAGCGAGCAAAATGACATTCCGGTGAGACTTTTTCCTCGTTCTCGATCAGCAACATCAAGTTGCGGATCGCGAGTGTGGAAAATAAACCTCCTGGCGAGATTCTCAACGCGGGTAGGGCAAGTTTCTCATTGCAAGTGGTCGCACATGCTCTCAATCGCTCGCGATGATCAATGACCAGTCCACGTTGAGGAAGCTGCAGCTCGAGTAGAAATCTACTCGAGCAACAGAAACCGACCCCTTGCACTGTGCAAGATGTGGTTTGCACTGATTGCACAGTGTGGACAAGCTTCCGCACTGTGCAATCAGTGCAAAGAGCATTTTGCACCGTGCACTACGCAGTTCGCTTAGCTACGTTTAGCTCTTGTAGTGCGAAGTGCACATCGTGTAGCTACATGTAGCACTACTACGCGAACTACGCCCAGGGTTAGCTGTGATGCCTTTATTTACTGTGCAAAGCTAAGTGCATAGAAAAATACATATCCATGTACTCATTCAAATGTGTGGCCACAATTCACTCATTGCTACTCTAGTTATACAACAGTAAGACGACTATTGAACATGGGTGAAATATATAAGCCTGCCTCATTCCTGCAAACATTTAATCCACAAATTCTGTTAATTAGGGATGCCATACCTGCAACAGAGCTATTTAGAATATGATTGTGCTGAAGTTCACATTTGTTTTTGATAATGCAATGCATAGAGCAAGGCATGTTTGGCATGATATTTACACTTAGCATTGATAATACCACTTTCCGATTATTTTCTGACAGAGGCTTCTAGCAGCAGTTTCCTCACCCTATGAATATTCCCCAGGCAACTGACTGATGCAGAAACTTTCCCATAGTACATCTGTTTGCCAGAAGATGGCTCCTTGCAGCTCGACACTGACATAGTTCTGTTCCAGAAATTACATGCAGGGTCTACATGGGCATCACTTCTGTACCCTGTCATCAGTTGTTTTCCAGACTGTCCATGACCCCAGACACGAAGACCCAAAAGTAATTAAATAGACAGTGTGCAGATTCCTATACTTAGAATTTTATTAAAGGTAGAGTCCAAATACAAAACGTGGAGTGTCATTGAGGAATATGCAGCTAGATATTCTTTGTCTGAAAGAGCGTTACCGAAGGAAAGCAACCTTTTCTTCTGATAGAGCCTACTAGCAGCATATTTCTCACCTTTCGGACAGACACCATACCAGTACGGAATGGCAGGAGGGCTGCGGATGGACTCAAATCAGAAAGTCCTGCAAAATTGAGTGGGCAGGATACAATTCTCGGTAGACCTATCTGTCCAGACAATAGTGCTTTGTGAATGTATGGAAGAATGCCCATGACTGACATGTGTCTAGGCCAGGGCATCTGTGTGCTTATGCAGTGATAGCATCTTTCCTAGTACATAGCAGACCTTAACGTAGAGCATGATCAAGGATGAGATGGTACACTTCACAAGCTTTTTTCCCTCTGGTGAACCTGAAAAAGAGCTGATCGTCTACCCAGTGGCCTTTGGTGCAATGTAAAAGCTGAGTGCTCTGTTAGGGTCCAAGAGCTGGAGCCTCTCCCCCTCCTAGAGGGATGAGATAGAGTAAAGTATATAGGCATGGTGATGGTTTGGTCAACATGGCATCACAACTTTCTGGAGAAAAGCTGCTTAGTACGCAGAGCCAGCTTATCAGGGAAGAAGGTGGTTATGATGGATGAACACACAGAGCCGAGAGCTCACTACCATGCTGTGCTGAGGTGATGGCACCAAGGGACACAGTTTTGTTGATGAAGAGCCATCAAAGGACAACTGAGGAGTGTCTATAATGGGGTATACATCAGATGAGTAACGAGAACTTTGAGATTGCATTGGGGCATCACAAAGGAAAATGGAGAAATACATGTTACAGCTATTTCAAAATTGGCTCACAATAGGTGATTTAATAAGAGGGCTAATCAGGCAACTAAGAAGGCAAAGAGGGCCCAAAGGTCACCTTTATCTGTGCCCAGAGCAAGGTCTTGCTGAGAGTCAGTCAGAACAAATAGTGCAATTTTCGACAGCTTGACTTGGAAGCAGTCAATCTGTAGAGCGCCAGACGAAACCACACATTTGTCCCAATGACAGCCATATATAGTTTTTGTTGATGGACGTCTGGCTGCCAAGATGGCATCAACTACCTCTGGAGCAAGGTTGAAGGTGGTCAGCTGTCAGAGCTAAATCTCCACGCATGAAGAAGGAGGTTGGAAAGGCTTGGGTGGAGAACCCGTCTGTTCTGCTATGACAGAAGGTCCTCCTGGAGGGGAAGCCTGATCGGAGAACACATGCTCAAGCCCAGTCGTTCGGGATGCTATATTCTCCATGCCCTGTCCAGAACCAAGAGGATGACTTGTGCCCAGGCCATCCTGATCTTCTTGAGAACTTGGGGCAAGAGTGGGGCAAGGCATATAGAAGCCCCAAGTTCCACTTGAGGTACAATGTGTCTCTGAGCAAGAGATACCTTGGAAACTCCAACCCACAAAAGTGCTGACATTGTACATTCTCAAAAATAGCGAATAGAAAGAGCCAACATTTTTCCCTTTCACAGAAGAGATCTTGTGTCACCTCCAGATATAGCCGCCATTCGTGATCTGCTAGACACAGACACTGAGCTCACCCACCCTGGCATTCAATGATCCTGCCAGGTTGTTAACCAGCAGGAAAGTTTCTTTGTGCTCCAGCCAATTCCAGAGGCACAAGTCCTCCTGGCATGGAGTCCATGACCCCCTCCACCTTCTTTGTTGCAGTACCACATGGCGGTGGTGCTGTCTGTGAGCACTTGTACCAGCTTTCCTCTGATGGTTGGAATTAGGGCTTTTAGCGCCAATCCGATGGCCTCATCTCCAGAAGTATTATATGGAGCCGGGACTTTGCCAGAGATAAGAGGCATCTAATCTCCACCTCTCCTAGATGGCTGGACCCACAGGAAAGTATGCACCGGCACCACTGTCAGTTTTGGGTTGGGAAGGGAGATTGGTCTGTGACTGAACGAGTAGCGGTCCAGTAGCCACCACTGCAGATTCTCTACATTCTTCTTCAACATCTGAATGTGATCAGAGACATCCCCTTGATGTTGGGCCTACTGGGACTTCGGATCCCACTGCAGAGTCTGTATATGAGACCTTGCATGCTCGAACAGCAGGATGCTGGAGGCTATCAGTCTCAGTAGCCTCAGAGCGTGCACAGACAAAATATCGACTCCAAAATATCGAATGGACAAAATATTGAGTTAAAAATATCCATAATAATAAAATATCGATAACAAAAATATCGTTGGTCAAAATATCGATTAAAATAATGCTAAAAAAATATCGAGTACAAAAATATCGACAAAATATATATAAATAGTCAAAGTAAAAAATTTCAATAATATGTAGAAAAAAGGTTAAAAAAATAAAAAAAATGTATTAATAGTAATATAAATTGTAGTTAATGTTTAGGAGCGGGATGTTGGGTTAATAGGGGATAAGGGTGGGGAGTAATTTAATAATAATTAATTAATTAATATATGTTTGTAAATATTTTTAATTAATAATTAATTGGTAATTAATTAATATTAATTAGTTAAATAATTAATATAATTTTGTACATATTTTTAATTAGTAATTAATTGGTAATTAAATAATATTAATTAGTTAATTGCATTAATTAGAGTAATTTATTTATATATATAATTTTTAGTTATTGTAAATTAATTATTTGGGAAAAAATAATGTTAATTATTAGATTAAATTAATTACAGCTAATGTGCTAATATATTTACTTTATTGTTATTGTTAATTAATAATTAATTGGTAATTAAATAATAATATTAATTTTGGGTAAAGGAGTATTTTTAGGGTTCAGGGTCAGTTTTCAGTTTTTGGGTAAAGGGGTATTTTTAGGGTTCAGGGTCAGTTTTCAGTTTTTGGGTAAAGGGGTATTTTTGGGGTTCAGGGTCAGTTTTCAGTTTTTGGGTAAAGGGGTATTTTTAGGGTTCAGGGTCAGTTTTCAGTTTTTGGGTAAAGGGGTATTTTTAGGGTTCAGGGTCAGTTTTCAGTTTTTGGGTAAAGGGGTATTTTTAGGGTTCAGGGTCAGTTTTCAGTTTTTGGGTAAAGGGGTAAAGGGGTATTTTTAGGGTTCAGGGTCAGTTTTCAGTTTTTGGGTAAAGGGGTATTTTTAGGGTTCAGGGTCAGTTTTCAGTTTTTGGGTAAAGGGGTATTTTTAGGGTTCAGGGTCAGTTTTGGGTTTTTGGGTAAAGGGGTATTTTTAGGGTTCAGGGTCAGTTTTCCCTACTGTTGCACCCACTGGAGTGGGAATAGTAATTTTAACCCCTACGCTATCCAACGCTTTCCCTACGCTTGCACTCTTTGGAGTGGGAATAGTATTTTTTACACTTCTGGTATCGTACGGTAATATAATAGTATCTTATTTAATTATAGTATGTTACTATATATATATGTTTTAACAAATAAGATTGTAATTTTTTTTTATTATTTTCATTTATTATTTTATTATTATAAGTTAATGTAAGTATTTTTAAGTGTATTTTAGTAATTAAATTTTAATATTAATTTAATTTAACACTGTTTTTAATAAAGTCGATATTTTTTACAACTATATTATTGTAAACGATATTTTGTACTCGATATTTTTGTACTTACCTGTTTGTAGATACAAACTCAATATTTTGACTGTCGATATTTTGCCCACGATATTTTTGCAAGTCAATATTTTGACCCTCGATATTATTTCAGTGATCCGCCTCAGAGTTCACTTCACTGAAATCCAGGGCAGAGGTTGAAAGATCAGGATTATAGACTGAATGTCCAGAACTCTCTTCATTGGAGGATAGGGATGAAAAGGAGTCAGGAGTGAATTCAGTACATTTATAGTGAACCCTAAAGATGACAGGAGGTTCATCATAGTCTGTAGGTGGTTGATGTCTGTCTGTGGCGAACCCACCTTCAACAACCGGTCATTGAAGTAGAGAAAAAATGACACCCCAACCTCTGAAGGTCCGCTGCAACCACCGCCAGCACTTAGGTGAACAACTGCGGGATACCTGTGAGTCCAAATGGGAGCACAACAATACTGGAAATGCCACAGGTAACACTGATTGGCCAGCAGGACAGAAAAACTGAAATAGGCATCACAATCAAGTCTCCAGGGTCTAGGGTTGACAAGACCTGGGTATGGGTGTTCATCTTGCATTTCTTCTTCCAGAGGAAGATATTGAAAAGGAGCAGATCTAAAATGGGCCGAAAACAGCCATCCTTCTTGGGCACCAGATATTAGCCGGAACAAAAACCACACCCTGTGTCTGGCACTGGGTCCCACTCTGGAGCCTCTTGGCCAAAAAGATGTTGAGTAAAACAGGCAAAAGCAGGGTAACTTTCATATGTTTGTTGAGGCACAGTGCAGGGAGCCCATGGCAGGTCCACTCTCTTTGTAAACACCCGTGACACTGGTGATAGGGAGAACAGGAGTTCTTAAGAGAACTTGGTTCGTAAGTTGGAACATATACAAACAAAAACACAACTTGTGAATACACCCAACGGATACAGGCTTGTGAAGATGCCCACACAAATGTAAACATACCTTGTAGCAAATACGGCACACCATCTCCCCACCTTACATATGAAACAAAAAGAAATTGCAAGGATGAAGTTAATGAACATAGATGTCTTTGGATCGTGTTGGCATTGAAACTTTCTGGCAGTTCTAGTGGTAACTGGTTGTTCAACAGCAACATTGGGGTTTTGACTTGGTGATTGCAAGTTGTCTACAATATTACCTTTCAGACTAAGGTTGCAAGTGCTGGGCACAGTACCCTGCAATGTTGTATCGGATAGAGAGAAAAATGCAGGTAGTTGTGCATTCTGTGAATTGTACCACCATAATCTATTGAGGTCCGAATTATAATCAGATAATCCCTGACGACCTGATTTAATGACCAATATTGTTTTTGCTTGTTCTGGTGATAGTTTCACTAAACATTTCCTACTCCACCACCACTTGACAGATATTAAAGCAGCACCTTTTGATAATTTCACAATTTTGTAGGCTCAAATAAATTTTACTCACCTTTCTTGACTTTATTGGGTTCTTTATAAGCACCCAATAACCAATGGATAAATCAAGAATCTTCACATGATGTTTTTTGACAAAAAATTTTGGGCATTAGCTTGACATTTTTGTACATTCCCAGCAACGTTTTATGTGGGTGCTTGTTTAGCGTTAGAAAGAATGTATTTAGATTGAAATCCAATTGGGGCAAACTGTTGACCCGAGAATTCTCCTGTGTTAGAGTGTGAAAGGGGACACACTTGTGGTGCTATGTGGAATGCTCAAATATATCCACATTTTCTAAGAAACCTTTTGACATCAATTCATGTATTTAAAGCTGCCTGTACCCCTTCATTGATAAATGTGTTCATTCACTCCACTAAACCATTTGAAGTGGGAGAATGTATTGCAACTTTGATGCGCTGAATCTGGTGGGTATCAATATATTTCCTCATAAGTGTAAAACTAAAGTGTGTGCCATTATCTCGAACACTTTTGTTAAAAATCTGATGACAGTGTCTGAATTAGGTACACAAGTAAAATCGAAACAGACCCATTTTGAATAACAATCCAACAGAACTAAAATGTATTTTGGTTCTGCAGGTAGTAGGTCGAACAGGCCAGCGAAGTCTAGGGCTACCTTATACCATACATCCTTGGGTAGAGGTACTACATGTAGTGGTGTTTCATGTGTCAGCCAGTGCTTGTCAGAAAGCAAGCATGGGCTGCAATAGAATAAAATAAAACTGCTTGAGATTTTTCCATGTGGCATTTATACCTAAATCACCAGCATGAGCTTCCTTGATCAACACCTCTCTAACAGAGGATGGAGGGACACACAAATCATGAAGCAACAGAACACACCTCTGAATGGGATGCTAGCTTGCAACTTGTACAAAAAGTCTAAGAGAAGCTTCTACATTCCGTTCTTTTGAACAACTTTTCTTCATAAAGTTAAAAATGCTTTGAAGCGCTGTATCATCTATAGAAGCTGCTAACCAACGTTCAGATGTGAGAGCCCCTTTGTCACCTTACACATCATCTACAAGAGCTATAACACACTCAACAGCATCAGTTATCATATTGGAAGGAATCAATTGACAGGCATTCTGAAAGGGCAATCTGCCCTGCTATTCTTTCCAAGTATATACTTTACTGTAAAAGTGTACTCTTGAATTCTAGAAAATAACCTGACTAATCCCGAAGATGCTTTTCCAGTACAATTTCCATTCAACATGTATATTAAGTCTTTGTGATCTATGAACAGATCAAAACGTGTGTCCCTTGAGACATTTTTTAATCTTTCTACTGCCCAGCAACAAGCCAGAGCCTCACGTTCAATAGTGCTGTAACTACTTTCTGACTTCTTCAAAGTGCGAGAGGCGAAGGCAATTATGTGTTTTTGTGCACTTGACATCTGAGATAAGATGGTTCCTAAGCCTACCTAGCTAGCATTGACCATATGCAGTTATTTTCTACCTGTTACTAAAGGCGCTAAAGGAGGTGCTGCCACTATTAGATGTTTTATCTTAATAAATGCATTATTGATATCATCAGAATGCAATGCAACACATTGTATTACATGTGTGGTAACGGCATACTTTCTAATGGCATGTATTGGAATGTATGGTATTACTTTTATATCTTTACCACACTTACTCCCTCCAAGAAGTTCGATGGTCAATGAAAAAGCAAATTATCTAAACAAACATCTAAAAAAAAAAAAGAACTTAATGCCACTCCCACAGGGACACTCTTGTAGCCCATTCACTCATCCAAGGTGGTCCAAGCAGCTCTTCTAATCAAATCAGTATCTCAGTTGTATCATCAAATTTACTGTGCACACAACCATCCCAACACATTAACTGTCTCTATGAAGACAACATCACCCCGGAAGGGTTGAAATCAATTCACAAATCAGAGCTTATCTACTCCCACTTGGTCATGAAAGACTTTTTTTTTAAACATGAGCTGGATTGCCACATATTAGTAACGCCCAAAACATGGTTTGATGATGAATCATGTACAGTGAAATGACTTCTCTCCTCAGATTCAAAACTATCCATAAAAACAGAGAGGCTAGCAAATGGGCTGTGATTAACCCTGAGCAAAGTACTACGCTATGCTCGCGTAGTTTGCGAAGTTTGCGCTACTTTGCACTACGCAAAATGCAGGTAGCACAGTGCAAACACGCATAGCGGTCATTTTTTGATTGCTCGCGGTCCTAAAAGTCAAGTTGGCGACCAGAAGTGAGCAAAATGACATTCCGGTGAGACTTTTTCCTCGTTCTAAATCAGCAACATCAAGTTGCCGATCGCGAGCGTGGAAAATAAACCTCCCGGCGAGATTCTCAACGCAGGTAGGGCAGGTTTCTCATTGCAAGTGGTCGCATATGCTCTCAATCGCTCGCGATGATAAATGACCAGTCCACGTTGAGGAATCTGCAGCTCCAGTAGAAATCTACTCTAGCAGCAGAAACCGACCGCTTGCACTGTGCAAGATGCGGTTTGCACTGATTGCACAGTGTGGACAAGCATCCGCACTGTGCAATCAGTGCAAAGAGCATTTTGCACCGTGCACTACGCAGTTCGCTTAGCTACGTGTAGCTCTTGTAGTGCGAAGTGCACATCGTGTAGCTACATGTAGCACTACTACGCGAACTACGCCCAGGGTTAGCTGTGATGCCTTTATTTACTGTGCAAAGCTAAGTGCATAGAAAAATACATATCCATGTACTCATTCAAATGTGTGGCCACAATTCACTCATTGCTACTCTAGTTATACAACAGTAAGACGACTATTGAACATGGGTGAAATAGATAAGCCTGCCTCATTCCTGCAAACATTTAATCCACAAATTCTGTTAATTAGGGATGCCATACCTGCAACAGAGCTATTTAGAATATGATTGTGCTGAAGTTCATATTTGTTTTTGATAATGCAGTGCATAGAGCAAGGCATGTTTGGCATGATATTTACACTTAGCATTGATAACACCACTTTCCGATGATTTTCTGACAGAGGCTTCTAGCAGCAGTTTCCTCACCCCATGAATATTCCCCAGGCAACTGACTGATGCAGAGACTTTCCCATAGTACATCTGTTCGCCAGAAGATGGCTCCTTGCAGCTCGACACTGACATTGTTCTGTTCCAGAAATTACATGCAGGGTCTACATGGGCATCACTTCTGTGCCCTGTCATTGGTTGTTTTCAAGACTGTCCATGACCCCAGACACGAAGACCCAAAAGTAATTAAATAGACAGTGTGCAGATTCCTATACTTAGAATTTTAGTAAAGGTAGAGTCCAAATACAAAACGTGGAGTGTTATTGAGGAATATGCAGCTAGATATTCTTTGTCTGAAAGAGCGTTACCGAAGGAAAGCAACCTTTTCTTGTGATAGAGCCTACAAGCAGCTGATTTCTCACCTTTCGGACAGACACCATAGCAGTACGGAATGGTAGGAGGGCTGTGGATGGACTCAAATCAGAAAAGTCCTGCAAGATTGAATGGGCAGGATACAATTCTCGGTAGACCTATCTGTCCAGACAATAGTGCTTTGTGAATGTATGGAAGAATGCCCATGACTGACATGTGTCTAGGCCAGGGCATCTGTGTGCTTATGCAGTGATAGCATCTTTCCTAGTACATAGCAGACCTTAATGTAGAGCATGATCAAGGATGAGATGGTACACTTCACAAGCTTTTTTCCCTCCGGTGAACCTGAAAAAGAGCTGATCGTCTACCCGGTGGCCTTTAGTGCAATGTAAAAGCTGAGTGCTCCGTTAGGGTCCAAGAGCTAGAGCCTCTCCCCCTCCTAGAGGGATGAAATAGAGTAAAGTACATAGGCATGGTGATGGTTTGGTCAACATGGCATCACAACTTTCCGGAGAAAAGCTGCTTAGTACGCAGAGCCAGCTTATCAGGGAAGAAGGTGGTTATGATGGATGAACACACAGAGCCGAGAGCTCACTACCGTGCTGTGCTGAGGTGATGGCACCAAGGGACACAGTTTTGTTGATGAAGAGCCATCAAAGGACAACTGAGGAGTGTCTATAATGGGGTATACATCAGATGAGTAACGAGAACTTTGAGATTCCATTGGGGCATCACAAAGGAAAATGGAGAAATACATGTTGCAGCCATTTCAAAATTGGCTCACAATAGGTGATTTAATAAGAGGGCTTAATAGGCAACTAAGAAGGCAAAGAGGGCCCAAAGGTCACCTTTATCTGTGCCCTGAGCAAGGTCTTGCTGAGAGTCAGTCAGAACAAATAGTGCAATTTTTGACAGCTTGACCTGGAAGCAGTCAATCTGTAGAGCGCCAGACGAAACCACACATTTGTCCCAATGACAGCCATATACAGTTTTTCTTGATGGACGTCTGGCTGCCAAGGTGGCATCAACTATCTCTGGAGGAAGGTTGAAGGTGGTCATCTGTCACAGCTAAATGTCCACGCATGAAGAAGGAGGTTGGAATGGCTTGGGTGGAGAACCCGTCTGTTCTGCTATGACAGAAGGTCCTCCTGGAGGGGAAGCCTGATCGGAGAACACATGCTCAAGCCCAGTCGTTCGGGATGCAATATTCTCCATGCCCTGTCCAGAACCAAGAGGATGACTTGTGCCCAGAACATCCTGATCTTCTTGAGAACTTGGGGCAAGAGTGGGGCAAGGCATATAGAAGCCCCAAGTTCCACTCGAGGTACAATGTGTCTCTGAGCAAGAGATACCTTGGAAACTCCAACCCACAAAAGTGCTGACATTGTACATTCTCAAAAATAGCGAATAGAAAGAGACAACATTTTTCCCTTTCACAGAAGAGATCTTGTGTCACCTCCAGATATAGCTGCCATTCGTGATCTGCTAGATACAGACACTGAGCTCACCCACCCTGGCATTCAATGATCCTGCCAGGTTGTTAACCACCTGGAAAGTTTCTTGGTGCTCCAGCCAATTCCAGAGGCACAAGTCCTCCTGGCATGGAGTCCATGACCCCCTCCACTTTCTTTGTTGCAGTACCACATGGCGGTGGTGCTGTCTGTGAGCACTTGTACCAGCTTTCCTTTGATGGTTGGAATTAAGGCTTTTAGCGCCAATCCGATTGCCTCATCTCCAGAAGTATTATATGGAGCCGGGACTTTGCCAGAGATAAGAGGCATCTAATCTCCACCTCTCCTAGATGGCTGGACCCACAAGAAAGTATGCACCGGCACCACTGTCAGCTTTGGGTGGGGAAGGGAGATTGGTCTGTGACTGTACGAGTAGCGGTCCATTAGCCACCACTGCAGATTCTCTACATTCTTCTTCAACATCTGAATGCGATCAGAGACATCCCCTTGATGTTGGGCCTACTGGGACTTCGGATCCCACTGCAGAGTCTGTATATGCCACCTTGCATGCTCGAACAGCAGGATGCTGGAGGCTATCAGTCTCAGTAGCCTAAGAGTTCACTTCACTGAAATCCAGGGCAGAGGTTGAAAGATCGGGATTATAGACTGAATGTCCAGAACTCTCTTCCCTGGAGGATAGGGATGAAAAGGAGTCAGGAGTGAATTCAGTACATTTATAGTGAACCCCAAAGATGACAGGAGGTTCATCATTGTCTGTAGGTGGTTGATGTCTGTCTGTGGCGAGCCCACCTTCAACAGCCGGTCATTGAAGTAGGGAAAAAATGACACCCCAACATCTGATGGTCTGCTGCAACCACCGCCAGCACTTAGGTGAACAACTGCGGGATACCTGTGAGTCCAAATGGGAGCACACCAATACTGGAAATGCAACAGGTAACACTGATTGGCCAGCAGGACAGAAAAACTGAAATAGGCATCACAATCAAGTCTCCAGGGTCTAGGGTGGACAAGACCTGAGTATGGGTGTGCATCTTGAATTTCTTCTTCCAGAGGAAGATATTGAAAAGGAGCAGATCTAAAATCGGCCGAAAACAGCCATCCTTCTTGGGCACCAGATATTAGCCGGAACAAAAACCACACCCTTTGTCTGGCACTGGGTCCCACTCTGGAGCCTCTTGGCCAAAAAGATGTTGAGTAAAACTGAGGCAAAAGCAGGGTAACTTTCATAAGTTTGTTGAGGCACAGTGCAGGGAGCCCATGGCAGGTCCACTCTCTTTGTAAACACCCGTGACACTGGTGATAGGGAGAACAGGAGTTCTTAAGAGAACTTGGTTCGTAAGTTGGAACATATACAAACAAAAACACAACTTGTGAATACACCCAACGGATACAGGCTTGTGAAGATGCCCATACAAATGTAAACATATCTTGTAGCAAATACGGCACACCATCTCCCCACCTTACATATGAAACAAAAAGAAATTGCAAGGATGAAGTTAATGAACATAGATGTCTTTGGATCGTGTTGGCATTGAAACGTTTCTGGCAGTTCTAGTGGTAACTGGTTGTTCAACAGCAACTTTGGGGTTTTGACTTGGTGATTGCAAGTTGTCTACAATATTACCTTTCAGACTAAGGTTGCAAGTGCTGGGCACAGTACCCTTCAATGTTGTATCGGATAGAGAGAAAGATGCAGGTAGTTGTGCATTTTGTGAATTGTACCACCATAATCTATTGAGGTCCTAATTATAATCAGATAACCCCTGACGACCTGATTTAATGATCAATATTGTTTTTGCTTGTTCTGGTGATAGTTTCACAAAACATTTCCTACTCCACCACCACTTGACACATATTAAAGCAGCGCCTTTTGATAATTTCACAATTTTGTAGGCTCCATAAATTTTACTCAGCTTTCTTGACTTTATTCGGTTTTTTATAAGCACCCAATCACCAATTGATAAATCAAGAATCTTCACATGATGTTTTTTGTCAAAAAACTTTTTGACATTAGCTTGACATTTTTGTACATTAACAGCAACGTTTTCTTTGGGTGCTTGTTTACCATTAGAAAAAATGTATTTAGATTTAAATCCAATTGGGGCAAACTGTTGACCTGAGAATTCTCTTGTGTTAGAGTGTGAAAGGGGACACACTTGTGGTGCTTTGTGGCATGGCCAAATATATCCACATTTTCTAAGAAACCTTTTGACATCAATTCCTGTATTTAAAGCTGCCTGTACCCCTTCTTTTATAAATGTGTTCATTCACTCCACTAAACCATTTGAAGTGGGAGAATGTAATGCAACTTTGATGCGCTGAATCTGGTGGGTATCAATATATTTCCTCATTAGTGTAGCACTAAAGTGTGTGCCATTATCTCGAACAATTTTGTTAAAAATTTGATGACAGTGTCTGAATTAGGTACACAAGTAAAATCGAAATAGACCCATTTTGAATAACAATCCAACAGAACTAAAATGTATTTTGGTTCTGCAGGTAGTAGGTAACACAGGCCAGCGAAGTCTAGGGCTACCTTATACCATACATCCTTGGGTAGAGGTACTACATGTAGTGGTGTTTCATGTGTCAGCCAGTGCTTATCAGAAAGCAAGCATGGGCTGCAATTGTCTATAGATTTTGCCACATGAGACTTCGTAGAAGGACACCAATAAAACTGCTTGAGATGTATCCATGTGGCATTTATACCTAAATCACCAGCATGAGCTTCCTTGATCAACACCTCTCTAACAGAGGATGGAGGGACTCACAAAGCAACAGAACACACTTCTGAATGGGATGCTAGCTTGCAACTTGTACAAAAAGTCTAAGAGCAGCTTCTACATTCCGTTCTTTTGAACAACTTTTCGTCATAAAGTTAAAAATGCTTTGAAGCGCTGTATCATCTATAGAAGCTGCTAACCAACGTTCAGATGTGAGAGCCCCTTTGTCACCTTACACATCATCTACAAGAGCTATAACACACTCAACAGCATCAGTTATCATATTGGAAGGAATCAATTGACAGGCATTCTGAAAGGGCAATTGCCCTGCTATTCTTTCTAAGTATATATTTTACTTTAAAATTGTACTCTTGAATTCTAGAAAATAACCTGACTAATCCTGAAGATGCTTTTCCAGTACAATTTCCATTCAACATGTATGTTAAGTCTTTGTGATCTATGAACAGATCAAAACGTGTGTCCCTTGAGACATTTTTTAATCTTTCTACTGCCCAGCAACAAGCCAGAGCCTCACGTTCAATAGTGCTGTAACTACTTTCTGACTTCTGCAAAGTGCAAGAGGCGAAGGCAATTATGTGTTTTTTTGCACCTGACATCTGAGATAAGATGGTTCCTAAGCCTACTTAGCTAGCATTGACCATCTGCAGTTCTTTTCTACCTGCTACTAAAGGCGCTAAAGGAGGTGCTGCCACTATTAGATTTTTTGAGTAGATTGCGCATGACTTGAACAATAAGGGAATATTCCTGAACAAAGTGAGAGTAATATTCACTTAAGCCAAAGAAATTGCAAAGAATATTTTTGTCTCTTAGGGCATTTGTATTCTGAATGTCTTGAATCAATGAATACTTTGGACAGTTCCCTTTAGGTCTAATGGATTAACCCAAGCAGTTGATTTCCTGAGCCCAAAATGTACATATATCACATTGCAGGGTGATACCATACTCTCTGAACACTGTAAGCACAACTTTGTGTCCCTGGACACTTTTAGAAAAAATCAAGACATCATCTTGGAAGGCTTGAATATCTGCAATATCTGCCAGAATAGTGTCAATTAGTTTCTGAAAAACACTAGCAGAAGATGTCAGCCAAAAAGGAAACATGCAATACTTGTAAGCCCCAAAAGTATAATGAATGTTGCTAGATCTTGTAATTCTGACTCAAGGAGAACCTGATGGTAAGCATAGTGAGGGTCAAGTATGGAGAAATATTTCGCTTGACCCAGGTTTGCTAACAGTTCTTAAATATTGGGAAGGAGATGACAGTCCACAAGTATGGTTTTGTTAAGTGTGCCAAGATCTGCACAAAGATGAATTTCACCAGTTTTTTGCATACAATTACTCCTGGACTGAGCCATTCAACTGACTTTGTGGGTTCAATGATGGTTTCTGTAACTAAGGTGTCTAAGAATTTCTTGAGTTCATCCCTAATGTTGAGTCGAACAAGTCTCACCTTGTAGACAATTGGTGTGGCATTCTTTTTTAGTTTGATTTTGTAAACACACTTAAAGATGTCACATTTTGTCATTAAAAACGTCTTGAAACTTATCAATACTGAGGACACAGTTTCAGTGTTTACACCCTCAACTAAAGAAATGGTAAACTCTGCAACAACAAGAGGAGGATATGCACCAGGGATTAGCATAAAACCTAATTTAGGAAGATGCCACCACCCCACAATGTTTATGCCTTTCCTAGCAACATACATTTAGTTGTGGCTTGCCTACCTAAGAACATAACAGTGTCTACAAAATACCTAAGCATATCAATCTCCTGATCACCATATGCTTTGGGATGTACATGGGGTTTATTGAGGGAAAGCTCTGTACCCCACTATTTGTAAAATCAAGGTTCCGAAATTATGGTTGCACAGGCACAGGAGTCAGCGATCATGTTTAATGTGAGTGCTGAACCCAAAGTGACCTCTCACAAGGGATTTTTGATTTTTGTACTAAAATCAATTACTACTTCCAATGTAAATACTAGATTAGACAAATCTACATCACAGTCTTCCCGACCAAGATCAACACTGCTAACTTTGAATGGTGTTTTACCACTTTTGCAGACATTATTAAAATGTCCTACTTTTTTTCACTTGTTGCAGCGTTTCCCTTGTGCAGGGCAGTTAGGGTTATTACTGAGGTTTTGATTGACCCACATCTGAAGCAAACAGTATTATTTTACGTTGTCCATTTTTGAACACTTTCTCCCAAATGGAAATTGCATCAAATGTGCCCGCATCATTAATAATCACCTTAACAGAAGATGAAATAGTCCCAATGATGTACTGTTCTTGAGAAATGAGCAGAGAGTGCTATTGCAGGGTTAACACTTCAGCCAAAGTGTCATTACTTGCATCAGCTGTGCAATAAATGAGAGTACCACGAAGTTGGTGCTATTAGGACAGGGCAAAGGCCTGCTGCAGCTCAATACAAGATGATCTGGATGTGGCAATGCAGAATGTGGGCTACCAGAAATAATTGTATTCTTTCTCGCACCAATGTGCTGAGTGAAACTGAAGCGAAAGCAAGGTAATTTTTGTATGTTTGTTGAGGCACATTGCAAGGAGCCCATGGCTGGTCCCCTTTCTTTGCAAACGCCTGTGCCACTGAGGATAAGTCAAACAGGTGTTCTCAAGAGGACTCGGTCCAGAATATGGAACACATACAAACAAAAGCATAACTCGTGAATACAAACAATTGATACAGGCTCATTAACATACACATAAAATTGTAAACATACCTTGTGACAAATACGGTACAAAGGACTTGCACTTCCTGTCATAAGATGGAGACATGGTCCTCCATCAGTCACTGGTTAGATGGCAGAATGTGTTGCAGGGATGAAAGAAAGGGCATGGTGCAACTTTTGCAGACAATTTGGAGGATCCACCTGCCTGATGCGATTGCTTGCCATCCTGCTCAGAATTGGTGGAATCTGTCTCACACCAGGTGGCTGTGACTCTGCAAGGGTATACTAAATTGGTTTGACAGGTGGGGCTGCAGGTGGGGGAGGGGTGGAAAGGAAGGCTCACTGATCTTGAACATGGGGACAGTCAGTACCGCAGCCTTGCCTGCGAAACTGCTGGGTTCCCTGCTATGGTGGGATAGGCTGATGGTATGGAATGCCGTGACTGAGCCCACAAAAGGACCGGTGGAACTGCTGCAAATGCGTAGAGAAGCCAAGAGAGTGAATGGTAGCCATACTCTTCTTGAAGCACTCATGGGCAGAGTCAGCCTTGTCCCTAAACAAGCGAGTCCCATCAAACAGCATGTCCATAGAGTGAGGACTGGATATCGCTCGCAAACCCAGTGGATTGAAGCCATGCATGGCAGCAAATGGTGACACGTATACCTTTGGTCTGACCCACACAGTCAGTGGAGACCAAGTCACAACAAATTTTTAATTCGACCACATCATGACTTTTCTGAATTGCTTTTGAGATGACAGGACAAAGGTCTTCGAGAACTCCGGGGAGGACTTGTGCCACTGAGTCTCAAAGGGTGCGGATGTAGAACCCTTGCAGTCAGGGGGCATCAATTGATCAGAGAGCCAGGCTGGCTGAAGAGAATAACCTCTTCCCAAACGTCTCCTCTCTCTTAGAATTCCTATCAGGTGGAGTGGTCGAGAAATTGTTGAGGTTAGTCTGGCAGTAGGCGCTTTCACCAAAAGACTCTCAGGAAAGGGGGTACTGGAACAACATGACTGGGGCACCGGGAGCCGGGCCAAAGGTAATGAGTAGGAGATTGGCTGATACCAGGGGGAAGGGTGCATAGCCTGCCCACAGGGCTGTTATTTCTTCCAACCAATGCTGCATGTGATCAAGGAACATGTATAGCTAGCGTTGACTGATAGCTGGATAAGGTGCAGGGAATTAAGTACATCATATAAAACATGAAATTCGCTGAAACACAGGGAAAAACTGAGATATTGTTCCAGCTCAAACAACTACAATTTGCCAGTTATGGTTCCCAAGTCACACAAAACACAGCATAGCTTGCATCAACCACCATGCTCAAAGCACTAATTTGGAAAAAGTACAGAAACACAGAAAGAAGTAAACATGAGAACAACATTATGGGTGACACTAGTTATGGCAGTGTGTAATGTGCGTTAGGGATTTCAGTTGTTTTGAATTGATGGGGTACCTAACTAATTTGAGGATGCTATAAAGAGGGTTGGTGGAAAAACTGCAGTGTGAATGGGAAGCTGCTTTTGATCTGCTAGTATCTGGTTGGCAGCAATATGACTGAAGTGCAAAATCCCTACAGAGTGAATTTCTTTTCTCTCTGGGGACTACTTGCATATGCTTGTGGGACATCGGGATAAGGGAGTTTTGGCACAAATAGAGTCACACCATGCTATGGCATCATCTTCAGGACAAGATTATAAACCATGTTTGTCTTGGGGATACAGTCGCATTATCCCAAAATTGCCGCATTCGCCATACGCGACGGCACACAATTTACGAGCGTGAGAAGTGCAAACCTGTTATTCACAGGGTCCACATCCCGCCCGGGTTTGACTGTATCCCCGGTCTACCGGCATATTGCTCCAGACCTTGCTTCGGCAACTGTATAATTTTCAAGACAAACATGGTTTATAATATTGTCCTAAAGATGATGCCACGTATCTGAGTTTTGGCATCGAAACGTCGACACCACTGTACCATATGTTTTCTAAATACTTACAATGTATTGCACAATGGTACCTTGAAATAATTAAGTCTGTACACTGAATACTAGTAAACAGACCACCTTATTCGCTCTTGCCTAAAAATTGTTGTTCTGTCTTGTTCTCTGTGGGTCACTGGCTGTGCCCCCTTGACATTACTTTTGATTCATTGTTGTTGTTTACAGTTTTGAAAAACAAATTCCTGTCCGGCTGGACAAAGAACATATTGCCTAGTCAGCGTTTACATCCAGGCTGCCATATTAAACATAAGCGGTACAAAAGGGGGTGGTGATGGACAGATTAAACATAAGGGCAGAAGAAAGTGCATATCCAGATTTGTGCTGCCCGCTCCCACCGAGCTGAACTAGCTGCCCCGATATTCCCTACAGCACTTATCAGTTACCAATTGCTATGAGGAGCCAAACTTTCATCATTTTTGTTCAAGTTTTTTGACTTTTTGCGAATAAATTGCCTTTTTGAAATTATAAACTGATAAGTGGCCGGTAAACCTTTGATGAAATAGCGGTGGGGAAGGGTCGAGCCAGGCTGTAGGTAAACATAGCCTAAACAGCCATAGCCACAAACAAAAAGCATTGAACATTAACTGGAGCTGCCTCGTGATAAACCCCTTATACAAATTAAACCAGTTGGCAGTCTAGTATCAATCTCCAGTTTCTTTGAGAGGAACTCAATAATTTCTGCTTTAAGCCTGTCTAACACTGGACAAGTAGCCAGCATATGCACAAGGTCCACCCCGAATGCCTTGCACCTTGGGCATCTTTCCCCCGTGGTCTCTCCCCACTTTGCTATTTTTCCTGGTGTTAGGTACAAGTTAAAACAAGACTTAAAAAGTAAATTAGCAGAAATTAAAAGCTTCTGGGCACATTCTAGTGACTTAACCAGGTCGCCAGATAATGAGTTGAACTTGCCTTCCCAAACTTTGATGTACCTAGACAGGTTATCCGGCATTATTTTATTCAAAACTCTATATAAAGGCCCTATTAGGGTTCCCTCCACGATGATCAGCTCGATGACTTCGATTCTTTGAAAACCAGAGGTCCCCCCACCCTTCTTCCCTAAAAAATCCCTAATCTATAGATATATATATTTTTAATTATGATCAAGCCGAAAATTTTAATGAATAATATCAAATGTCTTAACCAAATTTATAGTCAAAAAATCCTCAATAGTAGAGACTCCAAGTGTCATCCATTAACTAAAATACACATCTCAAAAACTTTCAGGCAGCAGAATATTGTCCTGTATTGGGGTATAAAGGTTAAGTCTGCCCAAACCAAAATGTTTGCAGGCTTTACTACAAATATAGAAGGCTGTCATTAACACCTTAAATTGCTCTCTCTTATAGTACCCAAATTCGATTTGCTGGAGCAGTCACTCTCTACTTTATTCCCCTAGGAGCAGCTCATGGATAGATGGACTGTAAAGATCCTGACCAGCACCGGACTCCTTCCTATTACAAGCACTGGCGTTGCCAATAGGTCTCGCATTAGGAAAGTGTGAGCTATTGGTATTGTAAATGACAATTATTTTTTATTTAATATGTGTTGGCATTGAAAATATATAAATTAATAGCATTGTTATTTACCAAGCCAATAGCTTACACTTTCCTAATGCGAGTCCTATTGGCTATGGGAATGCTTGTTGTTAGCCAGCAAGGACAGTGCTGTTGTGGTGCTGAGTGATGCTGTTATGGTGCTCAGTGATGTGGTGGTGTATTAAAGTGATGTGGTGGAGTCCCAGAGTGATGTGGTGGTGTCCCAGAGTGATGTGGTGGTGTCCCAGAGTGATGTGGTGGTGTCCCAGAGTGATGTGGTGGTGTCCGTGAGTGATGTGGTGGTGTCCCAGAGTGATGTGGTGGTGTCCCTGAGTGGTGTGGTGGTGTCCCTGATTGATTTTGTGGTGTACAGCAGTGATGTGGTGGTGTCCCTGAGTGCTGTGTTGGTGCCCCTAAGGGCTGTGGTGGTGTCCCTGAGTGCTGTGTTGGTGTCCCTGAGGGCTATGGTGGTGTCCCTGAGGGCTGTGGTGGTGTCCCTCAGTGGTGTGGTGGTGTCCCTGAGTGGTGTGGTGGTGTCCCTGAGTGGTGTGGTGGTGTCCCTGAGTGGTGTGGTGGTGTCCCTGAGTAGTGTGGTGGTGTCCCTGAGGGATGATGTGGTGGTGTCCCTGAGTGATGTAGTGGTGTCCCTGAGTGATGTGGTGGTGTCCCTGAGTGGTGTGGTGATGTCCCTGAGTGGTGTGGTGGTGTTGCTGAGTGGTGTGATGGTGTCCCTGAGTGATGTGGTGGTGTCCCTTAATATTTAACACAGAAACTGTAGTAATGGCCCGGACTATTGCTTTAATTACGATGAAATACTTGCTGTTTGACAGCTGAGTTTACTGGACTTAATATGTATTGTTAGTGTTGCTGGGGCTGTTATTAAATTGTTCCATGTAATATTAGCAGAGATCCTATTAACAGCATGGGCATAGTTCACACTGACGATTTACATGTATGCATTAGTGGTGCTGCAGGCGCAGTGACACTAAGACGCATAGGGGCAAGGGGCCTGGCCAACAGTATTTTAAGTAAAGCTAATATTTTAATTTACATCTTTTCTTGGTGATGTATTTTACGCTTTTGACAGAGTTTCCTGGGTCCGTTCTCTTTGTAAAATATAGGCAAAGATGACATTTTTATTTATCTTGACGACTACAAAGTAATAGCATTTTCCGTGCATTTAAACGTATGCGAAGGGGGAGTTGTGTTTTTACCCCTTACTTCAGCAGTGACTTCTATTTTTTTCCGGAGCTTAGCTTCCTGCTGTTAGTTGATTTGCATCTCACAGATGCTGCCAGGCAACAGATTACAATCTTTATGACGCAGCTTAAAGCACTAAAGTATCCTGTTCTTGTTTCGTTTCCAACTGGTGAAAACATGTGATGTTTCACACTCTTGCAGACTTTCGGTCTGTGTTTTTTGTCTGAACCAAATGGAAATGCATTACAATAGCTTAGGCCAGTTACAAAATGAAGGTACGCAAATTTGTTCATTTAAATTGTTTAAAGCTTATATTGTAAAACATATTGTTTTTTCTGAACACAAAACTGCTTATTTTCTTTCTTTACACGTTTAATGGCGATGGCACCCCATTATTTAGACATGGCTCATCTAAAGAAAGGGGTGTTGCCTCTATTAACGTGCAAGCATGGCATGGGGCACTTGGAAACAACAAACCAGTGCTTGTTTTTGGTATCCCTATCACGTTGGGGGGAAATCATCGGAGAGACTCTATACTCACGTATGCTGATGGCAAGCAATTCAGGAGTAGGAAATATCTCCGTGCATGAGGAAAGCGTGTCGTCAAGGATCACGGACCCATTTCAAGCGCATTGTACACTCGGGTTCTGTGGGGATAATCACAAGCAAAGACCTCAGATAAGGAGCTATCCGGCAGAAGGGGGTGGGGGGGGGGGGGGGGGCGACGGTTGTCGTAATCCCTGGGCTTTGAAACCTGAAATATATTCGGCCGTAGTCTCATAGTCATATTATCGGATAGTCCTAAAATGGAGCACGGGGTCTGAACTATGCCAACCTGAAGCAGTCATGACCATAGTTTCATGTCATTACATTTAGAGCAAACAATTATAATTGAGGTTTTATGCCTTGCCGCAATCTAATTACCTCAATGGTTTAGCGCCACCCACACCAGGCAATCGGATTTGTAGAATCAGCGAAAGGATTCAGTATTAATTCAGGAGGCTGTAAATACAAAAAAATATATATCCAAATAGCAAATAACCGAGACTAGTATGGCGGTTAGGGGATCTAAAGTCGGGGGACCAGGTGTCTTCGGAGGTTAGGGTGACGAAAAACAAACACCACGAGTGGAGGGAAATCAGGTCATATAAAACTCCTCTCACGAGGTGAAAGGTGCAAACTAATGCGAACAAACGGCTACACCCATGCACTGACGGTGAGAGTGCAAACGGGGCAGAACAGATCCATGGTTGAATAAAAATAAAAAAATAAAGTGCAGGAGTATAGAAAGAAAGAGATACTGAGTGAAGCTCTAGGAGAACATACCTTTGAGAAAACAAATTCCGTCATAACAGGTTAAATGATGAGCGATAAGGCTAGCGTCCGGCCGGGTGTCCGCACAGCCAAGCGCAGACGAGGGAGTCCTAACAGTTTCAGATTCATTTAAAGGTCTCGAAATTGCTCTGCAACATATCAGCGCATCGACCAGATAATAAGGTAAGAGGGTGGTCGCAAACAAAATCTGGAATGGATTCTGCATACAGGATCCGGAACGGATCGAAAAACACAGAACTCGCTAAGGATGGAGAGGCAGGAAAGCTCTCCCGTCTTGACGACACTGGATTTCAGTGCCAAGCGAACGCCATGTAAAAGCCAACCGGGTCCAGAATCAGGCCGCATAGGTGCATCCGATAGAGTCAACGCCTCAACAAACAAGGACATATGTTTGGTATGGATACATTTTGTTGAAATAAGCCCTAGCAATCAAGAGGTTAAATTTGTTTACATCTTTGATCTAGAATCCAGGCACAGTAAGAACCAGCCTTCTTGACAATCCCGTCTTCGAATCTGTCGGCCATTTTGAAAATGTGAACCGAATGTGTTTGTGAGAACCCAATACTCTGAGCTTTCCAAGTGTTTGTGAAAATGTATTCCTAACTAGCTAAAAGCGTCAGAATACGTGCATGGCTATTACGATCTGAGCTATTTTGCCTCTATATTCCAATGTGATTGTCATATCGAAAATGGTATAGCTCAGCTGCTCGTGAAAACTTAAAGCTCATTTTGAAATGGGTTCTCAAGAGCTGCAGTTAAAAATATGATGTCATTTGTTTTTAATTGGGTATTTTTAACGTGTTTCTGTAAGGAGCCCTCAG
This sequence comes from Lissotriton vulgaris, assembly GCF_964263255.1. NCBI lineage: Eukaryota > Metazoa > Chordata > Amphibia > Caudata > Salamandridae > Lissotriton > Lissotriton vulgaris. Next base: position 418,288,950 of record NC_141694.1, read on the forward strand.
TGTAAAAAAAGTGGTGAAGTCCGTTTTCTATGTTTACAGATGAGCGCTCCGTAATGTTGTGTGCAGCTGTCCCGGCATCCCCTTTGACTGGTGATGGCTGAATCATAGAGTGATGTTAGAGCGGAAACCCGGGTCCCCTGAATCAGAGTTGTTTTAGGATCCACAGTGTTCCGGTCAGACCTAGGCTCTCTCTCTTGAACATGGCGGCAGTGAAACAGCATCAATCGCTGCTTGAAGAACCTCCGCACCTCAATGGAGAGTTGGAACTAGAGGACAAGGATGAGGCAGATACGTCAGAAGAGCCTGGCAAGAAGAAGAAGAGGAAGAAGAGCAAGGCTCCTGGGGGTGAGAAGTAAAATAAGTGGAGGTGGAGGAGAGCAGCATGGAAAGGTGGGGTGTTGTAGGAGGAGTGAGATCATGGCTGAATGAAAGAAGAGGAATACAACAATTAACCAGACGGCAAGGCTGTGATTGCGTGGAGAGAGAGGGGAGGTGCTGGTGTGGGAGGGGGGAGGAGTGCTGCTAGGGCAAGGCTGTGATTGCGTGGAGAGAGAGGGGAGGTGCTGGTGTGGGAGGGGGAGGTGCTGGTGTGGGAGGAGTGCTGCTAGGGAAAGGCTGTGATTGCGTGGAGAGAGAGGGGAGGTGCTGGTGTGGGAGGGGGGAGGTGCTGGTGTGGGAAAGGGCAAGGCTGTGTTTGCGGGGAGAGAGAGGGGAGGTGCTGGTGTGGGAGGGGGGAGTTGCTGGTGTGGGAGGAGTGCTGCTAGGGGAGGAGAAGCCCTGGCCGTGAATGCTCGTGCATGTTTGCTCACGTGATTCACGTGAACTGAAAGAAAACCGCGGCTGAAAGCCCTTAGTTTGAAGAGAAAATAGCCGACTTGAATTCTCCCCATTTCCCATTCCTGCGGAATGGTAAAGGCGAGACCTAAAAAAGAACCGCAAATTTCTGTAGGGTGGAAGCCCAGTAGTATAGCTTAAGATTGGCCACTGCTAAGCCACTGAATTCTCTCCGTAGAGTCATAAATCGGAGAGCTCTCAGAAGATTAGGATACGCCCAAAGAAATTGCAATAATATCTCCTCAAGTATCTTAAACCAATTATTGCTGAATTCCAACGGAATAGCGCAAAAAAGATAAAAGACTTTGGGTTGAAATATAATTTTGATCAAATTACTCAGACCAACCAGTGAAAGTCTCAAGTTGTTCCATCTCCCAAAGTCCTGCTTAGTCTTATGAATCAAGGCCTCTTAACTTTCTGATGGTAGGATGAGCAATGTCCACAGTAGTGGGGTGGATCTAGCCCTTCTATAGGGTTTAGGATTACCTGCCTTCTTAAATAGTACTTAAAATGGATGTCATTCTCTGTCTGCTCAAAGAATGTGACTATATCTGAAAATACTCTTCCTTCTCCTATTTCTTGTTGATGAGATCCCCAAATCCAAATTTCTCTCACCATAGAATAGAGGGATGCCATTTACAAAGTGTGTGTTGCATCCTTGGCATATTTTTATAGTCTGAACACGGTACAATCTGAATTTCCAAATTGATTGGACACAGGCAATATGGGGTCCTTAGTTTCCAGTGCATTGAGCATTACTTTACAGCCCTCCATTCATCACAATTTGTTTACCTTTGGTCATGGCAAGATGATCCCCCACTATGGGTTCTCATTGAAAGACAATCTGTACAGGCAACTTCAGGTTTAAAAATGTTTTATATTAATAAATCACCTGCATTACAAACTTAAAACCCTATTATTCAATCTATGCTTAAGATTTGGATACATGACCACATACTCATTAAGAGTAGCCCAAGACTACATAAAAAGGCTGCCATATGGAATAATGCTGATATTAGAATAGGTAAACAGACTATTTCCTGGTGTATATGGGAGAGAACAGGTATTCTAATGTTGGATCAGTTACTCACTTTAGAAGGTGAGCTTAAAACCTTTGAAATGCTTCAGATGTATTTTAAACTAAAACAAGCTCTCTTTCATAGACTGGAAACATATCCATGGACACTTGAGGATTCTCCAGTTTTACAATACTTAAATATATGGGAGAAATTCAAAGGAGAAATCTCTGGTTTCTATGATCTCATAGTGCATAAACTACACTGATGCTCGTTACTAGTACAACTTCACGTCAAATGGCAGGGGTTAATGACTGTAGCTTATTCCAATGAGGAATGGGCAAATGTTATTATGAACAAGGATAAAGAAATCAGAGAGGCCAAAATGAAATTTGCTCTCTTCAAAAATATTCATAGCTAGTACTGGTCACTGCAAAAACTCAATACAGCAGGTTTACTATAACAATCTTCCTGTTGGAGGTGCCCACAGGAGGACTGCAATGTACCTAACTTTTTATTCCGATGTCCAATTTTGAAGGAACACTGGTCTTTCATAACTTCCACTCTACACATAGCTATACATGTGTCTATTCCCTTAACAGAAAAATGAGTTCAATTACATGATTTTACTGATCACCCAAACCATACAAACCTTATGAGACGATTGATAGCTATTGCACTCCCTGTTGCAAAAATGTGTATATTAAGACATTGGAGAAACCACAATGTCCTAAACATGATGAATGGCTTATTGGAATGTATAAAATGGCATCATATGAACATCTCATTTACAGGTTGAAGGACAATGTTCGAATTTTCATTCAAATTTTGAAACCTTTACTAGCTAACACATATTCTATTTCTGGTAATATTTATTATTGTTCCTTCTAAATAGGAAATGAAATAATGGAGTCCCTCCCCTTTTCGTCTCCTTATCAATTCATTATCATCATTATTTATATTCATGCTGTTGCTGTTATCATTACTGTTGATGTTTTAGCCATTAATACTGTAATGTTAATTAGGACTTCCTGTTCACCTATTGGAAATTGTTGAATTAGTAGGAATATCTCCACTTGAAATATTATATTTGTAGATTTGTATAATATTATCTCTACTATGTTCCAACTATCTATGATGTATTGTGTACTACATATTGTAATCTATCTACATCATCCCCTCCTTTGTCCACCTTTCCAATTTCGTCCTTTTCAGGTGTTATGAGTATCTAAGATATAGTATCTTTTGATATCTGAATTTTGATTTGTGTGTTTAGAAATCTGAGAAGTTAACATTTCATAGTAATTTATTGTGTGGCCATAATTTGATTTAGTGGTTTATTCTCTTTTTTTGACGTATTGTTTATATATTAAAATGTACTTATCAATAAAAATATACAATAAGAACAAAAAAGAACATTGCACAATCTCCTTCCACTTTAAGGTGATTTGAGAAACTATGTGTAGTTTTTGGGACTAATTGTACTTGACAAATGAGTAGTACTTATGAAAAGTGACTTTCTGTTTTGAAATTGCGTTTAGCTAGTCACTATTCCCATCCCTCATCACTAGCGATTCCCTGAAATTTGTCATCAAATTAGTGATTTTTCTGCCTTTAGTGCATTGCAATGTAAAGTGCACAGTTTGTGGTTACAAACCAATTTGCAAATGATTAAGGGCCCGATGTAGGTAGGGCGTTACCGATCGGTAACGGCCGAAAATACCGATTTTTGGCCCTTACCGATCGGTAAACAGCCATCGAGATGTAGGGAACGAAAAACATAAAGAATCGGAGTGAAAACCGATTCGGAATGAGTACCGAATGGGTAAGAATCCGATACGTACATACCGAAAATCGGATATGTAACGATTCGGAAAAACACCGACTCGGATGCAAAGACCGATTCGGTCCATGTACCGAATCGTTAGTGACACCGAATCGGAAAATCACCGATTCGGTCCATGTACCGAATCGTTAGTGACACCGAATCGGAAAATCACCGATTCGGTCCATGTACCGAATCGTTAGTGACACCGATTCGGAAAATCACCGATTCGGTCCATGTACCGAATCGTTAGTGACACCGAATCGGAAAATCACCGATTCGGTCCATGTACCGAATCGGTAGAAAGACCGATTCGGGCATGAGCCGAATCGGAAAACATGCCGATTCGTATGAATCGCCGATCGGGAAATTCCCCGATTCCGACAGTTGGGGAGATGTAGAGAGGCACAGAAACACCGAAATCGGCTCAAAATCGGTAGAATTCACTCGGTATTTACCATGGATTGCAATCAGGTGGTAACCAACTCCAACCCATATAAACAGTCCCAAAATGCATTGCAACTTGCAGGATGGCAGCTTTCTATGTCATTGCGAGGCGGCTACGGCTACAGCAGGAAGGACAGAGGGAATGGCTAAGAAATGAACAGGTCTACAGACAGAGGATAACCCTGTTCATGCTCACAGAGGCAGAGATACTACAGAGATACAGGCTGGACTCTGACACCATACTTGAGCTCATCAGGGATCTCAAGCCATTCTTGGACCACCACACCCCAAGGGCACACGCCATCCCTGCGCACATCCAGGTGCTATGCAGCCTACACCTGCTAGCGTCTGGCAGCTATCAAAGTGGTGTAGCAGCAGCAGGAGGGGTGAGCCAGAGCAGCCTGTCAAGGTTCTTCCACACATTCCTTGACGCCATGATACACAGGATGGACCAATACATCTCTTTCCCTGCTACCCACGCAGAACTGCTACAAACCAAAGCTGACTTCTACCAGATGGCACAATTTCCCCAGATCATCGGTTGCATAGATGGCACGCACATTCCGATTTGCCCACCAGCGGACACCGAATACATATACCGCAATCGCAAGTCTACACACACCATCAACGTGCAGGTGATCTGCAATGCAAAGTGCACCATCACAGACCTGGTAGCAAAATTTCCAGGGAGTACCCATGACTCCTATATTTTCCAACAGAGCGGCATATATGCACGGCTGATGGCTGGCGAATTTGGAGAAGGATACCTCCTAGGTGAGACACATCATCAGACCCCCATAACACATAGTAGGTAGGTGGAATACATGTATGCATGTGTCTAATGTGACCCCTTTCTCTTCCAGGCGACAGTGCATATGCCCTCCGCTCATTCATACTCACCCCCTACCTCAACCCCTCCACACCCAGCCAAAGGAGGTATAACCGGGCCCACATACGCACAAGGAATGTTGTCGAACGGACCTTTGGCATCTGAAAAAGTAGATTCAGATGCCTGCACAAGAGTGGAGGTGCAAGGCAGTATACCCCCATCACCTGCTGCAAGATCATAGCTGTATGTGCAATGTTACACAACCTTGCGGTGAAGAAGGGCACTGAGGTGGAGTTGTCTGACTACGAGGACCATGACGACGACGAAGCTGTGCCACTGACACAGCCAGCTGGGGTGTGTACGCCAAGTGATGGCAGATACAGATGTGAGGAGATCACTGAGAACTATTTCTGACTGAGTACAGATGCAAAGACAGCTAAATGTTGCTTGGAAAAAACAAATTTTAATAGTGTTGCACCACAGTTACAGCACTGATGTGCAACAAAAAATGGAGTATGGTCAATAAAATAAAGTCCAAGGTTCTGGTTGCCTCACCCGCCCTTGCCAGGCTATTTCTTTGCCCGCTTGCCAGACCCACTGGGGTGTCCCTCTGCCCCCTCTGAATGCCCAGCAGCATCAGCGGAGCACCTGGTGCTCCTCCGTGGCTCAGACGCAGCGCTGGCCGGGCTGCTGCGGCTGCTGCTGTCCCCAGCATCACCCAGGTCCAGGGCCGGATTGGAGGCGGTGTTTGAAATTATCATGGCCTCCATAGCAGTGGTGATCCTGGCCATCCCCCTAGTGAGCTCAGCCGTATGCTGACTAAGGACAGATTCCTGGTTGGCACTGCGATGGCACAGTTGTGCCGTCGCCGCTGCAAGGCGGCCCATGGCGCGGTTCAGCACCCGGGCATCCCGCCTGCGCACCAGCTCATGCTCCTCCTGTCTGCTGGATGAGTGGGTGATGGCAGTGGTTAGCCTGCCTAACCCTGCTGCCACCTCCTTGTTCGATTCCACAACGGCCTGGAATCCCTTGACCAACTCTCCCATCTGCATGTTGTGCTGCAGGAGCTGGCGTTGGCAGGCCATAGTGGATCTTGCCTGTTGCCTCTGAATTTTCACCATCTGTCCCTCCAGGCCCAGGAATACACTGCCCTCCCGTGCTGGTGCAGCAGTGGTGGTGATGGCACGGCGCCGGGCACTGCTGCTTCCGGCCTGCTGAGTGGGCTGGGGTGCCACTGGTGGGGGTGTGAAGCTGGCCGGTCCCTGAGCCCCTGTTCCCAGGACAGGTTGAACAGGTGGCAAGGCCATGGTTGTGGCAGGAGCTGGTGTAGGCGGAATGGTGTCCCTTGTAGGGGAGTTCTCTGGGGAGAACTGCAAGGGGGGTGTGCTGGCCATTTCTGGGGAGTGCAGTGCATCAAAGTCAATGACCAGGACTCCCTCCATACCTAGCCCTGGGGTGTCTCCTTCCTCCTCCTCCTGGCCAGCCTGGCTGGTGCTTGGCCCTGCGACTGCAGTGTCGGACGCTGCTGCTCCCTCTGATGGCACTGTTGTTCCGCCTGATGGGGCCCCTAGGTACAAAGAAGCATTTGTAAACTGAGTGCCGATGTATTACAGTCAGTACAATGATAGCATTCCACATGTCCTTGCATCTCCTTACACTGTGTCACACTGTTTCCTGTCTTGTGATTCTGCACTGCCATATTTAGCTAACTTCTGCTGACTACATGTACCATGATGCTTGTCTCTTGTATGTTGGTGACAGTACTGTGCTGGGGTTTGCCTATGCATTGTGTCTAATGGGGAGGTGTCTGGTAGGGTGTGTCATGATGCGCATGCTTCTTACCTGTAGCTGTTGCTCTCGCAGAGCTGTCCAGGGTCCCGATTCCACTGACACTCTCCCTCTCAATGGTGCTGGAGACCAGTTCCTCCAGCTCGGTGAGGGGTGGCGCCGGGTTCCTGCCTCCTCCAGTGCCTCCAGCCTGCCTCTGTATCTCAGCCATCTTCCTTTTTGTGAGGCTGCGGATGTCATAGAATCTTTTTTTGAGTTCTTCTATGGACCTGGGGGTGACACCCGCAGCATTCACCTTCTGGGCGATTTCGGCCCAGATCCTCCTCTTGGTGCTGTCTGGCACGTTGAGGGACAGCTTGCCAAACAGCTGGCGGTGCACCCTCACCACCTCCTCGACCAGCACCTGAAGTTCGGTGGTGGTGAACTTCGGCTTCCTCTTCTGGGAGGACTTCTGGCTTTCTGACTGCTCTGCCATGTTCCTCAGTTCTGTTCAGTTGGCAACCTCCTACTCCCACTGCTGCTAACTGTGAGTGTTGAGCTCAGGCTGGCTCTCCAGAAACTTCTTAATTAGCTGCACCTGCCAGGGTTGCCACTCCCTGTTTGGGTGGGGGAGGGGGAGCCACCTCATTGGCTGAATCGGCGTTTGCCGAATCGGCTTTTACCGAATCGGTAATATCCGAATCGGTAAAATCCGATTCGGTATTATCCGATTCGGTAAAAGCCGAATCGGTTCCTTCAATGCATTCCTATGGGCTTTTTCGCCATGGGTGTGTTTTCATGGCTACGAATCTCTGATTCCCGAATCGGATTTTACCGAATCGGCTTTTACCGAATCGGTGTTCGCCGATTCGGGACTATCCGATTCGGTGGTAGCCGAATCGGTAAATTCCGATTCGTTGTTAGCCGATTCGGTACTTTCCGATTCGGACCGTGCCGATTCGGAACGTACCGATTCTCATTACCGATGCCGACCGATTCGGTTTTCATTCGCTTTTTTTTCCCTACATCTCGTTTTCCGATTTCAGAATACCGATTCGGCCCGCCTCGGTATTTTGAAATCGGAAAATCGCGTTTACCTACATCGGGCCCTAAGTACTATAAGGGCCCGATGTAGGTAGGGCGTTACCGATCGGTAACGGCCGAAAATACCGATTTTTGGCCCTTACCGATCGGTAAACAGCCATCGAGATGTAGGGAACGAAAAACATAAAGAATCGGAGTGAAAACCGATTCGGAATGAGTACCGAATGGGTAAGAATCCGATACGTACATACCGAAAATCGGATATGTAAAGATTCGGAAAAACACCGACTCGGATGCAAAGACCGATTCGGTCCATGTACCGAATCGTTAGTGACACCGAATCGGAAAATCACCGATTCGGTCCATGTACCGAATCGTTAGTGACACCGAATCGGAAAAGCACCGATTCGGTCCATGTACCGAATCGTTAGTGACACCGATTCGGAAAATCACCGATTCGGTCCATGTACCGAATCGTTAGTGACACCGAATCGGAAAATCACCGATTCGGTCCATGTACCGAATCGGTAGAAAGACCGATTCGGGCATGAGCCGAATCGGAAAACATGCCGATTCGTATGAATCGCCGATCGGGAAATTCCCCGATTCCGACAGTTGGGGAGATGTAGGGAGGCACAGAAACACCGAAATCGGCTCAAAATCGGTAGAATTCACTCGGTATTTACCATGGATTGCAATCAGGTGGTAACCAACTCCAACCCATATAAACAGTCCCAAAATGCATTGCAACTTGCAGGATGGCAGCTTTCTATGTCATTGCGAGGCGGCTACGGCTACAGCAGGAAGGACAGAGGGAATGGCTAAGAAATGAACAGGTCTACAGACAGAGGATAACCCTGTTCATGCTCACAGAGGCAGAGATACTACAGAGATACAGGCTGGACTCTGACACCATACTTGAGCTCATCAGGGATCTCAAGCCATTCTTGGACCACCACACCCCAAGGGCACACGCCATCCCTGCGCACATCCAGGTGCTATGCAGCCTACACCTGCTAGCGTCTGGCAGCTATCAAAGTGGTGTAGCAGCAGCAGGAGGGGTGAGCCAGAGCAGCCTGTCAAGGTTCTTCCACACATTCCTTGACGCCATGATACACAGGATGGACCAATACATCTCTTTCCCTGCTACCCACGCAGAACTGCTACAAACCAAAGCTGACTTCTACCAGATGGCACAATTTCCCCAGATCATCGGTTGCATAGATGGCACGCACATTCCGATTTGCCCACCAGCGGACACCGAATACATATACCGCAATCGCAAGTCTACACACACCATCAACGTGCAGGTGATCTGCAATGCAAAGTGCACCACCACAGACCTGGTAGCAAAATTTCCAGGGAGTACCCATGACTCCTATATTTTCCAACAGAGCGGCATATATGCACGGCTGATGGCTGGCGAATTTGGAGAAGGATACCTCCTAGGTGAGACACATCATCAGACCCCCATAACACATAGTAGGTAGGTGGAATACATGTATGCATGTGTCTAATGTGACCCCTTTCTCTTCCAGGCGACAGTGCATATGCCCTCTGCTCATTCATACTCACCCCCTACCTCAACCCCTCCACACCCAGCCAAAGGAGGTATAACCGGGCCCACATACGCACAAGGAATGTTGTCGAACGGACCTTTGGCATCTGGAAAAGTAGATTCAGATGCCTGCACAAGAGTGGAGGTGCAAGGCAGTATACCCCCATCACCTGCTGCAAGATCATAGCTGTATGTGCAATGTTACACAACCTTGCGGTGAAGAAGGGCACTGAGGTGGAGTTGTCTGACTACGAGGACCATGACGACGACGAAGCTGTGCCACTGACACAGCCAGCTGGGGTGTGTACGCCAAGTGATGGCAGATACAGACGTGAGGAGATCACTGAGAACTATTTCTGACTGAGTACAGATGCAAAGACAGCTAAATGTTGCTTGGAAAAAACAAATTTTAATAGTGTTGCACCACAGTTACAGCACTGATGTGCAACAAAAAATGGAGTATGGTCAATAAAATAAAGTCCAAGGTTCTGGTTGCCTCACCCGCCCTTGCCAGGCTATTTCTTTGCCCGCTTGCCAGACCCACTGGGGTGTCCCTCTGCCCCCTCTGAATGCCCAGCAGCATCAGCGGAGCGCCTGGTGCTCCTCCGTGGCTCAGACGCAGCGCTGGCCGGGCTGCTGCGGCTGCTGCTGTCCCCAGCATCACCCAGGTCCAGGGCCGGATTGGAGGCGGTGTTTGAAATTATCATGGCCTCCATAGCAGTGGTGATCCTGGCCATCCCCCTAGTGAGCTCAGCCGTATGCTGACTAAGGACAGATTCCTGGTTGGCACTGCGATGGCACAGTTGTGCCGTCGCCGCTGCAAGGCGGCCCATGGCGCGGTTCAGTACCCGGGCATCCCGCCTGCGCACCAGCTCATGCTCCTCCTGTCTGCTGGATGAGTGGGTGATGGCAGTGGTTAGCCTGCCTAACCCTGCTGCCACCTCCTTGTTCGATTCCACGACGGCCTGGAATTCCTTGACCAACTCTCCCATCTGCATGTTGTGCTGCAGGAGCTGGCGTTGGCAGGCCATAGTGGATCTTGCCTGTTGCCTCTGAATTTTCACCATCTGTCCCTCCAGGCCCAGGAATACACTGCCCTCCCGTGCTGGTGCAGCAGTGGTGGTGATGGTACGGCGCCGGGCACTGCTGCTTACGGCCTGCTGAGTGGGCTGGGGTGCCACTGGTGGGGGTGTGAAGCTGGCCGGTCCCTGAGCCCCTGCTCCCAGGACAGGTTGAACAGGTGGCAAGGCCATGGTTGTGGCAGGAGCTGGTGTAGGCGGAATGGTGTCCCTTGTAGGGGAGTTCTCTGGGGAGAACTGCAAGGGGGGTGTGCTGGCCATTTCTGGGGAGTGCAGTGCATCGAAGTCAATGACCAGGACTCCCTCCATACCTAGCCCTGGGGTGTCTCCTTCCTCCTCCTCCTGGCCAGCCTGGCTGGTGCTTGGCCCTGCGACTGCAGTGTCGGACGCTGCTGCTCCCTCTGATGGCACTGTTGTTCCGCCTGATGGGGCCCCTAGGTACAAAGAAGCATTTGTAAACTGAGTGCCGATGTATTACAGTCAGTACAATGATAGCATTCCACATGTCCTTGCATCTCCTTACACTGTGTCACACTGTTTCCTGTCTTGTGATTCTGCACTGCCATATTTAGCTAACTTCTGCTGACTACATGTACCATGATGCTTGTCTCTTGTATGTTGGTGACAGTACTGTGCTGGGGTTTGCCTATGCATTGTGTCTAATGGGGAGGTGTCTGGTAGGGTGTGTCATGATGCGCATGCTTCTTACCTGTAGCTGTTGCTCTCGCAGAGCTGTCCAGGGTCCCGATTCCACTGACACTCTCCCTCTCAATGGTGCTGGAGACCAGTTCCTCCAGCTCGGTGAGGGGTGGCGCCGGGTTCCTGCCTCCTCCAGTGCCTCCAGCCTGCCTCTGTATCTCAGCCATCTTCCTTTTTGTGAGGCTGCGGATGTCATAGAATCTTTTTTTGAGTTCTTCTATGGACCTGGGGGTGACACCCGCAGCATTCACCTTCTGGGCGATTTCGGCCCCGATCCTCCTCTTGGTGCTGTCTGGCACGTTGAGGGACAGCTTGCCAAACAGCTGGCGGTGCACCCTCACCACCTCCTCGACCAGCACCTGAAGTTCGGTGGTGGTGAACTTCGGCTTCCTCTTCTGGGAGGACTTCTGGCTTTCTGACTGCTCTGCCATGTTCCTCAGTTCTGTTCAGTTGGCAACCTCCTACTCCCACTGCTGCTAACTGTGAGTGTTGAGCTCAGGCTGGCTCTCCAGAAACTTCTTAATTAGCTGCACCTGCCAGGGTTGCCACTCCCTGTTTGGGTGGGGGAGGGGGAGCCACCTCATTGGCTGAATCGGCGTTTGCCGAATCGGCTTTTACCGAATCGGTAATATCCGAATCGGTAAAATCCGATTCGGTATTATCCGATTCGGTAAAAGCCGAATCGGTTCCTTCAATGCATTCCTATGGGCTTTTTCGCCATGGGTGTGTTTTCATGGTTACGAATCTCTGATTCCCGAATCGGATTTTACCGAATCGGCTTTTACCGAATCGGTGTTCGCAGATTCGGGACTATCCGATTCGGTGGTAGCCGAATCGGTAAATTCCGATTCGTTGTTAGCCGATTCGGTACTTTCCGATTCGGACCGTGCCGATTCGGAACGTACCGATTCTCATTACCGATGCCGACCGATTCGGTTTTCATTCGCTTTTTTTTCCCTACATCTCGTTTTCCGATTTCAGAATACCGATTCGGCCCGCCTTGGTATTTTGAAATCGGAAAATCGCGTTTACCTACATCGGGCCCTCAATTCTTCATGCATCGGAACTTTCGTCTTCACTCCCTTCAGCCCAAAGTATTGCAACAGTTAGAAATTTGCCATTTCCAGTAATAGAAGTGTTAAAGGAGAATGTGAAAAACATGTTTAAGTGGTGTATATTGAAATACAAGAAATGCTTTTTGATAAATAAACACTGTTGCATGTTTCTTTCAGAATTCCAATATTCTCTATATTGATTGTTGTGAAAAATACATAAAATAAATATTTTGCAAATATCACAGTTCATACTTCGAACTTTCAGAGCAAAGTTCATACATTATTACATGACAAAATAATGCCTTTTGTAGAATTTAAAAAAAGAATTCCATCATCCATAGCAGATTTAACACGATAACATAATAAAGGAATATTCGAAATGTGTCACTCTCTGTTAAAGAACAGGCTCAGCGTTGTAGTGTATGCACATAGTGTGTGTATTAGAAACGTTGGGGTATCGCATGCCACGTTCCAAGCATTCTCATTCTGGAATCAGATCTTCGATTTTGCAGTTGGAGACCTGATCCGGGTGCTAGAGGACGCTTTGAAGAAGGCTCTGTTGAAGTTAACAAATAAGGAATAAAACTTATCTCATGCTCATCTCTGCTTGGCGTTATTTTGAGAAACACCCACTACATTCATAGCTGCTATATATTTGAAGTATTTAAAATGTGCGAATCAGTGTTGCTCTTTAAGTTCATTACACAGATATAAATGGAAGACTGGCTCATTTTAATTTGCTGATAAAGAAGAGTCTTTTATATTTAAGTACTACATGCCACTGCTCATCAAAGAACTTTTATTCTATTTGGAGAAGTCTTTTTTCTTCTGTGTGCAGTTCCAGTCTTGCGCTTTTAAGCTTCAAAGGTTATGGGAATAAATAGAGTTTAAGAAGCATGCCCTACATCTCTGTATTGCTTTAATTTGTTTCTTTATGACACCAGTTTTATAACTTATGCTCGCTGCTCTTCTGTTGGCCTTAAAAAGCAAGGTGCTTTGTTTTACTGCCTTGTTCTGGTTGTTCTCAACATTTTCACTCTTTTCTTTTTCATGTGGCACCCAAGATACCACGCATTGTTCTCACGCGGCCTTCTACATCAGATGAGGATGGGGACCAGCTAAAACAGGACAAAGAAGACTTTGACCTGGAAGAGGTTGATGCTGATGAGAAACAGCACTTTTCGGATGGATCGAGTAGTGCGTTCTACCCTACTTAATGCCTTGCTGCATTGGTTCAAATAGATCTTACTTGGACTTATATTTCTAGAAAGCATATTTGTCTTGTTTTCTACAATGTAGTACTTGAACCACCATGCCTTATTCAAGCTTTGTTTATTTTTGTATGAAAGTTAATCATAACATTCCTTGCCTAACATTTTGGAAGTTGAATTCTGTATTTACCAAAAACTTTGAGAATAATTAGCTTCCGTGACAAGACTAATGGAAGGCAATAGTGAAATATGCTGATGGAATCATACTGCCTTATGTTGGATTCTGGGAGCCACGTGAATGGCAGAGCGGCCATTTAATCAGTGAAGAGTTCCAATCTAAGCAAAGGTAAAAGCTAAAGGGACTCTGGGATTCATCAAAGGAAAACATAAGTATGCCAGTCAGTTAAACAATACTTCAGAGGCTTGAGAGCTAAATTATGAAAAATTTGGCTCCCTCACTTACATTTTAGACACCTTTTGGCTTACAAACGTCCAAAAAGGTGTGACTGACCACTGCCTGCAGAAAAAGGGTTTAGTTTACCTGTTGTAATATAACGAAGTCACATTGCCTTTCTGGATAGTACGTCCAACCATTTAGACAGCTCTTGTACTCAGCACATAACAAGGGATGTTTGACCTAGCAATGGAAATGCTTCTAATAAGCCAAGTACACAGTTATGCGAAGTGCATTTAAATGACGTAATGCGTTGGGATTGTGTATCACTATTCATAGAGATCTTGAAAATAAAAACCTAAGGCTTGTTTCCTGGGTTCAGTAGCGGCATACATCTGTAAATGTCAGTGCTTATTGTTGCCACATTATCAACTTATTTAGAAATGTTCCCTTTGTGTTTTTTTTATGTGAATAAAATATCGTATGGTCATATTAATTTTGATACCTGATTTTTCACGTAATATAGAGGGTCAGGATTAAAGGGGTGAAGGTGCTTTCTGTTAAATGGAGGATCAGGGACGCCCTTTCAATCATTCTACAATTATGTTGGACAGCATTTTAGAAGAGCAAAAATAACCTGAATGAAATTGTAAGCATTCCTCCAAACTGTGTTCAGCGACCTGTGTGACAGTATGTATTGTTGGCTCATGTTGATGCAACCATGAAATAGATGTATTTCATGCCACTTGTACTATTGCTTTTCATCCCTGAAATCGACTGAAGGATAACAGTGAAGCCATTAACTCACATATTGGCAATGCTGTCTCTACTAAGAAGAGGAATGAAACGCTGAAAATAATTTTAAAAGGGCACAAATCACAAGAGATTTTAGACTTCAGACACTGGAATGCACCTTCATTTAGAAATCTGGACCTGAATAAAATAAAATAAGAGTTCAATGTATGCATACAATGCTGACAGTATGACATACCCTCTGCATGCTAACAGATGTCACCTGGGCAAGAGAAAGGGCCTTAATTAGAAAGTTCTGACAACTTTTATGATCTTCCACCTCGCAATGAATCTCTTCTTTCACTATTTAAATGCTATAAAACTATTGCTGGGGTGAGCACACATCCACTATGTGCTCAGTCGTACTCTTTTCTGTCAGAGGTCATGTTTCCATTGCAGATAGTCTGAAGATCAAATAATCCACTTCATAAAATTAAGGCAACTGTTTAATAGAGCATTTTAAAAATCTTTTTACGCAAAGGCAACATTTACCAAGTACAGAAATTGCTTATCGTGAGACCACTGAAAAAAGTATTAGAGATTGATATCACTTTTAGACCCGAATTCCAACACTCACTTGAAGTGGGCAAGCTTTTGGATGTGCAATGGTTATCAGTAAAGGTGTTGCAGAATTTGTGATTACTCACAGATTTACAACGTTGTGAGTGTTCTGCACAGTGGCAATGCAAACACCCGGGGTACACTTGCTGCAACACAAAGTGCCAAATGTACTAATTGCTCATGCAGCGCTGTGGCCAAAGTTCACGTGCTGCATTCCCTAAAGGAAGCGAGCATAAAAGCGTCATATTTACTAAGATGTGTGCTGCATCTACCTCTCCCTGCACTGATGCACTTTAGGCTGGGTTATGATTGACACTGGCGGTTATTTATCGTTTGTGAAAATTATCATCTATAATAGGTTTTACCTCTACATTGGGGCATAACTGATTTATCACACTAAATTACGCATGTCCTGGTATTATAAAGCATCTTACCAATAAATATCAACACATTTGACCTGCTGAAATTTATATGGGGATGCATTTTTCTAATTGCACCCATAAGTCAATAAAAAATGTAAAACTCATAATTCCAGTGTGTGTGCTAACAGGAGTTATTGCACATACTGGAAGATAATATATGTTTAATTGCACACCTACCTATTGATTGAGAGTGGCAATTTCCAGCGCTTAATTTGTGAAACAATAGGTGGCGGGCCCTACATTTTGGTCAGATGCCCGCTGGTGCTACAAATATCAGGGGTTCTGAATACCAAGGTCATAACCATGAAACCTTGACCATAGTCTTGATTTTACATCATGCCTCTTTTATCCACTATCAGACTCTCTCTTGCTCTGGCACTCTTGCAGGTTCTTTTTCATTCCTACTATTTACCTGTATCATAATTTTTCTATTTTTCTCTTCCCTCTTTTGTGTTTTTAAATTTCTTTCTATGGGTGAATGTCTTCGAGTAAAATAAGTGCTGGTCTCCAAACATGTGTGCCAGTGGGCTTCACCTTCCCCCACCAGTTCAAATTAAGCAATGGCTATTTCTGTGTCATAGTCATATGTAATGCCAGCGTTCAGGGGCTTCAGAAATTACTAGTGGAACAGTTTGCCGACAAGAGAGAATGAAATTAATGGCTTGTTGGGCCAGTCATTTTCTTAAGTTTATAGGTGTAGTGTCTTGTGAGTTAGTCCTGACAGAACCCTTTTGGCTCCTGATTAACTCCATTGAAATGAGGCATTAGTGTTAGAGCGGAAGGCAATGAAGGCAGGTTTGGAATGTTCAGCTCTCAGTTACAAGCAGACAAAAAAATATGTGCAATACTAAGCTTTGTGTGTGTGATAGTCATTGGTGGATACCCTGGCTGGGAGGATGCCACCATTTGCAACAAGATAAGGGATATGTAACCCAAAGATCGACAGTGTTCTCCCAGAGAGTTTGCTGTGGTCCAAGCAAACTGCTTGTCTGTGCTACGTGTGCCGTCATTGAAGTACCAAATTGACGCCTAATGCATGTGAAGTCAAAGTGCAGCTCCAGCTGTTGAGAAGCATTTAAAGACAACAAAAGCATTCCAGAGAATCTACACATCATTGGCTGAGAACCTGCTGGTCAGGCCTTACAAGTGCCTGTATACTCAATTTCAGCGCGGCTGCTGATATGGGACTGATTTCCATGAATTACAACATGAATGCTCACCATGAAATAGTAAGTCAATTCCCTTCGTTGGTTCATGGTTTGGGAAAGCTTAAAACTATGAAAGTAAAGTTGCATATTACTGAGGATGTCCATCCTGTTGCTCAATGACATGGGCAAATTTCTTTTCAGTTACAAGATGTTGTTGCTGTGCCCACCGGATTAGCCGCTGCACGTGCCAGTTTCTTTCAGCCAGGAGTCTGGGATGCCTGCTGAGACTCTACCACTATTCGCTATTGTGTATTTAAGCGAGCACATGAGATAATCAGAAACTGCAAAGAGACACAGAGCCATGTTGGTTGCCAAATGAGAAAGATGGCATGGGTAGGGCTCCTCAACAGTTTATTAACATGATGACCTGATGCCCTGGCAGCTGCCTAAAAGTGGGGAAACATGGGCCTAGTAAGCCACCCCTCCAGTGTGGATTCCAAAGGGGTACACAACCTTTGGGAACAACCATGGGCACTGTAATGTAAACTTTATATTACCCTTATGTGGGAGATATGTGAAAAATCTGAGATATTTTACTTTGCCCATGATAACAAGCAAGGATGAAAATTAATGTGGCTATGAACGTAAGCCCTTTGCCTTGTTTTGTACAATTGGAAACACATGAACCCTTGTTACCGTTTTTTTTGCTGGTATAATGTTGCTACTTTCCTTGCAGCAAATGCTGTCAGTAAAGTAGAGCTCTTAAACATAAGCTTTAGGGGCAATCACTGCCTGCTTGTATGCTTTTACGAGCAATGACAGTGATTTAAAGTGATACACACACATTTCTGCACACCTATAATAAGCAAAATAGCAATGTACGATGAACATGAAATACACTGATTGCTTTGAATTTCATATATGAAGGGATGTTTTTTAGAATGCAGCAAATTCACTAATGAGGAGCAAGTGCGTAAGCAGATGCTGAGCTCAGGGTGGGGCTTCTTTTACCGGGTTTGATGATGATGAAAGGAGACCAGTAACGATAACAAGCTAAGGTTCATTAAACATAAGTTGATCTGCAACCACAACGCAGCCGTCCCTAAGGGGAGACATTGTTTACAATGAATGAGCTACAATGCATTCCATTACAACGCGGTCGTTACAACAACTGTGTTGTTACAACGCGTACCATTACTTCGCATGTGGTAACAATGTTTTGCTGTAGTGGCAGAAGGTATTGGATTTACAATCCAACACCTTCCCTCTGTTGCACAAACTAGAGTAGGAATAGTAAATTATACTATTCCTAAGTCCAGCGCACCCCCTACAGTAAATCGTTGTAACGACTTGTGATGTAATGGTTCACGTTGTAACAACGCGGTCGTTGTAACGACCACATTGTAATGGAATGTGTTGTAGTGCATTCATTGTAAAGAGATATATTCGTCCCTGAGCCAGTACAACAGCAACTGGCATTTCAAGAACAATGGCCAAGAAGCTGGAACATAGAACCTGACAGGAGATCATGCCCTGTGTTCCAGAGCCCACATGTTAAGTCATAACACATCATCCTCCCCGAACAAACACAGGGTAGGAAGAACATAAACGTATACATTGCTTAAAGTTAAGCAAATAAGCGCAAGCACTGCAAATTCAATTAACATAATCTTTTCAATACACAGGAGGCCGACTAGTTCTCCTGACTCTTGCCCGATTGATTGAAACATTCGGGCTAATGGAACACCCAGGGGAAAGAGGAATGCCTTGTCCTATGTCGCTTCTGTCTTGAGATGTAATGATCTCCAAATTTGGAGCTGTCCTACACAATTCTTCATCAGACATCAGCATGAAAGCACTACCTCCCTTCATATGAATTTCTTTTTCACACTGACCACCATTTTGATACAAAGCCACACGTCAATTGTTCCACTTTTCATAATTGTCCAGCACTACAGGAAAGCGAAGAGTGCTTACAACTCTGAATGGCCTTTTAAACTTGTACAAACCACCGCTCTTCTGACCACTGCGAAGTTTCACCCAGTCTCCCTCACAAATGTGCTGGTTTGAGATGGGTTCATTTCTCTGCTCATTGTCTAAGCAGCTACCATGAGCACACCCTCCAATTTCCTTCAGCCACACAGAGACAGACTTATTGTCTGGCATCCTAACTCGCATCATTTCAAAAGGGGATTTACCTGTCACTCCATGGGTACTAGTACGATAAGCCAAGACCATCTCCATCATCATATTACTCACATCAAGACCACTGGCCACTGCCATTTGTATGGTCCCCTTAGCCATCCTGTTCTCAACCATACCATTGCTTTGTGGGTTATATATGGATGCACGGTTATGCTTAACCCCTCTATATTCCAGAAAACTTGGCATTTCATAGGATGTACATTGCATGCCATTATCTGTAATGATAACTGAAGGAATACCCTCCTCTAACATGATATGATCTAAGGGGGTGAGTGTGGTTTTAGTCCTGATCTCTTTCATGAACTTCATCCTAATCAACTTGATATGCACACCCCCTACCACCATGGCATTCTTTGACTGACCTCTCAATTCACTCATGGGACCAATAAAATCTAAACAAATGGTATGCCATGGTTTACCAAGGTCCTTTATATGTCCTGTGTCCTCTTGAGTACTAACCTTCAAGCGCTTCTTCCCTTCTTTACACACCCTGCATCTTTCCGCCCATTTGTTCACTTGATCATCCATACCTGGCCACCTCCATTCAGTTCTCAATCTTTTCTCAGTTTTAGTCTGTCCCAAGTGACCTTCATTTGCAATACTTATGAGCCTACTCCATACTCCCTGAGGGTGAATAAACTGTTCTCCCTTCATGATCACCATATCCTCACACACAGACAGTTCATCCAACACTTTCAAGCAGAGACTTACAGAGATTGCTAAAGTTCTCTCCCGCCTGGCACCCAACAAAATCAGCCATTTAAATTCCTTGAGTTAAACATCTAACTCCATTTCTTTCACCCATTCCTGCATAGAGATTGCAAGTGCATTGCTTAAGTTAAGGACAACTAGTACTGTGGCTACTGCACCTTGGCTTTCCTTAGCCAACGCAACCAGACCATCCACCACATGCCAATCCAAGGATAATCTTGACAAGCAATCAGCTTGACAAATGGACCACGATTTTATATATTCAATTTTGTAGCAGTACTCCTGAAAGCAGGCAGCCATCCTTGCTTATTTTGCTGAACCCTTTCCTGCACCTCCCAATAGCAATGTCTTAATCAAGGTCTTGTGATCCATACGGAAAGCAAACCTTGAACCACACAGGTAAGTTCTAAAGTATTCTGTACCCCATACTGCCGCAAGTGCTTTGCGCTCTATGACAGAGTAATTTCTCTCTGAGGTGGTCAGTGTCCTGGATGCGAATGCCTCTGGCTACTCCTGCTTGCCATTAGCTTGCGACAAAACAGCTCCCAGGTCTTTGGCTCTCGCATCGACAGTGAGAAAGGATTTTAACCTAGTGTCAAATTGTGTAAAGATACTCACACTACAAATTTCGTTTTGATCTGTTCAGCGCACTTCTGCTGCATCTCACCCCACTAAAAACCAACTCCTTGTTTTAGTAAAAGCTTTAGAGATTTCAATTTCCCAGAAAAATTTGCCACAAATTTGGCATAATATTCAATGAGGCCCAAGAAGGACCTGAAGCGATGTTTATTTACAGGTGACAATGCTACTTTTATGGCATCCAACACATTTTCCTTTGGTTGCACCCCTTCAACGGTGATGTTATAACCAAGATATTCCACCTGATTCACCAGAAATGTACACTTGTCACATCTGAGGGGCAACCCCTCTTCTTTTACTCTTTCACCAAATATCAAGATGTCATCTTGGAAATTCAAGCTGTTTGCCATACCTCGGAAGACCTCATTCTTCTTGCCCTGATAATTACTCTCAGTTGAACACAACCGGAAAGGCATCCAGGTAAATTGTAAGGTACCCTCCATGGTAATGAAGGCTATACAAGGTTTTGCATAATCATGTGTCCTTAATCTAATGATATGCATTCCTCAAATCTAGTTTGGGGAAATACTTCCCCCCCTCCAAAGTCATAATTAATTCATTTATATTTGGCAATGGATAAGTGTCGGTCCCCACATTTTGACTGAGAGACCTAAGGTTCACACAGAACCTGCACTTGCCATCTGACTTCTCTGTAATAACCACTGAAGGTATTCATCTAGATGTCTCCACCGGTTCAATAACCCTTGTAGATATAATTTCTTCTAACATCTTTTTTACTGCTGCTTGTGCCACTAGAGGAATTCTGCACAATTTGTGGTGAATGGGAACCACATCTGGTTTCATAACAATTCTATATACAAAACCTTTAAGTAGACCTAACTTCTCTTTAAAGACATCTTGGGCTTCTTCTAAAATGTGCCACAACATAATATTGTTAACTATCTTCACTTGGTTGGTGCTCCTGGATTCACCACTATGTTGAGATCGTACTGGTGCATCCAACCTAGGATTGGTGGTCTATCCTCCACTACATAAATCTTGCCTTTAATCCTCCTACCAGCAAACTCAATGGTAGAGTCCATATATCCTACTAAATCGATTGAGACCCCTGATACCCAACTTGGTTAATGTCTTTAGGCAGCAGATGTACATCTGCCTAATGCTCCATGAACATGGTCTTAGGAATAATAGTGAACATGGAGCCAGAATCTATCATAAGTTCTACCACCATCTGATCAATTCCAAAAGCAGCTTTAGATCGACAATGTTTAATTGTAGGGCTTTTTCTGCACTGCACTGAATTTACCCCCATCTAAGGCCTCAATGTATGTTTCCAACATGCAGAACCAATCTTCCCATTCAATGGTTAATGGACCTGGGATCGTTAAAAATATTGGAGGTGACACTATTGAACTTTGAGGTTGCATATTTAGAATAATGGTCAGCAATCATAGCAACCAAATACACAATAGTTGTTGTGGTGTGCAAATCACTGATAACATTTTCACAATGACCAACAGAAAATAAAGACTGCTGAGAATGTAAAACAGATCCTAATGAATAGTGCCTTTACCGAAACACTGCCGAGGTGTGCGCATCACAGTGAAACACTCTGCAGCTGAAAAGTATTCAGAATTTTATATTTATGGTGTGCGAATCTCTGATGCGTTTTCCGCTCCTCACAAAGCATGTATTTTCAATATTACAACAAACTGGTGTGTGCATCACTGTATGCACACATAGACAGCCCTTTGCAGTTTGCCCTCTCCAAAGCAGGATGGTCGCCTCATGTAGCATCTTGTGTGGCTTACACGGGGGGCGGAGCCTATGCCTTGCGTGTGTGGAGCTGCAGCACGTAGAGAAATGAAGGGAGAGCTTGTACTGCCCTCTCTCACCAGAATCTTGAGTGTCTGGACAGGGGCGGCCTTAGGCATGTGCAAGCTGTGCACCTGCACAGGGCCACCAAACCCCAGGGGCCACCACGCCAATATATATCCTTAATATAATAATCCTCTAAGGATGGATACATATTTGCGTGGCGGCCCCTGGCAGGGATTTGGCGGACTCGGTTCTGTTCCGCTTCCAAACACCCTGAGCCCCCCTCCCCTCTTCACTGGCCTCTGCGCTCCGTCCGGCCCGGACCCCCCTACCTACGCTCCCTGCTCAGGGCCGCCATCAGCCTAGAGCCACCCCTGGTCTGGAGCAGACAGGAGGGGCAGCGCATGGGGAACTGAAGGCAAAGCTCGTGCTGGCTGCTCTCTCCACACTACCTCCTGCTTTCACCCGAAACATTCTCCCCACCGGCCAAACAACATAGAGAAACCCACAGCGGGTCTACAGGGCAATACCACAGCGGGTCCGAACCACCGGCTCCTCCTAGTGTGAGGCAAAGCTTGTCCACCTGACCTTGTCGTGGGTTTGCGGATGCGATGGCTGGGTTGCAGATGATGACTGGCCAACTTGTTACCAAATTCTTGTACCAGGTTTCGTGATGATGACAGGAGACCAGAAATGATAACAAGCTAAGGTTTATTGAAGGTAAGTTGATCTGCAACCACAATGCAACTGCCCCTGAGCTAGTCCAACAGCAACTGGCATTTCAAGAACGCTGGCCAAGAAGCTGGAACATAGAACCTGAGAGGAGTTCATGCCTAGGTTCCAGCATCCACATGTTGGGTCATAAAAGGGATTTTGGTGTACCTGGCAGGAAGTAGGTACCATGGATTGCAGTGAACACCCACAAACAATTTTTCACCTTTCAAAATGCCACAATAAATTCTTTTGCAGGGTAGGAAGGAAATACTTCGGTTTGGAAAGGTTTTTCAGCAGAGTAAATATTTTCCCTGTACAGAAGATATATTACCTGTTCTAATGTACCTTCCCACATTTTTTAATCATGCACAATTTAGCCACTTGGGAAATTCCACGTGCATTATTTATTAAAGATACTATGAATCACTCCTAAAATAGAATGTTTTTCAATGCCTTATTTTAAAAATAATGCAAGGTCTGGGAAGTGTACCGTTAGGGTGCAAACACTGCATGAGTTTAACGTAAAGTGTGGGAAGAAAGTAACTACCAGTCTGTATAATTGTAGTGAAGTATCCATCAAGCCCTAGAATCTGGCAAGCAATTTTCTTACATTTCATGCAGACAAGAGCTCTAGATTACTCCATTCTTACGGGAAAAACATATGTTTTCATTGTTTCTGCTAAATGCTGCAAACATTTTCACGCTTCACTGCAGAGCCACAATGAGCATTGATGGTTTAGCCGTTTGTAAGCATCCATGTAGCTGTGCGCAGCTCAGCATGAAGGATGAAATCAAGGAATGAGATTGCATGTCTCTGATTTATAAGACAGCCAATTCAATATTGAAGAACATAGCAGATCATTCAGAAATAAGATACTCTTTTGCAGTTTGATTATGTGGTGCACTTTAGGAGAGAATGATGAGAGCAATCAAGGTATGACTGATGCTGCCTGAACCAAAAAACGATAAGCCAGTACAATCTATAACATACTTTTTGTGAGAAGGTCAATCCAAGCAGTGCTTAATTTGAGTTATTGGTTGTTGGTAGGGGCCACCAGCACTTATAATTGGGGAACAGCACGTTTTTTTTTCCACATCAGACATTTAGAGCAAGATACGGAAAAAAACACAAATCGGAAAAGTGGAGGAAGATAAACACAACAAAACCATCAAAATGCGAGAAAATAGCAGTTCCCACTCTATATTAAAAAAAAGAGTGCAGGTGCTGTATGATTTGCTGCGCCGATGCTTATAAAACTTGATGCGCCGAATACTAAGGCTACATAGTGTTGAATACGCCTTAACTCTTTAATCCCCTATCAAAACTGCTGCCCCTTTATCTCGCTGTTGCTCGTCCCTGCTTTCTCCCTTTGTGCTGGTTTTTCTTTCTTTCTTTTCCTCCTCCTTTCCTGTGTATGTGTTTTTCTCTCCCTTGCTCATGGTCAATATCTGTAGAAGAAAAATAAATGCCAGTCTCTAAAAATGATACCCATGGGCCCCATCGGCAGCCACTAGCTCAAAATAAGTTTTTGAAAGTAGGAACATGCAGGAGTGAAATAAAGGAACAGGGAGTGTCTGGTAGTGGACATAAGAGGCATGATATGGTTTAAAACTATCAGCCTTGGAAATCGGAGTGCCGACATTTAATTGCACTGGTCGCAGGTTTCTGAGAAAAGCTTTCTTTCTTTTACAAATCAAGCACTGATTCTAAGCTAAGGCACCATGGGGCATATTATTAAGGGAGTTTATCTCCGCTTTTTTGGCTTTAAAAGCCAAGAAAGCAGAGATAAAATTATCTCCCTATGACCTAGCTGTCGCTAACACCAGTTAGTGACAGCTAGTAGGAGATAGCGACCATCTTGGGCCCCACTTTGCATGTCAGTGATATTTATCACTAATGACATGCAAAGTTGGCGTGCCAAGATGTTAGCTACTAGAAACAGTCGCTAACATCGCTATCTCCTATTACCAACAATGGTAGGTGGAGAACATGGCTAAGAACATTAGCTCGGTAATGCATGAATATCGCTGACTTTACAGCGATATTCATGCATTTCGGCCGATTTTTATAGCTTAGGAGATAAACCTTGATAATAGCAAGGCTCCTAAGCGATAAAAATCGCCGCAGCTCGGCGATAAAAATATTGCCGCTAAACCAACATAGCGATAATTATCGCTAGTTGTTGGTAATATGCCCCAGTGTTCGTTATAAACACTCATATACAGAGTTAACAACAAACAGCCACATGCCTGGTTGGGCTTGTCCTCTGCGAAGTACTAACCTCAGCCGAAGACGATAGATCATACCTACGTCTAGAAAAGGAGATCTACTCCTTTTTCTGATCCCCGCTTGGAGACACCCCTTGAGTAATATTTGAGAATAGAAAGAGTTAAGTATGAAGGCCTCCCTAGAAAGAAAGGGGAGGTGGCTTCAGAAAATAGGGTAAAGATGTAATCATGCATCAATATTGGAGAAAATTCAGATCTTCGAAAACGAGTGTTAATTTTTTCTTAATTTTTCTGCTGACACTGTAAGGAATGGAGTGAACATATTTTGTTCCATACCATACTAAGGGAAGATTTGGCTAACTGTGTGCTCAAATGGATTTTATACTATTTATACGGTTCACAAAAAGTGATATGGACCAAGTGGCTTTTGTATCAAACATGGTCTTATCACTGACAGTTGAAATGTGAAGCAAGATACATTTGCACAATGTATGACTATGACAATATCAACATTGTGAGTTTGGACCAAATAATGTGTGTTTCATTTTTCATGATAGGGCAACGAAATCTTTCTGTGAAAAAATGTCCCTTTTTGTGTAGTCAGCCCCCTTTTTTGGTAAATGTTATTGTTTTTTTTATACTCCGCACACTGGGACACTCCTGTCCAGTACCTAGTGTATGTGCTCTGACCCCTAGCATATGTAGAAATGTGTCTAATAAATGATTTCCTCATTTAACTTTATTGTAAAGCCATAGCACTTGGTAAATAACATACACCCATGGCATAGAAAGTTAAAAGGTCACTTGTAGACTAAACCAGTTATTTCATTCACTAGTGTTACAATAGAAAACAAGGCTGCACGTGAGGCAAGATGGCGTCGGTGTGATGTGAGGCAAGATGGCGTCGATGTGATCGGGAGCGGAAAGCTGAGGCTCCATGAAGTTCTGACCCTGTGTCTTCCGACCCTTTGCTGAGCAATGGACTGTGATAAAAACCTAAACTGGTGTCATTTAAAGTAGTCTGCTTTGCTTGTCTTCACAAGGATCTTTGTACATGGCGATAACAGTGACATTTGCGATACGGTGATTCCCTCAGACAGGGACAGACAGACAGGCTAAGCAATTTTACCGCAGCGTGTTGCCGATTATGGAACTCTACCCAGTCCTGTGCATTATGCCTACGACGGATATTTCACCTTTCATCTCCGCAACGCAACGCTTCATGGCTTCATGGTTTGGTTGCTTTTGCAGGGGAAACATGTTGCTACGTGACACCTTGATGCTGTCCTGAAAGCGCGGAGGCTGTACGAGGCCTTACAAGGCAAGGCAATACAGGAGAGACCGCCGCCGCTGCTCTAGGAAAAGTCATCTCGCCCTTTCCCTGTGTACAGCGGGTGGGTGGCAGGAGGCAGAGGATATCGGCGGAAAAAAAAAAAGCCCACGGACCACGAACCCGGTAGCCCCGAGGGGGGATCGACAGACGTGTCTGCTCGACGCTCCACTGCTCTACCAGTTCTACCAGCCAAATTCCGCAGGCTTCGCTCCGTTGTCAGGGAGACGCCAGCTAGCATCCAATGCGGATTGATTTTGCTCCGATTGACTCCATTTGCTTTGCCAGAGCCGTTGCTTGCTGTGCTTCAGGCTGCTCGGTGGTAACGCTCCTCAGGACTGTGACCCGATTGATCTGTAGAGGGCCATTGCCACGGTCTTGGCTGTGGGCTAAGAAACGCCGGCTGACATCAGGAGTGGAGGGGAAGACTGTCTGTTCCTGCCAGTACGCTGACAGCCAAGAGAGACTACAGCAGAAACAGAGGTCAGCGCAGGGTAAATATCAATCTTTACAGGTCAGCATGGCTGGAGTGGAGGGGTCTGGTTGTGTGCCGAGTGAGCAGAGCGAGGAGAGCGAGACAGTAGTGATGGGTTCACAGGGGGCAGGAAAACCTCAGGATAACGAAGACTCCCAGAACATACAAGGCCCGGTAAATGCAATGAGGCGGCCTGAAACGAGGGGATCCAAAAATAAGGATGACAAATACAAAAACAATGAAAAGGATAAGGAGAAAGAGAAAGAGAAACAAAAGGAAAGAGAGAGAGAGACAAAGTTAAAGACAAAAATAAAGATAAGGATCGAGATATAGAAGTGGGTCCCGACAGTTTGCAGTCATCTGCAAAAATGGAATTGTTAGCTAAAAAAGCAATGACTACAGGCCATTAAAAACCTAAAGTCGGCTGCCAAAACCAGCAGTCTGTCGAACAACGCTCAACCTCGGATTTCAAACATCTTCAGCCCAGTAATCAAAGAGAGATTTGATCTGGAGGGGGCAGATGAGGCTGAAAGAAAATTAAGTAATCAGACAAAAATACCAGGTATTCAGGGTATTCACCAGGCAGCCATAAGTGGGAAACTGGCGACCGGATTGGTCAGTTCTGCAACAGACGCACCTACAGTAGCACCGACAGCACCAACAGAAGAACCCGAAAAGACAGCTGGTCATGCTGCTTTAACCTCTTTTCAAATTCTAAGCTTGACTAGCGCAGAGCTTGATGATACTGATCAGGAACGATACCCAGATCAAAACCCAGGCAGTATAGTTCCTTTATCAGACAGCAACGTTCCTAAAGGTATTGGAGTGGGGGGATACTGCTCAAACTACCCTCCAAAATGCCCAACAACAAACACCAGTACAAGCTCAAGCACAGGGAGCACAAGGAGCACAAACACAACCGTGGCTTGGATCAGAGTCAGAGTCAGAAGCGGAGTCTGAAATCTATGAGACTGGGGTGTCCTCTTCTAGCGAAGCACAGAGATTGAGACTTGAGCCGACAAGTACTGAATCCTCAGATCCTTCAGGCTCTAACTCTAAAATGACGAACGACTCTCCTAAGGATAACACCGCAAAGAAAAAACAGGAAAAAAGAAAAGAAGACAAAGGAGACAAAACAAACTAATCTATGAGGACACCACCGATCAAGGGAGCAATACGGATCGGATTGATCACAGACTGAGGAATTCATCTCCACAAGCCACTTCACTGTCTGACCCGAATCCTTGTCTGTTAAGAGATCTGAAAAAGATCGATCATAATCAATCTGGCAACAGGGGAAGTCAAGCACAACCTTCCCTGGGCGATGTATTTAATTCAATCAGGAAATTCCAAGAAGACGTTAAACACGATAACAAGAAACTCCAAGAAGCAACTAATAAAGTGGGCCAAACTTGTCTTGAAATTTCAGATAGAATGGCTTCGGTAGAGTTACGCACCTAGAACTTGGAAAAAGATATCTCCGCCCTGCAGACACAGGGAAAAGAACAAGAGGGAATAGTGAAAGACTTGATGATGAAGCTTAAAGACCAGGAAAACAGGGCCCGGCGCAATAATTTGCGCCTTCTTGGAATCCCCGAGGGAGTGGAGGGGAACGACCCAAGGGGCTATATGACATCTCTTTTTAAAGAATCATTCCCCGAACTAACCACCTGGGATTGGGACAAAGAGGTCCAGAAGGATCCCCATTTCCCGCTA
Source organism: Lissotriton vulgaris (assembly GCF_964263255.1). Classification (NCBI taxonomy): domain Eukaryota; kingdom Metazoa; phylum Chordata; class Amphibia; order Caudata; family Salamandridae; genus Lissotriton; species Lissotriton vulgaris. The sequence goes on from NC_141694.1 coordinate 418,317,429, forward strand.
ACCCTCACTAAACGGTCGCACTCATCAGCGCAATACCCAAGAGCAATATTGGTCTATTTTGGCAATTTTCTCCTACGGGAAGCTATCTTTGATCTGGCACGACCAACCCGTAATAGATAATAAAAGGCTATATGTTTTTTAGTAGACCCGACGTCGCCCATGTGACGGTGGAACGGAGATGGAGAATGCGGCAACTTTATACCCCCTTTGAACAGATGGGAGCCCCAGTATTTCTACAGAACCCTGCCAGATTAAAGATCATCTTTAATGGCGTCACTAGAAGTTTCACCAGCAAAATACAGGCACAAACATATCTAGAGGAGATCACAGAACCTAGCAAAGACAAAGACAAACTTCAAAAAAGAAAAAAGAAAAACAAATAGACTACATTCTCATGTTAATTTACCCATGTCATTAGTGATATGATCAGCAGGGCAAGTTGAGAAAGGGAGAGGAGGGGGGTATCATAGACTGATAAACACCTGCATTATGAATGATAAAATGTATATGAGCAGGAAATATATGGAAATGTATTGCAGAGAATAATTATCATTCCTCCACTCCCAGCAGTTTCAGGGGTCAGGACGCGGAGATGCTAGCGGCTTACTGATCACCCAGATGCCCACAACCTGGATCCTCGGGAACCAGGTAGCCTCACTAGATGGTGGAGGAGGGGTTCGGCATAGGGGTGGGGGGTGGTCTCTAGTAGAGGGGTTTTAGGGGGAGGGGGCGATCATACAGGCAAAGAATCAGGTCAGAATCTATGACTTGGCATACAATTAAGACAAAAATCCCGGACTATAAACAAGGAATAAGAGAATGTTCAAAACTATACAAAGTGAAATATATAAGTATGAATGGCTAAACTAAAAATATAGACCCTCAATATATGTGGGCTTAACGACCCTAAAAAAGACAAAGAATAGTGATAGTTCTTCAGTCAATCGGGGCAGAAATTGTTTGTCTTCAGGAGACTCATGTTGAGGTGTCCCAAAGACATCTACTGAAAAACCTGGGATATAGACTAGTTGTCGCCACTACACAGGCAAATAGAACACGTGGGGTGGCTATCCTGGCACGGGGTGGGGGACTTCGATTTATGTGTTCAGCTGCAGACAAATGTGGTAGATGGGCTATCACTGAGTGCCAATACGGTATAGGGAAAAAAACTCACGATTTGCTCAGTGTATGGGTGTGTTACAGATGATCCCGAACTCTTAATATTCTTATCTAATGAATTAGCACACTGGCCTGTACCAATGATTGTTTGTGGTGACTTTAACCTAAACCTTCCATCAAATTGGTCTTCTGGGTACAACTTTATTCATCAAGGCAGGAAACCGAAAACCTTTAGAGCCCTTGAAGAGCTTTGCAATACTCATGGGATATTAGATTGTTGGGAGATGAAACTCCCATCCAATCCCGGTTACACCTTCTTTTCTCACCCTCACCCTAAATTTGCTAGTTTGGATTATATATTTGCATCACATACTATTATTTCCAGTTGCTCTATAGATCGATTACCAAGGGTTTTTTCCGATCATAATCCTTTAATTATAAGCATTGACACCGGGAAGATACAATCAGACCGCAGTATCTGGACATTTGAAAGGGCCTTATTGACCAATGAAAAATACTGTAAGCTGATGGAAAATTGGATTCTAGAATTTTTAAAGTACAATGTGGGTAGTGCCCTGTTGGAAGTGGTCTGGAACACACTCAAGGCAGGAATTAGGGGTGAAACTCTTAGATTTTCAATAAAAAGTAATAAAGAAGCAAAACAAAATTTTAAAAACCTACAGAATAATTTTGCAAGAAAGGAAGAAGATCTAGTTAGAGCAGTCCAAGGTGGAAATAATTTAGAAGTGATGTAGCTATAGCAAGAAACTTTATATCTGAAACATTTATCACCAAAGCAATCTGTAAAGCCATAATGAATAAGGAGAAAATCTACCAACTAAGCGAGCAGGTGGGACATCAGCTTGCAGTCCGTACAAGACAACAGAAACACAATTAAAGAAATTAGAGACCCTATCCACGGACTCACACAAGACCCTAAAGAGATCAGGGATGCCTTCCAGAGGTATTACGTGGACCTATATAGCGAGACATGTAATAGTTAGTTTAAAATTGATGAATATTTAGATTTAGTCACAGGGACCCACTTACCTCAATCTGATAAAGATAGTCTCGCTGAGGGTCCACAATGGGTAGAAATTCTCCTTTCGATAAACAGCCTTCCCTCTGGTAAGGCAACCGGCCTAGATGAAATTCCTGTGGAATTTTTCGCTAGATTCAGCAAGCAACTGAAAGAAATTTTAACTAATTTGATGAATCATGTTTTTCAGGGTGGACGGCCACCGGAATCCTGGACCCGGGCAAAAATCATTGTTTTCCCGAAAAAAACAAGGACCCTACAGAATTAGCAGCATATTGTATAATTACATTAATAAATAATGATTCTAAAATATTTTCCAAACTGTTAGCTAGTAGACTTGACCCAATAATCCACAAAATCATATCAATTAGGCAACATGGATTCGTCCCAGGTAGATCAACCACAGATCATATCCAGAGGGTGATCACTCTTTTTGACATAGCAGAAGTGACAGGAGACCCTATGGCACTGATACTGCTAGATGTAGAAAAAGCATTCGATAGGGTCTCCTGGCAATATCTATGGACTGCTATGTCAAAAAGTGGGATCGGGGACCAATTCATCAATGTTGTTTGCATGGTGTATGTCAATCCTTAAGCAGTGGTCATGATCAATGGGAAAATATCAGATACTATCAAAGTGACTAGAGGTACAAGGAAGGGTTGTTCTTGCTCCCCTCTACTATTCGCTATATTTATAGACCCATTTATCTTGAGGTTAGAAACCAATCCATCTATACAACCAATGAAGACTATCAATGGTGAAACCAAGACCCTGGCATATGCGGATGATATCGCAATTGTTACAGCTAATCCAAATGAAGCAGTTACCTTAATGGAGGAAGAAGCGAAAAAGTTTGGAGAGATTTCCGGGTATAAACTGAATCAAACTAAAACCCAGATTATAATTAACAGTAAAATCAACTATTCAGATGAAAGGGTGGTGGATAACGCACTATATCTCGGTGTTAATATCACCTCAAACTTAAACAATCTAGTGAAACTTAACTTGAATCCACTTCTGAAACAAACAGAAAAAAGCTTGAGTGGCTTGCATAACTTACATCTAACAAATATTGGAAGATGCAATCTTATTAAAATGTTATTTTTTCCTAAATTTTTGTATTTTTTTCGAACAATTTAAACTTTGACCCACTGATTTTTAAAGAAATAGACGGTATTTTTTCTCATTTTATTTGAGGGTACGGAAGAACACGTAGAGCTCACAGATTCATCACCCTAGCAAAAAAAAGAGGCGGTCTGGCGTTACCTAACTTTAAAACTTATTGGTGGGCGACAATTCTCAAATATAGTAGATTGCTTTTAACCTCCAAACAGGACCCTAATCCAGAGAGGTCAGTCCCAACCCCACAGGAACTTATCCTCGGTAAAGAGGCGGGCGATCATTTGTGGATATTAACCAACGATTGTCATTTTAAAAAAGTGCGCTTTAAAACCCCTAAAGGTATCTACATCGCTTGGAATCATGTTCGGAAACTCTTGGAGATTGGTAGGTTTTCCTATTACACTACACTTTATAGAAATACAAATCTTCCTGAGATTTTCACTGATAACTGTATGATGCGATGGGTCAGATCGGGCATTTCTCAAATTGGCTAACTTTATGATTCAAATGACTTCCGTTCATTTGAAACTTTAAAAAATAAATTTGGTCTAGAATCTCAAGATTTTTTAAAATATCTACAAATTAGGGTTTTTTTAAATGAAAAGGGGGGGTGGCAGTGTGGCTTTGGAGGACAGTCTAGCAATCAAAACAGTGGTTCAAAGCAACAGGGTAAAATTGGAGAAATATCTAAAAATGTAGTTACTGGTTTTCCTGATGACTTAGATAAACATACCCATAATTGGCAGAACAAATTAGGAATTTCTGAGACCCTAACACAGAAAGCATTTGAACTTTCAAATTCACTATTAATAATTGCAAGCCCAATTCTATAAAACTTTCTTTCAATTGTAATATACCCCCGATAGAATATCTAAATGGAGTACAGGCAAAGGTACATTATGCCCTAGATGTGCGATGTCTGAAGCTGATCTAATACATATGCTCGCCGCATGTCAGACACTAAGCACCATCAGATGGGAAATGTCTACTTTTCTAACTGGAATCTTGAGACAAGAATTGAGATCTCAACAGCTGAAATAATATTAGGGGTAGACAGCAATACCAGATCCGATAAAATGCAGGGACTTCTGTTTATCTCAATGGCAGTACTTAGAATATGTCTGGCATCCGTCTGGTTAGATCCACATCCACCAACATTTCAGCAATGGCAGGCATGATTTTTAGCAACATATAGCCTGGAAATAGCTATTTATAGTAGGAAGGGTATGAACAAGAAAAGGAAAGGATTAGAAATATGGTATCCTCTTATAAAATGGATAGAAAGACCGGATGAGTAATGTCTTTAATTACCTTAACAGAAATGTTATTGTTTTTTTTTACTTCTTTTTTCCTTGTTTTCTTTATTTTTATTTTTTTCCTTCATATGAAAAGAAATTCTGTTTGTCACAACATCAAGAGTATGTATATATTATTTAATGTTGACTGTATGCGGGGAGTGATGTGGGGGATGGGGGGGTGGGGGAATTAAACTGTAAAAACCTTAATAAAGACCTGTTTTTAAAAAAAGCGAAACAAGGCTTCAGACTCACCATTGTTGCCTGACTGCTGCATTGTAAATCTTGCTGGGCGTGCTGTTGAAATAACACTTTGCAACAGGTAAAAATCTCACTTTTCATACTAGTTAGTCACCCCTTTATTAGCTTTGTAGCCCACAAGGTCAGGTACAAGATATTTAAAAGTGGGACATGTATAAAAGTAATGTTGCAATGTCCTTACAGAGATAAGGCCAACATAGCTATTTTCACTGTGGCAGGCATAGCTGTCCTAAGTACAAAATGAGAGTTAAGATTAAAATGCTAATACTGCTAACTCAGGAACGTGACAAGCTAGAAAAAATAATTAAACCACTATTTTTAAAAGGTAATAAAAATCCAATTCAATGGCGTAGTTGGATTTTTAATAATATTTAGCAAGTTACCCTTTGTCTGCCTGAACTGTCAGAAGGCTAATTCGCATAAGCGTCGGTCAGCTCTCAACCTGTGCTCAAGTCCTGGAATAGGTGAAAAAGAGATTAGAAATGCCTCTCAGGAGCAAACAATATGTTAACGTGAATGGGGAGGAATGACGCCTTTGAACTCCATAGAATGTTCAGAGTTGGGGTGGTGGGCATCCAGTTGATACCACACTGTCAAATCCTGCTTGACAGGTCTGTTGACCCACAGGGAGCACTTGGGGCACACCTGAAAGTGAGGAAACAGGACGCCAAGACAATTCCTATGTATCTCCTGTCTGGTTGCTGAAGGAGCTTGCTTTTGTCCTTCCAGACTTCTACCTCTTGGTTTGTTGTGGTTACAGTGCCAGCTTCAAACTGGATTTTAGTGTTAGATGTGGGTGGACACTGGTGATTTTCCTATGACATTCCCACTCTCAACCTCATCCCTCAGATCCCAAGGTTGGTGTGGCCGAAGACTTTAGCCATCTTGAAAATATCCAGGCAGAGTGCACTTCAGGACCATTTAAAGTAAGGCAATCAGGAATTAGTTTTCCCAGGAAATGTATGCCATTGGTTAGGGAATGCTTGATAGTCAACACATCCACTAGCTGGCACCAAACATAAATGTGGCACCTAAGCCACATTTATCAGAATACTTTAGGATTTGCAAAAAAATGAATGAGTACCAGCCAGACTGAACTTGCTGCACTTGGTATCTGCAACCAGTGAGGAGGACCTGAGAAGGGTTGACTCCCCCTTCCACTTTAAATTGAAAGATAGAAAGACATTTAAGGATCATAATGTGGATCCCCTGGGTGACTTCTGAAACATAAAAAAAGATGAAGTGGAGATTCCTGTGAAGAATCCAAGCTGGCAACTGAACCTGGACGGGACTTTGCTGTTGCCCTCTTCCTGATACCCTGAGAGTATCTAATTGCTCCCCCTAAGGCTGAGGAGGCCCTTGAAGTGTACTTAGGTGTTTGTTTCCAACCTTTTGTTCCAGAGCTCCCAGACTTCAAGCAGACCGACCATGAAAAGCATCCAAATGACAGTTCCACAACATCAATTTGAATTTTAGGTTTGTCTTGCATGGAGAACATACGTTTTTGATATTTGTCTTCTGACCATTGGTTTGTTTAATATGTATGTTGCACAAAAAATGTATTACATGATGTATGTCTTTCTTTTAGACATGACCAATTGATTTATGAATGTCTCTTTGAAATAACAAAATTTAGCAGAATAAATCTTTAAAAACCTCAGAATTAGTTGTCTAAGGTTTATCGCAAATATTTGAAAAAAACTCCCTTGACACCTGTTTGTTATTTCAATATCTGGTTGGTCCAGTCTGGGGAGTTAAGGACCCAAGCCTTGCTTGTTCATATCATTTAAGGGTTCGGCAGCTCGTTGACATTGCTAGCAAATAATTAACAATTCACATACAATGACCATGTTGAATTTTTTTTAATGCTACTGGTGACTGCACTCTGGAACCATTGGGGCAGCTTCTGAAGTAAGGAGAGAGATGTAACGTTGTCCTGTTTCTAGTTGCTTACCTCCACAAGTCCAGCAATGACTGGAAGTGAAATCTATTTGATAGTGAAAGTGTTTTAGATTGCTGTCTTCCTAAAAAGATAGTGGCATATAATGATGTCTAATTGTTGTCTTCTGGGATGTGTGATTTTCAGATTCAGAAAGTCATACTTTTCTAGTATACTCTGTTGTATGAACATTGGAGAAATAGGTCTGTTAAGCAAGACGTTATAACTATACCACTAATGTTATACGCTCTGCACATTTATCTATTATATAAAATCAGAGCTAAAAGTGTTAGTTGGGCAATCTCAGTTAGAAGAAAGTAAAACTTTAGAACATCGTGAACCTATGAAAGTATGCAGAGTGAGAGCTTGTATATCAAAAGAGGAAAGAGAAAGGCGATAACACTGAAATTGTGTATGTTCTGTGAAAGGTCCATTACTTTTGTGAAAGATGTTAACCCCAGAATCTCTAGGAGTCAATCATTGCTAACTTCACATACAACTAGCAAATTTGAATACAAGGAGCCATGATTAAAAGAACCAGAAGAAAGAGCTGGGCTTTTATTCAAAAGGAAATGTATACATTTGCCGTCAGTTCAGATAAGACAATAGGCTACAATCTGTCTTCATGATTCAAGTGTGGCTGGACATCACAGAATAGCTACATCTTTGGCAGCAGTAAGGAAATATTGTGGTTTCCATGTCTATGTGCTGATGTTAAGAGATATGTACAAACATGTTCAAACTATGTTCAAATACAGACTTCACATAATAAGCTAATGGATTTATTGAGGTCTTTGTCTGTTCTGTGCATACCTTGGCATATAGTGTAACTGGCCTCATCGTAGAATCACCCAAAAATCTAATTTGCACACCCATTTTCGTGGTCATTGACCATCTGAGTAAAATGAGTCATTTAATATCTTTGCCGATGTTGTCCCCGTCTAAAGAATTAGCACAGCACCAGCCCAGCCCCCCTTCCAGTGTTACCAAACACAAGACAACATGATTCGCTATTCAAGGGATGCATTTCTCAGCCTCAACCATCCAGGTAAGAAGTGCACAATCCCAAGTTAGAGCCTCTTAGATGTGACAACCTGTCAATATGCCCAACCTGTAAGCTTTCGCTAACTAATAATACTATTAAGCCCCCACACCTTCATAGATCTATAAATAAGGCAGACAGCAAGGACAGCTTCAGGTGCTGTGGCACAGTTCTCAATGTAAAATCGTTAGTAAGAAATGTGTCCATGTTTTCTGATTTTATCCCAGCTCATTCTCTTCAAATGGATTTTGTCACAGAAGCATGGGCTGTTGCTGCGTCAGACCCTGATTACTTTCTGCACTGCCTACAGGGTTTGGAATATTCAGACTGGGCCACATAGGGAAAAGAGTTTGGGGCCTTCTCATCATCTTCCGGGATCATTTCAAAACATCATTCAAAGCTCTTTCCAGTTTTGGGTACTGCAAAGCTTTTGATTGCAAATTAGAAGTCAATAGCCATCTATCAGTTCAGGTCAGTTCAGTCGCGCAAGAAATCACTGTCCACACTTCTTTAAGGAGCAAGAAAGGCCACTTTATTTTAAGACAGGCGCATAATACATTTCTTGACCACATTCATTATTTATTTATTTCATAAATTCCAATCTACAGTAAGCCTAAACATCCCTACCTACAGAACCCGAAACTAACTCTTGACTACTACCCCTAGGATTACCCAACGAGCTACCCTTCAGGATGGCCAACCCGCTCCAGGCTGCCCACCCCACTAGCAAAAACCGCCTCCTAAAAGAACAAAGACACCTGTCCTAACAGTGGCAAAGCCCTAAAACCCGAGCAGCGCCTATAGCACCGCAAAATAAAAAATCTAAACTAAAGGAATAAAGGGATGGTGGGTGGGGCAAAACAAACCTCCCTTCCCTCACCTCCCGCTACGCAGCTCCCAACCGCCAGCCTGACTTCCCCTTATCTAATCCCCTAATCAACCCCACCTGCTTCCCTGATTCTCGCGCGAACGCACCCAGGGAAAGACCAGCTCGCGCCTGGCTCTCCCTGGGTCCCCCCTCGCGCAAGAAATCACTGTCCACACTTCTTTAAGGAGCAAGAAAGGCCACTTTATTTTAAGACAGGTGCATAATACATTTCTTGACCACATTCATTATTTATTTAATTCATAAATTCCAATCTACAGTAAGCCTAAACATCCCTACCTACAGAACCCGAAACTAACTCTTGACTACTACCCCTAGGATTACCCAACGAGCTACCCTTCAGGATGGCCAACCCGCTCCAGGCTGCCCACCCCACTAGCAAAAACCACCACCCAGGAAAACCTTTAGCGTTTTCCTGCCCCACCTAAAAGTGGAAGGGGAGGAGCACACCACAACTGCACCTGAAGAACCTTGGCAATCAAATCCCTGAGCTCCAGAAGGTAAAAAGAAGTGCCTAATGTAGACAGATGAACACCGTCCTCACAGAATAAATGCGGTTCTGAAATTTTCAAATGATAATGAGCCAAACTGTATATACATAAATGGTGACAAAAAAGTCGCATTGTTCTATTCACCTTGCGTCGTGCCTTTTCCAGGGCGGAATGGCTCCTCGCCCCACGCCATTGCAAACGAGGCACGAACTCAGTCCATATCAGCATGGTGCTCCCCCATGTGGTCTTGATGACTTCGAGGTCTTGTTTCATTAATTTTAGCAAAGTCAAACCAGAGAGAGAAACTAAGTCGTTTTCCCCAAGATGCAGCACCAGTAGATCCGGAGGCCCCCCCAAACACTTCGAAACCAGAGAAGCCAAGGCGGGAAAAAGACCGCCCCAGCGCATGCCCCCCGTGCCATGCCAGGAGACTTCATGTGTCAGGCTGTTTAAACCAAGTGATCTCCCACAAAGCTGACTTGCAGCGGCTACAGCAGCCCTTTTAACAAAAGAGTGCCCCAGGATCCACACCCTCCTTTTGGATCCAGCGACTGAGGGCCAAGGACCTAGGAGAAAAAGAAATGTTAGGCAAAGCAAAGGCGGACTATTTTCTCACATATTTTTCACAACATTTTGAGCGCCAACACCCAATACGATGAATTTGGGACCAATCCCACCCCAACCTAGCGGCCTCCGTCGCCGCCCCAATCCTGAATGAATGGGTGCCAAACTGAGAAGGATCCCTCCCCAGGCCCAACAAAACCTTGCGTAGTACAGCCAACAATTGAGGAGCAACTATCGGACTACCATCAGCATGACAAAAAATTGTCCCCGGGGTAAAATGTGGAGAGGACACAAAAACCTCCCATTCCCCCACAGGGCAGAATGCAGCGACACCACTCCTACCCAGAAACACCCACTTACCCCTCCCCATCTGATCAGTTTTGGACATCCGCAGCCACAGCCGCACCCTGTCATGTTCCACCACCACCTCACTGCTGGTCATACCCACTCTACCCCGCAAACCCAGCAGTTCAGAGGCGCGAAAGGCCCCAAAGAATAACCACACAAAGCACAAACGAAATTTGTGACACTCAAAAGCATCATGGCAGCACACCTCCAATTGCGATAAAAGCAACTGAAGCAAATCAAAAGTCACAGGCTGCCGAAGCTGCTGACCACCAGCCCGAAGGCTACCCAACCCTTTCAGAACTTTACGAACCAACACCCCCCCAACAGGATCCCTCCCCCACCAAAGCAGACCACAAAAAGACACCCCGGCCAACTTGCCAGAAATGGTCGTGTGAGAGAGGCCTTTGTCCGCTAAATGTAAAACAAACTGTAATAAAAATTGTTCATCAATAACCCAGCCCTGACCGGCCCCGCCATCTCCTCACCAAACTGCAAAAACTCATGCCAGGCCTTCACATAACTCCGCCGTGTGGAGTCAGCCACTGAATTTTCGACCAGCTGATGGACCCTCAATCCCCCAATTCCCATACGTACTGTGGGATCGCCGTTGGTTCCAGGTCCGCCCCAGGAGCCAATTTGCGGAATTCGGACCACTGAAAGCGAGACAAAGAATCAGCGATACAATTAGTGGCTCCAGGAACATGCCGAGCTTTAAAGACAATATTCAGTTGTAAACACCGCAACATGAATGCGCGCAGGAGCCTCAAAACACGCAAATCCCGGGCCTTTTGGTTATTAACAAGGTGAACTACTGCCATATTGTCCACGTGGAACAAGACAGAGCGATTCTGAAATTCCTCCCCCCAGATACACAGAGCAACCAGCAACGGGAAGAGTTCCAAAAACGCAATGCTGCGACCCTGTTCCTTCCAGTGCACAGGCCAGCCAGCCGCGCACCAACGACCATCCCAAAATATGCCGAATCCGTGAGCTCCTGCCGCATCCGTGAACAACTGCACTTGCCACACAATGTCCTCGTCCGCAAAAAACAAGGACACGCCATTGAAATCCTGCAAGAAACGGAGCCAAAAACAAGAGATGTGTTATTAATCAAAAGTTAAATAACAAGTTTAACAGCAAAAAGTCCAAATTCACATCAGATAGACATTCAGACACCCGAATCTTGGAGTATGTCAGTCCGTGTTTAGATGCCAAGTTTCAAGGGTCAATCCTGATTCTCAAGTCTTTTATTCAATCAAAAGTATATTCTCAATTTGAGTTTTCAAAGTTCATTCCAAAATCAGATTCCAAGTTTCACAAAAAACGTCCACTGCAGCCAACACGTGTTTCGTTGGGCATTTATCTCATGCCAACCAACTTCCTCAGGGCTAAATAGTAAACGAATATTCTTCAGTTTCAGATTTGTTCAGTACTTTTTGTCCAAAGAATCAACAGTACCTTTCGACTTCTTCACTCCCACGTGATTTATTGTGTGAGATGATGAATCAGTACTTCAACGAATCAATATCTTTGGTAAATTGGCCTCAAACGGTCTCTTTTCACAATGTCACTTCCCCTTCAACAGTCAAATTCTGGGTCTATATCGATGGATATATACACCGCGCCGGTGGAGATACGCACCGCGCCGTTTTCACTGGGATATAGACCCAGAATTTAACTGTTGAAGGGGAAGTGACATTGTGAAAAGAGACCGTTTGAGGCCAATTTACTAAAGATATTGATTCGTTGAAGTACTGATTCATCATCTCACACAATAAATCACGTGGGAGTGAAGAAGTCGAAAGGTACTGTTGATTCTTTGGACAAAAAGTACTGAACAAATCTGAAACTGAAGAATATTCGTTTACTATTTAGCCCTGAGGAAGTTGGTTGGCATGAGATAAATGCCCAACGAAACACGTGTTGGCTGCAGTGGACGTTTTTTGTGAAACTTGGAATCTGATTTTGGAATGAACTTTGAAAACTCAAATTGAGAATATACTTTTGATTGAATAAAAGACTTGAGAATCAGGATTGACCCTTGAAACTTGGCATCTAAACACGGACTGACATACTCCAAGATTCAGGTGTCTGAATGTCTATCTGATGTGAATTTGGACTTTCAACTGTTAAACTTGTTATTTAACTTTTGATTAACAACACATCTCTTGTTTTTGAATATAACTTGGAGTTAGATTGCTCGGCAGGAATATAGATTCAATTTACATCCTGGACTAGTCCAGGATTATTAAGAAAGTCTGGTAACCTTCCTTCCGGCCTAGTAGCAGTCGCTTAACACATCTAGAAATCTTACATTAGCCATACTCATAGCTGTGCGCCCTTAGTCCATGTTACCAATTCGGTTTGTTTATCAAGAAACGGAGCCAGACAGTCAAATCGGCACGTACAGCTGTTGTAATGTGCACCCGATGATGAGGAAGGCTGGTGCCGGACATTGAAAGGCCCAGACGTCTACAAAACGTCCTACCCGCCCGAACAACCCGACAAGCAAAATTGAGGTACCCCAAAAGCTTCTGGACTGTCCGCAAAACTACTTTACGCTCCCCCAACACCAGTCGGATGAAATCAGACATTTCCCGCACTTTAGCAGCAGGCAATCGCGCCATCATAGTCATGGTATCAATTTCGATCCCTAAGAAAGTCAGGGATGTACAAGGACCTTCGGTCTTATCCGGCGCCAAAGGAACGCCCAATTCCTCGATCAGAGCCTGAAAGATTGCCAAAGCCGACTGACACTGCCCAGAGTGACCCTCACCAATGAAAAGAAAGTCATCAAGGTAATGGCAGACCAGGACGTGGCCGCTGACAAAAGTGAAGCGCCACTGCAGAAATGTACTGAAGGTCTCAAAGAGGGAACATGACACCGAGCAGCCCATGGGCAATACCTTATCAACGTAGAAACAACCATCAAAATGCATGCCCAAGAGACCAAAATCCCAAGGATGGATGGGCAGGAGCCGGAAAGCCGACTGAATGTCACTCTTTGCCAGCAAAGCCCCAACACCTGCCGTGCGAACGAGCCGCAAGGCATCATCCACGGAAGCATAAGTGACAGTTGAGTCAGCTGGGTCAATGAAATCGTTGATGGATGCACCCTCAGGCCAAGACAGGTGATGGATAAGGCGAAACTCCCCCACCGCCTTTTTTGGTACCATACCCAGCGGAGAGATGATCAAATCAGGGAGAGGGCAACTCAGAAAAGGACCAGCAATCCGACCCGCCGCAAGTTCAGCATCCAGCTTCTTCTGCACAACCTGAGGGCACTCCTTTGCAGACTTCAGATTGTCAGACCACCAACCTACCCGGGGATCCTGATACCCAATCCGGAACCCAACTCTGAAACCCCAGGACAAAATCTTAGCAGCCTCAAAATCAGGATAGTCCACCAACCATAAATCCAGAACATCCTGCTTAATAGGAGTAGGAGCCCTTATGTACAAAGTGCGGAGGTTGTCCCCTGCCCCCTGAACCCCTCCCCTGATCTCCAACGCGCTGTCCGGGAAAACACTGGGTGAGAGCATGTCGCCCCCCACACTGCGCACACTCATGCTTATATCTGCAAGCTGGTCGGTAACACGAACCCCTGTTAAAATGCCAGCACGCGCCAGAGGAGGATGACTGTCCTCTGCCCCAAACCCCCGCGCCAGCAAGAGCGGGGCGAAATGGAAAGGGCCGATAGTGCACCGGTTGTCCGCTAGCCGTGTGGGTCGTAGCGGGCGGGTGAGCAGATGCCATCCACTGTAAGCACAATTCCGCATCAACCTCACCCCATGAACGCTTTGGAAAAACACTCATACGGGCCCGGAACTCCTCGTCGTACGACAACCAGGCAATGCCTCCAAAATAACTGTGAGCTTTACGTATGACATCAGCATATTTAAACATGTCTACCGCCTTACCCGGATGACGTTGGCAATAAACACTGGCATAAATTAAAAAGGCCAAATTCCAGTTCTCAATCGACTTCGGGACTCGAGGCCTCCGAGCCAATTCTAATTCCTCCTCCTTCGACCCTTCCTTAGCTTGGACATCTCTATGGAGAAGCCGAAACACATCCACAAATTCACCAGACCAGATGCGAGTTTTAGTTTTCTCAGACAAATGGGACCCCAAAGGCATCCCCACCCCAGAATAAGGCAATCTTTTAGGCAGGATACTATCCTCCGTAACAGGTTTGTTAGCAGCCACCCCATCCCCCACTGTAGAAACTTCCCCTGAAGATTGCACATTAGAAACATTCGAAATCACCGGCCGCTCAAGCCTCGGTGCCAGAGCGACTCGCTCACCAATAACCCCATCACCCGTACCAATGGATCTTGTACTCTTAACAGGGAGACTCTCCTTTGGTTTCCACACGGCCCACCACCCATCCTCACCTCTAGGCAACTGCGCCGACTGCTGCTGAAAATCAACATGATCCCCTTGAGAAGGTCTATTCCTCACTGCCTCACGTACCGCTGCATGATCCGCACGTGACTCCTGCAAAATACGAGAAACAGGGGGTTGCCCCAGCCCACCCCTCTGTGCCCGTGCTGCCAAAAGCCCAACATCTTTATCCCTCAATTCCCCTTCTTCCAAATCAACATCTTGTAAATCCGCATAGAAAGCTTCTTCAGAAAATGAAACTTGTGTACTGCCACTTGGCAGAGCCCCATCACCAATTCCCCCATCATAAAACTGCCAGTCAATTTCTTGAAAGCTGCGCTCGCGCAAAACTGCAGAAGAGAGATCCGCTCCAGATAACTCCCCCGTGAGCCCACCACTGGAAACAGCCGTAGGGACAGTTCCCGAGCCCGTAGAACCAGCCAACAGCCGCCCAGCCAGAAGCACAGCCTGGAAACTGCGGCCGCTCAAGCCAGACAACGAAGAATCAGCAACACCGTCCCCCCCCACAGCGGCAAGGGAAGCACCCCTCGAGGACCTAAAGGCCGGCGCCAAACCAGAGCCACCACCCGACCCGGTCGCAAACCCACCCTGATGAGCACCAGGCTGCCCCCGAGGGACCGGGAACAGTACCTGGCTGGGAACAGAAGGCGCCCCCCCTAGGTCCAAACCCAACCCACCAGGAGCCAGGGGCTGCAGGGGAGCAGAGTGGGAGCCAACCGTACCAGGAGCCATGGACCTGATGGCCAGGGGAGGCGGAGTGGGGGGCACAGCACTTGCGGTGTCCAAGCCAGTGGCCGGGGTAGGAGCCCCAGCGAGGGAAAACACAGGCAGCGCAGCAGTGGGGGGCCCAAAGTCGGTGCAGCCCTGAGCCAAGTCACCTTGAAAAGGGGGGGGGCTGAGCCAGGCACCGGTGTGGCAGGGGAGAGCAGGTAGCACTGCCCATTGACCCACAAGTAAGGGGAAACCCCATCTGCCAAGACAGGCACTGAAGGGGAGGTGCCCGCAGAAACAGTGGCAGGGAAAGTAGCCCGGGCGTGTCCCTTGGAATCCAGGCTCCGCCCCCGCTTCGCTCCAGGACCCGCAGGGGGCTTCTTGGACTTGCCGGTAGCGAGACCGCTCACACGCTGTGCCTGCCGGCCCACAGAGCGCCCCCGCCTCCCCCCGGGCGCCCCACGCAAACCAGCACTCTGTAAAGGTAAAAAACATACCTGCTGGAGGGCGCCCGGGACACTCGGCGGGGGCTCCACAGCTGCGGGAATCGGGACCGGCAGGGGCACAGCCGCCGGCATGGCCGCATCGCCGTCTTCCTCCTCCACCGAGCCTGGGGACATACAGGCAGACACCGCCCTGGACACACCCTCCGCAGCCTTGCGAGGGGGGCGGGCCAGCCCGACCCACGCCTCCGCCGGCACACCGGGCCGAAGCAGGTCCTCACACCCGGCCTCGCATAACGTCTGGACGGCCCTCCGCACCTCCGCCGCCTCCTCCATGGTCCCACTTGCCAAAAGGTAAACCACGCGAAGCAAAACAAACCTCCCTTCCCTCGCCTCCCGCTACGCAGTTCCCAACCGCCAGCCTGACTTCCCCTTATCTAATCCCCTAATCAACCCCACCTGCTTCCCTGATTCTCACGCGAACGCACCCAGGGAAAGACCAGCTCGCGCCTGGCTCTCCCTGGGTCCCCCCTTAGTCTTTGTTTGATAATTTTCAATCTTAAAAGACACGTTACAGTCATAAAAGTGTCACCATAAGAACATACAATCTACAAAAATGAATATCAGCATTATTGAAAGAACCTGGCAGTTATATATTATGTAAAAGTTAAATAAATCTAAAAGAATTTCATATATACAATTATAATACAAGGTCTGGTCGGGAGATACCCGCTTACCAATTGTGTGCTCAAGTAGTAATTCCTATAGCAGGGAGATTTTTTCTTCGCAGTGCCCAGGACCAGCTAAGAAATGTTGTTGTGGCGATGACAATGTCTGCTCGGGTGTTTGTTACCAGAATACGCAGAGTTGTCATACCCGATCTGGTACCAAGGTTGGAACACAACAGCTTAAGCCACTTGCGGCGGGGGCTCTGATAGTCCGGGCACACAAACAATACATGAGTTATTGACTATTCCTGGGATGAACAAGAGGGGCAGCTAGTATCTTGGAACTTCTTCCATTTTGCAGTGAAAGATCTTAACTGGAGAGAGCCCACTCTAAACTATGATGTAATTTCCTGTCACCAGGCTTCGTAATCAAATTCCAGTAGGCTTCTATTTTCACTGCAAACTTGTGTTCCAGGAAGATACCTGTGAGTACTGCCCACCACCGACAATGTCTTCCTAGTGATCATTTCCCAGTAGAGTGCTTTGTGCTAATTTTTGTTGTGAAATGAGTTCCTTGTCAGGTCTTCCCACAGGTGTCTGAGCCCCATGTCAAACAACTTACACTTAAGCTTCTGCAGCCATTTGATTTTCGAGGACAGATCAGCATTTCTAATATACAATAAAGCATTGGCGTATGACGCCAATTCTGGAGTGGTCCATAGCCTCCTCCAATAAGCTAAAGGTCTAAATCCCGCCACCTCATCTATAGAATTACAGACTAGGTCTAATTGCAGGGGCTTGATAGGGGTTGATTGTGGAAGGGCGGTAAATGTTCTCAGAAACTTGTTTTGTGCCAGAACTAGGGGTGACAAATTTTCGGACCCCCAGAGTTCCACACCATATATTATTGAAGCTCTGATTTTCCCGTTATAAATCGTTATAGCCGGCCTCACTGGTTTGGTGGTTGAAAGTCGATGTTCTTTTAGTAGGGCTCCTGCTAAATGGTTGTGCCTAAGAACTAGGACATCTAACTGGGGTGTCCAGTTCATCCTCCTACCCATAGTCACTCCTAAATATGTAAAGGTATCTGTTTGTTTCAAGGATGCTTTTTCCATTTCTACTCAGCCTTTGATGAGTATATGTTTGTGCAACACCATGAACTTAGTTTTGTCAATATTTACTATAAGATCATGATCATTGCAAAAATTTGTGAATCTGTCAAGGGCACGTTGCAAACCAGTTTGAGTTTTAGATAAAATTAAAGTATTGTCCGCAAACATTAAAAGAGGTACTCTCGAACCGGCAAGAGATGGTGCATCGGTTGGAAAATTAGTATAGTAAGTTATTACCTTGTTTATAAATAGGGCGAATAGGGAGGGGACAAGGACACACTCTTTCCGCACTCCCTTGTTAACTGGGAACCAATCAGTTAGTTCGCCCTGCTGTCCCCATCTTACCTGGGCATAATTTACCTCATGCAATTTAATAATAAAGCCTAGAATTTCTAGGGGGATCCCAGCCTCCTCTTATGAGTCCCATAGCTTATAGCGTGGCACTAAATCAAAAGCTGATTTTAAATCAACAAAGGCGGCATAGAGGGTTCCCCCTGCAAGGATCACTGTACTCCAATAAATCATCATGAATCTAAAAACTTGATCAATGTTGCTGACGTGGGGTCTGAAGCCCGCTTGATAGGCAAATAATACATTCTGGTCTACTACCCATTCGTTAACCCTAACTAGCACAAGTCTAGCGACTATTTTCTGTAAGGTATCAATTAGGCTTATTGGCCTATAGTTGCTAGGACTGGCACGGTCACCCTTTTTATATATGGGGATGATTTCAGCCCCACACCAAGTATCTGGTATTGGTGCACCTCTAGCGATAGCATTTATGATAATACAAATGTACTCTGTCCAGTTCTTCTAATCAAACTTGTAAATATCGTCCGGGATACAATCCAGGCCGGGGGCCCTCCCTGCTGGAACCCCATCCAAGACCCTTCCTATCTCCCCCTTGCCAAATGTTAAAACATCCTCAGTATAAACCTCAGGATAGGATGTTACATTACTTGTCGAGGAAGCAAATTGAGCTTGGTAATGCTCCACCCAGAGTTTAGGAGGTACATTATTAACTGAAGTAGAGTAAATCCCTCCACTGCCCCATTTGACCAGTTGCCAAAATGTGGTCCAATTCTTCCCCTGGGTAGCATCGGTTAAGCTTACCCATCTATCCTCATCAAAAACCATCTTTGCCTGCATTTGTACTTTTTTTGTACTTTGCCCTTGCCATTTCGATCTCATGGGGTACTCCTGTCTTGATTGCGGTTGTGAGGTGCTTAAATGCATCTTCACATGCCTTATCGTACCATTTGGCTGATTGTTTTACAGAATGCCTTTATGGTCTCCTATTTTTCATAAACAGTGACTTTAGTTTAGCAAATAGATCCTCGTGAACCCTCATGAGGTCTAAGAAAGAATTATCGTGGGCATCTATAGAGCCAAGAAGTATTAAAGTTTCTTCGATGGATAGCTTAATCTGCTTTACGGCACCTTCATCTTCTGAGACTACTGCCCATTTCACCCGATGACAATCTTGGGACATATTTACTTCTCCTATAGCGGTTTCCAGGACAACATTGGGGTGATCCAATCCCTTCCTGGCTAAAGTTAATACAAGAGGATCATGGTCGCTCTCCGGTCTATGGTAGACCAACATGTCCACAAGTCTAGACCATAGCTCCAAGCTAAGGAAAATGTAATCAATTCTACTACGTCTTGTACCATTGGAGAAGGCATAGTACCATCCATGTCTGAGAGTGATCTCCCATTGGCAGCCCTGAGCCCCCGCCCCAGAGACAGACTTTTTAGCTGCAAAGCCGCCTTGGACCATTTATTAATTGGTGGCAGCGATAGAGACGGTATCCCCCAGTTCTGCTCTTCCTCCATTCTAAGGCTGTAATCATCCAGGCCCAGGGGCTCAAATGTTCAATTTAGGTCACCTGCGATGACCAGGCATTTGAGACGTCTAAGTTGTTTATAAATGTGTCCAGGGGGGCAATAGTCGACTGGGTTTTCCCACCCACCACCCCTCTTGCATACACATTAATTTGTATGAAATCTGACACTCCCTCTGAGCTGATCTTGATGGCACGTATGTCAGTGCTGTCTATGAATAATTCCATTGTTTGGAGTGTTGTCTATTGCTTGACCCATATTAACAATCCCCCGCTAGGTCTCCCCTTGGTGTTAGCAATTGCCAATTTGCCAAAAGCCAAGTATCCTGGGCGGCAAATGATATCTACCGACCAGGTCTCCTGAAAGGCAATAAAATCATACCCCTCAATAAAATTTGACCAATCAAAAGAAAAGGTTTTACTAAGTAGGCTGGCAATATTCCAAGATGACAGGAAAATTGGAGAGGAGTGTATGCCCTCGGAATTTGCAGGAGGTGGTAAGAGCTCCATAGAAGCCTGGCTCTTATCCCCCATTAGGTGCAAACCCATTTTAGGACTGTGAAGAGAGATGGGACAGCTATCAGAATGCTCTACCAAGATCTGGGTAGGTAAATGTAGTCAATCACATAGTCGGATAATGGAGCGAATCTATTAGACAAAGGGACATCTATTGGTCTTTGTACTAATCCAAAGGGTACCCGTGTTTGCCTGTTCATCCCTTGACATTCCAAAACACTGGAGAGAGAAGGCCCCGGTTTATAAAAGTACCCTAATGGTAGAATAGACACTCCATCAGGGTTTCTTCCTGGCATCCCTCCCAAGTTAACCAACAGAAATCTGGTTATGTGAACATTATTAAAGTTAACGACTACACAATCACCATTCCCTTCTTTCCTGGATGGACCTATCCACCAAATACGTCTAGCCATGATCATATGCTTTTCAATACCCTCCTCCCAAATCCCGGCATCCTTAAGTCGAGTGCTAAACCAATGCAGCACTTTGAGTAGTTGGTAAGTAGTTTCAGTCTGTGCTGTCCGCAGGGGCGGTACGTTCCTCAGAACTACCACTAGTGGAGCGGCTGCTGGAGGAAGATGGAGGACCGTGGGGTATAGTTGCACATCGTTCTGTTCCGAGCTCCTAGATCCTTGTGGTCCAATAGATGTACTGACTTGACTAGCCAGAGGACAGTTTTTGCAATTAATGATCTTGGATGGATCTGTTACTGTTGCCACTCTACCATCACCCGGAGTACTCATGATTGATAGGGCAAATTCACCTGATTGATTCCCTACGTCAGCATCATTCCTACGGGAAAAAGCTAGTTTTTGTTGTGATGCTGAAGCTACATCTGTATTTGTCCTGGGAGCAGTTTGTCTTGTGCTTGTGGACACGGAAGCGTCGGTTTGGCTGTGACCAGGGATGGCACCATATTACCCGGGTTGCCAGATATATTCTCAGCAGTAGGTTTGGATTGAGTATGAAGGCCCTCTAAGACAGAAAACCCTGTCATAACCTGGGTTTTAGAGTTTGTTAGGCGTTCCTCAATCCGAGTCAACCTGTAGGTGATTGGAGATAATAAGGTTGCTAATAGATTTTTAAGTCTTCTCCACATTTCCTCATTAAAGTTCGAGCAGGATCCACCCGAAGCAGCAAAATTTAAATCCGAGCAGGCAGTAGCAGTATTATCTTGTGTGCTGTGCTCGTCTGTTGGAACGTGTCCATTTTTGTTAGTCCATGGCACTTTCACAGTGGCAGGCCTCTGTGGACCGCCTCCCCTTTTCCTTTTTACTGCTGAGTCGGGAGTGGGTTGATTTAATGTGTTTTTATTTTTGGATAAAGATCTTGCCGACGTTCGGGGGGTCTCACTAGGAACAGTCTTATGTACAGCTACTGGTGATTTTACAGTGTCTTCCAATGACCCAGTTATGGAGGTCTCAGAGCCGCTCGCCTCATTAATAATCGTGGGCCCATTAGAATTAACAACAGAGTAGATTGGAGAACAAGCTGAGGCAATTATGCCCAGGGAAGATCTTTTAGTTTGTTGCGGAACCAAGGATAAGCAACGCTATGTTATCGCTATCTCTTTTTCCAACACAGACTTTGCCCTTAGTATAAATTGATCTAAAGTCCCCGCCACACTGCTACCATTGAGTGCACCTATCCTCTTCCCTTCGAGCTTGCTCATCTTGCTGTTGGAGTCAGAGCCTAAGACAGTCACTTTATTCACAGGGTTAATAAGGTGTATAAGCGGAATTTAGCAAGACTGACCTTGTAGCGAAGTCTGAAGGTCTCAGACGGGCACGCCCTTGGCCCGGGCTTCACCCGGCGCGCCTGCACGCATCCTGTGAAGCGTGTGCGGCGAGCAGTTAAGTAGTGCTGGTGCTGTTGACAAGCAGGCTCAGGTGCGGGAAAAAAAACCTTGCTCCCTGGGACTTGCAGTCCCTGTGATGCAGCGTCCACCTCTGTGCTCGAAGCGGTTCCCGCGAAGCGGGAGCTGTGAGCAGTTAAGTAGTGCTGGTGCTGTTGACAAGCAGGCTCAGGTGTGGGAAAAAACAAACTTGTTCCCTGGGACTTGCAGTTCCTGTGATGCAGCGTCCACCTCTGTGCTCAAAGTGGGTCCCCACCATCTATCTTTTGATGGACTTCTGTTACAAGGCCCTCCTGTCCCCCGGGTCATAGAGCCACATTCATCTCAAATATTGGCTACCTGCAGGAAATAAAGCACACTCTTCAGAACTTACAATTCCTGTGGACTTTAACTTTCACCTTGAAACCCCTTTGATAATGATTCCGTCAATCTTATCACCCTAACGGACAATGTTGGATTAGCTCAACTGGTGAATGGTCCTACACACGTTGCTAGCCATCTCCCCATAGGAGTTTTCTCAGCCAACCCACATCTTCAATGGTTGTCCGTTCTTCCTTTGAGATGGCCACATGGTGGTTATGTTTGGGATAAAAGGCAAGACCTGTGATCCAAACATCAAACAACTTCATTCGAAGACGCTTCTGCGCCCTTGGCACAATCTAAGTGAAGTTCATCCCTTGCTCACTGCACCTGATACCTCAGAAGATCTAGACAAAGCCACTAGTAATTGTCATCACTGGATAGATTCTTCCTTAAACCAACTGGTTCCATCTAAATTTGATCAAAGTCACTAAATTAGCCCTCTAGAACCTTGGTTCAGTGAAAATCTCAGACATAAAAAACAGAAAATTCATAGATTAGAAAGAAAGTGGAGCTTAAATTACAATTCAAAGGAGAAAGAATTCTACAAAGCTTCTTTCTATTCAAGCCTACAAAAAGATGATCCAAGCAGAAAAAGCGCTGTATTTTATTCTTAAAATCGGAGCCACAAGGAACTCATCATAAGAGCTGTTTGCAACAGTGAAAACATTTCAAAGCTCGATGAAGCAGAAAATAACATGGCCAGTTAACAATTCTGTAACACCCTGCCTTCATCTTTTCAAGATACAGTTAAAGTGATCTACAAAAGGTTTTTCGCTTCAAATGGGCCTTTGGATCAGATAATCAGCCACTTCCCTATGGATTCCCCAACTCTAACAGAATCATTAGCAACATCTGGAAAGGGTGTATCCCTCCATGATGCTTCAACTGATACTCACCACAGCCTACCAGTAAGTTCCCTTCAAAGAGATAAAGCCAGTACGTTACCCTACTTCTCTTCCCTGACCTTAGTTCAGACCCTGGATCAATTTAATCAAGTTATATTTGTATCCCTGTGGGTTCCGTGTCCTTCCAGGATCATGCCTTTGGTACCCAAGAACACTGCAGTCTTCCATACGGACATTTCTAACATGTTGTTTAATATCAATTACTTTCCAAAAGAATGAGAAAAGCTTCCATCCTCTCACTCCTAGAAAAGCCAAATTTAGATGTAACAGATCTGAACAATTATAGGCCAATATTAGGCATACCATTTCCAGCCAAAGTTGTTGAGAAGGCCATTAATTTGGAGATAATTGCATTTATTAATGACAACAATATGTTAGATGCAACACAGTTTAGCTTTAGGAGGCATCATAGTATGGAACTGGCTTTAATCAGTGACACTGAAGAAATCCGACCTCAATGCAGTCTTGATTTTATTAGACCTCTCAAACGCATTTCATACGGTCAACCATGATCTTCTTATTGACCGGCTTGCCATCATCAGCATCAAGGACAGAGCTCTCTCCCTTTTAAAATCTTTTTTTAAGGCACAAGAAAATACAGTCACCTTAGGGGGCTATACCTCACCCTCTTTCTATTTGTGGGGTGCCTCAAGGGTCATCTTTAAGTACAACCCTTTTTAATCTTTATGTAACCCCACTGGCTCACCTTATCAACTCATATGGCTTTGCTTTGGTTTCCTATGCTGACATTGAGATTGTGGTGTTAGTGGCTAGCAATCTCGATGTCGCAGCAGCCAGATCGTAAGATGCATGCTTTACATTGGCAGTTGGATGAGTGATAACTGTCTGAAATTAAAGTCTTCCAAAACTGAGATTCTGCTGTCTGGCAGCCATCCATCCTTTTGGTCTCTAAATTGGTGGCCTTTGGAATTCAGAACTCTTCCCACTCCAAGTGTAAATGTAAAAAACCTAGGGCTAATGTTTGATAGTAAGCTTTCTTTTGAAGGTAAGATGAATCACATAACAACTCCTTGCTTTTTTGTGTAGAAATCATCTGGCAGGTTCTTCCCTACATTCCACAGGCCTTGCTGAATACTGTAGTCGTGGATCTCATCACCTCTAAGTTGGTCTATTGCAACGCGCTGATCATTAACATCCAGAAAAGGTTCCTGAATAATTTGCAGAACCTTTAAAACACAACCGTCTGCTCCTGGGCATACCCAAGCATAGATCCACTTCACAAGCTTTGTTCCAACTGTATTAACTTCAAAGCCCTCTGTATTGCTTTCTAATCTTTACACATTCAAAGTGCTGCCTATTTGCACAATGCTACAAACGCTACATCCCTTCCAGAACTCTCTCAAATTGAGAAGATCTAAATGGGTTGGCAGAAGTTTCACAACTTGTAAAGCCAAGGTGTAGAACTCGCTGCCCCACGACCTCAAGGAAAAATCATATTTGCTGAAGTTTAGAAAAACTGTCATAACCTGGCTATTATTCATGAAAGAATTAATTTCTCATTTTTTCATGTCCCATTAGGTCTAGGGCCTAGACAACTCCAGGTATTAAAGCACTTTAGAAATGTTATTTTCATTTCATTTTCCTACATTTTTACGCAACATGTAATTTAATTGGATGGTGTACCACATGTTCTGCTTACTCTCAGACAGTCTTAATTAATTTAAACATTTGGTCTACCTTGTGTAGAGAACTATACGTGTACCTTCATTTATCTGCCAGTTACCACTCACAGATGAATGAACAAACTCAAAGGTTGAATCAATATGTTGAACAAAATTTGAGATATTAAACCTGGTCACCAGATGAGAATTGGAGTAAGATGTTGTGGTTAGTAGACTTAAATTACAATAACACTGAACACTCATCAATTGAATGTCACCTATGTTTGGTATATATGGCCACCATCACCGGATATATCCTTTAGATAAGTGTAGGTCTACATCAGTTCCTTTGTTGTAAGAACATGGGTGCACCCTGAATATTGACCGCAGAATATCGATGGGACAAAGTATCTTAAAACTATTTAGGGATTAAGGCAAAACCGCCCGCACCACTATGAAAATACCACACTTATCTATATAGAAGGTGCTAGTACCAGGAACGTAAGCCCTATACGGTCCTAACAGGGAACAGAGAAAACCCAATTTCCTTAACAAAATGTGCACAAAATTTGGTCTGCACCCTTCAAAAATTCAATACATTGTTTAAGTCTTCACAATAATAATTTCGTTAGATACAAAGTATTTAGTTGTTTTACCAAAAAACAGCAAACAGAGGCTCTTCGTTTCAATTCAGTTCTTTATTCAGTTTTCTTTTTTTTTTTAAACGGATAGCCAATGCGTTTCGGCCATTACCAGACTTCTTCAGGGCTATAAAAAAAAAAAGAAAAAAGAAACACGCACAAAGTGCTATTTACAATTATGCACATATAAAAAACATATCATTTTTTGTATTTTTCATAGCCCTGAAGAAGTCCGGTAACAGATGAAACGTGTTGGCTATCTGTTTTAAAAAAAAAAGAAAACTGAATAAAGTACTGACTTGAAACGAAGAGCCTCCGTTGGCTGTTCCTTGGAAAAACAACTAAATACTTTGTATCTAATGAAATTATTATTTTGAAGACTTAAACAATGAATTGAATTGTTGAAGGGTGCAGGCCAAATTTTGTGCATATCTTAAAACTATATTGATAGGTAAAGGAAAGGGTGAATAAATATTGGTAGTAAGGATACTCCATCGCAATGCTGATGGAGTATCCTTACTGCCAAGATGATGATACGCCCACTGAATGTAGAGGTGGTAGGACCATTGGTGTAACCATGGTGGACACCACTCTGTCTCTGCTATGGTTAAACCCCTGTGATAGCCTGGCGGAGTAAGGGCCATTGAAGGTTGACCTCTATGTCCAACCTTCTAATTTACATGGGAGAACCGTGGCTGTAGAGGCAGCAAAACCTGTCTAATTCCCCCCATGGGGAAATAGCTCCCATGGCAAGCGAGGCATTTTGGGATTTTCTTCTTCAAAATAAAAAAAGCAAGTTGACGGATGACACCTTCATGTTGATAGAACAGCGCACCAAAGTTTAAAAAGCATTGACAGTAACTGCTGTGACTGTGGTTCCTGGCAATGCTTTTAAAATGACCTCCAGCTTTGCGGTCATTTGTAAACTGGGTGAGCGAAATAGTCTCGGCCTGACGAATGTTAATTACTCTGCTAGGCCAGCAGAGATTACTTCATCCTCAAAATATGATATCAAGACCTAACTATAGATTTTATTTACCTAACTCCACATATATGTAACTAAGAGGTACATATATATTCAAACAATACTTCCCTATAGGCACTTACCTTTCAATATTTTGTTCATCAATATTCTGTCCTTGATATTCTTGTCTCAGATATTCTGGGGGACAATATTTATTAGTACAATTGCAAGAACATTTACCCAAGTTAATAGATAATCACTAATTAGTACAGAAACCTTGGAAAAGAAGTAAGGATTTTTATAAATTCTTTGCTGATTGCACAAGAAGTACAGCACCTCAATATGTCCTGCATAAAAAAAATCTTCTAAATTGCAATCTATGTTTGTAGATCCAATTGTGATTGAACAGACTCTGAACTCAATTATTGTACAACTGAATTTGGCTCAGTCTATGAAAATCCACAGTTTTTTTCTATCTTTGTTAAAACCCTATTTTGCCAAAACATTTTTTGTGCCCTCATTTTGGCAACTCTCTTGTTGAGATTCTTCCTATCTCTCTATTTCCGGGTGTGAAGGCCATCAGACAGCGGAAGGAGTACCCCTTAAGAAGAGTGCCATTTCTGTTCCCATCTCCATTTCCCTACATAGCCCAAATAAGGACTTCTGGAGACACCAGAGCTGCCAGCACATTTGGCTTAATCATTGGACCCACTTGTTTTTTTCTCTCCATTCCAACAGTAAAGTCCAAATCTTATCCCTACTTCCTGGATCACGTGCCACATCATATTCACTTTCAGTATAACATTCTTTAAGCACTCGGAAAACGATGGAGGGCTTTCTGATTTCCATTTTGTACAGATCTCACACCTTGCCAACACTACCACGTAGAAGATAAACTTAGAACCAACCTTCTTTCCCAGCTCTTCATCTTGCACAAGCCCAAAGAATATCAGGTGCGGGTTTACTTTGATCTGTTTACCTCGAACCTCCCCTAAACTTACTTTGCCAAAACATGTTCTTCCTTCCCATCCCATGCCAGGTTAGGAGAATAATGAAATTGAGCATGAAGTAGATACATTTTAGATACAAGTATAGTAAGAACAAAAAGGTGCCCTATTTGGTAGATTGGTTTTGGTTTTGGTTTGGGTCTAAGGAGTGACGAAAGGAACACATTTCTAATTTTCACGCTCCATGTTTGTTGCAAGACTTTTGAGCAAGACATCCTGACAAATTAGGAGCTCGATTGCCAAGACAACACCCACTGTTTGGTGGGTGGTGGAGTGCACCATCAGGTAGCTGAGTGGAGCTATGACTTAGCGCTAAAGGTTCTGCAAGCTCAGAAAAACGATATATCACACACTCTTGTGCTGAGCTCATTTCATAGATGGAAAAACTTGCAGTCCTCCTCGAATGTCAGCACCATTTATAGTGAAGCTTTGTATGCATGAAGAAGGCGCTATGCAACAGCATCCTAACAATGAACTACATCTCTGAGCAGGCTATCAATTCACACATAGCTAGGAGATACTCGATCCTTATGGATATTTGGGTATAACTTCCATTATAACCCACATTGTCTTTGCTAGGCAATCATGACACTGTGTTGCTGCAGCTAAGGCCTTGCAATCTTATGTAAAGAACACCTGCATCCTGGAAAATCCAGGATTCGGAACACTGGACCACTGACAATTTTGTGGAGCAGTTTTCCTTACATGAATTCAGCTCCACACTGTTGTGTAGTTTCCATCCTGTGGCAAGAACTGTGCGTTTGTGTATGGCATAACCGTTGGGCGGGTGCCAGACTGATTCTCTGCACTCCCGCAGGATATGTTGTCCTCTTGACCAGCTAGCTCACAGCGCTACCTTAAGTTTCCCTAAATCTAAGTGAGTAGCAAATGGTTCCGGCAACATCTGAACATGACAACCCTGATCCCCCAGGAATTGTGGTAACGGAATAGAACCCTTTTACTCAGTCACTTGTGCTCTGTTTTTCTCAGAGAAATATACAAGGAATACACAGTGGGATATTTTCAATATTTATTGAACCACGCGATTCATATATAAAATATATGTGCTGCCATAATCCATAGACAGAAACATATAAAAGTGAATAGAAGCACCACGACAGTAAATAGAGTAAAAAGTTCTATCATCATGCTAATACACTGTATGTATGCAGGCATATAAAATAATCTAGAAATCTGGAGTACTCCTACAATGCAATCCAAAATCTAAGTGTCTAGTTTGTGTGTGTGGATGGTTTCTGCCAAGAATGCCTGTACTGGATGATCTAAACCCGGTTTCCTGAAGGAAAAGAATGTAAGTCCCTGTCTTGTTCACGGGCTGGACACCCTTGTGGGCAAGATTCTGGACCGAAGCTTCAGCGTGTAGAGAGCCTAGCTATCTCAGCAAAGCGCTCCTCTAACTAAACCCGGCAATGCTTGTTTATTTATTAGGAAAGGCCTCCTTGCCAGTCCTGTGCAAGCCAACAATGTCATGGTCTACAGATAGAAATGTTGCCCCGTGGATGAACAATATACATGTATGTGGTGGTCAAGGAGTCGTGATAATGTTATGTTATGTCAGGGACTCTTCTATAGCGCACAACTCACCTAGGGGCATCTCGGCGCTTACTTAGCAAAAAATGAGACTAAAATGTGGAAGACAGGTGATGCAGAGAGGTTAAAACAGAAAGGCTTTTAGTTGTTTCTTAAAGACCAGGTAGGAGATGCATTTACATAAGGCTTCTGGAAGCTGGTTCCAGTACTTTGGTGCAACACACGAAAAGGCCCTGCCTCCGGTGCAGGTAAGACGGATACGAGGGATCTTTAGTAAAGATAAGGAGTTGGACCTAAGATTGAGGTCTGAGACCTGTTTAAAGAGCTTCTTTTGTAAGTAACAGGGACCCTTTCCATTCATAGTATTGAATGTGAGGCAACAGATCTTGAAGAAGGACCTTTTTTTCACTGGAAGCCAGTGGAGCTCTCTGAGCATAGAAAGTGAAGGAGAGCCGGGAGGACGATTTAGTATCATCCTTGCCGCAGTGTTTTGAATCACTTGTAGCTTAGCTAACAGTGGCTCGCCCACTTCTGCAAATAGGTTTTTTCCTTAGTCGAGGCGACTCATGACCATAGCCTGAACCACGGTTCTGCGGTGTACCAGCGGCAAGTAGTGTAGTATCTTACGTAGAAGACGGAGGCTATAATAGCAGGAGCCAATAGTAGTTGTGAAGTGGTCCTTCATCGTGAGGGTTTGGTCTAGTTTCAGTCCCAAGCTTTTTACTGAGGGGGTTGGGATGGGAGCCTCCCAACCGAGGAGGCCATCAGTCAGCCTTCCACATGGTAGATGCTTTACCCAGGAGCATAAGCTCGGTTTTTCCGGGGTTTAGCTGGAAGCAACTTTCTGTCATCCTCTTTGAGATGGCAAGCTCTCCAGCTGAAAAGCGTAGGTTCTCATATGCAGAGTTAGAACTGATAGGGATCATCAGCTGAGTATCATCAGCGTGAGAGATGATTTTGAACCTAAATGGTTCAACAATTTTGACCAAAGGACCATATACACGTTAAAGAGCGTAGGGCTAAGACAAGAGCCCTGAGGCACACCCTTATCTAGCCAGAATTTTTGGGACAAGTAAGGGCCTAACATAATGGTTTGCCATCTATCTGACAGAAAATCAGTAAGCCATTTTAAGTCTAAATCCCGAATACCACAATCATATATTCTCTCCACAAGCAGTAGGTGGGAAATAGTATTGAATGCTGCGGAGAGATCCAGGAGGATCAATATCATTGATCCTCCTGCATCCAAGGTCTGTCTCATGGAATCAGTGACAGCCAGAATGGCTGTCTCCCTGCTAAAGCCCGGGCGAAAGCCAGATTGTGAAGGGTCTACGATCTTGCTAGATTCTAGATAGAAACTTAA
The DNA here is from genome assembly GCF_964263255.1 of Lissotriton vulgaris. Lineage (NCBI taxonomy): Eukaryota > Metazoa > Chordata > Amphibia > Caudata > Salamandridae > Lissotriton > Lissotriton vulgaris. Next base: position 418,347,510 of record NC_141694.1, read on the forward strand.
TTGTTTATTTATCAAGGTTTCCAGTAGCTTATAGCAGAGGCAGCAAGGATATGGGTCTATAAATGCTGAGGACCTGAGGGTCAGCTGTAGGTTTCTTGAGAATCGGCTGGACATAGGCTTCTTTCCAGGCAGAGGGGATTGAGCCGGATAGAACTGAGCTGTTAACATTTTTTTGAATTTCCAGTGCACACACAGGGGAAAGAAGGGCCATATGTTTGGTGAACATGGGTCACCTGTCGAGCCAGATTTAGTGCCTGACAGTAATTTGTTAGTCTCATCCAGTGGAATTATATCAATCTGGTCCAGAATAATGCTAATCAAAGTGGAATCTGTAAGCAAAGCAGTTTCAGAGAAACGAATCAAACATTGTCACACACTCAAATGTGTGTAAAATGTGATTGTGTGAAAGGGAAGGCAACTTAAGAAACATATACATGTTCAAAAATGACATTGTTTCTATGTGGGCCTAAGTAAGACACATAAAACCCACTCCTCAGACAGAGGGTCGACCAATAAGCTATCTAAAAAACTCAAAAAATCTACATTAAAACAGTGTATTAAAAGTCTATGATATAAAATTATCTAAAACTAATTTAAAAAAGGCAATCATACAATTTGAAAGTCAAAACACACAGAAAACCATTTTGATTAAAGATATAAAATATATTAAAATTAACAAAATGTTGTTTAAAGTCGTTTTTGAGAAAAAAAACGGACCAATCAAGAGTTCCCACTAAAAGGATTAGCTAACATTTCTGTTCCCAGCTGCCACAGATGATGTTCCCAGAGGCGCACCTCGAAGAAGGTTTATGGAACAAATGTGTTCCCATCCAGCCCCAGCAGTCGCTGAGGGAGTTACTACAGCCTTTAGATTGTCTGCAGACCCACTTTCCATTCAAGTAGGAGCTAAAGCATCCCAGGGTTACTTGAAAATATGTTCAGCAGCAATGGAATACGCTGGGGACAACTTTCCAAATGGGCCTCCAGTACATATATGTCCAGTGGCTCAACCATTTGCGATCCAAGTTATAAATCCAGGCCATATTCAAAAGTACACAGCAGACACCGGAAAACAGGCTGCATGAAGTGCAATCAGACAGGGCGAAATGACAAGAACCAATGTTCATTCAGTTCCTGAAGCAGAGGTGTGCTGAAGAAATGCGCCATGCGTTCACAGCACAGCAGCACTTGTGATAGTGCTTGCTTCATTTCATTGTGAACTCGGACATCCATTGCAGAGCACACAACTTTAAATCAAAGTTCTGGTAAATAGGAAAATGACAAACGGAACACCTCCAAAAATGCTTTAGAGAAAGTAGTGTATGAAAGATGGAATTACTCAGAAAACTGACTAGAAGGTACTAACCAACCCAGACTCTATAAGCTTAAAAAAGTGTGCTATTCCCTTCGTATTTGACATGGTAAAAATACGATGGGCCAGCTCCCAGAAATGCAGTGGGAAGTTACAGTGGAGTAACGCTGGTTTTGCTGAAGAGGACCTTGCAACCTGGAGATCAAACATCTCTTCAGCAGATGTTAAGGGCACATGTTTTTGAAACAGCATGGCCTACAGTTTGCTCAGAGCATCAAAGTGTTTCTGAGCCTGTCAAACAAGATGTTATAATTGACAGTATCACATGTGGAGCTTAGGTCTAGTAGTATAACCACTACTATCCCTCCCGGATAAAGGATTTTCCTGGATTCTTCCACAGCTGCTAACATGGCTGTCTCTGTCCCATGGTTGGGTCTAAATCCTGTCTGAGTAGTATGCAAAAGGGAAGGATTCTCTAGTTACTCTGAAAGAAGTTTGTTTACATATTTCCCAAGAATGTTGCTGTTCCCAGGGAGCAGAGAGACAGGACGATAATTACTCCATATCTCTGGGTCAAGAAGGGCCCTTATCATGGCACTTTCCAAGTCAGAGGTACTGTCCGCTAGATAGCGAAGAGTTTAATACCTCTAGCAGAGCTGGAAGATTGATTTCTTCTACTTTGTGAAATTTTTGTAGCGGAGCCGGGTCTAAAGGGGAGCCCGATTTGACCTGCGCAAAGAGTTGTGATAATGTGGTCAAATCCAAGGTAGGAAAGTCATCTAGACGTGGAGTCGCATCACTTGGGGAATCTAATTCCTGTTCCCCCTTGTTTGCACTTGTGCTTTGGGGAAATTTATTATAGATATCTAGACTTTTTTTTGTTAAAAAATTCAGCTAATTCATCGCATCTGGTCTGTGCCGAAACTGACGGCAAGTCCGGCCCAAGCACTTAGTGAGTGATTTTGTAATTTGGAATATTTCCCTAGGTGTATTCGCTATGGCTGTTATTTTCTCTTTAAAAAAAATGGGCCTGAGTTTTTTTTATTTCTGATTGATACATTTTGATAGCCGCTCAATATTTCTGCTTTTTTTCATCATTATAGTCCTTCCTCCAGGCTCTCTCTAATTTCTTGCATTTTTGTTTAAGTTCTCTTAAGTTAGGTGAGTACCATGGCATCTGTTTTTCCTGCTGCATCCATTTGTGAGGGACCATAGCATCCAGTGAGGCACTAATCCATTGATCGTAATTCTCCGAGGCTATCATGGTATTAACCTCTTTCACTGGTTTGTTGTTTACCAAAGCCTCTGCCCAGACCTCTGGCAATAGTTTTGCAGAGGGACGTACCCATTTCTTGCAGGATTGTTTCCCTGTCGTCCTATATGGGGTATACCAGATTATTGGTATTAGAAAGTGGTCAGACCATGGGATCAGAACGGGGCTTCCTGTGCAGCACTGTATATCATTTGAAAAAAAAAATGGGTCTAGAATGTGGCCCTTTTCATGTGTGGAGCTAGCCACTTTTTGTAACAGTTGAATTGCCAATAAGTTGTGTGTGAGGTCTGCTGCCTCCGCTTTGAGAGGCTTTTCTAGGTGTAAGTTCAGATCTCCTAGTACTGTCTCATTGGGAGATGTACTTGCCAATCTGGCAGCGGCATCTGTTAATGAGTTAATAAACTATCCATAGGTACCGGGGGGGTAGACCAAGATCCTTGTAAGGGTGGTGGCAAATGAGATCGCAAATGCCATACTTTCACAGTCTGCTATGATCCCCGTCTCTATGCATCCCCTCAGATAGTCTTTTAAAATGATGGTGATACCTCCTCCTTTTTTAAATTCCTCCTGGTCCTGGCCGGGCACGAACGTGCACGGACGGGCTTGCCTTTGGCAATATCTCCCATTCAAAAGCAATCTGAAAGCCGGACGAATCACGGCTGCCGGGGAACCTTTCAGGAAACAGGACAAGTTCACTACAGATGCATTGCAATCCCCATGAAACAAAGTGCCCTTGCAGACTAGGCCCCAAAAGTGTTCTCACAATCTGAACCACTGATAAAGACTTCAGTTTCCCCATTCCTACATCTAAACTTGAAAGGCAGTTCCCAATTCTTATGTACAAACCCTTCTCCGAATGCTTCATATCTGCTTCCAGGTGGTGTTGCAGACAATATTGGAAAAGAATGTCAAAATTGACAAAGTAATATACCAATGGATCATTCAATCCGCTGATGGCACTTCTACAATGGTGAAAAGTAACTGCTTCATTTTTTAAAGTGTAACATGGTGTACCTTGCATCTTTCTTGCCATGAGTATCTGTTGCTCTGTCAAATGATATAGAGAAAACAGACTAGTGGCATTAATATGGCACCATGGCACATGGCCAGAACATAGTGTACTGCAGCCCAGTCTTATGTAATATCTATTGCAGATGACACTTTGTTGCCCAAACAGTATATTCTAGAGGATAAGGAGATCATACCATTGCCAACCAGTATCAACCCCTTTTCTAATTTAATCCTGTAAATTGTGCCTTGTCTTTCAGCAGCATCATGCTGAGAAACGCTCCATAATTTCTTGTATATGGCATACAAGAAGCGCTTTTGACTTGGCTTCTGGGACCTAATAAAAAGTCCCTGAGATCCAGGTCATCAGAAAAAAGGAACAAGTGTTGCTTCATCTGAGACAGTGTCAAGGTTTTACCCAATTAAGGCACAATGTCCCAACACTGTAAGATTTCACCACCCGAGTGTTCAGACTGAACATAAGGCATGTCAAGTCTTTTCATTTTTAAACCCTCTTTGTTACCGAGGAATCACACCTGACACCCATTAGTGTCCAGTGGCCAAATGAACCATCCCTTCCATTTGGGTTCAGATGAATTGTAAGTGCCATTATGCAGCATGGTATCCAATCTATCCTCACTGTAGCATGTAAATTGTTGCCAATTTTCAAAACGTGCAAATGTGGGAATTCATGGTGTGTTCAAATCTTTCATCTTGGCTAATCCAAGATCTGTTGTTTCTTGAAAAGGTTTGTTCCGGAAAATTATTTGTTGTATTTGTTGTGGTATCAGGCATGCTCTAAACAAAGCCTCAGATACCTGAAGCTGCCACTCTCTCATTGCCCAAATAGATTTTATATCTATGGTGTCCCTCCAGAAGTCAAAACCATGTGCAGCCAGCTGGGAGAGAAAAGAAGAAGAGTATATCAGCTTAGTGCCAGTTAGCATATTTTTCTTTGCAGGTGAAGGTGCAAGCCTGTAAAAATATGAAGTTCGGTCTGATGTATTGTAACCAGAAAAATAAGCAAATGTCTGGGCAAACATTTTTTAACTACCCCGTAGTGGTGTTCCCATTTAGTGTATTTGTAAATGGCACGTGGAGCACTTGCCTTATACAGGAAATGATGACGATAATGTTGAAAACAGAACATGTCATCATAATTAGATGTACCTTCATACAATTCACCTGAGGAACACACATTTGAATGCTCTAGATCTTCTAGCAGGTCATGCACTGTTCTAATGTCTCAATCATCAGAAAGAATATTTGGGGTAATTATATCATTCAAAGAAATTTTAAACAAATGAGGAATTTGTAATAGATCAGTGGGCCCATGCACACCATATGATACCCTAGCCCAAACAACTTCTTCGGGAACAGGAACAGTTGAAATGTACACCAGGAACAACTCTCTCTGTTCATGATATGATGATGCATGTGGGTTGAGTGCCAAGTTCACCAGTTGCACTGCAGAGCATTTTGGAAGATAGTGCCCATTTAGAAGCAGGAAAAAGACTGTCACCAGACCTATCTAGAGGATCTCAATTATAATCAAAAGATGTAGCAAAGGATAAACAAAACATCCAAAGATAGAAAACACACACTTGCATTGCTCTTCCCTGAAATCGTTCAGTTCCTGTAACGCAACGAAATGTTCATTGATGCCAAATAGTATTTCTGCAGCCACTGTGCTGGGATTGTCAAGGTCTGGGACCCACATCTTCAGCCAAAATAGCATTTCAAAGAGTCTGACCACCTAGGGACATTCTCAGCATGTTGTCTAGTGCCCTCTGGACCCCATATAGGCGATGGATCCACTTGTGATCTAAGCCTTGCGGTTAAAGACTGCTTTAAGTCATGGGTTTTCCTCTCCACTGCCATATTTCCCACAGGATAATAGGGCGAGTAGTAATGCATGGTCACACCCAAACTTTCCATGTTATCTTTGTAAGCCCAAGATCTAATGGCCAGACCCTGGTCAAATGTGCCAATTGTTTATATCCCAATAAAGACTGGCAGGTCCTTTATAAAGGTTTGATCATCAGCTGACCCCTGTGGCCGCACCCACATGAATAAAATGCAGGAATTCACTGCTACCAAGATGACCTTGTAAGCCCCATCTGATTGGAGTGGGCTGCTGTGGTCCAGATAAACACAAGCCAATAGCATGTTTGAAATCTGGAGAGGAGTCTGTGGTGAATGCGCTACAGGGGAACCCTTCATCTGCTGACAGATGTTGTATTTAAAGACAAAGCCTTGGTCTGTTTATAGAGACCAGGTCACCAATAGCGCTGCTGCGATAATGTAATTGTAGTAGTCATCCCCGCATGTGCAGAGGGCAGACCCTCATGGGCATCTAATATCAACCCCAGTTTGTGATAAGTGTTTGGTATTACTCTGTCCCTCACTCCCGGAATGTGAGCATATAGTATGTTCTGTGCATCTAACTTGTAGGAGTACTTGAACTGAAAGCCTTTAGTCAGGTGGGTGCCAATGCGGTCTGCATTGACAGCCACCATGATGTCTCTCTCTGTTCTTGCACTAGAGCGAATGATTGAGTCACTGCAGCAGTGCAAACTGTTGCTTTAGCGGCTGCATCAGCCATGGAGTTCCCTGACATGTTGATGACTAAATGTGTGTATTACATGAGTCCTTGGCAAGCAATCTTTCGGCTTTGCCACCTTCTCCCAAAGCAACTTGTGCTTTATTGTGCAACCCTTTGACTCTCTGAATCCATTCTGGCTCCAATAGTGTAGCTATTAATTAGAAGTCTGGACACAGTAATATGAATTATACACTGTGAGTGTGGGGAATCCATGACCCATATTTTCTAGTACTAGTATTAGAGCTTTTAGTTCTGTCAGCTGCGCTGTGCGGTCACCAAGTGACTGCGTGTAGGCTTTCTCAGGATCATATTTATAGTCTACATCTGCTGCAGTGAGTGTCTTAGCCCATTGTATCCATCATAAATGTAAAGCTTTAGCATTTAGAATGCTCACTTTGGTGATGGCCTCTAAGGTTGGCACTGGTGTCATGACAGTTATGGAGTTAACCTGAGCCAGAGCTTGCTCTCTCACTACAACAGTACTGTACTGTTGCTAGGATGCTTTCAGTAGGTGCAAAATTCATTTTAGCATTGGTGTATAAATGTGATTTATATGCAATTGGTATTGGGTCACCTTCATTGAATGTGACATAAGTGTACCTTGATGTTTCAGCGATGATACAGATCACCAGGTACGCTGTAATCACTCATGTGTGAATATTTGGAAGCTATCATGTCAGCTTCTACGGAATGTAACATTTTGGGTGTTCCTGTGTCCAATGTGTACTTAAAATGTCTGGATTGTTAAACCCATTCTACGTAATCTGGAATGTATGCCAATATTTAGGAATCGCAATATTGATTGCAATATTTTCACTGTTGTGGGTGGTTGAAGCAGCACAAATATTTCTATGAAATGTGTCACAAGGTTTTTACAATCACTTGACAGCTCATATTCCAGATAAAGGACCTTGAGGTGGGCATTTTTTGTCATTTTAATTTGTAGACCATGTGAGCAAATCCCAAGATTGTGCGATCCACTCTTGTCAATTGTTTCATAAGGTCATCATCCATCAGATAAATGTCATCGACAAAGTACAATGCCTGTTCACCAAAAGTTTGTAGTAGCTCTGTCTCCATGGCTGAAAACAGCCCGGGGATATTCTTTTGCCCCAGGGGCAATCAACAGAATTGGCTCTGAGAGCCTTGAACACTAAATGCGGTTATATATCTGCTTCCAGCTCTTTATTTTGGCACAAAAATCCATTCAAAATATCTAGTGTCATTTTGTATCTCTTCTGAACAGTTGTTCATTAGTGCGGCACTGTGTGCATTTTGTACTGCAAATGTGTGAGTAGCTGTGTTTAAATGTCTGTAATCTAATACTAGATGATGTGCATGGTCTGGTTTCACTATTGGAAACAAAGGACTATTCATAGATAAGGTGCAACTTCTATTACACATTGGTATTCAAGTTGTTCTAGGAGTTCCTGAACTTGTTTATTAGCTACCTTTTTATTTGGGTATTGTTGTTTAGTTTATGAGATTGTCCTCAGTGGGATCTCATGGTGAGGGGAACTGTCATGCCACCTCATATGGTTGTGGTATAATGCAAGAGCTAGAGCCAACACCCATTCCTTGGTGTATGAATGTTTTAGTGTTTCTGGGATGAGTTTGATGAAAGTAGGTAAAGTTACCACTTCCCAGTGTGGGCACTCCATTACAAAATCAGGTGACCAATCCTTTTCAGCCAAAAGAATATCATAACCGTATGTTGAGTCCTCCCAACAGAGAACATTGATGTACCTGGTTATGTCCCCCTCCAACTGGAGTTGTAGTTCGTATAAACGATGGGGAACACTTACCCTAGTTACAGGTGGTTCCGCCGTGATGTGCTCACTCAGCACTACTCCCACCAGACAATCTATCAGGTTCTAGCGAACTATCATGACTTCTGCCACCCTGTTCAGCATTGTCACTGCCCACTCACCATTCAGAATATTTTCAAAGAACAAGGGATCCCAAAGAGTCTGAAAGGGACCACGGGTGTAAGGAATTATGAAGGAACAGTGGCCTCTTACAACATAAATACTTGAAACAAATCAACACAGTAATATAATAAAAACGGTGTTCTAGAATTCCGGAAGGAAAAATAAACGTTTTTATCATACAAACAAAAGAAGAGAGAAAGTGGGATAGTGTCAAGAGTCGGGATTAGGAAAGCTGAGGCATAAAACATTAAGGCCAAGATACAGTCAACAGTTAGGCCACAAACATAGTGCGAGCACAATTTCACAAGTGTATAGTAGTTATATTGAGGAGTTCCTGGCAATGTGCTAAAGTCTATGCTGTTTCGATCCTTCAAGTAATTTTGGGATCATCATCAGGACAAAGCGGATAATCACACACTGTTCAGAAGCAGAGTCCTCAATATACGGGGCATGCCTGAATTTTAGTCTGGCTACCTTCTTCTTTTTAAATTTTGGTTTGGAAGTTTTCTGTTTAACTTCCTGTTTTATTATGTGAGCATTGTGATGCCTTCTTTTGTTTCACATGCTCCTCTTATCTGTGCTCCGACCATCCACAACTCTCTGAACATGTATCCGACTGACTTCTAAAAGGAACAAGATGAATGTGTATCAGTATCTTGATATCTCTCAGGGGGACTAATGTATTCCCGGTTTCTGAGCTTATATCGTTTTTCAGTGGTTCCCTGTTGAGAAAAACCATGCATTGATTTTGTCTTGTCTTTGTTATTTTTTTGTTTATTTTCCCACTTCTCCTTTATTGAAGGGTCAGGTGCATGCTTAGAGCTATCCTTTTCAGAATTACTCTTTAGTTGTGGTTTACCAGGACTTGCTCCCAGATTATCTCTACCAAGCGTAGCACAGGTTTTTAAAATAATTGTAGGTAATTTGTTCTCCTGCTGTGCAGAAGTCAAATCCCTTAGGCTTTGATGGATGACCAACACTGCTGCTTCCCCCTTTATGTTACCTAACATAATAACAGATACTATGGCAAAATTGTCCATCAGTTTCATACCCAAGACTAGGGTATGTGCTGCCCTGTACTCATTCTGACACTGTTTCAGTACTTTTGGCAAAACAGCCAGACAAGGGGTACCATGTGTTCTGATATACACTGTAGCAAAGACTGTAGCCCAAGTGATGCAGTATTCCACAGTGGGAGCCATCCTCATTATCAAGCAACTTATTAGTATTTTGTGTTTTTCTTGCAGGCCCATGGGGGAAACACTGCTTCAATCTGATTGGTTTTTGTGCAATCCAGAACGGAATCTCCTCATGCTTTATGTGAACTTTTCCTATGACTGTATTTAGCATTAGAGGGCTGATGCCCAAGGTAGCCAATTGTGGTTGTGCAACTTGAGCAGTGTGCACAGGGTTAAGTTCAATGTTCACATGATGAACTGTGTAGGACTTCTGTATATAATTGCTAAATATTTGTATAGTGTTCTTACCCCTGCTGCTGGTAAATTAACAACAGTAGGATGCAGTGTGTATCCTGCTAAGACTGGCCATGTTGCTCTGTCATTGCTGAGTGGACCGAGTCTAACGTTTGGTGTTGTGTGTGGGAAGGCGCCATTAAACCAATTTATATGTTCTTGGTAATTGAGAGGAACTTCTATTTCCTCATAAGGAGTATGGAAATCTGGTATTTCATCCTCAGAGTAGGTGTGAAATAATTGTGTAGTGTTGTCTGCAGCTGGGAATAGAACACCTGTGTCCTAAATGCTTCCTGTGCCTCAGCCACGAAGGTAGATTTCTACTTCTAACCGAAAGACCATGGTGTACTAGTTTCAGAGTAACCACATGTCTGCAGTTCTCTGCATTGTTAAATGCCTGGGGATTTTCTTTTCCAGACATGATAGGGAATGAGTTACAGACAGGGCATAAACACTGGGAAGTGGGTTAAAATTGCATGTTTGAACAGCCTACAGCCAATACATAAGGATTACCTAATCAGCTGAGGAGGATGTTCCCACCACCACAGAGGTTGTCAGCTTCGTAGTAAGTAGGGGTCTCTGAGAAGGCACAATTGAACCTCTCAGGCGATCCATTGAATTAAGTATCTAATCAACGTTGGCACACCATGTACTGTAGTTTCCACCCTGAGGTAGGAACTGTGCGTTTGTGGACAGCATAGCAGTTGAAATGGGTCCAGACTGCTTCTATGCACCCCCACAGGATATGTTGTCCTAGAGACCAACTAGCTCACAGTGCCACTATAAGTACCCCTAAACATAGGCGACTAGCAAATGGTTCTGGCAACCACTAAACATGACAACCCTGATCCACCCAGGAATCATGGTAATAAATCTAGAACCCTTTTGCTCAGTCAATCGTGTTCTCTTTTTCTCAGAGAAATAGACAAGGAATTCACGCTGAAACATTTTCAATGTTTATTGAACCAACATGATTCTTGTATAAAATATATGTGCTGCAATAATCAATTGACAGAAGTAGATGAAACTGATTAGAAGCACCAAGACAGTGAATAGAATATAAAGCTCCACCATCGTGCTAATACAGTGTATATATGCAGGCATATAAAATAATCTAGAAATCTGGCATACTCCTATAATGCATTTCCTAACCTAAGTGTCTAGGTCGTGTGTGTGTGTGTTCTTCTAAGAATCCCTGTACCTGATGATCCAACCCTGGTTACCTCACAGGAATGAATGTACGGTCCTGTCTTGGTCATGAGGTAGAAACCCTTGAAGAGATATCAGCAAGCTGGTTGGCAGAAGCTTCAGTATGTAGATAACTCACCAATGTCTGCAAAGCACTCCTCTAACTAAACCCAGAAAAGCTTGTTTATATACAATGAAAAGCCTCCTTGCGAGTCCTGTGCAAGCCGCCATTATTATGGTTCACAGATAGCCAAGCCGCCTCGTGGAGGAAAAATAGAACAACATTTGCACAGTGTGTGTTGATGCCTTGCACACATTGTTCAAGGAGTCGTGATCATGTTAATTGAAGCGAAATCTGTAAGGGAAGCAGTTTTGGTGAAACTAATTCAACATTGTCACGCAAGCAAATGTATGTGAAAGGTTTTTGTTTGAAAGGAAAGGCAACTCAAGAAACGTGTTCCATGATGAAAAATGTCATTGTTTCTATGTGGGACTAACTAAGACACATAACAACACAACTTTTATAGAGGCCCTAAGTGTCTAATTGTTAGAGATTTTTTTAAAGGGCAATTGTCTTCCCTGCGTATACCATATAGAAAATTAGTGTTTTTCATGCTTGGCTATATCTGAAAATTATGATCCCCTGTGCTCAAGGCCCTAGGGATTCATCATTTTTTGAATGTGTGCAAATATAAGTCAACTGTATGTGTTCTTTGGTTCACAGTGCAGTCCTTGCCCATCGTAATGCTCACTAGTCACTAAACTGTACTACCACCAAGGGCACCTACGTTTTATGATTTATAATGTTTTGTGAAGAATTTGACTAACTGAGTTATATATATTGTACATATATAAAGTCTGCACAGGATTGTTCAGAGAAGAATACATGGATATCCATTAAATTGATGGTCTATTCCAAATCAATCTTATGACCATGAGTGCCTCTTTTGCCTAGGAAGCACAGGCTGAAGCTACCCCGGGGGAATTGTTGTTTTTGTTAACAGATAACCCTAACAAAGCAATAAAGCCAGGAGGATTCGAGGCACCTACTGCTCTCCTTGACTACAAAATGTGTAAGGGTTTCTATCTTATGAGAAGAGTTACAGCTCCTTCCGAGAGATTCTACCATATGCATTACACAAGCAATTAAGATATTGGTGGTAAATTCAAATTCAAATTCAAAAAGCTTTATTTCGATATAAACTTTGATATCATAAAAGCGTACATTTGTTAAAAAAGAATAAAATTGGTGGTAGATTCAGGTGCCAGAGCTTGCTCAGCAAACAATGTGATTTATTTAGCTAATACCAAACCTAAGAATAGCCTTGTACATTTACCCAAAATACACAATGACAAGTTCCCCCTTGAGCCTGCCTAACAGTTTCAGGCCTAGACCCTGTTCTAGAATGTTTGTGTAGAATCCTTGATATTTTTCCTGTAACATGAGTTTATAATACATATCCGTCTCTAAAGGAACACGATGCTTCTGATGTTAAAAGAAATTGAAATTGACATTGTACCCAAATCTTCTAAGGATTTTACCCTAGCACCCTAATCTTTAAAGGATTTGATATCTGATCTATCTGTACAAGCATCCATAAGGATACAGCTGTCAGAGCAATACAATAAATATTTAATCAAATGGACTGGTCGTATTAAATATTGGTGAATTTCTTTTTAGACAGTCTGTGTTTGAGTTTCAAGATCTTATTTGCATTAAAAGACTCAGGAGTCTATTTATGAACTTGTCATGTAATGCAGCACAGCAAGTCACCTTGCTGAGCTGCACTTTGTGACAGGGAAAGGACATTAATTACATGTAATTAATATGGTGCATTCCTGTCTTTTCCCCGGTGCTGGCACACTATTGGCAGCCTAGGGCCAAAGCAGGCACGCTTGCACCATGGTTCAAGGGTGCCTCCGTTGCATGGAGGTTTCTTTTATGTAGGAAGAGGCACCTTCCTGCACAAAAATAATCCTGAGAGGCGAATTCCTCTTTCTTTGCCTGCCGCAAACTGCAGCAGGCAAAGAAAGAGGAAGTAACAAGAAGAAATAAAGATATTTCTCCTTGTTGTGTCTCCCATAGGAAGGTCTATTATTTTGGCACATTCCCAGGTTTACCATGCTGGCAAATCTAAGAATGTGTCAAAAACCATTGGAATTGTGTGGGAACAATCAAGCAACGTTCATGGGACGCCTTCCCAGGGCAGAGTAAGGCAATGCAGTGATTTGCATTGCGTTGCTTTACTCCAGATTTATGGAGCCATTCAGGGCCATGCTAAGTGGCATTGTGTGGGTTCCTAAATGTCATTTAGGACCAGCGTCAGTCTTGCAACACCTTGCGTAGTGCATGAGCGATGCAACTCTGCTCGTAAATAGTCTATCTCCACTTTTTGTGCACCTTCTGTGGGCTGCCACTAGCGTGGCTATGTTATCTGTACATAACATCGAAAAACTGTGTGTATGAGTGAACAGAATCTCCACAATGACATAATTAAGATAAAATGATACACTGACAATATTGGTGGCATCTGGTCAGGCACTCGAACAAACTTACTTTTCCTCCAACAATGTTTGAATGGGCAGGATCTCATTTGAAATTTACTGACGGGCATTGCAACAAAAAAATTGAGGGTCATATTATCAAGATGGGGCGATAAAATTATTGCCGCTTTATCAGCAGGAAACTGCAGCTGAAGTGGCGATAAGGGGCTTGATAATATGCCCTAGAGAATTCCCATAGAAGCCCAGGTTAGATGTCTAACCTCTATTGGAATTCTATAGAGCATATTATCAAGCCCCTTATTGCCACTTTAGCGGCAGTTTCCTGCCGATAAAGCAGCAATAATTTAATCACCCTGTCTTGATAATATGGCCTTAAATTACATGGATTGATGTCTAACTGCATACAATTGCATCAATCACAAAGGGTTACAACGTAACACAGTTAGGAATGCATTGCTTCATTTGAAAGCTTTGAGGTTCCGTACACTTTTCCGCATAACTTGATTTGTTTGGTTCCTGCAGTACAGACAGATCTCAGTAATATCTAACATGTAGGATTCTCCCATTTATGGTACAACAAAGAGCATATTTATGAGCTATATAATAGTCTGTCTTGCATTTCAACGCTGGAGTGGCTAACGCCTGTTAATTGAGAAGTGAAAAATGAAATAATTGTATTTTCAACATGAAGGCACTGGACTCTCCTTGTGCAGCCTTACATTAAAAAACCGCATGCGCAAAAAACAATATTATTGACATGGGTAGGGGTACTGTATTGGTAATTCCACAGCAAGAGTTACAGGCAAAGTAGATATCACTAATTCCATGATGTGGTATCCTGAAGTGACTTCTGAGAAATGGGAAATATACTTGCAGCTTCATTTCTCATTTTCGGCTCATTTGGCAACTATCCAAGTGATTCCTTGCGAACGGTGGACAGGGAAATGAAAACGGGAGGCTGGTGTTCCTGCTCTACTCGAAATACTTATTTGGCTATAAACCCAGCCTACGGTTGTTTTTACACAACCCCTCACACATTAATGAAATGATTGCTGAAGATGTTATCTGGTCCAAATGTAACTTTTCTAGACCTTATAAAAAGAATACTTCAAGAAAACATTTTTTTTTAAATTCATTGCTGATGCCCATTTTTTTCTAAAAAATAAAACTAGTAGCAACAGTTACATAAAGCAATGCATCAATTACAATTCTCATTAAAAATATAGAAGTAACAGTTTCCTAAAACAGTATATCGATAGTAGTTATCAACGTTGGTTGTTCTCCAGTTCCACAATGCATCCGAAAGTACACTCGAGTCACACAAAGATACATAAATAAATGAGCACGAATAATGACAATTTGTGTTTAAAACAACAATGAGGCAGCTTTATGACTTCAGCGTAGATCGTATGGACTTCGACTTCTTTCATTGGAAAAGTTGTGAGTTGTACAGCCTTGACCCCTATTTCACCCAAATCTAGAATCTTAACTTACCCTCACGAAAGCAATTGATGACTCGCTGACTAGATGTAATATGTCCTGCACCAAACGTAAAATGATGAATATATGCCGTGCCTGGCTGTAGTTGTGTCTTAGCTCTTTATCCCTCTAGTCCCAAAAGTACTAAATAAACTGCTTTCAAAAAATATAGCTTTACACCCAGGACATTACTGTCATCGTTTTTACTAGTTGAATGGGAGACACGGATGCGCCTTGATTTCATTGTATAATCGAAATATGTGAATGGAAGCAGGCCAAACGCTTCAATACCTTCAGCAATTGGTACAGTAATTTCGCCAGCAAATAAGCTTGTCACAGCAGCCGTGGAGAATAACCTTGAGAATCTGTCAAAGTGTAGGACATCCGCCTCTACACCCATGGAGCCAAATTGAACTATGATTTACGAATTATGTAATGTTGTCTCGTGGGAAAACATATTTACTTTTCTTCACCTACACATAAGAAAGGCAAGTATATCAAGTTGAAAAGTCGACTCGGCACACTTCCACTGCAGTAATCAACTGGGAATTTTCTGTTGAAGCATCCACGGCTTCTCTACTAACAGGACAACTTTCAAATAAAAAATGTTTTTTACATGATGAAAATGTGTTCTGTCAGAACAAATTCGACCGCATCAGAATTACGATGTACAATTCACTGCAAACAAGATTCTGATGTGTGTATATATATATATATAGTTAGGAATTAGCATTTAAAAAACCTTAGGAATTCCCCCAAAAAACATTGGTTTCAGGGACGTTATAGTTAGTTGAACATTTGACTCATATAAAACCAGAGAAATTTGCTAACTATAACTCACGCGCCCATAATGCACTGCTGATGATGTCACATATTACATCACTCATGACATGATCATTGATATCACTGATGACATCACTGATGACATCTCAAATTACATCACTCATGACATCACTCATGACATCATCCAGTGAATGTGTTTCTGTAAAGTTTAAATATGTTTTATATGATAATATGGCCCATAATCTCTGGCCTTATGTGTTTCATTTTTTTTTTGTAAAATTTTTATTTGTATTTTGCAAGGTTGTAAGTAGAAAAAGAGAGGAAAAGAAGAAAAAAGACAAGAAAAGAAGGAGAAGGAGGAAAAAGGAACAGGCGACATTCCGCCACATAACCCCACACAGGGGGTGCTGAAGAACATTATTGCAAATAAAAAAGCCCAAAAGTACATCAAAAGGGACGGCAGCCAGCAAAGTCAACAGGAGTGCTAGTGATATGGAACTTCAGTCTACATTGTCCGAAAGGCGCACCCAAGTCCCAGCGGCTAGTGCAAAGTTCTCAGAAGAAGAAGGGTGTTCCAGTCATGATCACAAACATAGGAAAAAAAAAGGGCCAGGCCGTCCGCCTGCAGAGGTGCTTCGGGTCGCAACTGAGAGAAGAACAACAACCCCAACTCAACACCCCACCCCCCCTTCCCCCCTACCCCCCGCCCCCCCCCCCAGTGGTGGCGACCATCACGCACTCAGAACATCATCATACATATAGGTGATTAAATTTGAAAGAGGTGTAGCGCACGTAGCGCCGAAGGGCAAACTGCCGAAGGTAAACCACGTGACAAAAACCTAACCAAGGGACCCCAATTGAACATGAAGTTTTTAAATTTCCCCATAAAGATATCTGAAAGTCGCTCCATACTCAGTAGTCGCCATAACCGTGCATGCCATAAAGAAATGGCAGGAGCAGTCAGGCTTTTCCAGGCGGCTGCCAAAGTCAGCTTGGTCGCCCCCAGACACAGCCACATAATGCGCTTATCAGCTCTAGTTTGATATTCAAGCCGCGGATCCCTGAGGCCCAACAGGACAAAGTCCATTGAGTCCGGGAGTGGGTATCCCAGCACGTCCCTGATGTGGGAGAGGATTTCGGACCATAATGGCCGTATGGTGGGGCAGTCCCACCAGATGTGGCTGAAGTCACCCAACATCCCGCAGCCTCGCCAACACTTATCTGAGGTAGTCGGGAATATTCGGTGCAACTTAGACGGATACAGATACCAATCGAATATAAGCTTCATATGAGTCTCTCTGAGATTAGTAGAATGATTATGTGCCATCACATCCCGCCATAAACTCCTCCATTCGCTGTCGGAAATGTCCCTCCCAAGTGTACTCTCCCAGTGGTCCATATATCGAGGTCGAGGGGACACCGCGGTGTCTAGTAGCAACCCATACAAAAAAGATGGATGTGCGAAGAATAAAGGTTTCAAACTTCGTCAATGGTCTAGTAGCTGCATCCACCACTCCAGGGGACGTCGCCCAATGGAGGAGCTGAAGATGACGAAAGCGCTCAGTGGGCAGAACACCATAGTCCCTCATACAATTATGGAAAGTAAGGGGCGTGGCACCGTGGAACGGGTGGGTGAGGGCCCTACAGCCACCCTCCCTCCAGACACCAAAGGGTCCATTCGTCAACGCCGGAGGGAAGGCCGGGTTGAAATGGATAGGGGTGAACGGGGACGGGAATGTGGTCCACCGATCATCGCCACTGACCGTGTCCCAGACCTTTAATACCGTGCTGGTGGGGGTGCTAATATACGCGTTTCTGGGCCTGTCCACCTTAGGTTTCCAAGCTAGATCCCAGATGGATCGCCCCGCCACACTCCGATCCATATGGAGCCAGTGCTTCTCCGAAAGCTGCTGGGACCATTCCACCAGGACTCTTAATTGGTCAGCCTTATAATACAAGTGCATGTCCGGGAACCCAACCCCCCCTTCCATTCGTGGGCGTCGAAGAACCGCATACGAAAGTCGCGCCCGACCGCCTTGCCAGACGTATTTCAACATCAAGGTCTTAAGCCGACGGAAGTAATCCACCCCTATCGGAATGGGTAGGGCTTGGAAGAGGTATAGGAGTTTAGGCAGGAGGACCATTTTAAGCGCATGAATCCTACCTAACCACGAGATATATTTCGGTTTCCATCTCTCCAATTCCGCACGTATCGCCGCCAGCATCGGAGGGAAGTTGGCCTGAAACAGTGCGCTCAGGGTAGAGGTCAGCCGAACGCCCAGATACAACAGGGATGAGGTCGACCACGAGAGTGGGGTAAGCGACCGGATCCGGTGTACCTCCCCAGGCGGTAGGGTTAAGTTCAGAATATATGATTTATCAAAGTTAACTTTGAACCCCGCCACCGTTTCAAACTCAGACAGCACTGTATGGATATGGGGTAACGACAACGCCGGATCCCGGATTGACAGTAATACGTCATCAGCGAAGAGCGAAATCTCATGCTGCTCACCTGTAAAGGGGAGGCCCAAGATCCGCTCGTTCTGCCGAATCGCTAATGCCAACGGTTCTATGCTGAGCGCTAAGAGAAGTGGCGAGAGCGGACAGCCCTGACATGTTCCGCGGGAGTGGTGGAAACTCCCGGACCTGTGGCCGTTAACCAGCACCCGAGAGGTGGGATTGTTGTAATTGGCCTCAAGCATTCTTACGAATCGGGGTGAGAACTCGAAGGCTTCCAACGTGCGGTGTAAAAAACCCCAATCAACGCGATCGAAGGCTTTTTCCGCGTCAAGCCCTACTAACACCGCCGGTATGCGAAACCGCTCAGCCTTCTCAATCAAATGGATTACGCGCCGCAAGTTGTTGTGAGTCTGTCGACCTTTTATAAACCCGGACTGGTCCGGGTGGATCAGAGTCGGCATCAAATCCTGCAGCCTGCTAGCAAGGATAGATGAGTACAACTTAGCGTCCAGGTTGAGGAGCGCTATCGGGCGGTAAGATGCGCATTTGGTAAGATCCTTCCCTGGTTTGGGGATAATAGTAATCAGGGCCTCAGCCATGGTATCCGAGGTTCTTCCCTCAGAAGCCATCGCGTTGAAGAGGGAAACCAGGTAGTCGCAGATGTCTGATGCGAATGTTTTGTAAAACAGGGCCGTGTAACCGCCAGGACCCGGGGCCTTGTGCAGTTTCAGAGCCTTAATGGCGTCCAGTACCTCCTCCCTAGAGATGGGGGAAGACAGCAACTCGTTCCATTCCCTGGAGACCTGTGGGATAGGAAGACCACCCAAAAACGCAGACTGGGCCTCTGGATCCAGGGCGTCGCTCGAGTAGAGACCCGCGTAGAAGCGGCCAAAAAAGGCCGCCTTGTCTACATCCTTATGCCGAATAGAACCCGTATGGTCCTCTATGCCCCCGATATAATCCCTCTCGCGCTCATCTCGAAGCTGCCGTGCAAGGTGGCGCCCAACCTTGTTCCCCTGGGAGTAGGAGACGCGTCTAAGACGCAGGAGGGTAAATTCAGCCCGGTTGTTGTAATGGGTTCTCAATTTCCCTCGTACCGCCGTAAGCGGGCGGAGGGTCACCCTAGAGGGGTTCGACTTGTGCGCCTGCTCCAGGGCCGCGAGCTCCGACTCCAGAGCCTCCCTCTCCTGCCGCCGAAGCTTGTTAGGATTTGCGTTAAGGGCGAGGCACGTACCCCGTATTGAGGCCTTGCACGCATCCCATGTGGTATACACTGACGTATCAGAAGGTGGGTTAAGAGCAAAAAAGTCTCCTATAGCCTTTCGCAGCTCCTTACAGGACACCTCATCCCGTACCAACGCAGCCGGGAAGTACCACTTCCGCCAGCCGTCCCCCCCTACAGACCAATGTAACCCAAGCACCACTAAACTATGGTCCGACAATGAGAGTGGGAAAATATCAGCCATTCGGATATCTCCCCTGAGGGCCTGGCTAACAAAGACGTGATCTATGCGGGAGTACGAGCGATGGACGTGAGAAAAGAAAGTGTAATCCTTGGCCTGAGTGTGTACGAAGCGCCAGCTATCCACCAATCCCAATTCGCCAATTTGACGTTGCGTTTCCTCCGAAAAGACCCCAGTATCTGCCCTGCGCGCCCCCGAGCTATCTAAGTCCCTGTCCCACACCATGTTGAAGTCCCCCAGCAGTATCAAGTGCCCTTCCACAAAGTCCCCAATCTTGTCCATCAAGCATTGCAAAAAACCATTTTGGCCAGCATTCGGAGCATAAACCACAACAAATGTGCACTGGTGGCCATACAATGACCCCTTCACCATTAGCCAGCGGCCCTCCTTATCATCGCTCAACCCCAGGGGTTGAAAGTGGAGAGAGGCCCGAAAGAGAAGGGCCACCCCTCTATGCTTCGTGGGCGCTGACGCCCTGTAGATAAGGGGGAAATTCCTATGACGGAGTCTCAGTTCATCTCTCCTGGCCAAGTGGGTCTCCTGGAAGGCAACTACGTCTAGATGGTGGTCTGAAAGATACTTCCAGAGCTTCTGGCGTTTCTGCGGGGAATTGAGACCCTTCACGTTCCAGGTACCTATACTAACTGGCATGATGACGACATGAGACTCCGTTCTATGCGTTTGCTAACGTACCCAGAGCTCAACCCCCGGCCCCCGCCAGTCACCAGTCTACACACCCCTGGATCAGGCCCCCCCTCCAACAACTCCCCCATACTCTGGGCCATCCCTCCCACCTCAGCGACTCCAGTGTACCAGACCTCCGAACCTCCCTGAGAAGATGACAGGTTGAATTCTGTATACTGAAAACAATTGGAGAAAGACATCAAGGGCAGAGTCCTAAGTACCCTCCATCCATGGGGAACCATACTCACTCCTCCCCAGCGCCCCAAATAGGCCTCCCCCATGCAAACAGTAAGAAATGTAAAAACCACATTGCAGTACAAGATAAGAAGTGCAAAGAAGAACACCACTAGTACCAACAACATCACATACACATCATCTTTGGTCGCCACCACACCCCCCCCTCCCACCAACCCCAACCCCAACATTCCCCCTGCAGTACCAAACCCCAGAACTCCCTCCTTCCCACCCCCCCCTGCAAACAAAGAGATAAGAAGACAGAACTCAAGGCACTAAACCTGAACAAAGCACTCAGCAGTTCCAATGGGCCACGGGTCACAAGGTCCACATCAGACTGGAATCGGGGTGGGGGCACCAGTTCGGGGCCCCCAGGGCCACGGCCCGGGGTGTCTCCTCCAAAAGTACCATAGTACCCCGGATCCTTAGGGCCAGAGACCCTCCGGCGCCCAACCATCAAGGAAGTCGGGGATCATGCTGCTCCAGAGCTCTGCTGAGAGATCTGCTAACGTGGCCGAGGCCACCGACGCCACCGCAGCACCTCTCTCTTGCAAGCTAGCAGTGCGGTCCGGATGCCCCCGGTCCGGGGAAGAGCCAATTCGATGCCATGAGGAAGATCGATGCTGTCTCCTCGACGGGGAGGGATGTGCCGCCTGAGAGGAAGGAACGTCCTCCAGACCCAGAAGGTCCTTCGCGACCTGCAGGGAGCGGATTTGCGCTAGCCTGTTTTGCCATCGGAATATTATACGGAAGGGGTGCCCCCAGGAGTACGAGATGTTACGCTCCCGCAAGAAGGCAGTTACTGGGCGGAATTCTCTCCTCTTCTGAAGCGTTGATGCCGCTAAGTTCTGGTAGAGTTGCGGACGGTGGTCTCTGAATTGTAAGGAGGTGATGGCTCTAGCCTTCCGTAGGATACGCTCCTTCGTTTGAAAGTCATGCACACAGACGAGGATGTCCGGGGGGGGGCCACCCCCTCATCTGGGCAGGCCGACTCTGTGCACCCTATCCATTTTAATTTCCTGCACGTCCTCCTCGTCCAAGATCTGCAAGAACAGGGCCTGGACATACTCTCGCAAGTCTCCAGCTTCACCGTCCCAAGGGATCGCCCTAACACGAATATTGTTCCTCCTGGAACGATTCTCCAAGTCCTCCGCGTGAGTCTGCAAGTCCAAATTCTGTTCCGTAAGGCGAATAATATCCTGTTGTAGTTGGTGCACATCATTCGCCACACTCAAATCATGATCTTCCAGGGTTTCCACCCATTCACCAATGCCATCGACATCCCTCCGCAACTCCCGGAGATCCGACGCCAGCTGGGCGCGAAGCTCAGAAATGTCCTCCTTGATAGAGGCGAACAGGTCCGTCATGAAGGCCTTGGTGGCTGGCGCCTCCTCGTCCGACTGCCTAGACGAACCACTGGCCCCTGGGGAAGATGGCTGCTGCGATGATTTGGAGGCCCCGTCCTTAACCGTCCTTCCTTTGCGTGGCACAGTGGACATCTCGGAGGTCCGGCTGTGCCGCGGGACCAAGGCTACCGTACCTTCACCGGGGACGAGGAGTGCTCAGGCGTAGCGGAAGGTCTCACTAGGAATTCAGGCCTCCACGGTGCCGCATATCTGTGCCACGGGCAGCGGCCGCCTGATCAAGATGGCGGCTCATAAGCTTCCCGCCAGAGTCCAAGAGTCAATGCAGGGACAGTGTCGTCTGGCAATCAATCCCGGGTTCACCGCCTCTGTAAATCGGGGCCACGAAGGCAGACCCCCTGCTCCATCCACGTATCCCCTCTGAACCGCCAAACTATATTGCAGCCACCGGCGAGGGGATAGCGCATGTCAGACAGTCAGCCCGCAGGCCTCTAGTTCCGCTCACTCGCCGGGCCGGGGCCCACAGAGCAGGGCCAGGTCCTTCGGCTCGTAGCTGCTTCACGCCACGGGTACCACCGCAGAGTGTTGGGCTGCTCGCAGGTGCGGTGGGGACGCCCCGCTCCATCATCGGCCGCAAGTGGCCGTCTCTGCGCCGTCCAGTAATAGCCGCTCCCGGCCTCTCACAGCCCCGCTGACAGTCTGAGGTACACCCTCCACGTGGCCGGTTATCTGCTGAGGTCCTCGGGTTTGTTGCAACAGAGCGTCCAATACCGCCTCAGTGCTTCGATAGTGCGCCGCAACACTGGCATGCGATAAGGTGGGCAGGAGTGATCCGCTGCCTCGTGATGCCACGCCCAGCCAGCGCCGGCGCCTCTGCACTCACAGGCCGGCCTCTCCCTCACGCAAGACCGGTGCGTAGTAGGCCGGGTGACGACCCTCCCGCAACGGCGCTCTCCGGTCTCCTATTGCCTCGCCGGGGGCTCCGGACCTCCCCACTCGATGTCGGTGGTCTCTGCGGGTATCTCAGGGTCGATTGACACCCCGTAGTCAATGCTATACAATGCTTAGCAGGTCGGGCGCCGGAGAGACTCGAAAGTACGTCTTACTCCGACGCCATCTTGGCCACGCCCCCTATGTGTTTCATTTTAAAGACTTGCTGAACCACATTCTTTCTTTCGGACCCAAGCGTCCTAGACAAACGGGAGACGGGAGGGTAAACACTAAGGGCAGGGTGCAGTAGGCCGGCGCTCTGTCTTCTCCTCCCTCTCTTCTATTGACTCTCCCTCCCCTTCTCCCTTCCACCCACTCCCCCTCCCTTCCATTCTCACTATCGGCCTTTAACTCAGACTACCTTTCTTTACCTCTTCCACATAGCACACATACTTATGTTTAATTTTTGTCTTGCAGGTTTCCTACGCTGCTTACACTGGAGTCCAACCCACGTTTTTTTTATTATACTGTTTCTTCTATTAAAGTTACGTTTCTATTTATTTGTGTTTTAATAAAGTTTTATTTTTTTCCAAATAAATAACTGAGTGTAAGGGTCTTCTTTTTCTGACAACAATTGTCTATTGTTTATTGTGAAAATCATCTGTTTAAAGGAGATTTTCAGGACAAACTTATCTATTATTAGAGTGCTCCTACCAAACATAATCTGACTGACTATTAGACAAATGAAGACTTGGTAATTGTACAACTGCAAGAGTTCTATGAGTGTATCACTTTATAACACCATAAGTACTGCCAGTGTGATTACCGAACAAATAAGGCACTGCCTAGGATCACCGAGGCTTCGGGGACTACCGAGGCCCACCCTGCATATTTAAATAAAGCCCCGGAGTGTGGCGATCCCAGGACTTCAGTTGGCCTCGAACCCCTCGAACAATTAGTAAACAATACCCGGGAACGTGGCAGTCCCCTAGGCTACAAAATGTCTCTGTGCCCTTCCGGGCCTAATTTACATCCAACATTAAGATCCCCAGTCCTACAGAGACCCCGCAATATAATAATTGGATTGGCCACGGAACATTACCCACCAGGGGCCTCATTTAAAAGAATGGGTAAGACCCCGCTTTTTTTGTTTCTTTTTTCTCTCCATTTTAACCATCCATATCCCCTCTATTACAGAGATACAAGGTTTTCCTCCCCTCGCTTCAAGTAGTCAAACAAGTATTTGCTATCACAGGGCGGAAGCCATGCACCAGCCCGCTAATAGCAAACACAAAAGTCCTGCGAATGCACACCCCGGGACATTGTATGCCCTGCTCCTGACAAGTCTACCTCCCTAGGACCATGATGCATTTGTTAGTATAAATGCATACTAACACTACTTACACACGTGTAGTACAGCGACCAGAATGTAGTGGAGAAGCAGAGGAAGCGCAAAATATGAATCCTATCAGAAGTCACATGACAGTACAATTAGCCGACGACCCTGGCATGAGTAGAAACAGCTTCACAAAGAAAACGGGTCTTCAGCAGAACGCAAGCAATTTTGAAATATTGCTGAGTGGTGTTTTCTTTTTATCTTATCCCGCTCATCGCCAAATGTATGTAGTGAAGAAGCAGACATCAGTGGATCCAATAAGTAGATTTATTACAGGAAAACAAGACATCTGAAACAACCACCAACAGGAGCAGACAGCAAGGCAACCATCTTCTCCAGCACCGTGTACAAACCCCGCAAGGTTCCCCTCATGACAGCCCTGCATTCTCACATTACGTATTTAGATTCTAGTAGAATTACATGCTAACATTCTACTATGACTTACATTGGAATACTACACAGAGCACATGACTTTACAGCAATGAGCTCATGGTTTCATCCACAAGTCTTGAGACCGGTAGGGGTAAGTATTTTGCTTCCCTCTCCCCTATATTGTATAGACGTAAACTAAAACTTCTTCCACAGGTATGCTACAGCACCCAGAGCACGTCACTTTACAGCAATTAGCTCACAATTTAGGCTCACGGTTTAATCCCCGAGTCTTCACACCGGTAGGGGTGAGTAGTTCGCTTCCCACTCCCTATATATTATAAAAGCATACAAACACTACTTACACACTTATACTGCAGCGGGTAGTATCCTACAGCACCCAGAGCCCATCACTTTACAGCAATCAGCTTGGTTTGATCCCCGAGTTTTCACACCAGAAGGCGTGAAAACTTCACTTCCCACTTCCAGTATAGTATAAACGCATGGTTACTGGTCAGTAGTTTGCTTCCCACTCCCTGTATGGTATAAATGCCTACTAACACTACTTAAACTCGCATACTACAGAGCCCAAAGCCCATCCTTTTATAGCAACACCTCAATTTCATCTCCAAGTCTTCACACCGGTAGGCGTAACTACTTCGCTTCCCGCTTCCGGTATACTATCAACACACAGTAGCGGTCAGTAGTTCGCTTCTCACTCCCTGTATGGTATAAACGCCTACTAACACTACTTGCTCACGTATGCTACAAACACCAGACCACATCACTTTACAGCAATGACCTCACGGTTTAGACTCTCGGTTTCATACCTGGGTGTAGCACCATATCATATCACCACCATGCCACTCTGAGCAACACTGCACCTTTAGACCATTAACAGTGATAACTACCTATTGGCAATCGCCAGTAGGTAATCAAGAACAAATTACAATAGTTCCTTGATTCTTTTAGCTTTCAAAACTTCTCTCTATTACTGTCTTTCTACTTTGCCATATAAATAGTTTTTTAAATATTCAAGTACACATCGAAGTCATAACATTCTACAACACGTGGAGGTTAAAAGTTAATCAATTTTTTTTAACCTAACGATATTTTTTTGCAACATTTTCTTGAACATTTAACGGCACGTGCAGGGTAAAAGTTCACAATTGTTTTAAGTGCGAACAGTGCCTTCCAAATGCAAGTTTGAGAAACTAAGGAGTTAGGCCCTAGGGGATGTTGGTTTAGGCAGGGCCATATAACAATCAGAAAAACACCAAGATTGCCTGCACCACATTTACTTTTCGAAGCTATCACAATTTCAACTCATTGGCCAAACACAATTTTTTCATTTGAACCGGTATTTTATTTATACCTCTACCATTTAAAGGCCACATATCAATGAAATGTCAAATATGTTTCATTGATATGTGGACTTTAAATGGTGTGTTGTAAATATTTGTATAACCGTTTGTATATATTTTACAGAATAGTGGATATTATTTCTCCTTTTCATACACAAATTATTTAATGAAAATCTTTTTTTTTAAAGTTGCAATCAAGAGGTATAAATAAAATACCGGTTCAAATGAAAAAATTGTGTTTGGTCAATAAGTTGAAATTGTGACAGCTTCGAAAAGTAAGTGTGATCCAGGCAATCTTGGTGTTTTTCTGATTCCAAATGCAAGTAGCAGATGTGGTTGAGTTGAGCCAATTTTATCCTATAATATGTACTTCCCATGCAAACTGCTTTTTCTTAACCAATCACAAAGATGCTTTTCCACAAAATGAATGTGCACCTTACTTTTAAAAAACAATTCTTTTCATCTCCCAATCAGGTACCGTTTTGTATGCAAAAAGAAACTAGTGCCCCATCTTTAAACATATCTCTTATTCTACGAATAAACTGCATGAACTAGAGAGATATTTTCATACCTTCCAGCCATACCTTCAAAATGCTAGTGTGGATTGTAGGACATAGCTATGTTTTCTGGTGCAAGAGGTATGCAGAGCAGAGATGTATTGACATAGACCTAGATTTACAAAATGTGGACATTAAATGGTGTGGGCAGAGAGGATTGAAGTGGCACCAATTGTTGCCTTTGGTTAAAACCTGTTTGCATCTCCAACACCCTGACCTCATGATTGTGCACTGTGGTGGAAACGACCTAGGCACATTGACTGGGGTAGGTTTGGAAATGCTTATGAAGGACACGTTTGGATAGTTAATGTTGCTTTTGCCTCAAACTGTCTTTGTATATTCCAATATATGCCAAAGACAGAAGTGGAAATGGTCCAAACATTTATGTCCTCAGATTGAAAAATCTCGAAAGAAAGTCAACAAAACTGTGTCTGCATACCTCAGAGACCACAAAATGGGCTCCATCTACAACAACAACATACGTTTTGATGTGCCGGATATATACAGAAGTGATGGAGTACACTTTACAGATGAGGGAAACCGAGTTTTCCTGAATAACTTGAAGCTGTGCATCCGCACTTAAATGTAGCTCCAACTAATGAACACAAGGGCTCGTTTTAGAGCCACTCCATAGCTTACAACTTAAGCCCACTATTTTAGGGTCAGATAACGGCCACTCCCAGACCCTCACCAAAATGTATTCTCCACACAGCTTTGGTGCAGCGGCCAGACCATCTCACTTTGCAGCACAGACCACTCGCTTTGATCCCCGGCTCTACTCACCTATAAGGGTGAGTAGTTGGCACTTTACAAATAACTTATTAATTTACCTTTGCACTCCCTATACAACACCACCTAAACACCATAAACAAGTTGAACAGGTGTGGAACAGCGCCCAGAGCACATGACTTCACAGCATACCACACACAGTTTAGGCTCACAGTTTAATCCCAACTCCAGCAGCAGCTCAATTTAACAGCATGACACTCTAGGCAATACCTCACTTAATTTCTGTACCCCGCACTTTCAGACCGGTAGGGGTCAGTAGTTCAGGGATTTTACCCCGAGTCCATCAGCATCTCAGCTTACGCCCCAGCACCATCAGACCCGTAATAGTGAGTAGTTAGCACTTCACAAATACTGAATTGATTTGATACGCACAAATTTACATTTGCACTCCCGCTATAATGCACCCTAAGTGCCATACACAAGCTACAATGATTGAAACAAAAGTTCATCCAAGTAGTGATAACTGCATGCTGACGCTACTTGCACAGATGTGGCACAGCGGCCAGAGCACATGACTGCACAGCATATTCATCAGTGATGTTATTTGAGATGTCATCAGTGATGTCACTGACCATGTCATGAATGATGTAATATGTGACATCATCAGTAGTAGATTGTGGGCGCGCGAGTTATAGTTAGTACGACTAACTATAACAGGGGAATTTCCATGGTTTTGTACGAGTGAAATGTCCAACTAACTATAACACCCCTAAAACCTATGGTTTTTTCAGTAAATTTCTAAGGTTTTTTAAATGCTAATTCCTAAATATAACATCTCTGAAACCTATGGTTTTAGAGTAATTTTTCAAAGGTTTTTTAAATGCTAATTCCTAACTATAACATGTCTGAAATCTATGTTTTTTCAGTGAGTTTCATTTTTATTTTTTTTTATTGAGCATGATCTGTAGTATTCAATCAAACATTTTCTTTACAAAAGAATGAATTCTTAATGAAACAATAATACATCAGGAAGATTAATAGGAATAAAATACATACGAAAGAAAGAACAATAAGAAAAATATAAAAAATAAAAAAAGACAAGGCACAGAACCATTACTACCCAGTACATTTACACGACTGATATGAACAATAAAAAAAAAAAAATATAGAGTGAAAATTTACACAGTTTGCCTCGTCATACCATGTCGGCCCTTCTCTTATCAGGGGGGAGATCTTACATTGGAGTACCAATTAGAAATTGGGGCCCAGATCTGAGTGCCCCGGGCTCTAGCTTTCCTACCTCTTGTGCTATATATAGCTATCTCCTGCTTATATGTGGCGAGAAATCGACTAAGCCACATCTGAAAGGTGGGTACATTGGGATATTTCCAGCAGGCCGCCAGAATAATACGAAAGACGGCAGTACCCAGAAAGACAATCCTCTGTTCCTCTAAACTGTAACCTAAGGATTCGTCGTGACCTAGAAGATATAGGGTAGCGGAGGATCTAAGATTCCGCCCGAAAACTTGAGCCCAAAATCCTCCAATCAATGTTTGTAAATTATCTAGTTTCGGACATTCGGCAAACATGTGAATTAAATTTGCTTGTCCCTGTCTACATCTGGGGCAGCAATCATCTACTCGTAATCCCCAGGTGAAGAGTTTAGCCGGAGTAAAATAAAGGTTGTAAATAGTTTTAAAATATTGTGCTTTAAGGTTAGGTGCTAAAAATAATGTTGTGTAAAGAGTTATGGAATAGTTAATATCTACATCTGGGTTTCCGAGTTTTTTGTGCCCAGGATCTCTCAACACTATCTAGATCGTCATTAGAGGATTGAGAAAATATATCATATAAAGTACCTATCCTAGTAGCTCGTTTCTCAATAATAGAGAAAAAATAAATTAATAGTAAGTTTAGAGTTACGGATATTGGTATAGACTTGGAAATATTTTAGATAATCTGTGGATGGTTTATCAAATCTCTGTTGTAGTCCCTCGAAAGATGGAGTAACATTCTGCCCAAAAAAATGGCCAAGTGTATATATGCCTAAGTTCTCCCATCTCCTGGAGACATTATCTATCAAAGGTGATGATATGATCTTGCTATGCCAAAGAGAGGTGTATCTTGTTATTTTCTGTATGCCTAGTTGTTTGGAGGCAAGTTTCCAGATTTTCCATGTGTCTCCAATCACCTTGAACTTGGTCTTTTTATAATATGATGCTTCGAGTTGTTTCAAAAATAGCCCTTCGACATTTATCACCTAGTCCAAGTTCAAAAATAGAAGGGATATAAGAGTCTATGTTGGGTAAGTTGGAAGGTTTAACTTTAAAGAGCAGGCCCATTTGTTGGAGTAGTGTCGCCCAGAGATAGAATGTCAAGTTCGGGATACCAAGGCCGCCTCTATGTAGGGGAGAGTTAGTGATGGTAATGCTCTCCTTATTTTGCCATAGTTCCATATAAATTTAGATATTGTGGGGTCAAAGATTTTAACAATGCTACCGTCGGCCATCAATGGAATAGCCCGGAATAAATAGAGTATTCTAGGAAATATACTCATTTTAATATAATTTGCTCTCCCTATTATTGAAAGGTGTAAGTTATCTACCCTCTTAAGATCTTTTTTTTACTGCCTTGATCAAAGGATCATAATTAAGCCGGTTAATCTCTTTTACCTCAGGAGAAATATTTACACCTAGATAGATGTTAGCTGCTCCCCATATGGAAAAGCAATGCCGGCTCTCGCAGGATGCGGGAAGCCGGCTGGGACCATGGGGGGATTGGGGACCCCCACAGGTCCCCAACAGTGAGGGCCAGCCCCGGGATATGAGGTCCCCGGGGCTACAAGTGGCCCGAGAGGGGGCCACATGGCCCCCCTCCAAAAAAGTATTAAAAAACAATTGACTGGTTTCACTTGGAAATTCTTCTAAGTGTGGAGTTTTGGAACTTTTAAATATTCACCAAAAATCATCCGAACAACGAATTCTGATTTACTCACCTGTTATCAGGAGATAACTCAGTGCTTCATCTTTTAGCCCAGCACTGACTCTGAAAAATAATTCTAACCATACTTACAAGTAACTTGTATTTCCTTCCATAGGAATCTGTTGTCTGGTTTTCACCAGAAAAGTTTCTGTCTATTTTCACAAACTACAAATATTCCTAAAAAATTGCCTGTATATCGTAAACGCATTCTTTCAACTGTTTACAGGAGATGCACCAGTGCTGGATCCATGATCCACCAATGAGTAAGAAAAAGTAATGATAACACTACTTACTTGCTAAGTGAATTTCCACCCATAGGATAACATTGGTGATTCTATGTGAAAAAGTTTCTAAGTGTCAACTTTTAAAATACAATAATATTCCTTGAAAACCATTACTGTAACCAAAACGCTTTTACTCAACTGTTTGCATGAGATGTCCCAGGACTGAATCTAGGATCCAGTCCTGTGGTTAGAAAAGTAATACATAAAGTAACTAATTGCATTTAACTAGAAATTCCCATTCAGCTCAATGTTGCATTCGGTTTGAAATTGTGTTGCCCATTGTAACAACTGTAACTACTATACTTAAAACTATATTGCATATTTGCAAAGTATTTAAACTAAAGTAATTCATCCTGAGAAAGTATATTTTGGAATGTAATACATAATGTAAATATAATGTAATGAAAAAAATTAAATATCTAAAAATAAATAGTTTAAAAAATGTAGTAAATCAGTATAAAAAAAAATATATAAGAATTAATAAATTTAAAAATTGCAATTTACAAAACCTTTGAAATTCACTGAAAAAACCATAGGTTTCAGACATGTTATAGTTAGGAATTAGCATTTTAAAAACCTTTGAAATTCACTGAAAAAACCATAGGTTTCAGACATGTTATAGTTAGGCATTAGCATTTAAAAAACCTTAGAAATTCACTGAAAAAACCATAGGTTTTCAGGGGAGTTATAGTTAGTTGGACATTTCACTCGTACAAAATCCTTGAAATTCCTCCGTTATAGTTAGTCGTACTAACTATAACTTGCGCACCCGCAATCCACTGCTGATGATGTCACATATTACGTCATTTATGACATGGTCAATGACATCACTGATGACATCTCAAATGACATCACTGATGACATCATCCACGTGATAATCTGATACATCTTATCATACACCAGTATAACTTTTCAACACTCATTATAACATATGAATTACCATATTTGAAACCATTGACACACCAATACAAGTTTCTAAAAACCCACTCAGTGATTCCTACATCTACACACATATCTAAACACTTACCTATAGATTCACTCAAACATGCTAAGATCAATAGAACCCTTATTAAATATACTTATACACCTACATCAACATTACACATCAGCACACATCCTATTCACTTATGCAGTCACCCTACTCACTTATGGAAACAATTGATCATACTTATATTTACTAAGCTACACACTTACACAAACACCACTTTATTTATACATATAGATAGTAACTCATACTTAATGTGTTATAAAATCACTATTACAAGTATACAGTTATCCATACGTCACTCATACAATCACTGAGTCTTATGTATACTTATTTATATACAACAACTGTCACATACACTGCCTTTTGTATTTCTAGTTTGTTGGACTTGTATGATTGAGAAATATATTTACTCATCACCACATCCATAAAGAGATTCACTCACCCAAACAACAGTTTCCACATACTGTCTAAATCAACTATTTACACGTCTTTGGACAGTCACACACCTCCCACCCAACCACACACACATTCATTCACTATCCCATACAAATACTCACTTAACTAATTAATAAATAATATAGACTTTCACATAGCTAGTAACCAACTTATGTAGTAGTTTACACAACAAGAGATAGAGTTTAAGTTTAATAGAGACTCAGTTTAATCGCTATCCCATATATTTAGTGAGACACTTTAAAATCGTCCATTCAGACACTTATACATCCACTCAGTCTTCAATGCAGATTGCTATATATATGTAATTCTTATTTAAATATCGTACCAAAACACATTCACTGGATGATGTCATCAGTGATGTCATTTGAGATGTCATCAGCGATGTCACTGACCATGTGATGAATGATGTAATATGTGACATCATCAGCAGTGGATTTCGGGTGCGCGAGTTATTGTTAGTACAAATAACTATGACAGGGGAATTTCAATGGTTTTGTACGAGTGAAATGTCCAACTAACTGTAACACCCCTAAAACCTATGTTTTTTTCAGTGAATTTCTAAGGTTTTTTAAATGCTAATTCCTAACTATACCATGTCTGAAAACTATGTTTTTTCAGTGAATATATATATATATATATATATATATATATATATATATATGTATATATATATATATATATATATATATATATATATATATATATATATATATATATGTATATATATATATATATATATATATATATATATATATATATATATATATCTTTTTTACGAGGGATTATGAGAAGTAGAATGCATTTTGCATGAGCACTTTATGAAGAGTAATGAAACTGTAACAATGAAGGTGTAATTGTTACTTTACTCGTGAACAAGCAAGGAAAATCAACAAATGAATTATAGTAATCACAACAGTTTGTTTCAAGACAATTGGCATATTTTGAGTTTGTAATTACCAATAATGTTTCCATGCGTAGTCTGTGTTGGGGCCTATTCAAAATAACAAGTCATATGATCTTGCTACTCAGCTTTTTAAAACTGTACTGATGGAATAGTGATTGATGTGTGATCAAGGCAGGAGGTGCCGAAACGAGTTACAGAGTATTATGAAGTAAAGGACAGAATTGGTAAAATGCTACCCCCGTATCTACTGGCGGTCACCAATAGGTAGTCATAGTTAGGACCTAGTTACCATAGGACAATGGCAACATTCTATTCCCAATAACTTTGGTGCCGATTTATGTATCGTTGCAAATTTTTCAAAACTATTTCTGCGAGCGACAGAAACTAGATACATCCTTGAACTGGATAGCAAGACTCCAGCTGGGCTTATTGCTTCAGAGGATTTTTACACGTGCTTGTAAGCTGTTAGAAGTGTCTTCAAGTTTTAGCTTGACTTGACTATATGTAAGTAACACGTCTGAGCCTTCTTGCAAGGCTGTCAAGTCAGATAGTACTAACTTGTACATTCAAGGCTGGTTTCTGATGAATCATTCAAGGTGCTAACCACTGCTTGGTACTCTGCCGCAGTTATCTGTTTAATATAATACAAAAGGGGAAAAAAAAATGTTTTCGTTTTTATTTCCACAGTCACATATTTCACTAGCTGCACCAACATGGTTTACATATAGGTCTTTAAAAACTGACGTGTCCACTTGAACAAAATGCCCACTTGGGCAGTATTTGGCTAAACTTCAGTTCAGCCAACACAGACTGTTTACACAGAATAGTAGATCGCAAGGGCCTATGACAGGGGATAGTGGTTGAAAACGTATTTTACGTTGATGCTGTCTCTTTGCTTTATGCAATAAGTTATGCCAGTCATACACATGATTGAAGGTTTCAATATATCATGTATGTCTTTGTACATTTGCACAAGACTTGAGTCACATATATTTATGATATGTTCATGCTTGTATTATGTCTGTTGAGAGCGTTTTGTATCAATAATAATGAAATGATTTTATCAATGGTTATTGTACATTGTGAAATTAATTTTACGTAAGCACCTTTCTAATCTTAATTGCGATATCTAAATATGTGTATTTAGTCTGTTTTCAGTGGTATTTGACCTTAATTTTATCAACCAATTGTAATACTGTGTCAAATCAGCATTTGCACTTTAAATAGTAACCCCTCCCAGGCTGGCGTCATGTGTTCAAGGCCTCTGGGTAGGCCGAAACGTTATGCTGGCAGGGCGAGCTTCACAAACAATAAATCACTAATTGCTCACTTGCAAATCTGGGTCGGCTCCTCTTTCCTACATCATCGATGGGCTTCGAGCAACTGGGAGTTCGGTGTTGTGGACGGAGTGTGTGGCATATATATATATATTCAATGAAAAAACCATTGGTTGTAGGCCATATATAGTTAGGGATTTGCATTTAGAAAACCTTATTTTACTCGCATAAAACCATTGAAATTCCATATATAGTTATAAGCGCTAACTATATATCGCGCACCCGCAATCCACTGCTGATGATGTCACATATTACATCATTCATGACATGGTTAGTGACATCACTGATGACATCTCAAATGACATCACTGATGACATCACTGATTACAACATCCAGTGACTGTATGTTTCTGTAAAGTTAAAACATGTTTTACATATTGAAGAATGAGTGCATGTATAAGTGTCTGGATGAAGGATTTACTAGGTGCATGACTGACTGATTGAGTGAGTGATTAAATGTGTCTCACTGAGTGCATGGGTTAGTGACTAAACTGTTTTAATTTGTGCATCATTATATCTGTTGTTCTACAAACTGCTGCATATGTTGATCAGTAGCTATATGAGTAACTGTATGGGTTATTGATTGGTTGTCCAAGTATTTGTATGGGAAACTGAGTGTGTGTATGGGTGGCTGGGAGGTGTGTGACTCTGTACATAGATGTGTGAGTAGTTGATTCACTATATGTATAGATTCAAAACTGCATGTGGAAACAGCTGTATGGGCGGTTGACTGTGCATGAGTGTATTAGTGAGTGAATGGATATCTCAGTGCTACATGTCAAATTAAGTACATATGTAAAACACAGTACATGTGAGAGTTGACATCTATAAATAACTGTGCATAAGAGCTAGTGAATGTGTGAGTGGCTGTATGGATCATTGTGAACATGTATCAGAGATTGTATAAGAGAGTAAAGTAAATATGTGTTAGTATATGTTTGAATAAGTAAGGTGTGTATAACTGTATAGTTGAGAAAATGGAGGTGTGATTAATTTTTGGCATAACTGACTAGGTGTGTGAGTAACTCCATGGATGAGTGACTGTCTGTTTACACTGATTGTATCTAAGGTTATATTAGAGTCTGAAGAGGTTCATGGTATTATCACATGAATGATATCATCAGTGATGTGATCAGTCATGTCAAATGAGATGTTATCAGTGATGTCATCAGTGATGTCATTTGAGATGTCATCAGTGATGTCATCAGTGATGTCACTAACCATGTCATGAATGATGTAATATGTGACATCATCAGCAGTGGATTGCGGGTGCGCGATATATAGTTAGCGCTTATAACTATATATGGAATTTCAATGGTTTTATGCGAGTAAAATAAGGTTTTCTAAATGCAAATCCCTAACTATATATGGCCTACAACCAATGGTTTTTTCATTGAATTTTCAAGGTTTTGTAAATGCAAATTCCTAACTATATATGGAGTATAACCTATGGTTTTTTCTGTGAATTTCAATGGTTTTTTAATAGCAAATATCAAAAGCTGTCAAATGTCAAGTACGTGATAGGTAAAAACGTTTTCGTGTTTATGCACGCTGATGTGCTTTGAACGCTGCCCCCCCCCCCACTCCCCTCTTTTCTCTTAGTAGTACTCTCTCTTTGCAGATAGTGAACGGTAGTTAACTCAGACCTTTACCCCTGTTGTAATCCGTCGTACCTGCTTGTCTCTCCATTTGATTGATTATTATCCAAGCATTTACTGTTTTACAATTGGTTCTCTTTGGATCATTCTCTATTTACAAACAAGCACAAAGTCGCAATACTCTGTTTAGTCTTTGCAGATAGTGAAAAATCGTGTAAAAAAATAAAAGTAATCGAGCAAAATCAGTAGACCACTAATTCGATCTCTTTTTGACCTCGGTAAAATACAAACATTAGGAATAACCCTTCATGAGAAATACGAAAATAGTGAAATGAACTGAGCTCCACACCATGAGGGCTGCAAAACAGCTCGACTCCGCCACCCACACCGCCCAAAATAACGGCAAACCCTATGCAAATATTATAAATATACACAACACACCAGCAAAGAAACAGAGTAAAACATTTTATTAAAGAACTATTTACATAACTATTTTATACTTTTTATTGCCCGATCCGGCTAGCTCAATCGATCGAGCATGAAACTCATGCACTGATAACAAGCGTTGAGAGTTTGTAGAATGATGGCTTCAGATTTTCCACATACGGTGTAGTGGCGCGAACTGGCAGGGGGCGTTTGGATTCTACCCCTTCTCCAAATAAGATTTTCATACGTGAATGTTCGTTCATGCTTTTTGTCCCTGACTTGCTTCCATGTCACTGCCTTACATAAATGGCATAAGTCCTGGTTGTAGAGTGCCATACTTCAGAGTTCTAAGCAGCTCTTGTAACACTGTTTAAACCTTATTTGCACCTGCTGCAGCTTCACTATTCAAAGTAAGTGGGGTCCATTTGTGGACCTGACTGCATTGGAAAACAATGTGATACGGTGCCTCCCTAAACCGCTTGACGGAGGCCCCCGAGGGGCGGTGAGATGGCGCGGACTGAGAGGGGGCGCTTGGCTCCTGCCCCCTCCCCAAGTCGTGTTGCCCTGGTGAGGCCTGAGATCGCCCCCGGCATAGGCGGCCGGCTCCCGGGGTCCGGCGGAATTTTTTCCCTTTTGAAGAATCTTTCATTCTGGACCTTGTCCCACAATCCGTTTCACCTGAAGACACGCTGTCGTAGGGCGCCCCTTTACCGTTTTAGTTGCCATTCCGCCCGCTTTTGGTACTCTGTGCCTCTTCCGTCATTCAGCTGTTTACCGCTCGCTCTTGCGACTACAACGTCTCGCTCACCATGTAGTTGAGTTGCTCCCGCTCTTAAGATTTAACCGAACTTTTTGGACTGCTGAAAGCGGTTGTATTCCGACCGCTGGTTGGTGGAGACATTTTGACTATATTCTGGACCTGCATTGTCGCGTAATGCGTCATATGACGCGACGCGTTAGCGCACCCGGAAGTGCTCCGGTGCGCAAGGCGCAGCTTCCCGGAAACGATCCAGACCGCGCCGCGCAGCGCGTAACGTAAGCATAACAGGTCATGTGACTTGTTAATAAAACTTTTCATTGGTTCATTTTACTTTTCTTTTCCTAATGATGTAAGACTAGGTCATGTGACCTAAAAATAACACTTTTCATTGGATTAAAACATTTTTTTTCCCAAACGATGAAAGCACCACCTTGTTTCTGGATGTTTCAGACTGAAGCTGGCGTCACCATGAGAGCACCACCATCTCGTAGCTCCGTCATGGCCATTTCGCAAGCAATCATGGCAGCCGCTCCCCACCGGAAGCCTGCGGGAGTCGACGGCCCCCAAGACTTTTGTACAATCTTCAAGGCTGAGGGGACGCTTTCGAGAATGGAACCCAAGCCATGGCAGACAAGCGTCCGAGTTCCAAGGTGTCCCAGGGCCATTGTACCGGACCAGGCCCAAATCCGAAGAGCCGGCCACCATTTTAAGAGTCCTGTGGAAGCCGCCTATCGCTGCACAGCAAGAGTGGGAGCAACTCAACTACATGGTGAGCGAGACGCTGTAGCCGTGTAAAGTTAAGAATGATGGTCCATTCGTTGTTGGTAACTTCATGAATATTTATTAAAGTTACAAGTTACAGGAAATAAAGTATATAAATGAAGAACCCCACCAGGAGCAGTCTGAATGTCGCTCAGCCCTTAACCCAACTGAAACAAAGCTTACTCACATTCCAATCCCAAACATTCCAACACACACGTAACCAGGCTGAGCATCACATTACATCATCTCTCTTTTTTTAATAATGAAAAGGAGAAACTGAGATGACAGGTTGGGCATCACATTACATCATCTCTCTTTTTATAATGATAAAAGGAGATGAGAAGATAAAGTATTGAGTGGGAGAAACAATGAGGAAGACTGGAGAAACAAATGAAAGTCTGAAGGCACTAAAGATAAGAAAGACTGAAGGCACTAAAGACGACTCAATCACCCATCTCCCTTTTTCCGAAAACAAACAACCAAAGCACTCCCACGACAAGAACAGGAAGCGACTCAGGTATAAAAATCATGAAAGCTGGCCGGGCCGACATGAAATAATACAAGAGTACAAACTGGAAATAAAGCATGACACCATGTAACATGTGGAAAAGCACAAATGGGTATAAAGGACATTAAATAAATGGGGACACACCACATAAGAAGATGTGGGGACACACCAAAAACAGTATACACATAAAAAAATGTGTACAAAAATACGAATGTGTGTTAAACGCATTGAATAGATGGGGGCACATCACCAAAATACACCCCATAAAAACAGTATGACATTAAATAGATGGGAACACACCACACAGATGAGGAAACACCACATAAGTAGATGTGGGGACACACCATGATGTGGGGACACACCATAAAAACAATGTAACACAAAGAAACATGTGCAACAGTACGAATGCGTGTTGAACACATTAAATGGATGAGAACACACCATAAAAACAGTACAACATGTGCATAAATTGCAATACATGAAATGTACCTGAGAAGCTTAAAAGCTTGTACCAGTGGAGCTTAAAAGCTTGGTGTGGTTAGCAGAACACTGACGAATGCATTTGCATTTCTAAATGACCACACGTAATAAATACCATGTGTAAAGAACAGTGTACCGACAAATGCATTTGCATTTCAAAGAACCTGAGGAGCTTAAAAGCTTGTACCTATGGAGCTTAAAAGCTTGTGTGGTTAAGAGTACATAGACAAATGCATTTGCATTCCTAAAGGACCACACGTAATGAATACCATACCAACAATTTAAGAACAATGCACCAATGAATGCATTTGCATTGTTGCGAAGCAAAATACATTTGCATCACATTACAAGCCGTAAGAGCGGGCGGTAAACAGCTGAATGGCGGAAAATGCACAGTGTAGCAAAAGCGGGCGGAATGGCGACTGAAACGATAAAGGGGCGCCCCACTACAGTAGACGAGCCTCCGCCATGTGCTTCAAAACTGCATATGTATCTCGTGATATCAAGATTGGGCAAAAAGTACACAACAAGCAGTTACGAGTCCCATTTACACCGGCGCCATTTTGGGCGCGGCCGGGCAGGTCCAGGATCTAGTCAAACATAACAAATGAGGCTGACGTCTCTGAAGCAGTTTACGAACAGCAGGACATAGCAAATAAACATGAAGTCTCTAAAGCTGTTAACTCACTGCAGGACAAAACAAGTAAACCTGAAACCTCTGGAATAATTGTCGCTCAGAAGAACAACACACAAAACTCTGTAGTGTCTGTGGAAAGTAAAACAGAAGGGCACTGGAGTTTCAGACACACTTAACACTAATGACTTAACAAAGATATCGTCTGTCTATGAAGCAGCTTTCACAAGGAAATCCCTAACGCATCAGCATTCTCGGAAGAGGTTGACACAAATAACATCTTAAGGAACAAAGAAAGACCTGTTCACTCTTGACACCCCAGGTGCTGTCTATGTTGCACTATAGTGCTGCATCGAGAAAACGGACAACCCTATTGATGTGGATTTTTCATTATTGATTATTGTAAAGAAATGGCGACTCCCCCCTTTAGCAGATTAGCTAAATGTTTGTGTAATTTAGGCATAAAAGTTATAATATTGTTCTTGTTGTTGTTATCGTTATAGTTCTGGTTAATTTCAAAAAATGGTTAAATATATTTACAGTTTTTGTTGCGTTCGTTATAGTTAAATGTTAATAAAGTTTTAAAATCTAACTTTGTTGGAGTGCTATATATGTTTAAAAAATCGGATGAATGGGGCCTTGAATCGGGTTATTGTCATGTGTGGGCTTTGCAAGTGTACTGCTACAAGATCGGACATTTCAAACTCAAATGCACATTCTTTTTCTTACCTTTCCGAAGCATGGAGCGCAATAGCAGGCAGAGAAAGGGTGATGCACGTGTTGAACACTGCCTGGCCTGGCAAGTTGCTGGCAGTGCCCCCCGCCCGCTCCTGAAAGAGGGCACACACACACAGCCGCCCCGAGTACTTCACAAATCTTTAAAAGACCATGCGCTTGTTCATGAGGCTTAAATGGTTTATCACCCCTTCTATAACCCCTGCATCGACCCTCTGACGTTTCCTGGAAGAATTAGCACGTAACACAATACCAAGCCCTGTCAGCTAAAACCCCCGAGAAATCATGGGGCATATTATCAAGGGGGTTTATTTCCACTTTTTTGGCTTTAAAAGCCAAAAAAAAAGAGATAAAATTATCTCCCTATTACCAAGCTGTCGCTAACACCAGTTAGTGACAGCTAAAAGGAGATAGCGACCATCTTGAGCCCCGCTTTGCATATCAGTGATATTTATCACTAATGACATGCAAAGTGGGCGTGCCAAGATTTTAGCGACTGGAAACAGTCCCTAACCATCGCTATCTCCTATTACCAACTTTTGGA
Source organism: Lissotriton vulgaris (assembly GCF_964263255.1). Lineage (NCBI taxonomy): Eukaryota > Metazoa > Chordata > Amphibia > Caudata > Salamandridae > Lissotriton > Lissotriton vulgaris. Next base: position 418,388,013 of record NC_141694.1, read on the forward strand.
GATATTCGCGCTAAGAGCGAATATCTCCAAAACCTAACACCTGCCCTGAGCAGTTTTAGCCATGTTATCCAATGGGAAGTGGATAACATGGCTAAGAGCATTTGCTGGATAATGCATGAATATCGCTGACTTTTCAACGATATTCATGCATTGCGGCCGTTTTTTATCGCATTTGCGATAAACCTTGCTAATAGCAAGTTTATGTGCGATATAATTCGCCGATGTGCAACGATAATTTTTGTCTCTAAACAAGTTAGAGACAAAATTACCGCTAGTTGTTGGTAATATGCCCCCGGGTTTTTCCTTGCAGGAATCAGGAAGCGAAAGACTAGCACTGAAATCAGTAGTCTCACGCCTGAATCGGGAGGGTTGGCATGTCTGGATACTCTACAGCTGGGGTCATAAACTACATTCGCAGGGCTACGTGATAGCCTAGGTCCGGCCTGGACAATCGGACACAGAGGAAGAGGAGTGTCAGAGGGTGCGGTAGTGAATAGGGTGAAAGGGAGGTGTCGGGCAGGCACAGGGTGTGATTCTCAGAGAAGAGCAGCGCAGATGGGGGGAAGTATATGGCCCATGCATGAGAGAGAGAGCGGGGGTGACCATTGCGTGGGGGAGATGCGTGCGAGGGTGTGGAGCCATGCTGAGAATCGGCGGCGTGCAGAGAGTGGCCCTGGTCAAGGCATCTAAAATGGCTGCCGTGCACGACAAAATTGTGGCATTGGACAAAACGCAAGATGGCGCAGACAATGTTTATCAATAAGGATTCATTTATAACAAAATATTTACTCGCAGTGACAAAATGGTGGTCACCACTTCCTGATTTCCATCGAATCGAACGTTAACAAACGTCACGCAGCAAAAAAAAAAAAAAAAAAAAAAAACACGCACAGAGCAGTTTTTAGCCATGTTATCCAATGGAAGGTGGATAACATGGCTAAGAGCATTTGCTGGATAATGCATGAATATCGCTGACTTTTCAACGATATTCATGCATTGCGGCTGTTTTTTATCGCATTTGCGATAAACCTTGCTAATAGCAAGTTTATGTGCGATATAATTCGCCGATGTGCAACGATAATTTTTGTCTCTAAACAAGTTAGAGACAAAATTACCGCTAGTTGTTGGTAATATGCCCCCGGGTTTTTCCTTGCAGGAATCAGGAAGCGAAAGACTAGCACTGAAATCAGTAGTCTCACGCCTGAATCGGGAGGGTTGGCATGTCTGGATACTCTACAGCTGGGGTCATAAACTACATTCGCAGGGCTACGTGATAGCCTAGGTCCGGCCTGGACAATCGGACACAGAGGAAGAGGAGTGTCAGAGGGTGCGGTAGTGAATAGGGTGAAAGGGAGGTGTCGGGCAGGCACAGGGTGTGATTCTCAGAGAAGAGCAGCGCAGATGGGGGGAAGTATATGGCCCATGCATGAGAGAGAGAGCGGGGGTGACCATTGCGTGGGGGAGATGCGTGCGAGGGTGGGGAGCCATGCTGAGAATCGGCAGCGTGCAGAGAGTGGCCCTGGTCAAGGCATCTAAAATGGCTGCCGTGCACGACAAAATTGTGGCATTGGACAAAACGCAAGATGGCGCAGACAATGTTTATCAATAAGGATTCATTTATAACAAAATATTTACTCGCAGTGACAAAATGGTGGTCACCACTTCCTGATTTCCATCGAATCGAACGTTAACAAACGTCACGCAGCAAAAAAAAAAAAAAAAAAAAAAAAACACGCACAGAGCAGTTTTTAGCCATGTTATCCAATGGAAGGTGGATAACACGGCTAAGAGCATTTGCTGGATAATGCATGAATATCGCTGACTTTTCAACGATATTCATGCATTGTGGCCGATGTGCGGCGATAATTTTTGTCTCTAAACAATTAAAACGAAGCACAAAATGGCGAATTCTCGTTTCGCTACCAGTTTGCGGCCCAGTTCGCGCCCCGGGAAACGCTTCTACCGTGAAAAATAATTTTTTTTTTATTTTCCCCACGGGACCCTTTAATAACCCCAACAACAATCCTAGGGGGTCAAGAGGGGGATACCTTGCCCCCTTTCATTAAATTCCCCTTTCGTTTTTCACCTCTTCTTCTCTCTCGATCCTACCGAGAGACAAGATGGCGGCCGCTCCGGACTGTTTAGAATGTTGACAGACACCGGAGAGCCAATCAGCTTTCTGCGCGCAAAGTTCCGATAAGCGAAAAGTAAGCGGACCGGATCGCTGCCCGGAGCGCTGTTACAGATATATATCTTGATTTAAACGTTAATTTCTCAAAATCCACTGAAGCACATATATTGAGACCTAGCAAAGGCACATCGGGCTAACAGTCCCTACAATTTTGCCAAGTTTCGTGCAAATCCATTCAGCCGTTCGAGCTAAAAGTGAGGCCAAAGGCCCTATGGAAAAATGAATGGGAAAAACGCGTTTTGGGACCCCCCTTTTTTCTCGGCCCCCCCTTGACGAAACCCCACCAAATTTTCAGGGGCTGCTCAGAAACAAAAGGTGCCATTTTCCTGAAAATTTCAGCCGATTCCGTCCACAAACGCCAAAGTTATTAGACATAGAATTTTCGGAAATCCCATAGGGAAAAAAACCTAACTATATATACCTACTGGCGATAGCCAGTAGGTAATATATATATATATATATATATATATATATATATATATATATATATATATATATATATATATATATATATATAATCTACTGGCGGTCACCAATAGGTAGTTATAGTTAGGACCTAGTTACCATAGGACAATGGCAACATTCTATTCCCAATAACTTTGGTGCTGATTTACGTTGCAAATTTTTCAAAACAAATTCTTTGTTGATATCAGCTCCTTTGTTGAAAGTTTGGGGGTGATTCGTCAAGGAAGGGCTGAGAAAAAATGGGGGTCCCAAAACGTATTTGCTCCATGTTAATTTCCATAGGAAACTTTTGACAAGGCTACAGGTTGAACGGGTAAACGGATTTACCCCACATTTGGCAGGGAGAAGGGCATTGGTCTAGAAAGCACACTTCTGCTTATTTGGTGTAAATTAGTTTAGTAGTTTTTGAGAAATATCAAAATGTACAGATATCGATATTTGGGAATTCTGCCATCTGATTGGTTGAGACGGTACAAGCACGAGCTTGTTGCTGATTGGCTGTGAGTGGTGCAAGTGGTTGCAACTAGGAAGTGTTGGCCGCCATTTTGTGATTCTGTTGAAGTGAGTTAGGTGAAAAAAGGGGGGGGAAGTGGGAAATAGTAGGGTAGGTGCACTGTAATCTCTGTGGGGTGTTAAGGGTGTGCTATAGAGGGGGTGCAAAGCGCAGTATTTATCCCTACTGGTGTGTAAGTGGTGGGCTACAGAAATTAAGTGAGGTATTGCGTAGAGTCTGATGCGAGTAAGGTGAGCTGGTGTGGGACTCAGGGATTAAAGCGTGAGCCCAAATTGTGTGTCTTATGCTGTGAAGTCATGTGCCGTGGCCGCTGCACTAGAGTTGTGGAAGTAGTGTCCGGATGTTTTTAGAACTACTAGGACGAACTACTGACCCATACTGGTATGAAAGTCCTGGGGTATGGAATATATGTGAGGTATTGTCTAGAGCACAGCTTTCCAAACTTTTCATATTGGTGACACACCTTTTAGACAATGTTCATCTTGTGACACGTCAAAGCGAGCAAGCGAGCCTGAACCACCTAAGGGGGTAAAAGTAGTGGGCAAATGGTGCATTTTCAAGCAAATTTGAGAAAGCAGGAACGTTGATAAAGCAATTGTGAATCTGTTCTAACAAAGACAGTAACTGGCAAAACTGGGTGTAAGCAAGGTTAGGTGTGTGCCTGAAACAAGAATATAATGAAGCTCACATTGACTCATGCCCCAGTCATTTACAGCACAAAAAGGGCGGATGTAGTTTGTATCCCCTGGTACTAGGTTAGTGAACTAGTATGGTGCCAATCTTGGAGGTGTTGTTACTATTTGCATGAAGCAAGGCAGCGTGTCTGTGCTTGGCGGACAGCAGCAGCAACAACTCGTATTAGATATGGCTCTGGGTTGTAATTTCCCTTGTGGGCTACTCGGAGTAGCAAATTTGCTTGCTGTGCTGCGTTGAATGACAAATTATTAAATCTGGGCCCTAAGACTTATTAAATATGGACCAGTGTCAAAAGGGAGATTCGCCTTACAAGGAAGAAAACAACTATGCTAAATTTATCACAGGTAGGGAAAAAATCAGATATCACTAACACGGTAGTTCAGATATGACGTAAAAAGACTTAATTTGTGCAGGTGGTTGCAGGTGAGTCGCATGCGCTCCTTCTTGTGCACGCATGGCCATGTACTCGGGGAGGGAACAGCTGTGCGCCTGTTTTCATGCACTTACACATTATAAAGTACTTACATTTAACTCTGAATTTCTCCAAGTTGCGCTACTAACAGCATAGCTCAGAGGCACTCACCTCTTAGCTGTGCTACATGCACTCTCTCAGAGAAATTAAATGTATTCGGTTTAGAAATTCAGGACCTGCGGCTACTCCTAAGAAAAAAATGTGGGGGCCTGCACCTACTGTTTTTTTTTTTTTTTAATCAAACTAAGCAGGGTGACAGAAGAGCAAGCACAGATTTCCGATGCATGACAAAGAAGGCAAGGCACATTGTTATAAATCCATAAAAAAATATGATTCCTCCCCACTTGGGAAATTCATTTAGAATGAAAACGCATGCCAACATACCTCTGCAATGCAGTTGAGACCCTGGGAAGTCTCCAGGCTCGGAGAGCCAAGGAGAACAGTTCCAACACTGAGTTTGCCTCGAGGGCTGAGAGTGTATTATCGGATAGCATTCACCGCCTGACCAAGCAGTTTTAGGGGGTGGGAGAGCGTTCTCCCTTTCCCGATATTCTAAAAATAAACGCCTGCAGAAGAGAGTTACCAAATGTCTGAAGCACACAATGGCATTGTGCAAAAACAACAACAAAAAACACAGTCACCAGATAACGTGATAAATATTACTGACTTTGTATTTACTTTGTGTCCCAAAGCAAAGTCAGTAGGATTTCACATATAACACCTGGCTCTTGAAATCACCTAGGCCACATCGGATGAGGTTGTAAAACAGCTGATTTGGATTTTTGCTCGAGTAATTTCTGTCTGTTTCTTAAGCTGACCTATTTCATCTTTCAACCTGGCAGTGGAAATTCAGGAGCATTCCGAGATTGGCGCAATTTTAGTACAGGGTATACAATTGAATGCCAACAGTTTTTAAAATTAGAAATTTGCCTTACCGAGCGCCTGGGATGGGGACTGCAGAGGCGGCCCCGTGGACTGCAGATTCAACGTTCAACATGCGTCACAAAGGGAAACAAGGCCGCCCTCACCTACCACCTCTCCTTCCTCCACGTACGGTACTGTGCACTGAATGCAAACTCCAAGAGGGTGCCTAATCTGCCCGCAACGTCATCGTCGCGCGACACACATACACTTAGGAGGCGACACAGCACTGTGTTGCGCCACAGAGTTTGGAAAGCTCTGATGTAGAGTCTCATGCTGCTAAGCTGAGCTGCTGCCGGAGTCGGGGATTAAAGCGTGAGCCCAAACTGTGTGTCATATGCTGTGAAGTCATGTGCTCTGGCCGTTGTGCCACATCTGTGCAAGTAGTGTCAGCATGTAGTTAGAGCTACTTGGATGAATTTTTGTTTAGAACATTGTAGCTTGTGTATGATGCTTAGGTGGTGTTGTATAGGGAGTGCGAAGGTAAATCAATATGGTATTTGTAAAGCGCAAACTACTCACCCCTATGGGTGAGTAGAGCTGGGGATCAAAGCGAGAGGTTTGTGCTGCAAAGTGAGATGATCTGACCACTGCGACACAGCTGTGTGGAGAATACATTTTGGCGAGGGTGCCGGAGTTGGCGTTATATGGCCCTAAAATAGTGGGTCTTAGTTGTAAGTTATAGGGTGGCTCTAAAAAGAGCCCTTGTGTTCATTAGTTGGTGCTACATATATGTGCGGAAGCACAGCTTCAAGGTATTCAGGAAAACTTGGTTTCCCTGATCTGTTAAGTGTACTCCATCACTTTTGTATATATGTACCATATCAAAACATATGTTTTTGTTGTATATGGACCACATTTGGTGGTCTCTGAGGTATGCAGAGACAGCTTTGTTGACTTTTTCCCAAGATTTTTCAGTCTGAGGACAAAATTGTTTGGACCATTTCCACTTCTGTCTTTGGCATATTCCGTCCAGAACCCCCAGAAGTAGCGTGATTCATCCGTAAGAAGAGGCTCTTGGTTCTCCCCTCCTTCGTGGCGGACAAAATTACCTAACAAAGAGAGCTCCACCCGAGAGAGCAATGGATTATTGCAGGTTACACAAGCCCCCACAGCCTCCAGGGTTCCAAGTAAATATAACCCGGATGCACACTCTTCTCTACCTACAATCGGTGAGAACGAGTTCTCGTTTTTGGAGCCTGAACCTGACCCCAGAGTATTAGGAACCAATAGGTCATCGCATTCCCCCTCTATCCACCAGCAACATATCTTATTTATTATACATAAGATCGGGGTATCTGTTCAGACCCCTAAATACGACAGACATTCAACAATAGTCTTGATAAAGGTGGACCTCATTTTTCGCCTAGAACCACCGAAACGCGGCGACGCTCATCTTTCGTACAATTCAAGCCTCTTCCTCCCATGTTTATATAGAAACTGTTGGTGTTAAAACATGGGCGTGAATACAATATATCTTTGAATGTACCGTTTGTATTTAACAAATTTGATGTTTTACAACCCTTGTCTGTCTTTTGTATTGTGCAGGTCACAATATTTTGTGTTATAAATTGTATTTTTAGTTTTAACTATTATGTTTAGAGAATCTTGTGATATATAGGCCAATATGAATTGTTTTTATTTACTTCTTTAATACATTTTGCTGTACTTTATCTTTAAGATTGCACTAGTTTTGATTGTATACTTCAGCTTGAAGCAATGTTGTAGCTTTCTCTATATACATCTCAAGGGAATTAGTTTTCTTAGGATATATTGGAATATACAAAGACATTTCGAGGCAAAAGTAACATCAATTGTGCAAAGGTGTCCTTCATAAGCATTTCAAAACCTACCCCAGTCAATGTGCCTAGGTCGTTTCCACCACAGTACACAATCATGAGGTCAGGGTGTTGGAGATGCAAACAGGTTTTAACCAAAGACAACAATTGGTGCCACTGCAATCCTCTCTGTCCAAACCATTTAATGTCCACATTTTGTAAACGTAGGTCTTAGTAAATACGTCTCTGTTCTGCATACCTCTTGCACCAGAAAACATAGCTATGTCCTACGATCCACACTAGCATTTTGAAGGTATGGCTGGAAGGTATGGAAAGATATCTGTAGCACATGCAGTTCCTTTGTAGAATAAGAGATATGTTTAAAGATGGGGAACTAGTTTCTTTTTGCATACAAAATGGTACCTGATTGGGAGATGAAAAGAATTGTTTTTTAAAAGTAGAGGACACATTTGTTTTGTGGAAAAGTATCTTTGGGATTGGTTAATAAAAAGCAGTTTGCACTTGGAGTACATATTATAGGATAAAATTTGCTCAACTCAACCGCACCTGCTACTTGCATTTGGAAGGCACGGTTCGAACTTAAAATAATCGTGAACTTTTAACCTGCACGTGCCGTGAAATGTTCAAGAAAATTATAACCTGCATGTGTTGTAGAATGTTCTAGAACGTGTGTTGATAGAATATGTTGCATTTCTGACTTCGATGCGTACTTGAATATTAAGAAAACTATTTATATGGAAAAGTAGAAAGACAGTAATAGAGAGAAGTTTTGAAAGCTAAAAGAATTAAGGAACTATTGTAATTTGTTCTTGATTACCTACTGGCGGTCGCCAGTAAGTAGTTACCACTGTTAGCGTTCTGAAAGTGCAGTGTTGCTCAGAGTGGCATGGTGGTGATATGATATGGTGCTACATTTGGGTATGAAACAGAGAGTGTAAACCGTGAGGCCATTGCTGTAAAGTGATGTGGTCTGATGTTTGTAGCATACATGTGCAAGTAGTGTTAGTAGGCGTTTATACCATACAGGGAGTAGGAAGCGAACTACTGACTGCTCCTGTGTGTTGATAGTATACCGGAAGCGGGGAGCGAAGTAGTTACGCCTACGGGTGTGAAGACTTGGGGATGAAACCAAGCTGATTGCTGTAAAGAGATGGGCTCTGGGCACTGTAGGATACTAGCCGCTGTAGTATAAGTGTGTAAGTATTGTTAGTATGTGTTTATAGAACATAGGGAGTGGGAAGCAAACTACTCATCCCTACTGGTGTGAAGACTCAGGGATTAAACCATGAGCCTAAATTGTAAGCTAATTGCTGTACAGTGATGTGCTCTGGGTGCTGTAGCATACCTGTGGAAGAAGTGTTAGTTTACGTTTATACAATATAGGGAGTGCAAAGCGAAAGACCTACCCTTACCGGTCTCAAAACTCGTGGATGTAACCATGAGCTCGTTGCTATAAAATCATGTGCTCTGTGTAATATTCCATTGTAAGTCATAGTAGAATGTTAGTATGCAATTCTACAAGAATCTAAGGGGCATATTATAAAGGAACGGCGTTGAAATTATCACCGTTTTAGCGCCAGGAAACTGCTGCTAAAACGGCGATAATGGGCTTGATAATATGCCGTAGAAAATTCCAATAGAAGCCCATGTTAACACGAGAACGTGGGCTTCTATTGGATTTCTCTATGGCATATTATCAAGCCCATTATTGCCGTTTTAGCGGCAGTTTCCTGCCGCTAAAGAGAAGATAATTTTAATGCTGTTACTTGATAGTATGCCCCTCAGTATATAATGTTAGAATGTAGGGCTGTCATGAGAGGAACCTTGTGGAGTTTGTACACAGTTCTGGATTAGATGGTTGCTTTGCTGTCTGCTCCTGTTGGTGGTTGTTTCAGGTGTCTTGTTTTCCTGTAATACATCTACTTATTGGCTCCACTGCTGTCTGCCTCTTCACTACATAAATTTGTCGACGAGCGGGAGAAGGCACAAAGAAGGCACCACTCACCAATATTTCAAATTTGCTTGTGTTGTGCTGAAGACCCGTTTTCTCTGTGTAGCTGTTTCTGTTCATGCCAGGGTCGTCGGCTCATTGAACTATGTCATCCGACTTCTGTTAGGATTTATATTTTTAGATTTTGGGCTTCCTCTGCTTCTTCACTACATTCTGGTTGCTGTACTACACGTGTGTTAGTAGTGTTAGTATGCGTTTATACTAATAAATGCATCATGGTCCTAGGTAGTGCGACCTCTCAGGTGCAGCTCATACAATGTCCAAGGGTGTGCATTCACGGGTCATTTGTGTTTGCTATTAGAGGGTGGTGCATGGTTTCCATCCTGTGATAGCAAATACTTGTTTGACTACTTGAAGCGAGAGGTAAACCTTGTATCGCTGTAATAGAGGGGATGCGGATGGTAAAAATGGAGAGGAAAGAACAATAAAAACAAAAACGCGGGGTCTCACCTGTTCTTTTAAATGAGGTCTCTGGTGGGTAATGTTCCGTGGCTAATCCAGTTATTATATTGTGGGGTCTCTGTAGGACTGGGGATCATAATGTCAATTGAAAATTAGGCGCGGAAGGGCACAGAGATGTTTTGCAGCCTAAGGGAGCGCCACCTTCCCGGGTGTTGTTTACTAATTGTTCAGGGTGTTTGAGGCCAACTGAAGTCCAGGGTTCACCACACTCAGGGTCTTTATTTAAATATGCAAGGTGGGCCTCGGCAGTCTCTGAAGTCTTGGTGGTCCTAGTCAGTGCCTTCTTTGTTCTGTAATCACACGGGCAGTACTTATGGTGCTATAAAGTGATACACTCATAGAACTCTTGCAGTTGTACAATTACCCAGGCTTCATTTGTCTAATAGTCAGATTATGTTTGATAGGTGCACTCTATTATTAAATAACGTTGTCCTTAAAATCTCCTATAAACAGATGATTTTCACAATAAATAATAGACAAGTGGTGTCAGAAAAAGAAGACCTATACACTCAGTTATTTATTTGAAAAAAGTAACCTTTATTAAAACAGAAATAAATTGAAATGCAACTTTAATAGAACAGTATAATAAAAAAACGTGGGTTAGACCAGTGGAAGCAGCGTAGGAAACCTGCAAGACAAAAATGAAACATAAGTATGTGTGTAATGTGGAAGAGGAAAAGAAAGGTAGTCTGAATGAAAGGACCATAGTGAGAATGGAAGGGAGGGGGAGTGGGTGGAAGGGAGAAGATAGGGAGAGTCAAAAGAAGAGAGGGAGGAGGAGACAGAGCGTCGGCCTGTTGCACCCGCCCTTAGTGTTTACCCTCCGTCACCCGTTTGTCTAGGACGCTGGGGTCTGCGAGAAAGAGTTTTGTTCAGCAAGTCCTTAAAATTAAATACATGAGGCCAGAGATGATGGGCTATAATATGAAGGAAGGGCGATAACATTATTGCCGCTTTAGTGGCGGGAAACTGCTGCTAAATCAGCGATAAGTAGTTTATAATATGCCCTTGTGAATTCCCTTAGAAGCCCAGCTTCTCTGGTGTGAACCTGGGCTTCTATGGAAAGTCACAAGGGCATATTATCATCCCCTTCTCGTTGCTTTAGCAGCAGTTTCCTGCTGCTAAAGTGGTGACAATGTTATAGCCGTTCTTTGATAATATAGTCCTACATTATCAGCTACGGGAAAATCTCTTACATGCACCTGTGCACCCAGGGTGCTGCACCCCGACCCCTTCCCCCGCACTGTGCTCAATTGTGGGTCTTGCAAACCGAGGCTTCACTGCTTACCTGCCACCACCGGTGTGTCCCATGACGTGTTGGTGTAAGCTCCTATTTCGGGGTACGTTTGTACGGTAGACCAGGTCTCCGGTCGCGGACGGTGTCTTGATACCACGATGGAAGGTGTCAGAATGCCAGGGCATTATTCCGTGGTCAGCTACCGCTCCGCCCTTCTTGTGGCAATCAATGGAATGTCTGAAAAGGGAGGAATAATAGAATGATAGAAACGTCTGGAGGTAAATTAAGGTTTATCTCAAGCATGATAAAAAATAGGAGTTGAGTACATCCTTCGTTTTTGAAGTACGATCTACCAACTGTTAGTGGTAATCATGGTTCATAGAGGAGTTGGAGTGCACGAGAATACACATGGTTAAATAATAATATGTTATGCCAACGTTCACATACAAAGGAACAGAGCACATGCTATAAGCATTATGTGCGTGTGTAATGCAGTGGCGGGAGCCTGTGTGCATGTACACTTAGTAAGGAGCTCACTAAAGTGTCCTAAAAGCCAACACCACGTGTCTATAGGGCAGCGCTGCCCGCTGGCTCAGGCATACAGTACGGTCCAGCAGATCCTTCAAATTAGACCGATGTGACTGAATGAGGTCAGAGATCACATCACTACGTATGGCAACATCGCCTTTTCGCACGTGCGCACTCAGGGTGATGCACCCCACTCCTCCCGCAGCACTGCCCTCCACAGGTGTCTGTAGGGCAGCTCTGCCGTAGGCTCAGGCCTACCTTGTGGTACAGCAGGTCTTTAAAATGAGACAGAGATGTGAGTGAATGAGGTCAAAGATCACATCATAACACATGGCAATATCGCTTATTCGCACATGCGCAGTCTGGCTGATGCATCCCACCCCTCCTGCAGCACCGCGCTGAAGAGGTGTATGTAGGGCAATGCTGCCCGTTGGATCAGGCCTAGAGTCCGGTCCTGCAGGTCTTTAAAATGAGACAGAGGTGAGATTGAATGAGGTCAGAGATCACATCAGTATGCACGGCAATATCGTTTGTTCGCACCTGCGCTGACAGGCTGAAGCACCCTACCCCTCCCGCTGCACTGCGCTCAATTAGAGGCCCAGTGCACACACGCCGCTCTACTTACCTGCTGTCATTGTTGTGTGAGCAAACACTACGTGCAGCAGTGCTCACAATTGAGATGGAGTGTTGATTGCAGGAGAGTGTACACCTCATGGATCCCTTTCGTAGACGGGCAGTAGGCCTCACAATTTAGAGCTCGTGATAGTGTACACCTCATGGATACATTTCTTTTTTTTATTGCGCATTGTGATATGCGAGGTGGATGCAGCATATCATTTGAGGTAGTATGGAAGAAGAGGGACGTGTGGTATAGTTGGTTATCCTATTTATACGTATGGAAAGTAGTCTGTGCTTGTGTATGCCAGGCCAGCGTAGGGGTGTGAATAATTATTCCGGGGACTTGGGCATTGTTCAGTTCCTGTCTGGCCAGGAAGTGTACTTATGTGTGTTTCCTTTGTAGTTTTGACCTCGCAAAGTGTGCAATTTAGATTAGTGTAGCATATGTCGGGAGGGTAGAAACTATTGTTAATGAGATCTAGGATGTGCAGTCTGCCCGTGGCTGATGATACTCCTTAAAGCCACCAATACCAGGCCGAAAGGCAGCTCAATAATGTGCACAAACACACACCAGGGGCATCGTGTAACACATATTTGGTTTTTGATGGAACGTTTGAGATTCATGGCAACCACACGTGGAAGGCTTATATAGAGAGCATGAATATTGATCAAGATGATCGTTGCATGTTGTGTGTAGTATAAGATATGTGTATACAGGAAAGCACTTTTCATAAAAGCTTTCCAAGCAGAATAGGTGTCTCTCATCAAACTCTGTAGAGAGAATGAGTAAAATGGGTGTGGTCGTCCAACTGTTACAATGTGAAATGTTATGAACCAATCAAATGCTTTTTTTAAAGTTCACATGGCACTCGCGCACCAAGCTCGCAAGGAGGCCGCATCTGACGCGGTTTTGACAAAATATATTTATCATAATATAAGTTTAAAACAGTTAGAAATATATAAATGTTTAAAATAATTTAGATTTTTGCGTGCTCTCATATACTGCTTAAAGGTATTTAGATATACTTTTGAGAAAAAAAAGGGAATGGCGTACCCGGTGTGATACTATACGTCTGTAACGTAACACAGGGCCTAGTACTGAGTACTGGTCGCATACGCAAAGTGCAGCAGGCGCGACCCCATTAATACATGACGTAACGTGTGGCTTGGTACTGCATACCCGTCAGATACCAAAGTAGCACCTGGAGTGCCTTCATGCTATATGATGTTACGCAGGACGCGGTGCCACAAATTTGTCGGATACGAAATGCGCATCATTTACGAGTTTAGCAATATGGCGGATAGGATTCGTGTGGTGATGGAGCTTGCTACACTACCGGTATGGGAGTGCAGTTTTCTCCCTCCAAAAAATATATACATATTTGTTTGGGAAGATATAAAACATTACATGATTTTTAAAGTTACAAAACAAAGTATAATAGAGTTCCAAAATATTTAAAAAATATAATAGAAAAAATATAGGTTTTATAAACATAAAAATATGAAGTTAACATTAAAAAAACCTTTGAAATTCACTGAAAAAACCATAGGTTTTATAAACTTTATAGTTAGGAATTAGCATTTAAATAACCTTAGAAATTCACAAAAAAAACATAGGTTTCAGGGACGTTATAGTTTGTTGAACATTTGACTCATATAAAACCAGAGAAATTCACCTGTTATAGTGTATGGCATTCTTCTGTGTGTGGTTTCAAAAATAGTAGTCAGAATTTTAGAAGGGGTGTATCAATGTTTATATTAGAGCATCAGTAAGCGCATCAGATTGTCACGTGGATGATGTCATGAGTGATGTCATAAGTGATGTCATGTGAGATGTCAACAGTGATGTCATGAGTGATGTCACTGACCATGTCATGAGTGATGTAATATGTGACATCATCAGCAGTACATTGCGGGCGCGCAAGTTATAGTTAGCTCAACTAACTATAACAGGCAAATTTCTTTGGTTTTACATGAGTCAAATGTTCAACTAACTATAACGTCCCTGAAACATATTTTTTTAAATTTCTTAAGATTTTTAAATGCTAATTCCTAACTATAATGTCTGTAAAACCTATCATTTTTTCAGTGAATATATATATATAAACGAGGCACAAGAAAACAGAAAAAGAAACGCAAAGAAAAGAAAAGGAGGCATTGTAGAGACACCCTGACCCTCTAGGCCTGCTCAGGGCCCAAAAAAGCATTTTAAAGAAGAATAATTGGTCAAATTCGCACTGGGTACACGAATCCAGACGAGAAAATTAAAAAAAACAAAGCGCGGGCTCCTGTGTTTCGTTTATTTAAGCTCCCGGGTGGGCCAGGACCGGGGGCAATTTATTAATGAAAGTTTGTACTTTGTTTCAAGCATCCAGCAGCTTTACTGTTTTCATGCTTGTTTGCTGCATGTACGTGCTTGGTGTGAGATGTCAACACCGTGTCCACCTAGTGGGCCCAGTAATCCCGTCTGTAAGCAGACACGGGTGTACTTTTGTATTTATGGCATGTACATAAGCCCGGTAATGCCAGTGCTGCAGAAGACCAGGGATCACATCTCTTGTGCCTGCTGAGAGAAAGTTACGACAGACTCCCTTGAGAAGGGGTGCATGGCTCCGGGTGAGTCAGCAGCGAGTCAGCGAGCTTATCTTGAGAAGGGGCGCGGGGCTCCAGGGTAGGCAGTGCTGCAGCCAGCGCGCTGAGTGGAGAGGGACAGGTCGGGATCATCTCAGCTTCTGACGTCCTGCGGAAGGGACGGAGCAGCATTAAGTCACACAGGCAATACCAGATCACTCCTGGCTGCTGAGAGTGCCTGCTTAAGGGCCGCTGGTAGGACCTCCGAGCCGGATCGAGTACTGTTCCTGGGCACAGTCGCTCTCTTTCAGGCCATGAGGCAGCCGGCGGCACACCTCCCCCCTCACTGTTGGGAGTGACAGCAGCTTGCATCTCCCCGAGTGTTACGAAAAGTGGTTAAAGGTGGTCATTCTTCGCGCCAGATGGGGGCTAGAGTATCTTGTGAGAGTTGCTACTGGGTTAATATCTTTTAGAATGTGCTGGGTGACTTTCATTTCAACCTAGCCTTCCCCGCTTGTGTCTCAGCTCTGCAGCTGCCCGAGGCCACCCTGTGGCCATCAAGAGGACGAGCTCGTAGTTACAGAGGGCTGTCCCGCCCCTACCTAGTCAGCCACTCCCCGGGCAGGTGAGTCCCGGTGGGAGGAGGGGAGGGCCTGTGACGCACGTCCGGGGCGGTAGGCAGGGCTAGGGGTATTTAACCTCCCCTCGCTATCATTACTGCCTATTTACCGCCCTCGACGTCGCGCGCTGCCTCCTAGCACACTCTTTTAGCTGGCGGTGAGTTCAGGCTCTAAGGCCTTATGACTGTTCCCCCTCCGCCTACTCCCTCTTCACGGAGGTTGAGCAGGGCTAGGCGGCCCGCTTATCGACGGGCCTCTGTGGAGGTGTGGGTTTTTGAGCCGTGTCGTATGCAGTCGCAGCCAACCTCGTGGTCGTGCTTGCAGTGGCCGAGCACGCTGAGCGGCCTGTTTGCGTTCGGGCTCCGTGTCCAACTCTCCGATGGTGGTGTGTGTTTTGCGGGGCGGGCCATCTTTATTCCCATGGCCCCGCTTCTCAGGCGTTAGGTCGAGCAGGGGGTTGGGCTTCCTGGGGGGGCAGTTTGTGGGTGAGAACGTTTTCCCTCCCGCCCGAAAAGACTTCCTCCTCCTTTGATTACTGTCTTTTCATCTCACATTTTTTCCTAATATATCACACTCATCTTTCTTTTGTCACATTTCCCTTGTTTTCTTTCTCTGTCACTACTCCCTCTCTCAGTCATTTGTTAAGTCTCTCTCTTATCTCCACACAACCTCTCTCGTTCATTTTCTCTGTCTGTGAGGCTCTGCTTTGTTTCTTCTGTGTTCTCTCTTGTCTCTCTTCTAATTATCCTGCTATCTTTTCCCCTCTCTCCATCTCTTGCCTTTCTATCCCTCCTCCTTCTCTCACCCCTTCTCTCTTTCTTTGTCTCCCCCCTATCTCTTTCACTATACCCACTTTTCTCTCTCTCCCGTACTTACCGTTTCTAGACAAACCTGACTGTCTGCCCCCGGGGGCCCAGGTACTCCCGGGATCTCAAGAGCTTAGCAGCCAGCTGTAGTAGTTTTATGCAAAGGCGATGCTGAGAATCTTATAGCAGCTTATGGCCCACACGAAGCTCCCTCAGATGCTGGCCATTGTTTTCTTAACTTGCATGTTTATCTATATGTAAAATTAACTTTTTAAATCAAATACAGTCTTCCATGTTCTTATGTATCCAGCGATCAGAGGCGCAACCCCACTCCTAACAGAATGTGGCCTCCGCACTAGGAGGCAGGGGGGCAGAGAAGGACCTGTTCTGCAACATCTGCCTTCGATACCATGTTGAAAGGAGTGACAATTCGAAGTGTTGCTGACATGCCAGCACACCGACTGACGCCAGAGGGTGGGAGGACCATCACCAAACAGCCCAATGCGAGCACCCTTTCCAGCTGTGTGGTGTGAGGAAAAGGGAACAGCAACGTGAAATGTGAAGCAATGTTCATTTTCAACTAAACCCTGAGCAAGACGTTTGAAATTTGGGAATGGGTGGGAAGAGGCATAGTCGCTTAATATGAAATTTCTCCCCGCTTTTTGTGAAAATTAAATACTTATCCATTTGTATTTTTTATTCTTTACTGGTGACTTAAACAAACTTATAAATAATGCAATTGACCTGGATTTTGACCTAGCAGAGGTCACACGCAGCGGCCCCCCTTCCTGCCTCCCGACACTCTGCAGACACATCCAGTAAGTGTTACATTATAATTAAAGATATATATATATATTTATAGTATTCTTGTGCATTGCTCCAACATGTGGGCACCATGTGTAGAATGCGAGGATCACTTTCCGTCAGGTCCACATGTCCACGCGCCTCTGGTGAAGCCAAGGAATTATGCGTTTTAAGTTATCGTTTTGTAAGCGATCTGCCATAATATATTTAGTCCAATTATTATTGTTATACCAAAGTCATCGGAAATGTTCCAGAAAGAAACCTGTGTTGGACTCTAATAAACATCATACTAATTTTTAAAAGGTACCCTACTGCTTCTGTATCTGGTGTTGTTTTGTGAAGGGGGCTCGCCCTGCGGCCAGTCCATCCTACTTTTTGTGTTCACCCTCTTAGGGAAATATTCCTAGCGCCCAAAGCCTTGAAATAGTGCTGTTTTTTAATGTGTATTATGGCGATCCAGGTGATAGAACTGCTGCGGTATTTGTAAATCGAAATCCTTTATGAAATGGTAGACCTAAAATGGATTCCCAACGTGTCTGATGTCTGTTGGTGAATGTAGAGCCAGTAAGTATGCATTGTAACCTCTGCTTCACTTCTTGGTCAGATATGTGATCCTCAGCACATATTTTTTTTCCCTAGGAACCACGGTTTTAAATAAGTGCACAAATCCTGTTGTTTTAGAAACTGCCCTGATCCAGTATTAAGCACTATAAACATGTACTAGCAAGCAATATTTCATTTTTACCTGATCAGTTTGCGCGAGAATGCAGGGCCCACCTACAACTTCTTGGCTGAGCAATTGGATATTTATGAAGTGTGCCCCAGTGCCAGTGACTCTGGGTCAGCATACAAGTTTAGGGTCTTGTCTGTGAAGGAGCAGGACACGTCCTTCCTCAAGCCGACAATAGCGCTACTCCAGCCAACTGTTATGTTAGCGTTAAGGCTCTTACAGTGAGGAGATAGTGAGCGCCAGCCAGAATATTATCTCTGTCCCTGGAACCTGTTTAATAAACTGGAAAAGAAGACCCTCTTCACAAAATTGCTAGCCTCGTATTTACATTTTGTTTTCATTGTTTCCATTGCGTAAAAGTGTTCCATAAAAATTAGACACAAAACATCAAGGGGTTGTGTAAGTGCAAAAGGTGTACAGTCTCTCACAACCATCAAATACTTGTGTATGTACAGTAGAAAACACTTGGTGCTATCAGCGCACATAGCCTTGAGTGTTCTGGAAGACGTGGTGGCCAGAAAACTGTATTTAGTGTTAGGAAACGTGCACTGTCCTGGCATCTCATGCAACGCACTGCACATGGGCCCACTGTGATTGTTCAAAGTACGGACTGTCAAAAGTGCAAATACTTTCTACGAGCCACATACCAATTATGTACTGTAGAGCAAGACACTCTTGCATCATAAATAAAAAAATATATATCAGCCGAATTGCGTACATCGGGGCTTAGTCAGTCAGTCAGTCAGTCAGTCAGTCAATCAAAAATAACTTTATTTGGTTTTCACAAACCATAAAGCATATAAGACACATTTCATTTAAAACTTTTTCAGTTCTTAAAATTCCATATACTTCCTTTGTGGCATCGGAAATGAGCTGCTAGATAGGGTTGTGGTCTTAGCCGTGTGTAAGAATTTATTATGGCCCATGCGTGGCGGCGTCTTAGTAATCCCCTTTTATCCTCTTAGTCATTTCCACATACTTTAAGTTTGGGTAAGTTAGGGGAATGCGTTAAAGTAGATAACCAGATGTGCCCAAGACCACACGTTTAATCATATGTGTAAACTTTGATAAAATTCTTATTTCAATTGGGCCACAGGGGATCATACCACCACTTCACTTACAAGGGGCAGACGCAGCCTAAGTAAAATTAGGACACAGTTCTTACCGTCAGTAACCCCCTAACCTTCTGTGATCCAAGTAGGCCACACTATAATAGATACTAGTGGCCATATTTGCTGCAATTCCAGTGGATCAGACTAGATTTAAGCTCTGGGAATGGGGGCTGGAGTCAGTAACCCCCCAATCAAAGATTGAGATGTAAAGATTATCTGAAGGATATGATTTTAAACAAGGTGAAAGTAGGTGCAGAGCCTTCTCGCTTCGAACCTCCCGCCACAAAGGGATCGCAACAAATAAACAAATCATCAGAAATAAAGAAAGCTCCAGATGCAGGGGACTTCTGAAGCAGGCTTGCCCCAGTGCTTAAATTGTGACAAAAAAAACAAAAAACAAGAAAATAAGAAAAAAAGCGCCAGAGCCCAAAGTATTTCTAAGTAGTGTGCTGCAGTTGGCACTGCCCATAGCTCCTGCTACTGATTCCAAATGCTGGTGACGGCAGTACTAAATGCTAGATGTATACGTTTTTTTAAATGCAAATCAGACGTTAAACACTCCACAGATTAATTCTGCAAAAAGAAAAGCACACCCACATAGTGCCACCACCTGGTGGATAGATAGGTGCTGGTATTTAGAAAGTAGCGCTGGTGTCAAGTACCGGCAAACACCGGAACAAGTTAAGCACTTCCCACAGCCCCTCACCCTACACTTATCTGTACAGCACTTCTTTTATCTGTAGACAGAACGATAGGGCCACTGGTTGGAAGGAGTGGTTTTCCAAACTTAACCCTGTTCAATGTCCGAGACCTGGCAGATGTAGTGGGAGTTTGCCGATGTGTTCTCAGCAAGGCTTTTAAAAGTAGGCAGTGGCCGGGGTGAGAGTGTAAAGACAACACATGCCACCCCTGCTGCCACTGTTCGGCGCAGGGAGGAGGTTGACTGGCTGACTTTCACCTACTTTCAATGTATGGTGTATTCAGCAGGCTGGCAGATGAATCCATCACATACATACGGGCTTTTCATGATCCTTTCCCGTGTTTACTAGTGGGCGATATCAGGGCCGCAAAACATGTGTATGTGGTTATGAATTGTACAGAAGCCTCTTGAGTGCCTGGCTTTAATTGAAATTCATATTTAGTAGAGCATTTTAACAGAAAAACACCCATGTCCCCGCGTTCCTACTAGCATTGCCAGAAATTCGCCGGTCCCTGCCTTCTCGGAAAATTGCTGGCCTCTTCACCGACAGACCCTCCCTAGGAGGAGATACACTGCCAAACCCCGCACCCCCACCCCTTCAATAATCAATTGCCCCGCCTCGCGTCTCACACAGCCCCAAAGATGGGTGCATACCTCTATGCTTACCCATTTTGGATAATTGATTTCCCCAATTCTCCTCGCAGACAGAACCCCAAAAGGGCCCGCCTCACAGTTTCTGAAAAATGAAGCCCCCACCCACAGAAGGGATGCACTACCCACCCCCAAGTCTCTGCATACACAAGGGTAGAGCCGGGCCAAAGTGAAAGAAAAAGTGCACCTCGGTGCCCTGCCTTGCCTCTCATTTCCTCCCTAGCTGAGCACAACTCTCTGTTTGTGCAAATTCATGCAGCTTTTATCGAGCCCCTCGCAGGTTGGCTGGGGTTCACGGGAGCTTGGGGGTGTTGATTTAGGCGTGAGCATGCACCAGCTGTCTCCAACATTTTTATTGGTCTGTGCACTTTTGAAAAAGGTAAGTGTGATACTGCTCCTCAGAAATATGATGATAATTTTCAAATAGTCTAAAGGATGAAACATATTTATATTAGAAAAAAAATAACATGTAAGTACAATTTAAACATTTTTCCAGGTTGTCATACATATTGTATTTCGTATTCCTACCTTTCAAGTAATTTAGATACATTATTCAGTAAATCTATTGTAGAATAATAATACACAAAATAGCACTAAGACTGTTCTCAAACTTCCACAGTAGCTACTATGAAGAAGAAAAAGAAAAACTGTTATTTAATGATAATACATTAGAGAAATTATAATATTATTTTTTTGAGAACACACAATTAATTTAGAATTACATATTATGCTCAGTTTCCTTTTTTGCTGTTTTCAGATTGCACATAACTTCACCATATACAGTGATTTCAATGTACCATCATCATTAAACAGCGGGGAAAAACAATCAAATTGACTGTAGGAATTTTGTTTTGCATAGAACATCATTATCAATATGTGTATCTATGTTTTTTCATAGCTACACTTTCTAAATCAGTTCTTTCATCTACATTAACTCTATTATTTATCACAAATACATTTCACAAAACGTATAATCTCATTTACATCTGGTACAAAATAGACAATAAATATATAAACTATTTGCTTTTGATCACAATTTTCCAAATGTAATATCAATTAGGGCAAATAATAATCAAAACACTAATTATAAACACTAATAGTTTGCAGTGTTGTCTACTTTCTGTTGACATCTTCCCCAATAGGCCGAATGATGTACTCAAAACTTTGGCTGCAGAAATAACATATTAGAATTTCATAATTCACAAGGGAATCTAGGTTTGAATTCCAAGTGGGCTTCTTTGCAAAGCATCCATCCTTTGTTACATTTTAAATAAACAGTACAGTGCCCAGATGATGTAGTAGGACCATCATGGAAAATAATATGGAGATGGCGTCCCCAGGGCGAATATAAATTAATGGAAGAGGAAGGTTTTTTTTGCCAAAGTTTGGAGTCGAAACACGAGCGCGGCGCTCATCGCTGCCCCCTGGTGTAAACGCGATGGGTGGGGGCTCTGAGTGCGACCCCTGGAGTGTATGCAATGAGTGCGCGGCTCTCAGCACGGCCCTCTGTGAACACGATGGGTGCATGGATCTCAGCATGGACCCAATTGTGAACGCAATGGGTGCACGGCTGCATTAATCGTGCAGGGTGCGCGACTTCTAGAAAAAATAATTACAATTTTTTTATGTAAACCTAGGGTATATATTTGGTTATAGGGTGGCTCTAAAAAGAACCCTTGTTTTCATTGGGAGGTTGTTGTAGCTACATGTAGGTGCAGATGCAGAGCTTCAGCTTGTTGTGAAACACTTTGTTCCCTTCGACAGTGAAGTGTGCTCCATCACTTCTGTAGATGCCATCTATATAGAAACGTAGATTGTTGTTATAGATGGAGCCCATCCTATGGTCTCTGAAGTAAGCAGAAACAGCTTCATTTCCATTTTTTCTAGCTTTTTCAATCCGGGGACAAAATTGATTGGACCACTTCCATTTCTGTCTTTGGCATATGTTAGAGTATACAGAGACAGATTGGGCGGAAAGTAACATCAATTCTGCAAAGGTGTCCTTCATTAGCATTTCCAGACCTACCCCAATCAATATGCCTAGGTCATTGCCATCACAGTGCACAATCATATGGTCAGGGGGTTGGAGATGCAAAAAGGCTTTGACCAAATGCATCAATTGGTGCCACTTTAATCCTCTCTCTACATTTTGCAAAGCTAGGTTTTTGTCAATACCTCAGCATACCTTTTGCACCAGAAAACATAGCTGTGCCCAGCAATCCACACAAAAACCATCTTGAAGGGATGTCTGTGGGTGACCAAAAGATGTCTGTAGCTGAGGTAGTCAGTTGGTAGAATGAGCGGTATCTACAATGGTGGACAAGATGCTGTTTTAAAAAAAGCTGAGAAATGATTGGTTGTTTATGAACATTGTACAATGAAAAATAGGGTGCATGGGACTTTGTTTAAAAAACATATTTCTTATTGGTCAGTAAAAAAGATTTTGAAAGGATAAGGTCATGTTTTGCAATGTTCCTAAAAGGTGTTGTTAATTACTCTTTTTTCTTAAGTCCGTTGAGAGGTATAGTTTAATGATGTCGCATATTTGTAGATTGATTGGTCAAGATGTAGATCAAAAGTAAATACCACATATTACCCTGTCTGGCATGTTGTAATTATTTACTTAACTGGATAGTATGTAATGACTCATCAATGTGTTCAGATTCAATTTATAAAGTTGTATGTATGCTTAGTGAACTTATTGAAAGGTACCTGACCGATTACAGGAGTGCAAAAGTAGTGAATATGTGATTTAAAAAACTACATGAGTAAGGATTCACTGATTCCATGTTCTGTAATCACCCAGTTAGTATCCAAGCACAACCCATGCACTCATGCTGTGGCCCAGGCACAAACTCATGCACTGTTACAATCCCCTGAGCAATACCTATGAAGTCCAGTAATCTCCCAGTCACTACCTATGCACTCCTCCAACCACCCGCAAGCACCATATAGTTATCTAATCACTTCACTTAACCCAAGCACTTATAAATTCACCATGCACTCTCTTTGCAGTACTATAATCATGCAGTCACTACCCATGTATTCATGCAATGACCAAGGCACTAACTCATGCAGTACTACAATCCCCAGAGCACTACCCATGCAGTCCAGCCATCCCCCAGTCACTACTTGTGCACACTTCCAATCACCCAGCCAGCACCATGTTCTTATCGAATCACTGCACCAAAATACAAGCACTTATACATTCACCATGCACTCTCCTTGTAGCACTCTTATCATCCAATAACTACCCATGTACTCATGTAATGACCCAGGCACTAACATATGCACTGCTACAATCCTCTGAGCACTACCCATGCAGTCTTCTAACCTACACACTACTGATTTACTCCTTCAGTTACCCAGGTAGTACCTATGCATTTCAGCAATCCCTCTGTCACTCCCTGGCAGTCTTCCAGTCACCCAGACAGTACCATGTCCTTAACCAACCACTCTGCCAAAACCCAATCACTTATAAATTCACCATGCACTCTCCCTGCAGTACTCTAATCATCCAGTCACTACCTATGTATTCATGCAAAGACCCAGGCACTAATTCATGCAGTGCTACAATCTCTAAAGTAAATGTAAATGTAAAGTCAGTACTTGTATAGAGCACAAATCACCCCCAAAGGGGTATCTCGGCCCTGGGGGCCATTGGGAAGATTAAGCGAGCTATTGCCCAGAGTCGCATGGTGCTGGGCAGACCCCTGCACAACCCATGCCGTACAGCATTCCCCCAGTCACTCCCTATGCACTTCTCCAATCACCCAGCCAGCACCATGTACTTATCCAATCACTGCATAAAAACCCAAGCACTTATAAATTCACCATGCACTCTCCATGTAGTGGTCAAATCATCCAGTCACTACCCATGAACTCATGCAATGACCCAGGCACTAACTCATGCAGTACTACAATCCCCAGAGCACTACCCATGCAGTCCAGCAACCCCCCTGTCACTCCCTGTGCAGTCTTCCAGTCACCTAGCCAGCACTATGTCCTTATCCAATCACTCCGCCAAAACCCAAGCACTTATAAATTCAAGATGCACTCTCCTTGCAGCAATCTAATCATCCAGTCACTAACCATGTACTCATGCAATGATCCAGGTACTAACTAATGCAGAGTTACAATCCCCAGAGCACTACCCATGCAGTCCAGCAATCCCCTGTCACTCCCTGTGCACTCTTCCGATCACACAGCCAGCCCCTTGTTTTTATCCAATCACTGTACCAAAACTGAAGCACTTATACATTCGCATTCACTCTCCTTGTAGCACTCTAATCACCCAGTCACTACCCATGTACTCATGCAATTACACAGGCACTAACTCATGCACTGCTACAATCTCCAGAGCACTACCTATGCACCCCAGGAATCCCCCTGTCACTACCTGAGCACTCTATATTTTTGAAAGTAGGGGACCCCTATATATTAATAGTAATATACTTGCTATACATAGGGAAACTAATCAGGTTGGAAACGGTCTATAGTCAAGTAAATATGCAAACTTATAAAAACTGTATGATATTCACCATAATTTTTTTATATATATATATATATTTGTCAATGGCCAGTGATAAGTGAAAAAGTCACCCAACAAATCAATTATAAAAAGATTATTTCTTTTATTTATTATAAGATTCTTGCAAATATTTTTATCTTTTTATAGTATTTTTGTTATTTATAAATATATCTTTTCTTCATATTATTACATAACAGTTGATCACATAGTTGATGAATATATCATATACATAAGATATTAAAACAATTATAGACAAACATAAAATAAAGAGCGAACAGTTAGTGTTAGCAATACGGCAAGATGGTTCACAACGCGCGTTTCGGCCAATGTAGCCTTCCTCAGGTGGCCGTATGTTGCTCTGAAATTTTAAGAAACATATTACGAGTGAGACTTAGACACTTTTGTACACTGGACATATATACCACATATAGCTATATACATTGAATTACCACAACGAACATTTTATATACATTTTTTTTAAAAAACACACAGTTATACACGATCCACAGTTAGAATGCATTCATTTTTACAGGGTAACCTCGTATGTACAGAACAAATTATTATATATATCATCATATAGATACTTTTCCTATTTTTTATTTGTCCACCTTTTCTTCTTCGGGTTACACTATTTTTGTTTCACATTGTGAAAACCCACATCGTCACCACATTGTCACACATTTCTGTATCTTATATTTCTAATTTATTTAATTAACATAAGTGTAGGTAACATAATGACTGATTTTCAGTTATGAGTTGATGCTAGTACTCAGACGATGTGATTTATATATCACTCTACCTTCATTCACGTTTCATGATAAATAGGTACAGACAGATGGAAATAGTTGTATCATGTATGTAAAATAGTTATTTCACTTTGTATTCAAGGTATTACTACATTGCGTTTTTCGCATATTTCCACAAAGGATATATATACTTACGTAGCCAAAAATGTCCAGACCATGATATACAAACTAGAAAAGGGTGTTTATTTTAGCTGCAAAAAGAAAAAGGAAAAGAAAATAGTATGTCTCTGACTAACAGTACAGCATATTTTGTTCCGTTTGTAGTGATTTTAGTCACTACCTATGTACTCATGCAATGACCCAGGCACTAACTCATGCAGTGCTACAATCTCCAGTGCACTATCCATGCAGTACACCAATCCCCCTGTCAATCTTTCTGCTCTCCTCCATTCACCCAGCCAGCACCATATTCTTATCAATCACTGCGCCAAAACCCAAGCATTTATAAATTCACCATGCACTATCCTTGTAGTGGTCTAATCATCCACTCATAACCTATGTACTCATGCAATGACCCAGGCACTAACTCATGCAGTGCTACAATCCCCAGAGCACTACCCATCCATTCCAGCAATCCCCCTATCACTCCCCGTGCAGTCTTCCAGTCACCTAGCCAGCACCATGTCCTTATCCAATCACTTCGCCAAAACCCAAGAACTTATAAATTCAAGAAGCACTCTCCTTGCAGCACTCTCCTTGCAGCACTCTAATCATCCAGTCACTACCAATGAACTCATGAAATGATCCAGGTACTAACTCATGCAGAGCTACAATCCCCAGAGCACTACCCATGCAGTCCAGCAATCCCCATGTCACTCCCTGTGCACTCTTCCAATCACGCAGCCAGCACCTTGTTCTTATCCAATCACTGCACCAAAACCGAAGCACTTATACATTCGCCATTCACTCTCCTTGCAGCACTCTAATCGTTCAGTCAATACACATGTACTCATGAAATCACCCAGGCACTAACACATGCACTGCTACAATCCCTTGAGCACTACCTATGCAATACAGTAATCTCCCTGTCATTCCCTATGCACCTCTCCAATTACCCAGGCAGCCCCATGTACTTATCCAATCACTCCGTCAAAACACAAGCACTTATAAAATCACCATGCACTCTCCTTGCAGCACTCTAATCTTCCAGTCACTACCCATATACTCATGCAACAACCCATGCCGTAACATATGCCCTGCTACAATTATCCAGGTAGTACCCATGCAGTCCAGCAATCCCCCTGTGTTGGACTTGGTCTTTTTTGCAGAGTCATCCCTGACCTTTTTGCCTTCCTCTAGCCTTTTTTATTCTAACATAGTGTTGGTAGCTTTAGGACTTTGGGCACTTTAGCACTGTTTAGCAGTGCAACGTGCTTGTGCTCTCTGCCCTCCATAGGCTAACATTGGGAACCTCCCCCCTCTCTTATGGGATAGCTCCTAAATGTAACAAAACAAGTATGTCATGTTTGGTATGTTTAGAATGGAAATAATAAATGCTGCGCAATGGTGTGCGCAGATTTATTTTCACTATTTTAGGAAGGCCACTTTTAGGAGTTGGCATTTCTGTGTGCTATGTGCCTGCCTGCCTGCGTGCTCGCAGGAAATATCGCGCGAACTTGCCCACGCGGTTGCAATGGGCGCGGCCATCTTGTTTTTTCACTCTATGCTATGGTTATGGGCCTAGTTTTCTAACCTTACTTAATCTTTGCAATCCTTAGTTTTTTACACTGTTTTTCTGACTTTTTTTTATTTATCATCTATCTCTCTCTGTCCCTAAGTTTATATTTTGCATTTTATTTCTACTTTTACTGGTTTTTTTTACTTTTCTTCTGTTTTATATTACTTCTTTCTTTAAGCTCCTACTTCTTCCCCCTAACTTTATTTTTTCCTTCTAACTTTTCTTTTCTGCCTCCACCCCAGAACCATGGCCAAGGGCAGAAATACCGGCTCCAAGGGCAATGCGCCTGCGCCCAAGAGACAGCTGTCTTGAGGCAGAATGTGCGCTGCAGGGGTGCAGGCCCGGCAGCTTTCGGCGAGCGGAGGTGGCCGCCCTTGTATTTTTATCCAGTGCCACCTCCCCTTGACCTTGGCAGGAGGCGGTAGGCCAAGCTCCGGGTACCCTACCCAGGAGCGTCACTGCCAGTGGGCAAAGGTGCACTGGGCAGTGTTTCACTGCTCAGCGATCAGGCACAACTACAACCAGCTGACCCAGCGGTGGTCAGACATCCTGGGCCGGGAGCAGGACGTGTTGGACCTGCTAGGTGTCGAGGTCGTGGGGCTTGGTGTGTAGCTAATATATAGTAGTATAAGTATTGTGTATAATTTTTTGACGAATAACAAGATTACTGGTGCTTACATTGCAGGTAAATTACATTTCAGAATCTTCTGTGATTTTAGGACACAGGTGCTCAGCGCTACTCTTACTTGTTTGCAGCTTTACGCTAGCTTGGGCTGATTAATGTAAGAGTTTACTTTAGAGAACTTAAGTTAGTTAATGCTATTGCTAGAGAGAGTCTAGTCCTTCCATTGCCTTTCTGTGAAATAGTGGTGGATGGATACTAGGTGTACTTAGTATTAGTTCATATTTTTTATGGTCTGCGTGGCGCCTCCTCTGTCACTGAGTGCTGCTTACCCCATTTGTTTGTAGTTTGTTTAATGAGTGGTAGGCTTAGCAGTGTCAGCCAGTAGCAGAACAACATCAGATGCAACCTACCAACAATTTGGTGTATGCACAAATTTATGCATGTGTCCTTCATCTCATCTATGCATTTTTGAAGGCAAAAATAAAATGGAAATGCAGATTTACTGAACAATTGGTCCGTCTGGAATAGGTGGTCTAGGTCAGGTGGTACTTAGGCTTCATTAGTATTCTGGTATCACATTGATTATGGAACATTTGATTAGTGTTAATAAATAAGTAGACAGTCTGTGAATCCTGCAAGCCAGTAGTCGATTCGATTAGATAGGTCAATTTTATTGCAATTGTTGTTTCCTAAAACGTTTTTTGAGCGTTTTTTTCAATCAAATTAGCTTTATTCGACAATTAAGTCATCAAAGCACAAATACAAATACATGACCCAAAAATATTAATCATAAAAGTTTTCCAGCTAAAAGTAATAGGAACATGTTAAAAAATTTAAAAACAGCTGCATTACTATCATCAAACGGTTATAAAGCCATATAATAATCATTCATAGGTCGCGGCCATTATCAAGAGCGTTTAGAGTTATGAGGCCCAGGCCTAGCTTTTGCATTGTAATCTGTTAAGAAAATTGTTCTAGATTCAGTTGCAACATGATGACAACAGTGATCAAGATGTACATTCATAAGACAAGTAAATAAAACTATGTTTCCTTAATTGCCTGTGATCTAATGGACCATGCCTATCCCAGAAATGTTGCCAATGCTATGACAATAGATGACTTAGTTTCTGAACACAATACTCTTAATGCTATGGAGTTTTGTCTAGTACCCAAAGAGCAACAAATTGGGGACAGCCATATACAACG
This sequence comes from Lissotriton vulgaris, assembly GCF_964263255.1. Taxonomy (NCBI): domain Eukaryota; kingdom Metazoa; phylum Chordata; class Amphibia; order Caudata; family Salamandridae; genus Lissotriton; species Lissotriton vulgaris. The sequence goes on from NC_141694.1 coordinate 418,416,767, forward strand.
TGAGGCTCTATAAGCTGGACATACAAATAACATGTGGGGCAAAGATTCAGAGTGAACAGAACAAGTAGGGCACAGAGTAATATTTGACTTGTTCTATTTGGCCGAAAAAGTCCTTATTGGTAGGGAGCCAATGCTAAATTGAAAATAAAGTTTTCTGTCGAGAGGCTTGATTATTATGTCCCGGTACGGTTCCAGCTTTTGTAATGGCTTTACATCCAGAAAATACCCTGTTAGTGTTAAAGGAACGCTACTCCTTATAATGTTGTCATTTACCCAGCCCCAATATCTTTCCTTCAATAAAGTTTTTGAAGGAAATGGAATGCTTTCTGGGTTCTCCCATAATGTTGCCATGCCTATGCTCAGCAGAATCAATTTAACTTCCTGCAGCCATTTGTTTTTTTAAATGAAAATCTGATCTCATTAGATCTTTAAGGCTAGCAGCATAATATGATAATTCTGGTGTAGACCAGATTCTCCTCCAATAAAGCAAAGGACGCAATCTGGCTATATCGGCCAGTGCCTTCCTACCTAGATCGTGAAGTAGTGGGCGTGCAGGGATGCTTTGTGGAAGATGGGTTATCTAGTAAGAACTGATTTTCCACTATGGTTAGGTTGTTGAGGGTATTGAAGCCCCAGAGCTCCACCCCATACAACACAGAGTTAACAACTTTTGTGTTGTATATTTCCAAAACTGGGCTAACAGGTTTGGTTAAGGAAGCAGCAAACTCTGTTTGTAGAGTACCTGACAGTTGTTGGAGCTTCAGCGTGGCCATGTCTAACTGATTGTTCCATCTCATATCTCCCTGAATTATGACTCCCAGGTAGGTAAAGCCTTTAACCTGCTCCAGGGGATGCTTAATCAGGACTACGGTACCTCTAAATGTTTTATGCGGTTTGAAAGTCATGAACTTAGTTTTAGATACGTTGATTTCCAGGCCACATAGATGACAAAACTCTTCGAAGAGTGACAGGGCCCGTTGCAAACCTCTCGGTGTTTTTGCGATTAACAACGTATCATCTGCAAACATTAGAATGGGAATTCTCTCCTTTGCTAGAACTGGGGCATCAGTGGGAGTGGCTGCCATGAATTTCGCAATCCCATTGATGAACAGTGAGAACAAGGTGGGAGCCATTATACAACCTTGTCTAACACCTTTCTCTACTGGAAATTAATTTGGCCTTGTGTGCCCCATCTTACTCTTGCATAATTTCCCTCATGGAGTCTAATAATAGGAGATATTAACTCATTTGGCATTCCCATATCTTTCAATACTGTCCATAACTTACTTCGGGAGACAAGGTCTAAGGCTGACCTAATATCCACAAAGGCAGCATATAAGCTGCATTTGTCCAAGACCACTACCTTCCAATATAATAATGTTAAACAAAATATCTGGTTGATGGTGCATGTACATGCCCTAAACTCAGCCATGGAGTGGTGACAATATACACTGCTCCTCTAGCCATGCTTGAACCTTATTTAGAACAAGATGACCCATGATCTTCTGGAGTGAGTCTATAAGGCTCATTGGTCTGTAATTTCCAGGCTGGGATTTGTCTCCTTTTTTAAAGACCAGGATTTTCTCAGCCCCTTTCCATGAATTTGGGACTGTAGCACCCTTCGCAATTTCATTTGTTAAAATCTTAATATACTGACTCCATTTACATTTATCAAAGAGGAAAATATCGGCTGGGACCCCACAGGCCCTGGGACTTTACCTCCCATACCAGCTTCCAGAGCAAGTCTGACATCAGTGTCATCAAAAGCCGAACCTTGATAATAATAGTGAGAGGGGACAGCCCTATCAAGATCCTCTACACCACAAGTGTATTGACATTTAAAATGGCTAAGCCACTGGTCCTGCCGAACATAGTTCACTGGTTCTGGCGGCAGACCACCCCTGCCCCATTTCACTGTATCCCTAAATAGTTTAGGGTTTTTACTGTCACAGGCACTTTTTAGATCCAACCATCTCTTCTGGTCTCATAGTTTTTTGGCTTTCACCTGTATACCCTTATAGGCTAGACGCACTTTATTAGGATCCCCTTCTTTTATTCCAGCCCCAAGGGAGCTACGAGTCATCTTACATTGTTCATTAAACCATTTGCAAATATCATTGTTTATATTACTGGAGTGACTACCCCTAGTTTTACATTGCTTGTAAAAGTATTTACGGAGGTGTAAAAATATTTCTTCATGGTATCCTATTACAGACTTAAATGTTGAGGAATTGGCCAGGAGTACTTATAATGTTATAGTTGCATTGTTAATATCAAGGGATATATTTTCTACTACCTCTGGACTCTCATGTAGTTTTGCCCATTTTAGCTGCCTCATATCATTTGTAGGGACCAATTCCAGCGTGATTAAATTATAATTTGGGGGGTTAACTACCTTTTCGGACAAATAGTGAAAAACTGAACATAGTGGATTATGGTTGCTCTCAAACCGCTTTCTCACCACCATATCCCTTAGAGCCGGCCATAGATGAAAATTAATCAGAACATAATCAATACGACAAGCACTAAAACCATTATTAAATGTGCAAGCATCCTCTCTGTCCGATGTAGTTCGACCATTTATCGCCCTCAAACCTTTCTCCATAAATAATGAATTAATTTGGATTGCCACATCCGTCCATCTTTTTATAGGGTCAAATCTAGTTTGGACAGAAGTAGGTCATGTAACCCACTGCTTATGTCTTTGAAGTCGCTCTCCTCTTCCTGCTGTGATTCACGTATTTTGTACTCCGATGGTATGAAGTGCTTATTCATTTTGATCATGGTTAACCTCTCCACGCTTTTAGGAGAGAGACTGGTCCTTTTCACAGTTACAATGGCACCAGCAGTACTGAAAACACGCTCATAAGAAACATTTGCCACAGGGCAAGCCAGATACTTTATTGCCAGTCTCCTGAGCACTGGCCATTAGCTTATTTTTCCATACCAATACACCAATGGGCTTTGCTCCATGAAGACCTCTGTTGAGTCATCTAGATAGGACTGGACCATCCGCTCAATGTTCAGGGGTGCTCCAATTTGCTTGGCCTTTTTTGACTTGCATCAGCAATGGACCTACCCATCACTTTCCGTAGAAACCAATCAGGTACCATTTTTTTTATGTGGCTGATGATCCTGTTGGCGCTGTTGTGAATGTTATTATTGGTAGTGTTAGTGACTGTTGGGAGGCAAACGCACTGCTCTCAGGCTCTGAAGTAGAACTTGACTCTGGATGCCCTGTAGTACTTGCTCTGTCCTGGGATGGCAGGCCTCTAATTAATAGCTGTTCGTTTTCTAAATCAGTGGCTTCCCCAGCTATCAAAGTTTTGTACTTCGCAACATCCACTTCTGAAAAAGGAATTACTGCATTACTGTTCAGAAATAATTTGTACCGTGGAACCAAAATTGTGTCAGTAATGTAATGTCGATGTGACACAATCTTATTTTGAATCCTTGTATTTTCAGATAAGCGAACGGCTAAGGCGTCCACCAAATAACATGCGTCTACTTTGTCATCCACACCTTCGTACATTTCAGACACATCCTTCAGCTGTTGCTCTAGCATGTACAACAATAGGATAGCTTAGCCCATAGTACAGTCCTTCCTGCTGACTTCACGTGTGAAGACCTCAAAAGGAAGTAGCATCTCTGTCAGGAATTTACGAGGTCCCATTGGCCCATCTCAACGGTCACAGTAGTATCCCCTAATCTTCCTGTCATGACATAAGCATTAAGTTGTATGTACTGCTCAAACAGACGATCAAGCATGTAATACGTTGAGTTCCAATGTGTTGGCACCTCCTGGATGAGTGCTTTGACTGGCATTTTATGCTCACATTGAATGATCCTCAACTGCTTCCGGGCTTTAAAAGAATGGTTGAAATGTGTGCATATTCTTCTGCAGGTGGTCAGTAAGTTGCTGAATTTGCTTTCATTTTTCAGAAAGTCATAAACAACAATGTTAATGCAGTGTGCCAAACACGGCACTCTGAAATAGCCACCGTCTTTCATGGCTTTAACTACATTACTGCCATTGTCCGTGGCAACAAAATCAATGTTAAGCCCTCTTGGTCGCAGCCACTCAAAGACCTTGCTGTTAAACTCATCCAAAATGTTTGCATCAGTATGAAATGTCTCCATAGCAAACATGGCTACACTTGCATGTTTGTGAGTGTCATTAAAAATCTCAGCAATGTCAACACCTGCAGATATCTTTTCTCTAACACCCGAAAAAGAGATTCACTGTGCAGTGATGCACATGTAACAGAAGAGAATATTTGGTTACTTTTTAATCTGCACCACTTCACTTGCACAAAATCACAACCCGCTCCGCTGCAATTGCAGGCGTCGTAGCACACCAGAACGCATTCGGCTGATCCGGTGGGGACCCAATGATGAAGCATGTCTCCAACCAGGTTGGAGAGTGAGGGTCCTTCTAAAAACATTTGTGTGTTTCTTTTAGTGTGTTTCTAAATAGTCACTCTTCTGTTGTTTTTGAATATATTCCCATGGGGGACTAAGAGTGCCTTTTTCCCTCACTCTCTTGTTGTCTGAAGTGATGCACATGTAATCAGTAGCTTGGCATTTGGTCCACATGTCTGTTGTCAGGTGGATACTCTGAACAGCACTCTGTTTTAAGGCGGTTCCAAGCAATTACAGCAAGTTGTGATGTAGTGCTGGAACAGCAACTCTGGTGAAATAGTAGCAGCTGGAAACCTTCTATTTTGGGCAGATGGTTGTCACAAATTCCAGAAAACCCACCCCTTCAACAAAAAGGGAGCAGGTCCAGTGCAAACATTTAAGCCAGCTTCTCATTTTACAAACATGCTATTGGGTGGTTGCGTTCGAACTGTCCCTCCTGCCTAGTAAACATGCTAAGAATGGTAGGTGGTGTGGTATTCCTTTCTGTTCGGCTCAAGGCTGCACTTTTTTGCATTGTAGTATTTCTTGGTGTCTCAGGCTGACTCTTACTCTTGTGCCACTGAGATGTTGCTGATGCTGAGGATGTGGGCAGTACCACTGCAGTGCTGGGGACAGGGCTACTTTGTGTAGCACTACCAGAGAGAATGTCTCCCTCTTCTTCTTCTTCCTGTTCCACCGTGAGCAGACCTTCTACTAATTTTTCCCCACCAACAGCAATGGTTCCAGTTTTTATGCAACGGAGGTGGTCCTCCCAGTTGATTGTGTGGTGTTTTTTCAGATGGGTCATTTGGCCTCCTGCACCATAGTTTGTACCAAGCTTACCATGACTGACAGAGGTATGACAAATGGAGCATATAGCAATGTTCTCCTCCTTTTCGCTAACCGTAAAGAAGTTCCACACTGGGGAGCTTAACCTTTGCCTCCTGATGGAGGTGCAACTTCCAATGCCGGATGAACTGGAGGGTGTGTGTTGAATTTGACTCTTTAGCTGTGTACTTGACTCTGTAGCACCACTTCTGCTGAGGTGGTGCTTGTTCTGGATGTAGGACGCTGCCAGCCCTTTGCTAATGTAAATATGGAAGCTGGAGGTCGTGTTGGTGTTACCTGTGTTGGAGGTATGCGTGCTTCATCCCTACTAGTTGAAGCCATTCCGGATAGGGTAATAATGTTGGTCTCCATGTCCCTGGGCTGTGAGTGATGTTCGTGATGACAGGCTCATCATCATTATCCTGCTGTTCTAATCAATCAACCAATCAATCTGAGTACTTGTAGAGTGCGCTACTTACCCGTGAGGGTCTCAATGCACTGAAGGGAGGGAGGGCGGGGTGCTGCTACTGCTCGAAGCGCCAGGTCTTGAGGAGTCTTCTGAAGGCGAGTAGGTCCTGGGTCTGCCCTATGTGGGTTGGGAGGCAGTTCCAGGTCTTGGCAGGGAGGTAGGAGAAGGATCTGCCGCCGGAGGTTGTTCATTGGATGCCGGGGACAGCGTCGGGGGCGGGGCTGGTGGAGCGGAGCTGCCGGCTGGGGGTGTAGAAGCTGAGTCTGCTGTTAAGGTAGGCTAGTCTGGTGTTGTGGAGTGCTTAGTGTGCGTGGGTGAGGAGCTTGAAGTTGATCCTCTTGTTGACAGGGAGCCAGTGTTGGTCTCTCAGGTGGGGGGTGATGTGGCTGCGGTGGGGGTGTTGACGATCAGTTGGGCCGAGGCGTTTTGGATGCGTTGTAGTCGTCGTAGGTGTTTGGCTGGGATTCCTGCATAGAGTGTGTTGTCTTAGTCAAGTCTGATGCTGACGAGGGCCTATGTCACCGTTCTTCTTGTTTCAGTCGGGATCCACTTGTAGATCCTGCGGAGCGTGCGGAGGGTGTTGTAGCAGGAGGAGGAGACAGCGTTGACCTGTTTAGCCATGGGGAGGGAGGAGTCGAGGATGAATCCTAGGTTGCGTGTATGGTCGGTCGGTGTTGGTGCTGTTCCCAGTGTAGTCGGCCACCAGGAGTCGTCCCAGGCTGAGGAGGTGGGTCCGAGGAAGAGTAACTCCGTCTTGTCTTAGTTCAGCTTCAGACGGTTGCTCCTCATCCAGTCAGTGACGCCCTTCATTCCCTTGTGGAGGTTGGTTTTGGCTGTGTGTGGGTCCTTGGTGAGGGAGAGGATGAGCTGGATGTCGTCGGTGTAGGAGATGATGTTGATGTTGTGAGGGCGGGTCACTTGTGTGAGAGGGTCATGTAGATGTTGAACAACGTCAGGCTGAGGGATGAGCCCTGGGGGACGCCGCAGATGATGTCGGTGGCTTCAGATCAGAAGGGTGGGTGGCGGATGCTCTGGGTTCTGCCAGAGAGGAAGGACGTGGTCCAGTCAAGGGCCTTCTCTTGGATTCAGGCTTCTAGGAGGCGTGTCTTTAGAGTGCGATGGCAGACTGTGTCGAAGGCGGCCAGCAGGTCCAGGAGGAGGAGGGCTGATGTTTCGCCATTGTCTAGTTGGCGCCTGATGTCGTGTGTGGCGGTGATGAGGGCTGTCTCGGTGCTGGGGTTTCGTCTGAATCCGGAATGGGACGGGTCCAAGATGTTGTTGTCTTCAAGGTGGTGGGCCAATTGCCTGTTGATGATTTTCTCAATGACCTTTGCCAGGAACGGGAGCAGGGAGATGGGCCGGAAGTTCTTGAGGTCCTTGGGGTCCGACTTGGGCTTCTTGAGGAGGGCAATGATTTCGGCGTACTTCCAGCTTTCTGGGAATGTTGCTGTTTTGAAAGAGATGTTGATGACCTTCCGTAGTTGGGGTGTGATGGCTGCGTCTGCTTTGTTGAATACATTGTGTGGGCACGGGTCTGACTGAGATCCTGAGTGGATTGAGTTCATGACCTAGCGTGCCTCGTCGTTGTTGACGTTGGACCAGGAGGTAAGGTGGATGGCGCTGGTGGTGATCACTGGGGAGGTGGAGTCTGGCGTAGTCAGGGCGGTTGTGGTATTGAAACTGTTGTGGATGTCAGCGATCTTGCTGTGGAAGAAAATGGCTAGTGAGTCACACAGTTCTTGTGAGGTCGGGATGTCGTTGGTGTTGACGCTGGGGTTGGAGAGTTCCTTTACGATGCTGAAGAGCTCTTTGTTGTTGTGTGCATTGTTGTCCAAGTGGTCTTTGAAGGAGGATCTCTTGGCTAATCTGATGAGGTGGTGATGTCTGCGGGTGGCGTCTTTGTGGGCTGTGTGGTTGTCCGGTGCGCGTTCGTGGCGCCATATTTTCTCCAGTGTCCGGCATGCGCATTTGGAGGTCTGGAGCTCGTTGGTGAACCAGGTGGCTCTCTTGCTGGTGTGACTGTTGGAGGGTATCTTGAGCGGGACAAGGGTGTTGGCACAGTCGTCAATTCACTGTCTGAAGTTGCAGGCTGCGGCGTCTAGGTTGGTGTTGGCGGTGGGTGGGTTCTGGGTGAGGGTGGTGATCAGCCGGTCTTCGATGACTTTGCTCCAGCAGCGGCAAGGCAGCTGTTGGGTGCGGTGGTGCGTGGTTGGTTTCTTGAAGGTGAAATGAATGGAGCAGTGGTCGGTCCAGTGGAGTTCACATCAACCTCAATAACCCAAGGCTTTTTGGAACCTTCCTTTTCCATAGCCTGGTCCTGGGATATGTCTCCCTATCATGCTCAGATTGTTGTGGCTCCCAAGTGAGATCCAGATCATCAAAAGGGATGCTTGGCGAAGAACTCAATGGACTAACCCTCCTTTTCTTTGCTGGGGATTTGAAAGACAATGGATCTCCTGAATGAGTGGCTTCCTCTTCTTCCTCTGCATTAGGCTCAATTTCCTGAACTTCCCCTACTTCGGGAGGAACAACCACTACTATTGCGGGCTGTGGTTGCGGCTGTTGTTGTTCACCACTTATCTGCTATGTTCCCTCCTGCGCTGATTGTGTACTACTTTGAGATAGGTCAGGCTCAGCATCATTGCTTTCCACCATTAGGTTGGCTACCTATTCCACACTCATCTGCTTGTGCTTGGGTTGAAGGGTTGGGCCCACTGATACGGAAGTGCTGCCCCCAGCTTGCCCCCCGGACACTTCTGCTGCAGGCGTAACTTTTGGTTTCCCAAAAAAGGTGTAGCGGTAAACACCAGACTTAAGTAACTTCCTTCTTCTGTTCTTCCTTCTTCTCACCAATTTTCTTGGTCTTGGAGGACCTGGTACCTGCCTTCTTTGGGCCCATGTTCTTCAGATGTCAGCAGCACTCAGTTCCACACATCACGTCGCGTACAACAGCTGGATGTCTGTCTGGCATTACAACAGGAGATGATGACAGACACCTCCTCCTCAGTCTTTTGTGCAGCTCAAAGCAAAAAAGCCATGAAGAACATCAGTCAAACGTAGAATTTGTTGTGCTTTAATTTTAATTACTACTAGTATACTGTATACACTCAGGAAGAGTAAGGATAGCAAAGAACAAACATACAAATGTAATGGAAGTGGAACCTGTTTGGCTTTAATTTGTGCATGATGTGGGATGGATGCAGCATTAGGGACTTGCAGCTGGCAATGGGTATGGAAGCAGTAAGCCAAGAGTAACAATGGAAAGACACACAGGCCTATGTGGCAAAAACAGCACACTACTACTACCACCACAAATTGGCCCCCAGCCACATGGTCACTCATCACAGGCACAAGGGCAAGGCCCGGAAAACAATGAACTCAAGCAGGCCTATATCCCTTTATGGCCAGACAAAGGATGCCGGTTACGCAACACAGCTTTAATGCAAAAAAGAAATTCTGCATGGTTAAAAAGGTTGGAGTTACACAACAACAGCACATACACATGCAACAAAGGCATTTATTAACACACATCCAAAAAGTTAACTACACCCTAAAAAACACATTTTGGAATTCAATCCAATGCCATCCATGCCCTAAATGATGTTTAAATTCAACAGACAACATAGAAACAGTTGCTTCAAGCACCCCTGGTGAGTACCTCTGGGAGTCTGGGCCTACTGGCAGACTAGGCCACACGTTTGGAAGCCTATGGCAAAAGCACAGTGGATGGTCCCAAAAAATGGCCGTCACCACATGGCCTGACCACCCACAACATGAAAAGAAAGAGAAGACAGACAGTGCAGGCCTATGGCAAAAGCACAATGCTTGGCTTCACAAAATGGCCGCCACCCACATAGTCAGCCCACCCACAATAACAAGAAAGTACATACAAAGGACAGGAACATGAAGTTTGAATCTCTGGGAACTTACTTCCTCTTTTTGAAAAAAATTAAAAACAGAAAAATGACTCCATGCTCCAAAAACTTCAACCAAATGACAACCTGTGGAGTTTTTTTAGCAAAATGAAGAAAATCATTATTTTATAGAAAGTTTTATGCAGCTCGAGAGATATTGTTTGCCAGATTACAAATTCAGTATGTTCGGCATCATGAACGGCACAAAAAGTCGTTATCACGTGTGCGAACATGCAGATTGAGCACGCAAAGAAGACAACAACTGTTAGTCTGCTTTGTCTCTCTGTGCAGAGTTACCAAAACTACGTGAGCTGAACTGCTAGTGTGACCTACTGGCAGAAAAGCCCTATTTATTTAACACACATCCAAAAACTGAAATTCCACCCAAAAAAACACATTTTGCATTTCAATCCAAAGCCATCCATGCCATACATGATGTTAAAATTCAACAGATAACACAAAAACAGTTGTTTAACGTTCATGCACCCATGTTGACTGATGATGAGTAGTACCTCTGGGCCTACTGGCAGAGTAGGCAACAAGCTTGGAGGCCTATGGCAACAGCACAGTGGTCGGTCCCACAAAATGGCCGCCACCTCAAGGACAGGCCCCCACAATACCAAGAAAGTACATACAATGAACTCAAGCAGGCCTATATCACTATATGAACTCCTAGGGTTACCTATTGGCTGAAACGCCCTTATTTAATTAACATAAACCAAAAAACTGAAATTCCACTCCAAAACCACATTTTGCAATCCAATCCAATGCCATCCATGATGTTAAAAACTACTTGAAATTCAACAGATACCACAGAAACGTGGTTGGACCCATGGGTACCTTGGGGCATACTGGCTGAAATTTCAAAGAAATACAACTTGGCCCCTACTGAAAGTACAGGCCACCCACAATAATAATTTTTAAAAACGATGAAAAGCCCAGTAAACTGTAGGTAAAAAAAGCCTCAATCAAACACACATGTACACCAATTCTCCAACTTACTTGTAAAATAAAATCTCAAATCCAAAAGTCCTTAATAAATCCAATCCAATGATATGATGCAGCAGACATACACAAAAAGTGATCCTTCCGGCTCCAAATCCAAATGAAAGTGAACAGCACATGGACAAAGCACTGGCAGGAGCCTGCTGGACAGGAACAGGAAGTTGGAGACTCAGGGGCACTTCCTTCCTCTTGAAAAAAAGAGTAGAGAAAAATGGACTCCTTGCACAAAAGACTACAGCCAAATCACAATCTGAGGAGTTTTTGAGAAGGTTTTATCGTGCTCGAGAGATATTCTTTGCCATATTGTAGTTTCTGCGTGTTCGGGAAAGCGATCTTACCAACACTACCACCGGAAGGAAGATAGCGTGTCCGAAAGACGTGCTCGTATTCGCACAGTCACACGGGATCATGCAGCCGGATTCCAAACCTCATGGCACACGCAAACGGGATAGAAAATTGAGTCGGCGAATGCAGAATCATGGTAAGTCATTACCGCGCCTGCGACAATGCATATGGAGGGCACGAGAAAGAAAAACAACTACGCTATGCTGTAGATTGCGTAGTATTCGGCAACTTTGCACTCTACGCGGACCGCGAAGTTACGGAAACTTCGCAAGCTCCGCAAGCAGAGCGTAGTTCACCGGGTTAGTTTATATGTGTCAGTGATTAAAGGTAGATATAGGTAGCCTATATCTCAGTAAAGGGTACATGCACCACCTTACCCAGGCTGCAGTAGCAGTCATGTGGTGCCATTTTGGAAGGCTTCCCTGTGGTGGCATAATGCATGCTTCGGCCCCTGGTAGGCCTCTGGGGTACCTATGCCCTTAGTACCTAGTGTACCATATACTAGGGACTCACAAGGGCACCTCAGAAACCAAACTGTGGTGTACCTAAAGTACATGCAATTAATTTGGAGAGGAAGCAGCTAGGCTGGGGTACTGGATAGTGTAGTGTCTGACCATAAGGAACTCAGGCAGACACAGTGAATGTAATCATGGACCTTCTTTATTGCAGCGTTCTTCTTCTTCTTCCAATCCCAAAGGCTAACTGACCAGCTGCCCATTGGGCTCTCAGCTCCTCCCTTTCCGCCCGCCCTCATCCCTCACTCGGGCCGGTCCTAGTGCCTAACCAGTTGGTCACTGGGCATCGACATCATTACATATCCCCCCTCTGTGAATAAGCAAAAAGAAAAAAAACAAACAAACACAATAGACACCACGGCAAACAACAAATTGTTCTTCTTTTAGAATTCTTTAATGAAGCGATATGGCTTCGTGATCAAACGCCTGGGGCGTGACTGGAGGTTGGCACTGTCACTCTCATTCTCATCGGTAGTCTACATCAGTAACTGACTGTCAGTCGGCAGTGTCTCTGGGTCGCTTGGCTCCAGTTTCGGTTCAGTCAGTAGCTCTTTGACCTTTGGTCCGCACTTCTTGAAGTACGTCACATTCCTAGTAAGTCTTTTCCTGTCGGTTTCCGCAGTGATCATAGTTCCTTTTTGTTGTATTACTTTGAGTGGAACCTCATGATATTGGCAATCAGTTTTTCTGTGCTGCTCCTGTCGTGCCAGCACCCAGTCTCCTTCTTGGATTTGAGAGGTAGTGGCATGACGCCGTTCATCGGCGTAGTCTTTCATTCTTTCCTTCTTCATCTTGTCTCTGGCTGCGATCTCCTCATGATCAGAGTCGGAGTACAGTTCGTGCGTTGCCATACTCATCATTGGTATCCTGGTGCGCACTGGGCGTCCAAGCATGAGAGTGGCAGGACATTTGCCTGTGGTGGAATGAGGCGTATTTCGGTATGCCCGCAAAACCTCGTTGAGTGCTGTCTGAAGGCTCTTTACGGTGAGTTCCGCTTGCTGGATAGTCTTTTTGATGCTGGCCATGAAGCGTTCGATCATTCCGTTGGCTTGTGGCCATAGTGGTGTGATCTTGCGGTGTGTGAAGTTGAGGTGTTGGGCAAAATCAGCAAAGTCGTGGCTGTTGAATGGAGGCCCATTGTCTGACTTCACCACTAGGGGGATGCCCCATGCGGCAAATACCTCATCTAGGATCGGTATGACACACGATGCTCTTGTGGATGTGCACAGCTGTGCGATGGGGAATCTGGAGTACTCGTCCATGATGGCCAGGACGTATTGGCCCGATTTGATTGGCCCAAAGAAGTCAATGGCAATGTGTTGCCAGACACCCTCCGGTAGTGGAGACATTTAAAGTGGTGCAAGGTGATCCGGACGACTCACCAGTTGGCATTGCAGACAGTCCTTCAAGGTCGTCTCCACCGTCAGGTCTAGTGTTGGGAACAAGACTCTTTCACGGAGTGCTCTTTTTGTGGCTACTATGCCCCGGTGTCCCTCGTGTGCTCGGTTGATGACCCCTTGTCTAAGTTGTCTTGGGATCACTATTCTGGTGTCTCGTAGGATGAGACCATTCGCTGCTATCGACAGTTCATCATGAATATGTTTAAATGCCACCATTTCTTGGTTGTTTTGTCCATTGCTTGGTGTGTGTCTCTAGCCGTTAGTTTGGATCAGCCGTTTCACCTCTTGCAGGGTGGTATCCGTTTGCGTCGCTTCGCAGATGGCCTCTAGTGGAACAGCTGGAGGCCTTGCTTGGTTCACCACAAAGTGAATGTATTCATCAGCGATTGATTGTTCTGATTTGTCTGATCTGATGGGGTGTCGGGACATGTAGTCTGCAGGGTTTGCATCTTTTCCTGGCTTGTGGATTATGGTATAGGTGTACTCTTGGAGTCTTAGGCCCCATCGTTCTATTCTCTTTGGCATTTTTGCTCGCGGGTTTCTGAAAATGGAAATCAGAGCTTGATGGTCAGTTATCAGTGTAAAGTGTTTTCCAAAAATGAAAATGTGGAAGTGTTCACACGCCCAGACAACAGCCAGGCTTTCCTTTTCTGGCTGTGAGTATGCCCTTTCTGTGTCCGTCAGACTTCTACTGGCATATGCTACTATTTGCCGTTGGTCTCCTTCTCTATCATATTGCACAAGGATGGCTCCTAGTCCTACAGGACTGGCATCTACTGTTATTTCCGTCTTTCTTTTTGGACTGAAGTATGCCAGGTTCTTTGCTGATTCTACAGTTCTCTTGATCTCTCGAAATGCCTCTTCACACTGAGTGGACCACTGAAAGGGCTGTCCTTGTTTCGTGAGCATCCTCAGCGGGTAACTTAGCGTGGCGTAGTCAGGTATATATCTGGAGCAGTAGCTGGCCATTCCTAGGCACAATCGTACATCACCTACGTCTTCCGGGCTTGGTGTATCATTTAGCGCTGCTACCTTTTCTGGGTCTGGTTTCATGCCACTTCCAGAGAATAGGTGTCCGAAAAATTTTAGTGTTGGTTTGTGAAGTTCACACTTATCCTTGTTGAGTGTCAGGTTCGCGTCCATCAGTGCTTGACAGACCTGATCCAGTGCTTTGTTATGTTCCTCACTCGTTGCTCCATAGACAAGGATGTCATCGCTGTAATTTAGGACCTGTGGGATGTGGTGTATTGTTCTCCTGATGGCCTCTTGGAATATCTCCGCTGCGTATGACACTCCAAAGCTTAGTCTTTTATATCTCAATAGTCCAAGGTGTGTTGAGAATGTTGTGATGTATCTCAACCTTTCGTGCAGTTCTAGCTGATGGTACCCTTTGTTGAGGTCCAGCTTTGAGAAAATCTTGGCTCCATTGAGGGAAGTGATCATGTCACTGATGTGAGGGCCTGGATGCCTCTCTCTCTCTATTGCCGTGTTGGGCGCCCTCATGTCTACACACAGACGGATTCGGTCAGTTTCTCCTTTCTTTGGGACCACCACGACTGGGGAGACCCATGGAGTTGGTCCATCTGTTCTTTCGATGATTTCGGCTTCCAGTAGGTCCTGGAGTTCCTTCTCCACGGCTTCTTGCAGGTGGAACGGGATTTTTCGGTGGTGTTGCACCACAGGAGTGATTTCTTCATCTATGTGCAATTTTATTTGGCAGTTCTTCATCTTTCCCAGGCCTTGAAAAAGTTTGGGGAACTTCTTGATAAGTGTTTGTTTGTCGGTGACTCTGAATAGGATGTTCACTAATTTCAGTCGCTCAGCAGTGGCTAGGCTCAGGAGGCAGTCGGCTTCAGGCCCCGCGATGACATGGATGTATGCTGGTATTGTCCGATCTTCATATGACAGTTCGGTCTCGAACTTCCCAAGGCATGTGAGTGGCTCCTTGGCCATCCACGTATACACTTGTACGTGGGCATCAACTAGCTTTGGTGGTGGATTCATGCATTGGTATTCCGTCACTGGTAGATAGTTTAGCGTTGCTCCACTGTCTAGCACGAATTGAGCGGGGTGAGAGCCGACCCTGATGTCTAGGCGTTGGTATTCTTTTAGCTGATCAAGGTCAGCTACACGGTAAAGGTATTCCTTTCGAACTCCGGGGGTGGGCGATGGGGATCGAGATTCACTTGATGACGATCGCCGAGATTGACATGTTCTGCAGGAGTGGCAGCTAGATTGTGATGACCCAGAGGATGAGTCTCGTCTGTCCCGGACTACTCTGACATGATGACGACTGTTTGACGGTGGGCGTCGTCGGTGTCTTTCCCCGTGGTCACTCTTCGGTACTGCCCCACACATGCTTTCGAAGTGGTTGTCCCGCCACATTTTGGGCATTGTTGTCCTAGTGCTGGGCAGGCATCTGCATGCGGGAAGTCATATCCGCATCGGTAACATTTAAGTTGTCTGTCTGATCGTCCCTTCATGTGACTTGTGTCTTTGTTTCCTTTGTTTGACTGGTGGTGATGTCTCTTTGATCTGGAGGAACGAGTTCGTGGTGGGGACCTTCTGTGTTCTTGTCGCGATTGTACCCTGAAGACTTGTTCCTGTCTCTCACTTTTCCCGGTCTCCATTTTCTTTGCAGGTTCGTCTGCTTGTTCATCCACTCTTGTCATCTTCACGATCTCTTCCAACGTGTAGCTTCTCTTTAGTAGCTTGCGTCTTAGCGGCTCGGAGAGACAACCTTCTATCACTCTTAGTCGCAGTGCTTCCTCAGTTGAGAACTTGTCAAAGTTGCAGTGTTTTGCTAATCGTTTCAGACGTGTTACAAATGCCCCCATTTGTTCACCTCTTTCTTGTGTGGCCAGGTTGAAGGTGTATCGCTCAAAGTCGTCGTTCCTTTTGTGTAGGAACTTGCTGTCAAGTGCTTCACGTACTTTAGTATAAGAGTCAGAGGAGTCTGCTGGTAGGTCTTTTATGAGTCATCCACCTTCTCTGCCAATCAGGTTCTTGAGGAAAAGCAGTGTTTCTTTGAGGTCTGACACCTTGGATGCTTGCATGAAATCCTCAAAATCCTCTATCCATTCTTGCCATTGCGGGCCCATGCTCCTGCCGGATTCAATGACAAGTGGTTCGGGGCGGCGCAGGAGAGATGCCCTCATTATGCTCTTGGGGGCTGAGTCAGGCATTGTATGCTTGTGGTTCTGTAGTCCTAATTCACTTTCTGTTTGCTGCTTTTTTGTTGCACTCACCAGTGCTTGTTTGGTATTTGTTGCACTCGCCAGTGCTTGTTTGCAGTCCTTGTTGCACTCGCCAGTGCTTGTTTGTTATTTGTTGCACTCACCAGTGCTTTTTGCAGTCTTTGTTGCACTCACCGGTACTTGTTTGTTATGTGTTGCACTCGCCAGTGCTTGTTTGCAGTCTTTGTTGCATTCGCCAGTGCTTGTTTGCAGTTTTTGTTGCACTCGCCAGTGCTTGTTTGTTATGTGTTGCACTCGCGAGTGCTTGTTTGCAGACTTTGTTGCACTCGCCAGTGTTTGTTTGCAGTTTTTGTTGCACTCGCCAGTGCTTGTTTGTTGTACACACCAGTGCTTGTTTGCAGTCCTTGTTGCACTTGGCAATGCTTTTTTGCTGTTCCAGGCTCTTTGCCTGACTTCAAAATGGCCGCCGACGATCCCTCGCAGGGGATTGGTCAATGCTGCCTGACTTCAAAATGGCCGCCCGGGAATCTCGTTTTAGCGAGATTTCGGCCGTTTCTCTTTGTTTTTTCACCGGGGGGGCTAGTTGGTCGGCGATTTCACTCACCGCAGCTGTGATCCACCGCTCGAGTCACGAATCAGGTGAGGCATGTTTTTTTCTTCACTTCTGCCGTAGAGGTGGGCACTCGGTAGGTGTTTTCTTCATTCACACGCTACCGCCGCCGAGGTGGGCACTCGGTGGGCGTTCTTAATAGCGCGCTTCTGCCGCCAAGGTGGACACTCGGTAGGGGCTTTCAGTGGCGCGATTCCGCCACCGAGGTAGACACTCGGTAGGCGCTTTCAGTGGCGCGATTCCGCCACCGAGGTGGGCACTCGGTAGGCGCTTTCAGTAGCGCGATTCCGCCGCCGAGGTGGGCACTCAGTAGGCGCTTTTGTTGGCGCTCTTTAGCCGCCGAGGTGGGCACTCGTGGGTGTTTTTTCGCAGCGCGCTCTAACCTCCAGACGTGGGGCGAGCTCCAGACCAGTCGGTCACCGGTTGCTGCTGTAGCCGTTTGCACGCACACGGTCCAGTACCTTCGTCGCCAGTTGTAGTGTCTGACCATAAGCAACTCAGGCAGACACAGTGAATGTAATCATGGATCTTCATTATTGCAGCGTCCTTCTTCTTCCAATCCCAACGGCTAACTGACCAGCTGCCCCTTGGGCTCCCAGCTCCTCCCTTTCCGCCCGCCCTCATCCCTTACTCGGGCCGGTCCTAGTGCCTGACCAGTTGGTCACTGGGCATCAACATCATTACAGATAGCAGGGCCCCAGCCAGACTAAAGTCGAAAAGCAGTGAAACACCAGCAAAAAGGGGGGTAATCATAGTAAGCAGATCCTACTCTTCTACAGAGGTGGGCCCAAGTAACAAGGGATCTCGGCCAGGGAGTTCCCTCTGATGTTAGAAAAAGGGGCAAGGCCAAGCCAGAGGGGAAGCCAGCGGACACCGTGGCCTGTGGAAGAGCGGGGCTCCTCTGAGGATAGGAGAGCCTAGCCTGTTGCTGAAGTTGCCGGTGCCTCCCCCCCTGCCCAGAGGGGGCAGCCGCACAGCAGGAGAGTTGGTGAGTGGGGACGGCAGAGGCACCAGAAATGCCTGTATTGGTTCCTCTGTACTGCTGCCCAACACTAGCGCGGGCAGCTGCATCTTTGGCAACTTTGTTGTAGAGTCCCAGAGGGGGGGGGGCTCCGCCAACTTGCACGAGTTGTGCTAATGCTTGATTCTTCCTCAGCTGTTCCTCTGTTACAGGCAGCTGCAACGTGGGTACAATTTTTTTTCTTTTGAATCCCGGAGTGGGGCTCACATTGGTCACAGCTGCAGTGTAGGAGCAGGCAGCTGCAATGTTGGGCATTTTTAACTTCAGAGTCCCGAAGTGGGGCTCCAACGTGCACAGTGGTGCCAGTGATTTTTTTTCATTGGGGCTTAGTTTACATCAGCTGCACCGCAAGAGTGCGGGCAGCTGTACCGTAGTGAGCAATTATTTTAGGTGTTACTATTTGTGCACTACTATGCACTACTGCTTGGAGGTATGATTATATACAGATCCCTATGGTACAACGCCCAGAGAGTCGCTAATTTACTTGCATGGCTCTCTTCACTTTTCTTAAAGCACAAATATTATATTTTGATAGGAGACTTTAATTTACACTTTGAGAATTTAGAGGACCCCATTTATAAACACCTTGACATGCGCATTCTTTAGTTCAATCAAAGAATTTATGGTCGCACACTCATAGCTGGTCATACATTAGATTTATTATTCTCAAATAGTGAGGTCATAACAATATTCCCATTGGCCCTTTAACTTGGTCTGACCCCTCAAGCATTAGTTTTTCTATCTTGCTCCCTTCCATGCAGAAACCATCTCTCAATACGCCTCTGGCAGCAAAAAGGGCCGGGCTTAATGTCAACGGCAAGTCCTTTGTAGACCATTTTAGTCCCTCCGAGTTTGACATGGACATTCATCTTGATAGTTACTTGGAGAAGTTTAATACAGACATATATGAAGACTTAAACATCTGTGCCCCTTGGAAGACCAAAAAAAAACATCAACAAAATCCATTTCAAGATTGGTACTCTCCTGAGCTAAGACTTAAAATAAGAAAATGTGATGTGGTAGAGAAAAGATGGAGACACTTCAAAGACCCTACAGATCATCAAGCTTATAAGCAACAACTAAAAGACTATTATAGATTGCTTAAAAGAGATAAACATAATAATTGTATTATAAGACTTGAAGACAATAGTGTCTCCTCCAAAGAGTTTTTAAAAATTGATAAAGAATTTTCCCAGCCAGTTTTTCTCAAGTTATCTCCTCAGCATCCCATTGAAAATTATAGCAAATTACTTAACAGAAAAGAATTGACATTATTTAGTCCTCGTTCAATGCTATACTCTCCTTAAGTGAACTCTTCTGGGACCGATTAGGACCGCGCCAAGTGGCTAAAGTGCACGTGGGGAACGTTTCTAATGTGTCCAGGGCACAGGTAGAGAAACTGATACTGGAAGTTAAATCATGCTCCACCTGGACCCTTGTCCCATTTTTATTCCTGCTAATCTCCTATTTTAAGTCATTATTTGACTCAAATATAAATTCTTCCTATTGATTGCTGAGTATCTGTTCATCTGGAAGCAAACTCTAATCCTTCCCCTAGCTAAAAAAGCAGGATTAGATGCCTCAGTTCTATCAAACGTCTGCCATATTTCCCTGATTACATTTAGGTCCAAGGTTTTGGACAGACTTGTCAACAATCAGTTGACAGCCTTCCTAGAAAACATTAATCTTGTGGACCCCTCATAGGATTCAGATCCTCGAATAGACAGAATCTACTCTTTTGGCCATCGTAGACAACATAAGATTAGAAGTAGATCAGGACAAAGCTGTTGCATGGATTATATTTGATTTTTCTGCGGCATTTGAAACTGTCTCACATTGTCAATTGATAAATAAACTCCACAACGCAAAACATAATTCTTCATCTCCATGATGGTTTGAATAATTTCTGCACAAAAGGACCCAAGCTGCTCAGCTGAACAAAGTCAGATCCTCTACCCACAGCTTCAATGGCGGTGTAACGCTAGGCTGTTATTTGAGCTCTACTCTATTTAATGTGTATGTTGCATCCCTTGCTAAGCTGGTCCATAACTAGGGATTCCAGATATGCTCATATACTGATGACACACAATTAGGCTTCTCTATAGGGTAGAAACATAATGACACTTGACACAGTCTTTCTGGATGCCTCCCTGAGGTCACCAGCTGGATGAGAGTACGCTGCATAAAACAAAATGAAGAAAAATTGAACATTTTATTATTTGGAGACCCCCACCTGAGTGGGGATTCATCTTGGTGGCTGGCGTCTTTGGGACCCTCACCTAAGCCAAAAGACGTTGCTGAAAATCTGGGTATTCCTATTGAGGAGTCCTTGACCATGCAGGAGCAAGTCATTGCCACATGCGTAAATGTTATGGCCTGCTCAAAAGCCTTGAAAAACTCTTCCACTGGATCCCAGTAACTTGGCGGAGGACCATAGTCCAAGCTATTGTAATCAGTAGATTGGACAAAGGTAACACCCTTTATATGGGGATGGAAGACTACCTCTTTACCCACTTACAGGTGATTCAAAACATGGTGGAAAAGCTCACATGCAATAAAGACAGATGCAGTTCCACCTCAGCATGCCTAAAAACCCTTAATTGACTTCCCATCCAGAAAAACTGCAAAATGTAAACTCCTTTGTCACATGCACAGGGCTCTACACAACTCTAGCCTTGTGATTCTTAGTGGCAAAATGGAGTACTATACACCCTCAAGAAATCTGAGATCCTTTAACTTAGCATTGGCAAAATCCACACGGATTACAAAATTTGGAGGCAGTGATGTAACAAAAGCCCCTGCAGCCCCCGCAGTGTGTGAGGGGGGCTGAGTTCCAGGGGGCCCCCTCATCAAAAGTAATAGGTGGAGGGCAGGGAAGGGAGGCTCCTTCCATGTACTTTGCTCGGGGGCCCTCAATTTCGTTACTCCACTGGTCGGAGGCTGATCTTTTACCCATTTTGCGGCAGCCCACTGGAACCTGTTACCCCTGAACATCTACCACATAGATGACTACCGTAACTTCAGAAAGCAACTCAAAAGTTGGCTTTTTCCAGATTAACTGCTCTTACTTCTTTGGTTTCTCTCCTCAGAGAATCAGCAATTCAATATGTGGCATCTATGCGCTGTGATATCCCCTGAGGATAACTGCGCTTTATAAATACTGCTAAAAAATACAAATAAGTAAACTATTTGATATATGGGAGTAACGCAACCCTGGAGACATAAGAGACAAAGGGGTATATTCACAAGAACGTGTGATAACTACCGCAAGAGTAGCGTTAGGCAACTTTCAACATCGCAGCCCATCGCGGGAAAATAACCCCATGTCAACGTGGAATTCACAACAAGGCAGAAGCATGCAATAGCCACCAGATAGCGCGTCAAATGTCAGTGTGAACATCAACAACACCCTTTAAAAATGCAAAACGCGAACGCCCAAAAACATGCGATGAGGCCAATAGCTGTACAAAAATAAGAGAAAACCAGCCACAGGCCTGCAAACCCCATGCGTCTGGCGGGAAAGTGCACTATAAAAGAAAAAAAAAACCACAAGCCCCACAGAGGTACTACCAGGAACCCCATGTTCAGGAAAGGGCAAGTACAAGAGGAAGAGAAAGATGGGGTTCAGTCCGCAGGAAGACCAAATCATCGTCATGGAGGTGATAGGACACCATCAACAACTGTTCTGCACCTCCACTGCGGCACTGGCAGCCTAAACAGAAATATGGCAGGCCATCGTCATCAACGTCAATGCAATCGGAGTGTCGAGGAGGTCACTGGAGGAAGTCAAGAGGCGCTGGCATGCAGTACACAGCCAAACCAAGGTGAAGCTCTTCACCAACAGGAAGGCAGCAAGGGCTACTGGAGGTGGGAGTCCTGCGACACAGGAGGAGACTGATGAGCTGGAAGAAATGGTGGCCACAGTCAGCAGTGTGGAGACCGTGGCAGGAATTGGGGGCCTGGACACAGCACAATACGACCAGACACAACAGCAACAGTGTGAGTAACGACCTGGGACAGGGGGAGATGGACACAAGGGCACACATGCACAATTATGTGTAGCACACTGCACACCCACAATGATTGTGGAACATGTCACTGATAGCCTTGGAACACTGCAGCACACATAGAAAGCATAGAAACGCCAAGTAGGCCCCAGTACACAATGTGCACAAAGGGCCCCCCCCTCCATATCACCAATACCACAATCGACCCAAGCGCATGTGCTGAATCCAGCAAAGCAGCGGCTCTGTGACCTACACTGACTATGCAAGTAACACTGCATGCCCGATAGCATGGCAGCAGGCCAATAACATGAGATGACCCACAAATCGACATGGAGGTAGCCCAGTGCGGATGACATCCGTAAAGGAGCAGATCACACCCTGACATGTCTACATGCACACACAACCCATGCCGTACAATACACGCAGCAGATGAACAATGCCCCAGGTCGCAAAATCTCTCCGAGAGCACAAATGACCCAAGTCAAAAACAAATCATACCCTGTAAAGCACACAATTCAAAGGCACTCCGCCACAAAGGGAGAAGGCTACACAAAATCAGAGATGCAGGAGCAACACTCCCACAATGCAGCATACACAAAGCAATCACAGAACATCAGCAATGATGGTATTAAGGTAAAAAGTGCAACACCATAGGACACGGGTCACAACAGGTCCCGCACATGCATAGTAACTGTCCACTCACATCTGGCATTGACTGACACTGTGTGATGATAATGCACGGGTACTACCACACATCGTCATGTAGTGGAAAAACACACTGACTCTCCACTAACAGGAAGGCAGCAAGGGCTACTGGAGGTGGGAGTCCTGCGACACAGGAGGAGACTGATGAGATGGAAGAAATGGTGGCCACAGTCAGCAGTGTAGAGACAGTGGCAGGAATTGGGGGCCTGGACACAGCATGATACGACCAGGCTCAACAGCAACAGTGTGAGTAACGACCAGGGATGGGGGGAGATGGGCACAATGGCACACATGCACAATTATGTGTAGAACACTGCACACCCACAATGATCGTGGAACATGTCACTGATAGCCTTGGAACACTGCAGCACACATAGGAACGCCAAGTAGGCCCCAGTACTCAATGTGTACAAAGGGGCCCCCATCCATATCACCAATACCACAACCGACCCATGTTCATGTACAAAGTGCAATACCCTAACTGACTGTCATCAAATAGCCAGCTCCACCAAAACAGTGACACTGTACATTGGCATGCAGTCTGAATGGAAACATCTGCAAATCTTTAACATACATGTGTAACTCTGTTAACCTTCATCTTCCCTTTCACATTGCAGAGTGACAAACTACACCACCTGCAGGGCACGCCACACTTCACAGCATTGATGATGAAGAGGACAACCTGCACATATATCAAGACCCCCTCCAAGGGATAATGGACAGCCTTAGCACCCCTTCCCCAGGAGCAGGGCAGGCCAGCTGCCCTGAGGTCAGCCCACCACCTGCACAGACCACACAGCAGGAAATACACACCACCACAGCTGTCTCCCAGCTCCCCCGACCAATACATGGAGTTCCAACAACGTTTGTGGGGTTACTAACAATATAATACTGCAGCACTCAACATATCACAGTAATTAAAGTCTCTTAAAGCAAATAATTCAATGATGTCAAATCAGTCTCAAGGCTCTTCCACAGTTACTTCTTTTATTTTCCAATCCCATGCCATGCCAACGCGTTTCGCCGAGGTTATACCTTGCACAAGGTTGTCTCTAGGGGTCTTGATGAGGCTCTGTAAGAAGTTATCTAATCAATTCAAAGAAGGTTGTAAAAAATGCTGTTTGTATTATTTCCAGCCCTGAGGAAGCCGATGGGTTGTGTATAACCTCGGCGAAACGCCTTGGCATGGCATGGGATTGGAAAATAAAAGAAGAAACTGTGGAAGAGCCTTGAGACTGATTTGACATCATTGAATTATTTGCTTTAAGAGACTTTAATTACTGTGATATGTTGAGTGCTGCAGTATTATATTGTTAGTAAGGCATACCTAATCGACTGATTGGGTGGTGGGAAGCCAGGTGCTGTCTTCCCCATTCTGCATGCACCAGTTCCTTTGATATGCATTTGAAGACACTTATAGTGTATTTTCTCTAGAGCGCCAGGGAATTCCTCAGCACCTAAAAAATCATAACGTTTGTGGGGTTGCCAGGTGGAGTTGGCTGAACAGCTGCGTGTGGGTTTCGAACTTGTGGCCGCCAAACTCGATTACATATGTGGGTGTCTGAGTCTCATCAGGGACCACGTACAGTTCCTATCAGACACCCCCTGTAGGCACCATGCTCCACCGCAGACCTTGGCTGACCTCGCTGGGGCCCTGAATCGAATACAAGAACTGTCTGGTCAGACAGGCACCAGCGATTACAGCACAGAGCTGGCACAGATGCAGAGGTCAATGGAGACCATTGAGCAGATGCAGGCTGGAATTATGTCTGCCATGGCTGGACACCAGTGAGTAGTATCTGGGAACTTCAATGCCCTGCAGTACTTCGTCTTGCCTTTGCTGCCACTGAGCCAGTCCCAGATGACTGCAGCAGGAACATCGACACACACAGCTTCGACCCCTGATGTGTCTGTGGCACACAGTGATGCTGTCCCATCACCCTCACAGTCTGTTGTCTCAGTGGCACACAGTGATGAAGCCATTACCCCACCTCACACACCGGACACACCGGACACAGAACCCACATCAGGGGAGTAAGAAGGCAATCGGAATTACCGTGTGAGGACGGAGGCAGTAACATCTATCACCGCCATATGCCCTGTCCCTGCCTGGTTATGACCTATGCATCATGCCCTGGGAAATACCTCCTACTGACCCCCGGAACACTCTGCGACATTCACCTAGATCCCCATAAGGACTTCCATTTTATTACTGCTGTCCAATGACACAGCAATACTGCTGCGGTCTGCAATCTCCCACTTCCTAGTCAATTCACAATCCCCAAAGGACTCTGCTATGGCCCACCACTGGGCTTCCATGTGATGTGGGCTTGGATGGCCAGGTACAGCTCCAGCTCCGTCAATCACTTGAATGTGAATAAAACATTGTAAATCACACAGATGTGTCAGTACTATGTTCGCTCAAGTATGGTAGTATGCCTGGTTGTAGGGACAATGATTGCCCATGAAAGTACACCATGGTAACTGGCATCTATGCGCATGTGTATCCCTGAGACACATGGCAATTTGGATGACTGTGAAGGTGAGTACTAGCTGTGTCCCCATTGCACTTCAACTACAATCTCACAACACCCCAACATAGGCCCATGTCCATGTGTTAAATAGGGCTGTGTGTAGGAGTGATCAAATCGGTAGCAGGCCAGGAGTGTTGTCCTATTTCACATGTGACAACAGAACTTTATGACGCATAACTACTTACACACATTCTGTTATGATATATGACATTGCTCCACATGGTCAGAGGTTGGACACCATACTCACATTGCTGAAGTCACATTAGTGCACATGTCAGCCAACACCTATCTCATAACAATGTCTGGCTCACAAAGGTTGAGCTTGCTAAAGGGACACCCCCCCCCCCCATTGCACATGCGTCAGTCAGTTCCTCCCTGTGTAGGGATGATGCCCATTGTGGCACGCGAGTGGACAATCTAATTAACACACCTCACCAGTGGGGTGGCAAATACTTTATTGGCATGTGTGTGTCAGTATGGATGAGGCAACGGACACAATAGGCAGGGACTTTATTGGCATGTGTGTGTCAGTATGGATGAGGCAACGGACACAATAGGCAGGGACATGCGGAAGACACTTACACGCAGCATGGGTACATGTCGAGATTCAGAAAATGCTGGTGTGAAAATGGTAAACAATCATCACGGATGGCAACGCTCCACCCCACCTTGCCTTGCTGGATGAATCATGTGTTGTTTGGCGTCTGCCCATTGCCCGGAGGGGGGGCATGACTCACTGCCCATTGTATCTGCATAGTGCTCTGCCACCGGAGGGCTCCGATTGTCTGCTGTGCTGACAGTGATCAGGTGAAAGGGTCCCACATGTTCACATGTCGTGCTAGGTTGCCATTTGTGTGCTCTCCCACAGCAGTGTGTCCCAAATGGCAACGTTGCAAAACGACGCTGTGTTGCTCCGACCATGGACCTGTATTACTTTGCACAGATGTGTGTACGCTCCTGTTGTTCCAGGCACATGCATCCAGAGTCCGGACGATGGCAGAAGTGTCCACTGTTGTGGTGGGCTATGTGAGCATTCCCCACGATGCAACACGTTGGTATGACCAGTGCTGTGGGTAGCAATCGGATGTGGCTGCAGGAACGTAGTAACTCGTCCATCATTGTGAGTGCAGCTTCATGTGCCATGTGTTGCAATAGTACGTCGTTGTCGTGTTCAAGGAACACCAGAGTAAGCCAATCCATGAACTGGTCTGGGTAGGTGTGCTCGGACCACACTGTTTCACCAATTCGCAACACAGCCTAATAGGGGAGCGCCTCAATGTGGTCGCAGAACATGAGGAATTGTACAATCTCCCATGCACAACTGCCAATACATATGCAGTATGTCAAGGCATCCCATGCAGGCTGTCTCAGTTACACTCCTGTTCGTGATCCAACAGGGGGCGCAGGCCTAAATCACAGTCCAATTCATCTACGGTTGTGTTGGATAGGCAGACTTCCATTTACTGCTGCTAACGCGCCTTATCGCGTGTTTTGTGTTCTTATCGCCGATCTGGCTGGTCGTTGTGTATGTTGAGGTGTCGTGTTATCGCAGCTTTTTGCACAGGAATGTCTACTCTGCATCTCATTAGCCATAGTTGCGGGGGTCCACTGTAGCGATGTTTCTTGCGACTGCTATCGGGGGAAAATTGGTGCTGTGGGCTGTTAACACCAGCTTGTGAATGGAGGGGTAGATTTATCATGACTTTGGCTGTGATAAAGTGCTGTTACTTCGCCGATAGCTTCTTGTGAATATGCCCCAAAGATTGCCATACAGTTTTTGTTGTATCAACCAACAGTCACGTGCTGCTGCCTGGCGGGGTTTTGGCGAGTTGAACAAACCTAAGAAGCTGCAAGACCGCAATCTCCGTGTTTTAAAGGCACTGAAGGCAATTTAATCAGCAGAGTTTTAAAATATATGAATGCGATTTTTAAAACTGTGGATAAACTCTATGCTATTGATTGAACATGATTGTAAACATTGAGTGCCTTTAATTGACTATCATTGAAACGTCTTTATGTATTCATGGTGCTCCTGGAGAACGAATATAAGTCATTTAAACGTTCCCATTGTCTGGGCCCTGCTGCAATCATTCTTTTTCATCCATGGCGCCCGGCTGCAACAGTTCTAATTTAAAGTATCGTTTAAAAGCACTGAAGCCAACTTATGCGGTACTGGCTGTTTTCTACTTGTCAGCTCTTTCCTCACTTTCATTACGAATCAAGGTCTGAGCATGAAAAAGAAACAAAAACCTTAGAGAGTTTAAACATTCTTTTTATTTTCCTTCTGGCTCGGTGGATTAATGCCTCGTACTCGTGTGTGACTAAAGTCCTTCTGAACAGGGAAAGTTGCAAAGACTTTGCAGTGTAATCATTTTCCAAGACTAGTTTTTCTGGTGCTGTGGTTTGTGATTTATTTTCACTCACAGAGATGCGGAGGTTTCAAGTTCAATGTGATTATGATTTGAAATGTGTTTATGTCCCTTGCCACAGGGTGGACTCCTAGGCACCTGGGGCCTCATTTATGAAAAGTGACGCATCGCTGCGTGAAAACAGCAATGCGCCACTTTTCATTGCGCCCTCCTTGCGACACCAATGATCCGTCATATTTACATTATGACGCATCATTGCGCAAGGAGTTACAGATACGTCAGTATTTCTGACGTATCTGTAAGTGCAAAAGTGACGCATTGCTGGAGTGTGTCACAAAAGTGGCGCAACTCCAGCAATGCGTCCTTTCACATGGGGCAAGCCCCATGTGAAATGGCCTGCGTCAGTCTTATGCCTGCTGTGAGGCAGGCGCAAGATTTTGACGCAACGGCGTCCTAGAAGTGACGCAGTGAAATCTCATAGATTTCACTGCGTCACTTCTACGACCCTTTCTTGCGTCAATACGCCCCCCTTGCATACATTATACCTGGCGCAGGTATAAGGTGGCGCAGGGGTTTACAAAGTGACGCATCTACCTAGATGCGTCACTTTGTAAATATGGCACAACAAGGCGCATTTTTTACACCACTGGTGCGTCACAAAAAGTGACGCACCGGCAGCGTAAAAGTGACGCAAGGGCTCATTTATGACTGTTTAGATCAACCAGACAGTAAGTAAGTCTCCCTTCTGGCTTATTGTTGCTAGAAGTATACTGGTTGCCAATGATGGCAGCACCAGATAGGAACATTTTAAATGAATGCTGCAACTCCACTAAAATAATGGGTCCTGCAGAACTGGCAAATTATCTCCTTAGAATTGTTGCATGAATTCAACATTTTTACTAAGGGTGGGTGTCAAATTCCGTTCAGCTTGCGTAAATTGCAATATTTTGGCATTTTTGCATTCCGCAGAGAGCACGAAAATGCCAAAATTTCCGCAATCCGCAGCGTAGCGGAGATTTTTTCCATGCTTGCGCTTTGAAAATACGTTCTCGCGCACGCGATCACCTTCCCGGGATCCCCGAGTTCGCCAACGAGTTTTTCGATCCATTCGCGTGCTCCAAGAGATGTTGGTAGCCGTTCGCAATATCTCACGAGAGTTCGCAACCACGATCACGTCATTTGTCTCGCCATCAGACACCGTAAGAGTATAATATTTCAAACACGTCATTCTCCACCGCGAGCGAGAGCGTGAGGACACGAACAAGTCAATATCCAACGCGACAGAGAGCATGAGAACGCGAACAGGCCATTTTGGACGCGACATCGACATCTGGCGGAAGTGTGGTGAAGCTCAATACCTCGAACATGTAAAATTTCAAATCTGGAGAAGAATATCATCTCTAGCAGCATAAAACCTTCTGTAAATGATGATTTGGATGAAAAAACACTCCTCAGATTGACATTTGGTTGTCCTTTTTTGTGTTTGAAGTCCTTTTTTAATATGGGGGGAGAGGGAGGAAGTGCCACAGAATCCACAACTTCCTGTTCCTGTCCAGCAGGCTCCTCCCAGTGCTTTGTCAATATCCTGTTCATTCTGCCGTTGGATTTTGAGCTGGAAGGATCACTCTTTGTGTCTGCTGCATCATTATCATTGGATCTGAGGAATTTTGAATGAGATTTTTGACAAGTAAGTTGGTGTTGTGTTTGTTTGATTGGGGACATTGCAGTTGCTGAAACTACAATTTAGTTTTTGGTACTTATCATTCCTTTTTTTAAATTGTTGTGGGTTGTAGTACTCAGTAGGTCCAGAGCTAGTCATGGGTGGGTGCATGATGAAGCAACTGGTGTGTTTTGAATGTATTTCAAGCATCATTTAGGGCATAGATGGCATTGGCTGGAGTTGGGAAAATGCGTTTTTGAGGGGGTATTTCTCTTGTTGGGTGTCTTAAAGAAATGCTTTTGTTGTGTGTGTCTGGTGTGTTGGTGTGCATGCACCCTGCAGACCTTTTTTTTGGCCTGTGTATTTTCGTTTTTCCATTTTATTGCATTAAAAAAGGCAAAGCAGTGTGCTTTAGCATGCATCCTTTGCCTGGCTTTTATAGGCCTTTTGTCCGTTTTTTGTGTTTACCTGCCCTCCTGCTTTTTGCTTGTGATTTGTGAGTGTCCATGTGGCTGGTGGCCTTTATTGTGGTGGGAGTTATTAGTGTGCTGCTTTTGCCATATAGGCCTGCATGCTATTCCTTTGTGGCCTAGGCTTCTTGTTGTGGGGAGGCCTGGCCATGAGGCTGGTGGCCATTTTGAAGGCTGGAAGTGTGCTATTTGCAATAGGCCTGCATTTTCTGTCTTCTGTTTCTTGTAGTTGGGAGGGCCTGGCCATGTGGCTGGTGGCCATTTTGAAGCCTAGGCCTGCAAGCTTGTTTTTGGCTTGTCTGCCAACAGGCCTGCTTTCATCCAGTAGGCTCAGAGCAGGTAGCCACAGGTGCATTAAACAAGTGTTTCTGTGTGTTCTGTTGAATTTAAACATCATGTAGGGCTTGGATGGCATTTTATTGAGTTGGGAAATGTGGGGTATTTCTGTTGTTGGGTGTCTTAAGGAAATGTCTTTGTTGTGTGTGTCTGGTGTGTTGGTTTGCATGCACCCTACAGGATTTTTTTGGCCTGTGTATTTCCGTATTTATATTTTATTGCATTTAAAAGGCAAAGCAGTGTGCTTTGGCATGTACCCTTTGCCTGGCTTTTTTAGGCCTTTTGTCATTTCATTGTGTTTCCCAGGCCTCCTGCGTGTTGCTTGTGATTTGTGAGTGTCCATGTGGCTGGCGGCCTTCATTGTGGTGGGAGTTATTAGTGTGCTGCTTTTTCCCTATAGGCCTGCATGCTATTACTTTGTGGCCTACGCTTCTTGTTGAGGGTAGGCATGGCCATGAGGCTGGCAGCCATTTTGAAGGCTGGCAGTGTGCTTTTTGCAATAGGCCTGCATTGGCTGTCTTCTGTTTCTTGTAGTTGGGTGGGCACTGCCATGTGGCTGGTGGCCATTTTGAAGCTTAGGTCTGCAAGCTTGTGTGGCCTTGTCTGTCAACACGCCTGCTTTCATCCAGTAGGCTCACAGCAGGTAGCCACAGGTGCATTAAACAAGTGATTCTGTGTGGTCTGTTGAATTTAAACTTCATTTAGGGCATGGGTGGCAATGGATTGAGTTGGGAAATGTGTTTTGTTTTAGGGGTATTTCAGTTGTTGGGTGTCTTAAAGAAATGCCTTTGTTGTGTGTGTCTGGCGTGTTGGTGTGCATGCACCCAGCAGACCTTTTTTTTGCCCTGTGTATTTTCATTTTTGCTTTTTATTGCAATAAAAAGGCAAAGCAGTGTGCTTTAGCATGCATCCTTTGCCTTGCTTTCAAAGGCCTTTTGTCAGTTCATTGTGTTTACCGACTCTCCTGCTTTTTGCTTGTGATTTGTTAGTGTTCATGTGGCTGGTGGCCTTTATTGTGGTGGGAGTTATTAGGGTGCTGCTTTTGCCATATAGGCCTGCATGCAATTCCTTTGTGGCCTAGGCTTCTTGTTGTCGGTAGGCCTGGCCACGAGGCTGGCGGCCAATTTAAAGGCTTGCAGTGTGCTTTTTGCAATAGGCCTGCATTTTCTGTCTTCTGTTTCTTGTAGTTGGGTGGGCCTGGCCATGTGGCTCGTGGCCATTTTGAAGCCTAGGCCTGCAAGCTTGTGTTTGGCTTGTCTGCCAACAGGCCTGCATTCAAACAGTAGGCTCAAAGCAGGTAGCCACAGGTACATTAAACAAGTGTTTCTGTGTGGTCTGTTGAATTTAAACATCATTTAGGGCATGGATGGCATTGAAATTACTTGGGAAATGTGTTTTCGGGGAGTATTTCTGTTGTTGGGTGTCTCAAAGAAATGCCTTTGTTGTGTGTGTAGGTGTGCATGCACCCTGCTGACCTTTTATTGGCTCGTGTATTTTCGTTTTTGCATTTTATTGCGTTAAAAAGGCAAAGCAGTGTGCTTTAGCATGCATCCTTTGCCTGGCTTTTATAGGCTTTTTGTCAGTTCAGTGTGTTTTCCAGGCCTCCTGCTTGTTCATTGTTATTTGTGAGTGTCCTTGTGACTGGTGGCCTTTTGTGGTGGGAGTTATCTAGTGTGCTGCTTTTGCCATATAGGCCTGTATGGTTTGCCTATTAACTTACTGCTTCCATCCATCTATCCATCCCCTTTCCCAGCAGCAGCTCCTTTAATTATGTGAGGCTCAAATAATTTAATGCCAAACAGGTTCCACCCCACTTCCATTACATTTGCATTTTGGTTGTTGTTCTTATTCTCTTTCCCTTCCTTTCTGAGAGTGTAGTGTGTACACAGTAGTATACCATAGCCCTTGTTGACAAAGTCTCAGAAATGGCTAGACTATATATTTTATTTGTTTGTTTGGTTGTTTGTACTAGTAAAGTAGTAATTGTTGAACCACAATAACAAATACAACATTTCACTGATGTTCTTCTCCTGGCAGACAGCGGGGGAGGTGTTATCATCATCATCATCACCCTTTTTACTGCCAGACAGAAGTCCTGCTGCGCATCATGTCCACGTGTGACCACAGACATTTCTGCAACTTGTGCACCTGCATCCTGCCTGACATCTGAAGAAGATGGCCTCTAAGAAAGGTACCAGGTCCTCCAGGACCAAGAAAGTTGCTGATGAGAAGAAGGAACAGAAAAAAGAAATGCCACTAACCACGACTGGTGTGCCGGCCAATGTTGCTTTTTGGGACCCAAAAAATTACTCAGCACCTCCGCACCAGCGGTCCAACCCCACCAACCAAGGCCCAAGCCCTTGAGTGTCGCAGAGGTAGCCAGACTACTAACGAGTAGCGATGTTGAAATGTCATTATCGCAAAGTAGTACACAATCAAAGCAGGCGGAAACTCAGCAGATAAGTGTGCAGCAGCAGCCGCAAGAACAGCAGCAGTCGCAAGAACAGCAGCAGCCGCAAGAACAGCAGCAGCCGCAAGAACAGCAGCAGCTGCAAGAACAGCCCACAATAGTAGGGGCATTTTTAGGAAATCGAACTTCCTGCAGACAAAGTGGAGCAAACCACTGTTTCGGAAGATCTATTGTCTTCCAGACCACCAGCAAGGAAAAGGAGGCTTAGTCCATCATCATCTTCTTCAAGTCCCGCTTCTAATGATCGTGATGCCATTTGGAAGCCACCAGCTCAGTCTGAGAGTGATGCACACCACAAGACAAGGCTAGTGAAAAGGAAGGTTCTAGAAAAACTTAGAGTTATGGAGGTAGATTTACAAGAAGGGGATGATTTTGATGATGAAGAGCCAGTCATTACGCACATCACTCCCGCCCCAAAAGGGATGGAGACCAACATTATTACCCTATCCAAAAAGGCTGCTGAGCGGGATGTAGCACGGATACCACCAACCCAGGTCACACCACCACGACCTCCAGCTGCCATATTTTCAAAGGCACAGCAGGGACCTTTATCCAGCTCAACCATCTCAGTAGGCAGTGGTAGAAGTCACAGTGTAGCTGCACAGAGTCACATTCCAAGTACACCCTCCAGTTCATCTGGTATTGAAAGTGGCACATAAAGCAGCACCAGAAAGTTCTGCCCCCCAGTTTGGTTCTTCTTCCCGCTTAGCACTAAGGAGGAGAATGTTGCAATATGCTAAATTTGTCAACAAGGTGTTCAGCGGGGTAAGCTTGGTACAAACTATGGTACTGGAGGCCAAACAAGGCATCTCCAAATACATCACACTATCGTGTGGGAGGATAACCTACTTCACTTACAACAAAGTAAAAAAACTCAACCCATTGATGTTGGGCATGAAGAATCAGGGGACGTTATTATCGCGATGGAAGGTGAAGCAGAGTGAGGCATTTCTAGCCCTGTCCCCAGTAGTGTAGTGGTACCGCCCACATCCTCCTCAGCAACATCTCAGTGGCATCGCAGTAAGAGCCATACTCAGAGTCAGGCTGAGACACCAAGGCGACCGAGTACTGCAATAAAACAAAGTACGTCTTTGAGCCTAAGTGGGTAATGAAAACAACAGCACCACAGAAGAAAGTAATCCAGCCTACCATTGAGAGCATGCTTTGGTTGGAGGGGCAGTTCCAACGCAACCACCCAATGGCACGGTTGTACAATGCAAAGCTGGCTAAAATGTTAGCGCTGGACCTTCTCCCTTTTTAATTTGTGGAAGGGATGGGTTTCCTTGAATTTGTGTCAGCCATATGCCCTAAATGGAAGGTTCCCAGCCAGTCCTATTTCGCAAGAATTGCTGTTTCCGCACTGCATCATGATGTGCTGGAATTGGTTGGACAAGCTTTGCAGCAGAGTGCTGTTCACAATATCTACCTGACAACAGACATGTGGGCCAGTTGCCAAGCCACAGATTACATGTGCATCATTGCACACTGGGTCTCATTTGTGGGGGTTATAGATAAGCTATCTGAAGTAGGTGCTGTTCACACAGCTGAGATTTTTAAAGCTACTCGGAAACATGCAACTGTAGCCATGTTCGCCATGGAGAAATCTCATACTGCTGTCAACATTTTGGAAGAGTTTCGCAGCAAGGTTTTTGAATGGCTGTGCCCAAGAGGGCTTAGTATTGGTTTTGTTTCCACAGATAATGGCAGTAATGTACTTAAGCGGTACAAAAGGGGGTGGTGATGGACGGAGCATCTGAACCAATCAAACACTCACACCAAGTCAAAAGATCTGGGTTTGATCCATCACCGTTCTTTAGCCCACTCTTCCACCCCAGTTCAGACATGGCTATATGAGTGTGATAGGGTATGCTCAGACGTGAGTCCCTTGCTCACTTTGCCACTGGATTAAAGCAAAGCCGGGCTGAAGACGGCTGGAATGCCAGAAACCGGTCCTCGGAAGCTTGTTTCCGGTCCAGGGAAGACATGGCTTGGCAGTTCGGGCTGGACTGTTCCCATGAGGCTCAGGGTCAGACTGATTTGCATATAGCCATGTCTGAACTGGGGTGGCAGAGTGGGCTAAAGAACGATGATGGATTAAACCCAGATCTTACGACTGGGTGTGAGTGTTTGATTGATTCAGATGCTCTGTCCATCACCACCCCCTTTTGTACCGCTTTTGGCCGCCATAAGTGTGGCAGGGTATGCTTAGACCTTAGTCTCTTGCTCACTTTGCCACTGGATTCAAGCAAGCCGGGCTGAAGACGGCTGGAATGCCAGAAACCGGTCCTCGGAAGCTTGTTTCCGGTCCAGGGAACACATGGCTTGGCAGTTCGAGCTGGACTGTTCCCATGTGGCTCAGGGTCAGACTGATTTGCATATAGCCATGTCTGAACTGGGGTGGCAGAGTGGGCTAAAGAACGGTGATGGATTAAACCCAGATCTTTTGACTGGGTGTGAGTGTTTGATTGATTCAGATGCTCCGTCCATCACCACCCTCTTTTGTACCGCTTTTGGCTGCCATAAGTGTGGCAGGGTATGCTCAGACGTGAGTCCCTTTCTCACTTTGCCACTGGATTCAAGCAAGCCGGGCTGAAGACGGCTGGAATGCCAGAAACCAGTCCTCGGAAGTTTGTTTCGGTCCAGGGAAGACATGGCTTGGCAGTTCATGCTGGACTGTTCCCATGAGGCTCAGGGTCAGACTGATTTGCATATAGCCATGTCTGAACTGGGGTGGCAGAGTGGGCTAAAGAACGGTGATGGATTAAACCCAGATCTTTTGACTGGGTGTGAGTGTTTGATTGATTCAGATGCTCCGTCCATCACCACCCCCTTTTGTACCGAGTAATGTACTTAAGGCCATGGAGCTTGATTCCTATTTCAGGGTTCTGTGTTTGGCGCACTGCATAAACATTAAAGTTAAAGACTTTCTGAAAAAAGAAGCCATAGTCAGCAACTTACTGACCACCTGCCGAAGAATATGCACTCATTTCAGCCAACTTCGGAAACAGCTGAGGATCATTCAACGTGACTATAGAATGCCAGTCAAAGCACTCATCCAGGAGGTGGCAACACGTTGGAACTCAACTTATTACATGCTTGACCGTCTGTTTGAGCAGTATAGGCCAGTCAATGAATATGTCATGCGAAGAGGGGATGCTACTGTGAAAGGCAAGACCCTTCAGATGGACTAATGGTGCCTAGTTAAATGCCTGACTGAGGTGCTTCGTCCTTTTGAGGTCTTCACTCATGAAGGTCTTCACTCATGAAGTCCTTCACTCATGAAGTCAGCAAGTGGGACTGTACCATGGGCCTAGCTATCTCATTATTGCAAATGCTAGAGCATCAGCTGAAGGCAGTGTCTGAATAATACAAAGGTGTAGAGGAAAAAAAGAAGCCTATGCGTTGGTGGAGAGCTTAACCTGTGGCTTAGCTGACAATACAAGGGTGCAAAATAAGATTTTGTCACAAGAACATTACATTTCTGCCACAATTCTGGATCCACGGGCAAAATTGGCACTGAAGACATTAATTCCTTTTTCAGAGATGGATGTTGCCCGCTACAAAACTTGGATAGCTGAGGCAGCGAGTAAGTTGGAATATGAACTGCTGCTATTTAAAAGACTGCTAGATCAACCCACAACAAGTACTGCAGCAGGGCATCAGGCATCAAGTTCAACTTCGGAGGCTGAGGGCAGTGCGTTTGGCTCAGAACACTCACCATCACCATCGACAACAGCAATAACTGGATCATTAGGCCCAGTAGCATCATTACAGGATTGGTATTTATATTTAGGCATTGGTAAACGCAGTGCTGATGCACAGAGAAAAGAGCCCAAAAAAAGTTTAGCACCCCTGAACATTGAGCGGATGGTCCAGGCCTATCTGGATGACCCAACAGAGGTGTTCATTGATCAAAACCCAGTGCAGTATTGGTATGGGAAAAGGGCCCAATGGCCACTGCTCAGCAGGCTGGTGATAAGCTATCTGGCTTGCCCTGTTGCAAGTGTCTCTTTTGAACCTGTTTTCAGTGCTGCTGTTTCCTTTGTAACAGTGAGAAGGACAAGTGTCTCGCCCAAAAACGTGGAGATGTTAACAATTATCAAAATGAATCAGCACTTCATACCACCGAATTACACAATACATGAATCAAGGTAGGAAGATGAGGACAGCGGCTCAGGTGACAGAAGTAGTGTGTTACATGATGATTACCTACTTCTGTTTCAACCCCCAGAGTTTGAGGGCAAGCTAGACTTCCCTGACAATTAGGCTTGCACCTACTGTCTTTCTCCCTTATTTTCTTTTATTTGTGTGTCTGACTTTCCGGTTACAAACTTTGAATCACAACAAATCCATCACCACCGTCTTCTACTCTTTTTATTTCAATATAGGAGTTTCAGCTGTCTGCATTTCACAGTACAGTTCTCCGAATCTGATCCTCCATCCTCCTGAATCTCCCTAAATCCATTGCCCTCAAGACAGATGATGATTGGATGAGGCAAAATAGAAGAAAAAATACAATCTTTCCTAGTGCCTCCAAAAGAAGTAGAACATGATGATGACTACTATAGCTATCCTCCTTTCTGAGCAGAGAGAGACTGCCCATTAACTGAAGATGACATGGAACAAGTTATTTATTTGAGTACTATATGTAATAATCATCATTCTACACACTAAAAGTAAGTCAAGGCAATTTTCCCCTTCTTGCAACTATATTTAATAAGAAATGTATGCTACTACTGCAGCCTGATACATTGCTTTTGAATGCAGGAAGGGGACTCAAGCTGTACACTGCACACCGAGTAGGATTGGACACAGACTCTGAGTGATTGGTGTTTGTGTTTTTGTTGTTTGTTGTGCATGAAGTGAAGTCAAAGTGTACTAGTATTACTCTATACACTAAAGAGTGACTCAAGTCAATAATATTTCTACTCTTGTTGTTTAATAACAAAATTGTACTTCTACTGCAGGCCAATCTTCAAAGTATCTCAGTACAAGTATCAGAGATGATTGATGGAATAATAAGTCAGGGCGTTTCATGAATGGCATAAAAGGTAAACAAGTCAACAACAACCACAGCAGACCTAAATGTCTGTGTAGCAGTGGAGTCGAGTTTAGCGATGGTAAAACATGCCGTGCATTGATTTAGTCACTTAAATTGTAAAATGCTATGTTGTTGGATATGTGCTTTGTCCAACTCTTTAAAAAAATGTACACTAAACGGAGGATGTGCTAAGCATGCCGTCACTGCGGGCCTGCTCTGTTCTGTTGTTGTTGTAGGTCAATGCTGGAAACAGACTAGAGTAGAGATGATGCATACATGCAGCCTCGGAAAGTGTTCTTGTTGCACTACACCATAACTTGTGCATTTTTTTTAACTTTGTTTCTCAATATCCCTTTTGTTTTTCCATCTACAATTACAAGCCAGGCCTTACCCTGTGCTATACCTGGGAAAACAATGCACACTTACCTTACCAATAAATCTACATCTGCCAGGCAGGCAGTGGCAACACCCAAGATTGATGGACGAGAGGACCAAGAGGAATGCCGAGATGCAAATCCACATTTTTGACCAGGATAACACAGTAACATTATCAACTTTCATCATCTTTTAAATAATTTGATTAATTTTTTTGTCTACAATCTTTACAACAGTGTGTTCTTCTTGTTGTTATTATTATCATTAGGTTTGCTCTCTGTTTATAATTCATCCCTACAGATACTTAAAAATGTTCTTTGCTATCTGTAAAAGAAAGCCCGGAACAACTGAACACAAACTATATGTAATCCGGGTCTCCTTATCAATCGTCATCATGCATGCATTTTCTTTTTCTCCCTTAACATATTGATATGGATATGGTAGTTTACAGAGTTTGTCATTTGTTGTTTGTCCATGCGTACTGTTTTTAATTTTCAAACCTTTCTCCAAACCCCTCTTCCCATCCATTCAACAAACCGTAGCCCTCTTCCCCCGGGCTGTATGACAAATTAAGGTGTGACTAAATTAAATGTACACCAATAATTTATCACACGCTTGCTGGGGCAGATGTGACTAAAGCAACAGTACTTCAATTTCAAGGCAAGGCAAGGATCTTTTTTTGCTTGCCCACCCATGAGCAGTATATTTGTGAGGTGATTTTTATTTACCAAAGGAACCTATACATCTGCATTAATTGCCGGCATCGATTGGATTTGTTGTCATCCTACTACACAGCACTAACAGTTACGCTTGTGTCCAGTGTACTGTTGGCCTAGTCAAGTGACTCGACTCAACTATAGTTTGTAACTCTGTGTACTAGGCTCCCCCACCACTATTATGTTTTGATGTAAAATATTTTTGCATATTATTCTTTCACAGTAAGTTCTGTACTGTACTTCATTCTACTATTCCTCGAACAGTCTCTCTGAGGCGACTGATTGTCTCATTTGCTGCTGCCAGTGTCTACTACTACTACTACTACTACTACCACCACAACCATTGCATGTTAGGGAAGGAAACCATCATCACCATGCAGCCATCGCTGTGCCTAAGTTAAACATCAAGCAAAGGTAAGAGAAGTTTGAGGGAGGCATAATTAATAATGGACATGTTTTCAATCAATTCACACACCCCTTTGAGTCCAGTTAAAGAATGCATTAACTAGAAGATACTGACAGTACTAGTAGGACAACTCAATCAGTGAGGGGTGACGCATCCATCTGTTTGTGTCTTACAAAGTCAGCCAATTATTTAAATCAAACACTGGCTATGGGCGGCCCTGCACCAGCAAGGAAACAGTGTGATGTACAACAGTAACCCCACCCACAAAACATTAATAACATTGTATGTAAAGTAGAAATATTGATTTATTAACCCTAACAAAAATAAACGATGTAAAAAAAATCCACAAAACCTAACCCCCTCTCCCTAACCCCAACCAATGTCTGTTAAGAAAAAGTCCAACCTAATTGTCCAAAAGGCAAAACCCCAACGCCCGATTCCCACCCACCAAAAGAATAAATAAAAAAGGGGCAATGAACAGGGTGTCTTTATGTTCGGCAGGATCGACTTTGGAGGACTAGCACTTGCTCCTCAAGAAGGGTGACACAGCGCCTCAAAGAGCAGTAGTTGCAGCCACAGTGGGGGGGCACCAGTGATGCTGAAGGAAGGGCGGTGGCGGGCAGCTGCCAGACGGTGGTGCATACCACTGGACGACGGTGGCTGGGGCCCGGGGAATTGGAGGAGGCTGCAGCTGCTGCCGCCTCCTCCTCCTCCTCTTCCAGGACCACCGGCCAACAATATTCCTGCTGGATGGCCTCCAGTTTCCGGCGCCGGGCCTTGGCGGCCAACTCCTTCTGATCAGTTTTCCTCGTGGAAGGAGTAGCTATATATCAAAAAGATAAAACAAGACTATTGTAAAATATACTCTTAGAAAAGCAGTAAGACAAGTTAGTTATACACATAGTGGGATGATAGTAGCACTATCAAGCACAGTACATAACATTTATAGTATGTATCTATCCTCCCACTTCCTTGGGCTTTAACATTTGTCGGAGTTTTTCAGGCATTCAACCAACCATACATCTGATTCCTATCAGCCATCTATGCAGGCATGCATGCATCACACGTATCCTTCTCTGTCAGTCATAAATATTAAATCTTGCCCATTCTTCTTCCTTCCACCCGTCTTTCCCTTTTAGTTCAACACCATCCATGAAGGTGATCTGATCTGACTTTTCGTCCTTTCCATAAAACTTTCACAGCGGAGGTGAAATCAGATAGAAGAGGCCATTGGTTACTCAACACTCCCGCCACTAATGCCTTTATTAATGCCATGTTGTTGGTGTTGTTCTTGTGCTCCCGCCGACTCTGACCATGTCTTCTTGCCCCTGGGTGCTGATCATGAAAGATATAAGAAAGAGACAAACATTGATGATTGGTGTGAAACAAATAAAATATTTTTAAAGACGATCAAAAAAACATTTATGTAAACATCAATTGCAATAAAATTGACCTATCTCATCTGGTCAACAAGTAGTACCTGGGGATTCGCGGATCGACTCGTTATTTATCAACACTAATCCAGTCTTCCAATCGGATTCCAGAATACTAACTAAGCCTGAGTAGTACGTACCACCTGACCTAGCCCACCTATTCCAGGCGTTCCAATTGTACATTAAGTATGCATTTCCACTTCTTTTAGTCCTCAAAAATGCAAGAATGGAGGACACATGACTACATTTTTGCATACACCAAATTGTTGGTTGATTGATTGTTACAGATGTTTTGTTAGTGCTAAGCTGATTACCCCTCATTGAACAAACTACAAAAGGTTCTATTAAGAACTGGGGTAAGCACTAGCAGCACATGACGTAACAGAGGGGCATCACGCAGGCCACTAAAAAATTATAAACTCATACTAATAAGTAACTAAATCTTAGTATCAATCCACCCCTATCTCTTAGTGACAGGACAAAGGAAGGACTAGAGTCACTTTAGCATTACCTAACTTAAGTTCTCTAAAATAAACTCTTACATAATCACGGTAAGCGAGTGCAAACACAAAGTTGCAAACAAGTAAGATTAGTAGCGCTGAGCACCTGTGTCATAACAATCACAGAAGACTTTTAAACGTAATTTACCTGTAATGTAAGCAGCAACATTCTAGCTGGTCGGAAAAAAGATATTCGCAATATATAACACAGAACAGAAGAATAAACACAAAGTAAATAAATACTCACCAAGACCCGGATCTCCACTCCTAGCAGGTCCAGCAGGTCATGCTCCCGGTCCAGGATATTGGACCACCGGTGCGTCAACTGGTTCTGTGTGCGTCAGACACCAGAGCAGCGAAACACTTCCCGACGCACCTTTCCCCAATGCTGCTGACGCTCACGGAGCCCGTACCCAGACCCAGGCCTGCCGCCTGCTGCCAGGGTAAGGGGAGGTGGTGCTGCACAAAGATAACCAGTGCGGCAAAATCCACCTCCCCAAATAAGGCCCATGCCTGCACCCCTTGTGGGCGCCGCCTTCCGCAAGGAAGGCGGTCGCGGCTCTGGCAAGGACGAGCCATGCCGCCCTTTGCCATGGTTCTGGGGTTGGCGGGGGTCGGGAAAGAAAATGTAAAAATTAAAAAAGTAAGTAAAAGAAATGAAAAAAGCAGGTAATAGAAAAAGAGTGAAAAAGTAGTTAAAAACAAAAAAAAGTAGACAAAAACAAAAAATATAGTGTCAGGAAAATAGTCTGAGAGGTAATAAATAAAAAGATTTAAAAAGTTTCTAGAAACAAAGGATTGCAAAGATAGAGGGAGGACTGAAAAGCAGGCCTCAGAACCATAGCAATAAAGTGAAAAACAAGATGGCCGTGCCCATTGCGACCGCGTGGACCAGTTAGTGTGATATTTTCACCCTGTGAACGCAAAAAGCATCGCGAACACGCAATAGTGTTCCCGAACAAGAAATACGTATCGCGAACGGGCGCGAGCATGCATTGAGCGACCCGGAGCAGGAAATAAGCATCTTGAGCGGGTGGGTCAAGTGAAAACCAGATGGCCGCGCCCATAAGCAACAGCATGGGCAAGTTGGCGAGCCATTTCTAACGCGATCACGCAGAAAATATTGGGAAAAAGCATTTCCGCATCTTCGCGATATTTCCGCTTTCATACCCAGGTGTACCAGTACCTCACCTCACCCCCAGCTCACAGTGGGCAAAACAGCACTTTCACACCGGTATGAGTAAATACTTGGCTACGGCCAGTATGCTACAGACCACTCAGCTCACGGTTTAGGCATACACTTTTATCCTCAGGTGTACCAGCACCTCACCTCACCACCATCTCAAAGTGGGCAAAACAGCACTTTCACACCGGTAAGAGTAAATACTTCACTTCGGCCAGTATGCTACAGCGCCCACAGCACATCAGTTTACATCACTCAGCTTACAGTTTAAGCACACGCTTTCATCCCCAACTTTACCGATACCTCAACTCAACACCATCTCACTCTAGGCAAAACAGCACTTTCACATTGGTATGGGTAAATACTACTACAGAGCACTCAGCTCACAGTTTAGGCACACACTTTCATCGCCGAGTTCACTGGCCCCTCACCTCCGCACCATCTCACAGTGGGCAATACAGCACTTTCACACCGGTAGGGGTAAGTACTTTGCTTCACACTCCCTCTACAGCACACCCTGACCACCCTACAGACCTCACAGCTCTCCTACCCTCCTCTTTACCACTTTTTTTTGCCCCTTTTCCCATTATTCGCTTCAACTGAATCACAAAATGGCAGCCAACACTTCCTAGTTGCAACCGCTTGCAGCCAATCAGCAGCAAGCTCCTGCTGGTAACGCCTCAGCCAATCAGATGGCAGAATTCCCAAATATCGATATCTGTAAATTTCAATATTTCTAAACTACTGAATGGATTTACACCAAATAAACAAAAGCGTGCTTTCAAGACCAAGACCCTTCTCCCTGCCAAATTTGGGGTAATTCCGTCCACCCGTTCGCCCTGTAGCCTTGTCTAAAGTTTCCTATGGAAATTAACATGGAGAAAGCACACTTTGGGACCTCCCTTTTTTCTCGGCCCCCCTTGACGAATCACCCACAAACTTTCAACATAGGAGCTGATATCAACAAAGAAATAGTTTTGAAAATGTTGCGAAGATGCGTCAATTGGCACCAAAGTTATTGGGAATAGAATGTTTTTTTCTATGGTAACTAAGTCCTAACTATATCTATCTACTGGCGACCGCCAGTAGGTAATATATATATATATTCACAGAAAAAACATAGGTTTCAGGGATATTATAGTTAGTTGGACATTTCACTCATACAAAACCAGAGAAATTTCCCTGTTATAGTTAGTTCAGCTAACTATAACTTGCTCCCCTGCAATGCTCTGCTGATGACGCCACATATTACTTCACTCATGACAGTGTCAGTGACATCCCTCATAACATCACTGATGACATCACTGATTACATAATCCTTGTGATAGAGTGTCAGACCTCCTCTCACCCTAATATAACCTTTGATACACACACTCTAAAATACAAAATTAGAATGCGACTCTTGATCAGCAGGGTGCGCGGATCCTCCGT
The DNA here is from genome assembly GCF_964263255.1 of Lissotriton vulgaris. Lineage (NCBI taxonomy): Eukaryota > Metazoa > Chordata > Amphibia > Caudata > Salamandridae > Lissotriton > Lissotriton vulgaris. The sequence continues at coordinate 418,460,108 of NC_141694.1, forward strand.
GCCTCTATGTATTGATATTTTTATTTTTTGATTTTCTCAGCAACTACTGAACGGATTTACACCATTTAGGAAAAAGGGTGCTTTCTGAACCAAGCACTACCTTTCTACCAAATTTGGTGTAATTCCGTTCAGCAGTTCCAGCTGTAGCCTTGTCTAAAGTTTCCAATTGGAAATGGAATTTTTCACCTCTTTTTCTTGAATTTCTCAGGAACTACTGAACGGATTATCACCAATTTAAAAAAAGAGTACTTTCTGAAACAATGGCTGCCTTTTTGCGAAATTTGGTGTAATTGCGTTCAGCAGTTTGGGCTGTAGCCATGTCTAAAGTTGCCAAATCACCACGAAACTTTAAGAAAGGAGCGGACCGGAGCGCCCCACTAGTTTGGAAAATTTTGCAAAGATTCGTCAACCGGCGCCAACGTTATTGGGAAAAGAAAAAACACTTTTTGAATGGAAACACGGTCCTAACTATAACAACCTACTGGCGACCACCAATAGGTAATATATATATATATATTACCTACTGGCGGTCGCCAGTAGGTATATATAGTTAGGACCTAGTTACCATAGGAAATTCCGAACATTCTATTTGGAATAACTTTGGCGCCAATTGAGGGATCTGCCTGTAATTTTCCTTAAATTTGCCTCGCTGCGCTACGTTCCTTCCCTTTCGGGGGGATTCGTTAAGCGGGGGCCGAGAAAAAAGGGGGTCCCAAAACGTGTTTTCCCCATGTTAATTTCCATAAGGACATTCTGACAAGGCTACAGCTCGAACGGCTGAACGTAATTACACCAGATTTGGCAAAATGGTAGGGACTGGTATGCAGCAGTGCCTTTTCGATGTTTAGTGTAAATCCCTCCAGTAGTTCTTAAGAAAATTGAATTTGAAATGTTTCAAATGGCATTTTCTATGGGACCTTTAGACACGGCTACAGCCCGAACGGCTGAACGGAATTACACCAAACTTGGCAAAATGGTAGGGACAGGTACGCAGTAGTGCCCTTTTTTTATTTGGTAAAATCCCTCCAGTAGTTGTTGAGAAAATTGAATTTGAGCAAATGATATATCTGTATGCGCTCAACATTCTATTGGGAATAACTTTGGCGCCGATTGAGGAATCTGTGTGTAATATTCCAGAATTTTGGCCAACTCTGCTCCGCTCCTTCCCTGAAAGTTTCGGGGGGATTCGTCAAGCAGGGGCCGAAAGGGGGGGTCCCAAAACGTGTTTTCCCCATGTTAATTTCCATAAGGACCCTAGACACGGCTACAGCTCGAACGGCTGAATGGAATTACACTAAACTTGGCAAAATGGTAGGGCCTGGTGTGCAGATGTGCCTTTGCTATGTTTGGTGAAAATCCCTTCAGTAGTTCTTGAGAAAATTGAATTTGAAATTTTTCAAATGGCATTTTCTATGGGACCTTTAGACATGGCTACAGCCCGAACGGCTGAACGGAATTACACCAAACTTGGCAAAATGGTAGGAACATGTATGCAGTAGTGCCTTTTCTATATTTGGTGAAAATCCCTCCAGTAGTTGTTGAGAAAATCGAATTTGAGCAAATTATATATCTATATGTGCTCACGGTATGCGCACCATACGCGTATGGTACGCGTACCATACGCGTACGTGCGCGTACCCTTACATGTGCGAGCGAGTTTCTGATTGGCTGGCAGTCGACTGTCGACATTCCAAACTGTCCAAACCAGGAAGTGTTGGCCACCATCTTGTTTTTCAAGAGAACTGAGGCACAAGAGAGCCCAAAACAAGAGTGGAAAACACAAAAAGGGGGCAGGGTAGAGACCCCCCAACCCTCTAGCCCTTCTCAGGGGGACCCAAAAGGACCCCCAAGGGCCAAAAAACAAAAACAAAAAAAATCGAAAAAATTGCTCGTATCGTGCGCGTACCTCGCGATTTTTAAAAAAAAATAAAAAAGATTTGCACTTGGTGGTCCTTCTGGGACCCCCTGAGAAGGGCTAGGGGGTCAGGGGGTCTCAACCCTGCCCCCTTTTCACATTTTCCACTCTTGTTTTGTGCTTCTTGTGCCTCACTTCTCCTGTGAAACAAGATGGCTGCTCAGGTGGTTCCAGAAAGATAATAACATATATAAACGTTATCCGCTAATAGAATTAGCATTTACAAAACCTTTGAAATTTATTGAAAAAACATATAGGTTTCACTCCTGATATAGTTAGGAATTAGCATTTAAAAAACCTTGCAAATTCACTGAAAAAACCATAGGTTTCAAGCCTTATATAGTTAGGAATTAGCATTTAAAAAACCTTGCAAATTCACTTAAAAAAACATAGGTTTCAGGCCTTATATAGTTAGGAATTAGCATTTAAAATACCTTGCAAATTCACTTAAAAAACCATAGGTTTCAGGCCTTATATGGTTAGGAATTATCATTTTAAAAACCATTGAAATTGATCCTATATAGTTAGTTTTACTAACTATATTTCGCGTACCCGCAATCCACGGCTGATGATGTCACATATCACATCATTCATGACATGGTCAGTGACATCACTGATGACTTCACTGATGACATCTCAAATGACATCACTGATGACATCACTGATGGCATCTCATTTGACATCACTGATCACATCACTGATGATATCATTCATGTGATAATACGATGCACCTCCTCACATTCTAATATAACATTTGATACGCCCAGTGTTAAATACAGACTACCATTCTTGAAACCATTGACACACCAATACCAGTTACTACATACGCATTCACTGATTCTGAGGTCTACACACACATTCACTCATTCACCCATAGAATCACTCATACATACAGTCACTCAAAACAGAACACTATCATATGCACTCATACACCTATACAGACACTCACACGCTGCCACTCATCCATGGAGTTACTCACACACCTAGTCAACCATGCAAAGAATCCATCACACTTCCATTTCCTCAACTATACAGTTATATACACAACACCTTACTTATTCAAACATATACTAACACATACTTACTCTCTTATACAATCACTGATACAAGTACACAATGATCCATACAGCCACTCGCACATCACTGGCTCTCATGTATAGTCATTTATATATGCCAACTCTCACATGCACTGTGTTTTACATATGTACTTACTTGGACATGCATTTATTTATTTATTTATTTGCGGGTTTATATCGCGCTAGGATCATCTCCCGGAGGAGTATCTCCGCACTGAGATATGTAGCACTGAGATATCCATTTACTCACCAACACACCAATGCACACAGTCAACCGCCCATATAGCTGTTTCCACATGCACTCTTGACCTCATACACCTAGTGAATCAACTGCTCACACATCTATGCACAGAGTCACAGACTTCCCAGCCACCCACACACACACTCAGTCTCCCATTCAAATACTTGGGCAACCAATCAATAACCCATATAGCCACTCATATAGTTTCTGATCAACACATGCAGCAGCTTACACAACAACAGACATACTGATGCACACATTCAGACAGTTTAGTCACTAACCCATGCATTTAGTAAGACACATTTAATCACTCATTCATATAGTCAGTCACTCACCTACTAAATCCTTCATTCAGACACTTATACATCCACTCATTCTTCAATATGTAAAACATATTTAAACTTTACAGAAACACACAGTCACTGGATGATGTCATCAGTGATGTCATCCGTGATGTCAAATGAGATGTCATCAGTAATGTCGTTTGAGATGTCATCAGTGATGTCATTAGTGATGTCACTGACCATGTCATGAATGATGTAATATGTGACATCATCAGTAGTGGATTGCGGGTGCAAGAAATATAGTTAGTACAACTAACTATATAGGAGTAATTTAAATGGTTTTTTAAATGCTAATTCCTAACTATATAAGGCCTGAAACCTATGGTTTGTTAAGCGAATTTGCAAGGTTTTTAAAATGCTAATTCCTAACTATATAAGGCCTGAAACCTATGGTTTTTTAAGTGAATATATATATATATATATATATATATATATATATATATATATATTCAATGAAAAAACCATAGGTTATAGGCCATATATAGTTAGGAATTAGCATTTACAAAACCTTATTTTACTCGCATAAAACCATTGAAATTCCATATATAGTTAGAAGCGCTAACTATATATCGCGCACCCGCAATCCACTGCTGATGATGTCACATATTACATCATTCATGACATGGTCAGTGACATCACTGATGACATCACTGATGACATCTCAAATGACATCACTGATGACAACTCAAATGATTGTATGTGTCTGTAAAGTTTAAATATGTTTCACATATTGAAGAATGAGTGGATGTATAAGTGTCTGGATGAAGAATTTAGTAGGTGCATGACTGACTGTATGAGTGAGTGATTAAATGTGTCTCACTGAGTGCATGGGTTAGTGACTAAACTGTCTTAATTTGTGCATCAGTATGTTTGTTGTTGTGTAAGCTGCTGCATGTGTTGATCAGTAGCTATAAGAGTGGCCATATGGGTTATTGATTGGTTGCCCAAGTATTTGAATGGGAGGCTGAGTGTGTGTGTGGGTGGCTGGGAGGTGCGTGACTCTGTGCATAGATGTGTAAGCAGTTGATTCACTAGGAGTATGAGTTCAAGAGTGCATGTGGAAACAGCTATATGGGCGGTTGACTATGCATGGGTGTGTTGGTGAGTGAATGGATTTCTCATTGCTACATGAGCAAGTAAGTACGTATGTAAAACACAATACATGTGAGAGTTGACAGATATAAATAACTGAACATAAGAGCCAGTGAATGTGTGAGTGGCTGTATCGATCACTGTGAGCTTGTATCAGGGATTATATAAGAGAATAAATATGTGTTATTATATGTTTGAATAAGTAAGATGTGTATAACTTTATAGTTGAGTAAATGGAGGTGTGATTGATTCTTTGCATGACTGAGTAGGTGTGTGAGTAACTCCATGGATGAGTGACAGTCTGTGAGTGTCTGTTTATACTGAGTGTATGTAAGGTTATATTAGAGTCTGAAGAGGTTCATTGTATTATCACATAAGTGATGTGATCAGTGATGACAAATGAGATGTCATCAGTGATGTCATTTGAGTTGTCATCAGTGATGTCATCAGTGATGTCATTTGAGATGTCATCAGTGATGTCATTTGAGTTGTCATCAGTGATGTCATTTGAGATGTCATCAGTGATGTCACTGACCATGTCATGAATGATGTAATATGTGACATCATCAGCAGTGGATTGCGGGTGCGCGATATATAGTTAGCGCTTCTAACTATATATGGAATTTCAATGGTTTTATGCGAGTAAAATAAGGTTTTGTAAATGCTAATTCCTAACTATATATGGCCTATAACCTATGGTTTTTTCATTGAATTTTCAAGGTTTTGTAAATGCAAATTCCTAACTATATATCCACTATAACCTATGGTTTTTTCTGTGAATTTCATTGGTTTTTTAATAGCAAATATGAAAAGCTTTAAAATGTCAAGTACGTGATAGATAAAAACATTTTCGTATTTATGCACGCTGATGTGCTTTGAACGCTGCAACCCCCCCCCCCCTCCCCTCTTTTGCCTTAGTAGTACTCTCTCTTTGCAGATACTGAAGGGTAGTTAACGCAGGCCTTTACCCCCGTTGTAATCCGTCGTGCCTCCTTGTCTCTCCATTTGATTGATTGAAGCATTTACTGTTTTAGAATTGGTTCTCTTTGGATCATTCTCTATTTACAAACAAGCACAAAGTCGCAATACTCTGTTTAGTCTTTGCAGATAGTGAAAAATCGTGTAAAAAAATTAAAGTAATCGAGCAAAATCAGTAGGCCACTAATTGGATCTCTTTTTGACCTCGCTAAAATAGAAATATTAGGAACAACCCTTCTTGAGAAATACGAAAATAGTGAGATGAACTGAGCTCCACACCATGAGGGCTGCAAGACAGCTCGGCTCCATCACCCATCCCGCACAAAATAACGACAAACCCTATGCAAATATTAAAAATATAGACAACACACCAGCAAAGAAACAGGGTAAAACATTTTATTAAAAAACTATTTACATAACGTTGGTTTATAAGATGATGTCAGTAGTGGACCGATGTGTGAATAGATCGAAAACAGCACAAGGCTCCAAGATCCAGATAGCAAGCTCCTGGATGTTGGGTGCCATAGTTTAGAGTTCTGAATTTCAGCCTTTTTCAATGCCTGTGCTTTGTTGAATCAAAATGGCGGCTTGACACAAAGCTGACTCAAGCGTTGTTACTGATGCTATGCAGACCAAAACTGGTTTTCAGTTTGTACATTTTTCTAGATTTTTCAATCCAAGTTTGGTTGACTTTGTAGAACGATGGCTTCAGATTTTCAACATACGGTGTGGTGGCGCTGACTGGGAGGGGGCGCTTCGCTCCTGCCCCCTCCCCAAGTAAGATTTTCATACGTGAAAGTACGTTAATGGTTTTGGTCCCTGAGATGCTTCGATGTTACTACCATTCTCAAATAGCATAAGTTCTGGATGTTGGGTGCCATAGTTAAGAGTTCTGAGCAGTGCTTGTAACACTGTCTGAAGCTTATTTCCACCTACTGCAGCTTCACTATTCTCAAAGTAAGTGAGTGTCGTTTGTGGACCTGACTGCATTAGAAAACAATGTGATATGTTACCTTCCTAAACAGCTTGACGGAGGCCCCTGAGGGGCGGTGTGATGGCCATGGACTCGGAGAAGACGCTTGGCTCCGACACCCTCCCCAAGTCTTATAGCACTGGTGTAGCCTGAGATCGCCCCCGACATAGGCGGCCGGCTCCCGGGGTCCGGCGGAACTTTTTGCCTTTTGATGACTCTTCAATTCTGGACCTTGTCCCACAATCCGTTTGACCTGAAGACAAGCTGTAGTGGGGCGCCCCTTTATCGTTTTAGTTGCCATCCCGCCCGCTTTTGCTACACTGTGCCTCTTCCGCCATTCAGCTGTTTACCGCCCGCTCTTGCGACTACAGCGTCTCGCTCACCATGTAGTTGAGATGCGCCCGCTCTTGCGGTGCAGCGATAGGCGGCTGCCACAGGACTCTCAAAATGGCGGCCGGCTCTTCGGTTTTGGGCCTGGTCCACTAAAATGGCCCTGGGACACCTTGGAACTCGGACGCTTGTCTGCTAGGGCTTGGGTCCCATTCTCGAAAAGCGTCCCCTCAGCCGTGAAGATTCTACAAAAGTCTTGGGGGCCTCCGACTCCCGCAGGCTTCTGGTGGGGAGCGGCTGCCATGATTGCTCGTGGAATGGCCACGACGGAGCTACGAGATGGTAGTGGTCTCATGCTGACGCCAGCTTTAGTCTGAAACATCCAGAAACACTGTAGACTACCAATTCGATCAGTTCCGGTAGCGCCCCAACATGACCCGGAAGAGAAGAACTTGCCCTCCCCTCTTTGACTGATGGTTCTTGTTGCCTGTCCCCTCTGTTGTCATTTAACAGAACTTTTTGGACTGCTGAAAGGGGTTGTGTTCTGAACGCTGGTTGGTGGAGACATTTAGACTATATTCTTGACCTACGTTGTCGCGTAATGCGTTTTATGACACGCCGCGTTAGCGCACCCGGAAGTGATCCGAGGCGCGGTGCGCAGCGCGTAACGTAAGCATAACAGGTCATGTGACTTGTTAATAAAACTTTTCATTGGTTCATTTTACTTTTGTTAATTTAATGATGAAAAGCTTGGTCATATGACCTAAAAATTACGCTTTTTATTATTTTCGAACAATATTTTTTTTTCAAACATATGTTATAATATTCCAGGCTAATGTACTTTCCCGGAAAATTTACAACTGTCTTGCAAGTAAAATATATTCCTTTTTCGAGAAAAAGGGCGTTTCTTCCTTCCATGACGGAGCCGTTGAGTAAAAGAGATTCGGCCTGCTGTCTTAGTCGCCGATACGCCTGATTATCAGATTCTTATCGATCACTTTATGTTGCAGACATGAAAAACACAACTGCCCTTGACCATTTATCTTTACTGCGTTCCTACATATTATACCTTTTATCCGTCATGTAATTGGACTGCTTTATTTCACTTGCCTTTTACTGATTCGAAAACAGTCACTAAAAGTAAAAACTTTACAAATGAAAATACTACTACCGTGTTTTGTTTTAAAAACCTTTATTGTGAAAATGTCAGTATACAAATACGGGCCTATAACCACGTGGGCCGGCCACGGAGCAAACTGAAATCGTATATGATGAGGAGACATTTACACTGTAGAAGAACGTAACGAGCGGGCCATTAGGTGACAAGAACAAAGGTGTCTAACAGTTGCGGAATCGGTGGACGTACATTTTGTAATTAAAATACGACAGGGCCACTTACAATAACATTTTCTAGATATACATTTGCGGGCAAGGAGTTACGAGTCCCATTTATACCGGCGCCATTTTGGGCGAGGCCGGGCAGGTCCAAGATATAGTCAAAATGTCTCCACCAACCATCGGCCAGACCAGAACCCCTTTCGGCCCTTTATGCTACAAGATGGTGTCTTCCATTCAGAAAATATTGGTGGCAGCATTTTGAAAGGAAACAGAAACAGCCGTTCTCGAGTTTCACATTGTTACATTTAGGAAGAATGTTGAAGAGTAGTATGTGGAAAATCTGAAGCCATTTTTCTACAAACTCTCAATCAGACTTGGATGGAAAAAAAAAACCTGAAGAATGTACAAACTGAAAACCAATTTTTGTCTGTATAGCACCAACAGTAACGCTTGAGTCAGCTTTGTGTCAAGCCGCCATTTTCATTCAATCAATAGCGTCCCCCTGCACACATTCAGGGACCTGGTCGTGTCTTCAGATGAAACGCATTGTAGGAAAAGAAGCAGAAAAGAAAAGGCAAAAAGTTCCGCCGGACCTAGTGAAGCTGCAGCAGGTGCAAATAAGCTTCAGACAGTCTTCAACTTACTCTGATTCTTATAATAAACTTCAGATAGTCTTACAAGCACTGCTCAGAACTCTCAACTGAGGCACTCAACATCCAGGACTTGCCATTCGGATCTTAGCGCCTTGTATTTTTGTTTTGTTCTTGATGGAGGGGAAACAACAAAAAACAGGCATTGAAAACGGCTCAACTGGAGCAAAAAAAAAATTACTTCTTGGGTGCATTAGGGCATTTATGATTTTCGAATGCCGTATTCATCAGGTTGATGCTCATGTTGCCATAGGACAGCATAGCATTCACCTTCTTTGATCCAGGAGGGATGGAGAAAAACTGCCAGATGAAACTTGAAACTTGGCCATCCAGATCTCGGCGCGTTCGACTCACTGTACCGCAACAGTGACCGCAACTCAGCTGGACACGCCGTCTTTCGGCGCAGCATTGTAGGATGGCCACACCAGTGCGGCAATTTGCTAGACACCACCTCGGTGCCATCCGGATCTCGGCGCGTTCGAGTCACTGTACCGCAACAGTGACCGCAATTCAGCTGGACACGCCGTCTTTCGGCGCAGCATTGTAGGATGGCCACACCAGTGCGGCAATTTGCTGGACACCACCTCGGTGCCATCCGGATCTCGGCGCGTTCGAGTCACTGTACCGCAACAGTGACCGCAATTCAGCTGGACACGCCGTCTTTCGGCGCAGCATTGTAGGATGGCCACACCAGTGCGGCAATTTGCTGGACACCACCTCGGTACCATCCGGATCTCGGCCCGTTGTGCTGCCTTCGGCCTATTCGCACATCGGTCCGCTACTGACGCCGCCTCACGTGCCAACGGATTTTCTACGCTTTTTGTAGCTCTATGTCGCATAACAGGTCATGTGACTTGTTTATAAAACTTTTCATTGGTTCATTTTACTTTTGGTTTCCTAAAGATGGAAGGCTTGGTCATATGACCTAAAAATAACACTTTTCATTGGTTTAGAACATTTTTTTTTCCCAAACGATGAAAGCCCCACCTTGTTTCTGGATCATTCAGACTGAAGCTGGCGTCAGCATGAGAGCACCACCATCTCGTGGCTCCGTCGTGGTCATTCCGCGAGCAATCATGGCAGCCGCTCCCCACCGGAAGCCTGCGGGAGTCGGGGGCCCCCAAGACTTTTATACAATCTTCACGGCTGAGCGGACGCTTTTCGAGAATGGAGCCCAAGCCCTAGCAGGCAAGCGTCCGAGTTCCAAAGTGTCCCAGGGCCATTTCAGTGGACCAGGCCTAAAACCGAGGAGCTGTCCGCCATTTTAAGAGCCATGTGGCAGCCGCCTATCGCTGCACTGCAAGAGTGGGAGCAACTCAACAACATGGTGAGCGAGACGCTGTGGCCGCAAGAGCGAGCGCAACTCAGCTAGATGGCCGCCACCTGGGGAGGCCCGTTCACGCCGGCTCCCCCACGCCCCCCCCCGAGCCGCCGCACGCCAATTTTCGGAGCAGCATTGTAGGATACCAAAACCAGTGCGGCAGTTTACTGGACATCACCTGGGTGCCTGTCGTACATGTTGTGTCAGCCATGTGACACTGGACACAGACCGCTACTGACGAGGCCTCCCCCCGCACCACCCGGGACGCCCCACGCTGTTTTTCTGTGCTGCATTGTAGGATCCCTAAACCAGTGCGGCACCCAGGCGACATCACCTGGGTGCCGTCCAGAACTCTGCACGTTGTGCTGCCTTGGGACTATTCGCACAACAGACCGCTACTGACGAGGCCTCCCCCCGCCCCACCCGGGACGCCCCACGCCAATTTTCGGAGCAGCATTGTAGGATCCCTAAACCAGTGCGGCACCCAGGCGACATCACCTGGGTGCCGTCCAGAACTCTGCACGTTGTGCTGCCTTGGGACTATTCGCACAAAAGACCGCTTCTAACCATTGTTGCTTTTTGTGTTGAGAAATGTTTAAATGTTTTTAGTTTTTGTTCCGTTTGTTAAAGTTAGTAGTTAATAAAGTTTTATAACCTTACTTTGTTGGAGTGTTATCTATTTTTTTTAAAACGGGTGAATGGGGCCTTGAATCGGGTTATTGTCATGTGTGGGCTTTGGAAGTGTGCTGCTGCAGGATCGGACATTTCAAACTCAAATGCACGTTCTTTTTCTTACCTTTCCGAAGCATGGAGCGCAATAGCAGGCAGAGAAAGGGTGATGCACGTGTTGAACACTACCTGACCTGGCAAGTTGCTGGCAGTGCCCCCCCGCCCGCTCCTGAAAGAGGGCACACACACACCGCCGCCCCGAGTACTTCACAAATCTTTAAAAGACCATGCGCTTGTTCATGAGGCTTAAATGGTTTATCACCTCTTCTAGAACCCCTGCATCGACCCTCTGACGTTTCATGGAAAAATTACCATGTAACACAATACCAAGCCCTGTCGGCTGAAACCCCCAAGGAATCGTGGGGCATATTATCAAGGGGGTTTATCTCCGCTTTTTTTGGCTTTAAAAGCCATGAAAGCGGAGATAAAATTATCTCCCTATTACCAAGCTGTCGCTAACACCAGTTAGTGACAGCTAAAAGGAGATAGCGACCATCTTGGGCCCCGCTTTGCATGTCAGTGATATTTATCACTAATGACATGCAAAGTGGCGTGCCAAGATGTTAGCGACTGGAAACAGTCCCTAACATCGCTACCTTCTATTACCAACTTTTGGAGATATTTGCGCTAAGCGCGAATATCTCCAAAATCTAACACCTGCCCTGAGCAGTTGTTAGCCATGTTATCCAATGGGAGGTGGATAACATGGCTAAGAGCATTAGGTCAATAATACATGAATATCGCTGACTTTTCTGCGATAATAGCAAGGTTTATCTGCGATAAAAATCGCCGATGTGCGGCGATAATTTTTGTCTCTAAACAAGTTAGAGACAAAAATTATCGCTAGTTGTTCGTAATATGCCCCCGGGTTTTTGCTTGCAGAAATCGGGAGGCGGGAGACTAGCACTGAAATCAGTAGTCACACGCCTGAATCAGGAGGATTGGCATGTCTGAATTCTCTACAGCTGGGGCCATAAACTACATCCGCAGGGTTAGGTGATATCCTGGGACCAGCCTGGCATCTAAAATGGCTGCCGTGCACGACAAAATTGTGGCATTCGAAAAAAAGGCAAGATGGCGCAGCCGCTGGAAGAGATGTATCAACATATATCAGCCTCCTCAGCCACCCTCAGGAAACATAGGGGATTAGGATACCTCTCCCGCACCCCCTTATACCTAGTAATTTAATTAACGAAGCACAAAATGGCGAATTCCCGTTTCGCTACCAGTTTGCGGCCCAGTTCGCGGCCCGTGAAGCAAATGGCGAATTCCCGTTTCGCTACCAGTTTGCGGCACAGTTCGCGGCCCGTGAAGCGCTTCTACCGTGAAAAATCATTTTTTTTTTTATTTTCCCCACGGGACCCTTTAATAACCCCAACAACATTCCTAGGGGGTGAAGAGGGGGATACCTTGCCCCCTTTCATTAAATTCCCCCTTAGTTTTTCACCTTTTCTTCTCTCTCGATCCTACCGAGAGACAAGATGGCGGCCGCTCCGGACTGTCACGCAGCAAAAAAAAAAAAAAAGCTCACGCACAGCCGCTGGAAGAGATGTATCAACATATATCAGCCTCCTCAGCCACCCTCAGGAAACATAGGGGATTAGGATACGTCTCCCGCACCCACTTATAACTAGTAATTTAATTAACGAAGCTCAAAATGGCGAATTCCCGTTTCGCTACCAGTTCACGGCCGCGCTTCTACCGTGAAAAATCATTTTTTTTTTATTTTCCCCACGGGACCCTTTAATAACCCCAACAACATTCCTAGGGGGTCAAGAGGGGGATACCTTGCCCCCTTTCATTAAATTCCCCTTTCGTTTTCCACCTCTTCTTCTCTCTCGATCCTACCGAGAGACAAGATGGCGTCCGCTCCGGACTGTTTAGAATGTTGACAGACACCGGAGAGCCAATCAGCTTTCTGCGCGCAAAGTTCCGATAAGCGAAAAGTAAGCGGACCGGATCGCTGCCCAGAGCGCTGTTACAGATATATATCTTGGTTTGAACGTTAATTTCTCAAAAACTACTGGAGCACATATATTGAGACCTAGCAAAGGCACATCGGGCTAACAGTCCCTACAATTTTGCCAAGTTTCGTGCAAATCCATTCAGCCGTTCGAGCTAAAAGTGAGTCCAACCGCCCTATGGAAAAATGAATGGGAAAAACGCGTTTTGGGACCCCCCTTTTTTCTCGGCCCCCCCTTGACGAAACCCCCCCAAATTTTCAGGGGCTGCTCAGAATCAAAATGTGCCATTTTCCTGAAAATTTCAGCTGATTCCGTCCACAAACGCCAAAGTTATTAGACATAGAATTTTCAAAAGTCCCATAGAGAAAAAATTCTAACTATATATACCTACTGGCGATAGCCAGTAGGTAATATATATATATATATATATATATATTTTTTTTTTTTAAGGGAAAATGTCCCGTAAAGAAGCCTAGCCACGTCCACCATGCAGAGCTGATGCAGCCTCCTGGGTACAGGTCCTGTGTAATCAATTGCAGCATTCATGCCTCCAGACATCCATAGGACAGCACAAAACCGCACACAAAACTCTTGAATCAAGAGAATTTATTGCAGCAACACGTTTCGACCTGAGAAGGTCTACGTCACAGTCAATTTATAAATTGTGCCCAATCACCCATAAAAATTCCCAACAGGATGATAAACATAGACAACATACTGTCGACAGATTCTAAGGAAAATAAGAAAACAGACTGTATAAATCATAATTCATTATATGCATAGGAAATATACAATCTCTTAATTCAGTCTAAGAATCAAGGAATCAATAGATCAAACATGTGACCTGCGATAAGGTTGAAAACAGATATACTGTGGTCACCAGTGTGAGATGGAAACCACATGCAGTTAATATGTAGCTCCTTGTAATAGACATTTCAGACATAATGGTGGTATCACCCATTGGGTCATGTCCTAGCAAAATATATGACATAAATTTAATTCATGTGAAACAAACCTGTGATGGTCATATCGATCATAGCCCAGTGGCTCAAGAAGTAAAATTCATCAGAGCAAAGTAAAAGCATATAGAGGGCAAGTGACCTGATAAAGCCATATAAGGTGATGAGTTCTGCAGCCAGGCAAGGGCAAAATTGACAAAACAGTGGATGGCCAAGTGGCCTATTGTGCAGATTAAAATTTCAAATAACATAATACAAGATTACTGTGTGTTATTTTGGGCTGTCCTTTGGATGTCTGAAGGCACAACTGCTGTAATTGTTTACACGGAACCCGTGAGACCGCAGCAGCCCCGCATGGTGGACATGGCCGGGCTTCTTTACCGGACATTTTCCTATTAAACAGCATAGCTGGCCTCCGCCGCTGATTCAGTTTTACCAGCAACTGGCAGCTAAGAGTGGAAGTTGTGCTGCAAAGGAGAGGTTCGCAGCAACTAAGCACGCACGGAGGCCGACAGATTCAAGAAGGGTGAGTAACATCGCTGGTAGTGTCGGAGGACACACTAGCGGTGACTATTCCCCTTCCGCTGTCTCTGTTGATGCCTACTTGTTTCCTCACGCTATACACTAACGTCTGAACTATTATCGGCAGGGGCGCCACACGATTCATTTTTAACAGCGCGGAAAACTAATTTTCTTTCTAATGTGGATGTGACTGTTGGGCTCTGGATGGGTCCATCGAGACGAAACCAGAGGGTGTATTATGCCACTACTCATCCCTCTTTTCCCGTTTGTGTACTAACAGCCGTTGAAGAGACATTGGATTTTCTCAGTAGCTGCATTTAAAGGCAAAACGTGCAACATGAGTGAGGCATGAAGAACGAGAATGGAGGAAGCAAAGAGCTTATTTGATGAAAATGAGACCAATTTGAATAACACTTTTGACAAAACAATACCAGAAACTGCTGGTACAGCAAAATCATTGATTCAACAACTCAATTCTTACGAAAAACTTCTAAAGAAAGAAATCAACAGATCATGGGCAGTGATGTCACTTAAAAACTATATCAAAGTGAGGAGGGTCCCCAGGGGCCTCAGGATTTTGATTGCCCCATACCTACCAGAATCCCAACCCTAAGATGTTAGAAGAATGGTTCATACTCATGGCAAATACAGGTTAGGGCTATTAGCCAAATATGCTGCACTGGAACTGGAACAAACCATGGAGGAGATACGCAAACTTAAAGCAATCTTAGAAAAACATCAAGACCAAGATGAAATAAAGACATTTGTCACTGTAATGGATGGGAGGCTGAACAGGTACAAAGATGAGATTAAAGGGAAGAAAAAAAGGAAATTGCTAAGAAATAAAAAAGACTATGCCCATAGCAGGATTTTGACATTTGGACAAAGATTCGACAATGTGATTCAGCAATACAAAAAGGTTTGAGATTAAGGCAGCAGTAACTTGCAACATCTGAATCAGTATCTGATAATTATCCATCTGATTTGGATGACCAAAACAGTCCAGGTGGGCATGAGGTTGTCTCTTTCACTGCACTTGACGACTACTGGTTTTTTTTTTTTGTAAAATTTTTATTTTGCAGTTAACAAGAAGGGAAAAAAACCACAAATAAGCCGCACCGGGGCGTCACACATGTACCCACACAGTGGGAAAGGAAGCAAATTAAGACGGAGGTAATGCTACAACGCTAAGAAAAAGATCAGTCAGTGAGTCCGAGCACCTGTAGAAAAAAAAAAGGCCATAAGAAAATGCCACATAGGAGCTGAGTTTTGCGAAATCAAATTGTCCCTTCAAGCAGGTCTTCGAGCCACACAAAGATCACAAAAATGTACCATCCGATGAAAATAGGTACCCCGGTTGGAACACTGGAAAGGAAAGAAAATACAACTCCCCAGCCCCCCCTCCCCCCCCCCCATGACGGCGACACAAACATACCACATTCATTCAGCAGGCACACTAAAGTTGGAAGAGGTGTAAGGATCTCAATGATGCTGGGCAGACCGCTGAAGGCAGGCCAGTAGATAGGAAGGTTACTAAGGGGCCCCACACGTGCTTAAAGTTCTTGTAGTTACCGAGGAAGATGTCCGCCATTCTTTCCAGGCTCAGAAGCCTCCAGAGCCTCGCGTGCCAAAGGGAAAACGCCGGTGCCTCCTTCCGTTTCCAAGCCGCCGCCAGCGTGAGCTTGGCTGCTCCCAGGCACAGCCATAGGATTTTCTTATCCGCGCACGTCTGGTGCTCGAGACCGGGGTCCCGCAGGCCCAGGAGCACAAAGGCCAAAGAGTCCTCAATAGGATATCGCAGGATATCCTTGATATGGGAAAGAATTTCATCCCAGAACGGCCTGATTACTGGGCAATCCCACCAAATGTGGCGGAAGTCCCCCAGAAGGCCACACCCTCTCCAGCACTTGTCCGAGGCAGCCGGGTAGATACGATGAAGCCGAGTCGGAAACATATACCACTGCGTGAGAGTCTTTATATGAGCCTCCCGTAAGTGGATCGAGTGATTGAATTGGTTCATATCTCTCCACAGCGCTGACCATTCGGCGCCGGCGACATCCCTCCCCACCATCTCCTCCCACTGCTCCATATAACGTGGCCTAGGTGACAATTCAGATTGAAGCAGCAGCTGATATAGGAAGGAGATGGCTCCCTTCATGGTGGATGTCCTCAGCAGAAAGGCCTCAAATTTTGATGGAGGCCTCGTGGCTGCCTCCAGCACTCCTGGCGACGTGGCCCAATGTAGCAATTGGACATGCCTATATCTATCAGTTTGCGGCACCTGGTAGTCCTGCATGCAGTTAGCAAAGGTCAAAGGATCAGAGCCGTGAAGCAAGTGGAGCAGCACCCTGCACCCACCCTCCCTCCATGCGTCAAAGGGTCCCTCGGCAAGCGCCGGCGGGAAGGCGGGGTTGAAATGCAATGGTGTGAACGGAGATGGGAAGGTCGTCCATCGCTCATCGCCAGCCAAGGTGTCCCATACCTTCAGCGTAGTGCCCGTGGGGGTACTGATGTAAGCATTCAAGGGGCGGTCTTTCTTCGGTTTCCAGGCTAAATCCCAGATGGACCGACCCACCACGCTCCGGTCCATATGCAGCCAGTGTTTTTCTGAGAGCTGCTGCGACCATTCCACCATGACCCTCAGTTGGGCGGCCTTATAATAGAGGCGCAGGTCCGGGAGACCAACCCCACCCTCCGACCGGGGTCGGCGCAGAACCGCGAAGGACAGACGCGCTCGGCCCCCTTGCCAGACAAATTTCAATACTAGCGTTTTGAGTTGCTGGAAGTAAGCGCTATCCTGCGGAATAGGCAAGGCCTGGAACAGGTACAAATATTTGGGGAGAAGGACCATTTTAATCGCATGCACCCTACCTAACCAGGACAGGAATTTAGGTTTCCACCTCTCCAACTCCGCCCAGGTCTTCGCCAGGAGGGGTGGGAAGTTGGCCGCGAACTGCTTACCCACCTTCGGAGTCAGGTGGACTCCCAGATAGACAATTGAACCCGAAGCCCAAGCCAATGGCGTCAACGCCCGCACCTGAGCAACATCAGCCTGCGATAAAGTCAGATTCAAAATGTAAGACTTGCCATAATTTACTTTAAATCCAGCCACACCCTCAAATTCAAGCAAAATGTCCCTAACACAGGGCAAGGAACCAGCCGGATCCGCCACCGAGAGCAGGACGTCGTCTGCGAAGAGCGAGATCTTGTGCTGCTCTCCCGTGAACGCTATGCCCTTCACGCCTTCGTGTTCCCTCACCGCCATCGCCAGAGGCTCATCACTGAGCGCGAATAGCAAGGAAGAGAGGGGACACCCCTGTCTGGTGCCCCGCGAGTGTGGGAAGAAGGCCGACAGGTGGCCATTCACTGCCACCCTCGAACGTGGGCTGCAAAAGTTCGCCTGTACCATAGTAATGAATTTATCAGAGAAGCCGAAAGCTCGCAGCGTATTAAACAGAAAGCCCCAATCCACGCGGTCGAAGGCCTTCTCCGCGTCCAGACCCACCAACACAGCCGGCATGCCGAACCTGTCCGCTTTTTCGATGAGGTGAAGCACTCTATGGGTATTATCGTGGGTCTGGCGACCCTTAATAAAGCCAGACTGGTGTGGGTGTATAATCGCCGGTAGCAGATCTTGTAGGCGGCCAGCCAGAATCGCCGAGTACAGCTTTGCGTCAATGTTAAGCAAGGCTATGGGACGAAAGGAAGCACATTGCTCCGGGTCCTTCCCTGGTTTCGGCAAAACCGTAATCACCGCCTCAGCCAGGGTCCCCACGTTCAATCCGGACGTCGCCATTTCATTAAAGAGAGCAACCAGAAAGCTGTGTAACCATCTGGACCCGGGGCCTTGTGTAATTTCAAATTTTTGATGGCGGAGAGAACCTCTTCTCTCGAAATTGGTGCCTCTAATAGTTCGTTCCATTCTCTAGATACTCGGGGTAACGGCAAACATTGTAGTAACTCCCGCTGTGTCTCCGTATCCAGAGCGTCACCCGTATACAACTCGGCGTAAAAGCGACCAAAAACGTCCGCCTTCGCTCCATCCAGGTGGTGCAACACACCTGCGGCATCTCTGATCCCTCCTATGTATTCCCGCTCCCTCCTATCCCGCAATTGTCGCGCCAAGTGTCTACCAACCTTGTTGCCGCAAGAATACGATTGACGCCCCAGTCGCAGAAGCATAAGCTCAGCCCTATTGGCATAGTGTGCCTTTAACTTGCCCCTCACAGCCGTCAACGGGCGGAGAGTCACCCTCGAGGGGTTGAGTTTGTGGGCTCGTTAGAGCTCAACCACCTCAGCTTCCAATGCCTCACGTTCCTTCCTCCGCAGGGCGTTAATCTGCAAATTGAGTCCCAGGCATGTGCCCCTGATCGTAGGCTTAAAGGCGTCCCACATGGTCGACAGTGAGGTGTCCGATGGGGGATTAAGGTCAAAGAATTCTCGGATAGCGAGGCGCAATGCTTGATTATACACATCGTCCCTGACCACCGACGCCGGGAAATACCACTTCCGATGTGACGCATCAGGTGGCGACCAACGAAGATTAAGCACCAAGAGACTGTGATCCGAAACAGAGATTGGAAGAATAGCGGCATCCATCACGTCCCCGCGTAGGGACTGACTAAGGAAAATGAAATCTAAACGTGAGTAGGAATGATGCACGTGGGAGAAAAATGTGTAATCCTTCGTGGTAGGGTCGAAAAATCGCCAGCCATCGACTAGTCCCAGCTCCCGCACCCCTTGCTGTGTCGAGGCAGAAAAAACTCCCGTACCTGCCCTATGGCCCCCTGAGCTGTCCAAATCCTTGTCCCACACCAGATTGAAATCCCCCAACAGGAACAAGTGGCCCTCTGCAAAGTCCCCAACCTTCACCAACAGATCCTGCAAATACTTATTCTGACCAACATTGGGTAAATACACCACCACAAAAGTGCACAATCGACCTTGTATGAGCCCTTTGACCATCAACCAATGGCCCTCCTTATCGTGACGGACCTCCACAGGCTGAAAGTGCAGCGCAGCTCGGAAAAGGAGTGCCACCCCCCTGTGTTTCGTAGCAGCGGAAGATCTATAAATAATGGGATAGGCCCTATGGCGGAGCCGCATCTCATCTTTCCGCGCCAGATGGGTTTCTTGCAACCCCACAATGTCACGGTGATGGTCCACTACATATTTCCAAACCTTCTGCCTCTTCTGTGGCGAATTCATGCCCTTAATATTCCAAGTCCCTATGCTAATCGGCATTACAAAGACGAACCCAGAGAACTGCTCTTATCACTCCAATTGTCCCTCTTCCCAGAACTAGGCCACTCCCGACACAAGGGACGTCCAACACTCGCCAGCGAACCACTACAATGTTATCTACAACGCCATTGTGCGCACACACCCGCAGTCATACATCCAACAACCCCCCATTCCCACCGTCATGGGTCCCCCCCCCCAACACCCCAAACTCCCCAACTCCCACCCCTCCCCCAGTCGAAACACAACCAAAAACAAGAGCAAAAGCAAAAGTGTGAAAGCAAAGACAGTACTCATCGTGTCCAGAAGGCCGGAGTTCGTAAGAGGCCTTCCTTCCAGGAAGCAGGCCGGGGGGACTAATACACTATCCCCCATGGCCACAGTCGAGGGTGTCTCCTCCAAGAGTACATTCATACCCCCAGACCAGAAGGCCCGAACCCCTCCGGCGCCGATCCATCAGCGATAAGGAGGTCATGCCGCTCCGGAGCTTTGCTGCGTATCAACCAATGTAGCCGAAGCCACCGATGCCACAGCGTTGCCCCTCTCCTGCAGGCTGGTAGCGATATCCGGTCGCCGGCGGTCAGGGGAAGCGCCCACCCTATGCCAGGAAGACGAGCGGTGGCGCCTCCGAGATGGAGAAGTAGCTGTGTTCTGCGAAGGCGGCACATCCTCTAGGCCCAGAAGGTCTTTTGCCGCCTGGAGCGTGCGAATTTGTGCGAGACGATTCTGCCATCGAAAGATGATCCGAAATGGATGCCCCCAGGAATAAGCGATGCCCCGCTCTCTCAGAAAGGCAGTCACTGGGCGGAACTCCCTTCTTTTCCGCAGGGTGGAGGCCGCTAGATCCTGGTACAGTTGAGGGCGGTGGTCCCTGAATTGCAATGACGTGATTGCCCTGGCCTTGCGGAGGATCCGCTCTTTCACCTGAAAGTCATGGACACACACAAGAATATCGGGAGGGGGCCCCCCCGCGCCTGGGCAACCCCACTCTATGCACTCTGTCCATCCGAATTTCCCGTGTATCCTCCTCATCCATTATCTGGAGGAACAGGTCCTGGACATATCCACGCAGGTCCCCTGTCTCACCATCCCAGGGCACAGCCCGGATACGAATGTTATTCCTGCGGGAACGGTTTTCCAAATCCTCTGTGTGCGTCTGTAAGTCCAGGTTCTGCTAGGTGAGGCGAATGATATCCTGCTGCAGCAAGTGCACGTCGTTGGCCATACTTAGATCATGGTCCTCCAGGGTCGCCACTCTCTCGCCTAAACCGTCCACATCTCTCCGCACCTCCCGTAGATCAGAGGCCAATTGCGCACGAACCTCGGAGATATCCTCCTTAATGGAGGCAAAGAGTTCAGTCATGAAGGCCTTCGTCGCCGGCGCTTCATCGTCCGATTGCTTCGAAGATCCACTAGCGCCAGGGAAAGCCGGCTGTTGTGAGGATTTCGAAGTGCCATCCTTCCCCAGGCGCCCCTTGCGCTGCGCGTTAGACATGGCGGCAAGTAGCACTCCACCCAAGCGCCACGCGGCCAAACAAGATGGCGGTCCTTGTCGCTCGGCCCAGACTAGAGCCGATGCCTGTGATCTTAATTGCCAAGTCTCAAACTATAGTCCGTAGCACCACTGATATGACTGATACGACGCTCACAGCATACACAGCAGCTCGTGCCTTAGGCGTCACAGGTGCACAGGGCAAAGCTCAAGCCCGCGGGTGACCAAGAGTCCAATGGCGGCCATACACGAATGCCGTCGCTATCCCGTAGATCGCCTCCTTCTCACACGTGGCCCGGGACTTACCGGAGTCCGCTGATCAGGCACCGCTCACCACCACCAGTCTCGGCCAGGGTAACCGCCACTGCCCAGGCTTACCGCCGGCGTGCAGACGTCTCGGGCCACCTCTCGGCGACCACCCCCGGCCGCTGTTAAGCCTCTTCAGCCAAGCCTCGTGGGTCTGCTGCACCTCCCAAGCCAGGGGACTCCAAGCCACCCTCGAAGCACACTCATCCGCTTCGCCGATTCAACGCGACTCTCCACCTTCCGCCAGCTCCGGAGTCTCCAGGCGGGTTCTCAGGAGCTCCGCCCTCCCCCTACTCCGGTCGCCAAGACCCAAAAGAGGCCGGGGTCGCGCAGGCCGCGGAGTTCAGTTGATCTATGGGCGATCTTGGGGTCTCTCCGCCCCACCGACGGCACCAAGCCCCTCCGCCACGCTAAGGAGACTGCCACACCACTTTTGAAGCGAAGTCGCTCCCTCAGGACCGTGCTATTAGATGCTTTAGTCGGATCAGCGCCGGAGCGGCTCGGAAAGGCGTCCTACTCCGCCGCCATCTTGGCCACGCCCCCCGACTACCGTTTTTTACAGAGGAATCAAACAGCCCGCAGAAGACCACCAAGAGAAAGAGGAGGAAACAGAGGAAGAGGAAAGCAACAAGAAGACTCAGCGGAGAAAGAAACATTGCCACATGGTAGACGGACAAGACAAACCAAGATGACATGATGGGTGATAAAGCCTTGACTGTCAGTAATCTTTACTCCCACAACTTGACCCCTGATGAAAAATCGGTGTTGCAATTGGGTTTATACTTTTGTCCCATTGCGAAACTTGACTTTTGCAGAACAAGGATTGATGTATTTTTGTTTATTCTCAAATTGAAATTGAAGAAGGTGTTTCTTCAAAATTCCAAGAAAGCACTTTTATCTGCAACTGCACAGGTTCAGGATACTTATGTGAATGATTCAAATCTTGGGAATATAAAGAGCCTTGCTACTTTTGTAGAGTTGGAAGGGGGTGTCACTGATTGGGAGGATGAAAGAGAAATATTAGAGTATCATTAATTAAGAACTAGACAGCACTATCACTACCCCTTTCAAACCCAACCTACATACAATCCCAACACCCCACACAACATGATCAACACGTTCCATGAAGTGGTGACCAGGGATCTGATCCAAATTTATCACAAGACAAGGGATAACTTTGCCTCCAATATTAACATGAGTCAGAGAGAAGCTCTTAACACCTTACAAGGAGACCACAATATTATCATCAAATTCTCTGATAAGGGAGGGAATGTGGTCCTGTGGCATGTCAATAAATACAATCAGGAGGCATTTGGGCAACTGGATCTCAGTGGAGATTATGAAAGAACTACTGCTTAGGTGTACAAACATAGTGTAGATACATACCTACCCTTGCATCCCAAATGGAGAGACAGCGGACTACTGTGCACAGAAGAATTTTTATTCTGTTGTGTGAAACATCCAATGATCCCCTGTTTCTACATGTTACCTAAAATACACAAGAACAGGGAGAACCCTCTGGGCAGACCAATAGTTTCTGCTTCTGACAGTCTATTGGAACACACTACTATGTATTTAGACTTCTTCTATTACCCTACATTTTGGCTCTCCCTTCTTATTGCAGAGACAACACCAACTTTATCACCAAGGTGCAAAACATTCCATGGCAATAACATTTTCTGTTGGTAACAATGGATGCTACATCTTTATACACATGTATTGATCACACCCTCGGTATTGAAGCAGGCACATTCTTTTACAGGGACAAACCTATCTCTAAGTTTGATCATACAGTGATGTTACTAAACAATTTGGAATTTTGTCTCAATAATAACTTTTTTATCTTCAAAGACTCATGGTTTCGCCAACTGGTCGGAACTGCGATGGGCAGTTGATTTGCGCCGAGCTACGCCTGCATTTTCATGGGGTGGTGGTAAGCCAATCATGTGTGGATAGATGCTAATGAAAAATGCATTAACCATATCACATTGTGGACCAGATACATTGATGATTTGTTCATTATCTGGGAAGGTCCTAAATGTGAGTTAGAGGTTTTCCTGGAATACTTATGACACAATAACTTGAATCTGGAATTCACTCATGCAATACATCACACAAGTATGAATTTCCTAGACGTGACAGTTGAGATCAGTGGGGGGGCAATGAAACACCAAATTGTTCCATCAAGAGGCAGCTGGCAATAGCATCCTATATGCTGGCAGCCACCATGCTCAGAACCTTAAATGGAACATACCCTACGGCAAGCTGCTACGGGTTAAATGCAATTGCAGCCATGTATGAGGAAGAGAAGAAAAGGACGCTGAGTCGAATTATAACTAGGAGTTGCCCAGTCAAGGTCTTGAGAGCAGCTGTTGACAAAGTATCCATTGTGGCAAGGGAGAGTTTACTCACCAATAAGATAAAAAAGACAGATAGGAGCCAGGTACCGGTATGACTCATTACCACTTTTAATAACAGTAATAAGGAGATCAGGAAGGTGATAACAAGTCATTGGCACCTTATTAGGAGTGACCTCACGATAGGCAAATCTGTCAGTAAATGTCTTCAAGTAACTCACCGAAAAGCCAAATCACTACGTGATATTCTGGTTCCCAGCAACACAGGTACAGACAACAGAAAAGAGGGCTGGTTGTATGAACAAAAGGGCTTCAATAAATTCAGGAGGTGCAAGGCATGCAAAAAGAGCAGCAATGTCAGAACTTTCACCACTACTATAGGCAAACAGAGGAGCATCAAAAAATTCATGACCTGTACCAGCAATTTTTTCATTTATGTTCTTGTGTGCCCATGTGGTCTCAAATATGTTGGCAGCACAATAGGCCCTTTTAAGAAACACATTCTGGAACACTACAGGGCGATAAAGAACCTTGACCTGGCATACCCTGTTGCTAGACACTTGGCCAGTTTAGATCAACACAATGCTGACCGTGTTTCCTTTACAATTGACAGGATTGAGAAAACAGTCAGAGGTGGTAACAGGGGAAGGCGTTTGCAGCTTAAGGAGTCGGAATACATCATTCTGCTCTGCAGCAAGTACCCTGGAGGCCTGAATGAGAGTGAGGAGCTTCATATACACATCGGCTGATGTACTTTACTGAGGTTTTTCTCATTCCTTCTCTCCTCATTTTCCAATAGGTGGAATTTGGTGTTCTTTTTAAATCTAGAGCATATGAGTTGTCTTTGTATCTCCATTTAGGACTTGAGGTCGAATGTCCATTGCACATTTCTCCACGCATTTCTGTTTTCTGGCTCCATGGATGTATTAACTCATGTCTTTCATTTACCATGTAACCCCCTCCCCTCCCCAGATAACCCTTACATACAGTCATTTTGTGTCTTTCATTTATTTTTTGCACTTTCATGAATTGCTCAGATCGAGCTAGAGATCACCTCTTTTAGAGTCATGTCGAACAGTGAAGGAGATATGAATATACATATGAATCAGACTGTGTATATATTGTATCTTGTATTATGTTGAAATCTTGATCTGCTCAATAGGCCACTTGGCCATCCACTGTGCTGTCAATGTTGCCCTTGCCTGCCTGCAGAACTTGTTGCCTTATATAGCTTTATCAGGTCACTTGGGTGCTATATGTTTTTACTTTGATTAGCTGAATTATACTTCTAGAGTCACTGGGCTATGATCAATATGACCATCACATGTTTGTTTCACATGAACGAAATTTATGTTATATATTTTGCTAGGACATGACCCAATGGGTAATGCCACCTTTACGTCTGAAATGTCTATCACAAGGAGATACATATTGATTGCATGTGGTTTCCATCTCACACTGGTGAACACAGTATATCTGTTTTCAACCTCTCTGATAATTACAGAATAACTTGCCATCATTTTATCCGTAAAGAGAAAAAAAATAATTAAATATATACCATCACTGAGATGAACATCACGAAGATTGAAACAAAACCATGTAAATATGGCAGTGAAAATAACGGAGGGAACTACAACAAGATCGTAGTCCTTTCTTGGTGGCAATAACTGAGTAGGAGTTGAATGGACTGCGTGACTAACTGCACGCTAATAATGTCCCACTCGAAGTGTTTTAAAAAGGCGGATATGCTAAAACGTGTCATGCAGAATGGAAAGATTGCATTTTGCAGTGTGTAATTGGAATAAATGCATCATATATATCCCCAGAGTGCTCCGGTTTGGTTCTTGATGGAGAGCCCCATTTGGTTGGGATGAAAATATTGTGCCACAGTCACAGCAGAGGCACCCAACATGAAGGAGTTCAGGCATAATGTGTGGAAATTGTTGGAATGTATATATATATATATATATATATATATATATATATATATATATATATATATATATATATATATATATATATATATATATATATATATATATATATATATATATATATATATATATATATATATATATATATAAAATCGCTGTTCCAATGCTGCCTCCAAGGAACGCTATCAGCAAGCAGACACGGACCCAGATTGTGTGCATAAACTTCATTTATTTTCCGAGGTGGCTTGATCACATTATATATATATATATATATTGTTTACCAATCCATTTCCCTCTGATTCAAGGAAGGCACTGACACCGTGGCTTTTACTCAAGGAAAATTATTTTAATCCGAACATGCTGCACAGACGCGTTTCGGCGGAAGCCTCCGCCTTGCTCACTTAACTCTGCAATAATTGGCA
Organism: Lissotriton vulgaris; assembly: GCF_964263255.1. Taxonomy (NCBI): domain Eukaryota; kingdom Metazoa; phylum Chordata; class Amphibia; order Caudata; family Salamandridae; genus Lissotriton; species Lissotriton vulgaris. The sequence continues at coordinate 418,486,292 of NC_141694.1, forward strand.
TACGCTTATATACTGACATTACATGCTGACACATCAAGAGCAACGTCATACAACATGATAGGTTGTTGGTCGTTATGACAACGGGTGAGTCATGGCTTAAACATACTACTGGCATAGACACAGAAGAGTCTGTAGTTTTTTGCGCACAAACATACATTTCCTCGCATTATTTCCACTACATCTCATTAGTCGTTAAATTACTACCCAGACGCTGCACGTTAAAATTTTTAGGTGCATTGTCTGAATATAAACTATATGAATTACCAAAGTTACCATGACAAACCACCGGTTTGCGGACGATTATTTACATTATGCTACGCTGCAGTCTGTTGACTAGTCATGCTATAACATTTTGGTAATAAATAAATTGATACAAATGATAATACCGATGCCCGGTCAAAAAGCGTCTAAAACATTATCTCCAAGTGGACATAATAGTTCCTGTTTAAACATATGACAGTTATAAACGACATGTCTATGCCTGACATTCAGATGTATGCATCCGTTGACTTCCTTATCATGTGATAGTACTGTATGTGTAACAGTATATATATATAAAAAATCACTGAAAAAACCATAGGTTTCAGGCACATTATAGTTAGAAATTCGCATTTAAAAAACCTTTGAAATTCACTGAAAAAACCATAGGTGTCAGGCATGTTATAGTTAGGAATTAGCATTTTAAAAAAATGAGAAATTCTCTGAAAAAACCATAGGTTTCAGGGGCGTTATAGCTAGCTGGACATTTTTTACAAAACCCTAGAAATTACCCCGTTATACTTAGTTCAGCTAACTATAACTCCTGCGCCCGCAGTGCACTGCTGATGACGTCACATATTACATCACTCATGACATGATCAGTGACATCACTGATGACATCACGGATGACATTATCCATGTGACAATCTGATACACCTCATCACACAGTAGTATAACCTTGGATCACTCACTGTAAAATACAAAGAACCATGTTTTAAAACCATTGACACACCAATACAAGTTTCTAAAAATCCACTCACTTATTCCTAGGTCTACACACACATCTAATAACTCACCTATAGATTCACTCATACATGCTGTCACTGATGAATAGAACACTATCAAATGCACTCATACACCTATATCAACATTGACACACCAGCACACATCCTACTCAGTTATGCAGTCATCCTACTCACTTATGTAAACAATCAATCACACTTACATTAACTCAGCTACACACTTATACAAACACCATTTCATTTATTTATACAGATAGTAACTCATACTAAGTGTCTTATAAAATCACAAGTACAAGTATACAGTCATACAAACAGTCACTCACACAACCACTGTCTCTTATGTATAGTTATTTATATACAACAACTGTCACATACACTGCCTTTTATATTTCTACTTCGTTGGACATGTACCACTGAGAGATATATTTGCTCATCAGCACATCAATAAACACACTCACTCACCCAAACAACTGTTTCCACATGCACTCTTAACCTCATATATCTAGTGAATCAACTATTCACACATCTTTGCACAGTCACCCCCCCACCCAACCAAACACACACATTCACTCTCCTATACAAATACTCAGCCAACTAATCAATAACTAATATAGACTTTCATGTAGCTAGTGACCAACTGATACAGCAGTTTACAAAGCAACAGACAGAGTTATGCAGACATTCACACACTTTATTCACTAACCATGTATTTAGTGAGTCACTTTATATTAGTCACTTAAACAGTCAATCACACAGCTACTAAATTCTCCATCCAGACACTTCTACATCCACTCATTCTTCAATGTAGATTGCTATATATATATAATACATATTTAAATATCAAACCAAACCACATTCACAGGATGATGTCATCAGTGATGTCATTTGAGATGTCATCAGTGATGTCATCATCCAGTGAATGTGTGTTTTTTCTGAAAATTAAATATGTTTTATATATGTATATCTCAAGGTCGATGGAAGAATAAATGGGTATATAAGTGTCTAAATGGAGGAGTTTTTGTTTTGTAAAATTGATTGCATAACGGACTGATTAAGTGTATCTTAGTGAATACATGGGTTAGTGAGTAATGTTTAAATATGTAAATATCTGTATTCATCTCTCACTTTGAGTATAAGTTACTGCATGGGTTGGTGAGTAGCTACATGAGTGTCTATATGGGTTATTACTTGTTTTTTTTAGTATCAGTATGAGTGTCTGAGTGTCTGTATAGTTCAGTGGGGGTATTACTTAGTAAATAGATGCATGAATGAGTAAGTCACTGTATTGAAGACAGTATGTGTGCAGGACTGTATAGGTGGATGAGTGTGTGTATGGGTGTGTTAGTGAGTGAATGACTGTCTCAATAATGTCTTTATAAGTAACAACATATATTTGAAACTATTATATGTGAGTATTGGTGTATATAAGTGAGAGTGAGAGATTGGAAGAGTTCCTGGATGAATACGTATGTGTTTTTATAAGTGATTGTTTGAAAGGATAAGTATGTGTAAGCTTCAGTAGAAGTAAGTGTGGTGGTGTGTGTGTATAACTATATGCAAGTAAATGGATGTTTGATTATTTGTTAGCATGAGTGACTATGTGTGTGAGTAACTCTATGGATGAGTGGCGGTGTGTAACAGGATGTATAGGTGTATGAGTACATATAATGAGTGAGTACATGTATGAGTGACTGTGTAGGACTGTTGGTGAATGAGTGGATGTGTATGTAGATCTTGTAATTACTGAATAGGTTGTTGTAATTGGTATTGGTATGTCCATTTTAGTTTCTATTTTTCAATGTGTGTATCAAAGGATATATTAGGGTGAGAGGAGGTCTGCTACTCTATCACAAGGATGATGTCATTTGAGATGTCATCAGTTATGTCATGAGTGATGTCACTGGCCATGTCATGAGTGATGTAATATGTGACGTCATCAGCAGTGCATTGCGGGCGCCCGAGTTATAGTTAGCTGAACTAACAGGGGAATTTCTAGGGTTTTGTACGAGTAAAATGTCCAGCTAACTATAACGCCCCTGAAACCTATGTTTTTTTCAGAGAAAGTCTGTTTTTTAAATGATTATTCCTATTTATAATGTGCCTGAAACCTATGATTTTTTCAGTGGATTTCAAAGGTTTTTTAAATGCTAATTTCTAACTATAACGTCCCTGAAACCTATGGTTTTTTCAGTGAATTTCTAAGGTTTTTAAAATGCTAATTTCTATCTTTAACGTGACTGAAACATATGTTTTTTCAAGTAAATTTCAAACATTTTTCAAATGCTAGTTTCTAACTATGCCTACAGAGGTAGGACATGTGAAGAAAGAACAAAAAATGCACAGAAAGAAAAAAAAGAAATGCAGAAAGAAGCAACAGAAGTCTCAAAGATGAAGAAAGTGCAGGAAGAAGGAAGATGAGCAGAAAGAACAACCAGAGGAGCAGAAAGAAGCCTTGTTGCAAAATCATCCTGTACCCTCAACTTTTTCAGACGGGTACTGGTTGTAACTGAGTCTGACTAACCAGTCCTAGAGCCAGTGCTATGTTAAAAGACACTTAGAATCCAGTGGAAACACCTACATACTCTAGGGAACACTATGCATTGCGGTACCCCTGTGATTACCATGGCCTCCTATGTAAGAACCTAGTACATAATAGGGCAGAGGGATTAAAACTACCTCTTAAAACGCACCACAGGGCACGTTTGCACACTGGTGAAGGTAGGGGGGCCTCAGGTGACATGTGAGCAAATACGCCCTGTGGCCGTTTTATTTGGGGGATAAAGTCCCCTTGAATCCTGAGTGTCCCATGGGTACAAGTAGCCAACCAGGTATCTCCACTTCGTGCCACAGAGTTGCGTTGCAGAGAGGTGTAAAAAGGGGCACGGCCTAGACCACCTCTCTGCAACACAGCACAGTGGTGCTTACTGGAAGCACCTGGCGGGCTAGTGGGCCCCCAGGGGTCCTTAGGATTTAAGGGGAATTATATCCCCAACTTAAAAAGCGCCACAGGGCGTGTTTGCACATGCACCTCCGTCCCCGTCCCCTCCCTTTCCCACTGTGTAAACATGCCCTGTGGCCATTTTAAGTTGGGAGATTAAGTCCCCTTGAGTCCTGAGAGTCTGTAGGGTCAAACTAGCCCAATAGGTACCTCCAGTAAGCATCTTTGCAGAGAGGTGTAGAATGTGGCACAGCCTGAACCACCTCTCAGCAACGCAGCGCAGTGGTGCTTACTGGAAGCCCCTGGTGGGCTAGTTGGCCTCCAGGGGCCCTCAGGATTGAAGGGGAATTATTTCCCCAACTTAAAACTCACCACTGGGCGTATTTGCACACGTCACCTCAGTCAAGTTTACCATTGGCATGAGTGATGTCTAGGTCTAAGAACGTGACACTCTTCCTACTTGTAGTATTGGTGAATTTCAAATTCGGGTCACATCCTTTGATCCAGGTAAAATTTCTCCTGGGACTCTTCTGATCCTTCCCAGATTAGGAAGACATCATCAATGTATCTTTTATAGAAGCGAATGTACATCACCAGTGTACTGTTGGGATTGAACAGATGTGTTTTTCAAAATTAAAAACATACAAGCCTGCCACGCTTGGGGCAAATGTGCTGCCCATTGATGTTCCATATGTTTGGAGGTACAGTTGGCCTTCAAATTCAAAATAATTCTTTTTTAGTGCCAACACCCCCAGTCACAGATCTGGGTTTAATCCATCGTTATTTTGCTCACCAAGCCACCCCAGTTCAGACATGGCCATATGCAAATCAGTCTTGACCCTGTGCCTCATGGGAACAGTCCAGCCCAAACTGCCAAGCCATGTCTTCCCTGGACCGGAATCAAGCATCCTAGGACCGGTTTCTGGCTATCAGCCCTCTTCAGCCATGATAGCTTGACTCCAGTGGCTTAGTGAGCACGGGACCCACGTCAGGGCATACCCTTCCCACATAGGGTGAACAGCAAAACACACAAGATGATGGCCGGAATGTTGCACAATGGCAAAAAATTCACCCACAGTCACAGATCTGGGTTTAATCCATCGTTATTTTGCTCACCAGGCCACCCCAGTTCAGACATGGCCATATGCAAATCAGTCTTGACCCTGTGCCTCATGGGACCAGTGCAGCCGGAACTGCCAAGCCATGTCTTCCCTGGACCAGAATAAAGCATCCTAGGACCCGTTTCTGGCTATCAGCCCTCTTCAGCCAGGATAGCTTGACTCCAGTGGCTTAGTGAGCACGGGACCCACGTCTGGGCATACCCTTCCCACATAGGGTGAACAGCAAAACACACAAGATGGTCCAGGAAAGACATGGCTTGGCAGTTCGGGCTAGACTGTTCCCATGAGGCACAGTGTCAAGGCTGATTTGCATATGGCCATGTCTGAACTGGGGTGGTGTGGAGTGCAAAGAAACTATGGATTTGGGCCCAGATCTCTGTACTGGGCTGAATGTATGACATTGTTCTGCTTTCTGTCCATCAATTGTTGTTTTTACTAGCGAAATCAGACCTCATTTAGCTCATACCAAATTCACTGAGACGGCAGGAGTAAAATAAGTTGTAAAACCATCTATATATATATTCATTGACTGTTGCCCAGGTTTCCTGAAAACACAACGCACTATAGTCCTTTATGACACTCAGTTAATCTGCATTGGATAGTTTGAAATCCAAGCCTGCAATATTCCAGCTAGAAAACCTGTAAACTTTACCCAGTGAATTATCAATTCTAGGATTAATGATGTTCCCACCCACAGCACTTGCTGCACTGACACTGGAATTAATGTTATAACCAGAGGAGGATCAAAATGGCTCTCACTATCAGTCCTATCCAAAGTACTAGGTGAGGTAGCCTAATTTTTATGCCAATCTAAGGGATTAAAATGTGAGAGGGGTGTGAACCTTTTGAAACTGGTATAGAGTATGTCACGGGGAAACAGGCGAAGAACAATCTACTGGTTTATAATAAAAGAAAAATAGTGGAAGTGCCTCAATCCTACTATTAACATTCAATGGGTGGTTACGCCTTTCTAAGATGTTATGTACAATTGATTTATTTTTTATAACTAATAACAGTATACTCATTGTGGTCAGGTTTAGGCTGATTTCAGAATTAGCAATTTTGAACCCCAACCCACACCTACAGACTTTCTCAACAGATACGCCACCACCGTAACTTGCATGAACCAAACACGACTATCTGGAACATCCCCTTCACCCAGGACACAACCTCCACCATGAAATCCATCCACTTGGGAGCTCCCACAGATCACTGTATCTTTAAACTCCAAAACCAAAGGATTGGCCAGAAACCTACCAACCTACACCTCTATCACCACCGCAGCATTTACTGACACCTGGAAACACGCCAAAGTCAGACCACTACTCAAAACAAACCCAGCAAACTCAAAAACTACTGGCCAATCTCCCTTCTCCCATTCCCAGGGAAGGTACTGAAAAAGATCATCAACAATCAACTCATTCCACACCTGGAGCAAGGCCAGCTACTCGAAGCCTATCAATCCAACTTACGCAACAATGTCAGTATTGAAACTGCCCTGATCACATCCACCAACAACATCCGAACCTTCCCCGACCAAGGGAAAATAGCAACTTTGATCCTCCTTGATCTCTTGGTAGCCTTTGACAACGTATCCCACCACCACACACAGATCAAAAGTGTCCACAACATGGGCATCCAATGGGACGTGCTCATATAGATCATCTCTTTCCTCACTGCAAAAACCCGAAGAAACCATCTCCCACCTTAGGTGTCCCCCAGGGCTCATCCCTCAGCCCCACGCTCTTCAACGCATATATGACCCCGCTGGCCAACATCATCAGATCCCACAGTCTCAACATATTTTTCCAATACAGGCACCACCCAACTCATCCTCTCACTCACCAATGACTCCACCAGAACCAACTTCCACAGATGCATGACACACGTTAACGACTGGATGGAGAACAACTGCCCGCAGCTGAACACAGGAAAGATGGAAGTACTGATCTTTGGCAACAGCAGCAACACTGTGAACAACTACTGGTGGCAACCAGACCTAGGAACCGCACCCACTCCCACCAACCATGCCAGAAACCTCAGAAATATCATTGACAAATTTACCATGAAATCACAGATCAACGTTGTCTCCTCCACCAGCTTCCTCACTCTGCGCATGCTACACAGATCTTCAAATGGCTACTCCTACACTTGAGATGCATCGTGACACAAGCCCTTATCATCAGCTGACTGGACTACGGCAATGCCCTCTATGTAGGATTCACCACACACCTTTTACATAGACTTCAGACCATACTGAATGCTGTGGCCAGACTTATTCTCGGCCTTGCCCATACAGAAGAGATGCCACTTCAAGCTGCTGATCCAAGCACACAAGAATCTATACAACCAAAGACCCGCCTACATTAACCACCACCTGAAATTTCACCAACCATCGAAAAGACAATGCTCCCCCTCCCTTTCACCTGCCCATACTCCCAGCATCTACTGAAGCCAAAGTGGAGGATACTCATTCTCCCACATTGCAGCAAAGACAGGGAACAGCCTTCCCACGCACCTCCAGACCATAACCTCACTTCCGGAAATCCAAATGGACCTCAAGCCCTGGATGTTTGAATAAGCCTGTGGTCCTGCGAAAATCTGAATACCAAATTGGGGTATTAGCTGTGCTTTATAAATCCTGATTGATTGATTTCCCAACCTTGATACTCACGTACCATGTTTATCTGATCACACCAATGCCCAAAACCACCCAAACTACCATTAATCAAATGAACTAATTTATTAGCTCACTGATCATAATTCTCTGATAATTCTGACCTCAGGTGAGTAACCCCTTTTAGGACAATTGTACAAGGTATGGCCTCTAAATGTAAGTGCAAAATGGATACAGACCCCATCAATATTTGCTGCTGATTCTTTCAAGACAGGAGTGAACACCTGTCATCAAATTAGGTAACACAGATAGTTCTAGAGAGCCATGAGAGGACTGTATTAAACCCACAGAATGGAAAACAGCTTGAGCTCAGGTTGTAGGCTGTGATGGTTTACAGGTGCCAGTATCCAATGCATTAAGCATTGGATTCAGGCACTTGTAAACCATTCATTTGGGGTTGATATTCAAACATCTATTCTCAAAGGCTTAGTGGATAGAGCTGCAAGTAGTTTTGGGCCCTTGACCACGTTCTCCACCAAATCTACCCTACCTAAGATGGTGCTCTGAAAAACATGTATCCTTGTTTCCACTGATGCCAGTTTAGTTGTTATATCAGAATTTACAGTGCCACCCACTTTCCCAACTGGCACCTCAGCATTATCAGCTGTTGGAATAGCAGGAGCCGATTTGCCTGTCATGCTGTGAACTTTTATTTTTAGCAGGTGGGGGGCGAGCAAAGCGAGTCTGATGCAGGTATGTTAATAGACCCATCCACCATTGGAGCTAATAATCCGGTGAGTCCAAAACACATTGGTTTTTCCTTCTAGTGCTAACCAATATAGGAGGAGGATTTTTCTCAAAGTGCACAGTACCAATCCCTTTATCACCCACAGTAGCTGATTTCATGACTATGCTCAAACGTTCCTCAACTGTGCCAATTTCCTGCTCAATGGCCTCCAATTGCATTTGTGAGGTAACTTACTATGGAATTTGCCTGCAGATTTTTCTTGCTCTTAGTTGTAGATTTCCTTTTGACCATCATGCTATCCCCCCTGCAAACATAAAGGAGTAAAAAAAACTGAGAATGGCAGGGGATGGCCCAGTCCAGCTCCTCAGTCTGCTGACGGGCACAGATGGGCCCGCTCTTGTCACAGTCTATGCCCATATGCATCCTGCACACGCCCCGCATGCTTCCCATGCTGTAGGAGTGAAAGCATCTTTTGTGCGTCCTCACAGAACGTCCAAAATGGTATCCCATTCCCTGCCCCCGGGCAGCCTGGGATTTGGAGTTTGGTCTCTCCGTCCCCGAGCAGGAGAAAGATAGATTGCAGTATTCTGCGCTACAGGAGGGAAATTGTCTTTTGTATGCCCTCAGGAAGTGTCGAAATTGGTTTCCATGTCTCTTGGCAGCCTGCAACTTGGATCCCGGTTACTCTGTCCTTGGGACCAGGAGAAAGATAGATTGCAGTGTATAATACAATACAATAGTCATTTCAGAACTGACTAATATGAAGGATAAACACTGGATGAAAGTCCCCAATGATTTGCAGCTCAATCTTTATTTATGTACTTTATTTACAAGAGGCAATGCCCTCTATGTAGGATTCACCACACACCTTTTACATAGACTTCAGACCATACTGAATGCTGTGGCCAGACTTATTCTCGGCCTTGCCCATACAGAAGAGATGTCACTTCAAGCTGCTGATCCAAGCACACAAGAATCTATACAACCAAAGACCCGCCTACATTAACCACCACCTGAAATTTCACCAACCATCGAAAAGACAATGCTCCCCCTCCCTTTCACCTGCCCATACTCCCAGCATCTACTGAAGCCAAAGTGGAGGATACTCATTCTCCCACATTGCAGCAAAGACAGGGAACAGCCTTCCCACGCACCTCCAGACCATAACCTCACTTCCGGAAATCCAAATGGACCTCAAGCCCTGGATGTTTGAATAAGCCTGTGGTCCTGCGAAAATCTGAATACCAAATTGGGGTATTAGCTGTGCTTTATAAATCCTGATTGATTGATTGATTGATTTCCCAACCTTGATACTCACGTACCATGTTTATCTGATCACACCAATGCCCAAAACCACCCAAACTACCATTAATCAAATGAACTAATTTATTAGCTCACTGATCATAATTCTCTGATAATTCTGACCTCAGGTGAGTAACCCCTTTTAGGACAATTGTACAAGGTATGGCCTCTAAATGTAAGTGCAAAATGGATACAGACCCCATCAATATTTGCTGCTGATTCTTTCAAGACAGGAGTGAACACCTGTCATCAAATTAGGTAACACAGATAGTTCTAGAGAGCCATGAGAGGACTGTATTAAACCCACAGAATGGAAAACAGCTTGAGCTCAGGTTGTAGGCTGTGATGGTTTACAGGTGCCAGTATCCAATGCATTAAGCATTGGATTCAGGCACTTGTAAACCATTCATTTGGGGTTGATATTCAAACATCTAGTCTCAAAGGCTTAGTGGATAGAGCTGCAAGTAGTTTTGGGCCCTTGACCACGTTCTCCACCAAATCTACCCTACCTAAGATGGTGCTCTGAAAAACATGTATCCTTGTTTCCACTGATGCCAGTTTAGTTGTTATATCAGAATTTACAGTGCCACCCACTTTCCCAACTGGCACCTCAGCATTATCAGCTGTTGGAATAGCAGGAGCCGATTTGCCTGTCATGCTGTGAACTTTTATTTTTAGCAGGTGGGGGGCGAGCAAAGCGAGTCTGATGCAGGTATGTTAATAGACCCATCCACCATTGGAGCTAATAATCCGGGTGAGTCCAAAACACATTGGTTTTTCCTTCTAGTGCTAACCAATATAGGAGGAGGATTTTTCTCAAAGTGCACAGTACCAATCCCTTTATCACCCACAGTAGCTGATTTCATGACTATGCTCAAACGTTCCTCAACTGTGCCAATTTCCTGCTCAATGGCCCCCAATTGCATTTGTGAAGTAACTTACTATGGAATTTGCCTGCAGATTTTTCTTGCTCTTAGTTGTAGATTTCCTTTTGGCCATCATGCTATCCCCCCTGCAAACATAAAGGAGTAAAAAAAACTGAGAATGGCAGGGGATGGCCCAGTCCAGCTCCTCAGTCTGCTGACGGGCACAGATGGGCCCGCTCTTGTCACAGTCTATGCCCATATGCATCCTGCACACGCCCCGCATGCTTCCCATGCTGTAGGAGTGAAAGCATCTTTTGTGCGTCCTCACAGAACGTCCAAAATGGTATCCCATTCCCTGCCCCCGGGCAGCCTGGGATTTGGAGTTTGGTCTCTCCGTCCCGAGCAGGAGAAAGATAGATTGCAGTATTCTGCGCTACAGGAGGGAAATTGTCTTTTGTATGCCCTCAGGAAGTGTCGAAATTGGTTTCCATGTCTCTTGGCAGCCTGCAACTTGGATCCCGGTTACTCTGTCCTTGGGACCAGGAGAAAGATGGATTGCAGTGTATAATACAATACAATAGTCATTTCAGAACTGACTAATATGAAGGATAAACACTGGATGAAAGTCCCCAATGATTTGCAGCTCAATCTTTATTTATGTACTTTATTTACAAGAAGCAAAAACATTTTGATAAGAAATGGTGTACATTACAGTGATGCTACATAGTATGTTACAGGTATGGAAGTTACATAATCAAAGGTAATAGGATAGCAATGAGTGCCAATGTCCAAATTTGTGGCCATGACAAACAGAAGACAAGAATGTATCCTGTCACAGACTAAGGGCTGCTTCTGCAAAGTCAGTCCTGGAGGGCTAGATCCATGCCGGATTTTTAGAATACCCCATTTAAATAAATGTAGGTATTTGAAAAATCTGGCACGGATCCGGTCCTCGAGAACCGATGTTGTAGAATCGTTGGTGAAGGAAACACCAAAGGTATGTCAGAGGTCCACCATTTACATATTACATTATTGTGTAATAGTTTTATGCCTTGAGATTCAGTGCACTTTTGAACTGTTGGAGTTATTCCATGGCCCAGTGTTGGACACCAGGTAGTTCCAGTGAAGTTGGCACAACAGGTAGAAGACTCAGAAAATAGATGAAGCACAGGCGTGCTTGGTTTTAGTCAAAATGTTATCATCAATTGCTCTGAGTTTTCAAAGTGGTGTGCATTGTGATAGATCAGGGGCAAAATATTTATATTTAATTGAAGAGTAATATAAGCAATTTGTATGTGATCCTGTTGGTGGCAGTGAGCCAGCCTGCATAGCGTTGGTAAGTGGAGGTATATATGTGATTAGGTGGAATAAAAAGAGTGTAGGTAACAAAGTTCAGAATTATGTCTACAGGTGCACAGGAAGAGGTAGAAAAGCATAACAAAAGACTATTACAGTAGTCAAGCCTATTATGACTAATCTGTTGATGATTATGTTCAATAATTTGAATGGTACAAGTGAGAGAATCTTGTGCATGTTAGGCAATTGTAAGTGAGCAGTAGCTTCTGTATTTGAGTTTAAAGTTCCATCCTCAGAGAAGAGCTACCAAGTTCAGGATTCTCGTTGATGAGGCAAAATTCAGGTGGTTTATATAAATAGAATGAGAGGGTAAAAGGGGTGTGTCAATGATGGAGGATAAGAATAAAACGACAGTTTTAGAAGAATTCAGCATGGGAGACCCAAGTGCCATCCAGTGTCAGTTGTCTATGAGACCGAGATGTGTGTTTGAAAATAAGTTCTAAGTTAGTTGGGAAAGAAAAAGAGATTTGTACCATTTAGGGAGTGATTCTTTTTTAATGACAACATTGAGTGGAATGCGTCAAGGTGTCCGGATAGGTCAATTGACAAGGTCCTATTTTTGGGCATTGCCAATGGCTGAAGCATGTGCCAAAGTAAACAGTTACTAAGAAAAAACTGTAAAGAGTTATGGAGTTAAATGCAAGAGAAGATACACTTTATAAATTAAAATATCTACCTGGAGAGTTACATATAACACATCAAATAATATAAAACCACACTTAATTAAACTTGTTAACCATGAAAGAGGAGATTTCTCTATATAAAAAAACTCAATATACTAAATCTGAGAGACTTAAAATGCGGTTGAAACTAAAAATCAAGTGTTATGTCTAAAAAGTCTGCCTTTTTTAATGGTCTTCCTGGAATTGTTTGTGCCTTTTGGTGGAATCAGTAATACTCGTAATTGGCATATTAAGCTTACCAATAGGCCCTAAGTTTTTGGTATCGGGTTATCCAGGGCCTGTGCGTTAAATGCCACAAGCGGACCACAGCACCCATTATGCCATTCAACAGTGTGTCAGTGCAAACCTAATTTCAGGCCTACCACTGTAGCCAGAATGTAGCAGTGTAAAAGCTGCAATTTGACCTGTCAAAATAAACTCTTTTGGCAGGTTAAAATCTCGCCTTTAAATATTAAGAAGTCACCCCTATATAGGCCCTATAGAATATAAGAAAGAGTCCATGGTATTTAAAAGTAGGACACATAGAAATGTAATGTTGACATGTATTTACAGTGACTACCACCCAAACGTATTTTTACTGTAGGATAGTTGGCTGGCCCAGAGAGAAACACTAGAAAGCAATATTACATTTTAATTCTGCTATCTCAGGTTAGGTTCGAGCTTGATGCATTATAAAACCTTTATTTTGTAATACTTATTCAAAGCCAAATTCAAAGGTGAAGTCAGTTTATTAAAAATATTAAGAAAAAGTGCTTTTAGAAAGTAATATTTTCACTGGCCAAAGTTTCTGTAGGCTACATTATTATCCAGCTGCAGCCATCTGAGTGTTCACTCCCTGAATGAGGTATGAAGAGATAAAAGCTTGGGTGTTGGGAGGTGTTTTGTTTCTCTAGCAGGAGGAATTTTTGGGTTGTGCCCAGGAACTTCATTTACTTAATAGAGGTCCCTTCTGTCACCGGCTTATGTCAGATGGCACCTGAACAGGCATCTTCTCTTGTTTCTCTAACCAGGCAGGCATCAATCACAGGAAGAGGGGAACTCCCCAGAATTGGATTGGTTTAGAGTAACCATAAAGGAGGGGCTGCGTATTACCCTGACCAGATTTCTAGAGTGGACACCAGGCTCTATAGAGGAGAAGGGCTTTACCATCTTGAATTTAGCTAGAGAGGCCATTTCTGCAACTTTTCAGCTGACCACTCCCAACTGGACTTTCAAATGGACCTTCCGTGGACCCTGTTGGTGGCCTCTGCTGGAGAGAGTCCTTAGTCCTGAGTCATATTCCTGAGGTCCTGGAACTCTTGGCTGTGTCTGGATGAATTTCTCCTACCACCTCTGAAAACCTGGGAGTTAGAAACGGTTTGGCTCCTCAGAAGTTTGTGGGACCAGGAGAAACCTGCCAATCTGATCCACCCAAGTTACATTGCCAGTGGAGAAGTGTGGCTCAATGGTTAGAGTGGCAGACCTTGATGCAGAGCTCTGGCCCAGGACCAGGGTTCGATTCCCACCTCGGCGGGTCTCGGGCTCAAAAAATTCCTCGGACCTGATATTCTCGCCTCAGTGCCTATTCCAATCATGGGTCCCACGCTGCAACTCTGGGCAATAGCTTGCTTAATCTCCACAACGGCCCCAACAGCGCTAGGATGCCTGGCTTCACCCTGGGGGTGCCCAGGAGTGGACACTTCACAGGGAAAGCCAGGAAGGGTTCCACAGCGGTATGAGTAATAGCGCCACGAAACCGCTTGGTAGCAGTGCGCTCTACAAATACTTTACATTTACTGAGCTGAATATACAGCCTTCTTCTGACTAGAAATGTATCAAAACAGCAAATCCTCTGCAGTAGGGCAGCGCCAGGAAACCTCCGGTGTCAGTGCGCTTTATAATTACAGCATAAGATAAGCATAAGATAAGATAAGGACCACGCAGAGACACTATTCAGCCTCAAGGAGTCCTCTTTGCTATAGCCTGTAGCCTTGTCCCGGTAGAGCATTCTAAAAAAGTGCCTAAGTATCAACCAAGAAATCTTGATTGGACAAACATGCCAAAATTGTCCTGCCAGTGAGGGACCTTCAGTGAGCCTGAAATTCAAATGTTCCCACTTTGAGCTTTTCTGCCAAAAAACAATGGCTTTTCTGGGACTGCATCCAATTAATGGAGCCCTCTTCAGCTACAACGTTGTGCCTTGCCATGCTGAAGATGTTTTACTTCTATTTTGATATTAAGTCCTAAGGTAAAACCTCCGATCCAGTCGAAGATGTTTTTGTACTCAACCAACACTGCATCATTGGTCAGTTTAAAATTGAGCAATAGTCCCGGTCTATTGAGACCAGTGAGAGTGCAGGAAGCTTTTTAACCTCAACTCTCCTGCTGGGCCCACTGGAGTAGGATCTATACTCAGACTCAATATCTCACCTCAAAGGTGATGGTCCTCCAATGGACCTTTCTTTTTTGTAGTGAAGGGTGAGTAGACAGAATGTCCAACTGTCAGCTACCCAATGAGGACCACTAATTGGTAGCCAACCCACAAGTTGGTAATCAGGTTTAGAAATATCACTTTCAATATCATGCTATAAAGATAAAGTATAGCAATTGGTAGACCGAACCTGCTGAAGAAGTTTAATCTAACAAGAATCATGCAAACTAGGAGCTCTGCTTTGGCTACACAGAATAAGATTAAAAGAGCCAGATGTTCTGAAAATAATATATGACTATCACTGATATGCTTCTAAAGTTTAGCACAGTTTCTGTAAAATAATATTAGCCACAATAAGACTCAGACAACTTTAGAATATTAAGTTAATGTCTTAAAGATCCATATTTAATACATACAAGAAACATGTAAAAAAGCTCAGTCATACATCTAACAACTTGCAATATAATGTCACACATTTAGTTAAAATGATCTAACTCTAAATAACAGAATCCATAGAAGGACAATTCCTAAACAATGTATATCACCAACAAAGGAAGAGGTTTGTTCTTGAGGTTTCTTTAAGCATGGATAAAGGGGTACAAGTCCACTAGGTGCATAGTCATTAGATAAAGCAAAGGAATGGAGAATACATCATGAAAGTTTCAAGTCTGGTATCTCACCAGACTGCTTCGAATCATCCAGAAAGCCAGTTCATCAGCAAGAGCAAAGAGCAAAGGGGAAAAATTGAAATAGTTCAGGAAGCAAGTAGGATTCACAGAGGAAATCAAATGGCAGCCTAAGCTTAGATATAAGCTTTCCTCAAAGGTACGAAATGCAATAAATGAGAAATCCTCAGCACTCCCCTTTACCGTGTTTATCGTAGTTAATTAGTTCAAACCTGTCATCAGTGACACCAAGGGTGGGCCCATAATGGTCTGATCAATATGTGATTGTTTATTTCGTCTTCCCAAATACAAATTGTTACTCCAACATAATTTCCACATAGGTTATGAGAAATGTATCCTCACAAGTTAGTTGTCACATAGCTTTCTTAGTATGCAACTGTTAACAGATATAGGGAAAAGGTCTCTTTCAACACAAGAGGCAATGCATCGCGCCACTTCAAAGATGTAGAAGTGCACACCTTCGCCAATCTGGATTTCAATGTGCCAATTATTTGCTTCACAGATTTTCCTACATAACTCATTGTAACAGGTGTTCTTTTCCCCACATTTTGCTACTGACACCCTATCTCTGACAAAGGTTCCCTGCAATTGTTTTGAAGCTGGGGTTAAACCATACCTGTTGAAAGAGGTGCATCATTGCATCTGTTCACACATTTGCAGGACCATAATAATGTCTAACCATAGGTCGTAACAAACTATCAGGTATTACAGGTCTGTCATCAGTGTAAATCCAAACATCGTCCTCTCTTTGGGTACAACCTGCTTGCAACCAACTTTGCTGTTCTGTTTCTGACACTTCTTCTTGCAGCTGCCTAACCTCATACCATGTGTCTATTGAAGTCAACAATATGTTGCAGTTTGTGATGTTTGCTGCTTCATCAATTAATTCACCATTAAATGTATGGGAATTTCTAGCACAATACCTGCCCAGCTCATTAGCATATCTATTGCCAAAAGTCACATAAACAGTGCCTTGCCTGTGGGTGAGGGCAGTTGACTACTTCAATTTGGACAATCAATTGTAGGGACTGCAAGAGATCCTCACACTTTCTCCATTTTGTATTGGCGATCCGGAGGAAGTGATGAACCCTTGTTGTGACCACAATTGCCCAAAGTCATGCACAACTCCATAGCCCTACTAACTATCCGTAAATATGGGAACTCTGAGCTGCTCATAGATGTTACAAGCTCAGGTCAGCGTAAATTAGCTCAGCAATTTGAGCCAAATACCCTCCTTGTATCCATGATGCTTCCACAACACCTGCAACCGGACACGCAGAATATGCATCTTTCAGATGTTCATAATTGTCTCTCAAGCAGGATCCATGAACAAACAACACATGGTCAGATTCAGGCAATGGTTAATCCGATATATCAGGACAGGGTTTGGTACATAGTCCTGTCACATCCATTCAATCATGTTCAACATCATCGGTCACAGTTTCTTGTCTAGGGAGTGGCAACAGAGTGGCTAGATTCAATGTAGTGCATCTTTTCACTGTAATATTCTCTGCACCTAGAAGTATCTGCTCGTATTTAATCAAATGACTATTGGTAAATATTGTTTACGAATGACTCAACAGTTTTCCACTCAGTGAGGAATGATCACAGACAGTGGCCATGACTATGCTTAAATACTGTTCAAGACTCACACATGCAGATGCAACCGCTTTCAAACATCTGGGCAAGGCAGCAGGCACTGAGGCATGGGTTGCTGAAAAATAAAAGAAAGACCTGCAATTACTTCCCTGCATCTGTGTCAGTACTGAAAGAGCACAGCCTTCTCTGTCACAACAAAATAACACAAAGTACTTGTTGTAATTAGGCATTCCCAGAGCTGGTACCCTGCAAAGGCATTCTCGCAGCTCAGTGAAGTCAGTCACAGAACTGTCATCCCAGGGTCCCGGATCAGACATGTCTTTGTACGTCAACACCTCTGGAGAGGCTTTGCTGTCAATTAGAAATTTTGAATCCACTGTCAGCAAAAGCACACCATTCCTAAGAACATGCAGACTTCTGTGATTCTTTCTTGTGACACTCTCCTTGCTCCTTTTTCAATATGATGTCCTAAGTACAGGACTTCAGTATGGCAAAACTGTATCTTAGTCGTGAATACATGTACATTTTCTGTCAGATGATTCAGAAGGGCAGTGGTATCAGTCTTGCAAGCTTCTTTTGTATTTGACGCCACCAATAGGTCATCAATATACTGAACTAAAACGGAGTGATTTGGCATCTCCAGAGATTCAAGATTTTTATTGAGTATCTGATTAAAAGTTGAGTGGCTTTCCGTATACCATTTTAGGACTTGGCACCATGCCAAGACACGATTGCCGAAACAGAAAGGAAAAAATATATTGACTTTCCTCATTTAAAGGAATGGAGAACAAAGCTCAGCATAAATCAATGACTAAAAACAATCCGTCTTCACCCAGTATTTGAAATCAGATCAGAGCTGGATTCATTATCACAGCCAACAAGGAACAATAATGGAACTGATTTTTCACAAATCCTGCACAATATGATACTTACCATTGGATTATGTAAGCCCATAATGGGAGAGTTACATGGAATTCCCATTATCTCCTTTAGGATTCCTTGCTTGATCATTGGGTTAATCACAATTCCGTTAATAGTATCTTGAGTCACATTATTTTATGGGACTTTTGGATATTCAGCATTGGTTTTGACTGTGATTCAGACTGGCTCAAAACCTTTTATTAGTCTGATATCTTTGCCTGTAAAATCTTTAGGCAACACAGTATCTCTCAACTCAAAGTGCAGATCCTTTTTGGTTGGAAGGGGATACATTCCCATGCCAGACTTCTGTCAGGAAAGTTTAAAAAACAGCATCCTCTTCTTTGGGAAGAAAGTCAATACCTTTTGGAGTGCAATAGATAGAATAATTTGACATACATAGCAAATCTCATCCAAGGAGATTCATTGGACTTGAATCACACACCACAAATCAATGTCAATCCTCCAAAGAGCCTAATTTAACAGGAACTGGTTCTGAAATTGGGGTGGACAACTTTTTTTTTATAACTCCAACAACTTGGATACTTCCTCTCAAGAAGGTATCCAAGGAACCTCTGCTGTTCTTACAGTAGAGGGGTAGCACCACTGTCAAAGAGGAATAAAACATGATTTCCATTGATCTGACCATCGGCATATGGATCACTCTTTTCTACCTCTAAGACTGCACCAAGCATGCTGTCCTCCTCGCTCCCTCAGGCACCCTCAGGCAGACTGTTCTTGATTGTCTGAATCAAATACTGTTGTGATGTATTTTGATTTTGATTTGAATTTCTATTCATCTGCTGATTTTGTGCATTCTATCTTTGTGCCTGAACAGTCTGTTATGGCATTAGAGCTTGGGGGCATCTGCATTGATTGGGATGTATTAGAATGTTGAACTCTTTGTCTTTGGGTCTGTTGAGTCTGGACCAAGTCATTTCACTGAAAATTTGCATTCCTTCCATTCGCATCGGGTCTTTAAAAGTACTTGGTTTATATTTCTTTTCACATTTCCAAACCTTCTGCACACATGACAAGGATTAGTTCTCTTCAAAACCAATAAATCGACACCTGCTCTAGAATCCACTGGAATACCATGTCCACTACCCAGTGCCTGAAAGTTCTGTTGCTAGAAAACCATTAACACTCTGCTTCACAGGACTTTGTAAATCATCCCTGTGCTGAAACTGTATTGTCAAATAATTTTGACCTCTTTGTACTGCTCTTATTTGCGCTACCATCAATTTTTCCTTTTGCTTTTTGTGCTTCAACTCCAATTCATCATCACAATATTTGGAGTAATGCAAGATGTCATTGATTGGTTTGTTTTGCCAACACAGTAAATGCTCTTGAATCCTGTACTCAGTCTCAGTATGCAGTCCATTCACAAATCTATAAATAAAATGTCCAATGTCTTTCTCCACAACATTCTCCGTTTCAATGTGCTGTCTGAAAATCAGATTCTTTAATATTTGGGGTAGTTCTGCCAATCTTTTGCCAATCGATTTCTTTAGAATAGATCTTTGTTTTGAGGAGAGCAATCATGAACAGCTTAGACCCAGAGATCTGTCTCATTGAAAATGAACTCTCCTCTAAAAAAAAGGCTCAAGACCTGGCTTTTCCCGCTGGATTAAGTGTTGGCGGCCTTTCTCTTTATCTGGTAGCGCTGAGATGCCCAAGGGTCATGCGCTTTATAAATCCCACAAACATAAACATAAACATAAACTTGCTAGTATTTCTTTATTCCCACTGGAGTTGGGGCCCCTGTATTAGGATACCTCTCTGGTTTTCCTTCAGGCCAATCAACAAATATTTTACACTCAGTCTACAAATCTCCAGGAACCTCGATGTCAAACAGAGTATTCTGATCTATCCATAGGACATTTGAGATTTTGACACACCTTTCAATCTGTCTGTACCATTCTACAGGATTAGCTCTCAATTTGGGAAAATCATATGTAAATGACAAAATATTTGCTCTAGTCCATGCACATATCCTCCAACAGGTATGTCCTGCATAGGAAGAATCTGTATTTCACCTAACCCTTCATCAAACATGACTAGAAGTTTCTGCAGTCTTACTTTCTGTGATCCCTTCTTTTACTCCCTTCTTCCGTCTCATCCATCTTTATCTTTCCATTTCTTGATCATTGCCATTAGTTCCTTAATCTCTAATTTAATTCCGGCTGGTCTAACATTCAAAATGTCATTGTCATCAAAGTATAATCTGTATGTTCTTTAAAGGACCTTGGATTTCTGAATTTCAGTTTCATATTTCTGAGCCAATTTGACTAGCTTCTCGTGTTTGTCTCAATGTATGGTAATAGAAACAATAGTTCCTCTTCCTGGTAAGTGCCTAATTAAGATGGGGAAAGAGTTCCTAGTATCATTTCTTCTAGCTTCATTTTCAGTTTGGCTACATCTGGCATTTGTCTCTTTCCTAAGGCTGGAGCTATGTCAGAACTTTGATCATTAATAATCGTGGTACTAAATTCTCTACCCTATCACCAAATGTATGTGGAGTAATTCCATATGTTTTTCTTGAAATACTTGAATGTAAATCTCCATTAGTCAAGTCTCTACCTGTTCCAGGTTGCTTGTCGATTGCAGATATATCTGGAACTAAAATTCCCATGGATTCTGTAATTTCAGTTGCACAATAACCTATTTCAGGAAGTGCACCTGCTCTGGGGACATAAAAAGGTGGCAATCCCTGACCCATTCTATTTCTCGGATCACTTTGTCTCTGATTTCACTTCATGTCAGAAACATTGGTGTCTGCAGCAAATATCCTGTGGTCAAATCAAGTGGATTTTTTTATTTTTTTTTATTTAAGTGTTAGAGATGCACTACCTTCTATTTTGCTTTATGCTTTAAGCTTTGTATATTCACACAATTTGAACTTTACTCATTCAGCGTGCTGCAAGGGTGACACGTTTGACCTTTCCGTGTCCAAAACATAACCTCCCTACCTCGAGACCTTCGGTCCCGACCCCTACGCACAATTGCTACTGGGATTTACCCAGTCCCAGTAGCAATTGTGCGTAGGGGTCGGGACCGAAGGTCTCGAGGTTGGCAAATCAAGTGGATTACCATGTGCAGTATTCATTTCTTGAGGTACAGTCAACGTGTGTGCATTATCTACCTGCAATCCACATTTATAAAGAGGTACAGTCAAAGCAAACAGATTTTAAAAAAAATGGAATTTCTGTTCAGTTTAATTTCTTTGGTACTTCAGGTATAATAGGGGCATTTGGAATCTTAGCTGTATTTTTTTCTACCATACTGTCGCTCTGAGATTATTTTTATGGAAGTGGATGTCTCAATAACAAATCACTTAAAACATCTTCATCTATGTTATCATCTTCTTCTTCCACTTCAACATCATTCTTTTCTGTTTCAAAGTTTTCTTTACTCTTTCTGCTTCTCTGAACTTCTCCCTCAACAAGTATCAAAGGATTCATTCTTGTTCCATGAACAACATCTGCTCTCCTTGCTCTTTGCTGCATCACATCTAGCTTTTGCAAAGTAATATAGAGATCTTCTATACCTCCCTTGGTATTTCTCCTTCTCTTTCTGATGAGCTAGATGTCCCCAAACATTACATGCTTCAATCTGCTTTGGTCTAGGAGGTGGTTTCATTACGTATGATTTTCACCTCAAATTCTAAGGACTCGCAAATTAAATGCCCAATACCAATGAAATCTTAAAACCTCTTATTGCTCTGTAACATCATGCCAATGTTTAAGCCATAGACATGGATGTAATCCTTTAACTGACAATATAATGTATGCTGGTGTACCCTCAGGTGGTATCTCTTCGTCTATGCTTACAGGTATAGTTACATCTCCCATTATCAATATTCTGAAGGCTTTGAAAAACGTAATTTTATTCAATCTCGTACTTCACAAATAACTTCCACAAAATCAGGATATTAAATTCTCCCACAATTTTCTAGCTCAGCACCACAACCAATAAAACCACTACTTTCTAAGACGTTGTCAACCAATCCCAGTGTGGCTTTACACCAACCGACCAATCATGGAGCGACACACTTGGGAAATCAGACTCACTCCTTGCAGCAGCTCTCCCTCCTTTACAATTTTCTTCAGCGTGTTTTCTAAGCAAACAAACAAGACAATATGCAAGCTTTTAAACATAAAGCTGTCTGCTCCGCTAAAGGAAGAATGTGTCTCACTCAAAAGGTAGCAGGGACTAATTCTTATTTCTATACCTATTGTGAGAAGGTGGCCTGATATGCAGTGCTCACTATTCTAGTGAACACTATGTATCAGTCCAGCAACCCTTATTGATGATTGGTTGTAAGTCAACCTTATAGACCAGCTATCCTAGTAGCGTGGATACGAGCTGTCTAAGGCTAAAGACTCGAGAGGGCGTGTTAAGCCAGCTGTTTACCACACATATACCCCTTGAATACCCAGTGAAAGGACACCACACAAGTGTTATGAAAATAAACAGTTATTTATTAAGTATCACAACAACCCTGTACTCTTTATGAGGACAGGGTACTAAGCACAAACCAAAACTCTTACAAAAATACTTAAGTTTGCACATTATATACAAATGCCCGAGGGGCACGGAAAACCAAATACTCTGAAAGTGGAATGCGAAATTACTAGCAGGTAAGTACAGTACTAATAGGCTTTGGAATCGCTAGATCTTGACTATAGAATCTTCAGATTACTTCTAGGAGACCCAGGGGACTCGGGTGCAGAGTGTGCACTCTCACGCGTGATGCGGGACAAAGTCTATGGTAGCTAGTAATGACAAAGTTAGTGTTCTCGGGCGAACCCGACCTGGTAGGAAGAAAACGAAAGTGGATTCGGACCCTTGGATAGTGAGGCTATGCTGGGGCACCGAAATGCCGAAGTTACCTAGTCCAGGGGCTGCAGCTGCATAGGACTCAAAGGACGTCGGGAATCCTCGTTGACGGACCAGGAGCCTGGAAGAAAGAAGTTGCTGACAGGCGACCAGTGAAGAAAGTTCGGTGGATCCAAGTCTGGATCGATGGAAGATGACACCTGAAAGCAGAGGGGACCAAGTTCGAGACTACTAGCCAGTAGTCAGTGGGCACCAGGAGGGCACCGGATGGTAGCCACCTCGACTAGGTGAGTGGGTGACGCTGTGCTCGAAGATCTCAAGGACGAGGAGGCGTTGTCGGCAACCAGGATGGAGGATCGAGCTGTCCCACGAAGATAGAAGCTGTCGGCGTCGCTGGACCCAGGATTGGGCAACAAAGCCTTGGCAAATTCAAGCCCACGCGGTGGACTCAAAATGGCGTCTGGAGTGGACCAGGAGGGTCCGGGGTGCCTCTCTTCAAGAAGGAAGCAAGGGCCAGTCTGGAGCAACCAGACCAGCAGCAGTGATGTCGTCGGGCGTCGTTCAGAAGGCCACAAGCCAGCCGGCTATTAGCCAAACAACGCGGTGCACAGCAAACAGCAGAAGGGCCCCACGCAGATCGTGGAGATGCAGAGAGGCTGACCTTGGGTGCTGGAGCTGCGCAGGGTCGGGGCTTCTCGGACCCCAAAGCACTCACCCGTGGAGGACACGGTGGGCTTGCAGTAAAGATGTCGTGCAGTCTTGGCGATCGTCGGTCCCTCGGGGTCTCGTCGCACTCACGGTTCTCAGCTTTGCTGTAGAGGTGAGTAGAGGTCAGAGGTGCCAGGGAAGCCGGGTCTCGTCGAGCTGGGTCGTCGGATTCGTGATGAAGGACTTGCAGCAGACCGCAGTGTTTCTTTAGGATGGTGCCTGCGGATGCAGGGTGACTACTCCTTAGCCACAAGGGAGAATCTTGATGAAGAAATCTTGAAGTCCTTTCGAAGAAAGTCGTGTCTTGATTCCAAAGATGATCTAATTTGAACAGGGGGCCCGCTCCTATCTTTATACTAAAAAAGGGGGCTGACCCGGTGACTAGGTCCTGCCTATGGGTGGGACCAGGAGGGGGGTGGTTACACCCCTCTCCCCTGCCGGACTTCCCCAGGCCAGGGGCTGGTGTGCCCCTGGAACTGGTTCTGACTGGCCTATGCGTAGTGAGCACCGGGGTGCCACTCAGCAGTCACCTTCCTGAAAAGCCCTGCCTACCCAGGATACACAAAACCATGTCTGGGACGGTGCTAGCACCGCCCCGGACAGGAAACCCTTTGTCCAGGCCTCCCTCGCTGGAAGGACTCCCAGCAGCAGGAGGTCAGACTCGTGTCTGTGGTGGCAGCATCCATTTTGTGGAGCTGAGGCTTCAGTTAACTTTAACCGGGGTTCACAGTTACATACATGTCGTGTCCCTCTAGAAGGGTGGAATGCTAACCCCGTCGCCAGAATTGGCGAGGGGTTAGTATTCCAATTCGTATGACACCTTACTCGACATGTTTTGATAAAGCAATACCAAAGATAGCATTTAACCGCGAGGATTATAATGCACTTAAGAGTATATGGTATGCGATATCATGGAACAGCTATTAGGACTTGATTCCGCAAGCTGCAGACAGGCTCAGCTCATGCCAGAGCACCATCTCACACGATTCCAAGCACTCTGCCTTCAGGATTGTCAAGGCCTGTCATAGGAGTGACTGATAGGAATCTGTGTGTCCATTTTAGGGTTAGGTATAGGTATACTACACCTACAGCAAAGGGTGATTACACGACTTTGCCCCAGCTGTCATGCAGCCAGTTGTGTCAAATTTAGGAGGCCAGCCAGGGGTGGCATAATACATGCTGCAGCCCCTGGCAGCCCTGGGTACACCTATGCCCTGAGTTACAGGGTCTGATAAGGTGGCCCAGTACCAATTGGAAATGTACCTAGGGTACCTGCAATCCATTTTAAAGAGAGAGCAGTAGGCCTGGGGTCCTGATTGGCAGGGTCCCAGGTCAACTATGTCCAAAACCAGCTAAAACACAGGGCAAAAAGTTGGGGGCAACCATAGTCAGGAGGTACCTTCCTACACAACCCCCCCCCAAACGAAAGGAGATAAGGCTATCCTTGTCCAGGTAAGCCTCTATTACCTAAGTGGCCATATAAGGAAGGACCAGCTCTGGCTTGGTTTCCCCCTGTGTCATGGTCCACTAGGCAACCTCTCACCCTAAGGGTATCTGAGGGTCTCCACCATAGGGAATCTCTGTCTCTGGTGTGTCCTGGGAAAGAAGAAGGCTGATGCTGGGATGGAGTACTGAAGTGAGGCTCCTCTACCTTTGGGCTCAACTTCCTCCAATCACCATCCATCATGTGTGCCTTTCTTTCTTTAGCTGAGATGCACTGAGCTCTCAGGGTCAGCCGCTGGCTACCTAAAGCTGGAGGCTGAGTCCCTCTGTTTGGCTTACTGGAGGGACAGGTCAGGTCTGGGGTTTTTAGGCCCCATGTTTGGCTGTGCCCAACAGTGTCCAGCTGTGGGAGTTCCCTAACTACTTTTAAGGGGGATCCCTCAGGAGTCTGTTCTATTTTCACTTGGCTAGGTTTACCAGCTTCAGTGATCCTAATCTGCTGATTAAGGGGTTCTTTTGGACAGGGGGCCCTTTTGGGTCCACCACTGGCCTCCCTGATCTCTTCAGCCCTGGGCTGACTGAGGCAGGGTAGAGAGGTGCAGGTTACCTGCTCCAGACTGGGTCCCACCTGGGAAGGGTCCACTGCCATCAGGGGCTCTGCCAGGCTAGGCCTGACTACCTCTGGGGCAGTTCCCTCAACAGGGGTAGAGTCAGTTCCCTGAGGAGGCTGGCTCTCACCTAGTGTCTGGGAGGGGGAAGACTCTTCTTCCTGCTCAATGCTCTCTGTTTGAGTGGAGTGATCCATTGTTTCAGGCTTCACAACCTCACTATCTGTTTGAGTAGAGGCTGAGACCATTTCAGCCTTGCCAACCTTTTCAGGTGGGCACTCAGTTTGTGTTTGGGCTGTGACTGTCACAGCCCTCCTATCCTGTTCTGGAAAGTCTGTCTGAGCCTGGGCAGTGGCTACCACTGCCCTTCCAACCTTTTCAGGGAGGAATGGTGCTTGGACTGGGGCTGTAGCTATTACTGCCCCACTAACCTGTCTGGATAGGCCTATCATTCTGTAATTAGTTTCTTGTTCCACCTCAGCCCATGCTGAGAGTTCCAGGTCATTCCCCAGTAAGCAATCTACAGGTAGGTTATCTGTCACTGCCACTCTCATGGGCCCTGTGACATTACCCCAGCTGAGCTTGACTACTGCCATGGGATGCCTCCTCTTCATTCCATGAATGTCTGTCACCTGATAAGTAAAACCAGGGGTCAGTTGAGCAGAGGGGACCAGATGGTCACTCACCATGGTGAGGCTGGCCCCTGTGTCTCTGAATGCCTCAACCTTCTGACCATTCACTAAAACTTCTTGTCTATACTTTCCCAAAATGTGGGGTCCAGTAGTGAAGTTGGCAAACCCCATGCCAGTCTCACAGACAAGAGTGTGGTCAGGGAACCTGGCTAGGCCATAGTCCTCCTGATTGCCCAAAGTAATGCCCACCACATTCTTGGGGGCACTCCCACCACCTGGGGGATTACCACTAGTGGTAACAGGAGGTTTAGGAGTATTACCTGGGGGTATATTTCCCTTATTACCATTTTTAGGGCAACTGGCATCACTTTTGTAATGACCCACCTGTTTACAGGTATGGCAATAAGGTTTCTTCTGTTCTGAAGGAGTGTTCTGGGACCCACCACCCTTGTTGGAGTTTTGGGGCCCTTGGGAAGTCTTCTCTGAGGATTTATCCCCACCCTTCTCTTGAGGCTTGGTTGATTCCTTTTTCTGGTCACCACCCTGGTTTTTAGGCCTAACCCTGGTTCTGACCCATTTGTCTGCCCTCTTACCCAATTCCTGTGGAGAGGTCAGATCAGAGTCTACCAGGTGCTGATGTAATAACTGGTTCTGACAAATATTTAAGATTTGCTCCCTCATAATTAGATTATACAATCCTTTAAAATCAGTAACCTTACTACCCAGTAGCCAGCCTTCAAAAGCCTTAGTGGCACAATCAACAAAGTCAGCCCAATCTTGAGACTGAGTTTTCTGGGTGTCTCTGAACAGCATCCTGTATTGTTCAGTGGTTAAACCAAACCCATCAACCAGTGTATTCTTCAAGATTTTGTAATTGTTAGCATCCTCCACCCTTGTGGTGAGGAGCTTATCTCTACCTTTACCATCAAAGGAGAGCCACAAGATAGCTGCCCACTGACTTTGGGGAACACCCTGCACAGTGCAGGCTCTCTCCAAAGCAGTAATCCATTTGTGGATGTCATCCCCTTCTTTAAAGGGGGGCACTATCTTATTCAGGTGCTTTGTATCAAAACTCCTTTCCCTATTGCTAGGTTTATTGCTGCCACCAGTGGGCTGTAGCCCACATAATTCTTGCTCTCTAGCAAGGGCAAGTCTCTCTTTGGCCAGGGCAAGTTCTTCCCTTTCAATCCTCAGTTTGACTGCCCTTTCTTCAGCTTCATACACTCTCCTCTTAGGGGAAGACATTCCTCTGTGAGAAGAGTTGAGAGAGCCATTGGTTCGAAAGGATCTGTTAGAACCTCTTGATAGAGACCTAACTCGTCCATTCCCAATGTTAAGCTGACCTGAGAGTGGGCCCAGGAGTCCCCTAGTACCAAGCTCATGTCTGCTTAAGTTGGACCTGGTTAGTCTATTGACTTCTACCTGTCCCTTATCTGCCTCACCCCCTGACAACTGGTCATCATCCTCATCCTCAGCATCATCTGCTTCCTGGAGGGGATGGTCCTGGCTATCAAAGGGTCCCTGTAAGGAGGGCAAACTTCCTTCTGGATTAGAAGGGTCTGGGTTACCAGCCCTACTGGCATCATAAGCCTCTAAGAGACCAATCAGAAAGGAAGTGGTGGGGTTAGACCCCTGTTTTAGCTTCCTGAGAGTACACACTTGTCTCATCTCATGGAAGCTAAGAGCAGCATATTTTGAAGTAAGGACCTGTGGAGGGTCCACTGACACAAGGGGATACTCAGAGTTTCCTCCTTTGTCTGACATGCTGATTCTAGTGTGGTGTAAGTGATGCACCTACCTACACTATGTGTTCACCTACTGATCCCTTGCTAAGAGTTGCAGCCAAGGTGTGCTAAGCCTTGAGGAGCTGCAACAGCTGGTTCAGTAGAACTCAGAGTATTCTAAGCTTAGTTATATGTACCTAACAGTACTTATGTGATCTTTCAACAAGATATTCTTAGGATACGTGTGGTAAAACAACAGCAAGCTCAAATCCCAACCGCTGCTCACCAATGTGAGAAGGTGGCCTGATATGCAGTGCTCACTATTCTAGTGAACACTATGTATCAGTCCAGCAACCCTTATTGATGATTGGTTGTAAGTCAACCTTATAGACCAGCTATCCTAGTAGCGTGGATACGAGCAGTCTAAGGCTAAAGACTCGAGAGGGCGTGTTAAGCCAGCTGTTTACCACACATATACCCCTTGAATACCCAGTGAAAGGACACCACACAAGTGTTATGAAAATAAACAGTTATTTATTAAGTATCACAACAACCCTGTACTCTTTATGAGGACAGGGTACTAAGCACAAACCAAAACTCTTACAAAAATACTTAAGTTAGCACAGTATATACAAATGCCCGAGGGGCACGGAAAACCAAATACTCTGAAAGTGGAATGCGAAATTACTAGCAGGTAAGTACAGTACTAATAGGCTTTGGAATCGCTAGATCTTGACTATAGAATCTTCAGATTACTTCTAGGAGACCCAGGGGACTCGGGTGCAGAGTGTGCACTCTCACGCGTGATGCGGGACAAAGTCTATGGTAGCTAGTAATGACAAAGTTAGTGTTCTCGGGCGAACCCGACCTGGTAGGAAGAAAACGAAAGTGGATTCGGACCCTTGGATAGTGAGGCTATGCTGGGGCACCGAAATGCCGAAGCTACCTAGCCCAGGGGCTGCAGCTGCATAGGACTCAAAGGACGTCGGGAATCCTCGTTGACGGACCAGGAGCCTGGAAGAAAGAAGTTGCTGGCAGGCGACCAGTGAAGAAAGTTCGGTGGATCCAAGTCTGGATCGATGGAAGATGACACCTGAAAGCAGAGGGGACCAAGTTCGAGACTACTAGCCAGTAGTCAGTGGGCACCAGGAGGGCACCGGATGGTAGCCACCTCGACTAGGTGAGTGGGTGACGCTGTGCTCGAAGATCTCACGGACCAGGAGGCGTTGTCGGCAACCAGGATGGAGGATCGAGCTGTCCCACGAAGATAGAAGCTGTCGGCGTCGCTGGACCCAGGATTGGGCAACAAAGCCTTGGCAAATTCAAGCCCACGCAGTGGACTCAAAATGGCGTCTGGAGTGGACCAGGAGGGTCCGGGGTGCCTCTCTTCAAGAAGGAAGCAAGGGCCAGTCTGCAGCAACCAGACCAGCAGCAGTGATGTCGTCGGGCATCGTTCAGAAGGCCACAAGCCAGCCGGCTAGTAGCCAAACAACGCGGTGCACAGCAAACAGCAGAAGGGCCCCACGCAGATCGTGGAGATGCAGGGAGGCTGACCTTGGGTGCTGGAGCTGCGCAGGGTCGGGGCTTCTCGGACCCCAAAGCACTCACCCGTGGAGGACACGGTGGGCTTGCAGTAAAGATGTCGTGCAGTCTTGGCGATCGTCGGTCCCTCGAGGTCTCGTCGCACTCACGGTTCTCAGCTTTGCTGTAGAGGTGAGTAGAGGTCAGAGGTGCCAGGGAAGCCGGGTCTCGTCGAGCTGGGTCGTCGGATTCGTGATGAAGGACTTGCAGCAGACCGCAGTGTTTCTTTAGGATGGTGCCTGCGGATGCAGGGTGACTACTCCTTAGCCACAAGGGAGAATCTTGATGAAGAAATCTTGAAGTCCTTTCGAAGAAAGTCGTGTCTTGATTCCAAAGATGATCTAATTTGAACAGGGGGCCCGCTCCTATCTTTATACTAAAAAAGGGGGCTGACCCAGTGACTAGGTCCTGCCTATGGGTGGGACCAGGAGGGGGGTGGTTACACCCCTCTCCCCTGCCGGACTTCCCCAGGCCAGGGGCTGGTGTGCCCCTGGAACTGGTTCTGACTGGCCTATGAGTAGTGAGCACCGGGGTGCCACTCAGCAGTCACCTTCCTGAAAAGCCCTGCCTACCCAGGATACACAAAACCATGTCTGGGACGGTGCTAGCACCGCCCCGGACAGGAAACCCTTTGTCCAGGCCTCCCTTGCTGGAAGGACTCCCAGCAGCAGGAGGTCAGACTCGTGTCTGTGGTGGCAGCTTCCATTTTGTGGAGCTGAGGCTTCAGTTAACTTTAACCGGGGTTCACAGTTACATACATGTCGTGTCCCTCTAGAAGGGTGGAATGCTAACCCCGTCGCCAGAATTGGCGAGGGGTTAGTATTCCAATTCGTATGACACCTTACTCGACATGTTTTGATAAAGCAATACCAAAGATAGCATTTAACCGCGAGGATTATAATGCACTTAAGAGTATATGGTATGCGATATCATGGAACAGCTATTAGGACTTGATTCCGCAAGCTGCAGACAGGCTCAGCTCATGCCAGAGCACCATCTCACACGATTCCAAGCACTCTGCCTTCAGGATTGTCAAGGCCTGCCATAGGAGTGACTGATAGGAATCTGTGTGTCCATTTTAGGGTTAGGTATAGGTATACTACACCTACAGCAAAGGGTGATTACACGACTTTGCCCCAGCTGTCATGCAGCCAGTTGTGTCAAATTTAGGAGGCCAGCCAGGGGTGGCATAATACATGCTGCAGCCCCTGGCAGCCCTGGGTACACCTATGCCCTGAGTTACAGGGTCTGATAAGGTGGCCCAGTACCAATTGGAAATGTACCTAGGGTACATGGAATCCATTTTAAAGAGAGAGCAGTAGGCCTGGGGTCCTGATTGGCAGGGTCCCAGGTCGACTATGTCCAAAACCAGCTAAAACACAGGGCAAAAAGTTGGGGGCAACCATAGTCAGGAGGTACCTTCCTACACCTATACTTCTCAATTACTTCAAATGAAACCTCAACCAGATGGATTTCACCCTTAATTGATACAGTTATTTCCTGTGCACTTGAGAGCAACTTACCAATCGTTTTCCACTTTCACACAAAACTAAGGCCCAGATGTAGGTAAAATAGATTTACCGAATTTTAATTACCGAATTCTACCGATTCGGTAATTAAAAATGGGTAAATCTTAGGGGTGGATATGTAGGAACATCCAGATGTTCCTTTTACCGAATCGGTAAATATCTGTATTTACCGATTCGGTAAATACCGACCGGTAATGCCCCATTCATTCCTATGGGCTTTGAAGCCCATAGGAATGAATGGGGCATTACCGGTCGGTATTTACCGAATCGGTAAATACAGATTTTGACAAGGGTACAGGGGGTGTCACTTTGACACCCTCTAGCACCCCCAAAAAAGATTCGGGGGCCATGTGGCAGGCATACCTGCCCTAAGGGCAGGTCTGCCTGTCATATGGCACAGGTGTGCATGCAAACATGTGCATGCACACCGGAATCGGTATTTTACCATGAAGTTGGATTTCATGGTAAAATACCGATTCTGTAAGGCTTGTGAGACTCAGAAGAGTCCCACCTACATCTCATTGTTACCGAATCGGTAAAAATACCGATTCGGTATTTTACAGATTCGGTAAATTTACCGATCGGTAAATTTACCGAATCTGTAAAATATGTGGCCCTACATACCATTTTGTGAATCTCGGTCGGTAACGGCCGAAAATACCGATTTTCGGCCGTTACCGACCGACCTACATCCGGCCCTAAGTCCCTTCCCATAAGATTTCGTAGACGACGTATCACAACAAACACCACAAGCCAGCAGACAACTTACTTGGTGTCTTCTATTCTAAGATCACCACATATATATTATCCTGGGATCATAGAGGTAGATTTATCATTGAAAAATCGGCTCGCAAAGGGCCAGATTCTGAGAATCTGGCCCTTAGCGAGCGCAATTTTTGCATTTGGGATTTATCATCCCAAATGCAAAAATCGGTAATAGCGAATTCGCTAAATTGCGAGGAATTACATTTAAGGAATCTCTATTTGAGATTCCTTGAATGCAATTCATTAACCATTTTTAAATTGCGAAATCGCAATTTCGGGACGCTAATTACCGCGAGGTCAAACCTCATGGTAAATAGCGAAAACTTAGAAAAATGCTTTTAAATGCATTTTTCTAAGTTGCATGTTGCACACACACATGTCCTTTGGACATGTGTGTGCGCAACACCAATGTAGATTACATTTCAGGGGTGCTACAGGGTGTCCTTTGGACACCCCTAGCACCCTTGAAATTGCATCCTTATTTGCGATTAGCAAATTGCTAATCGCACATAAGGAATAAGGAATAAGGAATAACTCCCCATTCATTCCTATGGGCCTTTTATTCCTTATTTGCAATTAGCAATTTGCTAATCGCAAATAAGGAATGTGTAAAAATCGCAATTTATTTTGTGATTCCTACATGAATCCCGTTTTGCAAGTCCTTAATAGCGATTCCTTAATAATCGCTATTAAGGACTCGCAAAACGGGACTTTGATGAATCTAGGGGTTAGACTACAAACTGACCTGTTTATAACTTCAATTTCTTTGCATTTAGTTACACAATCATACATGAAGTTTAACCATTATATGGACTTTAACCACTGTATGAACTTTTACCACTTCGTCACTTCACTCAATGAACACATAGCCATTTCAAGCACTGCAAACGTAAGCCAAAGCAATCGCAACATGCAACCTTATTAGTAGACACCCTCCGTTTGCTGCTTCTAGTCATCAAAATCCATCAGTTACTCCATCAATCCTTTTGCCAAACCCTTGGATTTTTTAGGTTTTGGACTGGACAGGTAAATCTATTTTTGACACTCAACAACCTTCATGTCACTAGAAACAATCACTACTTTGCTACTAAGTTCTGAGAGCGCAGGAGGCTTTTTAACCTCAACTCTCTTACTGGCCTATTGGAGTAGGAAATGTATTCAGACTGAATATCTCACCTCAGAGGCGATGGTCTTCCATTGGAATTTTCTTTGTCACAGTGAGGGGTGAGGAGACCGAATGTCCAACTGTCAGCTACCCAATGAGGAACACTAATTTGTGGCCAAATCACAAGTTTGAAATCAGGTTCAGATAAATCACTCTCAAAACCATGCTATAAAGTATAGCAATTGGTAGACCGAACCTCCTGAAGAAGTTTGTTTAAAAAAGAATCATGCAAACTACGAGCACTGCTGTGCTACAAATAAATCCAAATTCAATACATACTAGTAACATTATAAGAAGCTCAATCACATGTCTCACATTTTGGAATATGGCACACATTTAGTTAAGATAATCTAATCCTAAATAACAGAATACATAAAAGGATGGTTTCCAAACAATCACGACCACCACCAAAGCAAGAAGTTGGTTTCCAAAGTTTCACTATGCATGGATAAAGGTGTTCAAGTTAAAGCCACCTAGGGGAAAAGTCCTTAAAATAAAGCTACGAAATAGAGCATAAATCTGAAAGGTTTCAAGTCTGGTATCTCACTATACTGCTTCCAATCATCCAGAAAGTCAGCAAGGGCAAATAGCAAAGGGGAAAAATAGAAATGGTTCAGAAGGCAAGTAGGAGACAAAGGAAAAGTGACAGAGGACAGCCTAACCTGAGACGTAAGCTCTCTTCAAATTTGCAAAAACACAATGAATGAGATATACTCAGTGCACTCCTCATCCTCTGCATCGTGGTTTACCCCTTCACTGCTAAGCCTCCCCCACCGCCACCAGTGCTAAGCCTTTTTTGGTGATTTGGAGTAGTTCACGTTTAGGCCCCTTTTTGTCCACCTAAGGTATCCACACCAAATGTGTATCCTGTGCTTCCAACATCTTGAAGATTCCAAAGGTACCCAGGGTTTGTGGATTACTCTGGAGGTGTACCAATAAATTGGCCAAAATACAGCTATTTTTTGTTTTTAATGAAACGTGGGAAAAAGTGCTGCAGAAGAAAGCGTCAGTTATTTTCCCATGCAAAAGGTATCAACAAAGAGTTTGTGGTGCTAAAATCACTACCTTCCCAGCTTTCAGTGACGGGCAGACTTTGGTCTGAAAACCCAACATTTCTACACAGTTTTGGAATTTTTCTGGGGCATAGCCTATTTTTAGTAATTTTTTAGCTCTCAACCTCCTTCCAGTTAGCGGTAGAAATGGGTATGAAACCAATAATGGATCCCAGATAACTATACATTTCTGAAAAGCAGACAACATTTTGAATTCAGTAAGGGTTAATTTGTGTAGATCCTTCAAGGTTTCTCTTTAGAAACTGACAATTGAAATAAAACAAATATTGAAATTGAGTTGAAAAAACAGCTCATTGTGCCAAAATTTTCACCTGCAACTTCTCCTAAGTATGGCATATTTTTAAAAGCACATTGGACCCTTCTGGTTGTGGGCATATATAGGACTTGCAGGTTCACCAAGAACCTGAGGTACCCAGAGTCAATAACTGAGCTGCTGCTTGCAATGGTTTTTTATTGTTTACAGGGTATATAGCAATTCATTTGGTAAAATAAAAAGAGAAATAGGTACCAAGAAAACCTATATATTTCCAAAATTGGAACAAGATATAGAGCTCAGAAGCAGCTATTATTTGAACATCTCCGAAATTGTATGTACCCATACAAGCATTTTTCAAAAGGACTTCTTTTTTACACATTGTCTTACATTTCGAAGGCAGAAATGCAAAGAAAGTAAATTAGTCATAACAGTTGTTTTACTATTCTTTGTAACCCAATGTCGTCCCTTGATAAAAATGGTTCCTCACTTGTAGGGGGTAGGCCTAGTGCCTGCCACAGGAAATAGCCCAACAAGCAACAAGGACACATCACATTCTCCTACTGAAAACTGACAGTTTTTCGCAATGTGCCTAGCTGTGAATTTTGGACCCGAGCTCAGGCGGCACCTAAGAAAACCTACCAAACCATTTTGGAAAACTAGACACCCAGGGATATCCAGGATGGGGTGACTTGTATGTTTGTGGCTCTCACTAGGTTCTGTTACCCAGAATCCCTTGCAAACCTCAAACTTTGTAAAAAAAACATTTTCCTCACATATCTGTGATGGAAAGTTCTAGATTTTTTTTATTGATTTTCATAGTTTCATGTAGTTCACAGATAAGGCAGTGTAAAATAATGACCTTGTGAAAAAACAAAGAAAAACAGTGTCATCAAACTACTCGTGGCTATAAGGTACATACACAGAGGGTAGACTCCAGCTTTGACAATGCAGTTGCAATTATCGTACATCTCAAGCATTGATTTTGAGCAGTGATCAACAGGCGTATCATGCTGTACAATCGTACGTAAGAAGATCAACAGAGGCTCCCAGATATCATTCTGTCAGGAGCTCACAGGCAATTCCTCCACATATAACACTAAATTCTCTCTGCAATAGGTCAAATCTTTGAGCCATAGTTCAACTGTAGGTCTTTGTTTGCTATCCCACACCATCGCCACTCACCGCTTGTCAATAAGCAGTGCCACTCTAGCTAGTTTACCCTTAACACCTTTCAGAAAAGGGAGTAGTCCCAATAAACACAACTGAGGTGAGCAGTTCAGTTCAACCCCAATGATTTTGGACAGTCTAACAACCATCTCAGACCAATAGTTCCTCACTCGCCTCAGGACCTGGCTAGGTGGCAAAGGTCTGCACCTGAAGCACCACACCGTGTACAGGTGTCCAATTCCTTGAGACCATATTTAAAAAGCCGGTGGAGTGTATGGTAGACCTGGTGAAAGTATTTAAAATGTATAATACGTAGGTTTCCATTAGTTGAGAGGGCGCCAGTCAGAGTACAGCAGTGTTCCTATTCTTCCCGAGTTAGCTGCAGGTCCAGACACTTATTCCATTTAATCAGGCTCTTATCTTCGGGGAGGGCCCTGTCCGCCCTGGCAGCTCAGTATAATTTATTAACAAGCTTGTGTCGGGTGGGGCTGGTAAGTAAGGTGTGTAATGCCAAGGATGTTGGGGGTTCTGCAGGGAACATCGGAAAGTGGGCCTGTGATGCTCCCCTCAGTCTGGGAAGCAAGAATGTACACAATATAGTTTTACGGTGGATATAGTCAACATCAGCAGATGTCAAAAATATGCCATGAAGGAATAGATCCTGCATTTTGTCAATGACCGCCTGAGCCAGGGTGCGCATGATTCCCACCTCATGGGTCACTGAAATGTCCGCGTGGTAAGCGATAGGGAGCAGCATAGAATATAATGGCAGTTTCCCAGCTACACGGCTGCAATTGTTTAGTTGATGGTGTTGATCGCATCACGGGATGTAAGTCGACGGCTATGTGTTAGAATGGAGCTCAGGAGTATGGGATGTGCATCCCAGTGTTCGACCGGTACATGCGGAATGAAATCATGAGATGTGAACCAGAAATGTGCGTAGTTTGCCTGCGCGCATAGATAATACAAACAAATATCAGGTACATTTAATCCCTCTTGCTTATAATCAAGGAGGAGAGTCCACCAGCCCACCCGATCTAGCTTACCCCCCAGATCAGACAAAGAAGCAGCGAGCGCACCATTTAAAAAAAATGTTGGGAGAGAGGGTTCGGTATGGTATTAAAAAGATATAAAAATGTTGGCAACACCACCATTTGTATAAGAGCAATGTGATCCGCAAGGGAGAGCGGAAGACAAATCCATCTGGCTATTTGATGTTTTAACAACGTCGTAGCAGTGCCATAATTCTCACGGAGTACTCTGTCAGGAATCCAGATCCCCAGATACTTAACCGACTCCAGCGCCCACACAAGGGGGAATTCCAGCTCATGCGGGAGTGTGCACTTGGTCAGTGGCGTCACGATTTGGCCCAGTTTATATCTAATCCGGAAAACTGAGCAAACCAAATATATTCCTGCAGAACAGGCGCCAAATTGGTCTGGGGTTCCTGAATAAAAAGCAACATGTCATCCACATACAACAAAATTATGAGCGAACGGTGATGCAAATTGACAGCCGCATATTTGTAACATTGCCTGATAAGACAGGCCAGTGGTTCCAGTGTCAGGGCGAACAACAGCGGTGAGAGGGGGCATCCTGATGCCTCTAGTGATGAAGAATGCTTCTGAGGTATGACCACCAACTCAGACCCGCGTCAGGGGGTGTGCATAGAGTAGCTTGACCCAGTTAATAAAAAAGGAAGAGAAGCCCATCCGCTGTAGTACAAAGAACAAATAGCCCCATTCAATTGAATCAAACACCTTGGCAGCGTCAAGCATGACAGCTGCCGCCGGCAAGCCAGGAAAGAGGGTGTGGAACAGAGCAAACAAACTGCGAAGATTATGAGAGGTGGACCGTGTGGGTATAAATCCAGACTAGTCTGGTAGAACCATATTCTGCATCAACGGTTGGAGGCGAATGGCCAATAACTTCGCTAAGATGATTACATGAATGAGCGATAGTGGCCTGTATGAATCACAATGAGCAGGTGGTTTGTTCTTTTTTAATATGGTAATGATTAGTGCCTAACGAAGAGATGGGGAAATTTGCCTGAGTCATAAGCCTCCACATAAATTTTCAACAAAAAGATGGTGAGCTCCTCAGCGTAAGCCTTGTAGAATTCAGAACGAAATCCATCCAGGCCAGGTGCCTTTTTGTTAGGGAGAGAGGTTATGGCCATACGGATGTCCTCCACTGTGATAGGCTGACCCAAAAAATCCCTCTGTTCCTCTGACAACCATGCGAGGGCCACATGCGACAAGTAGGCATCGAGTTCTGCAGTGTCTGTCTCACCTTGAGAGGTGTACAATGTCATGTACATCTGTCTGAACTGCTCTGTAATGTCTGCGACAATATAGTGGTGATGCCCTGCATTGTCTGTGATCTTAGTGATTATGTCTTGGCTCATGCGGTGTTTAATTTTCATGGCTAGGTGATGTCCTGACCTCCCACCCTCCCCATAAGAGAGTGCCATATGTTGTTTGGAGATATATCGTAGCTCTTCCCCTGCCAATTTTGCACGCTCAAGTATGGCTTCTTTATGGGATGCCAGGGTCAACTCGCTGGGTGCACATTCGTAGTCGCGCTCGAGGCGGGTCAGCATAGCCTCTACCTTAGCTATTTGGCCCTGTAAATCTTTTACTATGCCAGATAACATACCTATGCAAGTGCCCCGGATAGTAGCCTTAAATCCTTAAGTACTCCAGCACTATCTACAGACCCCGTATTGTGGGCAAAGTATTGAGTTATGGCCTTGCAAATGGTTTTCAAATAGAGAGGGTCCAACAATGCCTTGGAATGAAAGGGCCAGGTGAAGGATCGAGGAGTCATCTGGGCAATACAGAGAGTGAGTTGCACATGGCAGTGATCAGAGAGAGTGCCTGGTAGGCTCTTCACTTCAGTCACCCAACCCATCCACCCCTTACTGACCAGCCAGTAATTGAGGCAAGACCAACTGCCATGTGCTGTGGAAATATGTGTACCCTCAAGTGTTTCTACATGTCTGTGTCGCCATATGTCAAGCAAACCGAGTACCGCCAGCCTGGCATTAATTACATGAGCCGCCCCTGGTGAATGTCTCTCCCTACCACTGGATTTATCTTTGCTGGGGTCCAGGCATGTGTTTAGGTTTCCCTTCAGAGAACATTGCATCTAGCCAGTCTCGTTGGACTGCAAGAAGACCCTCATACAGGCCAGGGTCATCTATATTAGGACCATAGCAGTTAACGATGGTGACTAATTTACCTGCTAGCGTAGCGTGCACCATAGTATAACAACCTCCGAGTCAATATGAGTTTGGTGGACTGTAAAAGAAATACCCTTCTTTGTAAGTGCGAGTACCCCCCAGCTATAGGAGCAATAGGAGGAGGCCAGGCAAAAGCTGGCCCAGCGAGTCCCAACCAGCTGATCAGTATGTCGTGTGAGATACGTTTCTTGCAGGAGGGCAATGCTGATGTGATGCGTTCTAAATGAGCTAACACCTGTCGAAACTTTTTCGCCGAATTGAGCCCCTGCACAGTCCATGTTAGACAAGAGAATGTTATA
This sequence comes from Lissotriton vulgaris, assembly GCF_964263255.1. Classification (NCBI taxonomy): domain Eukaryota; kingdom Metazoa; phylum Chordata; class Amphibia; order Caudata; family Salamandridae; genus Lissotriton; species Lissotriton vulgaris. The sequence continues at coordinate 418,525,573 of NC_141694.1, forward strand.
CTATTACTCTGCATATCGAAAGTAGAGTATACAGTAAAAGGAATCTACCTCATGTCCAAAGTGTGAACAAAAAGCGTGAGTAATATCCTGTGCAATAGAAAACAGTCTAGCCACATGAACAAACCCTAAATCTCCCCCACCCTATCTCCCCCCACCCACTTCAGCAACCCCAACATGCTAAAGCCATTCCGAACCCCCAGTAACAAATCCCAGCACAGTATCAAGGTAATAACCAATTAAGGGGGGCGCCGAGCCCAAACTCCCTCCCGGTCTAAATAAGAGGTGGTTGAGCTATCATGCCTTTCCCATCCCAGCCTCCACAACCACATATCCTATGAGAACGTGAAGGAGAGCCCTCCCAATATTGTGGAAGAAATGGTATTCAGAAAGGGGAGGACGGGTTGATACATTCAGAAAGTCATTAACAATCTCTATTTCTACGCCACACCCTAGCACATTCCACAGCTCACTGGAGTCCCCACCAAGTAGTATGCAGCAAAAAAAAAATTAATTAATGAAGAACCAGAAGTACTGCACTACTCAAACATGCAGGATTCGGAGTCAGCCCTGTCCATCAGCTGTGTCGTCATATCTCCCACGCATGCCTGGGGGACCGATTGCCACGGGATACAGACTTAGCAAAATCCAAAGCCGATTTCGGGCAGGTGAAAAACGTATATTTCCCATTGTCCTCCACACGCAACCTTGTAGGATAGAGCATGGCATACGGTATGTGTGCATTAAGTAGACGTTTTTGGGCAGGCTAGTAATCCCAATAGGCCTCCTGTACCGCTAGCGTGAAGTCCGGGTAAAAGGTAAGAGTGTTACCTTCATGCGTGATGGTGCCCTTCTCCCGAGCCAGGCGGAGAACCGCATCCCGGTCCCTATAGTTTAGAAGACGGGCAATTATATGGGGAGGCGGGACACCAGGGGGGATGTGCAGCCAAGGAACGGTGTGCTTGCTCCACGATGAGGACTTGCGATAGCTGCTCTGCCCCAAAAATGTCACGCAGAAGCTTCTCCACATAAGTCTCAAGGCGGCTCGTATTCGTGGATTCTGGCAGTCCCGTAAAGCGCACATTATTACGGCACGATCTAGTTTTCAAGTTTTCATTACAAGTCTGAATGATGGCTAGGACTTTCTCCATAGAGGCCGCCTTGTTCGTAACCTGCTGTAAACCATCCTTAGCATCCGAGATGCACATCTCGGATCCCCAGGTGCTATGCATGCTTGTCCAACTTAGCCGACATGTGATCCATGTGAAGATTGAGATGGTCAATGTTGCCATCAATGAACAGCAGGCTGGCCTGCACCACGAGGATAGTTTTGTCAATGTTAGTGAGGTGGTCATTAGGAGTGTCTGCCTCCGAGTCCAAGGCAGCATGTTGAGCATTCTGCCAGTTTTCCGGGGTTCAAAGGTGAGGCGTGGGTGCCTCTTCCCCATGGCATGCACGTAGTCCAATACACCCCAATACACACGCATAGCAATTGAACGCAGGCCTCCACAGTATCACAAGGAGGTCTCAGTCCCAGTGAAATTAAGTTGATGCAGTGCCTCCGGTGTGAGATTCCGAAAGGGAGACAGCAGGACCACTCCAGTCGCAGTATGATCAAGGCACAGCCCTCCCAAGAGCACCAGAGCAACACAGTACCCAATCCAGCGACTGCACAATAGCAACGAGTAGCCACCAATTGAGCCTAGAAGAGATAATCTGGGATCTGGATGTCTGCAAGGCTATGGTGGTGCCATGCCTGGGGGGATTACCATGAGGCAAAGGTCCAGCAAGCCTGTTCCGCAGTTGGACACCCACACCGTTAGGCCAGACCAGAGAAGGTAGAGGAAGATTGGTGAGATGGACAGATAGGTAACACTGTGCCTGTCCGCAGTGTGTACCGCCTTGGTAGGTCCACAGAGTCCAGGAAGAATGGTGATTGAGAATTACCGTGATGGGAGCTGCATCGCTGGCAAGGGACCCCTGAGGGCCACCCGAGCAACAGAATCTTCGTGTGTAGAGAAGCAAGGGCTTCCACGTCCCCCCACAGTCATAGAAACAGAGGATGGATTGCAGCGGGAGGGCCCCATGGAAGCACTGAGGCCTGGTGCTGGAGTATGCGGGGGCTCGAAATCGTCAAGGTGGAAAACGCTTAGCGTGCAAGCATATGGAGACACAGTTAGGGGCATATCGGTGGCTCAAAGCAGGCCCAAGGCCAGGAGACACAGCGCAGCTCCCTAGCGAGCCCGGCACCAAGAGGCCACGCAGACAGAGACCCAGCGGAAGTACGTCCTTCCAGCCACTGCAATATTTGTCAGCTGGGTGCCCACCAGCCCTCCAGGATCCACCGCATGGTCCGCCACACACTAGGCCCGGGGAGCCAAGCACACCCCCAACACTCCCAGCCCACCACCAGTGCCAGCCGTGGCCTACCTCAGCGCCTGGTCCGAGTGCGTCTGGAGCCGCCATGCTGTCAGCACCGGCCCAGAGCCACATAGTCGGTAAAATCAGCAATGGCGAGTCTGCAGCCCACAGTATTCAGCCAGGTCAGTAAACAGCTTGTTGGGGCACCGTAGCTGTTGGTTAAAACAGGAGGCAGGGCAGGATGTTGGGGATTCTTGACAGATTATAAGCTCTGCCGGCTGAGCAGCTCTACAGAGTGGCCATCTTGCCGTGCGATCTCTAGTGCCCCCCCAAACTTCTGGATTTTGTGAAGAGCCACAAACTTCCAGCCACCCAGCATTTCCCAAAGTCTTCCAATAAAAATGGCACCTCACTTGTGTAGGTTGGCCTAGTACCCGCAACAAGAAACTGCCCAAAACGCAACGTTAACACATCATATTGTTCAAGTGAAAATGGAGCCTTTTTTTTTCGCAAAGTGCCTAATTGTCGATTTTGGATGCTAGCTTTTCTGGCACTTAGGGAAACCTAGTAAATGTATACATTTTCTAAAATTAGACATCCAGGTGAATCCAGGATGGGGTGAGTAGTATGGCTTTCCCAGATGCTGTTACACAGAATCCCTTGAAACCTTAAACTTTGTTAAAAAAAATGCACATTTTCCTCACATTTCTGTGATGGACCATTCTGGAACTTGCATGTATCCACAAACACACCCAGCATTTCCTAAAGTCTCCAGATTAAAATGGTACCTCACTTGTGTGGATAGGCCTAGTGCCCATGACAGTAAATGTCCCAAATCGCAACATGGACACATCATATTTTTCCAGTGAAAACTGACCCTTTTTTGGCAAACTGCCTAGCTATGGATTTCGGACCCCAGCTCTGCCAGCACCTAGGAAAACCTAGCAAACCTATGCTTTTTTTGAAAACTAGACACCAAGGGTAATCCAGGATGGGGTGTCTTGTGTGGCTGTCACTATGTTCTGTTACGCAGATTCCACTGCAATCTTCAAACTTTGTCCAAAAACACACATTTTCCTCACATTTCTGTGATGGAAAGGTCTGGAATCTGTGGGAACCACAATCTTCCACTCACCCAGCATTTTCCTGTCTCCTGATAAAAATTATACCTCACTTGTGGGTAGGCCTAGTGCCTGCCTCAGGAAATGGCCTAAAACGGACTGTGGAGACTTTGAAATTACTGATTACAAAAAGACCTTGTTTTGTGAGTGAGTCACTTGCATTTTTGATCCTGGACTCGGTGGCCATCTAGGGAAACCTAAAACACCTAATAACGCATATAAAAAAATATAATATAAAATATAATTTAGCTAAAAAAAGAAAAATGTTTTCACATTTCTGTGTAGGAATGTTGTGGGATCACCAGGCTGACAAAAATGTCCTACCACCCAGCATTCCCATAGGTCTCCTTATAAAAAAGGGTACATCACATGTGTGGGCCAAATACCCACAGCAGGGAAGGGCCTGAAACATGCTGTGGCGTCAACAAAATTATCTATCACAAAATGACCTGGTCTTGCAGGGGGGGCACCTGTTTTTTGGTCCCGGGCTCGGCGGCCATCTATGGAGATGTTGGGATCTCGTGCACTGCTTGCCTGTGCATTCCTGCTCTGTGTTTCCTGTGTGGAACCTGGAATGCGGGGATTGGGCAGTTGCTGCCGTGGAAGCTGTGAGACAGCACTGGAATAAAGAAGACTTGTGAACATACCTGCTTGTTGTCTTCTTTTCAGTGGCGACGAGTTGTCCTGTCCTCAGTCTTCCTCGCTTTGTGTTGCGAGACGGCATGGCTGTCCTGCTGTTTTGAGATGATGTCTGCATGTCTCATTTGAAGGGTCCAGTGAAGAGAATCTTCCATGCGCCCCTGTGATCTCTGCCTGGTGAAAATAGAGAGTATCCTCCTGGAAACCACATTCTCGCCAAAGGTTGTGGTGAGATTTTGCCAATTTTCTTGCGTTTGCCTTCTTTTCCGCTGTTGTTATTTGAATACGCTGCTCGCGCTGGAGTCCGACTTCATCACGCATGCGCGTCTTCAACAAAGATTAGCGTTCCTTCTCCATTGTCCACTGTGCGGTCCACGGTGATCAGCACACCACATCAAAACACTTACGCTTACATGTGATGTCACAATGCTTACGGCAGCTGCCATCTTGGAATAAGGCATTTCTTCATAGCCTGCAACGCTTTTTTCAGTCAGGCATTCTTTCGTCCGTGCCAATCTTGGTGATCTGCACACCTTTTCTAAATAAATCGCTTACAGGCATTAAATAAATATTGCAAATGCATCGGTCACACGCACATCTGGTGTGTCATCGAAGCCAAGTGTATTTTAAAAACCCATATACTGCAGTTGGTTTTCTGCATTTCAAGTTGTTCTTACGGTGACACGCTCACCAAGCATGTCAATGACCCTATTTAAAGTTTATTTGCTGCAGTGACTCGCACACTAAGTGTTATCCTACAAATTTTATTCTGCAAGTGGCCGTTTGTTGTTGAGATTTCTGAGGCAGCAACTCACCCACGTAAGGCCATCTAATGGATCACATGCTTGCACCACCTCCCTTTCTGCAATCACCTGGCACTTCTCTTATTAATTGGCAGCAGTGGAAAGAGACATTTGATTTTTATCTTGAAGCAATTGATGGTGACACTTTTCTCTCAAAGAAGAAAAAAGCCTTCCTGGTCTATTATTTGGTCTCAGAGGGGAGAACTATTTTAAAGACCTAACCTTTGGAAGTTGTGAGCACACGTGTTAGTGGGGGCGAAAATGGCGATTCTCTGATTGTAGATGACTATGCTTCTTTTATTAAAACTTTAAACAAGAGATTCAGTCCTAAAAGAAATACAGTACTTGAGCGTCACAAATTCCTGCAACGGGTCCAACTTCCTGGTGAATCAATCAATGATTTTGTAGCCGCTCTTAGAACTCTAGCAGTCACATGCAATTACAGAGAATACAGCGATGAGATAATTCATGAGCAGTTGATTGAACTCACTTGTAATAAGAAGATTCAGCAAAAACTATTATCCTCTGAGGATCCTGATTTGGAAACCGCTCTAAACTTAGCTAGAAGCATCGAACATTCCCAGTTTTGTATGAAGGAAATGAGTGAAGCCACACCTTCAAACGAAATTAAGTTAGTTAGCTCCAAACCCATCAACAAATCTGTTAAAGGAACCAACACAAATGTGCCTATTACTTCTGAATTTGCATCGAAATCCAAATCAGGAAGATCCGACCTCTCTTGTTATTGGTGTGGCACCAGATCTCACATGGGAAATTTCAAGATTTGTTTTGGAGTAACTCAAACTTGTTTCAAATGTGGCAAGAAAAGTCATCTGGCACGGGTGAGCAAGGCTATTGTGACTGTGAAGACTATTGAGGAGGAGTGTGCTGATTCTGGGGAAGATAATGATAATGATAATAGGTTACTAATGTTGCCTTCTTCCTCCACACAGTCAGATGGTATAGTGGAAATGGCTTCAATAGATCAAGGAAATCTCCTGCATGTGTGATAAGCTTGAATGGCATGAATGTAAGATTCTTTGCTGATTCTGTTACTCCTTTTACCTTCATCAACAGCAAGGATTTCAAAAGACTGGGTAACATCCCAGTAAATCAGAATAGCATAAAAATCTTTGCCTATGGTGGAAAAAGAGTGCAAGTTCCTGGGAAGTTTAAGGGAAATCTTGAAATCAAAGGGGAGTTTGCACAAGGAACAATGTACATTGTGAAGAATGGTGCAAATGTATTAGGATGGGAGGAGCAAGGTGAGCCTGGGATTATTCTGGATACAAATCATCCGGATATGGTCTTGTCTAAACGTGATGCTTAACAATTTTGTTGTGATTCCTCTTTTGTCTCTCCTGTGCACACTATTACTGGTGCACGGTTATCTGGTGATGATTGGATTCAAATGTATCCTGATATTTTTAGTGGAGATTTGGGAAAACCTGAGGGTTTTTAGCACTGCATAGTTTTCAAAGAAAGTGCAAAAGCTATTGCACACAAGATGCGTTAAGTGCCATTGAGTTTATGTAGTAAACTCGGGCATGAACTCAAGCGTTTGTGCACCATGGATGTATTTGAGCCCATTGAGGTGTCTGATGGTTATTCCCCATTGTTTTGGTGGGCAAGGCCGGCAAATCTCCTACGATGTGTATGGACTTGCGCGACCTAACGCTTGCATTTGGGTGGACCGCAAGCCCTTTCCTAACATCAATGAGATGCTGGCAATTTTGAAGGGTGCAAAATATTTTTCTTCACTTGACAGCTTCTCCACTTAGCATCAAGTGGAATTGTTTAAGGATTCTAGACATAGCACAACATTTGTGATGCCCGAAGGTGCATTTTGCTATATACATATGCCATTTGGTCTGGCCTCAGCTTCAGCAGTGTTTCAATGTCCCATGGGTAATTTATTCAAGAACACTGCAGGATTTGTGTTTTTCCAAGATGACATTCTTATTCATGGCAGAACTGAACTAGAGCACAATTCTAGATTCAAGGATGTGTTGGAGATATTCAAGTCTAATGGTCTAAGAAAAAATAAGTGCAAATTTCTTCAAGATGGTCTAGACTATTTAGGGCACCACATTTCTGGGAATGGGGTTGAGCCAAAGGTAAAACTCTTAGATGCCATCCGAGATGCACCTGAACTTCAAAACAAAGACCAGCTCCATTCTTTTCTAGGGCTGGTTAAATACTATGCAAATTTTGTAGCCAATTTTTTGGATAGAACAGTGCATTGGCATGAGCTTCTGAAAAAAAATGCCAAGTATGTGTGGTCAAAAAAGTGTAGTCATGAACTCAAACTTCTTAAGGAGGCAATTGTTCAAGCACACCATCTGAAGTTGTTCAATATCACTGATCGTTGTATTGTTACTACTGATGGCAGCAACAATGGTTTTGGGCTGTCCTTATGCAGAAGAGAACTGATAATAAGGAATAAACCATTGCTTTTGCCTCAAGAGCACTCTGAGGGGCAGAAAACACCTATTCTACAATTGAGAAGGAGGCTCTGGCCTTATGGTGGGGTGTACAATATTTCAGGAACTTTATGTGGTGAAATGAGTTTACTCTGAGCCTTTGGGGGATCTTTTTACCACCAAAGGAGGTGGCAGGGCCACTCCACGTATAGCCAAATAGCAATACAGACTGAATGAGTTTAATTATCAACTGGAATATGTGGCTGGTGTGAAGAATGATGTTGCTGATTGCCTGTCCAGATTACCCCTCACAGAGGTTCTTCTGGGCAATGTTGCTGAGGACTTGGAGATGGTGTGTGCTGTTGGTGGGGTGGCTGATTCTGTTGGAACTGCTCTCTCCAAAACTGATTGGAAAATATAATATCTAGTGTCTAGGGTGCTTTTTGTCTCGGGGGGGGGGGGGGCAAACAGACTCAATGCACCCATTTGAAATGGGGAAGCATAGCCCTTGCCCAAGGAGCCACCCACATTGTCTTGTCAGTGGATCACTGCTTTGGGATCTCCCTCCTAAGGCAATCCTCAAGCAGGGATCAACTAGGGAGGGTGTACTATTTTAAAGGGGAGATTCTCTCCTTTCCAGTGATACCTCTCCCATGTGTTTCAGTGGTCAAGGGGCTGAGATTGCCCAATGAGCACCGAACCAGTTAAACTGAAACTAAGTTTTAATTTCATTTTCAATGTAATGACATCAGCGCGCCATGTGTGCAATCGTCATTACATTGAAAAAAAAAATGCTTGGGATGTTGGGGAAGCTCTTCCCCACCTCCTGAGGCAAAAAAGGGACATCCCTCTGCAGTCTGCAGCAGAGGGATTTTGTGCTTGTGTGTGCATGAAGGAATGGCTCCATCATGAGCACACAAGCACTGGTGCTCATGACGAAACCATTCTGTCATGAGTACCAAAGGGGTTAAGTAGTTCAAACTTGTCATCAATTACATCAGTGGTGGGCCCACAAACATCTGAGTGTCATGTGATTGTTTCTTCTATCTTCCCAGGTACAAATTGTTACTTCAGTATAATTTTCACACATAATATATGAGAAATGAATGTCCTTGTATCCTCACAGGCTAGTTGTCACATAGCTTTTTGAGTTTGCAACTGTTTACAGGTGTATTGAAAAGGACTTTTTCCCAACCAATCACAAAGAAAAGAGTAAGAAAACTGTCTTTGTTTAAAAAGATGTCATATGATCCAAGAACAAATAAGGCTACATTTAAGAACGTATCAAGTCCATAGCCTAAAGAAAAAGACATTTCAACATGTTTACATTCAACATTTCATCTGTTAGTACTATAAATCCAAAAAGCTAAGTTTGTATGTAATAAAATATGTTATTTATCATTTAAAAGCATTCTGAAATGTTTGTCCGTAAAACGCATAAAAACATAATCTTTAATTATGGCCTAGTGCTACAACCTAAAAATTAGCAAGGTGTCAATTAATTCTAAAAATCATTATATGCAAAAATTGTACTCTATGTTTATGTACTTATACTAAAAATTTCAAACATCTTCTGCTTTTCAATTAAGATTCGCACTAAATAGGAATTTGTTAAAGCATTGTTTAGTGAAGTAAAATAGCAATGCTAAGTTATCACTATTTCCATAATATTTCTTGTTAATAATATAAAGTAATTGATTACCTAAAGTTCTTAAACCCACTCATTGATTAATACCAAGGGTTCTAAGCCAAGCACCGGAGCACAAGTTTCTGTGTCGTGTTCCTAAACATGTGCAAAGTGTGTGTCATGTAAAGGCAAGATAACTATTTAAGCTTCCTCACCAGTTGATCACTGTTTGCATGTAACCATTGTTTTTTTATTTTTTTTTATTTTTGGAAACCTTTATTGTGCAACAAAAGCTTACAGGTACGGGCCCACAACCATTCAGGCCGGCCGCGAAATCAAATGGTAGCACAATAGGCAAAATCAATACAGCTCAGCAGTCCCTGAGATAAGGAGCAGCAATTATCCGAAACATCACATACTGGAAAAAGGGGGGACCACTGAGTATAGGATAAATGAGGTTAATTTTAAAAGTTATAGGTAAGAAGAATCAGACGCAGTCACTTCATCGATAACACTTGGCGGGCAATGATCCCAGCGGATTAGCAGCAAACTAAGCATTAATTAGAGGATCATCAGAAGAACTCGAGGATAATAACAAACAGTACAATACATAATGGTCAGTACCCGCCCCATGATCGTGGAACATTTTGACTAACGTTAGTGGAGAGACCAACAGCAGAAACAATAAGCAGCGCTACACCTAACCACCAAACTGACCCAAAGGAAAAAGGAAAGAGTAAGAAGAGTCAAGGAAGAAAGAAGAAAAATAAGGCCCATAGAACCAAGATGAAACAAAAGACCCACCCCCAAACCCCCACCCAGCACGCATGCAGAGGCTACGGCCTACCCCCTCCCCCTAGCAGTGTGCCTGTCACCCAAAAACCGAGTCCCGAAATATAGACTCAGAGAAGAGAAAAATGAAAGGAAAAAAGAAAACATAAAAAACAGTGGAGGAGGAGGACCATCAAAAATATAATCTCGGCCGCCCACCCCCGGACTCCGCAACCGATAAGACACCAACAGTCAATACAAGCAATTTCCCGCTTATACCACTTAGTCCCAACAATACCAGCAGTAGCAATCCAAGAAATGCCCTTAACCTTGTCCCCTGCGATCAAGTTGGTCAATGGAATCCAACAGTCCAGCCGGCACCACGGATGATGGAGGCGCCCAAGATGGCCAACACAGAATGGAAGGTCTTCCACCAAAGTCCACGAAAACCATTGCTGCTTGACCAAGAGTGGTATAAAGAGGATCAAGACAAAGCAACAATCCATCGGGAGCAGCAGGCCAGAGCGAGGACACCAGCTCCTGGAAGGGGTGAAGAGTCACGCCACCAGAACACAAAGAAGACGGCAAACATGGCGTCCAATGACGATGCACCAACCATTGTATGAAACCACAAACACCAGACATCTTATGGGCCACCGCGGTCAGCACCCCAGCTGAATCAGGAGCGCGATCAGCCAACGCCTCCATATGTACCTGGGCAGGCAGTGTACTGTGGTCTGATGTAGAGTGTGGCGTAGTGTGCAGCATTTGGGGGCAATCACGGCCACCAGGAGAAATAACGTCGAGCCTGCTTCCCAGATCTCGGGCATTGTCGCAAAAAGCAGTTCTTACAGCCTCCAAAGCGCTCAAAACATCACGGATCCCCAGCGGTGTCTCAGGGAAGGAGGATGCAGCAGTGTCCGTCACCCAAGGCTCACGGACGTTTAGCAGTTCTGGAAACAGGTCGCCATTTTCACTCACCGACCATGAACTACTCCGATGATCTGCTAAGCACCGCCGGGCCAGAGACGTAGGGGCAGCCGATCGCATTGCAGCACTGGCTGATTTGATTCCAGCGAGCATCCGGACCCCCATTCGCGATTTGAGGGCTCCAATGCAGGGTACTCAATGCGCAATGCAGAAGATGGCGACCGTCACAAGACAGGGGCAACAAAGAAGCTGTCCGGGCCACTTCCAAGCCGGGAAGGATACCATGTATTCTCCCCGGGCACAATGTATCCAAGCACACGAAATCGCTGAGCGGGATGTAGCGCTGCAGCGATAAGTACAGCGGGACAGTGTCCCGCCGCCCGACCGACTCCGCCTCCTCTGCTGTGGCCGCTGTTGTTGTGGCCGTGTCCGGCCGTCCCCACAAACAAAGACTCGGTGTCGATCCCACGAAGAGCCGGGAAAGAAGCAAGGACGCCTCGCCGCCGCTACCAGTCGGAATGAGACGGGGAACACACCATTGTGTTCAGGATCGTTTCCCCCATTCACTCGCTGGGTTGAAATGCAGGATGAAGGACAGGATAATGAAGTAAAACGCGAAGGTCGGCGGAGCCGAGAGTCTAGGCGGCCATCGCGGCTGCAGGCTAGGCTCCTCCGCATGTAACCATTGTTGATGCTATTGTTAATATAAACATTGAAAATTCACATCTCCATTTTCCTAACTTGGATATAAATGTTTTGTGTTTAAACTTCATTACTGTTTTGGTACTGCATAAATACTTTACACATTGCCTCTGAGTTAAGCTTGTCTGCTCTGTGCCATAGCTACCAGTGGGCTGAGCTCATATTTATTTAGTGACTTTAGTGGTTCACCCTGACAAAGACTATGTTTATTGCTTAAGATGATTAATCACCCCTCTTCATTAATAACTATATTTCTTACACTATGCATCTGAAATTGCAGACAAGTGGAAAACTTCTAGCATGTGCTCTTTTCTGCTAATACTTCAACCATCTAAATAAAATGACTATGCAGAAAATTTGCCAGGACTCAGACATAAGGAGCTACAGAATCATGGTGGAGTTTCTCAAGGGTGTAACATCTCAAGGGTGTAACACAGGGCCCGCATCTCTCCCGTGCCGGGGCTCCCTGCTAATCCAGGGGCCCCATTTGAACAAAAGGATTACTTTTATAAGAAGCACAGCTTAGCAGTGCCTGCTGAATATCATGATAGGGCTTAGTTACCTCTAGGCATCTATATCTCTGATGAGGTGTATGTTTTGTTGCCTGCAACCCCTTATTACTTTTCCGATTCTCAGAACGGCAGGTGTGGTTTCACTTTCTTACCCACTGCATTCACTTAAACTGTACAGGGCTGGGGAAGAGCATTGCTTTTCTAAGACTAAATGAAGGTTGTCCAGTCTCCCTGCAACCTTTTTTAGACAGTGGAGCAGCAGAAGAAACTGACACCCAGATCCAGCAGCAGTCATTTGTGAGTAGGGCTGCCACCAGACCGTTTGCTTCTTAAACTGGCCTGTAATTTCACGGCCATACCAGTATAATGACTGCAAAAAGCAGGTAGAGAAGGTATTCTTCCCTTTTGATCTGTAAATCTAAAACAACAAACATGAAGGAATCATATTAGGGGCCAATTATGATGATGGTCGAAAAGCTTCTGACGGAGTCAGAGACTTTTCGACCGACTTGGTCGGTTTGCGGTCCGACTGTCCAATTACGATGTCGACTGTCAGAACGTAAACCTTTTGGTCATTCCGACTTGGTTCCGACCGGCTCTCGGAGTAGTCATGTTGGACCGAACTGCACCTCAATCCCCTAAGGACGGCGGTTCCGCTGTCAGGATTACGATGTCGGATTCCGACAGGCTTTCCGTGCCGTCCTTTCTGACACAGAAAGGCTGTTGGAGAGTGATGTTGGAGGCCCCTAGCAGGGTCCCATTACTCCCACAGCCTATGGTTGATGGCTGAGGGGGTACCTAGGGTACCTCCCTGTAACACCCTGCACTGTGCGGCAGGCAGCATGGGGGAACAGTGTTTGAGCGCATCGTAATCAGGTGGTCTGAACCACCGACTGACTGTTGGTTGGTTCCAAGTCCGAGATAGTGTCGGATGGAGGCAACTCTGCCCAACATCGTAATAAGGCCCTAAATCTGTTTGTGACCTGTCTAAATTAATTCTTATTGATCATTAAAATAAACCAGTATATAATTGCCATGTTCAAAAAGATTATTGGAACTTTTATAGAAACAATTTTGTACTTCCACATGGCCCTTTCAGACTAGCAAAAGGTAAACGAATGGCTGGCATGTTTTCCCTGAGAAAGGAGTTAAATGTAGTCAGAAGGCCCCTCTGTGGCATCTTTCAAGTGCATCTTGCTAACTGTAGGTTTATTTTTAATCTATCACAATTACCTGCAGACAGGACCAATAAAGAGCGAAAGATGAAGCTTTCCTGATACACAGCACTGCAGTGCCATTAACAATGTAGGTTGCAAAGGAATGATGGTGTGTAAATGCATTCTCTAATCCTGTAGATTGCTGAGATGTCTGTATGCATATTGCAATAGGTTGGGGCCCTAGGCCCCCATGCACATGTAAAAACAACACAGGCACTGGAATCTAGTGATTGGAACTGGCCGGGGCACGTGCAACCAGCCCCTTTTAATTTCAGGGTCACATGTCCTGTGACATCTGTGTTGGATGGGTGTAGGGTGGAGTATAAAGCAGCCATCTGGGAGTGGCTGGCAGCACAAACACTAGAACAATGACAAGCCGGTCACTACACATATAATCCTATTGGCTGGCCTCAAAACATGCACTTTAAAAATTAAAATCCAATTCTGCTCAATGTTACGTTGAAAGTAGTTGTTATTTCGCAGCTTGTCATATTTAAAGATCGATGCCTGGACCTTTATAGAAGTTATTCCCCATATGCCCCGAATGACCTTACATCACATGTGACACCTTCAACCATTCCTTGTGTTTTTAGGCAACATTCTTTTGTATTCAAGGAATCATAGCTCTTGTTTTGCTGCTATACCAAGCATGGGGTTTAACACCAATTTTACAAAGTCTTTTGGATTAAAGAACAAGGCTGACGGTATCAAATACGGCAATACCCACTTATCTGTGCACTCCTCACTTTTTTTGGTTTGCCTAGGACCAATGAAATGTAGAGAGGTAAGTCTTAGGCTTGGCCTGATGTCCCCTGAACTGTCCCTGGTTTTGGGTGACATATGTGTACTATACTATGTACTGGAATATTGGGTAGATGCATCATTGTTTCCTTTTGCGATTTCTAAATTGCGAAAATTAAGGAATCGCAATTTAGAAATCGCAAATGGCAATGCATGAAAATTTCGCATTTTTTTTTGAGATTCGGTATTTTTCCTTAATTGCGATTCACAATTTACGAATCGCAATTAAGGAAACCCTTCCCATTGATTCCTATGGGCCAAAAGGCCCATAGGAATGAATGGGAAGGCAATCACATTTTGCGAATTCCATTTTGCGAATCGCAAAATGTGAATGCAATTTCAAGAGTGCAGGGGGGGTCTAAGGAACCCCTCCCTGCACCCCTGAAACTTAACTTTAAGATCCATTTACACACACACATGCCCTTGGGGCATGTGTGTGTGTAAATTTAAACTTTCAAAAATGCAATTTGTGCATATTTGAAAGTTTTCAGTAATTTAGCATGAAGTTCAACTTCATGCTATTTTACCCATTCCAAATTGCGAATTCGCAATTTTAAAATAATCATGCATAGCATTTAAAAAATCTCAAATTGCGATTTCTTAAATGCAATCGCAATTTTAGAAATCGCAACATGGTTGCGATTCCTAAAATTGCGAAATGCATGATGCATTCCAAATTAGTAAATTGCATTCGCAAACGGCCGAAAAATGCGATTCGCACCGTTTGCGAATGCAATTCAGTTTGATGCATCTAGGCATATGTCTTATTGCGAAGACAGCTTACACAGCCGCTGTGTACCTTTTTTGTGACAAAGGTATCCACTGCTGCTTCCCATTCTGTATCTGTTTTGTGCAATGAAGCCTGTGGCTTTTCCGTAGTTTACCTGTTTACACGACTTCTCTGCATACTGTACATGTTTTGTGGAGGGCTGCACAACTGCTGTTGGTCTTGTGCGTTTTTTTATAGGGGGAACAACCACTACTACTTTCCGTGTTATATTTGTTTTGTGTGAAATTGTTTTTCAGAGTTGCTGCCCTCACTTTTCTATGTGTTGAAAGCTTGAACTCATGTTGTCAAGGCGGTGTTTGTTTTGTGCCAAAGAAGTTGCAAAGCTGCTTCATGCGCTGTCTCTGTTGTGTAAAGGAACGCCACTCCTGAGTCCTGAACCTACCCCTGTTCTAAGGTAGATAAGCTCCCTCTACTGTCAGTGCTGTAGCTCTTCTGCTGGTGCATGAAGCAGAAGCTCCTAGTGGTGCTACTTGAGCCTTCCCTGTTTTCTCTGTGAGTGAAGCTTGCTCTGCTTCTGCGTGTGCTCCATCTGCTCCTTGGAGGAGAAACTTGCTCCGGTGCTACTTCTCCTATTGCAGCCTCACGTAAGTGTCTGATGCGGTCTCTCTTACACATCATCTCAGCAGCTTTCAGGTAGAAATGTGTGGGTGTTTCATCTGCTCGCTTCTGGTTGCCCATTTGGAGTGCCTGTGAATTCAGAGATGAGCAGCCGTCAGCTTCTACCTTGAGAATCGAGGGGCATATGAGCAACAACCTCGTTAAAATTATCGCCGTTTTAACGGCAGGAAACTGCCGCTAAAACGGCGATAATGGGCTTGCTAATATGCGTTATAGAATTCCAATAGATGCCCAGGATAGATGTTTTGTACATCTAAGCTGGTCTTCTATTGGAATTCTAAAACGCATAATATCAAGCCCATTATCGCCGTTTTAGCGGCAGTTTCCTGCCGTTAAAACGGCGATAATGTTAACGAGGTTCTTGCTAATATGCCCCTTAGGGTGGTTGTTGTTCATGCGATGTCATGCCTGATCGTTCCCTATATGGCTTAGATACCCGCCACCCCCTCTCAACACAATCCCCAAGAATTGGGAAACCGGAAACCGTTCTTGAACTTTTGGAAGGCGGGAAGGGAGTCACCCTTCCCGGCCGTATTTATTAAAATATGAAACAAAATTAAAACATTAAAATAACAGTTTCATATTATGTACAATTTCATTTCCACATTACGATGTTTGGCTAACCTT
Organism: Lissotriton vulgaris; assembly: GCF_964263255.1. NCBI lineage: Eukaryota > Metazoa > Chordata > Amphibia > Caudata > Salamandridae > Lissotriton > Lissotriton vulgaris. The sequence goes on from NC_141694.1 coordinate 418,541,512, forward strand.
AACAGATCTCTAATACAAAGGTTCTCCTAGCCGAACTAACATCCTACAAAACATTTGACTTGAAATTGTACATCCTAACGTTAAGGGCCAACGGCAAGGTCGTAACCGGTGTCAGATCCCTAAACCAGAAATACCCCCCTCACTTGTGAGAGGAGTGACCGCACAGAGGTGTACCTCAAGTGCATCTACCAATTTCCCTTTGTACTTGACGGGGGCCCCAATAAACTCGACGCCATTTAACGGTCGTTCGAGGACTCGTGTGAGGTGTCTAAAAGGTAGCGTAAACCCCCTCCCGCACCCCACACAACTTACCCATCTGCCGTCGCAGATGTCCTGGCCCCGGGAAATTCCCCAGGAGGGGCCGTAGCCCCTCCTATCCAGGAAGGGGCCTTGACCACCTTTCCTTTCCTTCCGGCGGCCTCTCCTTAGACAGGACCGCCTCCCCGTTGAGGGGCCAATTGGCCACCTCCCCCGCGCGCTCCCATCCGTAATGGGTGACGCCCCCTCATAGGGATCTTCGAATTACTGCTCACCGATCATGACCTTACCGCCCGACCAAAAATAAATACGACAAGTCTAACTAAATTACTAAGATTATAAAGCAAACATCACTTATTACCAAGCGTGAATACTGTTCAAACTTTGTTCCAAAACTTTATTTGCAAAACATACTAAAATTAACCAATCTTTATTGCATTTAAGAAATTTCACGACATCATCACCACCTGTAAGCAAACAGAGAAAACAAACAAAATACTATATCAACTGTATTCACAATGAATCGCTGTCCTCAGGGGCTGGTGGGTGGGTCAAAATTGGCTCTTCGTTCCGTCTCGAGCTCACGTGCAGCGGGGAGGTGCAGCTTCAGAGCACAGGAACAAGAGGATGCTTTCTTGGGCTTCCGCTCGTTTTATCCGTCTTCAGGGTGGGCGTGAACCCGCCCCCGCCTGCCTCCGAGGGCGTGGCCGGCCGCGTCGGTGTCTAGGCCAGCCCACTCTAGGGCGGGAAAAGGCGCGCCCCGGCTACGCCGCTTCGGGCATACCAGCCGAGACTCGCCTCCCGCCCAAGATGGCTTCCCGGGGGGATCGAGGTACTCCACCATACGTTCGGGGGGACCGAATGGTCACCCCTTTCCATATGGCTGAGATACCCGCCACCCCCTCTCAACACAATCCCCAAGAATTGGGAAACCGGAAACCGTTCTTGAACTTTTGGAAGGCGGGAAGGGAGTCACCCTTCCCGGCCGTATTTATTAAAATATGAAACAAAATTAAAACATTAAAATAACAGTTTCATATTATGTACAATTTCATTTCCACATTACGATGTTTGGCTAACCTTAACAGATCTCTAATACAAAGGTTCTCCTAGCCGAACTAACATCCTACAAAACATTTGACTTGAAATTGTACATCCTAACATTAAGGGCCAATGGCAAGGTCGTAACCGGTGTCAGATCCCTAAACCAGAAATACCCCCCTCACTTGTGAGAGGAGTGACCGCACTGAGGCGTACCTCAAGTGCATCTACCAATTTCCCTTTGTACTTGACGGGGGCCCCAATAAACTCGACGCCATTTAACGGTCGTTCGAGGACTCGTGTGAGGTGTCTAAAAGGTAGCGTAAACCCCCTCCCGCACCCCACACAACTTACCCATCTGCCGTCGCAGATGTCCTGGCCCCGGGAAATTCCCCAGGAGGGGCCGTAGCCCCTCCTATCCAGGAAGGGGCCTTGACCACCTTTCCTTTCCTTCCGGCGGCCTCTCCTTAGACAGGACCGCCTCCCCGTTGAGGGGCCAATTGGCCACCTCCCCCGCGCGCTCCCATCCGTAATGGGTGACGCCCCCTCATAGGGATCTTCGAATTACTGCTCACCGATCATGACCTTACCGCCACAGGCCGGATAGTTGACCGGCTATCCGGACCCCCCACAACACTCCTGCCTAAAGGTCATGTCATCACGTCTTTAGCCAGGCTATCAGGTCTCCTATGAGTAACTCGTTCCCTATCCGGGACAAATGAACACCATCCCCCAAATACATACTGTCCCCTTTAATACAACCATGCGAAATAGAATGCAGTGTACTTGAACGGAACAATCTACTCACTTTATTATTAATCTTCCTTACTGAATGATTCAGAGCAGAAACAGAAATAGCCCCCCGCCACACTTTCCGTGGGATCATATGGGACCATGCAATTGTGCACCCTGGAACTCTTCTCGCCAACCAACTTACCGTGGAAAGCATCGCCTCAAGAAGAAGTCGTCTACCAGTGGCCACCAAATCATTGCCCCCAAGATGTACTATGACTACAGACGGCGGTGACCTCGTCCGCCCTAACAAACCCTCAATAAATGATTGAAACTGGTCAATACAGAGCCCGCCCTTTCCGTAGAAGGACACACTGTACCCGTATTCCCCAGCCACGTGAATCATGTCACCTGCTTTGAATACGTCCGCGGCACGCCTCACGTATGAGTGGCCCACGACCCACACCTCTTTTTTCACAGCCGGTGATGTCTGACCGCTGGCCCCCCGGTGTCGGGTCGACTGCACAGTCCGCCCCGCCTCGTAGGCTTGCGCAACTGAAAAACCAAACAAAAACAAGAAGCGTGAGTACATCATTACAGCTTCACAACATGTGCAACCGCACATACCTCTTATAACAGTTCGAGGACCAACGCCCCACACGTTTTACTTGTTCAACATTCAGACCCCTGGCTGTAGCCTCTGTAGCAGCCCCTATCCGAAAGGAATGGGTCCCAAAGTCGCCGGGGTTCAAGCCCGCGGCCGAAATCGACATCGCAAGCACCCGCTGAAACTGAAACCTCGTCAGTGGGGTGGCGTCAGCGTGTCTCAACAAGGTCCCCCCCCCATGCTGCCACCCTCTGCGCTAAATATTCCTCTACGCACACAACAGGGCACATGGAAGACCCGGGGATCCTCTGGATGATTACGCAGTCCCCGATTGCACCCTGATCGGATTTGGACCTGACAAACGAGACCGTCATTGTCTCCTCCCTGACCTGAATGTGTTCCCGGCACAGTCCCCCCATCGTATCCTGCTTGTTCTTTGCCACTAATTCGCTTACCCGCATAGCCCCATGGAATGCTAATGCAAATGCGGCTCGGAACAACACTGCTTCGTACTGGGATGAACATGTTACCGGTAGCACGGACAATAACAGGGCCAACCTATCCAGACCTATCGGGTGCCTATCGTCTACTCTGCGACCCTCAAGGCGTTGCCACCCACGTAGCGCTTTCTGCACAACGAAAGACGCTGTCGGGTCCTGGATCCCATGAGCCCTTGCCATAAAGGAAATGGCGGCCCGATGCCTCTGGGCCGTAGCTACTGACTTGCCTGCCTGATGTAAAGAGAGCAGGAATTTCACTACAAACTCTTCCTGACCCCAAAGCTCCCCCCCGTCAGTACCCAAAAAGGCCCAATAGGAACGGAACGCCCCTTCGTATGCCTTCCTCGTCCTGGGTGCTAAACTCTCTCCCACGAGGTTTTGTAGTTCGGGGCACCGAGAGACCAGAGAGCTTCGGGAAAGGGTGCCGCCACCGGGTCCGCTGTGGGCAGAAAACCCCAGAAGGCCTGCATACGGAAACGAGAAAGCGCATCAGCCGCTTGGTTCATCACCCCCGGCACGTGTCGCGCCCTAAACAGTACATTCAGTTGCATGCATAACAACACAATTTCCTTGAGCAATCTCAGAATCAATTTGCATCGTGCTGCCTGACTATTGATACACTCAACCACGGTCATGTTATCAGACCAGAACACCACAGAGTGATCCCTAAACCCTTCTGGCCATGTTTTCAAAGCCACCAGAATAGGGAACAGTTCGAGAAAAGCAATGTTGCTCGTCAACCCGCACTCATGCCACCATGACGGCCATTTTTGAGCCGACCATTGTGTACCCAATATGGCGCCAAAACCCATACTCCCCGCCGAGTCTGTCCAGAGCCCCAACTCCTCGGAAGACACCGCTGGTTTGTTCCAGACAATTCGACCATTGAAATCCGCCAGGAATGCAATCCAAATGCGCATGTCCTGGCGAACCTCTGCCGAGAGTCTTGTGCAATGATGTCCTTCCTTCAAGCCGACCATGGATTGTGCAATCGAGCGGGAAAAAGGGCGCGCCATTGGCATTATTCTTAGGGCAAAATTCAACTGACCCACCACCTGTTGCAACTGATGCAGGTTAACTTTCGTTGCACGAATACATTTCTCAAGGGAAAATCTGAATTTTAACACTTTTTCCTTGGGTAATCGAAAACAACCTTCCACCGAGTCGAGCTCGATCCCCAGAAACTCGATCAAGGTCGAGGGACCCACAGTCTTACCTGGCGCCAATGGCACGCCGAATTGATTCATTAGGACACAAAATTCATGTAAAGCCTGTCCACACTCAGAATCCCCGGCCGCCCCCAAAAACAGAAAGTCATCAAGATAATGCATAACATGCTGAAAACCTGTCTTCCTCATGAATACCCACTGCAGAAAACAACTGAACTTCTCGAAATAGGCACATGAAATCGAGCATCCCATTGGCATACATCTGTCCATGTAAAAGCGACCCTGAAACTGAAAACCAAGTAGACGCTGATCGTCTGGGTGTACCGGGAGCAACCGGAACGCTGACTCGATGTCCGATTTGGCCATCAGCGTCCCGGGCCCCAGGCGATTCAACATGGCAACGGCCTCATCGAAAGATGCGTACCGCACCGAACATACTTCCGGGTCTATCGCGTCATTCACGGAAAGACCACGTGGGGCTGACAAATTATGTATCAGCCGAAACTCACCCGGGTCCTTCTTGGGGACCACCCCTAGAGGAGAACACACAAAGTTAGCAACCGGTGGCAAATCGAATGGACCGGCGACACGACCTCGAGTCACCTCTTTCTCAATCTTTACCTGCACCACCGCCGTGTGCTGTAAGACCGACATTTGATTCTTACAGTTTGGTACCCCCTGAAAATCCCCCACTGGGATGCGGAAACCATATGAAAACCCGTTCCGTAACACCCCAGCGGAAGCATGATCCGGGTATTCGCTGAGCCAAGGAATCATTGCCATGGTATCAATCGGGGTTGGTAAAGGCGCCCCTCGGACTATATTAGACCTGTTTGGCACCTCCCTTACCACCGCTATCACCCGTTTTGGCTCTGCACATGGACTCAGGATGGGATGGCTGCCCGCACCCCCCACACTCATGTCTGAATTTGCATGACCCCTGGGGCCTAGTACATTTGCCTCTGTTAAAATTCCAACAGATCCCCCTTTTACCTGTGTTGCCACTCGGCTTCGAGTGGTACTCGTTACCTGCACCCGTCCGAAAGGGTGTCCCAGAGTTTTGGCGGGAGGATTCCCCCCCGTTACTCCCTACCAATGGAACCTTCAACATCCCTGTACTCTCCATTTTCTGCCAAGACACGGAGTCGTAACAATCCCAAGACAACAATGGGTTGTGCTCTTTAGCTTTTCTAAACAGATTGTCATAGCAGAACCACTGGTTGCCCCCATATGCCACAGAATACTCCATAATACGTGACTGATAAATGGGTAACTCGGTCAACAACTCGGGCCTGCGCTCACCCATGATGGAAGTAAAAATACCCCACGCTCTGCCCCAAGTAGCAATGGTCTTGTCGACCTTAAAGGCGGCCATTTTTGCGCGCCAAACACTCGGATGCATGAGCTCCTTCTGACTCTTCACATGTTCGATCTCATAATGATCGGTAAGCAATGAAAACATGTTTACATATTTATCCGCCCAGATCAATTCCTTGATTTCTTGTGGGACGTGCTGGGCAATCTTCTCCTTTCGAGAAGGTACAGACTCTTCCCCCGCAATCGGCAATGGCCCCTTACCTGAGGTAGACCCCGCGCTTGTCGCCGAACTTGGGCCTGGTGTACTTCCAGCCGCCGGGACCTGTGGGGGAATAGAAGATGGCGTCTTCGCAGCCTCCCTAGATTCACGCAGTTGCCTCATTACTGCTCGGGCGTCGTCAGCCGTGGCGCCCTCGCTATCGTTTCCCAACCACGCTGCCAATTGTGCCGCTAACTCGGGGGGCATATCCTCCCTGTTCACGGGGGTGACCACCACAGGGATTGGATTCCCCTCTTTCGGCACCGGGGTTGGCTCCTCTCGTAGAGTTTCGGGAACCGGGGTCTCTCCCCCAAGTGCTCCCCTTCTGGGCCTCTTGCTTTTTCCACCGGGGATTGTTCCCTGCAAAGGCCGCTTCGATCCTCCCTCCCCGTCCTTAGCCTCGACCTTTTTCTTCAGATCGGCTATCTCCTTCATGAGCATGCGGAGCATTTCCTCGGTACCGACCCGCTTTCCGACTTTCTTGGGCATTCTCAGACGGGATATCTGTAAGACAAAAGAAAGATTACAACGCTCAAAATTGGCTCTTCGTTCCGTCTCGAGCTCACGTGCAGCGGGGAGGTGCAGCTTCAGAGCACAGGAACAAGAGGATGCTTTCTTGGGCTTCCGCTCCTTTTATCCGTCTTCAGGGTGGGCGTGAACCCGCCCCCGCCTGCCTCCGAGGGCGTGGCCGGCCGCGTCGGTGTCTAGGCCAGCCCACTCTAGGGCGGGAAAAGGCGCGCCCCGGCTACGCCGCTTCGGGCATACCAGCCGAGACTCGCCTCCCGCCCAAGATGGCTTCCCGGGGGGATCGAGGTACTCCACCATACGTTCGGGGGGACCGAATGGTCGCCCCTTTCCATTTGTGTGGTGTCACCATATAAAGAATGGTGGGCCCAGAAAGAGGCGTTTGAAATGTCATACACATTGATTAAAACCTCCCAGCACAAGCAGATATTGCTTTGTTATTTATGAAGCTAAATCTCCACCGCTTTGATAGGTGTGCATTGCAGATATGCTTTTACATATCATTCTTTCCTCTGAAACATCTCTTGCCATGTTTGTGGGAGCTACTTCGGGGGAAAACTGCTTGCCAAGACCCTTAATATTTATCAGTTGCAGTGGAAATATAGACAGTGCATGGTGACAGAGAAAGATACATAATGAAAAGGGGAGAAACAAAACAAGAGAGATGGCTATAGATGAGCGATAAAGTGAAGATAAAGAGCGTACAAGATCTGTACATAGAGGAGAAATCGTGAAGTAGCAGGGAAGGAGAAAAAGGAAAATATAAAAAGGTAAGAATATATAGGTTGAGTTGAACCTGAAGGAGAAACAACAAAGCAGAAGTTAGAATAAAAAAATATGGTGGGAGGTAAAAATGAAAAAGATTAAAAGGCTAGAAAAATAGCGCTGGTGATAGAATGAAATAAAATAATAAGTGTGAAATAGACATATAGAAAGACGTAAAGGAAAAGAAGAATGAAATGTAATAACGAGAAAAAGAAAGAAAACAAAGAATGGCGAAAAACATAAAGAAACATTAGGAAACAGAGAAAACAAAGGGCATGAAGGACATTCAAAGTACAGAAAGGACTAAGAGACTAAAAAAGAGAATGATGGCTGAATTTGATAAAAAGCCATGAGAGGGAGCCTGAGGGAGGGAAGCTAAGAAAAAACAAGAGACAGACAGGGAAGGGAGAGAGTTGAATATAGCTATCCAATGCAAGGTGCACAAGGCAGTACGAACGGGGAACAAAGACTTAATAGGATGACTGAAGAGATGAAACAGAAAAGGCATATGGTACAGTGGTGAAGCATAAAAAGAGATAGGAGTGGGTGCAGTACGTGACACAGTAGCAGGGAAAATGGCTAAGATGTAGGTACATTGAAAGAGAAAATATAGGGGCACATGCATCATTGCACCTGTTTGCGATTCCTAAATTGCGAAAATTAAGGAATTGCAATTTAGAAATCGCAAACGGCAATGCATGATTAATTCGCAAATATTTTTGCGATTTCCTAATTTTTCTTATTTGCGATTCACATTTTGCGAATCGCAATTAAGGAAAACCTTCCCATTGATTCCTATGGGCCAAACGGCCCATAGGAATCAACGGGAAGGCATTAACATTTTGCGATTTTCATTTTGCAAATTGCAATTTGTTAATGCATTTCAAGGGTGCTGAGGGGGGGTCCAAAGGACCCCCCTGCACCCTTGACATGTTATTTTAAGTGCAAGTTTCACACACATATGTCCAAAGGACATGTGTGTGTGTAACATGACACTTTCAAAAATGCTTATTTGATCATTTTTGAAAGATTTTGCAAATTAACACGAGGTTCACCCTTGTGTTAATTTGCTCCACCTATTTGCGAATTCGCATTTTTTTAAACCTTCATGCATTGCATTTAGGGAATCGCAAAAATGCGATTCCTTAAATGCAATCACATTTTTAGAAATCGCAAAAAATTGCGATTTCTAAAATATTGTTTAATGCATCCCAAAAAGTGATTTTGGAATCGCAAACGACCGAATTTTGCGACTCCAAAATCGCTTGATGCATGTGCCCCATAGTGTCCACTCATACAAAAGCAGGAACTGGAACATGAAGGAGTGAGATCGGAGGGAGAGAACTGGGAAGAGACAGTGATCAGATAATATGAGAGAAAGAAGTTGAAGTAGGTGGTAAACTGGAAGAGGTATGGCGAGAACAGTAGGTGAAAAGAATAGAGTATAATAGCTGGAGCTTAGAATGAGATTGAACTGTGATGGTGTTCAAATTACAAGGATAAAGCTGGAGGGCAGAGTAAATCGAAACAGGTATATATACATCACGTCGAATGTGCAGATGAAGATTAGACTGCATGGGACAGAGCTGAGAGTTCACGATGTGAGATGGATCTGTATGAGGATAAGATATTTGAGGTGGATGGGAAACTGTGAAAGTTGTGATTTATGAAGAGAGCCATGAAAAATAAAAGGCCTGAAGTGGTGGTAAGAGGCAAACCTTAAGAGATAAGAAATCAAATGAAAGAGACCGAGTTGGAGATAAAAACTGAAGAGACGAAGGAGAGAGTAAAACCTGCAGGACAGAGGTCAAATAATGCAAGAATGGTAAATTTGAAGATGAGGCGACACTAAGGGTCCGAGACTTCAGGAGCCCCACTGGTGGTCAGGGGTTTACTCCAGCTGGATCTGGGTGCTAGTTGAGATGTGTGGGAGCCTGTTATGTCCCTGTTGCTCCGAGCAGGAGGCTAGCAGACTAGCCCTTGGAGTCACTATGGGAATCCTAGTTTGAAGTGCAGGTCCAAATTCCTGGACATTGCAACAGCCCTCCCAGAGTTGTAAACTTAATATCCTTACGCGATCAACTCGGAGTTCAACTTTGAGTTAGCAGCGTTTAATGTCTGCAAACCAATATGAATAAAGAGCACTGAAGCTGCCTTTGCTATTTCCTTCTATCTTTTGCAGCACAACAGATTCTATTTTATTTCAGGTGCGATGCTAGTTAAAATAATAAAAAACACAACGTGATGTCCAGTGGCGGCCCTCTTCAGAACGTGACCTTGGAAAACGTAGTGCAGCTGAATAGGACACATAGCGTCCCCAGGAGCGTGTATTTCAAATATGGAAATCTCAACACGACCACTTTGCATTCTTTGCTAAGCATATTACGAGGAGATGGACAAATGTTAGTGACCATCAATAGAAAGTATATGGGCTTGTCAAATAGCAGCACAATCAACCACAAATGGGAACAATGCGCTGTGTATGTAGAACAGGACAGTGCATTAGGATTTCTACATCAAGACATGGCCACTGCACAAAGATATGCTTTTTCTAGGACAAAGGAGAGACGTGCCTTTCCATAATTAAATCTTTTCTGAAGATTAAGTGGCAGCTGGTCACTATTATTACTGATTTGCAGATACTGAGTCGTTTCAATGAGCCGTTTGCTACTAATCAGTTTTATTTTCTCCATCTCCCTGCGCTAAATAACCTGGCGTATGCGCTCCAGCCTCCCACATTCTGCCATTCACATGCTTAACATATTTTTATGTTACAAAGGTCCTAGCTTTTTTATGATATCTAGAGGATTGATTTTCACAGGCTAAAGATAAAGACTGTGTTTTTTTCTTCAGTGTCTAGCCGGACCTAGAAGTATTTATTTTCAAAAATAGTAAGGATAAACGGAATAAAGCGAAAACAATTCGCACATTAATAACTGGGCACAAGCCTGTACCAAGTCAAAGGGAAACAATACAAAAGAAAAAGACAAAGAATTCACAGGCAAACAAGGAGAACAGGGTGGCTTATAATACAATGCAAGAAATTCCTGAATAAGCACAAACCCACAGTAACTGCCGGGAAGGTTAAAAATCATACAACAAGCAGTACTGCAAAACAGTCGACGAACGTTTCGATCCCTATCTCCAATAATACAGTGGGATCATCTTCAGGACTAGAATTTGACTTTGCCTGATTTGTCAAGTGAGCCTGTAGGGTATAAACAGGAAGAGAAAGAAAAGAAAAATTTCTGTACCAAATATTTACAGAATGAGTGCTAAAAGGCTAAAGTGCTCGTCAACAACCGTTTTTGTCATGCAAAATGCAACATGTGCACATGCAGTTGTGTGTACCCAAAGGGCACGGATCTCACTGTGCTCGTGTTTGGGGTGCAGAAGACCGAGACAAGGCATACCGCGTTCATTTTTGGCAGTGGTGCTAAGTGGCGGGGAATATAGTGTTTGGTGAAAAGTTATCGTGGTGATTAATGCCTGGGGTGAATTTGGGAGCCCAGTAGGAATTGGGTAATTACCACGAGCCGAGCTGGGTGGGCCAGTCGTGGATGGACACAGTTTCAATGCCAAACAGTTCCGGTTACAGTTGAGGCCTGTATGGAGTTGTTAAGGTCATTATTAGCGTGTGGCAGATAAATAGCATTTAGGAAAAATGGAATTGAAAACCCATAATTACCGGGTGACGATTCGGAGGAATCGAAATGAGGATAAAAGCCTGCCAAAACAGGTCGAGTTGATTGTGACCTAGAAGGGAGGCATTATAATCCAGAGTTACGATTGTGACAGTGGTGTCAGAGTGGCGACTAAAGTACAGTGAGGAAAAAGCCAACATTACCGATGGAGCCTAGTATTGAGCGTAGGCTCGATGTGGGACTTCAGTTTAGAAGTTGTAGCCTATGGACAAAAAGACATTGGTTGATTGTTGGGAGTGAGGGGCGGGAGGCAACGATTGGTGATTTGTGCAGGCAATAAATTACCGTGACCGGGGGTCTGTTCCACGCAAGGCGCTCGATAATACGGGCCTTTTCCGTGCGAGCCTGCAATAAAAATACCGAGGGCGCACATGAATTATATAGCGAGCTATACCGGACTCATTTGAATCCTAAAGGGCGCCGGGGTTATTTCAAGGGCTTACCTTAATTTACTCGTAGAGGGGCCGCAATGGGATCCCGTCTCAGCAGCACAGTGGCCGGATGCTTAGCGTCTGCATGCAGAGGCGCCTGATATGCTGACGCTAAGCATCCGGCCACTGTGCAGGCTCGCACGGAAAAGGCCCGTATTATCGAGCGCCTTGCGTGGAACAGACCCCCGGTCACGGTAATTTATTGCCTGCACAAATCACCAATCGTTGCCTCCCGCCCCTCAATCCGCAAGCATTGTGGGGCCGTTGTGGAGATTAAGCAAGCTATTGCCCAGAGTTGCAGAGTGGGACCCATGATTGGAATAGGCACCGAGGTGAGAATTAATAGGTCCGTGGAATTTTGAGCCCAAGACCCGCCGAGGCGGGGAATTGAACCCTGGTCCCGGGCTAGACCCCTGCATCAGGGTCTGCCGCTCTAATCATTGAGCCACACTTCTCTACAAGTCAGAAATACATGGTCAGGCAGTCCCTGCACCCTGGGACTGAGGATACTGATTGACAGATCACAAGTGAGGTGGCATCTAACCAGCAGAAAAAACGTGTGAACAGGAAAAACTCAGATTAGTCACAGAGATAGGCAGTGACAGCAAAATGTTCCTGGGAGATTGGCATCTATAAAACGCACTTGACCTGAGGGACGCACATTCCCAAAACACCATAAAATTAGATGCCATATGAAGTTCGGAACAATTAGCCAATGAGGACACGGCACACACTACACATGAAGTAATCACATGCTCCCCATGCTGTACAACTTGAAAAATTACCCACTGACCCACTGGCCCTCATTGTGTCCACGCAGGTTCGAGACCCACTTGCATTTGCCATCAGGTGGAAGTAATTATTGGCTTAATGACAAGACCCACAATCCACTCTGGAAACAGAATCTATGAATTGTTTTATGATGCTTCAAGAAATGCAAAAAAGACATTCAAAACGATTGTACTTTGAGTCAGTTCTCAGAACTGTTTCTGTATGCTGCACTCTGGGCCTCAGTGTTTGATTAAACTACCTGTTCCTGTTTTGCCAAACATCTGTTGCCTTTGTTTTTGCGAGGTAAATTCATATTCGAGCAACAATGTGATTAGAAAGCACCACATTCTGCCCTGAGGGATGTTACTTTAACATTCTCAAGTAAAGTTTTTGAAACTAATCAAATTATTACAGTGCAGATGCTCTCTTTATACATAAGGCAGACCTGCATGACGTGCATTGTATGACAAATGATAACGGTATAATAAACACAGTGGGGTAGAGCTATTGTTATTCTGAACTGCACTGTTCAGCCTTTTAATTACTTGATTAAAATGATTCGGGCACACATATACGTAACAAGCCTGCATTATTAGCAGTATCGGCTAGTAAGTTTTGGAAGGAGGCGGGGCGGACGGGACACACACGTACACATACACATAACACTCACAGCCATGCAGTCACATACGTGCACACACACACACACAAACACACCCATTCGCAACATTCTTTACCAAACATTCATACATATGTGCATGCATGCACCAAACATTAATTTAAAAGGAAAAAACACTTACCTGCAGCCAGCTCTGCCTCTGAGGTTCCAGGAGGCTTGGTACTGCTGTCTTCCCTTATTGGCTGACAGGAAGGCAGCAGTCCCAACGTCATCACAGAGTGGAATGGGGTCAGTGAGACTGCTGACCCCAACTCACTCTGCGATGAAGTGTCACTGATTGACATTCGACTTTGGGCGCTTCAGGGCTTAAAACTGAAGCGCCCAGGTGCGAGGCTATCAGTGACGCTACCCTTTGTCACTGAGGGGAGGGGTCGGGGACCTTTGCTGAGGATGTCACACACAGATGAGCTGTGACTTTCTCAGCCCAGCAGAGTTCAGTTCAGGCAGCCAGGAGCCTGCAAATTTTGCGCATGTCTGGCTCCAGGGGGCCTGATCTGAAATGGACAGTGTCTGTCAGGCCGACCTTTGTTCAGCCTGACAGACACTGTTTGTGAGTGGCAAAAGGTGGAGGGGCATGGCCCCTCAGCCCCAATGGACCAGCCGCTGCTGATTATGAGTGACTCCTACCTCACGCAATCATTTTGTGCTCATCAGGTGGTGAAGCTTGACCACATGACCGCTGCCATGTTTCACTTGGCTCTCCCGTTAAGGGCTTAAAGGTTCTCCTTTTCTGTTTCATATTAATTTACTTGTATCAATGTGTGTGATTATTTACTTTGAATCTTGATCAAGCGTGCTGTGCATAGATTTTCTGTACTCACATGAGAGGTGCTAAAAAATGGCAGATGTTAGGGGTGGAGGATATTGGTAAAAATTATCAAGAGTAAATACATGAGTGATTATTTGTGAATGTGGAGGGCATGTCTAAGATGACGCGTGTCAGACGTTGCCCAAGTGGACACCCTTTCAGATGTAGGAGGTGTTTATTGGAAGGAATCATGAATTCATCTGCATGTTGTTAGTTCAGATATAAATGATGGGGTAAAGGTAGCCAGAAGAGTCTTAAGTTGGACAGAGAAGGCTGTGTACTGTGGGTTGGAGAGAGAGGCTGAAAGAATAGCGAGGACTGACAGAACAGCAAAGATACCATCAAACAGTCTGACCAATGAGGAGAAAGTGTCATAATGGACAAACAACATTTATCCAAGAGGGCCACCTACAAACTTACAAACACAGTCATTATTACAGAGTTGCAATTGGACCAGATCTGGATATGGAAAGATCCATTCACTCTATACCTATGAGTTCAAAACGAAAATGAACTGGTTGCCAACCGGATTAACATAGGTCTTTAGGATTCATGAAGAACTCGGAGTCATGTACGGTGGTTGGAACTTGTTCAGTAAAAATATGAATGCTACAAACAAACTGACCCTCAAAGCAGATCGGATCTCTTGAACCCAGAAGCTGCCTTAGAAAAATTCAAGAACAACTGAAAATCTTCCTGGGAGCTAATTATTGGCAACTGCTGATACACCAACCCTCTGCCAAAAACAAGAGACACAGTAACGCCCTTAAACACCTGAAATGAGCACTAAAAGGAGCGAAGGAAAAGCAACATGCACCAGTCCTGGAGTGGCGTCACTAGGGGGGTGCGGGGGTGCGGACCGCACCGGGTGACACCCTCACATGGGGTGACACCATCTGGTTACGTTACGCTGTGTAACACAGCTCTGCTCAAAGGTGAGGGCGAGTGTGTCTTCTGTGTGTCACTGCTTACAGTTTAACAGAAATGTACCTGAAACGCGCTGCAGCATAATTAATGACCACTTTCAAGACGCTGTGCAGCGCAACTAGTTTGCGGGCGGCTACTGTGCGAATATAGTGACAGAGATCCCTTGTCACAGTGTTAAAACTGCTCCTCTGATAACATGAATTGTGCCTGCTATATAGTGTGCTCCGGTGGTTGGAAAAAGCGCAGCACTTCCAAGTAGTAGACAGTCAGTGCAGCGTATTGCTTTTATGATTTCCATCATAGAAATGTTATAAGGGACAAGCAAGGGTGGTGGATTGAGGATTCACACCTTCCCGTACTTTCTCTCCACCGGAGTGTCGGTGCCATGGAAGAGACGCTTGCTGCTCGTGTGTAAGTGCTGTCTGCAGCGGCACTTATCTTCCTACCGAAATGCATCAATTAGCCGGTCTGTTTTTTGTGGCATAAAATACTTTATTTACTATAACAAGAAGCTCTTTAAACTTGCGCCGCCAAGCCTGCTTTCCGTTGCTTTTCACCGGGTCACGGCAGGTCCCACATTGACACATTGTTGCGGAGGAGCCAGCCATGTACGGTTGGCGCGCATGCTGTGGCGGGATGTCGAACTTCCTGCTGCCAGCCGGGCCCCAGGGCACCCAGGAAATCCCCTGCTGCATCACCTAGATTTAGAGGATTGACCACCTGTTCACTTCCTCCAGACCTGGACCTGTGCTGTTGCTGTTGCTGTGCCCCTACCCTGGCAGAACCCAACTTCTGTCCCAGACTCACTAGGCCAGCATAAGTCTCATAGTGAGAGCAGGTACCACAGGCTAAGGCAGTGCATCAGGGCTCGCTCTCTGACTCTCTGAAAAAGAAGCAGGCAAGCGATCTCCGCTGTGCCACGCCACCAGCTCCTCTCCGTGGATCAATCATTCTGACAGCTGTAAAGAGATACAGGCGAGTCAGATATGAATTTATTAATCTGCTACTGCTGACATTATAAATGTTTGTTACGAGAATGGGAAGGGGGCTTCAGCTCAACATAGCTCCTTGGAAATGGGCAAACTAATGTTGTCTGTCCGTACTGTGAATGCAGGGCTATTTTAGGAGGAAGTTTTATCTAAACTAGCAGTTTTGCTGATTTATTAGTAGTGCAAAGTGTTTAACATCCTCGCTCATCCTCGCTGGACAGTGACACTTCGAAGCAGCAGAGCCTTTATTTTCCCAACGCGGTGAACTTGCTAAGTCAGAGATAAGGCAGGTGATTAATGTTTACCTCTGGAGAGAGGTCAGAGATTTGTCTACTGGCAGTTTTCACTCTCACCATTAGGTAAGGTAGAGGGTTAATATGCCTGCCTACTGCAAAGAAGGTCTCCCAGCATATTGTATTGAACTGTATTGTATGTGGATAACTCAGTGGGTCACAGATATTCCTATGTTACATATGCTTCAGCTGCTAACTGGAGCAGGGAGTGGAGTGTGCTGATTATTTAGAACTTAAATAACAGCTTTAAAATCACCTGCTGTGATTTCTGATATGTGTCTATTTCCATGGAGTTCATTGCATGATTTTGATCGCACGACAGTGCCACACATTTAGTTGTTGAATGTCTCTCATAAATCTACTGAATCTATAAAAATGTCACACATACACAATCTGAAACATTAGCAGCTATACTCAAATGGGTGTAATTTTTGATATGTATATCATTCATTGCTTGATTTTGCTCAGGAGAAAGTGTCACTCATAGTCATTGAAATGTCACTCATAATTACACTTAAATTATGAAAATGTCACACATCGCGCTCTGAAACCTTGGCAGCTATGTGTGTGTGTATTTAAATGTATCCTCTAAGTGTCGCACGCACTAATCATGCGTTCATACTCAGGAACACATCTCTCCTATTAAAACTGCAATACCTTTTTGACATCTTAGAAATGCATAAATGAGCATATAAAATGACGGAATGACTCACCATTTGTTATCTGCGTGCAAGGGAACGTGCGCAGAAGGAGTAAGAAATATTTGGAAAATTTGAATATAGCGCAACAGAGCATGGATTTTATTCGGCAAAAAAAGGCACTCTCTGCTAAATAAATGGTTCATAAGTGCCACAACCCACTAAGCCTGACCTCATAAGCAAAGCGGAGCGCAGAACCAACGCTCACTGGTATAAATTATTGATGTCGGTGTGTTGGCTAAGGATTAGTGTAGGACGCATTCTGTAAGTCTGCTTTATTATCTTATATACAATAAAAAGTCCCCAAAATAACTGCCATGTTGACGGAAAAATTTTAATATATGAAAGTTGAGGGTGCAAAATATATTTTGCGCGTCAGGCAAAGTGATATTCGTTTTTAACATTCACTCCACTGCCAATGAGTCAAGACTGGTAACTTGTAAGGGCAATCTTGTCCGTTCTGCCTGTGAGAACGTAGGCAGCAGTTTCATATTGTTTTGCTGCCAGTGCACGAATGCAAAGCACATTTAATAAGTTTATTTTAGTCACTTTCTGAAGAGCCGAGAACTGGGAGGGGTAAACCATGGGGGGTTGGGGGGAGAAGGCGACGAGGAAAGGGTTAAAAGAGCTGCAGGAGGGGGAAGGGGGTGCAGGCGGAGGGGGAGGGATGGTGCAGGCAGAGAGGGAGAGGGTGCAGGCGGAGGGGAGAGATGGTGCAGGCAGAGGGTGAGATGGTGCAGACAGAGGGTGAGATGGTGCAGGCAGAGGGAAAGATGATGCAGGCAGAGGGGAGATGGGGCAGGCAGAGGGGGAGATGGTGCAGGCAGAGGGGGAGATGGTACAGGCAAAGGGTGAGATGGTGCAGGCAGAGGGAGGGATGGTGCAGGCAGAGGGTGAGATGATGCAGACAGAGGTGAGATGGTGCAGGCAGAGGGGGAGATGGTGCAGGCAGAGGGAGAGATGGTGCAGGCAGAGAGGGAGATGGTGCAGGCAGAGGGGAGATGGTGTAGACAGAGGGAGAGATGGTACAGGTGGAGGGTAGATGGTGCAGGCGGAGGGGAGATGGTGCAGGCAGAGGGAGAGATGGTGCAGGCAGGGGGGAGATGGTGCAGGCAGAGGGAGAGATGGCGCAGGCAGACGGAGAGATGGCGCAGGCAGAGGGAGAGATGTTGGAGGCAGAGGGAGCGATGGTGCAGGCAGAGGGAGAGATGGTGCAGGTGGAGGGGAGATGGTTCAGGCAGAGGGAGAGATGGTGCAGGCAGAGAGGGAGATGGTGCAGGCAGAGGGGAGATGGTGTAGACAGAGGGAGAGATGGTACAGGCGGAGGGTAGATGGTGCAGGTGGAGGGGAGATGGTTCAGGCAGAGGGAGAGATGGTGCAGGCAGAGGGAGAGATGGTGCAGGCAGAGGGAGAGATGGTGCGGACAAAGGGAGAGAAGGCGGAGGGAGAGATGGTGCGGACAAAGGGAGAGATGGTGCAGGCAGAGGGGAGATGGTGCAGGCAGAGGTGAGATGGTGCAGGCAGAGGGGAGATGGTGCAGGCAGAGGGTGAGATGGGGCAGGCTACGGGAGAGATGGTGCAGGCAGGGGGTGAGATGGTGCAGGCAGAGGGTGCGATGGTCCATCCGGTAAGTTGTGAGGGGGTGACACCATGAGTTACCCGCACCGGGTGACACCAACCCTAGTGACGCCTCTCACTCACCCATATTCATAGAGCTAAGGACAGAGTACAAAACACGCAAAGCGAAAGCTAGAATGGATTGAAGTCATACATGCCTTTAAATTAAACACTAATTACCTTCTGTGGGGCTCGGTTAACCAGATAGAATATGGCTCGACTCTTGCAGCAGGCAACCATATTCCTCTACAAGCCTGGCTAGCCCATATTGGCTCTCTGTATTACCCCGGAAAACCACAATTGCTGAAATAGTACAATGGTATCGGTGCCCACTATTTGAATGAACATCCAGCAGTTATTGCTAACTGACATTTTACTTTCTCAGCACCACTATTTCAATCGTTTTGCACAATTTGAAGAGATTTAATTAGAGGCACTGGACAGCACTAATAGTATACGTTTTAAAATGTTGTTGAAAGGGCCCTTTGATCACCCACATGTTTTTATTCATCCTTTTTTCTTTTCTTGCTTCTAAGTGAATTTCTTTTATTATGTAAGGTTTTGATTAACTGTACGATGATCAATACATTTATTAAGGTACCTGTAATCAGAAAGGGTCCACCTCAAAAAGGGGGTTTAGTGTGTATCCTGATGACCTTGGAATACACACATTTGGTTAAAATACCCCTCACACACCAAAAGGGCCCTTGGTGTCATGCTTCATCATCAGGGTCTTCCCGCCCGGCTGCCGGACGGGGCAGTGCTGCGACAAGCGACTACGCTGGAGCACCTTTTAATTGTGGGTGCTATGTGAGTGAATGGAGTGAGTGTCAGTGGGGTCAGGGGTGAATGACAAGTGATGTTAAAAAATACCTGGCCTAGTGATACAAAAACTATTTAATAAACACTGGCTGGTATTGTTAAAAAAGTGGTGTCGGAAAGGGTAAGCGGGTTAATGGGCTACTTTCCTGTGTGGGTCGACATGTTTCGGGGCGACATGCCCCTTCGTCAGGACCGGGGTAAAAGATCCCCCTGCCACTCACTAATGTGTCGCCACAATGGGTCTATTTACAAAAAGGTGATAAAAAAAGGGATCAATGTGTATGTATATTTACTTTATATTAGTCACACACTTCCCTATCTAGATACTCATGTAGTATGCCTGAAAAGACAAGAGCATGGTATTACTAATGCGCGGATCCCAAGGCGCTATTTTTTTAATAAATACCTGTAAGAAAAAAGGGGGAGACAAACATACATATAGCAGTGGTCCTGCCTTGGGAACCCAGAGAAGGATCCATAGTTTTACATTGTTAATCACACACACAGACATAACTCACACACTATATATAATCACAATGTAGATGCAGTGGTTGGATAGTCTGTACTCATTTTCAATACATACTTATTATGATGAGGAGTGATGCCTCATGGGCCAACACTAGATCGAAGGGTATAATAGGGGTCCAACTGCAGGTGGAACAAAAATACAGAGAAGCATATGTAGAGGATTTGGTCTTAGTATTCTAATAGTAAGTATGGTAGAGTTAAATTGGTAGCATTTCCATATGCCACTGTCTACTGGTTCTCCCCTGCCGGCTATGCCGTACTTACTCAACCCCCAGCCTCGTTGTGCTTCCTCCTCCGTCCGTGGCCTCCGTGGTAATGAGGATTGAGGCAGGGTAGGGTGTTTATATAGCTATGTTAATACCAATAATCACCGGTTATTTAAAATTAATAAAAATAAAAAAAAATCCAACAGGCAGACCAAAAGTATCTGAATATTATTTGTATCTTCCACAATTTCCAGGTTACATCTCGTAACATGGGTATTTGTAAAGCACACGTTCACCCGTAGGTATCTTGATGCTGAATAACAGATGTTTATTGTTAACCAACTCAATGGTACTCATTTTATCGACCTCAGATGCATGAAAGGCTGAGTGGACCCACCACAATTTTGAAGCTGTGACCATGCAGTGGAACACAGGCCCCTGCAGTGGACGCATTAGTCCACCGAGCCTCAGACCAGGCAAATATACTGAGACAGTTTTTTAAAACCTTTAACAGCCATACTTGATTATATTTATTTACATTGTGAATGTCCTGAATCTATTGAAAGGAACACATTTTTCCACATTGTGTAGTACATTTGCATCTACCAAACAAAACGACAGCAGTAGGTTGATAGCTCTGGTCCTGGCAGTTCGCTCCATGGCACATTTACAACAACTGCAGGATATAAAAACATTCATATCTGGAAAAGAAGTATAGATGACCTTCTGTGCATGTGAACTTAATGAGAATGATTCTTTGAATTGTCCAATCATTGCTCTCCTCGCAACAAATTTGCCAAACACCATGCCATTGATATGATTCTTATATATATAGAACTTCTGGACATCTTCATGAAAGCAAAAATCTCTCACTTAATACATTCCAACATATCAGTCCGCAAGATAAGAACAGTTCCCTGCACAATATTTTTCATTCTGTTGGACTTGACCC
The DNA here is from genome assembly GCF_964263255.1 of Lissotriton vulgaris. Lineage (NCBI taxonomy): Eukaryota > Metazoa > Chordata > Amphibia > Caudata > Salamandridae > Lissotriton > Lissotriton vulgaris. The sequence continues at coordinate 418,562,107 of NC_141694.1, forward strand.
TCTAAGCATTTTCATTCCCAAACTTTTTGCCTTAACCCTACAGTTTCCCTGAATCTGTTTTTGTTAGCCTTTATGACTGCAAGTTCTTTACCACTGCTAATCGGTGCTAAAATGATTGAGCATCCTCCTTTACACAAGGTAAAATTGGCTTAACCCAATGTGAACAGTTAATTTACTTCTAAGTCCTTAATGAAATAGTAGTACAGGTACCCAGGGATGGTAAAATAAATGCAACTAGTGACCCTGAAGCTCTAATTTTACCATCCACTTAAGTAGCCTTTTAAAACATGTTCCAGACCTGCCATTGCAACTTGTGTGTCCAATTTTAAACTGCTCTTTCGATCTAACAAAATAAACCTTTTACAGACCTAAACCTTCCTTTGGAATAAAAATAAGTCATCCCTAAGGTAGTCCCTAAACAGCCCATGGGGCAGGATGCATTGTATGTACACATTTGGACAGGTACTTTTAAGTTTGGTATGTCCTGGTAGTGAGAAGCTCACATATTCATTTTTCACTATTGCAATGTCTACCTCTCCCATAGGATAACATTGGGCTACCTTTTTACATTTAATAAGTGATAACTTATAATTGAGAGCAAGTAGGAAAGTTATGTTTAGTGTCTGAGGATTTGCAATTTAAAGCCCTCTTTAATGGTAAAGTCGGGGGGTGTGGCTACGCAGGCGATGAAGATGGACATGCTCTGCTAGAGCTCCACAGCCTATTCCCCCTTAATCAGCATAAAAATCTGTTTCAATGCAATACCGGGGCCACTAATCAGCTCTACCGAGCTCTGACCAGGCCAGGGACGTCCCGTGAACTTTGAAGTGCCAGGGCTGAGTGAGCAGGCGATGAGACCCTACAACGGTGGTGAGACCCAAAGTGGAAGTGCACAGAGCGCGGCCGCAGCTCTGAAGCCACGCCTCAGCCGCACCACACACAGAAGGCCGTGACACGCTGTGAACCCAAGTGCGCCACTGCCAGAAGATCCTCCTGGCCTCCCCCTCTGACTGTGCTTCTCCGGTGATGGCCTGGGTTCCAGTGACCGGACGCATGCAGTCGCCAATGGCCCAGGAGTCAAGCTGAGAAGCGAACCGCAATGAGCACACCCCCCTGTCATGAAGGAACGGTAGCACGGACCGGCCAATGGGGAACCCTGCTGTGAGTAGATACCCTGGCGGCACGGATGCGGCAACACAGGAGGCGCCCCGGCCTCGACCGCGACCAACACCCATAGGGCTCTGCTGTGGCCTGGGGGCAATTAAATAGCAGGACAGGGTGTGCATATGAAAAGTGCATAACGAACCAGGTCGGGGATCGAGATCATGTCCCTGACGCCCGCTGCTGTCCTGTAAGTGCTGGGCCATACTAAATTTAAACTCTGCCTAAATTGCAAGTCTTTGGAGAAATGCCGCAGTAAGGACATCACACGCCTTTTCTCAGGCCCCGTGCCACATGGACATTATCGTTACTGTGAGGGTTGTGCACGCCTGCGAAACCAAGGACCTGGGCACACGGTGTAGTGCAACGTCCAACACCTGGACACAGGATTGAAGCACAGAGACGTTTAGCCACCACAACAACAGAATACACAGGTGGTCGCTGCCACACATTCGGCAGGTGCCATATGTCGCGCAAAGGCCGGTCAAGGACAGCCACTGGAGGCCCACTGACTCACTCCCCCTTAAACCGCTCCCAGTCCGACAAAATGTCCCGGGAGGAGCCCCCAGAACAGATGTCCAAAAAACTGGATGCAGTTCTGCAACAGCGGAAAACCTTAATGTGACAATGGATCAAACTCGCACCTCTCTAGAGAGCAAGATTGACAAGGTGGCGATTGACCTGAACCTCTTACATGTGGACCACCGCAAACTCACAGGCAGGATGTCCACGATGGAAGCCAAAATGGTGGAAATTTCCCCATAGGTGAAGGCAACGGAAAAGCGCCTCAATCATCTAGCAGCATAAGTCTACTCCCTTGAAAATCGAGTTGAGGATGCCGAAGGACCATCGAGGTGGAATAATGTGCATGTAGTGGCGCTTGTGGAGGGCGAGGAAGGGAAGAAAACAATTGCTGACACAGAGACCTGGCTCTGTGATCTGCTGCCAGATGCTACGCTCTCTCACCACTTTGTATTCGAACGTGCACACATGGTGCAGAACAGACCTCTGCCTCCAGGCGACAACCAAAGACCATTCCTGTTCCGTGTACTAAACTACAGGGACAGGGATGCAATCTTACAGGAAACCAGAAAGCTACAAAAAGTGCAAGTGGGCAACAGCACAGTTATGTTCTTCCCTGACTTTACTGCAATGACACAGAGGCAACTGTATTCCTTTGTGGAAGTAAAACGTAGACTCCGACAACAAGACCCCAAATATTCTTTATAGTTCCCCGCCTGCTTATGGGTGAACGCAAAGGGTAAGACGTTCTTCTTCGATACTTCCAGAGCAGCGGGCGAGTGGCTGGACATGCGGGAATCCACAGGAGGCACCTCATCTGCAGCAAGAGCAGGGGAGAAACATCCACATGACCCTTTCAGGCAATGTAAAAGAGAGAAGAGGCATCTCAAACGCCTACTTTCCCAAGCCCCAATCTGGAACAAATGAAGCAGGATCAATTCAATGCACTCCAAGCAGCATCAGAAATAGGAGGTGCACAAGGTGAGAAATCATCAGAGTAAGTCTCTTTTTCATGTCACTGGTAATGTGTGCAGGAGAGACTATGCCCCACAAAATGATCTCCCGCATACATAGACGCAGGACCTCTCCTACTGGAATGGCACATGCACAGAACCATGAGGCCTGGTATATGCTTCCCTTATAAAGCATAGGGGTGTTACCATGTTTTGCATTCATCTCATTGTAGACGTGCTCCGCCTGTGTAAACCCCCCCCCTTGTCACTGACAGAATGTAGTTTAGTTGTATTGTGTGGACAATTGCTTGTTGAACCCTTGCCCTTCTGGCATTATATGTTTTTGTTTGGATCAGTTTTGCCATGCGTCATGCACTGGGTCGGCAAAGCCTGTTCTCAGGATCCATAGATAGACAGCTGAAGTTCCCGCACATGCTCATGCCCAACGCACCACCATTGCCTCTAGGCCTCACATGGGCCACACACCTACCCTTGTAATGGTATCATAGCACCACTTAAGATATGCACATGGAATGTAAGAGGCATACATACCCCCTCCCGTAGATACCGGTTTTACTCATATCTCAAGAGGCATCAAATCCAGATAGCTCTCCTCCAAGAGACACATTTGGCAGGACCTTAAGTAAAGACCTACAGAGGAGATGGAGGAGGCAAATACATGCCATGGGCTACTCAGCGTACGCCAGGGACACAATAATCTGGGTCCGGCCAGGCACCCCATTTCACATAGAAGAGTCACTCACTGACATGCTGGGTTGATATTTCATTGTATGGGGTAGATTGGATTGCCAACCAGTTGTCATTGCATCGATATACGCACCCAACACCGAGCACGCCGTATTCCTAGATGCCCTGTCGAGTAAATGATCAAATTGGCATGATTTCCCGATGATTCTAGGCGGCGATTATAACTATGTTTAGGATGTGGCCTTGGATCGATCCTTCCCTCCTCTTCCGGGGGCACCCACGGCCACAGCCATGAGGGCGCCAAAGAGCTGGGCCACGCAATGAATGTAGTAGATGCATGGAGGCACAGGAATCCATTTGACAGGGTTTACTCATTTTTCTGGGTGGCACATGGGCTACATGTCTGGCTCAATCGCATGCTAGAGTCATTGACAAAAATTCAAGGCGATTTTGGGCCTTAGGGTAAACTGGGCAAAGTCGTGCCTGTACCCCTTTAGGGGAGAGACTCCCAATCCAAATTTGAGCATAAACAACTCCCCCTTATACTGGCAGCCATCCACATCTAGATATCTGGGCATCTTCATATATCAGGACCCAACTGATATCCAGGAAGGAAACCTGATCAGGGCCATATCTGCCACCAGGTCGCAGGTCAAGTTCTGGAAGACACTCACACTTAATGTAATGGGCAGAATTGCCCTGACTAAGTTGGTGATGTTGCAAAAGCTACTGTATTACTTCTCCAACCTCCCCGTTTATGTTCCTGCAAAACTATTTCAGGAACTCAAACAATTGATCCCAGGCCCCATCTGGAACTCGGACTGTCACATGATAGCATTATGGAAACTATATAGACCGACCTGCAGGGGGGGCTAACAGTACCTAATATGGAACTGTACTACATAGCAGAGCAATTGCAGTGGGTGAGAAAGTGGCTCTCTGAACTTAATCTAAACAGCAAAACACACAAGACGATGGACGGAATGTTGCACAATGGCAAAACATTCACCCCAGTCACAGAACTGGGTTTAATCCATTGTTATTTTTCTCACCAAGCCACCCCAGCTCAGACATGGCCATATGCAAATCAGTCTTGGCCTTGTGCCTCATGGGAACAGTCCAAACCGACCTGCCAAGCCATGTCTTCCCTGGACCGGAATCCAGCATCCTAGGACCGGTTTCTGGCTATAAGCCGTCATCAGCCAGTATAGCTTGACTCCAGTGGCATAGTGAGCACAGGACCCACGTCTGGGCATACCCTTCCCACATAGGGTGAACAGCAAAACATACAAGATGATGGACGGAATGTTGCACAATGGCAAAACATTCACCCCCAGTCACAGATCTGGATTAAATCCATCGTTATTTTGTTCACCAAGCCATCCCAGTTCAGACATGGCCATATGCAAATCAGTTTTGACCCTGAGCCTCATGGGAACAGTCCAAACCGACCTGCCAAGCCATTTCTTCCCTGGACCGGAATCCAGCATCCTAGGACCGGTTTCTGGCTATAAGCCGTCATCAGCCAGGAAAGCTTGAATCCAGTAGCATAGTGAGCACGGGACCGACGTTTGGGCATACCCTTCCCACATAGGGTGAACAGCAAAACACACAAGATGATGGACCGAATGTTGCACAATGGCAAAACATTCACCCCTAGTCACAGATCTGGGTTTAATCCATCGTTATTTTGCTCACAAACCACCCCAGTTCAGACATGGCCATATGCAAATCAGTCTTGACCATACCCTCATGGGAACAGTCCAAACTGACCTGCCAAGCCATGTCTTCCCTGGACCGGAATCAAGCATCCTAGGACCGGTTTCTGGCTATAAGCCGTCATCAGCCAGGATAGCTTGACTCCAGTGGCGTAGTAAGCACGGGATCCACGTCTGGGCATACGCTTCCCACATAAGGTGAGCCGCAAAACACACAAGATGATGAATGGAACGTTGCACAATGGCAAAAAATTCACCCCCAGTCACAGATCTGGGTTTAATCCATCATTATTTTGCTCACCAAGCCACCCCAGTCCAGACATGGCCATATGCAAATCAGTCTTGACCCTGTGCCTCATGGGAACAGTCCAGATCGTACTGCCAAGCCATGTCTTTCCTGGACCGGAATCAAGCATCCCTGGACCGGACTCAATCATCTTAGGACCGGTTTCTGGCTCTCGGCCGTCATCAGCTAGGATAGTTTGACTCCAGTGGTGCAGTGAGTTCGGGACCCACATCTGGGCATACCCTTCCCACATAGGGTGAACAGCAAAACACTCAAGATGATGGATGGAATGTTGCACAATGGCAAAACATTCACCCCCAGTCACAGATCTGGGTGTAATCCATTGTACTTTTGCTCACCAAGCCACCCCAGTTCAGACATGGCCATATGCAAATCAATCTTGACCCTGTGCCTCATGGGAACAGTCCAGACCGAACTGCCAAGCTGTGTCTTTCCTGGACCAGAATCAAGCATCCTAGGACCGGTTTCTGGCATTCAGCTGTCATCGGCCAGGATAGCTTGACTCCAGTGGCGTAGTGAGCACGGAACCAACGTCTGGGCATACCCTTCCCACGCATGGTGAACAGCAAAACACACAAGATGATGGACGGAATGTTGCACAATGGCAAAAAATTCAACCCCAGTCACAGATATGGGTTTAATCCATCTTTATTTTGCCCACAAGCCACCCCAGTTCAGACATGGCCATATGCAAATCAGTCTTGACCCTGAGCCTCATGGGAACAGTTCAAACCGACCTGCCAAGCCATGTCTTCCCTGGACCGGAATCAAGCATCCTAGGACCGGTTTCTGGCTATAAGCCATCATCAGCCAGGATAGCTTGACTCCAGTGGAGTAGTGAGCACGGGATCCACGTCTGGGCATACGCTTCCCACATAGGGTGAGCAGCAAAACACACTAGATGATGGATGGAATGTTGCACCATGGCAAAACATTCACCTCCAGTCACAGATCTGCGTTTAATCCATCATTATTTTGCTCACACAGCCACCCCAGTTCAGACATGGCCATATGCAAATCAGTCTTTACCCTGTGCCTCATGGGAACAATCCAGACCGAACTGCCAAGCCATTTCTTACCTGGACCGGAAACAAGCATTCTAGGACCGGTTTCTGGCTATCAGCCGTCATCAGACAGGATAGGTTTACTGCAGTGGCGTAGTGAGCACGGGACCTACGACTGGGCATACCCTTCCCACTTAGGGTGAACAGGAAAATACACAAGATGATGAACGGAATGTTGCACAATGGCAAAACATTCACCCCCAGTCACAGATCTGGGTTTAATCGATCATTATTTTGCTCACCAAGTCACCCCAGTTCAGACATGGCCATATTCAAATCAGTCTCTACCCTGTGCTTCATGGGAACAGTCCAGACAGAACTGCCCAGCAATGTCTTCCCTGGACCGGAATCAAGCACCCTAGGACCGGTTTCTGGCTATCAGCCGTCATCAGCCAGTATAGCTTGACTTCAGTGGCGTAGTGAGCACTTGACCCACGTCTGGGCTTACCCTTCCAACCTAGGGTCAACAGCAAAACACACAAGATGATGGACGGAATGTTGCACAATAGCAAAACATTCACCTCCAGTCACAGATCTGCATTTAATCCATCATTATTTTGCTCACTAAGCCACCCCAGTCCAGACATGGCCATATGCAAATCAGTCTTGACCCTGTGCCTCATGGGAATAGTCCAGATTGAACTGCCAAGCCATGTCTTCCCTGGACCGGAATCAAGCATCCCTGGACCAGAATCAAGCATCCTAGGACCGGTTTCTGGCTCTCAGCCGTCATCAGCTAGGATAGCTTGATTCCAGTGGTGCAGTGAGCTCGGGACCCACGTCTGGGCATACCGTTTCCACATAGGGTGAACAGCAAAACACACAAGATGATAGATGGAATGTTGCACAATGGCAAAACATTCACCCCCAGTCACGGATCTGGGTTTAATCCATCGTAATTTTGCTCACCAAGTCACCCCAGTTCAGACATGGCAATATGCTAATCAGTCTTGACCCTGTGCCTCATGGGAACAGTCCAGACCGAACTACCAAGCAATGTCATCCCTGGACTGGAATCAAGCATCCTAGGACCGGTCTCTCCCTATCAGCCGTCACTAGCCAGGATACCTTGACTCCAGTGGCGTAGTGAGCACGGGACCCACGTCTGGGCATACCCTTCCCACATAGGGTGAACAGCAAAACACACAAGATGATAGACGGAATGTTGCAAAATGGCAAACCATTCATCCCCAGTTACAGATCTGGGTTTAATCCATCGTTATTTTGCTCACACAGCCACCCCAGTTCAGACATGGCCATATGCAAATAAGTCTTTACCCTGTGCCTCATGGGAACAATCCAGACCGAACTGCCAAGCCATTTCTTACCTGGACCGGAAACAAGCATTCTAGGACCGGTTTCTGGTTATCAGCCGTCATCAGACAGGATAGGTTTACTGCAGTGGCGTAGTGAGCACGGGACCCACGACTGGGCATACCCTTCCCACTTAGGGTGAACAGGAAAATACACAAGATGATGAACGAAAAGTTGCACAATGGCAAAACATTCACCCCTAGTCACAGATCTGGGTTTAATCGATCATTATTTTGCTCACCAAGTCACCCCAGTTCAGACATGGCCATATTCAAATCAGTCTCTACCCTGTGCTTCATGGGAACAGTCCAGACAGATTTGCCCAGCAATGTCTTCCCTGGACCGGAATCAAGCACCCTAGGACCGGTTTCTGGCTATCAGCCATCACCAGCCAGTATAGCTTGACTTCAGTGGCGTAGTGAGCACTTGACCCACGTCTGGGCTTACCCTTCCAACCTAGGGTCAACAGCAAAACACACAAGATGATGGACGGAATGTTGCACAATGGCAAAACATTCAACCCCCAGTCACAGATCTGGGTTTAATCCATTGTTATTTTGCTCACCAAGCCACCACAGTTCAGACATGGCCTTATGCAAATCAGTCTTGACCCTGTGCCTCATGCGAACAGTCCAGACCGAACTGCCAAGCCTTGTCTTCCCTGGCTTGGAATCAAGCATCCTCGGACCGGTTTCTGCCTATCAGCCATCATCAGCCAGGATATCTTGATTACAGTGGCGTAGTGAGCACGGGAACCCACGTCAGGGCATACGCTTCCCACATAGGGTGAGCAGCAAAACACACATGATGATGGACGGAATATTGCGCAATGGCACAACATTCACCCCCAGTCACAGATCTGGGTTTAATCCATCGTTATTTTGCTCACCAAGCCACCCCAGGTCAGACATGGCCATATGCAAATCAGTATTGACCATGTGCCTCATGGGAACAATCCAGACCGAACTGCCAAGCCATGTTTTCCCTGGACCGGTATCAAGCATCCTCGGACCGGTTCTTGGCTATCAGCCATCATCAGCCAGGATAGCTTGACTTCAGTGGCATAGTGAGCACTTGACCCACGTCTGGGCTTACCCTTCCCACCTAGTGTGAACAGCAAAATACACAAGATGATGGACGGAATGTTGCACAATGGCAAAACATTCACCCCCAGTCACAGAACAGGGTTTAATCCATTGTTATTTTGCTCACCAAGCCACCCAAGTTCAGACATGGCCATATGCAAATCGGTCTTGACCCTGTGCCTCATGGGAACAGTCCAGACCGAACTGCCAAGCCTTGTCTTCTCTGGACCGGAATCGAGCATTCTCGGACCGATTTCTGGCTATCAGCCATCATCAGCCAGGATAGCTTGACTCCAGTGGCGTAGTGAGCACGGGACCCACGTCTGGGCATACGCTTCCCACATAGGGTGAACAGCAAAACACACAAGATGATGGACAGAATGTTGCACAATAGCACAACATTCACCCCCAGTCACAGATCTGGGTTTAATCTATCGTTATTTTGCTCACCAAGCCACCCCAGTTCAGACATGGCCATATGCAAATCAGTCTTGGCCTTGTGCCTCATGGGAACAATCCAGACCGAACTGCCAAGCCATGTCTTCCCTGGACCGGAATCAAGCATCCTAGGACCGGTTTCTGGCTATCAGCCGTCATCAGCCCGGAGAGTTTGACTGCATTGGTCTGGTGAGCACGGGACCCACGACTGGGCATACCCTTCCCACATAGGGTGAACAGCAAAACACACAAGATGAAGGACGGAATGTTGCACAATGGCACAACATTCACCCCCAGTCACAGATCTGAGTTTAATCCATCGTTATTTTGCTCACCAAGCCCCCCCAGTTCAGACATGGCCATATGCAAATCAGTCTTGACCTTATGCCTCATGGGAACAATCCAGACTGAACTGTCAAGCCATGTCTTCCCAGGACCGAATGAAGCATCCTATGACCGGTTTCTGCCTACAGCCGTCATCAGCCAGGATAGCTTGACTGCAGTGGCGTAGTGAGCATGGGACCCACGTCTGGGCATACCCTTCCCACATAGGGTGAACAGCAAAACACACAAGTTGATGAACGGAATGGTGCACAATGGCAAAACATTCACCCTGAGGTTCTTCGATTTCAGATTTCGTCCCGTATCTAGCCGCAATTTTGTGGTTCGTCGCCATTTTGTGTTGCCCTCACTCAGGCAGCACGGCGAACGATGTGCTTTTGCTTTTCCAGCTGCTACGTGTCCTTTCAGTTAAAAAGTAACTCCATTGCCCTTGTCTACGAAACCCAATGTCAGGGTCTGGCTGAGTTTGTTAATCCATGTCTGGCTCTGTGGTATTGGGTTCTCCAAGCCTACATACTCCACAGAATACCCTCTATACCATAAGAACTGTTGGCACGGAAACTAGAAAATGCAAAAGACAAGTTTATTAAGACCCCATGGGGTGGTGGTACATTCCTACAGCACCCTTCGGTAATGCAAGAAGTATCACACCGAACATCGGTGCAAGTCCTTCTTTTATACAGTTTTACAGACATTAAAAGGTAGGCGGTACATAGTTACAGAGTTTTAAGTACATATATGGTCATTTTTGGAACACAGCCAACTCATGGGAGGGGCTACAACACCACTGGTCATTTTGGCGGAACATTCCTAAGTGATGACTGGTCAGTCTAAACTGCGCATGTGCGGGCTAGACCATTGCTAAAAATAGCCTGTTGCTGGGCAAACTAGAGTGGTCAGTGATGCAGAGGAAGGACAAAAGGGCATGCTGACCACGAGGCAACGCATTCTCTAAAATGGCCGCCGTCACATACAAAATGGCGTTTACCAACTATAGTCAAGATAAGGGAATAATGTGTAGCAAAGCTTAACGCTAACCCGATCATTGTCAAATTACGACAGACTACCCTTTTAGCGTTTAGCTGAAGCTACCTCATAGTGGACATAATCAGGATACTCATCTTCTATATCGATAGACATAATCTGTGCCACTTCTTTATGAATCATTTGTTCATGTTTAGCAAAAGCTCGTTTGGATGGAATGCAAGCAGAGAGACACATTGAACATAATACAGGGCCACACTGAATACACAGGCATAAGAAGAATAATATCCCAATTATTATACATAGAATCGTCAGTAACTTCCAGCCCCAGGTACTAAGCATTGACCAAAACCACCCCGAAAAGGTCCATGTACCATTATCAGGATGTATCACAGCAGCAATTTTATGTAATTTGGATATGGCATCATACACAGAAGGTGAATTATCTGGCACGTAAACACAGCAACTACTTCCGATAATGCGGCATGCTCCCCCTCGATCAGCTAGTACTACATCTAGAACCATCCGGTTCTGGAGCGTTACAATTCTAGATATCTGAAGCTCCTCAGTTAAATTTCCTAACGCAAAAGCAGTATCATTGGCAACAGCTTCTACAACACGAGTTAACCGTCGTATTTTCCGGCTATTCAGAGCAGCTCCAACAAAAGAAAACAGGCCCAAATTGAAATCGACATATTGTTGCAGCGCAGTGTCCGTTTGGTCTATATCATCAAGAACTACTGCTCTCTTGACCCTATTCAATATAAAGTCATGGTAGAGGATGTAATTATTATGGTACATGGGCGGGGCAATAAGCACAGGGGGCAACACAAAAGATATATAACATGTTCCTAACCATCCTGTAGGGAGACGATGATAGCCTTTATTACCACATATGAAATACGTATTTCGGGAGGCCACAAATGAAATGCCATTCGGGGTATCAAAGGTGAGAGTGGTGTTACATTCACTTCTGCCAACTGGGATTGTACCTTTATTACGAACACAGAGGTCAGCTTTGGTATCCATAACATTAATTACATGAGAATTGGACATGTTGACGCTCCGTTGATTGCTGTAAACTCGCGGTGTTGACATATTGTCGGGCCGGTACTCCTCCCATTCAAACTTAGTTCCTTCAGCTTGCGGATAGCCGTCGAGATCATTAAAACAAATCTTATTGAGACAAAAGAGCAGCCCCCCTTTTGTTGGCCATCGCAAAGTGAATAGGAGGGTGTACAAGGCATTGCAAGAACCATTATGAGAAAACGGGAGTGGGATAAGCGGTGTGCCTCCTTTCTTCTGATGTCCAGGCAACATCCCACATACCCAGCAGTTCGAAGTGTTCGTCATATTGGGAATGTGATGCAGAATCTGAATAAAACTATTGTTCAAATAAGTTTGTCGGTGTCGCTCTTCATGATAAGGCAGAGTGAAATGGAAATGTTCAGTTGGAGCCGGGGTAGTCGGCAACAAATGTTCTCGCACAGGCACCACAAGTTCTACTACCCAGTCTATCACAGCTATCACAACAATTGTCAGTACAAATAATACTAACATATAATAGAGCCACCCAATATTCCCAAAGGGACTGGGTATTATCAATAACAATTAAACAAATGTCCCTGAAGGAATTATTTCAATTCTATTCAGTAGATTAACAATATTGCCACAAAAGTGGTCAACAGTTTAAACTAGACGCAATTGCACCAAGAAGACAGATTATTTTCGCGAGGCCAGAGTATTACAACTGAAATTGATAATGCGGTCTTATCCACGCAGACTAGTGAAACGGGCTATGAAGCGGGCCTGGTATTATGATCGAGAGGCTCTGTTGACAAAAACAAAAAAAGAAGAAAAGACTAGCTTATCTGAGATCAACACAAGGCCTTTGACCTGTGTTACAACGTTTGGTTCTGAATCCCATCAAATCAAAACCATTATAAAGAAGAACTGGCATCTCATCTGTAAAGTTGAACCTCAACTGGAGTTACCTCGTTTCGCCTTTAAAAGAGGAAGAAACTTGAGAGACTATCTGGTGAGGGCTTACAATGAACCCCGCCCAACACTATTCAGTCTCAATGGGGGTTACCACCTGTGATTGGGCAATTCCCTTGTGGCTCATGTGCAGCGTGCGGGACTACTAAAACACTTAAAAACTGTACTGTGAATGGCAAAAACATTACATTATATCATCACTCAAATTGTAACACTAAGAATGTTATTTATTGCATACAATGCCCGTGCATATTATCATACATTGGTAAAACCACACAGCAAGTAAAGAAACGAGTGTTACAGCATCAATCTAGAATAGGATGTAATGTTTTAACTGCCCCTCTAGTAGAACATTATCAGAAAAAATTACATATGCCCCATGAAATGCAGTGGTTTGTAATTGATGTCATTAAATGCACTAAGCGTTGCCAGAATGTTGATCGCCTACTCACCTTGAGGGAGAATAAGTGGATCTGGACCTGTGACACTGTAGATAGGGGTTTAAATTCTCTTATTGAATGGCATACTGTGGCCATGATGTGAGTCAATGAAGGCTTTTGTTGACCTCATTTTGTGTCGTGATCCTTGAAATCTCTGATTATGGTTGGATTATCCTGGAAGAGTTTGGGTGTATATATTGCTCCATCTAGTAGATGACCCCTGGAGAATGGCTATACAAAATAGTGCTCTTAAAGTGGAGTATGTTGAGCCTACTCTTTACATTATTTGTGTCTGGCTTTGTTTGTAACTGTAGGTAATTCTGTTTAATTTTGGGTTATTTGGTACTGCCTCGAGATCCCATTCATAGAATATCTATGGGATATTGGTAGAAGATGGTTTCTATGTTGGTACCATCAGTTGAGTGCCGTTATTTATTTATTTATTCTCCACGAATAGACCCTCCTATTTGAGCGGGTGTGCCGTTGACTCATGGCTAGGGTTGTTATGAACAGTGTTTACCCTACTTGATGTGGTTCGACGTTAGCAGCACTCAATCGCGCTGCTTCATACTTTACAAACATGGTCCCCGTGATGCGGGACGCTATTGCGCCTTAGACGCGTATACGAAAGTGGACTCCTGCCCCCTGCGCGTGATGTCATCACGCGCTCAACGCATAAACGCGGAAGTAGCCCGGGCTTCGGCTGAGCTGCCGATACGGAGTGGTTGACGACGGCTTTCTCACTCACGCCATTTAGTAAGTTCACCGTTATTACTGGAGAGTAGATTCTTTAGTCCTCTTTCACATCTGTTGACATCTACGCGATATGGTTCGGAGTGTGGATTCTAACAGTGACTTAATTATCATTTGTAGGTGTTGCGAGTGACTTGGATTAATACCTAAATCTCGCCCTTGGTCTATATCGATTTCTACAGAATATATGAAGTACTGGATTTAGAATTTGAATATTGGGAGATAACATCTACATTTATAGGTAGGTGTACTGACTTGTGGCGTCTCTTGATTCTTGATAGTGAAATTAGCTTGGGGTGTTTTGATACTCATTGTTATCTCTTTGTTCAGACATTAGGTTTATGCAGTGCATAACCTTATGACTTCCGGCTGGAGGTCCTGGGTAAGCCCCCTTTTGTGCTTTCCAGTTTTTATGTGTGCAATGTGCGTTAATTAGTTTGCTCATGGTGATGGCACGTGTACAATGGTGTTTTTTGGTGTCGGTAGTTAATTTATGTCGCACACTTAAGGCATGTGTCACAGGTTCAGTCACAATTTTTTTGGACTGGGTGGTTGATGCTTTGAGGGCAAGGCTTTGATATTGATATGTATATTTGGTTTTTAGATTAATATGTGCAGCGCATGGTCCTGAAGATGGTCCTATGGATTGTTTTAACCAATTAAGGACCGAAACGTCGACGCCTGGCAATGCTTTGCTTATTACTGTTGCATTATTTGAGTACCAAATGACTGTATAGCTTTAAGTACTGTTTTTGACATGATATTTATTTTTTCATGTATATAGCAAAAGTTGCCTGATACTACTAAGAATTTTGTCGCTTACATAGTAGTATTTTTGTTGCCATGTTTTAGATTTGTGTATGAAAAAGATCTAACAAAGAAAAACATTTTGAGTAATAAAAAACAGTTTGAATCTGTTTTCTTTTCTCCTTGCTCTAGTTTAAACTGTTGACCACTTTTGTGGCAATATTGTTAATCTACTGAATAGAATTGAAATAATTCCTTCAGGGACATTTGTTTAATTGTTATTGATAATACCCAGTCCCTTTGGGAATATTGGGTGGCTCTATTATATGTTAACATTGTTAGCGCAGACACCTGTCTGCAAGGGCCCTTTTTGAATGAAAGTGATTTTTTGCTGTATATAGGTATTTGTCCACCATGTGTACGTAATTTTCTTATTGTATCCACCTGTGTTTGTATATATTTATATGTTTTTTGATTGTTTGCATGTAAATTTGCATATAATTAGTGATTAAGGAATTTTTCCCTATGTCTGAACAAGAAACCCTCACTTACACCGATGATTATATAACTAAAGTAGCTGGTGGTCCCTCACTGCTAGGACCACAAAATAGAGGCAATACCCTAAATATCCAACAGTCCGCAGCCCGTAATACCCTAGAGCGACTGCATAAAAAACTCATAAGAACTGAGTTACATGCGAAATTTCTAACCGATTGCTTGAGCAATAACATTATACTCATTGGACTACAAGTCCGGAATATACCAGCAATCTTCATAGAGGACGAAGACTATAAGGTTGGCTTCAGTTTTGTGGGAAGCAAATGTTCTAGAAGCTGGATGGTCTTGAGTATAGTGATGGCACTTAAACATATTGACAAATTAAGGTTGGAAATTGCAGAACTAGAGAAACAGGTCCGTGAGAGATTCTGTAGCCACGGATACTGAGGAGTTTCTAAAAAAGCTTGACACTATCATTACTGACTTTCAAAAGAACAACATCTTTAAAAAAACTGAAAAACTACAGAAAGATTTAAAAAATTATAGTAAAGAACGGACGTATCCTTACTTGATAAAAGATTTCTTTCAGTCTACTAACAACCAGACAAACCAGGTCCCCAGACATATCACCTTTTCTGAGACTGGGTCCTCAAGCTCTGACGAGAATCTAAATCGAGGTAGTGGTTCAAACTATAGAGGAGGAAGAAGACATAACACCTCTTCTTTTTTAGGGAGGGGCACACAACAACAGAGGGGTCGTTCCCGGAACACCAGGAGGGGTTGGTACAGGAACCAGTATACCCCGGGGTTCCGCCAAACACGGAACAGTTATTACGAATGGTAACTCCAGAACTTGATATAGAAATGCAAAATAATCAGAGTTTAGCCATTGTTCCGATTTTCAATTTATCTTCACATGAGTTAAGTTCACAGGAAGTGGAGATATTGAGTCACGGGCTGTCCTTCGTCCCTACTAACAGAAATGATGCTTTTCTGACATTTGTTGAGCTTTACAAGTTCTTCCGCACTATACGTTTGAAGTTCTACTTCTCTATAAATCCTCAAACAATATTTGAATCCAACATCAGTGGTCTAAAGTGTCCCTCAACCTTTTTTCCACCCACCAATATGATGCCAAAAGATCTTAATCACGTTTGAGAATGTGGTACTTAATGAAATTCAACAAATGTTTCAGAATAGAAAATATGCTAAACATAATTTTTCTAAGGAGGCCAAAATAGTGCTACAGTCCCTGTCCAACCTGAATGATCTTATAGTGAAACCAGCGGATAAAGGGGGTGGTATCATTCTGCAGAATAAAACTGATTATGATAAGGAGGTTTTACGCCAGCTTAATAATCCCACACATTATAAAAAACTCAGAGGAGATCCAACGATGAGAATACGTAAAGAGATCTTAGCACTAACCACGGTAGGCCTGGATGGGCTTTGGGTAAGTACTAAAGAATTTGACTATATGAACAAAAAGGATTTTATGATACCAGCATTTTATACGCTTCCTAAAATCCATAAAGACAGTCAAAACCCCCCCGGTAGACCTATTGTGGCGGGATGCCAGTCTATACTCCAACCCTTAGCAGAATATGTCGACTATTTCTTGAAACCTTTTGTTCCTTTGACCAAGTCATATACACAAGACAGCAGAGATGTGATCACTAAACTTGAAGGCCAACCATTTGATCCAACTAGCGACATCCTAGTAACTATGGATATCAATAGTTTATATACAAACATTCCTCAAGCAGATGCACTTTCTATAATCGGTGACATTCTGGAGACACGTATACGACCACACCAGGTTCCCACTGATTTTAAAGTTCAATGTGCGAGAATTGCTCTAAATGAGAATTATTTCATCTTTGACTCTGACTTCTATTGCCAAGTCAAGGGCATGGCAATGGGCGCGATTTCCGCGCCTGACATAGCAAATCTCTATGTCGCAACCTTCGAGGAAAGGACAGTGTATAACAACAATCCCTATTCCAATAATCTACGTCATTATTTACGTTATATTGATGACGTTTGCTTAATCTGGAATGGTACAGAGACTACACTGAAAGAGTTCCATCAATGGCTAAATAGACAGGACAGCAATTTACAATTCGCATTAGAAAATGACAGTTCTACAATCAATTTCCTTGACCTATCCATTTACAGCGATAACAACATCTTAGCTATGAGGCTGTATACAAAACCTACAGCGAGAAATACCCTTTTAAAATATGAGAGTCATCATCCGCGTAGCTTACGCGATAATCTGCCTTTTGGGCAGTTTTTGCATCTTCGTCGCAATTGCACCAAGAAGGCAGATTATTTTCGCGAGGCCAGAGTATTACAACTGAAATTGATAATGCGGTCTTATCCACGCAGACTAGTGAAACGGGCTATGAAGCGGGCCTGGTATTATGATCGAGAGGCTCTGTTGACAAAAACAAAAAAAGAAGAAAAGACTAGCTTATCTGAGATCAACACAAGGCCTTTGACCTGTGTTACAACGTTTGGTTCTGAATCCCATCAAATCAAAACCATTATAAAGAAGAACTGGCATCTCATCTGTAAAGTTGAACCTCAATTGGAGTTACCTCGTTTCGCCTTTAAAAGAGGAAGAAACTTGAGAGTCTATCTGGTGAGGGCTTACAATGAACCCCCGCCCAACACTATTCAGTCTCAATGGGGGTTACCACCTGTGATTGGGCAATTCCCTTGTGGCTCATGTGCAGCGTGCGGGACTACTAAAACACTAAAAAACTGTAATGTGAATGGCAAAAACATTACATTATATCATCACTCAAATTGTAACACTAAGAATGTTATTTATTGCATACAATGCCCGTATCATACATTGGTAAAACCACACAGCAAGTAAAGAAACGAGTGTTACAGCATCATTCTAGAATAAGATGTAATGTTTTAACTGCCCCTCTAGTAGAACATTATCAGAAAAAATTACATATGCCCCATGAAATGCAGTGGTTTGTAATTGATGTCATTAAATGCACTAAGCGTTGCCAGAATGTTGATCGCCTACTCACCTCGAGGGAGAATAAGTGGATCTGGACCTGTGACACTGTAGATAGGGGTTTAAATTCTCTTATTGAATGGTATACTGTGGCCATGATGTGAGTCAATGAAGGCTTTTGTTGACCTCATTTTGTGTCGTGATCCTTGAAATCTCTGATTATGGTTGGATTATCCTGGAAGAGTTTGGGTGTATATATTGCTCCATCTAGTAGATGACCCCTGGAGAAAGGCTATACAAAATAGTGCTCTTAAAGTGGAGTATGTTGAGCCTACTCTTTACATTATTTGTGTCTGGCTTTGTTTGTAACTGTGGGTAATTCTGTTTAAGTTTGGGTTATTTGGTACTGCCTCAAGATCCCATTCATAGAATATCTATGGGATATTGGTAGAAGATGGTTTCTATGTTGGTACCATCAGTTGAGTGCCGTTATTTATTTATTTATTCTCCACGAATAGACCCTCCTATTTGATCGGGTGTGCCGTTGACTCATGGCCAGGGTTGTTATGAACAGTGTTTACCCTACTTGATGTGGTTCGGCGTTAGCAGCACTCAATCGCGCTGCTTCATACTTTACAAACATGGTCCCCGGGACTCTATTGCTCCTTAGACGCGTATACGGAAGTGGACTCCTGCCCCCTGCGTGTGACGTCATCACGCGCTCAACGCATAAACGCGGAACTAGCCCGGGCTTCGGCTGAGCTGCCGATACGGAGTGGTTGACGACGGCTTTCTCACTCACGCCATTTAGTAAGTTCCCCGTTATTACTGGAGAGTAGATTCTTTAGTCCTCTTTCACATCTGTTGACATCTACGCGATATGGTTCGGAGTGTGGATTCTAACAGTGACTTCATTATCATTTGTAGGTGTTGCGAGTGACTTGGATTAATACCTAAATCTCGCCCTTGGTCTATATCGATTTCTACAGAATATATGAATTACTGGATTTAGAATTTGAATATTGGGAGATAACATCTACATTTATAGGTAGGTGTACTGACTTGTGGCGTCTCTTGATTCTTGATAGTGAGATTAGCTTGGGGTGTTTTGATACTCATGGTTATCTCTTTGTTCAGACATTAGGTTTATGCAGTGCATAACCTTATGACTTCCGGCTGGAGGTCCTGGGTAAGCCCCCTTTTGTGCTTTCCAGTTTTTATGTGTGCAATGTGCGTTAATTAGTTTGCTCATGGTGATGGCACGTGTACAATGGTGTTTTTTGGTGTCGGTGGTTAATTTATGTCGCACACTTAAGGCATGTGTCACAGGTTCAGTCACAATTTTTTTGGACAGGGTGGTTGATGCTTTGAGGGCAAGGCTTTGATATTGATATGTATATTTGGTTTTTAGATTAATATGTGCAGCGCATGGTCCTGAAGATGGTCCTATGGATTGTTTTAACCAATTAAGGACCGAAACGTCGACGCCTGGCAACGCTTTGCTTATTACTGTTGCATTATGTGAGTACCAAATGACTGTATAGCTTTAAGTACTGTTTTTGACATGATATTTATTTTTTCATGTATATAGCAAAAGTTGCCTGATACTACTGAGAATTTTGTCGCTTACATAGAAGTATTTTTGTTGCCATATTTTAGATTTGTGTATGAAAAAAGATCTAACAAAGAATTTTTTTTTTGAGTAATAAAAAACAGTTTGAATCTGTTTTCTTTTCTCCTTGCTCTAGTTTAAACTGTTGACCACTTTTGTGGCAATATTGTTAATCTACTGAATAGAATTGAAATAATTCCTTCAGGGACATTTGTTTAATTGTTATTAGTACAAATAATACAGCACCAAGAATTCTTTTGTCTCGTACTGCAGAAGACGCCATAGTTCAAAGTTCAAAATGTCTCAAAAAACACAACTAAAAAATAAAAATATGAGTGCTGAGCTCCGAGGTAGCCGTTGGTTTCTTCTCCGAGATTCAAGACGGGTGTCGCTACACTTGGCAGAACAGATCCCCCTCCCCCCTTGATATTCCCGGCTTCCGTTTCACAAACCCCAGAGCGGTAACTCAACCAGTCTCGCACCAAAAAAAACCTTTTTATTGTGGTCGTAGATTGTATCTTTCTCATCCAGAAACAGTGTGGTCCGGGAAGGCTCCCTCTGATTCGGCAGACGTTACAGCTGGGCTCTTCTCCTCGTCCAAGATGTCTCTGTAGTCAGACAGCACATTCGGGCTCACCAGATCCGGAGAGACACGGCGGCAGTGAGTAGAGTGCACCCACCGCTTCCTGTTAGTGACTCGCACAGCCGTACGAGTTGCCAGCAACACCTGTTCAGGACCACGCCACCTCGGTTCCAGGCTGCTTGTTCTCTCAAAAGAGTGGATCATGACATGATCCCCAGGACGAAGATTATGAGCCTCTCCAATGGAATTGTCAGGGAGCGCTTCTCGAACCTGTTGATGAATAGAAAGTAAATCATTTGTTAATCGTGCCAAATAATCGTTCATCATTATACAAGGCACATCATGTAACAATCGAGGCTTAGGAACTCCCCATATGTTAATAGGCCTTCCAAACACCACTTCATAAGGTGTGAGGCCTGTTCGGGAATGGGGCACTGATCTGATAGAGAGTAATACCAAAGGCAAGGCATCCGGCCATTTCAAAGACGTGGATGCCACGATCTTTGCTAGCTTTAATTTCAGAGTAGGATTATACCGTTCAACAAGACCTGCTGATTGAGGATGGAACACAGCATGAAACTTCTGCTGAATTCCCAATCCCTTCATCACGTATTCCACAATTTTCCCAACAAAATGAGGACCATTGTCGCTCCACAAAAATTAGCAAACGCCGTATCGAGGGAAGTACTCCTTGAGCAGAACCTTAGCTGTTGTCAACGCTGTATTATCCTTCGTGGGGAAGGCCTCAATCCATTTGCTGAAAGCGCACACCACCACTAAGACATACTTAAGGTTATTACAACGCTCAATCTGGATGTAATCCATTTGCAGTACTTCAAACGGTGCAGTAGGTGGAACAAACCCTCCTTTCGGAGTATGCGTCCCTTTTGCAGGATTGTGCTGTAAGCATATCAGACAGGTCTGCACTACTCTCTTGGCCGTATTGGCAATTTCAGGATGCTCCCAAACTCGCCTTAGCAATCGAGTAATTGCAAGAGCTCCAACATGTGCCAACCCATGTGTCATCTGGACCATCGCTTGCAAGTAAGCTGCAGGCAATTTCCATCGTTCCATATCTTTGCTCCTCCAACAACCCTCATCATCCAGCACTCCCTCTGCTGCCCAGGTTGCAAGTTCTGCTTCGGTCGCCGATTTCTGAATGTCTAGTATCTCCTCTCTAGCATCAAGCCATCGCTCAGCCTGCGACTTCACCACATACATTGGAGAGTCATTTCGTGACATAGCTGTTTGTCTTGCTATACTGTCCGCAAAAGCATTTCCTTGTCCCACTTTGTCAGTGACCTTTTTATGTGCACTGCATTTGATTATCGCCACTTTCTTTGGACAAAGCAACACATTCAAGAGATCACGCACTAGCTCTCGTGCATAATGTGTACTCCATGCGAAGTCAAAAACCCACGCTCTCTCCAGAGTAGGCCAAAGTCATGCGCTACTCCGAAGGCGTACCGGCTGTCTGTGTAGATATTCACACATAAGCCAGCACTCAATTCGCAGGCTCTTGTCAAAGCTATTAACTCCGCTGCTTGGGCCGATTTCTGTGGTATTCGTGCTGTTTCTACCACTGTCTTAAGCGTCGTGATCGCATATGCTGCAGAAGTTGTGCTATCTGGCAGCCTTAAACACGATCCATCAACCCACAGTTCCCCATCCACATCTGGAAGTGGCGTATCCTGTAAGTCGACACAACCCTTTGTTTGTTCTTCAGTCAGGAAAACACAATCATGGTGCTCTTCCTCCTGGCCCTCGGCAACAGGATACGGCAATAAAGTGGCAGGGTTCAGGGTAGCACATCTCTTTAGTGTGATATGTGGCGCCAAAAGTGTAAGCTCATATCCTGTTAAACGTGCACTCGTGAGATACTGGGTTTTCGTTTGGTTTAGCAGAGCGTCTACCGCATGGGGGACTAACACCAACAGTTTGTGTGACAAAACTATTCCCTCACTCTGCCGTATAGCTACTGCTGTTGCTGCAACTGTTTGGAAACACCCAGGTAATCCTCGTGCTACAGGATCAAGAATGGCCGAAAAGTATGCACAGGGCCTCTGCTTATCCCCGTGTGTCTGCACTAACACCGACAATGCACACCCATCTTTCTCGTGCACATACAACGTGAAGATCTTCGTGTAATCTGGTGTACCTAACGCTGGTGCAGAACAAAGGGCTTGTCTCAATTGTTCGAAAGCATTCTGACATTCATCTGTCCACTCAAGGGGCATTGGTGTAGTTTTGGACAATAACGCTAACAAAGGTTTTATAATGTGCGAAAACCCCATTATCCACTGTCTACAGAAGGACGTTAATCCTATAAAGGCACGCACATCTCTCTGAGTACGGGGGACTGGTGTGTCTAAAATTGCTTGAATTCGATCAGATGTTAATGCACGTCCCTCCTTAGACAAAAGATGACCGAGGTAGGTCACCTTTGGTCTACAATATTGTAACTTTTTCCTAGAAACCTTGTGAATGTTCTGAGCAAGAAAGGAGAGCAAAGCAAGAATACTCTCCTTGCACTGTGCATAGGTGTCTGCAGCCAGTAAAAGATCGTCCACGTACTGGATAAGAGCTACTCCAGACCGCAATTCAAAGGAATCAAGCTGTCTTTTTAAAGCCTGGCTATAAATGCTAGGACTTTGTGTATAGCCTTGAGGAACACGACAAAATCTATACGATTTATTATTCAACGTGAAGCCAAATAGATATCTGCTGTCGGGATGGATGGGAATGGAAAAGAAGGCATTCTTAAGGTCAATGACAGAGAAGGTAGTGGCAGTGGGGGGGACCAAAGTAAGTAAGGTGGTGATATCAGACACCACCGGGTACTGGGGCACTACAATTTTGTTTATTTCTCTCAAATCAATAATAAATCGATAGACTTTGTCGTCAGTGTCTTTCTTGAGGATCGGAAGAATCGGGCTGTTACAGACATTGTAAGGCCTTTGCTGTAGTCCATAGATTTAGGCTCAGCCGTATGGGAGGACGCTCCTTCAGCGTAAAAGCTGCACTAACCTGGAATTCTCTTCCGGTTGACATCCGTTTGCTGGAGGACCTCACGACCTTCCGGAAAGCAATAAAAACTTTTCTGTTTTAGCTGTCCCTTTTAGTCTTCTTTTTCCCTGTTGTGTTATGTTTCTCCTTGTCTATGCGCCAGGACGCTCCTTGGCTGGAGTAGCTGTGCGCACAATAAAAAACAATAACATAACATAACGTAGGGAACTTCCTCCACTACTCCTGCAATAATCAAATCCTGGACAATGTGCGTCAGGGCAATTTCACCTTCTCTAGATATCTTATACTGGGGTACACGTGGCAAAGACACTCCCTCCTTAACAGTTATTCGAATAGGCGGGATGAGCATCTGTACCACATCCGTATCTGATGTCGCCCATAACGTGTGTGGGAGAGAGGCTAGCGCTTCAATTTCCTGCATGGTACATAGTCTTCCTGCGTCAGGATAATTGTCATTCAAAATAACCCGCACTCCCTCAGGAGCGCAGCGTATTGTTGCTCGAAAATATTTAAGCAAATCTATGCCCATAATATTGTCTGGAGTATGAGGCGACAATAAGAATGGGCACAGACCAAAGAATTTATCAATGCAAAATGCAAGAGGTTGTGACAGTGGGCTTGGAGAGGGTGTGCCATCGAACCCTATACATGTAATCGTTTCGCCAGACAGGGGAGCCCTTGGAACCAAGTTTTTAGACAAAGCACTACGAGTAGCTCCTGTGTCAACTAAAAACTGATCAGTAGAACCCAAAACGCCCACTGATACATATGGACCTCTTTGATCTACTGGCACTTCAACCGATTCCACACCCCATCCTACGCAATCCTATGCATGCACATAATCCTGACTCTCCACATTCTCACCCTCCGATATCTGGTACTGGTTCCGTCGATCGAAAGTATTACGCTCATCCTGGCCACGACCCCTCGCCTCAAACCTACCACGATCACCTGCTCCACCTCTCGCCCCCGAATAACTATTCCGTGTCCTTCCACCTCCTCGACCACGCTGACTACGTTGCTCACGAAGCACCGGACAATCTTCAGCCCAATGCCCAAACTCTTTACAATATGCACATTGGTCCTCAGCAATGTCGGTACGACCATTAGACGTATTACCCCCTCCTCGCCTGCCTCTATCATTCCCTCTAGATTGCGCACCACGAACCTGTGCCAACATCACCTTCGTCTTTAACTCCTTCGTTTTCTTATCAGTACTTTCTTTAGCCTCTAATTCCTGCCGCTCATAATACTGAGCCATAGTTAACAAAGACGCAGGGGTAGCAGTGGGCCAGGAACTTTCACTAGTTTTTAATCGCTTTGCAATCTCCGGTAGGAGATTAGCCACATACTTGTCGACAAACAGATGCCTACCCGTATCATCCGTTAATAATTGCCCACTGTAATCATGAAACGCTTCTTCAAAACGTGAGAAGAAATCAGATACCGACTCATCCTGTTTTGCACGAGGCTAACATAGTCCAATCAATTTTTTTAGGGGGAACAAGCGTTTTTAATTTGTTCAGAATAGCTGTTGGGAGATCTAGAATTAACTGGCAAGGCTTACATGCGGGTTCCCTGTCTAAATCAGCTTGGCCTATAGTTTTCCAATCTGCTCCTAAAATCGTTTGGTCATCAAATTTACGAATTGCTCTCCACATATCAAAGGGAAGTATTAATCCAAAGAAAAGATCTATATCAACTAGTGTCATAACACAGGAAGAAATAGCCCCCTCCACTCCTTCATAGAAAGCTTCCGGATTTTTACGGGGATCGGGCAAGGCGTTTTCAATGCCATAACATCCGCTCTATTCCAAGGCGTATACACCCAATTATATATAAAATACCCTTTTTCATCCCCAGACAATTTATCATCGCTGGTACCTTGCCCTTTAGGGGGAACATACAAAGGTGCAGCTTCACGCATGGGCATAACATGCACTTTAGAACTTTTATCTGCTCCGGCCCCGGCGCAGACTCGTCTGATGCTTTTCGTGCTTCCCGTAATCTGGACGCCTCATCCCGTAGCTGGACCAACCGTTGGAAAAACCCATCCGCATCTGTAATAACAAATAAACCTTTACGCATATTCTCACGATGAACTGATATATCCTTAGGCTCTAGATCATCTGAATTCTTACGAAATCGTTCTACAACTTCATCTGCAAAAGCACTTAAGAAATACAACTGTTCTCGTTCTGACCACTTATTCCTTTCAATGTTAATCTCTGACATAGTTATTTTATTCAAATTAAGCTTTCGGGCAAAACTGCGCAACTCCGCAGCTTCACTAGCAGTTAACCTCTTACTCTTACTCCCTCGACTATCGTCGTCCGAGTCCTCATCCGGAGCCGTAGGCAAAACGTACGGAGGCGGGCACCGATCTAATAATGAAAAATCATCAACTTCATTAGGAAGGACAGGATAAAGCGGACGCCGAATAGGAAATTGACCGCTCGTTTGCAAATTACGTTCCCGTGCCTCCCTCTCTTTCTTTTCCTGCAACTCCTTCTCCTCCAGCTGTAAAGCCTTATATCGAGCAGCCTTGCGCTGCTCTTTTTCCACCAAAGCAATCTCACGCTTCATTCGTTCACGCACTGCTTTCTCCCATATTCGTACACAATCAAACATATCTTGTCTAGACCTGCGCTGAAACAAACATTGCTCCACATACTGAACCTTTCGTAAATCAAACGACCCATGTAGTGGCCATTGCAACTCGGGATCAGACTTGGTGTATTTATTCCATAATTTACTGTACAATATAGGGGGAAGGCCAAATTTAATATACATTTCACGATTGGGTGTCCCCTCTGAGGGAGCCGGCTGAGATTCGTTTAGTCGATATGTGGTACCATTCCCAAGACAGCACATTCCTCGGAGTGTGCTTAAAACAGGAATGTTCAGAGAGTATCACGAAGACGTGATACTGCAAAAAATGGCACTTACTATACTTCACACAAAATGTGCCGCTCAAAACACAAAGTTAGAGAAACATCTCTACATGCCTGCCTATGTGAAGTGCACTACACATATAGTTCAAATCATAGTACCAAATGTTAGCTAACTCAAAACATATTCATAGAACCACAGTAAGCGTCCGCAGACTACCTTACCAATCACAAGCTTACCAAAATCTCAGATATCCAGGTTCCAACTTCCAAGGTCTTTAATCGAATCAGCCAAACCGGCACTGTACGACAACTCAGACGAGCAGGATCTCAGTCGGGGACCGGCGCCACCTGGAAGGTCAGATCAGAAGGAAAGGAAGAAAACACCGTGGGAGCCAAGACTCAGGTCACTCAGTGGCAGCGTACGCGTCCATGGCGAGTTTCCAATCCTGCGTCACGACCTCTCCTTCGGGCATCCGAGTCGCCGATGAGTCCCTTCGTGGTCGCCAATTTGTGGTATTGGGTTCTCCAGGCCTACATACTCCACAGAATACCCTCTACACCATAAGAACTGTTGGCACGGAAACTAGAAAATGCAAAAGACAAGTTTATTAAGACCCCATGGGGTGGTGGTACATTCCTACAGCACCCTTCGGTAATGCAAGAAGTATCACACCGAACATCGGTGCAAGTCCTTCTTTTATACAGTTTTACAGACATTAAAAGGTAGGCGGTACACAGTTACAGAGTTTTAAGTACATATATGGTCATTTTTGGAACACAGCCAACTCATGGGAAGGGCTACAACACCACTGGTCAGTTTGGCAGAACATTCCTAAGTGATGACTGGTCAGTCTAAACTGCGCATGTGCGGGCTTGACCATTGCTAAAAATAGCCTGTTGCTGGGCAAACTCGAGTGGTCAGTGATGCAGTGGAAGGACAAAAGGGCATGCTGACCACGAGGCAACGCATTCTCTAAAATGGCCGCCGTCACATACAAAATGGCGTTTACCAACTATAGTCAAGATAAGGGAATAATGTGTAGCAAAGCTTAACGCTAACCCGATCATTGTCAAATTACGACAGCTCAATTGATCCCTGTCTCGGCCGACTATTTGCCCTCTCCTATTCTTTCCTTATACTATCTTATCCGACTGGCCTACGCTATTCTCTCCTTGTATGCTCCTATTACACAACCATCCTTTGAGACACACAATTGAGTCCTGCCACCTGCAAGAAGGGATTGTGAATGCCATCACTGATTAATTTGTTGGGAGGGGTAGCACACGGGGTCCGAGAGAGGGGCGTATTTGAGACTTCTGATAGCTTGTTTTCGAACTTTTCTCATTGGTCCGTTCTATATGCGAAAGGAGTAAATGATTGTAAATATGTTTTCCTATAAAAGACTGTGCGCCACGAATTGAAGTGGCAGTCTCCTTAGAATCCACCTTGAGTGTAACTTCTTGGACAACTGTGCTTAGCTGCAGCTAATAAACCTGGCTTCCACGCTCAACGGAGTGTCTCATGTCTCTGTTTTGTACAAGGCAGGTGAACTCGGGGATTAAGGCGTGCCCTGCGCCGCCCGGCCCATAAGGCCCGGTTCTCCAAACTGGCGCCCAACTTGGGGCGGTTTCAGTGGTAGCCGTTCAGCCCGAGGGTCGTGAGAAGCCCGGCAGGAAAATTCCGAAGGATTCGCGAGCCACGTCAAGCCACCCCTGTATGTCGAAGTGGACCGAAGGTCTTTTGCCGCGCGGCTACTCCTTTCTGACGGCTGCTGATGACTGCTGCCCTGACTTCCGCCCTGCCTTGGACCCTCTGGTGATGATTGGTATCGCGAGACGTTAGACGGACCTCTGTTGGCGTGAGAAGACCATTTAGTTAAGTACTCGTGGGTAGCGCCAATTCTTTGTTTTGTTTTTGATTTTTGTTATTCGTCTGTTGCAATAGTCGAAGCTGAGGGGTGAGTACCTTTGTATTGTGTTCTTTGCTTTCACTCCTTGAAGTTAGTAAATGGATCAGTGTGCTTAAGATGCCTGGTCTGAGCGGATTTAGGAAATGTTGTTGTTTTTGCTGTACTAGGATTTCCCGGCTTGAAGATTCATGTCCGATTCCTCCGGTTGGAACTCCCACTTATGAGCTCTATTCCAAACATGGTGTTGGTCCCATTGCCTTTAATGAGGCATGCATCCGATACACAAAGAAAGATGGTGTTTTGCAGTGGCCACAAAATGGTAGCTTTGAGCCCGATATATTAGATCATTTGGAAGCAATTCTGTTCAAAAGAAAAGCCTGGCCGGCAAAGATTGACTCTTTCCGCCTTTGGCGTAAGGAAGCCAAACAGAGAGAAATTAAACAAGCAAAAAGAGATAGGAAAATGAAAGATATGATGGTTATACAGGCTGCCCAGCAATTTAAAGACGATGAGACTGATCGTGCGATTGAGGTCTCTAATAGACAGCATTGGATGGCAATTGATAGATGCTATCCCGTGTTACCTCCACAGTGTAAAGATCTTGATGAAGATCCTTAATGTTCCATTTGTTGAAATTACCTCCGCCTTATGCGCCAGGTGCTAATGCACATGTATTTTTGCCACCTGTGCAGCAACCTGTTGTTCAGCCAGGAGCTCCGGTTCCCACGCAATTGCCTCTTCCTGTATTATCGCCTGCACCTCCTTTGCCACAAACTTCTGTAACTCAGTCTCCTTTGCCTTCTGTTTCTCTTGTAACGGCTAGCCCTGCTCTTCCTTTGCTTAATACTGCGTCTCCAGTTTTACTCCCTACTTCTTCTCCAAATCGCAATCGGTTAGTTGATACTGTCTCTGGTCTTTTTTACCCTCTCTTTGGACCATTTAATAGGACTCCTGCTTTTTCCCGAAGGCAATCCCATAGCCAAATTCCGGATTCTGAGGAACGAGTTGTGTTTGACTCTCTCGCTCATAAATCGATGATGAATGGTCCACTGTATAGTGTACCCGATATATTGAGTACCTTTCTCCAGTTGAATGCGCCTTCGCAGAGATATGTTTTCAATACCATGTGTGACACACTTGTTAAAGGATGGGAGGATATGGAGCTGGATCTAACTCCTCAGGGTCTATTGGACATACAGGACAGGTTTGATAAAGGACTTATTGTGGGTCCTGACGTTGAGGGTGCTATAAAGACACTTGTTACTTTTAGGTTCTTATATTCTTCCCAGACTATTCCTGAACCTGATCCTGCAGTTAGACAGAGAACGAAGAATTATCCTGTGAGAGAAGTTCATCCAATATGGAGAGAAGCAGTTCCGTAAGCGGGCTTTGTTCCAGGTGTCCCTGCTCCTTTCCAGCGTATATGGGTACATGTCCTTGGAAACGAGCTGAAGTTTTAGCACTTAAACAGGCTTTGCCGGACCCCGTAAAAATCCTGCTGGTTATTATAAAGAGCAGACAGTTGATGCATGTATTATGAATTTGGCTGATATGGATATGCTGATGGGGAATGTAGTTCCACAAGCATTGTGGGCTGGGATTCGTAGAGAGGATCATGACCAAGCCTTAGGTGGTACTTGGGCTGATATAGTTGCCGCAGATGCAGCACAAGTGGGTGGTACTAGGCCAGATGATCTGATTACACAGTTGCCTGGTAGGATAATTACTTTAATGAAGACGATGTTGCCTGCCTTACCCGTTAATTGGGATAAGTTAGCTGCGTGTAAACAGAAGAAAGATTAGAGTGTCTCTGATTTCTTTACTCGGTTTGAGGAGACATTTATTGATCATAGTGGTCAAGATTTGAGTACTGAAGGTGGACAGCGATTATTTGTGGATACATTTGTATTTAATCTGCTTCCCGAATTGTCCCATAAGTTGAAAGATTCGGAAAGCTCTTGAGCTGTTTCTTCGTCTGCCCAAATATTAGCCACTGCTCAGTATTATGAGAATAGGGACAAAAAAGAAAAAGATAAGGCTGAGAAGAAGACTAAGGATTGAAAGACGAAGGTTCTTCTTCAGCAGGCTTATCCCCCTCGTTCTGGCCAGCGTCAGTTTCAGCAACCTACTCAGCCTCAGAGGTTGCTGCAGAAACCTGAGCCTTTTGTTCCGCGACCTGTGCTTGGTCCTAATCAGTGTGCCTATTGTAAAGAAGAAGGTCATTCTAAGAATAGCTGTCCGGTTTTATTGCAGCGTAATGGTGGTTTTCAAGGGCCGCGAGGCCGTGGTGGTTTTCAATCAGCACCTAGGGGTAGAGGGCGAGGTGCGTTGCCTCAAGGACAGCGTTCCTTTCCCCCTCAGAACTCTTTGAATTATTTTGATCAGCAGAATATACAGTCTGTTCAATATTACAATGATGATTATTGTGTTGAAGGTGAGATTCAGGATTTTCATTCTAGTTAGGACAGCCATGAACAAAGTAAGGGAGTCGTATCAGTTCCAGTGGATCAGAATGGGCCTTATGTTGAGGTAGTTGCTTTGGGTGTTGCAGAGCCATTTCATTTGGATACTGGTGCAATGAGAAGTTCTATAATTCATTCAAAACTCCCTGGGGCACCTTTGTCTGGCTTAACAAACGTTTCTGTAGGATTTTCTGGCGCCCCAGTTGCTAACCCAGTTTCTTGTCCTTTGCCTCTTTCGATTGGTCCTTACAATTTGGAAGCTCCACTTATTTTAACGACTGGTTGCAGAGAGAATTTGTTGGGTTTGGAACTGTTGAAACGTCTTCATGCAACGTTGTATTGTTCCCCCTCTGGTGTGCGTCTTACTTTGGGTGAGAAATTGGTTTCTCCTATATATCTATTGAAAGATAGCTTTCCGCCTGAGTTGTAATCTCTTCCTGCTACACTTTGGGCTACAGGTCTGAATGATGTTGGTTTGTTGCAGATTTCACCTTATTAGGTTACTATTAAGCCTGATGTTAAGTTACCACGTATTCCACAGTACAAGATTTCTAATGATGATGAACGAGCTTTGATGGCTATTATCTATGATCTGGTTCAGAAGGGTGTGGTTGAAGAAACGAGAGGTAATGTTTGTAACAGTCCTGTTCTCCCTGTTCGTAAACGCAGCGATCCTTCTCAACCACCTATGTATCGTTTTGTGATTGATCTTCGGGAGGTCAACAAGATTGTTGTCCCCCAGTTTCCTGTTGTCCCAGATATCACTGCTTTGCTTACTATGATACCCGCCTCAGCTGCATGGTTTTCTGTTATCGATCTGAAGAATGCTTTCTTTAGTATTCCTATTGCTGAGGAAAGTAGAGATATTTTTGGCTTCTCTCTCGGAGGCCGAAGTTTTCGGTTCTAGCGTGTTCCTCAAGGTTATTGTGAAAGTCCCTCCATTTGCAGTCAGGCTTTGAAATCTCAGCTTGATGCTTTCATTTTGCCTATAGGTGCTACTTTGATTCAATACGTTGACGATTTGCTGATCGCTGCTGATTCGGAGGATGTTTGTAAGGATGTGACGGTTTCTTTGTTGCGTTATTTGTCTGACTTGCATCATAAAGTGTCCCCTTCTAAGTTGCAATACTGCCGCCAATAGGTTACCTACTTAGGTCATATCTTGTCAAAGGAGGGAAGACGCTTGACCCCAGAACGAATTCAAGCAATTGCACAAATGTCTGAGCCAACCACACAGAGAGAGGTACGTGCCTTTCTGGATATTACCTCATATTGTAGACAATGGATTCTGAATTTTTCTTTGTTAGCTAAACCTTTGCTGGCACTTACGTCGAAAGATACGCCACAACCTCTCCCTTGGACTGACGAATGCCAAAAGAGTTTTTCTGATTTACGTACTGTTTTGTGTTCTGCACCTGTGTGTCCATTGCTCACTTTGTCACTGAATTGAAGCAAGCCGGGCTGAAGACGGCTGGAATGCCAGAAACCGGTCCTCGGAAGCTTGTTTCCGGTCCAGGGAAGACATGGCTTGGCAGTTCGGGCTGGACTGTTCCCATGAGGCACAGGGTCAGACTGGTTTGCATATAGCCATGTCTGAACTGGGGTGGCAGAGTGAGCTAAAGAACGGTGATGGATTAAACCCAGATCTTTTGACTGGGTGTGAGTGTTTGATTGATTCAGATGCTCCATCCATCACCAGCCCCTTTTGTACCACTGCACCTGTGTTAGGTACTCCAGATTACTGTAAGCCTTTCACACTCTACGTTCATGAAAGAGAAGGTTGTGCGTTGTCAGTTTTAACGCAACAATTTGGAGACAAACAACGGCCATGTGCCTATTTTTCGGCTTCGTTGGATCCAGTAGCCAAGGCATTGCGTAGTTGTCGCAGAGCTACAGCAGCGGCAGCGTTTTCTATTTGTCAATCTGCTGGATTGGTATTGGACAACACTCTTGTTGTTATGGTACCACATGCAGTAGATACTCTTTTGAATAGGACTAAAACACAACACCTCAAGAGTGCTCCTTTGTCTGGATATGAGCTGACGCTTTTGGCCAGCCATATACACATCAAGCGGTGTAATACTTTGAACCCAGCAACATTGTTGCCCATTCCGGATGAGAAAGGCATTCAAGAACAGCATGATTGTTTTCTCCGAACAGAGGAGGAAACGAAAGGCAGAATAGATCTAAAAGACATACCACTTGTGGATCCGGATGGGATCCTATGGGTAGATGGATCTTGCTTCAAGCTTCCAAATGGTGAGACAACTGCAGCTTATGCTGTTACTACTTTGCATACGGTAGTAGAGACAGCGCAAATTGCACAGAATTCAGCCCAAGCAGCTGAATTAATTGCTTTGACAAGAGCATGTGTGTTGGCAAAAGGAAAGAGAGTGAATGTCTACACTGATAGCCAATATGCTTTTAGTGTGGCTCATAGCTTTGGTTGGTTGTGGAAGGAAAGAGGATTCTTTACTTCCCATGGGACTAAAATATAGCATGGTCAGTTGGTGACTGACCTTCTCGAATCACTTGCTTTGCATACACAAATAGCAATAATCAAGTGTAGTGCTCATAAAAAGATTACTGATGATGTGGGTCGTGGGAATGCGTTTGCGGATGAAGTAGCAAAGGAGACAGCAAGAGATGTTACAAGTCGTATGTATGTTGCGGACCCTGCAAGATGGTTCAGAGAAGGATGAATGTGTGAGGACACAATAGAAGGTGTGAGAACAATTCAAGAAGAGGCTACTGAGAAAGAACTGAGTAAGTGGAGAGATACGGAAATGTTGGACGCGACTGGGTGTTGGACGGAATTGTCAGAACATTAACGATGGCTGTTACCAGACGCCTATGTACTACCTGTAGTTACTATAGCCATGGTCCAGCCCACATTAGTGCTAAAGGCATCTGTAAAATCTTGGCTCCTGTATGGCAGAATGAAGGAATTCCTAAATGTGCAAAAAACGTGGTGAAGCATTGCATTATTTGTTTAATGCTTAATCCAAAAAAGGGAACCCCAACTCCAGCAGGTCATTTTGCTCCCCCTACGTATCCTTTCGAGGTATTACAAATCGATTATATTCATATGGATCGTTGTAATAACATCAAGTATGTTCTGGTGGTGGTCTGTGCCTTTTCCAGAGGGATAGAGGCCTACCCCCTAAAGGACAATACTGCTTTGTCTACTGCCAAGTCCTTTTGAAGGAGTTTTTCCCGAGGTTTGGTTTGCCGCGCATTGTCTGGTCTGACAATGGGAGTGAACTCGTAGGCCAAATATGCAGAAAGTGTGTACAGGTCTCGGTATTAAACAGAAATTCCATGCGGCAAACCACTCTCAGTCAGCAGGATTGGTAGAGTGTTATAATGGCACTCTTAAGCTCAAATTGGCAAAGATTCAGGCGAGCACAGGTCTTGCCTGGCCTGATGCCCTACCATTAGCACTTCTATCTACGAGAACTAGTGTGCATTCTCGTTTACGTCTGAGTCCGTATGAAGTCGTTTTTGGGCGCCCAGCAAATGTTTGGGGAGTACCTCGACCTAAAAAGTATTCTGATATTCCATACCCAATGCTGATTGACTATTTGCATGACCTCACCACTAAATTATGTGTTCTTCATCACCAGGTTCAACACGCTTTTCCAGAGGCCTCCGCAGACCCAGGTCATTCCATCCAACCTGGCGACTGGGTCTGCGTGAAAAACTTTCAGCGGAAAAAGAA
This sequence comes from Lissotriton vulgaris, assembly GCF_964263255.1. NCBI lineage: Eukaryota > Metazoa > Chordata > Amphibia > Caudata > Salamandridae > Lissotriton > Lissotriton vulgaris. The sequence goes on from NC_141694.1 coordinate 418,596,328, forward strand.
TTTAGAACCTCGTTGGGGCACACCGTGACAAGTGTTGTTGACGACACGTACAGCAGTGAAAGTCGTTGGAAAAAAGAACTGGATCCATGGCGTGCACTGTATGAGGGTACCTTTGCCTTTACACTTTGACCAATGGATTCCTGAGGGCATAGGTGATAACGAAAGGGAAAAAGTACCTAGATTTGTACCGTTTAATAGTGCACGCCTGGAACAAACAAACTCTAAGAAAGAAGACGACGACGTGTTACAGGAGGCCGTCCCAACACATCTGCGTTTGAACACGGTGAATCCAGAAGCCTTGTTTAAGGACCAGACGATCCCTAATAAGACTTGATATAATTTACGACCGAGAATAATCAAAGACACTTGAACTTTTCTTTTTACTGATTTTTCTGATTATACTTTTTTGAAAGACATTAATGTTTTCTTCCACTATCCATCAAGTTTCCGGGTCACGGTAGGAGTCTTAAGCTGTGACCTGAGTAGTGACATAGGTCTGCAGGACTTGCAGTATCATAGGACGGCTAACAACCACAGCTAAGTGATCTAGGAAGATTATCGTGAGCAACGCTTTAGAGTAATGGATATTAAAGTGGAAATTAATGATCAGACTGTAAACATGAAAAGTAGATTGAAGAAATTAATGGTTAGTCCATGTAGAATAACCTTATGTACTCTGATATGTTTATGTACTTTATTAGCGTGTGGAAGTTGGGTTGTTTATGTTATACAGCCATCACCTGTCCCTACTTCTGTCTCTTTATCTTTTCCTACTACTGCCTCCCCACATCGGTTTTATACACTTTCAGAACATGAACAGATTAGGAGAACTGAATATTTCAACAATTTGTTTATTCAGTTATTGCATCAACATCAACTGGTGATGAATACTATTAATTGTTGGGTTTGTGGGCTTATGCCTCATAATACAGAGAGAGTATGGCGTATTTAGTTTTTCCATTCTCCTATGAAGGTTCCGCCTGGGCTTATTTGGCTATGTTCTCTAACATTTATCAGAATCAACTACGGTATCCTTCTGTTAGTCCATATGGTGGTGGAGCAGACTTTAGTCACAGTTCCTTGATTAAGAGAATAGTGACTATGGCTAAAATTGCTCAGATTAACAAGATTCCCATAGATGAGAAAAGAGCATATGATGGATGGAATATAACACGATATGTTACTAGCCTCACAGAAAAGGCTAAACGAAGAAGCTCTCCGCAAATTTGGACTGTACCTCATCGAGGTAATTTTTGTTTACAAATTAATGGCCAGAATGTTAAAAATCATGAGGAGAAAAGTGTTGGTTCTCATACTTATGTTTATACACCTCAGATTCCCTCACCGCTAGTGCCATCACAAGGCACATATTTTATCTGTCACGGCAGAGCCTATACATGGCTTCCTACTTCTTTCTCAGGAACCTGTTATGTGGCTTTTCTTCTTCCCCCAACGTATACTGCTCCTTCAGGTCATTTTAGGAAAAGACATGGCAGGGGAGTTATTGATCAGAAAGATACAGCAGGACAGGAGGGGGGTGACTTTATTAAAGGGTTACTTCCTTTCTGGGGGCCAATAGCAGAGACATCAGACAATTGGTTTGCGTTGTTGAGGCTACCATAAATGAAACTTCTGGAGCCTTGAGTAATCTGACAGCCGAACTTCAGGCGGATCGTCTTATGACGTTGCAGAGTCGGATAGTTCTAGACATTATCCTTGCAGATCATGGAGGAGTCTGTAAATTGATCGGGTCTAGTTGCTGTGTTTACATTCCCGATAATGCCCCTACAGTATACCAAGCTATTTCCAAGTTAAATATCATCTCTGAGTCTATACATCAGGACACGGGAGATTGGTCTGTGATGGGATGGTTTTGGGGACTACCGTCCACATGGGGATGGAAGATACTAACTTTCCTTGGAATGATCTTGGCCATCATTTTCTCTTGTTGTCTCTGTGTACAGTGTGGACCTGCAATATGTGGTCTTTGTGCCACTATGTGTGTCCCGAAGCCCGTGTCACAGAAAACAGAGAATATTAGAATAAAGTTACAGAAACAGCTCGATGACCTCATGGCCATTGACATTGACTCAGATTGACTTGAGTCCCTGGCATTTTGCCTGAGTAATGGCAAAAGGAGGGTCTGAGGCTCTACGATTTCGGATTTCGTCCCGTATCTAGCCGCCATTTTGTGGTTCGTCGCCATTTTGTGTTGCCCTCACTCAGGCAGCACGGCGAACAATGTGCTTTTGCTTTTCCAGCTGCTACGTGTCCTTTCAGTTAAAAAGTAACTCCATTGCCCTTGTCTACGAAACCCAATGTCAGGGTCTGGCTGAGTTTGTTAATCCATGTCTGGCTCAATTGATCCCTGTCTCGGCCGACTATTTGCCCTCTCCTATTCTTTCCTTATACTATCTTATCCGACTGGCCTTCGCTTTTCTCTCCTTGTATGCTCCTATTATACAACCATCCTTTGAGACACACAATTACGTCCTGCCACCTGCAAGAAGGGATTTTGGACGCTATCACTGATTAATTTCTTGGGAGGGGTAGCACACGGGGTCTGAGAGAGGGGCGTATTTGAGACACCTGATAGCTTGTTTTCCAACTTTTCTCATTGGTCCGTTCTATATGTGAAAGGAGTAAATGATTGTAAATATGTTTTCCTATAAAAGACTCTGCGCCAGGGATTTAAGTGGCAGTCTCCTTAGAATCCACCTTAAGTGTAACTTCTGGGACAACTGTGCTTAGCTGCAGATAATGAACCTGGCTTCCATGCTCAACGGAGTGTCTAGTGTCTCTTTTGTACAAGGCAGGTGAACTCGGGTATTAAGGCGTGCCCTGCGCCGCTGGCCTATAAGGCCCAGTTCTCCAAACCCCAGTCACAGATCTGGGTTTAATCCATCATTATTTTGCTTACCAAGCCACCCCAGTTCAGACATGGCCATATGCAAATCAGTCTTGACCCTGTGCCTCATGGGAACAGTCCAGACTGAACTGCCAAGCAATGTCTTCCCTGGACTGGAATCAAGCATCCTAGGACCTGTTTCTGGCTATCAGTCATCATCAGCCAGGATAGCTTGACTCCAGTGGCGTAGTGAGCACGAGACCCACGTCTGGGCATATCCTTCCCACATAGGGTGAACAGCAAAACACACAAAATGATGGATGGAATGTTGCACAATGGCAAAACATTCACCCCCAGTCACAGATCTGGGTTTAATCCATCGTTATTTTGCTTACCAAGCCACCCCAGTTCAGACACGGCCATATGCAAATCAGTCTTGACCCTGTGCCTCATGGGAACAGTCCAGACCAAACTGCCAAGCCATGTCTTCCCAGGACCGGAATCAAGCATCCTAGGACCGGTTTCTGGCTATTAGCCGTCACCAACCAGGATAGCTTGACTCCAGTGGCGCAGTGACCACGGAACCCACGTCTGGGCATACCCTTCCCACGTAGGGTGAACAGCAAAACACACAAGATGATGGACGGAAAGTTGCACAATGGCAAAACATTCACCCCCAGTCACAGATATGGGTTTTATCAATCGGTATTTTGCTCACCCAGCCACCCCAGTTCAGACATGGCCATACCCAAATCAGTCTTGAGCATGTGCCTCATGGGAACAGTCCAGACCGAACTGCCAAGCCATGTCTTCCCTGGACCGGAATCAAGCATCCTAGGACCATAAAAAAAAAACTTTATTGTTGGTAAATTAAAAACCTTATAATATAAAAGCATGTATCGTGTTCATACGTTTTTTTAAAATTGGTGGAATAACATTTTGGTTAAAACTCTTCTTAGCTTCTTAACTGGTGTTATAAGTGTCGCGGACCAGGTACGAATCAACAATTTGTTAATAGACGACAAGGCGTTAGTGTGTCCACTAATGAAGTTCCCCTCGGCTCTAAGGGGAGAGTGGTGGCGGCCATGATAACTTCCAATTGGCTTAGTGCCTTAGTTACAAATTTTGTTAACCCGATATTCAGCTTTATGTTATCTGGGTTGAAGGATGCTATTATGGCCTGGCGGCAAAATCGAATTCCAAGTCTTATCCATTCTTCTCGCAATATTAAGCGTCTAGAGGTAAGCATTACTCCTTTCGAGTGTTAGCCGCGAAGTGGTGGAACTTCCTTCCTGCTGAGATTCGGGCAATTGATGATCTACTTCAGTTCAGGCGGGCCATTAAAACTTTTCTGTTTGTTTAATTCCTGATCTCTTCTTCTCTTTTAGTGATGTTGTGTTGTGTTTACCTTCTCAGAGCGCCAGGACGCCCCTTCGCTTGGGCAGCTGTGCGCTGTACAAATAAAAATAACATAACATAACATTGTTGGACATAAGCAGACAATGTGGTCCAACCCTTTGGTGTGGTAACAACACAGCCTGCATTGGGTGTGGCTGTCTTTCCGGCGCCATTCTGGAAGATTTTTCAAAAAAGGCCATTCACCCAACCTCAGTGCCAGGAACTCTCGTTTCAGGTAAAGTGCCATGGTACTTGATAGATGAAGGGATTCTACTCCTGGGTTAAAGTTAGTGATTACTGCCCAGGCGTGTTTCCTTTTTGACAGGGTTGCCCTGTTTGAATGAAAGGACCACAACCTGGCACTTTTCTTGATAGCTAGCTTTAATGCAGACTGGGGGAGTTTGTTCCCCAAAAATCCTTAATGCCAAGTAATTGTAAGCTGTGCTCCAGGTGGAGCCAGTATTTATGGCTGGCATGACTTTTCTGGATTTCTTTCCAGAGTCTGGCCTCCAGTGAGTCTTTCCACGCTTGACACAGTCTATTGCAAAACTTTATGAACGGCCCAGCCTCTACGCCATTGTTGTCAAGTAAGCGAAATTCCAGGCGGACTTGTGCCGGTGATGCTGAATTCGGAAGATGGAATGCACGTTTAAAGATTTTAGTTGTCAATTTATTTAGAAGAATGTTTGTAGTTCCCTTCATGATCTCTTGACCATACATCAAGGAATTAGATGTTTTTGCTTTTATCACTTTTAGCAGTGAAATAAAGCTGGGACCTAATATTTTTTTGGACAGTTTTGTTGCTGCAGCCTCTAAAGCCAGAGCTTTGATTCTCGGTGCTTCTTTTTGACTAGCAAATGAGCTTCTGAAATCTAAAAAAATTCTCAGATACTTATAATGAGGTGTTGAATCAATTTTTACGTTGTTGAAGTGCCACCATCCGCGCAACTTCTTAGGTTTCCCAAAGGTGATTGTTTTTGATAGGTTTAGCTCTAAAAAGTTGTTTTCGGTGTAGGGGAGCAGTTCATCAAGGAGCCTCTGTAAGCCCACCTTCGTGTGGCTGAGCAGCACCAAGTCATCGGCGTATAGGATGTTACTGATTCGTACTCCATCTAATTGAGGGGGATAACAATTGACAGCGTCAAGGATTGGTGAAAGGTCCGATATGAACAGGTTAAAAAGTAGTGGGGCCAGCACGCAACCTTGTTTTACTCCACTGCTGGTCTCAATCTTCCTGGAAACGTGGGAGCCTTCACCCAGCTTGATTTTTATCCACGTTTTGGAGTAGAGTTGAACTATAGTTAGTAACAAGGACTGAGGAACTCTCCAGTCTTTTAGTTTTTGCCACAATATGTCCCGGGGCACGTGGTCGAAGGCTGCTTTAAAGTCCACAAAGCAAAAGTGCAGTTGAGTTTGTTGGACAGTATCTTTCTCTATTAGGACAGATAATGTCAGTAGGTTAGTTGTTGTTCTGGATTTAGCCACAAAACATGTCTGTTTGAAGGGGAGGAGTTTTGTTTTGTTGGGCCCAGGTCAAGAGATCTTCCAATAGAATACTGGCACAGCATTTGGACTCCACATCAAGGAGGGCTATCATTCGGTAGTTACTGGGGTTATTTCTCTTCCCACTCTTGCAAATGGGATGGATGATTGCACCTCTCCAGGAGTCAGGAACTTCATAGTTTGATCGGCATTCCAAAAACCGGGGGGTGAAATGCTTTGACCAGAATTCGGCTTCTGTTTGGACCTGGCATGCCATCAGCCCTGGCTTTCTTTATAGAGCGCAGGATCCTATGCTTTATTCCTTCGGGTGTCACTGTTAGCTTTTCAGTGAGAGAATTGGTGTTGTTACTACTTATGTGGACTGGCTCTTCAGGTGTGCTAATGGGTAAGGGGCTTGGCTGCGGCCGTGTTTGATTGGCGGACTCTGGTGAAAATATTATTGAATTATTTATGCTTGGCGAAGTAGGACAGTTGTCTTTGTAATGGATGATCTCAAAAGTGAGAAGATAAGAACTAGATCCATTCGTCTGCACTGATGTTTGCGTTGCCATGGCTATTTCCACCTCTCTGGCTCCTGTTCACCAGGGGCCAGAATTGCTTTGAATTTGATTTCCTCCTTTCATGGAAGAGCTTCAACCAAAATTGATCGGAGGCTTCTCGTTTTTCCCTACGTATGGCGAACTTGAAGGCTGCTTGAGCTTGCTTATAAATAAGACATTTTGTTTTGTTGTCTGGGCTCTTCCTTGCTTGCCGAAGGGCTCGATTTCTGCGAATCTTTAGTTCTTTTGTTGCTGGTGAAATATGTGATTGAAATATCTGCTGCCCAGTTTTCCTCTTTGCGGGCACTGCATGTAACAATTGGTTGGTAAAATGTGCCCAGCTACTAATATCTGTGGAATCAATGTCTAGTTGTTTATTTAACAGTGCTCTACTTTTTTCCATCAGAGTTTGGGCCATGCTGGCTGACCATTTCAATCATTTTAAATTCTCTGTATAGGTGCCTCCATGGGTGTAGGCTAACTCCTGGTGGCGCGGGGCTTTCGTGAGCATTGTTATTATTTGAAGGCTGATGGTCGCTATCGCCTTGTAGTGCACTGTAGTAATTCTCAATCAGTGGGAGAATTTCTATGCTCCCTAGCGAAAAATCCAAGAAGGAAAAGGTTCAGCATCCTAGGGCCGGTTTCTGTCTATCAGTCGTCATCAGCCAGGATAGCTCGACAACCGTGGCGTAGTGAGCACAGGACGCACATCTGGGCATACCCTTCCCACATAGGGTGAACAGCAAAACACACAAGATGATTGACGGAATGTTGCACAATGGCAAAACATTCACCCCCAGTCAGAGATCTGGGTTTAATCCATTGTTATTTTGCTCATCAAGCTACCCCAGTTCAGACATGACCATATGCATATCAGTCTTGACCCAGTGCCTCATGGGAACTGTCCAGACCGAACTGCCAAGCCATGTCTTCCCTGGACCGGAGTCAAGCATCCCTGGACTGGAATCAAGCATCCTAGGACCGGTTTCTGGCTCTCAGCCGTCATCAGCCAGGATAGCTTGACTCCAGTGGCATGGTGAGCACGGGACCCACGTCTGGGCATACCCTTCCCATATAGGGTGAACAGCAAAACACACAAGATGATGGACGGAATGTTGCACAATGGCAAAACATTCACCCCCAGTCACAGGTCGTTATTTTGCTCACCAAGCCACCACTGGATTCAAGATAGCCTGGCTGATGAGGGTTATGAATCCGAAACCGGTCCCAGAATGCTTGTTTCAGGTCCAGTGGAGACATGGCTTGGCAGTTTGGGCTGGACTGTTCCCATGAGGCACAGGGTCAGACTGATTTGCATATGGTCATGTCTGAACTGGGGTGGTGGAGTGAGCTAAAGAATGATGGTGGATTAAACCTAGATCTGTTGACTGCGGGTGAGTGTTTGATTTGCTCAAGCACTCCGTCCATTATCTCCTATGGTATCGCTTTGTTCGCCCTGAGTTGGCAGGGTATGCCCCGACGTGGGTCCCTTGCTCACTCTACCACTGGATTCTTGATAGCCTGGTTGATTAGGATTATGAATCCGAAACCAGTGCCAGGATGCTTGTTTCCGGTCCAGGGGAGACATGGCTTGGCAGTTTGGGCTGGACTGTTCCCATGAGTCACAGTCTCAGACTGATTTGCATATAGCCTTGTCTGAACTGGGGTGGTGAAGTGAGCTAAAGAATGATGATGGATTAAACCCAGATCAGTTGACTGGGGGCTAGTGTTTTATTTGCTCAAGCACTCTGTCCATCATCCCCTTTGTATCGCTTTGTTCACCCTGAGTTGGCTGGGTATGCCCCGACGTGGGTCCCTTGCTCACTCTACCACTGGATTCTTGATAGCCTGGCTGATGAGGATTATAAATCCGAAACCGCTCCCAGTATGCTTGTTTCCGGTCCAGGGGAGACATGGCTTGGCAGTTCGGGCTGGACTGTTCCCATGAGGAACAGGGTCAGACTGATTTGCATATGGCCATGTCTGAACTGGGGTGGTGGAGTGAGCTAAAGAATGATGATGGATTAAACCCAGATCAGTTGACTTGGGGTGAGTGTTTGATTTGCTCAAGCACTCCGTCCATCATCCCCTTTGGTATCCCTTTGTTCGCCCTGAGTTGGCAGGGTATGCCCAGACGTGGGTCCATTGCTCACTCTACCACTGGATTCAAACCCGCTCCCAGGATGCTTGTTTCCGGTCCAGGGGAGACATGGCTTGGCAGTTTGGGCTGGACTGTTCCCATGAGGCACAGGGTCTGACTGATTTACATATGCCATGTCTGAACTGGGGTGGTGGAGTGAGCTAAAGAATGATGATGGATTAAACCCAGATCAGTTGACTTGGGGTGAGTGTTTGATTTGCTCAAGCACTCCGTCCATCATCCCCTTTGGTATCGCTTTGTTCGCCCTGAGTTGGCAGGGTATGCCCAGACGTGGGTCCCTTGCTCACTCTACCACTGGATTCAAGATAGCCTGGCTGATCAGGATTATGAATCCAAACCCGCTCCCAGGATGCTTGTTTCCGGTCCAGGGGAGACATGGCTTGGCAGTTTGGGCTGGACTGTTCCCATGAGGCACAGGGTCTGACTGATTTACATATGGCCATGTCTGAACTGGGGTGGTGGAGCGAGCTAAAGAATGATGATGGATTGAACCCAGATCAGTTGACTGGGGGTGAGTGTTTGATTTCCTCAAGCAACCTGTCCATCATCCCCCTTGGTATCGCTTTGTTCGCCCTGAGTTGGCAGGGTATGCCCGGACATGGGTCCCTTGGTCACTCTACCACTGGATTCAAGTTAGCCTGGCTGATGAGGATTAAGAATCTGAAACCGATCCCAGGATGCTTTTTTCCGGTCCAGGGGAGACATGGCTTGGCAGTTTGGGCTGGCTCTTCCCATGAGGCACAGGGTCAGACTGATTTGCATATGGCCATGTCTGAACTGGGGTGGTGGAGTGAAATAAAGAATGATGATGGATTAAACCCAGATCAGTTGACTGGGGGTGAGTGTTTGATTTGCTCAAGCACTCCGTCCATCATCCCTTTTGGTAGGACTTAATCTAAACGACACGGCCACAAGCCTGCCTTGCTCTTGCCTACCATTGTACCTAGAGAAGTTTATACCTTTCCAGAAATATAGTCCCTTATGCTTCCTTTTTGCAGCTCCTGGGAACGCCCAGAAACAGGATGGGCACTTCTAATAGGTTGCTCACACTCTGGCATGCCGCTGAGTTGCATACGCTGGGTGACCTGTATGCCAAAGGCGTTCTGATACCCGTTGATAGACTGTCGGCGGAATACGATTTGCCAGCAGGCCAATTCCTGGTATACGACTATCACAAGATCACTTTCATCGGTTTGGGGAGACATAAATCCTAAACCGGAGATGCACCTCCTGATACAATACCTGCATGTAATGGGCTACTGATCACACATAGTACACTGGCTGCGGAGGCGCTATTATCCCATACGACACAACCTATGATAACCATGCACACAAAGTGGGAGGCGGACAGGGAAAGTGCATGGAAGGATCACATATGGGCCACGATTTTGGCCAACCCCACGCAAATACAGAGAAATTCCAAATTCAGGCTCATACAAACATACATCACCCAGGGCGTATCTATCCCCAGATAAATTGAACAAATATTTCCATATGACCACCTCAGCATGCCCTCGTTTACTACAGACAAATGCAGATCTCCTTCACATGTTGTGGTCTCGTACATCCATACAAACATGTTGGCGGGAAATAATAACAGCACTTGGGACATGCACCGGAAGGACCCGCTGCAAACATGGGAAGCATGCATATTGCGCTTCTACCTCAGATCAAAGAAGCATAAGGTTACCGCTATTTTCACTGACCTAGTTCTCATAGTTGCCAAGAGACTAATCACCAATAGATGGAAGAATAGTAACTCCCCGTCTTTAACAGCTGGAAAAATTCACTGGTGGTATGGGTGCAGCCATAAAGTACGTCCTTGCACAGAGAGGAGATGGCCGGTCTACATAAATATCTCATTGCACAATACTGGGATGTAATGCTTGTGGAGCTGAAACATACAGATAGAGAGACTGAGAGCAGTCCCTCACAAACTGCAGGAAGGCTGAATGCAGACACAGATACCCAGATGCACCACAACTTTTTTTTTTTGTATGCTCTTATATAGCGCTCGACTACCCGGAGGCATCTCGGCGCTTGCCTTGGGAACCCGTCCTGGCTTTTCCCTGTGAGATAGCCCCTAACGGGCATCCCCAAGGTGAAAGCCAGGCATCCCGCCGCGGGGGCCGTTGTGGAGATTAAGCAAGCTTAATGCCCAGAGTTGCAGAGTGTGAACCCATGATTAGGTCAGGCACCGAAGCGAGAATTATCGAGTCCGTGGACATTTGAGCTCAAGACCCTGCCGCGTCGGGAATTGAACCCTGGTCCCGGGTCTGACCTCTGCTTCAGGGTCTGCCTGCTCTAACCAGTGAGCCACACTTCTCCACTTGGGTTCTGGATAAGCCAAACAAAGGTGAGGGCGCAGTTGACATTGACAGGAGTAGTGTGTAAGAGGGAGGGAGGAATCCGGCAACTCATCCTCCCAATATCACGTGGAAGGGATGGTAGACAAGTTCATAGCTAACATATAGTTGGTAGCTCTAATTATTTGCATAAAATGACACGGGCGTGACGGAATGATGATGATTTTCCTTTGATTCTTTGGTTGATTATTGTGTTATATTTGCACCGACCTGTGTCCACAAAATGGACAATCAGGTACGAAAGAAAAAGTGAACGCCAGATAGGCAAATGGAAAAATGACAACATCGGGGTGGGGTAAGGCCAATATAATGTCATTCCAATGAACCTACAACTGTGGCCCATATAGAGTATAAGAAAGATACTGTGTATTAAGATTGTAATACTGTGTTCAACTTAACCGGTACACTGAGCCTGAGTTGGCAAAATATCATTTTGCATGAATAAGCACATTGCAATGTTTGTAGTGTTTAAAGATGTTTGCATGTACACTGTTACTTATATTAAAAATGCAAATAAAGATATTAAAAAAAATAATAATAACGGTAAAGTCAGATTTTCAAGTCACATTTCATAAAAGGGTACTTCTAGAAAGACGGCATTTTCTTGTCCTAACCATTTGGTGCCAGGAGCCTGTCCTGAGTCACATGACTAGGTGTAGTGGCAGTTGGCCTTTGTGTATTCCTGGCAGACAGCATCACAATGGAGGATCTGGGTGTTGGCAGGATGGGCCATCCTGGCCTAATGGGGAGGGCTGAGTTGTACCCTACTGCACTTGCACACTTTAAAGGCACTGGCCCAGCCCACACACAAAGGACTTCACACTAGCCTATTGTGCCCTCAGACAGACTGGAAACAAAGCAGGGAGGCATGTGTCATGACACATGCATTATGCACGTTCTGTACTACATCAAATTTCTTTGTGTCTAAGGCAGAGGTCTTCAAACCTTTGGATGCCGAGACCCCCCTGTCAACATTTTCAGGTGTAAGGACCCCCTCCTGACAAAAATTTCTAAAACCTGTGTGGGTGACAAGAGTACCCAAGTGACTGCACGGTGAGTGATGCAACAGTGTGAGTGTAGGGTAAAAGGAGTGACTACAGGGTGAGTGAGGTGACCATGGATTTGGGTTTGGCTGTAAGTGCAGAGTGGGACGAATTAATGCATGGTTAGTGATGGCCTTGTTTGAGTGAGCTATAGATTGAGCAGTGAGGGAGGAACAGGTGAGTGAAGTGTCACATGAGTGCAGGGTGAGTAGTGTGCTCATGTGACTGCAGGGTGAGGTACAGGGTGAACAACGCAAGCGCATTGTTAGTGCAGAGTGATCACTGTGAGTGCAGGGTGAGCGGGTGAATGTTGTGAGTGCATGGTGATCAGTGTGAGTGCATTGTGATCACTGTGAGTGCAGGGTGAGCGGGTGAATGGTGTGAGTGCATGGTGATCAGTGTGAGTGCATTGTGATCACTGTTAGTGCAGGGTGAGTGAGTGAATGGTGTGAGTGCATGGTGATCAGTGTGAGTGCATTGTGATCAGTGTGAGTGCATTGTGATCAGTGTGAGTGCATTGTGATCAATGTGAGTGCATTGTGATCACTGTTAGTGCAGGGTGAGCGGGTGAATGGTGTGAGTGCATGGTGATCAGTGTGAATGCATGGTAATCAGTGTGAGTGCATTGTAATCAGTGTGAGTGCATTGTGATCAGTGTGAGTGCATTCTGATCGCTGTGAGTGCATTGTGATCACTATTAGTGCATGGTGATCAGTGTAAGTGCAGGGCGAGCATGAAAGTGAAGGCGAGAATGAGGAGTGAGTTGTCTGAATGCAGGGTGCATTCCCAGAAACTTGAAGCGTAGTGTTTCAGATATAAGTTAAACTATTGCTATAATGGCATTAATCAGGGATCGATGGTGGAGGAAATAAATAATGTGCCGATACAGCTCATTATTTTGATGGCCCAGAAATAAGCAGTCACCTAAAGCTGTATGTTTAGCACTTATCTTAGAACAGAAAATATAAATAGAAAGCACTTTAAATTGTGTTCTAGGGCTGCCTCAATGATCCATGACTGATAATTAAATAGAACAAAGACAGAAAAGTCACATAGCTAATTAATACATACTTTTTTATTTATAACTCTATTTAGTGTCAAGAACAGGTCTCTGCGGGCTCTTTAAACAACACACGGTAGGTATTTTTCTTTTGGCTACCCAACTTTATATTTCTTTTCATTAAATGCATTCTCACACTACAGCAGTAAGTGCAAAAATACAAATGTAAGAAATAGGCAGAGTGGGGGCCCAGGGGGTAATGGAACCATTAAAAAAACTAAGCCTAGTTAACCAGTTAACAAAGGCATGTAAATAAGCAAATGGTCTTTAAAGAGCTGTGAAAAGCTCAGGCGGCGGGAGATAAGACTCCAGACACCTCACAGCCGAGCTCCCATCAGCGCGAGCTGCACTGCAGCAGCCCGGGTTTAGAGACACTACGGGGAATGAGGGGGGCTGAAGCTTTGGGCCTGGGCAGAAGTGTGAAGGGAATGCGCGACCCCCTTCCTATCACTCAACGGCCCCCCTGGGGGTCGCGCCCCACAGTTTGAAGACCCCTGGTCTAAGGCAATAATCAGCAGTATTTCTGATAAGGCCAAACCAGAACCTTTGTAATAAAACAGCCCCCACTCCCCACATTCAGTATAGCCACCCTTCATTCATACAGCCATGGGGAGACAAGATCTTGTGAGATCTCGGCCCTGTCCGATTTCAGTGGTAATCTTGGGGTGAGGTCTATAAAGACTGTACCCTAAGCCTTAAAGCTCGCTTGGCTTTGAGTTCTTTCCTGAGGAGGTTCTCTGGCTTCCATGTCTGCAATCTCTTCTACTTCAGCGGCCAGATCCCAAACAGCTATGTCTTTCTTCCTTCACCAGCGGCTCTCTGGCTCCCGCATTTGCAAAACAAGAAGAAAAAGCAAATATTCAAGCACCTGAGCTCACTCTCCTCATCTCACATGAATACAAGATCAGTGCACTGTACCTTTAGAATAAGGCACAATAATTATAAAAGCAGAGATCAACTGGATCACAGAATGGACCTATTCTATGCTGGAAATAGAAAGGACTTTAGGCAGTTTATTGGAGATTGCAATATTAACCTATGAGAGAATAGGTTTTGTTGGCCACAGAGTACCTTTATGTATCGAGTAATAATCTATGTTGGTAAAGGTTACATCTGATTCTTGTTTGATGCAATTTGACCTAATGTTGATGGTGACCTCCATTTAGAACTAAAGGTGGGCAAAGTGCATGAGAGATGTATTATCAGGGCACCATTGTAATCCTTTATTTTATATTGTTGCATTTTTATCTCCTGTAAGGTGCATGATCACAGACAGCAGTTGAAGTGTAGAATTCCTGAGATAAGACTGAGATACAAAACAGGTGGTTGTCGCACAATCCATGCAGCAGACCAGTGGACGCTAACCTCCTCTTCCCCTACGCAAAATTACCCTTCTCCTGAAGGCTAATCGCCTACACCCATTTCAAAAGGAGTGTTGAGGAATAGTCTGAAGGTGAGTGGGAGGCTTACTCTTCATTCCAGTGAAGCCTGGATTTGAGGTGAGTGGTTCCTGGGGCCTGACCGCAGGAATTTCCAGACACCTCTCTAGGGAGAAACTCCAGATGCTCCTCCCATGTCAGCGTGGGCACCATAAATAAAAAGGGGAACCTCTGATCCACTCTTCAGTACACTCCTGGAATTGTGGATGCCACAGAAGAAGGACGCTCTGCTGCACTGCTGCTTGAGGCCTGGCCTGTTCGATGAGAAGGAAGACTGGACCGACTGCTTTCATCCCAGGTGCAAGTGACTCCAAGTGCCAGCTGAGTGACCTCCTGCTCTCAGCCATAGGGATATAACAAGCTCCAGGGGCCTATTTGCATCTGCCCAGCTGACTTAAAACTGGGCTTGCAACTGCCTGAGCTCTGCTGACGTCTAATGGAGTGATTTCCAGATCCCCAAGAGGAGCCCTTCTAGTCCTGGATCCTTGGTGTGGCCTCAGTTGAGCTTCTTTTTGAAGAAAAGGAGAAATCCTGAAGTTTTGTGCCCTTCAAGACTGTGAACGCACCTGCTTGCACCAAGATCTTGCTGTGCACGCCAACGGCCGATGCAAAGCTCCAGTCAATCTGACTCTTCATGCTACAACATCCAATGACAATCAGCAAAACGAGAGCTGCACTTTGTGCTACAGCATTGACAGCCCGCAGTGATCACCATTGCGATTCTTCAGCAACAACCTTGTGCGATGCCCGACAGGATCTTTGCACTACAGCGATGACCATCTGCAGTGCTCGACCTGCCTTTCGTGCTATTGTGACAACCATCTGTGATGCTCTCCCTGCTCCTTGCAGCCTCCTCCCCTGGAAACGGAACTCTTCATGCAGGACTTTAAAAGGTAAATTTTTCAGCAGGACTAACCTGGTCCATGTATCCAGCCCACACACCCATCGTGATTTGCCTGAACTTGTGACTATTACCTGGGCTCGCAAGACCGGATATAATTCATTGGTGCTTTGTGCTTTTAGGCGCTATTCTTACCTCAGAATTTGAATGTTGCATAGCTCTAAATTTACTGATTGGAGGCTTACTATATTTATGTTAAATAATGTATTTAAATGTACTCTATTGTTCTAAATTGGTTTGGGATTTTTCTTGTGTTGTGTTTTCACTTCATTTCACTTTGTGTGCTGTATAAATACTTTACATATTGCCTCTAAGTTTAACCTGACTGCTTTTGTGCCAAGCTACCAGAGGGTTAAGCAGAGATTTATTTATTTATTTATTTATTTATTTGAGGTTTTATAGAGTGCGAAGGTGACCCATTAGGGTATCAGAGCGCTTTACAAGGATAAACAGGTTACATACAGGTTAAGCATAGGCAAAATACAAGGAATGGGGGTTAGGGAATTGAACACAATAGGACAAGAGCAGAGATATATACAATAATCAGTGTAGTACCAAAATCAGCAAGCAACATGTCAGCAATAAAAAGGGAAAACCAGCAATTGTATATGAGGGGACACATGATAACAAAAGGCAGAGAGCCAGCAGAACATTTGAAGGAGTTATGTTATGTTAAATGTTATGTTAAAAATTCTTGTATAGCGCATGTACACCAAGGAGTGAGAATTGGTACACAGAGATGGCCGAGCAGTATAGGAGGTTAAGCACAAAAACAAAAGCCATGACAAAAGGCGGCATGTGTGAAAAAAAGAGAGTTATTGGAGGAATTTGCTCATAAGGAAGGTTTTAGCTTCCTTTTTGAAGATTGACATAAATGGTATTCTGCCGATGGAGGATGGTAGCGAGTTTCAGATTGTTGGTGCAGCCCCAGAGAACACTCTGTTATAAGATTTTTCTTTGAGGAAGAGGGGTGGCTAGAGCACAAGGTCTCTGGAGGACCAGGAGTTTCTGAATTTCCCAGATACCACAATTTTCTGGGCGAGGTATGCTGGGGAGTTCTTGTACAGGGCTTTGTGTGTGATGCAGGCCAGCTTGAGCTGGATTCTGGCTTCAAGAGGAAGCCAGTTCTAGGCCTTCAGATGTGGTGAAATGCCGTTAAATTCTTTTGAGCCAGATACGAGTCTAGCAGCTGCGTTGAGGAAAGCTTTTAGAGGGGCCGTGGTAGTCTTTGGCAGGCCAGATAGGGTAGAGCAGCTGTTTTCAATTCTGGAGATAACTGAAGCCTGAAATGTGTTTTTTAGGTCCACAGTTTCAAGTAAGCGTTTTAGTTTTCTCAAGTAACTCAGATGGAACCTGGCCATTTTGGCCATCGAGTTGATGTGTTCAAGCATATTCAGGTTGCTGTCCAAGGTTATACACAGAGATATGGCAGAATCCACTATGGCCGGCATGCAATTGAATGCTGTGATTGAGTTAATCCATTCCAGTGTGTCATTTGAGTTATTAGGGGGGGAGATTAGCAGGAACTCAATTTTTTGGGCATTCAGTTTGAGCTGGTTATTGGCGAGCCATTTAACAGTCAGCTTCAGGGTGTCATTTAGATGGGTAATCTCCTCAAGAGAAGAGATTTTGATGTATATCTGAGTACCATCAGCATACACTTGGAAGGAGATGTTGGCCGCGTGAAGAATTTCAGCTAATGGTTCAAAGTAGAGATTGAAGAGGGTAGGGGACAGAGTAGAGCCTTGAGGGACACCGATTGATATCGGGGAAGTAGCAGATAGGTTGCTGTTGACTAACAATCTCTGGATGCAGTTCTGGAGGAAGGAACCAAATCATTTGATGACGGTACTTCTTAGACCCATCCTGTGTTCGAGGCGTTCAAGAAGTTTCTCATGGTTGACTGTGTCCAATGCAGAAGAAAGATCCAGAAGGATCAAGAGACAGGTTTTGCCTTGGTCAAGGGCTTGGAGAGCATCATCAATGATGTGAAGAATAGTAGTTTCAGTGATGTGTCCATGCCTGAACTCAGATTGGAAATCATCAAGCAATTCGAAATTAGCGATATGTTGGCTTAGTTGTAGCTGCACACATTTCTCCAGCACTTTTGCAAGAAGAGGAATATTAGAAATTGGTCTGAAGCTGTCTGGAATTGCTGGATTCAGAGTGGGTTTTTTTAGGTGGAGGATGACTTGCCCGGTTTTCAGGGAGTCAGGTATGGATACTTGGAGAAGGGAAGCATTGATAATTGTCGACCAAATAGGAGCAATGAGTAGGGAGGTCACTGACAAGCAGTTGGTGGGGAGAGGGTCGTTGAAGTGGGTATTTGGTTTCAAGGAGTATAGAATTTTCGAGATGGAATGGTAATCATATAGTTCGAAGTTGGACCAGTGAGCTTTGTTTTTGGGTGTTGCCTGTGGGGGAGGAGAGGAGAGATGAGTCCCGGTAAGAGGAGGAGGGAAGTTTGAGGTGGCATTAAGTTCATTCCCTAGCGAATTAATTTTAGTTGTAAAGACGGGGGAGAGCTCATCACACGTTATTAGTGGTTTTGTAGTTTCTTTGGATGACTTTGCTAGTTTGTTTGATTGAAGTTTGACTATTTTGAAGAGTGTGCGGGGTCTGTTCTCGGCATTTTACAGTTCTGATCTGAAAAACTCTTTTTTGAATATGAGGATGGATATGAGGATGTTCTTGTCGTAGGTTGTTCTGACCTGACTGAGAAGTTTAAGGAGGGAGGCTGAAGGGTGCTGTCTCCAGTTTCTTTCTTTGAGTCGGAGAGCTTTCCTTTGAGGGGTCTGCTGAACAAGGTTTTTTTAACTTTGATTTGGGACCCTTTGAGCTTTAAAGGGGCCAGATCATCCAATATGTTGGACATAGTTGAGTTGTAGTGCTCTGTGTGGTCGTTGACCTTAGATTAAGTGGGGGGGGGCAGGTCGTTCTCGCAGTGAGCAGTCAGCTTCTCAAGGTCAAGGCTCTTAGTGTCTCTGAGCTAACGTTGCGGTTTCAGCGGTTGCCCAGGTCTTTTCATGTGGTAGTCAGGTATTAGGAAGGTGATGGCATGGTGGTCTGACCAGTCGCATGGATTAATTGAATTCAGCCTGACTGCTGATGCCTTGGCGATGATCCAATCCAACGTGGTGCCTTTTAAATGGGTTGGCAGGGTGCAGCTCAGGGTGAATGATTGGTCAGCAAGGAAGGCTTTGACAGCGTTGACCTGGGAGTCATTGGGGTCATTCCAATGCATATTAAAGTCACTGAGGAAAATGTCTTTGGAATGGGGGAGACCTTAGCAGTAATGATTTCCCTGAGGAGATCCGTGAGTTCTGCATGGAGTTCTGTGACAAGGAGGTCTTAGCGGTAGATGCATGCAATGCCTATCTCATTTTTGACCAATCTATCAAGTCTAACAATGTTATAGTTAATGGTACCAGTAAATCAAGGTAAGGGGAGGAAGATTCATTGAGCCACAACTTGGTTAGGATAGCTACATCAGTTTTATGGCTTAGGTTGAGGTCAGTGATGTCAGAGACATGTCTCACAGCTGAATGGCAGTTAGTAAGGAGGCAAGAGAGTGGGGCATCAGGACAAGTGTTGTAAGAAGGGGAGGATTAGGGTACTTGTGTTACGTTGTTGCTGTTTACTCCTCTATTATGGAGGGATGATGATCTATTGGTGTTGATTGGGATAGTGGGAATCAGGTAATCAACTTTCTTGTCAGGAGGACGGGGGACGCTGGGGTAGGTAATGTAGGGTGAGAGGAGGCTAGAGTTTCCTCCTCCAAGAGGTAGTTGTGATGTTTGTGAAGGTGGAGGTGTCTGCTGGCCAGCAGCATGGGTTAGAGGGTGGGTATGGCGAGCAGGGGAAGGACCGTGTTAAGGGAGGGCATGAGGGTGACGATAGAGTTTTCAAGTAGGAAAAAGGTGTTCTTCAAGTCTAATAGGGCTTTCTGGATTCTCTGAACTATGATGGATGCTCTAGTGTTCAGGGTTTCAAAGTCCAAGGGTGTAGGTTGTACTAGAGGGCAAGGGCCCAGGGGGTCAGGACAAGGTCTGTCAGCATGAACGGGAGGCCAGGCGGGGGAGCTCAAACCAACTTAGGCTTGGTGACTGGGAGGAGGGGAGATAAGAGGGCTAGGTGAGCTCAGTAAGGGGGTTCCAGGACTGTTGCAGGGAAAGTTAGCTGAGCTCAGGGTGAGGTAATTGTTAGTTACTAGGCAAGAACGCAAGGATAGGATAGGAAGCGGGCAGCTGCGGCACAGACTTATTGGTGGATGCTAGAGGTCGGGGGAGTGGAGGGAAGTTCTCTGACAGCAATAGGGGAGATAATATCTCTGGATTTGATCTGATTGGAGAACACATTGGGAGGATTTGTGCCAATCCTACTTGAGGGAGGGAGAGAGGAGGAGGAAGGGGGAGTGGCCACATCATTAGTAGGTCTAGATGGGAGGCCCTTACCCTTGGGTTTGAAGTTGAGGGTACCGGTGCTGCGGCAGGAGTTGGGGTGACAGCAGGCCCAGGGGGTGCATGGAGGAAAGAAGTGCTTGTTTCTTAAGGATGGAGAAGAAGTCAGCAAATTTATTGAGATCCATGTCTGGTGCTTAGATCATGACGATGCCGATTTTGTAAAAGGTAATGGTAAGGTTGGCTTTAAGGTTTTGGGAAGGCACGATTGTGAGTTTGGCACCATAATGAATGTTCCTGGCACTGTGTACGCTTAGTAGGTTATATATGGTAGTACGCCATATTGGTGTTTTCCTAGTATAGAAAATAAGGTCATTTGTGATGATGCCCCTGTCGGCATTGAAGTACAGGTCAGAGATCAGAGTCTCAGGGTGTCTTCTCAGGAGGGAATGTTTAAAGGATTTAGCAGTGGATTTGGAAAGGTTGGGAGGGTAAGTGATGGTGAAGGAGTTGCATCCTGTTGTGATCAGCTCAGATCGAGCCATCATGGGCAAATGGGCTGGTATTTTGCCAGGGAGGGCCCAGCAATGTCAATGCAATGGGCAATATCTGGTTGGGGAGCGGGCAGTACAGGGAGAGGACCCGAGCCCAGTAATGCAAAGAGGCTGCAACCAAGAGGCTGAGTGGTGGCAGGCGGTAGGGAGCAGGTCACGATACAGGGAGGGGCATCAGAGGGATGTAGGGTACCCAAACCAAGTTACCACATATTAGGCGAGCTGAGCAACGTCCCTCGGGTGCTGTCCTGGTTTGTAAGAGGCAGAGAATAGGCCCTGTATGGGATTGTAAGAGGGCTGCGGCTAGTAAAGAAGAATAGGTATAGCCGACAAGACCCAGTGCCCAACACAGAGAGCTTCCACTGAGGTGAAGGTTATTTTTGTGGTTCACTTTGACAAGAATTATGACTGTTGCTTGAGAAGGTCTTTACTCCCTTTCAACCCAATTTCTCATACATCCCAAAAGGTTGAGTGATAATTTACCATATCACCAGATTTTTCAGAATCATACAGACCTGCACAAATAAAAAACACTATTTCAAAAAAACACAGAAATTTGTATTGGGTATCCCAAAATTACTCAAAAACTCTCAAAAGAGCCATGGTTTACGCTGAAGGATATATGGCTTACCACAAAGGATAAAAATAACTCTAAAACCAAAAGCTTGATTTCTCTCCTTGTGACCAAGAACCACAGATTTTAAAAATATATAAAAAATCAGAATAGGCATTTATCAATATAGTTGGAATGTCCAGTTGAAATAGCCCTATCTGCAGTTACCAAAGGTTAAAAGCCTTAGAGATTAATTGATTTGGGCTCACATGAATGCTAACCACGTGGTTAACACTAGGCAACATTTCAAGTGGAATCTCCCCTATTTGTGGGCACAAATGAATCTGACAGTGCTCGATATGCCCTCAAACCACCCAGAGCGAAGAGTATACACACAGCCATATCAAAATGAAATGCCCAACTTTCTACAAATGCAACAAGAAGAACATCATCCATTGCACTATCTCTAACTGCAGTCTGCCATATCTTCTTACAGCAAATCAAGAAGTCAAAAAAAGATTAGCCAGCATAAATAAAGAATTCTTTGCAAAGTCCTGACCTCACCTAGTGTACACCTTTTAATTCAATTTGTACACTTGGAAGCCCAACAAAAGTGGACAGTGTTGGATGTCACAAAACATGATCGTAGAGGGGCAAATAAGTCGACAATTCTATTGAAGAGATAAGTAACTTTAATAATGAAAATGAAAATCATGACATAAGTTTAAAATAAGTTTCCGAGTTTTTAATATAGTTTTTTAGAGTTAACATATTCCATTCTCTGCAGGTGCTACTCTAATGGAATGTTCTATTTCTTTTTATGGAACTTGCAACATCACTTTATGCTATTCCTACAGGGAAACAACCTTTGCCACGTTCCGGAGTCACGCAAGTCGAACAACTACTCAGCCTTAACCATGCTTGTGCATGGGTAAGGCTGATTCGGTCCAGTGTTCGGACAGGACGGAGCTCGGAGGAGTGTCGCACAGGAACAGGTAAGAGAGGTTAGATTTTAGGGAGTGTGACTAATATTCAGGGGGTTCGGGGGCGGGTTAGTTTTAAGGGGCTGGAAGGGGTTTGGGCTTAGTTCTAAGAATGTGAGAGGAGTTTGGGGGTAGTTTTTATGGGGTGGGGGTTCGGGGTTAGTATTCAGGGGTTTGGGTTTCGTTTTTAGGGGTTGGAGGTTAGGGGTAAGTTTTAGGGTGTGTGGGTGATCATGTTTGTTTTTAGGGTGGGGGAAATTCGTTTTTAGGGGTGTGGGTTTGGGGGGATCGGGATAGTAGATGGTAAGAATTCTTTTATCACGCATTCCTTTACTATGACTTTTCATAGTAAAGGAATGCGTGGTAAAACATTGTGGTTTAGACGAGGTCATGGTAACACCCTCGTTGTTAGGGAAGTCGTTGTTCCAACATACAACCATTCCTAGAGTCTCTCTAAATGGCAGTGCAAGACTTGAAGGTAGACACCGGTTAAACTGTTTGTATCAATTACTTTCTTTGGGTGCTCCATCTACATGGAAAAAACTACATTATGGAAATTTCCACCCTTTATTTTTAAATTCAAAAACTCAATATTAGTTACATTAAATAAGGGTTCACAAGATACTACAGGATTTGAAAGCACACATTTCTCAAAGATTACCCAGCTGGATGTCCACTCATTGGCTTGGGACAAAACATGTAACACCATGGACAATTCTGATTAATTCACAGATCTGCACCTTCCAGTTGGGAAGAAGTTCCTTCAATAGCATTGTGTCTTATACAAACTGACAAAACCCAATTCATGGAGATGTATTTTGAAAGCATTCTCTGTCAATGAAAGGGTATATAGAGATATTCAAAAGTGAGAACGAGGCAGTCATTTATTGGCTTGAATCACTGCAAATAAACATTTCCTCTTTTTTTTCAGATGACATCATCTCACGGCCAGGCTTGCTGGATGGGATGAGAAAAGATGAGACCTCTAGATATATTATGCTGCCATGACAACCACATAATACATCCTGACAGCGGCTTTGGTGGATGGAATGTGAAGGCGAACTGATTTTGTAAGGACACATCGCAAGGGAAACGTTGAGCACTGCTTAAAGCAAGCGCATTAATATTAGCTTCAAAAGACAACAATTCTGCCGTCAAAAGTGACTAACTAGCATAAAATCAATCATATACAAGTAGGCTGTCCGGTTTTAGGTTTAAACCTATAATAACTGATAAAACCCCACTGAAAGAGAAATAGCCCTCACCAGTGAAAACATATACACACTGAAAAACACCTGCACAACCACAAACTAAATGCCATTCAAAGAAAGGAAAGGAAAAATAGAGTGAAAGAGTAATTTCTTTTTTTCCTGAAGAGCACTATACAATGTAACTTTGTTATACAAGCTAGCAGTAAGAAAGTCTGGGGTAACATTATTCTGCTTGAGCATTGTTGTTTAGGGATGCCACTAAAATATAATTTTGTCTTACTTTTGTTTTTTTCAGTTTTGTGGTCTTTGGTCTAAAGATGCAGGGTTTAGAATTGTGGTTTAGGTCTTGTTTAATTATTTTATAATCTGTAGAGAATCATGAACTATCAAAATCATAGTTTCTAGTGAGTCAGTATTGATAGTAGGCAAATTGCTAGCACCTCTGGCTTTAAACATTCAATTCAAGGTATAGTGACAAGTATATGTGAAAAGAGAGCTATCCCCAAGCATTTGAGATAGTGGTTCGAACATGACACCAGACTCTTGGAAAATATGGAATGCAGTGTCACTTGGAATGCTCTGCAAAAAAAGGTTCTTTCCAAGTTCAACAAAGATTGGAGTGATATTGTTTGTATTTGCAGTGATTCAGCTACGTATGTGAGAAAGTTGTGTGATGAGCTGTCAAAATTTATGCCGGAGCTGAAGTGCTTCCCTGTAAGAGATCCTTGCCACTTCTTAGACGTTATGCTGAAAGCATCTTTACAATCTCCAGAGTTAATGAGGAATGCTATTGATGTTTTAGTCCATTCTGGTGCACTGTTTTCTTATGCACAGGAACTAAAACGCAAATATTTATCATTTTGTGCTTTGTGTGGGATCAAAGAAAGAGTCATCCCAACTGTGTCCATTTGCTGAGTTCTCAGTCAAAGGGGCTATGAATGCTATATTCTCCATGTGGCAACAGTTTTGGAATTTTTGCTGAGTGATGATGCTAAAGGCAAGAAACGTGATGATCTTTGGTCACATATTGATAATGATGTGAAAAAAGTATACTCTACTACATTCTTAGATTTTTATAGGAAAACATAACTGCTTTAGTGGACATTAAAAAACCTAGAGTCTGAAAACACCCTTGCCTGCCAAGTGTTCAGCTGAATTGGTGTAAATGTGAAACATCTCCTTAAGAGTAGGCCGGGCGACACCTTTAGTGGCTTTGGCACTGCAACTTGCAGGTGGAGAAGCGTGGCTCAATGATTAGAGCAGCAGCGCCTGATGCAGAGGTCTAGCCGGGGACCAGTGTTCAATTTCCCGCCTCGGCGGGTCTTGGGCTCAAAATTCCACGGACCTGATAATTCTCGCCTCGGTACCTATTCCAATCATGGAGTCCCACTCTGCAACTCTGGGCAATAGCTTGCTTAATCTCCACAACAGCCCTCACAATGCTAAGGATGCCTGGCCTCCACCTTGGGGGTGCCCAGGAGTGGACGCCTCACAGGGAAAGCCAGGATGGGTTCCACAGCGCTATACGTGCAAGCGCCTTGAGACCCTTGCGGGTGAGTAGTGCGCTATACAAGTATCAATTTACATTTACATGTTCCATGTTAGAGCACTTGCCACTTGGTAAGCAAAACAATGGCGAAGAGCAATTCAGGAATTTTATTTTACATTGTATGAGAAATGAATTGCAATGATGCATAGAAATGTCCCTTTGCCACCAATTGCATTTGAAGTCAATGAAACCTGACTGTGGTACGCTGTTCCAGATCCCTTCCATAAGGAGAAATTGTCTCCGTAGTTTCAAAAGTGCTGCTTCATTTTTGACAGTTTCAATAACTCTGAGGGCATAAGCGCCCAGATCAGCGCAAGTGTTTTAAAACCTGCCCTGGGATTTGCAATATTCAAGTGAACCAGTATTGGCATGGAAAGCTATATCAGTGGACAGAGTTAACAAATTGTGTACTGGCTGTTTTGGCGTTGCCCATCTCAAGTGTCAATATTGAGAGGGCCTTTTCACTGAAGTTTACATGGAAAGGAAAGAGCGAGCACACATGACCAAAGACTCACTGAAGACGTATTGTATGGTGTACTACAATAAGTTTATTTACAACAAGCATTGGAAATGCAATAGGTCTCGCAATAGAAAAGTTTGAGATTTTGGTGTGGTAAATGTAAATATTTTTTAATTTTTGTTTATGTTTTGCAAATTATGAAAGTATTAATTTTGTTATTTGAAATGAAAATAGTTCTAAATTTAGCAAATATTACATCTATAGCATTAGTAAAGGTACATGTTTAGTTTTCCCCTGTCTTCCATGTATTGATCTGACAAATCACAATCTTTTCAAAATGTTATAAATAATACGTTTGCAATGCAATAGGGCTCCCATTAGTAAAGTTAGAGGTATTAGTATTGTAAATGACACATATTTTATTTATGTTTTTGTTGTGAAAATAACAAAATTAATAACTTTGTCATTTACAATGCCAATAGTGTTAACTTTTGCAAACGTGACACCTATAGCATTTGTAATGCAATATGTGTTGTATTTACATGACTTAGATGTATTAATATTAAAAATAACAATGGGTTGTATTTTTTCCAATATTTAATACTTAAATAAAAGTTATTGTAATTTATAATGGCAATAGCTTAAACTTTTGCAAATAACCGTTTGGAAGATTATGTTTAGTGTATTTTATTGTGATGAAAATACAAGAACGGAAGTGAAATATTGACATTTTTTTGTGACAATTGTAATAAAGTTTGAAACATTAAGAGAACATATTTGAATCAGTTGTTTTTGAATGGTTGCACAGATTGATGCTGTGGTGGCTCGAATGATGTTGTGGCGGCGACAAGTGATTCTTTGGCGTTAAGTGATGCTGTGGTAGCGCATAGTGGGCGAGGGATGGAGTGTGGGCGAGGGATGGAGTGTGGGTGAGGGATGGAGTGTGGGTGAGGGATGGATGAAGTGTGGGGCGGGGGAGGGATGAGGGATGGAGTGTGGGGCGGTGGAGGGATGGAGTATGGGGTGGGGGAGGGATGGAGTGTGGGATGTGGGAGGGAAGGAGTGTGGGGCGGGGGAGGGATGGAGTGTGGGGCGGGGAGGGATGGATGGAGTCGGGGGATGGATGGATGGAGTGGGGGGATGGATGGATGGAGTGGGGGATGGATGGATGGAGTGGGGGGATGGATGGATGGATGGAGTGGGGGGGATGGATGGATGGAGTGAGGTGGATGGATGGAGTGGGGGATGGATGGATGGATGGATGGAGTGGGGGGGATGGATGGATGGGTGGATGGTGTGGGGTGGATGGATGGATGGTGCCACTGCACGTGCTGCACCACTGAATCCGCGCCCCTGGCTGCAAAGATTCAAGAATATGGGCCACACATTTCATTGCTACATCATCGAAAAAAGGCACACATTTGAAAGTCGAGTGAATTGTGCCCGATTTCACTGCTAGAACACAAAGAAAATCATTTTCATAGAAACAGAAAGAGACTGTATTAGATAAAATGCGGTAAAACATGATGTACAGAGCAGTCACTATTTACGTCAAGCCCAAATTAATAATATAGTATAAACTGCATCTCTAATATTCCTTTTTGGTCCCACTAGGGTACAACTTAGATGGTAACTTTTTGTTCGATGTCATTGCCCTCCTACAGATCACTCAACAAGAATACATCATGTATACTGATTGTTTTTGGCCCGGTTTTGAGGTGGGTCCCTTAGGACAGACAGCAGGTTCCCACCTGACATCAACGTAACAAAAGCAGGGCACCATTAATACAGTTAGTTCTATAGTACACACCAGCCTAAAAGTATCCATAAAAGTGATACCTAACATCACTGTGCATTTAATCAATGACTTCGGGATTGCGTTGCAAAACTCCCATCCCAAATAGGCATCACAACGCCATCCTAACAGTCTTGTTTTCTCTTTTTTTACTAAAATCTTACCAGGTCAGATGTAGTTTTGTTTAGATTTGCTAATTTTCCTTCTCCCATGTACTCGTTTACATTCAGGCCCCTTTGTCCACCCGAACCTCATGACCGTCTTTAAAGGGTCCGAGGTCGGGATGTTATCAGAGACAGTGTGCCCTGTGAAAAGACGGGCTGATGGAGACATAAGAGGTAGCTGCCCCGCCCAGTCTCTCTGGGGCTGGGAGCCACCGCACACCTTTGATGTCTCTCCTCCCCTGACAGATAAAGCAGACCAGAACCAACTGTAAACTGCTGAGTAATGGCGTCACTGCAAATCACTCCAGGCCCGAGGTGTCATGGGATGCCAGCTCCACAAACGGTGACCCCAAGTCACACACATAGCACTGAGGGCTTAAAAGGTGAAAAACACTCTGCTCGTTAAAGCGTGTAAAAGAATACCAAAAACTGCCGGGAATGCACCCAGGGACGCTGATGGGAGGATGACGGACACCGGGCTGCAACCTCACACGAACCTTTTGATGGTTAAAGCACACGATGCAACCTGCTAACGAACATTTTACTAAATGAGCATGCCCTGTATGCCAGTTTTAGGAACTCACGTGCTGCTACTTAAAATCTCACGGAAGGAAACATCTGTGCTGCGTCACCTTAAGTCTTTTAATAAGTGGCATTGTTAGGTTTGGAAGGGCCTGCAGAAAAGCACATAATACACTGGCAAAAAATGCTTATGATTTATATTCCTGTCAGGCCTACGCTGATATCTGCGTGTTTTTAGGGCGGAATTAAAACAAGAAAAGTAAAATAAAGGGAGACACGGCCTGGCGGCCGTGAAACTGCAGGGAGAGAGAGGGGAGGTGCTGGCGGCTGGGGAGGGGGAGGAGAAATGCGAGTCTGGTGGCCGTGAAACTGCAGGGAGAGAGGGGAGGTGCTGGCGGCTGGGAAGGGGGAGGAGAAATGCGAGCCTGGCTGTGTGTGGGGAGAGAGAGGGGAGGTGCTGGCGGCACCAAGCTGGGGAACAGATGGCGAAGACTGGCGATTTGATGCTGTGCACGCACATTTTAACTCATTGCGCTTGCGCATTGAGCTAAAAGCGCACATGCACTGCATCAAATCGCCAGTCTAGTTAAACTTCTGTTTAAGCCCCTATAGTCTCGCTCCGCTCAATGCGCATGCGCATTTACAGGTGAGACCTAAAAATCTGTTTGGACCTCATATACACTATACTGACACTGTCTATATACCATACGCTATCAGTGCAGACAGCAAGCAATAATAAAAGCAAAACGTTCCATAAACACTGGAAAAACACTGTGTTCCGTAGTTTTTAATGGCAGAAAATGTGTAACGACTAATAACCACTGTTTTTTAAGGTATTGAAATCACCTGAAAACACTGAAAAAACCCCACCAGAATTTCCCAAAAATAGAAACTGAAAACAGGAAAGCCTATTTACAAGGCATCACAACCAGCCCCACTTGCATATCTTACAAACATGATCACCATATCGAGTGGTCGTTTGCACATCCACAGCCAGGACACAATCAAACATCAGTCTAAGAATAGTAAAAAATACAAAAACAAGGCAGCAGGCCTTTTCCTTCTATGCACACAGAATAAGATGTACAATCTCAATATTCATGAGGACTGCCCCAACACTGATTCAATCTAGGGTAGGGTTAAAGGCTCACCTCTTTAAAGAACCCTCCATCACAATATATTAACAGTTCGTGAACCAGCTGTGTGTTCTCTCTCATTTATTTCTACTAGTTGTTGGGCTTGGCCCTTTCTTCGATTCATTACCAGAATTTTTCCCTTCTTCTTCCATTCTTGCTGATGCCTTTTACGTAGTCCTTAGAAGTCTGCACACTTTACCACTACAAACCAGCTAAAGTGCTTGTGCATGCTCTTCTAAATATGATAACATTGGCTTATACCCAATTGGCACATTTAGTTTACTTGAAAGCCCCTGCTAAAGTGGTACTACACATACCAAGAGCCTGTACATTAAATGCTACTAGTGGGCCTGCACCACATAAGTAGCCCTTTCAAGCATGTCTCAGGCCTGTCATTGCAGCCTGTGAGTGCAGTTTTAAACTGCCATTTCGACCTAGCCATATATACTTCTTGCCAGCCCAAACCTTCCTTTTTAATCCTTAAAAGTCACCCCTAGGGTGGGCCCTTGACAGCCCAGGTGGCAGGGTGCAGTGTATTTAAAAAGCAGAACATGTAATTTTAAGTTTTACCTGTACTGGTAGTGACAACCTCCTAAATTAGTTTTTACTGGAAGGCCTACCTTTTCCTTAGGATAACATGGAAGTTAATTTATTATTTTTAATAAGCTGTAATTTCCAATTGGGAGCAGGTAGATAGGTCTAATTTGGTGTCTAAAGAATTGTATCTAAAAGTCATCTTTAATGGGAAAGGGATTTTTCATCACAATTCGGAAAATGGCTGTTATAGAGAGTTAATTACAAAAAACAATTTGATGGACAGAATGTAGATCAATGTCTTACATTCACCCCAGTACAAGGATCTGGGCCTAAATCCATCGTTTTTTGCACTCCACACCACCCTGGGTCAGATAATGGCTTTATGCAAATCAGCTCTGACCCTGTGCCCCATGGGAACAGTCCAGTCCGAACTACAACAGCCATATCTTTCCCAGACCGGAATCAAGAATCCGAGGACCGGACCGGTTTCGAGGTAACACCTCTCATCAGCCCGGCTAGCTTGACTCCAGTGGTGTGGAGGCTCTGGGACCCACGTCTGAGCTACCCCAGTACACTCAGGGAGAAAATTACAAAAAACAATTTGATGGACAGAATGTAGATCAATGTCTTACATTCACCCCAGTACAAGGATCTGGGCCTAAATCCATCGTTTTTTGCACTCCACACCACCCTGGGTCAGATAATGACTTTATGCAAATCAGCTCTGACCCTGTGCCCCATGGGAACAGTTCAGTCCGAACTACAACAGCCATATCTTTCCCAGACCGGATTCAAGCATCCGAGGACCGGACCGGTTTCGAGGTAACACCTCTCATCAGCCCGGCTAGCTAGGCTCTGGGACCCACGTCTGAGCTACCCCAGTACACTCAGAGAGAAAATTACAAAAAACAATTTGATGGACAGAATGTAGATCAATGTCTTACATTCACCCCAGTACAAGGATCTGGGCCTAAATCCTTCGTTTTTTGCACTCCACACCACCCTGGGTCAAATAATGGCTTTATGCAAATCAGCTCTGACCCTGTGCCCCATGGGAACAGTCCAGTCCGAACTACAACAGCCATATCTTTCCCAGACCGGAATCAAGCATCCGAGGACCGGACCGGTTTCGAGGTAACACCTCTCATCAGCCCGGCTAGCTTGACTCCAGTGGTGTGGAGGCTCTGGGACCCACGTCTGAGCTACCCCAGTACACTCAGGGAAAAAATTACAAAAAACAATTTGATGGACAGAATGTAGATCAATGTCTTACATTCACCCCAGTACAAGGATCTGGGCCTAAATCCATCGTTTTTTGCACTCCACACCACCCTGGGTCAGATAATGGCTTTATGCAAATCAGCTCTGACCCTGTGCCCCATGGGAACAGTCCAGTCCGAACTACAACAGCCATATCTTTCCCAGACCGGAATCAAGCATCCGAGGACCGGACCGGTTTCGAGGTAACACCTCTCATCAGCCCGGCTAGCTTGGCTCCAGTGGTGTGGAGGCTCTGGGACCCACGTCTGAGCTACCCCAGTACACTCAGGGAGAAAATTACAAAAAACTATTTGATGGACAGAATGTAAATCAATGTCTTACATTCACCCCAGTACAAGGATCTGGGCCTAAATCCATCGTTTTTTGCACTCCACACCACCCTGGGTCAGATAATGGCTTTATGCAAATCAGCTCTGACCCTGTGCCCCATGGTAACAGTCCAGTCCGAACTACAACAGCCATATCTTTCCCAGACCGGAATCAAGCATCCGAGGACCGGACCGGTTTCGAGGTAACACCTCTCATCAGCCCGGCTAGCTTGACTCCAGTGGTGTGGAGGCTCTGGGACCCACGTCTGAGCTACCCCAGTACACTCAGGGAGAAAATTACAAAAAACAATTTGATGGACAGAATGTAGATCAATGTCTTACATTCACCCCTGTACAAGGATCTGGGCCTAAATCCGTCGTTTTTTGCACTCCACACCACCCTGGGTCAGATAATGGCTTTATGCAAATCAGCTCTGACCCTGTGCCCCATGGGAACAGTCCAGTCCGAACTACAACAGCCATATCTTTCCCAGACCGGAATCAAGCATCCGAGGACCGGACCGGTTTCTAGGTAACACCTCTGATCAGCCCGGCTAGCTTGACTCCAGTGGTGTGAAGGCTCTGGGACCCACGTCTGAGCTACCCCAGTACACTCAGGGAGAAAATTACAAAAAACAATTTGATGGACAGAATGTAGATCAATGTCTTACATTCACCCCAGTACAAGGATCTGGGCCTAAATCCATCGTTTTTTGCACTCCACGCCACCCTGGGAAGGACAAGGCTTTTGTAGTTCGGACTGGACTGTTCCCATGGGGCAAAGGGTCAGAGCTGATTTGCATATCGCCATTGTCTAACCCAGGGTGGTGTGGAGTGCAAAAAAACGATGGATTTGGGCCCAGATCTTTGGACTGGGTTGAATGTGTGACATTGATCCACATTCGGTCCATCACTTGTTTTGTTTGCAAATTCCGCCCTAAGTGCGCTGGGGATGCTCAGACGTGGGTCCCAGGCACTCCACACCACTGGAGTCAAGCTAGCCGGGCTGATGAGAGGTGTTACCTCGAAACCGGTCCGGTCCTCGGATGCTTGATTCCGTTCTGGGAAGGACATGGCTTTTGTAGTTCGGACTGGACTGTTCCCATGGGGCACAGGGTCAGAGCTGATTTGCATATCGCCATTGTCTAACCCAGGGTGGTGTGGAGTGCAAAAAAACGATGGATTTGGGCCTAGATCTTTGGACTGGGTTGAATGTGTGACATTGATCCACATTCGATCCATCACTTGTTTTGTTTGTTATAGAGAGTTGGCATTTTCTTATCCTAACCCATTTGGTGGCTGCAGCCTGATCCTTGGCCACATGTCTAGGTGTAGCTGGCAGTTAGGTCTTTGTGTGTTGGTCCCAGACAGTGAGACAAAAAGGAAGATAGGTGTTGGCAGGATTGGCCACTCTGAGTTAACGAGGAGGAATAGCTGTCACCTATTACTCTTGTACATCACAAAGGCACTGTCTGGTCACTCCCTCAAAGGGTTTGACACTGGTCTTTTGTAAACCCAGACATGCTGGGTTCAGGCAGAGAGGAAGGGCATTCTTGGCACCTTGGGGTGGTGGTGGAAACCTCTAGAAGCTTCTTCCTCTTCAATGTGGGCGGCAGGTATAAATATTGGACTCATAGAAACTCTTCTGTACCCTTCCTGACCTGTGGACTCTGCCAGCAAAAAGGACTGCTTTGCTGCTGAAAGGAATGCCACCCTGCTGGACTGCTACTCGGAATGACTACTGCTCTGATGGCTGACCTGTTGACCTGCTACCTACTTGCCTGGATGAGGATTAAACCTGCATCTCTAAACCCAGGACCCCAGAGTGACTAATCGCTAGTTGGCTGGCCTCCTGATAAGAAGTCTCAGGGATATAGCACTCTTTCAACAGCCCTGAATCCAGTACCTGGACTGTGCCATCAGTGAGTCCTGCCCTCCCAAGTGGTGCCACCCCAGTCCTGGACCCTTGGAAGTGGGTGTGAAGGTGCTCTGCCGGTCCATATGTGGATTCAGCAAAACCAACACATCTCCTCTGCTGCACATCTCCAGCTGAACTGGTGAATTGCCTCTGCTGATCAAAGCATCGCCCCTGGATGCAATGCATCGCCTCTGCTGTGTGGACTTCCCAAAAGCAAGGACTTAATTTCGGTTATTGCAGCCCATCGGAACTGCTGCTGTGCAACCCATCTTCAACCAATAACATTGCTTCACCCAACGCAGTCCATCTGAACCGGCACTATGTATCCCCATTCAAGGACATGATACTGCACTTCACAGCTTCCCAGAACTGCTGCATCTCCTAGCCCTGACCTTGCATCACTTCTGATGCGAAGCACATCCTCGACACGTAACTCTGCGTCTCTTTGCAACCGGAATTAAGGTATTGTGGGGCATATTATCAAGGGGGGGCGATAGAATTTTCACCGCTTAGCGGCCGAAAAATTGCCTATCGCCCTATTAGCAAGCTGTCGCTAACAGCAGTTAGCGGCAGGTCGTAGGCGATAGCGAGCGGTTTGGGACCCGCTTTGCATGTTAGCGATAATTATCGCTAATGACATGCAAAGTGGGCGTTCCCAACCCGTTAGCGACTGAAAGCAGTCGCTAACGTCGCTAACGCCTATTAGCAAGGCAGGCTTAACGATGGCAATATTCGCGCTAAGCGCGAATATCGCCAAAAACTAACACCTGCCCAGACCAGTTCTTTGTATATGTGAAAGGGTTGACCCAGACACAGTTACAGGGACCTGGGCAATTAAGCCTTAAAGATAGAGGGGTCCCAGACTGGGAAAGAAATTAGAATCATAGAAAATTCAAATCTAAAGTAATCAATGTACAAGGATTGAATTTCAACAGTATGGTTGTTTTTATTCACAACATACAGACAAACCTACAATTGGTTTATACATAGCAAATCTGAACAGTCAATAGATTGTTGTAACATAGTTGTGCCCACGCGCGCAAAAGGAGAAGGGGTGGGGAAGTGCTGGTGTTGTGAAGGAATTCAGTGAACAGTGCAGGGAAATTTGTTGGTCAAAAGTCAGATAGAATTGCATTTCATTCTGTAAACAATTACACATTATTTCACGTGGCTCCCCCTTCCAGGGACAAAGTAAGCTGCTTCGGTAAGTCAGAGAAAGTTAAAGACAAACAGTCTTCTATGATAGCTGAATTAATCCTGCTTATGGACAGAAGCTGGTATCGTGGTAGGTATGGTCATACTTCCCCACTTCCCCACCCCCTTCTCCGTTTGCGCGCGTAGGCACAACTATGTTACAACAATCTGTTGACTGTTCAGATTTGCTATGTATAAACCAATTGTAGGTTTGTCGGTATGTTGTGAATAAAAACAACCATACTGTTGAAATTCAATCCTTGTACATTGATTACTTTAGATTTGAATTTTCTATGATTCCAATTTCTTTCCCAGTCTGGGACCCCTCTATCTTTAACAGGCCGGTTCGGAGCCATGTTATCCAATGGGAGGTGGATAACATGGCTAAGAACATTTAGTCTCTAATGCATGAATATCCCTGTATTCTCAGCGATATTCACGCTATCGGCGGAAAAATTATCGCTTAGGAGATAAACGTAGCTAATAGCACGTTATCTCAGCGATAATTTCCGGCGATGCTTAGCGATAAAAAAATCGTTGCTAAGCCTAGTTAGCGATAAATATCGCTAATCGTTGGTAATATGCCCCTGTGTTCAATGGGCTTAAGTGGGCCCCTGTAGCCAGCCCACACTCCATTGCAGTTGGCTTGCACTTGTGAATTTGTCCTGGTCTAGCATGACCAGATTACCAAGGATAGTGCTCTGTGCTTTTTGTCGTTAAAACTGCAAATATCCAGTCCTACAGATTGATTTCATGGCATTTTGGTCTTGATTTATTCATTATCATTTACTCTATTGTTTTAAATTGGTGTGAAAATTTTCTTGTGTTGTGTTTTCACTTTATTACTGTTTGAAGTATTGCATAAATAGTTTAAACATTGCATCTTACTTTAGCTCTGTGCCTAGCTACCAGAGGGTTGAGCACAAGGTGCCCCTTCCTGCACAAAAACAATCTTCCCATGTCACAGGCATCGTTGCACCATGGTGCAAGGGTGCCTGCGCCAGCGCAAGGCTGCAGTTTGTGCACCAGCGCAGGGGGAAGCACAGAGATGCCATATATTCTTGTAATAAGGTTGCATTCCTGTGCTTCGGAAGTGCTGCAGAGTGGCGCAGCCAAAGGGCTTGCGGTGCCACGCTGCAGCACTTCCATGTAGATCTGCCCCTAAATTTGTGAATATGGAAATGTACTAAACTTAGTCAAAAGTGTAATTTACATTTGTGAATCAGGCATATAGTATTTAACTTACAAACCGTTTTCTTACGTATTCTTATACTTTTCCATCATATTTCACTATTTCCACAGAAAGTGAGCGAAAACTACGACCAGTGATGATAGCTCATGATTAATAGCTCAGCGCATGGTAACAAATGTTGTTATTATTTCACAATAAACCAAGCCTGTGGTCTTCAAGCCAATCAGCGTTCCTGGTCCCTCATCTTAAATTGCTGATTCCAATTCAAACTTATTCAAGTGACACAAAAACCAGATATTCAATCTATGGCTCCATCTCACAATGGTGTGATTTTCACTAAACTCACGTAATGGATTTTATTTTATCTGTAATACATTGCCACAACCCTCACTGACAGTGAAATGCATTTTATGTTTCAAAGCAAAAATGTTTTTACCCTCCTTGTCCTGATAAGAAGATTCAATCTGAATTGGGTTGAAAAACATTGAACTGTTTTCAGGATGGGCTTTGCATCTAAAATCTAAGCTAAAGATATTGCAAGCAACGAGGTTACTGATTGAGAGGGGAGAAACCCTGTTGTATATTTATACTTACTTCAATGTGGCTACTTGGTGTCTGTAGTCCTTTCTTAGTGTTCTTATCTTATCAGTCTCCCATACTACCTAAGAGTGTTCTAACTGGGATGTGAAGATTCCAGCCTTGGCAGTTGTAAGGTTTACTGTTCTGCTGTGCTATATTGTACCATCTTAATAAATCTATCTTAATAACCTGAAGACGTGTCTTGCTGCCTACCTAATCTACTTACAACAAACCATAATCAAGCAGAAACCACAATCCTTGTCAGGGTGAAGTTACAAGCAAACCTCAAATTAACCTGTGCTCAACCCTTTGGGAGCTTGGCACATATCAGTCAAGGCTTAACTGAGAGGCACTGCTTAAAGAATGTAAGCAGTAATTTAAACAGTAATACACAAAACACAACACAATAAAAATCACACCCCTATTTAGAAAAATAGAGTAAAATGTAATAAATAAATCAAGTCTGAAACAACAAAAATCTAATCAGTAGAACTGGAGATACCCAAATGTTAAGGTTTCAGTGAAAATAGCACCAATAAGCACAAAGTGCCAACTGTGGTTATCCGGTAATACCAGACCAGAAGAAAGTAACAATTTCAGGCCAGCTACAGGGTCACACTTAGGTCCACTGAATCCTGGTTGCGGAGAGATGCAGAGCCCTGCATTGAGGATGCGTTGTGTAGCGGAGGTGATGCGAGGTCCGGGCAAGGAGATGCGTCATGCAGCAGTGGTTTTGGGGAGCTGGGAGGTGCAATGTGATATTCTTGTTTGGGCATGTATCGCGCCAAGGCAAATCCAATGGGCTGCATTAGGCAAGGAGATGTCCTTGTATAGAGATGTATTGTGCAAAGGTGGTTTAGATGAGCTGCAATGGGCAAAAAAAAAGTGTTCATCAGGGAAGTACATGCAGCAGAGATTTTGCATATGTTCCAAGGTCAATGCATCAAACAGCAGAGGCAATGCACCAGTTCTGCGGGAGGTGCACCGCAAAGAAGATGCGCTGGTTCTGCTGAATCCACCGATGGGCTGGCAGAGCTCATTTAGGCTGACATCCAAGGGTCCAGGACTGGGGTGGAACCACTTGTGAGGGCAGGGATCACAGATGGGAGAGTCCAGGTGCTGGATTGAAGGTTGTTATAAGCCTGTTACATCCCTCAGACGTTCGACCAGTAGGCCAGCCAACTAACCTTTGGAGTCATTCAGGCGTCCTAGGTTTAGGGATGCAGATCCAGTTATTCTTAACCAGGCAAGAGGGCAGCAGAGCAGGAGGTCATGACAGTAGGGCAGCAGTACCTCCAGGTAGCAGTCCAGCAGAATGTCAGTCCTTTCAGCAGCACAGCAGTCCTTCTTCCTGGAAGGGTCCACAGGTCAAAAAGTGTACCGGAGAGCTGGGACCAAGGGTCCAATATTTCTACCTGGTGCCCACTTTGAATTAGAGGAGGCTTCTAGAGGTTTTCACCCCCCAGAGGTGTCAGGCTTCTACCTCCCTTCTGTCCTAGCTCCAGCTGTATTTGGGTCCTAAAAGGGCCAGTGTCAAACCGTTTGTATGAGTGATCAGGCAGAGTCTTTGTGATGTGGAAGTTTGGTCGGTAACAGCTCCTCCCCTTCATTAACTCAGACTGACCCATCCTGCCAATACAGATCTTCCCTTTGCCTCACTGGCTTGGAGCAATACACAATGACCAACTGCTAGATACACCTAGGCATGTGACTCTGGAACAGGTTGCAAGCACCAAATGGTTAACACAAGAAAATGCCAACTTTCTAAAAGTGACATTTTCAGAATTGTGACAAAAAATCTAAATTTACCACAAAGAGGACTTATAATTACAATTCTTTAGACAAAAAACTGATCTGTCTGCCTGCTCCCAATTGAAAGATATAACCTAGTAAATGTAATAAGATAACCTAAAAATATTCTATGGGAGAGGTAGGCCATCCAGTAGTAAGAAGTGAATGTGGGAGCTTTTCACTACCAGGACATTTAAAACTTACATGTAATGCCCAATGTTTTCAATACACTGCCCCCTGTCCTATGGTATTCTTAGGGCCTATGCTTAGGGCTATATGTATTAAAAAGGAAGGTTTGGGCCTGGCAAAAGGTTTATTTTGCTAGGTCAAAATTGCAATTTAAAACTGTACACACAGGCTGCAAAGCAAGGCCTGGCTTCTGTTTAAAGGGCTACTTAAGTGGATGGCACAAGCAGTGATGCACGCCTGCTAGTAGCATTTAATTTACAGGCTTTGAATTTGATCCGGCTTCTGATGGGCAACCAATGAAGTTGGCGGATGGTAGGTGAGATGGGTTGGAACTTGGGGATGCCTGTTAAGATTCTGGATGCCGAGTTTTGGACCAACTGTAGCTTATTGAGGACTTTCTGTTGAGCATTCAGCAGGAGTGCATTACAGTAGTCTATTTTTGGGAGTAATAATGTGGACATCAGGGTTTTACCTGCAGGGAGTGGGAGGAAAGGCAGCAGTTTCTTTATTTTTTTAGGGTGTAGAAAGAGGAAGAGACGACCGCATTGGTGTGGTGAATAAACAAGAGTCTATGGTCAAACAGGATCCCCAGGTTTCTGACTTTAGTGACAGGTTCTGGTGGGGGACCTAGCTCGTTAGGCCACCAGGTGGGGGACCAGCCTGGGGTGAGGGATCCGAAGGACATTACCTGAGTCTTATTGGAGTTTAGTTTTAAGCAATTGCTCATCATCTAGGAGCCGATGCCTAGCATTCCCTCCTGGAATCTCGCCGCAAATGTTTAACCATCATTGTGAACTGCTAACATCAATTGGGTGTCGTCGGCATATGAAGTCAGCCTTATCCCATGTGTTTTGATAATCCTGGCCAAGTCCGACACATAGATGTTAAATAAGGTCGGACTTAGCGAGGATCCTTGGGGCACCCCACATGGGAGCGTGAACACTAGGGAGTAGAAGTTGCCTATTTTTACAGAATGAGTACAATCAGCAAGGAATGAGGCTAGAAGGGCCCTTG
This sequence comes from Lissotriton vulgaris, assembly GCF_964263255.1. Taxonomy (NCBI): domain Eukaryota; kingdom Metazoa; phylum Chordata; class Amphibia; order Caudata; family Salamandridae; genus Lissotriton; species Lissotriton vulgaris. Next base: position 418,634,916 of record NC_141694.1, read on the forward strand.
CAGTGTGGTTGATGCCAAGGGAAGAGACACGGTCGATGAGAGTGGCGTAATCAACCGTGTCAAAGGCAGCGGACAAGTCCAATAGTAAGAGGACTGCCGCGCCGCTTTGATCCAAGGTCATCTTGATCTTGTCTGTTGCCTTGATAAGAGCTGTTTCGGTTCCGTGGCCCTTCCTGAACCCAAATTGGGTGTCGTCCAGTAGGTGGTTGTGATCAATAAACTCAGATCATTGCCTATTCCTTATTTTTTCGAAAATTTTCTTTGGAAAATGAAGGCAGGCAATGGGTCTGTAGTTTTCAGAGGCTGAGGGCTCGAGGATAGGTTTTTTAAGCAGAGGTTTTATGATAGCTTTTTTCCAAACTGAGTGATAGCTGTGAAACATTGAATTACAGATGTTGGTGAGAGAAGACGTTATGAATTGAGGGATGAGTTTTAAGATGGATGGTGGACAAGGGTCGAGAGGGGCCTAATCTTACAGAGGAGATTAGTTCTGAAATCTGCTCAGGGGAGGATTGGATAAAATTAGAAAAAGTAAGGGAGGAAGTGTTAATGGGAGGGTGGGTCTTGGTTGGTTCGGGGATGGCCTGAGAGGCAAAGCTGGAGAAGATGGAGGTGACTTTGTCTGAGAGGAAGTTGGCGAGGGAGTTACAGAGGGTTTGAGAGAGGTCTGCATTAGGACACATGGGAGTATTAGATAGTTTGTTTACTACCTTAAACAGCTGTTTGGAAGAATGTTGAGCATCTGGGATAGATAAAAGTTGCTCTTTTCTGTGATGATGACCTGTTTATATTTGGCTAGTGCTTCCTTGTATTTTATTTTGTCGTGGGGGTTGTAGTGTTTGCGCCAGTGTCTCTCTAAATTTCTGCAGTGTTGTCTTTGGAGTCTGAGCACCTCTGAAAACCAGGGGGCAGAAGGGGTGATCCGATTAGTAAAGATGGTCTTAGGCAGTGCCAAGGTGGTGAAAGCACTATGCAACCACTGTGAGCAATTTTTAGATGCTAGATCTGGGTCAGTAGTGGGAGTGTATTGAGTGTTGGAGAGAGTAGTTGTGAGGAGGTGGATGTCGATGTTCTTCCATGCTCTAGTGTGTTTGAGAATGCAGGCGGTAGGTTGGAGTTTCGGATTTAGATGGTGGAGAGAACAGCCGCGTGGTCTGTCCATGCAAGGGGGATGACTGAGGCGTAGGCGATATTGCTGTTGTTGGTGAACAGACCGTCCAGGGTGTGTCCCACCAGATGGGTGGGTTTAGTAACTAGCTGAAGGAATCTTGCTGCTTGTAGGTCAGTTGTGAGGGGAGAAGTGTCTTTATCATTGAGGGATTCATAGTGGAAATTGTAGTCTCCTAGAATAGTGTAGTCATGAGTTCCTGCTATAGGCTCTATTAGGCTGTCTAGAGCTGTAAGAAAGTTCTTTTGAGGGCCTGGAGGGCGGTAAATAAGTGTGCATTTAAATGATTGGTTATTGGATAGAGAAATAGAGAAGCTAAGCGCTTCACAGACTGGGGAGACTAAGGTTTATATTTTAGTTGGATAGAGTTATCAATGGATAATGGCCAAGCCACCTCCCTTTCTGCTAAGTCTGTCCAGTCTGAGTACACAATAGCCCTCTGGCAAAGCAGCACAGAAATAGGGTTCTGAGAAAGTGTCACCCCAAGTTTCAGTAATGAAAAGAAGGTCTAGATTGTGGCTCGTTAGTAGCTCTAGGATTTCATATTTGTGCTTAGGAAGGGAGCGTGCGTTTATGAGAGCAGATGTAATGTGTGTAGGGAGGAGGACTGGGTGGTGGGGGAGGGTGAATGGGTGGGAGAGACGGGCCAGTTTGAAGGTGCAGACGGGACAATATGTAGAATCTTTATTGGTTCTGGAATTGAAAATAAGGCTGAAACAGTGGTGGCTGTTGGCTGTATTGTAGATGTCTCTAAGCTGGGTTGGGGAGTAAGTTAAGATTTAACTGTTTGCTGATGGGTTGAGAGAACCAGGGGGGGGTGACCCTGGGCCCAGTCTCGGCGCGGACGGGCGCAGACGGGCTTGACTTTGGCGTGCCTGCCGCGCGTGTCTGCTGTGCGTAGGGGGAGGCATGCACCTTTTATGGTGGCAGAGGTGAGCAGCTAGACTGCTAACCTCCGTTGTGACCGGAAGTGAAAGGGGGACACTTCCGGCTCTGGCGAGTAAGATACAAGTTAAGAACCACTAGGAGGCCTTTTAAGCAGGCGCTTCCGTCGGCAATAAAAAGGTGCTTTTTAAGTTACCTCTGGTGGGGCAGGAATGTTGCCCAAGTGATTTTGCAGTCGGAGGTAAAGTGACCAGTAGGGAAGCACTTTCTCCGGTGCTTCGTGCCCCTTGATTGCATGCTCTGCGTGGGTTGAAATAAGTGAATTGACATCCAACTGTATTGTGCTATGGTAGCTCCTTTATGGTGGTGGAGGTGACTGCTAACCTTCATTGCGACCGGAAGTGAGAGGGGGCCACTTCCGGCTCTGGCAATCTATCCCTACACTCAATCTGAAGGATCAGTGGTGGACCGGGGAACACGCCAGGGCACGAGAGGAGGTGGTAAGTTTTAAAAAGATTAAAAGCTGTTTTGTAAGATTTTTTAAAAAGCAGTGCGAGTAAGATATGAGTTAAGAACCGCTAGGAGGCCTTTTAACCAGGCGCTTCCATTGGTGATAAAAAGGTGCTTTTTAAGTTACCTCTGGTGGGGCAGGAGTGTTGCCCAAGTGATTTTGCCGTCGGAGGTAAAGTGACCGGTAGGGAAGCCCTTTCCCCTGTGCTTCATGCCCCGTGACTGCGTGTTCTGCACGGGTTGAAATACGTGATTTGACATCTGGGGCAGTCAAACATTTTGGCCTGCCCCTGATGTCCTGCCAATGGAATATTATGAGCGTGCTTCAATAGTAAGGGTTCAAAGCACCCGGGGACGACAATATCTCCTGTTAACCCAGGTTCAGGATCTTAAGCTCACTATTCAGGAGACTGTTCTTGTTGGACTTCTGGCAGGTTCACCCCTAAACTTTCTGCTTTTTAATTGTGACCTGGTGATAGTTATTTTGGGCTTCTGCGCACTTTCACTGTGTCCCGGTGTAAAGTGTGTGCGCACTCTGAGTGCGTGTGGTGAGATTGGCCTGACCTCCCATAGGAATGCATGGGGAATGTATGTGTCCATGTTAGTTCCTGATGCATGTGGAGTGCAGGGTCGAGTTTGGTATGGGTGGACTCGTGTGATTAAATGCTGCACGATGATGTGTTCGGCGTGAGTGTGTCTAGTGTGGAAGTGCCACATCTAGAAGTTGGTGTGCCTGTGCAGTGAATGTGCTGGCTTGTGATTGGCTGGAGCTGGCTGGTGAGCCTGGCTCCAGGAGTCAGGATGGGTCTGCCCCAGTGGTGAATGGGAGATCTGCATGTTGATGACCGGGGAGGAGTGCACCTGGGACCTGAATAGGGCTGGGCTTTCCCCCACAGAATGCTGGCCCCACCCTCTGTGGTGCAACTGATGACCCCAGCCTGACCTCAGAATAGTGAGAGGGGCTGAGCACACCAAGGTGCTCCAGGGCGATACTTAACTGGCAATGCTGGCTCCGGCCCCTGTGGTGTGTCTGATGTGCCTAACCCACCTTGTGAATAGGCAGAGGGGCTGAGCAAAACAAAGTGCTCAGGAACCAGCTGCATCTGGTTCGCCCCTTTCCTGCACCTTTTACAACAAAGGATTTTACTGTATAAAAAGGGGCTGTGTCCCCATGAATTTTGTTCTTGTTCCTGATCCTAACTTTAGGAGGAGGCCTGCTGCTGCTGCTGGGCACCAGGAGGAACCACCACTGGGTGCTGCCTCCCTGCCTGGAAGGCCCAGTGAGCTGGCACCTGGGCCCAGCCCTTGCCCCCCTGCTTGCTAAAAGGACTTTTTGCTATACTTCCCCTGGACTTCGGGGACCCTAGCACTTGGAAGCACTTTATTTGTCCCTGCAGCACTTGGCTGCCTCAAGGAGGCAGTAAACCCGGCCCGAGGGATTTCCCGGCGTGAGGATCCTCCTTTGTGGGCTGATTGTTGGCGCGGGAGCCTACCCTGCTTATTTGCCAAATTATTAAGCCCCCTGACAGGTGCCCACCCGCCAGGGACCTTGCCGCTATTTTGTTATTTCCTTAAACGGGAGCCTACCCCGTATTTTCCCCTCGAAATCACTGCTGGCCAGCCCGGGACACCCCCGTGACAAGATTCCCCAGGCCGTGCTGTGATTGGCTGCCGGCCCGGGACACACCCGGGACGTCATTCCCCGGGCCGCGCTGTAATTGGCTGCCGGCCCGGGACACCCCTGTGACATCTTTCCCTGGGCCGCGCTGTGATTGGTTGCCGGCCCGGAACCTGACCTGGAAGCAGGAAGAGAAGCATGGTGGGAGCTTCTCCGGGAGAGAAGAAGCTCCTGAGAGCAGCTGTCAGTGATGCCCCCGCAAGCCAGGCGATGGCCCCGGCCGTCCAAGGAGACCTGCCAGAGGGGTCCTGCATCGCCGGTGAGTGGGGTCATTCAGGAAGAGGAGGGCGTCGGGACACATTGCCGGTGCCCGCCCCTCCCCTCCTCCTGGTACTCACCCCCCCTTGCCCTTTGCCGGGGCTGGTATGTAGCCTGCGAGGCTCAGGGGCATTTGGTTGTTTAGAGCCTGCGAGGCTCGTGGGTACATTTTGTTATTGGGAGCCCGCGAGGCTGAGGGGGCATTTTGGTGTCTCGAGTCCCCAGAGCGGGGACTCCAACAGAATTGGGCCGCATTCCTGTCGAGCCTGAAAGGCTCTACACCCACAGGGGCATTTTGCAAATTGGAGTCCCCAGAAAAGGGACTCCCAACGACGGGAGCATTTCTGTTGAGCCCACGAGGGGCTCCAGAGGGCTCCAACGTGGCGCATGCCATTCATGGGGCTACAGAGAGCCCAGAAGAGATCCCCAGCTGTCCAGCACTTAGTGGGCAGCTGCTTCTTTTAGGCCTCCAGGAACCCTTGCGTAATCTTCATTTGGCTGCCTGCGCAGCCTGCCCTGACAATTTGGGCAAAGGGCGTTTCAGCCCCAGAGAGGCCAGTTGGCCTGGGGACAATTTATGTGTTCATGCCCCATGTGGTTTTTGCGCAATTGTGATTTACCTGCCTAATGTGATTACTGGATCATGTGTATTGTTTTATACCTCTGAATGTAGGTGATGCTTAGGAGGTTGTTTTTCCTAATATAGGTCCTACCAGTGAGGTCCTGGTTCCCTGCGTGATTTTTTCGTAAGGTGGTTAGGGTTGCATAGGTGGTTCTTACCTTTTACCAGAGGTTACTGGTTGTGTGCTACATTTTGCTATTTGGTGCTACAGTTATTATATGTGCTAAGCGTTATTACTACAAAGTGCTAATTCTACCAAGTGCTAAAACTAAAAGTGCATATTCCTGGCAGTGTTCCATGTGGCCCTGTCCTGTACATATATCCCCTGTAAATTCTGCCCGTGCCTGTTGGCACATTGTAAAGTATGTGTTTTTATCTAATGTGTCTACTATAATACAAATGCTATTTTTATATATAACCTTGTGCGGAGTTTCCCTTGTGGTGGGCCTTGGGTGTTGTTGCTGGGTGCGCGCGCAAACACTTAACCTACATTGCCTCCGAGATTAGCCTTGCTGATCACGTCACATTACCTAGAGGGTGAGCAGGAGTTATCTTTGGGGTGTAACTCCCTTGCCCTGACTAGAGTGGTGGTTTCTGCCTGACTTTGGCGCAAGCCTTAGCCAACCGGAAAACCCATTTCTAACAGTTCTCCTAATAAAGAAGGTGAACATCCTCCTGTAGGTTGCCAACATCTCAACATGTGACCTGAGCTCAACCTCTTTCCAAATAGTTTGCACCAGGTCATTGTATAACAAACAGTCTACAGGAATAGCTGGACTCACAGCTACCTTCATAAACCCAGGGATTCCACTCCATTTGAGAGAAACCATTAACATGGGGTAGTGGCTGACCTAGTTGTCAGCTATCACTACTTGGTGGATTTCATTAGGGACAACCTGCTCTGCAGACACCAAATAAGCCTCATCCTAGCACCTTTGTCTAGCAGAGCCTCCATCCTTTGTCAATTGATGATAAGCCACTGCCTGGACTTGCATTATCAGGAATATGGTTTTTGGGTACCATGTCACTGCAACAGAAGGCCTAATTCAGAATGGTTACTGGGGTAATTATATCTCCCAGCACTCCACTGGCAATCCCTGGTTTGGGCCATTCTGTTGAATTCTTAAAGGATATTTTAGAGTTTATTTTAGAATTTAGATCACAGTGAAATAGCTTCCTCCCAACATGCCTATAAGTAAATATAAGTGTGATAAACAATTATCTTACCAATAAGTAATCCTGTGTGCATTCTGCTCCATACTTCGGCATGGTCTTCCGTGTACACCAAAGTGCAGATCCAGAAAATTTCATTCTGACCATCTTCATCAGGATTTCTAAGGTTAGTTACATCTAACAAGCAGTCAGGACTATCTGTACACCCGTGCCTTCAGCACTGAGAAAGGAAATGTTATGCTCAACAACAGAAACAATGATAGCCTGAGTATAATGCAATGGTGTCGTTCCTGAGGAATTCAAAAATTGTTATTTCAAATCCCTGTTGAAAAAAAACAAGTTTGGACATCACTGACACTGCTTATCACAAATGTCTTGCTGAGGGATGTTTTATAGACAGGGTGAGGGCACTAGCAAATGAATGCCAACATAGGTTTCAAACCTTTTTGCAGAACAGATTTATATCATCTCCATTTTTCTATATGGATGACATTCAAAACTAGGCACACAGGATCAATATTGTCATACTCATCTTCCTGGTCATTTCTATAACATTTGATATCCTGCTTCAACCAGTCCCCATCTGGAGACTCAATTGCATTGGTGTAAAAGTTAAGTTAACAAACACCTGATTTGAAGTATGTGAATTGGATTCTCTCATTCTTCCCATAGTGACACACACTCCCTCTATATTTTTGTGGTTCCTTTCTGTCTTTAGACAAGACTTCATTGCTCTGGTATTTATCTATCTTCATTTTTAACATATAGGCCAGCCACTTGCCCCTCCTGAACAATTCATATGGCCATATATGGTACACCATGCTATGCACACTCTGAGCATTCCAAAAGATGCCTCAATTTTCAGACCTTTCCTTGTCACAGCGCACAACTGGTTGACATGAAATATGTTTTATGGTAGTACAATATAAATCTTTACTTGAAGAAATTACCTCCGTTCACAATGAAATTCCTATTTTCTGAGCTCCTTGCTCCTTCAGTTTTACCCAGTGAGGAACTTTGGAGCTATCCTACAGTTGGGTCTCTTCTTGGAAACTCAGGTCAAAGGGGTTATCCAATCCTCCTTCAGCCTCCTCCAACCCCTATTGTAGATTTTTTGTTTCCTGGCCGCCTCACCCCAAATAGAAACTTCTGCAACTCATATGCCGTACCAACAGGTTTGCAAAAATATCTGTTCTGCCAACTGTTGCAGGTCCAGAACTTGAAGCCCACATTCCTATGACAACTACATCCTCAACAGCAGTGCTTGCTCACTCTTTAAGTGCTTCTCTGGTTTCTGCTACCTTGAACAATGTCACTTACAAATCTTTATGTTGCACTCCTAGCAGTGCAAGCAGTTAGACTAAGAATCCTCTTCAAAAGCTTTACATCTACTGCACAATACATACATACATACACAAGATAAAGACCTCATGTGCATTCTAGCTGGTGATTTATTGCTTTGATAAATCCTACCTGCGAGGGATCTCATTCTCAGTTCAAATCTCCAAATTGTGGAACCCCTTATCAAGAAGAATCAGATCTCAAATTAATTGGTTTCTCATCCCTGCTACTTCACAAACCCCCACATATTTGCCATGAGTGCTCATGTATAGTGATACTGCCCTCTGACCTATTTAGATCCAACTCAGTGCAAGCAACAAAGAACACCAGGAAGGAAGCAATTGCTGAGCATGCTGAAAGGTAGATGGCACCCTAAATCTTTCATGATCAGACCTTTGGGGAGGCCATTTTGGAGGCCCCCTTATCCGACTTTAAGAGTCGGATAAGAGCAATCTTAGGCTCATGGAGCATTAAAAAAGTATTTTGCAGTAAAAATAATCAACAAAACTTGATTTGAGAACTGAATGTGTGATGATTACTCATACTGTTGAAGATGTAAATGTATGCCCTAATACAGTGTTGTGGACAGCAGGATTCTTCCAAAAGGCCAATTGCTTGGAAGGGGGAGAATAGTAGTTCTCTGGGTCAGAGCCAAAGGTCACTGTATGTAAATTTAAAAATATCAGTAATAAGAGGTCTGCAAACAGCTATGGTTCTGGTCCCAGGTTGCTTGTTTCCGATCCAGGGAAGACATGCTTGGCAGTTCGGGCTGGACTGTTCCCATTAGGCACAGGGTCAGACTGATTTGCATATGGCCAGTCTGAACTCGAGTGGCGGAGTGAGCTAAAGAATGATGATGGATTAAACCCAGATCAGTTGACTGGGGTGAGTGCTTCCAATGTTCAACACGCCTTTTGGTTCTATTAAAAAGCACAGTTGTAATTTCACCAAAAATGATTGTTATGAATTGCATTGTTGGACCAGGCATGTTTGTGGATTGAAGCAAACAGCCTTCTCCCACTAACGCAGACAGGATTTAAGGGCAGAATATGCCCTCGCATCAGTTACAACAAGCATTTACAATGAAATCGGTTTCGCCTTCGGGACTTTATAAGTCCCTCAGCAGAAAGCAATTCTGGTATTTTACTGACCTCTGATAGTAGTTTTCTATCAAGACAGTCAAATAGAGGTAGATGAACAGAAAAAAGTCCCTATGCGGAAGCAGACAAGCCCTAGGGCTGATCTCCAGAGTCCACAAAGTACAAACACATATAGATATATACCAAAGTATATACTAAAGTATATACAAGAGGTCTCAAATGCCGACCTAAAAAGGGGGAAAAAGCTGCACTGTTGTTTTGTTGGTCACGGTCCTGCTTTTGACTAAGTAGATAAGTCTCTTCTGGGGAAGTTAGGAATTAATGTGTCACTCTTGATTCAGATTAAGGCCCTGTATGAAAATACATGAGTAAAGTTGCAGACAAACCTTAAAGGGGTCATTGACAGATAGAATCAATATACATACCAGTCTAAAGCAATCCTTGCCCCCTCCTGATTTAATTGACATGAATCTAACATAATGACCTATTTAGAACTGGTAAACTCTCATCCACCAAACCTAGCGACAAACCCACTTGCATCATGTCCGAAGCAGTCAATTTAATTCTTCTAGTACAGAACCTTATAGGACCATAATGATTACTACATTTGTTGCCAATTCTGATTAAAAAAATTACTTAATAAGGAATGTGGAAAAAACCAAAGATAATGACTTTAACTAAAGGCAGGTCAAAGAATGCATGATCTATCTTCTAATATGCATACCTTGTGTTGAATAGCACATGTGAGTGGATTGGAGCACAGGTGTGGAGATGTCTGACACTTTACTAATATGCTCAGCAGAGGTGCTTACCACCCATTGTTAAGAGCGTTTGTAGTAAAGTTGCAGCTTCTTTACTATACTGTGCATTCATGTTCCTATTCAAAGGGGACGGTTTTTCTTTTTCTAATTGGGCTTGAGTCCCTCCAACCACAATGTCTTCTTCATTTATAACCTGATAGTCAGCCATCTCCCATCGAGCCAGTGAGTTCCGATTGGGTATTTGTGCTGCAATAGGGCGCAATCAGAACAAATATTTGTAGGTTTGATCTAGGAAGAGACACAATTAATTGACAATTAAACTGGGCTACTTCTTAATGGCTGTTGGAAAAATATGACTAATAATAAATCAATCTTCAGTTCAAAATGTAAGACACCTGTTGGTAACGTTGCAGATAGGGGAAGAATCTTCATAAACTATGCACGTAAAGAATTGGAGAAAACATGAATTAGTATGGCATTTTCTCTTTATTCACTTAGCATTAGTAATAAAATAGGCACTGCAATGGGAACATCAAACAGTTCCAGCATGGCATGGACTGAGAAGTCCATGCAGTGCTGGAATGTCTTTGCATGCACACAGGGGGGGGGCACATGATGTACCCCTCTGTGTGCCCTTTTATTTCCCTATCCATGAGGGTTTTCCTGGAGGAGAAACTGCCATGAAAACCCTTGCTGAGAGGAAGCTCCTAATATGCTTGACGGGATCATGGCGTTCCCACTAAGGATATGGATGTCTCTGGACCACTGTGCCACAGCCAGGGAATGGTGGTTTTCTGGTGGTGTTGGAATCCTAGGGTGGCACGACCACTACGATCGTAATGTGGCTGCTTTAAGACTGCCGCCCCACCACGAGTCTGGCGATCCGAGAACCTCCAGACTCATAATCGGCCCTAGTTTAACAGATTTACCTAATGTGAAACGGAAATCAAAAATGTGTACGATGTTGGTAAGATTTTTGCAGGGGTCTATCATAACACTTAAAAATTAAAACAGTCCTTTGACATCCCACATTGCAGTTAGGGCCTGTTGGTAGAACTTCCTGGAAATGTAGAGGCAATCCTCGATTCAATATAGTATCAAATTATGACTTGCTATTTGCATTGATTGATTTAAATAAGTCATTTTAAAATGATTATTAAACCATTCGAAGATGGCCATACACGCATGGGTATGCATGTTGGAGGTATCTTGGATTTTGTTTTTACCTTAGGAAAAACGATATCAACTACATATTCATGCACAGTTATAATACTTGACTTTCTTTCAGAACTATCTGCGCGCACATAAATGCACTTGCTATCTTGAACTGTTTTTCCATGATGACTGACACGTGCATATGCATGAATGGGTGGAGATCTAAGAAAGATTTTTCTTTACCTATGAGAAATAAATCATCATAAGGTTTCAACTGTATATGCATGCGGATGTACAGCAGCTATGTGGGGGGATACTTGCATTAGCAAAGGCGGTTGGTATAAGCTCATCACAGGCACGACCTTTTGGCTTTGTTAATGCTTATTGGATTTGTATCTGTGACTCCACTGTGCTCTTAATCACTTTAATGGACTGAAAAATAACTTTTTGCATTTCCGTATGATAACGACCCTTTAGGTTGCATGGCAAATCATATTTGTATATTTAGTTTAAGGGTCACATTGAGGTCTCTAGTGCACTGTAATAATAATTTAGTATCATCATTTACTTCTGTAAAATATGAGTGAATTTAATGGGTTTATTGTGTATAACTACGCACTGCCCATGAGCTGGATATGTATTCCCTAATTATTATCGTCTAACTGGGCAGTTAAATAAAATTGTACATTGTAAGGTGTTTCGTTTTTATTACTTTCCATGATAATGTTGCATAAATGTTATGGGCTTCCTGAATGCAAATACATTTTCTACTAATAGTAATACGATCAACACTATTTGTTTAAATGATGCGACAGCCCTGCCAAACACAACGAATCGGGGGTTATACTAAGTCATTTTAGTGCTGGTATCCTCATCACTACACTAAAATGCATTAATCATGCATTATAGCTGGCCTCTATCACTCCCACGAGGCTGCTATTCAAGGAGTTTCATTTAAGCAGCAAGCACGCAGGCAGTGAGTGTGCTGTCTGGCGAGACGAGAATATGCTCTGACTGAAAATACGTTGGTGACTTGGCCCCGTTTACTTTTAATGAGCCTTCACACATCATCAACATTGATGTTGAAAGAGGGTTCTTGTGTTGAAATGAGGATCCTTGAATGAAGGTTTAGTTTCAAAACCTTTATTGGTTACATGCGTGAGAGATAGTGTGGAAGTCCCAAATAACTACAACGAAGCCTTGTGATAGTTAACTTCTCTTTATTCACCGGAGCGCCGGGAACAATTTCTGCCTCTTCCCACGGTCGGCGCCAACTAACTAAAATGGCCGCCTACCGCTTCCGGTCCCGCCCTTCCGGTTCCTGCCTACGTGACGCTAGTCCGTCACCACATATCTCCCCCCTTTTGGTACAATGACACAACAAAATTCTAGTCCTTACTTGTAGTCCATTTCAAAGTCTTTGAACTTAACCGGAATCCTTACTTCCCTTCCTGCTCTCGTCTTCTTCACACAGTCTTTCATTTTGCCACTCTGCACCTCCTGGTCACTCTTTCCACTGGTCTCTTCAGCGATTCTTTCCTTCACTTCCCTGTCCGACCTTTCCTTGCTCCCGCCTTCTATTCCTTCTTCTACTCCATCTCCTTCTTTCCCTTCCGTGCTGCTCTCTTCAACTTGTTTCACTCCTTCTACATTTCCCTTGTTCCTTCCATCACTTTCTTCTTCTCCTTCTCTTACATTCTCAATGCCTTCCTCCATCTCTGCTCCCCACTTCAAGATCTTGCTGCATTTCGCCATTCTGTCCTGCGACCATAGTTTGCCATCACTCAGTAATGCCGAACGGGCATACAGCTCTACTACTCGCAGGGGCGGTGAGAACTTGCTCTCTCCTTCCCTTCTTATGATGGCTGACTTTACCCGGACCCAGTCGCCTTTCTCCAACTCTACTCCTTGCACATTATGTCTCCTATTGAAGTGCTCCGTGTACAATTCTTGCGCTCTTTCCAGGTTCTTCCTGACCAGAAATACTGGGTTGTCTGCCAAAGACAGTTCTTCTCTTACTTCCCAGAACCGTCTCAGTGTATCCTTTAGGTGCCTCTTTTCTGGCCATCCATGTGTGACATATCCCTTGATCACTTCCAGGTCCTGGTCTGCTTTGTAGGCCTCTTCCCAGTCTTGTGCGCTAATCACCTTTTCCAGGTCTTGAATAGTGGCCACCACGTATCCTTCCCACCTTGGGCGTTCCTGTGCCTCTGCCGTCTCCATGGCTGTCGCTCGGCTTAGAAAATCAGCTACTTTTTTCTGCGGTCCTGGTATGTGTTCTACTACATACACAAAGTCTAACAAACGCAATGTCATTTTGGCAATCCTCGGGGTGGCGTGTGCATGTCTGCTGGACGTCAGTACCTTGACCAGCGGTTTGTGGTCAGTTCTCACAAGAACTTTCGCGCCCCACAGATACTGCCTGAACCTCTCCATCGCCCACACAACAGCCAGCATCTCTTTCTCAATGACGCTAAACTTCCCTTCATTTGGCGCCAGGGACCTTGAGGCAAAACACACGGTGGATATTTCCCCATTTTTTGACCGCTGCATTAGCACCGCTCTCAGACCTCAGTCACTTGCGTCTGTTGTTAATATTGATTCTGCCTCTGGGTCAAATCCCTTGAGGGGAATTGCGTTGCTCATCTCCTGTTTTAGAGTCTCAAATTCGGTCTGCTCCTCCTAGTTCCACTGGAATCCGTTCTTCTCTTTCAGCAGTTGCCTTAAGTGATGAGTTTTCGTGGCGAAGTGGGGAATGAATTTGCTGTAAAATTCAGCCATTCCCAAGAATGACCTGACATCCTCCTTCTTGCTCGGGGCAGGAGCATTCAAAATGGCTTGCATATTTGATCTTTTAGGTTCAATCCCCTTTCCGCTCACTTCGTGTCCCAAATATGTGACAGATTGTACTCTGAACCTGCATTTTGACCACTCCGCCGTCAGTCCATTTTCTTGCAGTGTGCGTAGTACCATGTGCAGCTTCTCATCGTGTTCCACTTTCGTTTCACCCATGACCATGATATCATCCTGAAAGAACTGGATCCCTTTTTCTTTCCGGAATAGTCTGTGCATGAGTTTTTGGAATACTGCTGCCGCTGAGGCCAGGCCAAACGGCATCCGTACAAACTCATAGCATCCGAAGGGAGTTATGAACGGTGTGAGGTGACTGCACGATGATTGCAATTTGACTTGGTGATAGGCTGACGACAAGTCTATTGTGGAGAACCACCGTTTGCCTTTGGTCTTTGCCAACATCTCGCTGATACGTGGTAATGGAAACTTGTCAACTATGATATTTTTATTGAGTTCTCTGAGGTCCACGCATAGTCTCACCCTTCCATTGGGCTTCTGTGCCACTACCAGGGGCGAAAGCCATTCCGCACTCTCTATGGCTCTAATGACTCCTTCCTTTTCCAACCTGTCCAGTTCTGCTTGTACAGCCTCTCTGCACCGGAACGGGATGTTCCACACTTTATGGACCACAGGTGTTGCTCATTCCTTCAGCTTTATAAGGTGTCTGTACTTGATTAATTCTCCTATTTGACCATTGAAAACTTTGGGGTATGACTCCTGCCAGGACCCTCCTTTGCTTTCTCCTTCCCTGTCCATCAATAAGATCTTCTCTACTCCACCTTGATTCAACAGTATACCCAGTGCTCCTTGGTCCTTCCAGCTGAGCACTGACGGCCCTTTCTCGGCAATGTATAGTTTACAATTTGCCTGGCGTCCTCTAAATTCGAACAACAAGGGGCAATACCCTAACATTGGGATTCTATGTCCTGTATACGTTACGGGCCTCAAATCAATTGGACGTAAACTTTCTTCCCTTTGGGCCCCAAACTTTTCTTCCCAGACCTTCCTTTGTATTATGGAGATGGGTGCTCCACTATCTACGATCATTTCCATCGATACTCCTCCAATGCTCATCGTGAGTTTGGGTTTGTCTGTTTCTTCGCCATCCATTTCTAGTACTTGCACATCGATGTAGAGGATTTCTTACGAGTCCCCTTCTTCTTCCTGGCTCTCTACATCTTCCTACTGTTCCTGGTCCACGTATTTTGCTCTGGCTCCTCTGGGTTTTCGGCAGCACACCTTTTCGTAGTGCCCAAATACGCTACAGAATGAGCACCTGGCTCTGAATGCGGGGCATGCTTTATCATTGCCCAAGTGCGACATGCTGCCGCATCTATAACAACTCGGTCTGCCACCCTTGCTAGTCCTCTGTTCTGCATGGCTAGTTTGGGGTGTCCGTTTTCCATTGTGTCCCTTTTGTTGGTCCCTTGGCCCCGCTCTTTCGTTCCTTACCGGTGTAGTAATCTTACACACGGTTTGCGTTCCTCCTGCTTCTTTCCGGGTCGCTTGTGCGCACCTCTTAGACATTTCTGCCTTTTTCACCATAGCCCATACTTCTTTCAGGGGAGCATCACCGTTGACCCACAACTTTTCCAGAATGTGAGTGCTGGACGTGTGCATAATGATTTGGTCTCTAACTAGGTCATCGTGCAGCGTTCCAAATTTGCACGTCAAGGCTAACTTTTGTAGTGCCACCACATATTCGGCCACCGATTCTCCCCCCTTCTGCTTCCTCTGGAAGAAGTTGTGTCTGTCTATTGCCACACAAAGTACTGGCCTGTAGTGTGCGTCTAGGTCTGCGATGGCAGGACCGAACACATCCGTGTCCGCCGCATTTCTTGTGCCCTTGACTATGGTGTCGTACACCCTGATCCCTTCTGGACCCAAGTTGTGCAGCAATATCTTCTTCCTCCTCGGACTCGGGAATGGAGCCCCACCTTCTTCTTCCAGAGCTTCTAGATAGTTGAGGAAGTACCTTTTCCAGTCCTCCCACTGCATTTCCGGTTCCCCGCTCTTCTCCATGAAAGGTTCCATTTGTGTGAGGGAGGTGGACTGAGCAGCCATCTTGTTGCCTCCTCTAGTATTTGCTTGCTCTTGTGCGCTCTTACCCGGTGGGCTACCCGGTGGCTGATGCGGGTCAGCGTCCTCATCACTGTTGAAGGACTGGGTTCTGCTAAGACCCAGCGGTGCCAGGGATAACACCTAAAACCTTTGTGGGTAACCTGTCTTGGCGTACAAATGACAGAGACACGGGACACTTCCTTCGGCGTCAAAGATTCGAGGTTTATTACTGCAGGGAACACAGAAGTCACAAGAAGTACAGCATGTGTAGGTTTGAGGAGTCTGATTCGACTTGCCTCTGTGGATCGCTCCTTTTTATACAGTTTTCACGCATAAGATAACACGGTACACAAAGGTTTATAACTCGGTTCCCATCGTAAAAACCATAAGGGGTTGCTTTCATGCATTCAAGGCCCGGAACATAAGTACAGAAATGTTTGGTAGTTCCCAACTGTAAAAGCCCATCTTCCCACCATTAGTACATTCCAATCAGCAGTAAACAAAACGAGGAAGGGACAGAAACAGGTGCAGAGGAAGACAGAAACAGTGGGGAGATCGGAAAGGGTGTAAAAGGGGTGGTATCGGGCAACACGAGCTGTAGGCATCAAAAGGGGATGTGTTTAATGGATGCACAACTAAGACAATAGACCGGCACGGCAAGATGAGCCTCGAGCGGGGCCATCTGCCTTACAGTGCCATCCCCCTCATCATAAAGACACTTTCAAAGGAAATGTGTCTTCTGCAAGAGTTTGGGAATCCCAGGGTCGCGAAGCGGACAGCGTCCATTCGCTGGCTACTTGAGGGCAAGAGACAAAATAGATGCAGCATCTAAGATGGAACCCGTGGGCTCGGATGTAGAAACCCACGAAACAAACGAACGGTTTAGGTTAGCACAGCGAAAACGCGTACACCCACTAAACTCGTCATTTGCGGTTCATAGATACCAGACTCGACCATATTCGTACGAGTCGAAAACACCACTTACGATCGTCACGGAACCTCAGACGCTCCTTTTGCCCTCATGTAGGCAAGCACTAGTCGGAATCATACTCGATATTCATCAGACCATCCAGATGCTGCTGTAACATAATTCTATCCATCAGAGTTCCCTTGGTAACAGGCGGTTGTCTTATACACGTCGTAGCACAGAGGCCACATAAGGCAGGACCACACTGCACACAAAGGCAACACGTGAACAGGAATGCCACAACATCCCCGATGATCATCAGAATTTTCCAACCCCAAGTCGACATTAGGCCCCAAAACCACCCAAGTAGCGTCCAATCCCCTACGTCCACGTGTATGGACTCAGAGATTTTATGCAACTTTGAGATGGCTTGATAGACAGTCGGAGCGTTATCTGGAATGAAAATACAGCAGCTCGAATGGATCACCTTACATACTCCACCTCGATCTGCTAGGACAACGTCTAAAACCATACGGTTTTGTAACGTCATAAGCCTATCCGCCTGTAGCTCTGCTGTGATATTACCAAGGGCACTGGCAGTGATATTAGCTGTCGATTCCACCACTCGGGTCAACTGTCTCAGGTTCCTACTATTGACCATAGGTCCCCAAAATGGAAAGAAACCCTTGAAAAAGTCTCCTGCCTCTTGACCGGCAGTGTCCTCTTCGCTAATCACGCCCCTCACAATTCGAGTCTTGTGGTAATCGGAGGCGACTGTAAAAGTCGGTAATAGAGAATGGCCAGCAAGGGGTTTTGTTTATTCTAAGATTTTTACAGCACCGTTAGGACTTGTTTAAGATTAATCACAGTACCTAAGCTTGAGTTTGATCAGTGGCTGTTAAATTTAATTCAAAGGAAACAAGTTCCTAAAAAAGGAACACAAGATGTTACCACACTAACATCAAAATTAAGCACGAATACTCAATAAAACGTGAAACCAGGGTTTTTCTTGTCTGAAAGTTATTATTGTAACAAGTTGACTTGTTCAGTCCAACTCTGCTTAGTTTGTCTCATGTCATCTTTTGATTTTCGTCTGACTTTGAGTTAAAATCAATCAACTACTGTGACCCAGCAGTCTGGACTCAAAATTTGGATATGTCCAAGGACAAGCAACCAAGGCCTTGAATATCCTTATTATATCCATGTATGCACCCTATTCTTTATGATTGTTCGTTGTTTTTGTACAGAAATTTATGTACTTTGCCTTGAAGTTCAATAATAACTTTCAGACAAGAAAAACCCTGGTTTCACGTTTTATTGAGTATTCGTGCTTAATTTTGATGTTAGTGTGGTAACATCTTGTGTTCCTTTTTTAGGAACTTGTTTCCTTTGAATTAAATTTAACAGCCACTGATCAAACTCAAGCTTAGGTACTGTGATTAATCTTAAACAAGTCCTAACGGTGCTGTAAAAATCTTAGAATAAGCAAAACCCCTTGCTGGCCATTCTCTATTACAAACTTTGCCCGAGCCCGCAAGGGTATATTGGGTTGCTCACCTTTTTGTACATTGTAAAAGTCGGTGGCAACAAGTTTGCAATATAACATGAGCCTGCAAAGTCAAGGGGCAACCATGTATATGCACGATCATAACAGACAAAGTACGTACCCTTGGCAGTCAGAAACACAGGGGAAGAGAGCATCGGTAAGACGTACGTCTCAGAGCAAGCACTCTCTCCAAGATGAGCTCTCGGGCTTCGGCCACGACCTTTTAGACAGAAATTACAAAGGTGGGGTACGATCCATATTGGAGACGAGCTTTTAAGCTGTCTTTCACCCACGAGCGCACTATACTCAGCCTCACTCAGATCCCTATAGGCATGCACCTCTTCCTCTGGGATGAGCGACGGCTCATAGATATCCCTATCTAAATCAGCAATCGCTATCGCCAAAGGCTTGTGATACGGACCGGGACCAAAGTGCGGAGGACGTGGCTCTTGATTGGGGTAGGAATCTAGTGCACTTCGAAACATTGTTTGGAATGCTCGAGCTGAACCCTGGGAACTATAAAGAAGAACCAAGTACGGAATTCCCTTATCGGTGGTATGTGGCATTAACCCACACACCCAACAATTGGTAAAGTTAACCACCAACTGATGCTGATGAAGGAGCCGAACAAAGGAATTATTCATAAATTCCGCACGTCTGACTTGCTCGTGTTGGGGTAGGATGTGGAAGGAATGAGGAGAAACAGTGGGTGTAGGTTTAGGTTCAGAAGAGGGGGTAGGTGAGGCAGAAGGCAAGAACGACTGTATCAGATAATATACCACACCCACCAATAGCGAGGAAACAGTTAAGAACAGAAAAAACACCTGAAACATGAAGCATTTTGTACGAATAATTTGCTGCAACTTGAATCTTTGAGCCTGAGCTTTTTCCAAATCCACCAGCTTAGAGAATGGCATCCTCTAAAACCGTCCGCAACGTTTTTGACGCACTTCGTTCTGTGTAGCAATAGTCAATCCCCAGGAGTTCCCAGGAACCGACGGCCTTCGACCTAGTGTCAAGACCTACTAACCAGAAGGAAGTACCCGCGCGGCCTTACGGTCCACCCGGATGTAAGGTATTTTTTATTTACAAATATATATACAAAATCTCCTAGCTGTGGAAGCAAAACACATATATGGAAACAAACTCACAACATTACAAAAACCACAATTATACGAGTGTGTTCAGACTGAATGGTGTCAATGGGGTAACGTAGATGTCAAAGGGGAAAGCAAAGCTTTTATTAGTCTCTGGTATTGGATCGCAGAAAGTAGCGGCTTTTCCCAGGACGTGTCTGCTCGTCAAACAACTGATCCGATGGCGGGACAGAGTTCTGCTGATCAGTCAATTGTTCAGATCTTGAGCTTTTCGATGGCAAATGTTCAACAATGTCGTTCTGCTGCACTGAGGGCTCTCCAACAGGCTGAGCGTCACTAAAAGAGACGAAGGTCTGCACAGTTTCCGTTTCAGACGAAGCAATGCCCTTCCTCACCCACGAGTCTGCTGGTAAAGGTATAGGTACCTTTTTAGTATGGGTGGCGTGCACCCAGTTTTTCCGTCCTTCCAAACGAACAGCAGTCCTCGTGGCAAGGAGCACTTGGTATGGTCCAGTAAAGCGGGGTTCAAGGTTACGCTTTCGTCCGAAGTTCCGCGTTACCACCCAGTCTCCAGGCTGGAGCTGATGGCCTGGACCCTCCGTCTGCGCCGGCAATGCTTCAAAGACCTGTTTGTGAATTAACCTCAGTTTAGCAGTCAGATCATGAAGATAATCGATCAACATTGGATATTCAAGATCAGAAAACACACCGGGTCTAGGGACCCCCCAAACATTTGCAGGACGGCCGAACACTATTTCGTAGGGACTAAGCCCTACTCGGGAGTGTACAGTCGCCCTAGTTGACAGAAGAGCTAGAGGCAAAGCGTCAGGGCACGAAAGACCAGTCGTAGCCTGAATCTTCGCCAACTTCAATTTGAGCGTGCCATTGTACCCTTCAACCAAACCCGCTGACTGAGGATGATTGGCGCTATGGAATTTTTGAGTAATTCCAAGGCCCTTACACACACTTTTCATCACACTCCCCACAAACTCACTTCCGTTATCAGACCATACAATCCGTGGCATTCCATACCGAGGAAAGTATTCCTTCAGTGGGATTTTCGCAGTGGACAAAGCAGTGTTATCTTTGAGAGGGTAGGCTTCAATCCATCGGGAGAACGCGCAAACCACAACTAAAACGTACTTCAGATTATTACATCGCTCCATATGGATAAAGTCTAGCTGAATCACTTCAAAGGGACATGTAGGGGGAGCAAAATGGCCAGGAGGTGTAGGGGTTCCCTTTCCAGGATTGTACATCATACATATCATACAATTCTTAACCAATCTCTCAGCACACTTTGTAGTACCATCATTCTTCCATACCGGGGACAACAACTTGCAGATACCTTTCGCACTAATATGTGCCACGCCGTGTGCCATCGTCACAACAGCTAGTACATATGCATCTGGCAACATCCATCTCTTATGCTCCGACAAATCGATCCAACAACCATTCGCATCCAACTTTCCCGTACTCTCTTTCCACTTCGTCTTTTCAGTCTCGGTGGCCTCATTCTGAATCGCTTTCACACTCTCGATAGTGTCCTCACACATACCAGTCTCCGTAGGCCACCTAACCGAACTCGTCACATACATTCTCGTGCTAAGGTTCCGGGCAGTCTCCTTAGCAGTCTCATCCGCAAACGCATTTCCACGACCAACATCATCTGTCACCTTTCGGTGCGCACTACATTTAACAATCGCCACCTGCTCAGGCAAAGTAAGTGCATCCAAAAGATCATTCACAAGCTGTCCATGCTGAATCTTAGTGCCATGCGACGTCATAAAACCTCTCTCTCGCCACAATCGTCCAAAACTATGTGCGACGCCAAAAGCATATTGGCTGTCGGTAAACACATTCACCCGTTTCCCTTTCGACAACACACACGCTCTAGTCAAGGCAATCAGCTCTGCCACCTGAGCAGAATTCTGATTCAATCTCGCAGCTTCCACAACAGTACTCAATGTTACCACAGCATACGCAGTCGTCACGTCACCATTCGGCAACTTAAAACACGACCCATCCATATACAAAGTCCCATCGGGATCTTCCAAAGGAGTATTTTTCAGGTCCACACGACCTTTTGTTTCTTCCTCCGTTCGTAAGTAGCAGTCATGAGGTGCTACTTTGTCTGATTCCATACTAATTGGCAACAAAGTCGCCGGGTTCAGAACGTTGCAACGTTTTATTTGAATGTGACTTGCCAAAAGCGTCAACTCATAACCAGACAACCTTGCACTCGTCAAGTGCTGAGTTTTCGTACGATTCAAGAGAGTGTCAACTGCATGCGGAACCATCACCGTAAGCATATTATCCATGACCAATCCTGCAGATTGTCGGATGGACACCGCAGCTGCCGCTGTTGCTCTCAAACAACTCGGCAATGCTCTAGCTACTGGGTCCAAGGTCGAGGAAAAATATGCACATGGACGCTGCTTACCGCCGAATTGTTGCGTCAAAACACTCAACGCACAACCTTCCCTCTCGTGAACGTATAGTGTAAACGGCTTACTGTAGTCAGGGGTACCTAACACAGGGGCCGAACACAACGCGTCACGTAGTCCAGAAAAACTTTTCTGACATTCTTCCGTCCATGGCAAAGGAGTTGGAACATCCTTAAACGTAAGAGCCACCAATGGTTCCGCTAGCAATGAAAAATTTGGAATCCATTGCCTGCAGTATGACGTGATACCTAAAAAGGCACGCACATCTCTCTGAGTTGTTGGCACAGTCATTCGAGCAATTGCTGCAATTCTTTCTAGGGTCAACCTTCTTCCCTCCTTTGACAATAAGTGACCTAGATAGGTCACTTCTTGGCAACAATATTGCAGTTTAGAAGGTGACACCTTGTGATGTAAGTCACAGAGATGCTGCAACAACGACACCGTTGCAAGTTTGCAAATGTCCTGAGTATCTGCAGCCACCAATAAGTCATCGACATATTGGATTAAGGCCGCACCGGCCGGCAACACAAACGCATCAAGTTGGCCCTTCAAGGCGTGACTGTATATCGATGGACTCTCACAGTAGCCCTGAGGAGCACGTTTAAACCTGAAGCTGCGGCCACCAAGAGAGAAACCGAAAAGGTCTCTACTCTCCTCAGCAATCGGAATGCTGAAAAACGCATTTTTCAGATCGATCACTGAGAAACAAGATGCAGAGGCTGGAATCAGAGTTAGTAGAGCCGTAATGTCAGGCACCTCAGGGAACTGAGGAATCACAATTTTATTCACCTCCCGTAAATCAATAACAAAACGATAAACAGGGGGTTTTGATGGATCAGTGCGCTTTAGAATGGGAAGTACAGGGCTGTTGCACACGTTTCCCCGAGTCTCCTCGATAACATCTTTCTCAATCAAATCGTAGATAATTGCTAACAACGCTCGTTCACCATCAAGGGAGATACGATACTGGGGAATACGTGGCAAGCACACATTAGATTTCAAGTGAACAACATAAGGGGAGATGTCAAGCAGGCCCACGTCATTGGGACCTGTCACCCACAAAGATGCAGGAAGAGAACTCAATTCCGGTGGAAGCTTATCGATGGATAAGTACATAGGAGAGACAACTCTCTCACCCAACGTAAGCTTTACTCCCGCAGGGGAAAAATACAAAGTCGCATACAGACGTTTTAGCAAATTCAGGCCCAAAAGATTTTCACCACAACCAGTAGTCAAAATCAGCTGAGCTTTCAGCTCACGAGGCCCAATTGTAAGGGGCAAAGGGCACGAAACCGGATTGCTAACAGGGGTGCCAGAGAATCCAACGGAAACATTTGTTAAGCCAGACAAAGGTGCGCCAGGGAGTTTCGAATGTATGATGGAACTTTTCGCTGCACCAGTGTCCAACAGAAAAGGCTCAACGACGCCCGAGGTGGCAACTGCGACGTAAGGCCCTCTCTGATCGACCGGAACTGATACTACTCCCTCTCTTTGTCTATGGCTGTCCTAGTAATTACCATTGTCGATGTTGTGATCGACGTAATAATCGTCTACATTGTACTGAGCAGATCTGCTTTGTGATGATCCACGCTGATCAAAACAATTGTTAGAATCGGAAGAGTTATTGGAACGATCAGTTTGAGCACCGCGACCTCTACCGCGTGATGTCTGTTGAGGACCGCTACGACCTCCTCTAGATGAATTACCACTATTGCGATCACGCAAAATTGGACAATCGAATTTCAGATGACCCTCGTTCCTACAATAGGCACACTGATTGTACCCCAATGAAGATCTGTCAGAAGAGGAGTCATTTCGGGATTGTGACCTATTCGACTGAGACTGCGATCTATTCCGCTGTTGCGAATCGTTCTGATTCGAACGTTGAGGATATGCTTGCTGCAACAGCACTTTTGTTTTGAGCTCTTTCATCTTTTTATCAGCACGATCATTCTCTTCTTTCTCTCTATTCTCATAATATTGTGCCGTAGCCAATATTTGAGCAGCAGTAGAAACAGCCCACGCACTCTCAGAATTTCTCAATTTGTTGCTTAAGTCCGGTAACAAATTTGAAACAAACTTATCCACAAACAATCGCTGACCTCCCTCAGTACCCATATCCTGACCACTATGATCAATGAATGCCTCCTCAAATCTCGTAAAGAAATCAGAGACACTTTCATCCTTCTTTTGTTTGCAAGCAGATAGTTTGTCCCAGTTCACCTTCATAGCTGGCATAAGCGTTTTCATTAGAGTGATAATTCTCTGGGCAAAGCCGTAATCAGCTGATCGGACTTGGCTCCGCCAACTTGCAAGGCGTCAGCAGCCCTTAATGCATTCCAATCACCGCCTAATTCTGCAGCATGATCTTCCTGGCGAATCTTTGCCCATACCGGTTGCGGTACGACATTACCAAACAGCATATCGATATCAGCAAGATTCATTATCGTAGCATCCACAAGCTGCGATAATTCTTTATAGTACCCTGCAGGACTTTTGCGAGGGTCAGGCATAGATTGTTTCACCTGCAAAACCTCCGACCGTTTCCATGGAAGATGTATCCATACTCTCTGAAAGTGCGGCAGGACGATAGGAATGGCATTAGCATCACCTGGCATCCACACTGGTGGAACTTCGCGCATGGGGTACTGACCAGGCGCTTCTAGCGGTCCCTCAATGTCTTCTACAAACAATGCTCGAGGCATTATAGAAGGACGAAAAGACAGCAACTGCTCGACAGCACGTCAAACATTGCTACCCACTATCATTCCACTCGCAAACTGAAGCTGGAGGTTAGTTAGAGCAGACATCGTTTCTTCAGATGCATCAACCGATATTTGGTCTCGCAAAACCTTGCACATTTCCTCAAACACGAACCTCTGAGTCGGTATATTGAACTGAGAGAACGTGTCAATCACCACATGTGGTGGATTCCTAAGGGGATATTTCATCCAAGCCATCGCCATATTATATAGACAGTCACGTTCCCTACTACCGGGAAGCTGACTTCGCCTTTGGGGACCGTCGGAACCAGCGGACTCAAGAATCGGTCCAAGAGAATTGAAGAAGTTAGCAGCAACAGAAGGGACACGACGTCCAGTAGACGGGGTAGTAGAGTAACCCAATGGGGTAACAAGAGAAGTATCAGAAACAGAGGGAACAGCAGGAGAAACCAGAACAGTAGAAACAGCGGGAGCAGGAGTATGGGGAAGTACAAGCGGAGGAGCAGTAGGGACGGAAGCAGGTAGAGGAGCAAGAACGGGTTGAGGGACAGGTTGTGGAACAGGAGCAGGAGGAACAGGGGCAGGAGGAACCTCAGGAGTTACAGTACCCTGTACGTACGGAGGTGGTGACTTCATGAGATAAGACATTAAGGGGTCCTCTGTAACCTCCTCCTTCTTATCCGTATCTGCCGGTAAAGTGGGATAGCACTTATCTACAGACATACGCTGCAATCTATCGAAAACTTCCTTTTCCTTTTCCTCCTTATCTCGCTGGAACTGCTCTGCGTTTCTTACCGTAGTAACAATTCCTTCTCTCTTATTACGTTTAATCTGCTTGATTTCTTTCTGTTTGGCTTCTTTACGCCACAACCGGAAGGAATCAAACATGGCCGGCCTTGATTTTCTCTGAAACAATTTGGCTTCAAGATTGTCTAGAATCGGGGTCTCAAAACTACCATGAGGTGGCCAACTAAGGGCAATGTCTTTTTTAGTATAGCGAACCCAACACTCATTGAATGTAATTGGACCTAACCCGTGTTTACTGTACAGTTCATAAGTTGGAGTTCCAATCAGAGGTATCGGACGCGAGTCCTCCAATCGGGAATCCGCACCACAACTTCTAAAACAACTGAACAAAGTACTACGGCTAGGCATCGTGCACACTAACCGAGTTTCACAAACGTCAAGGGTTATAGGATCACAATATCCCTACAAAGAGCAAAACCCTCGGTTTTTGGCGACTGCAGACGTCAAATATCACAACAAAGAACCAAGTACTGAGAACCACAAATGCAATGGAACCATGCAACAACCAAGCACCCACAACTAAGGACTATGGGAGCGACCCACAAATACTTAACTCAAAGATCGATGGCGTCACCAGGAAGGCCCGTCAATCGTCTCGCTGTACCAAGGTCTACGCCAGGCGCCAAAACAGGTCTACAGTTAGGGCAGCAGTCCGTCGCAGCCGTCAGGAGGCGGAGAATCTTCGCGGGAAAAGTCGTCGGGCCACTTGTTTCGACAACAGGATCGATGAAGCGAGTGCACCTT
The DNA here is from genome assembly GCF_964263255.1 of Lissotriton vulgaris. Taxonomy (NCBI): domain Eukaryota; kingdom Metazoa; phylum Chordata; class Amphibia; order Caudata; family Salamandridae; genus Lissotriton; species Lissotriton vulgaris. The sequence goes on from NC_141694.1 coordinate 418,660,752, forward strand.
CCCTCGGAGATTTCACACGAAGTTCCTCACGATCGTCGGGCTTGGACCGGTACCACTGATGCAGCCCCACGTTGGGCGCCAACTGAAGGACTGGGTTCTGCTAAGACCCAGCGGTGCCAGGGATAACACCTAAAACCTTCGTGGGTAACCTGTCTCGGCGTACAAATGACAGAGACACGGGACACTTCCTTCGGCGTCAAAGATTCGAGGTTTATTACTGCAGGGAACACAGAAGTCACAAGAAGTACAGCATGTGTAGGTTCGAGGAGTCTGATTCGACTTGCCTCTGTGGATCGCTCCTTTTTATACAGTTTTCATGCATAAGATAACACGGTACACAAAGGTTTATAACTCGGTTCCCATCGTAAAAACCATAAGGGGTTGCTTTCATGTATTCAAGGCCCGGAACATAAGTACAGAAACGTTTGGTAGTTCCGAACTGTAAAAGCCCATCTTCCCACCATTAGTACATTCCAATCAGCAGTAAACAAAACGAGGAAGGGACAGAAACAGGTGCAGAGGAAGACAGAAACAGTGGGGAGATCGGAAAGGGTGTAAAAGGGGTGGTATCGGGAAACACGAGCTGTAGGCATCAAAAGGGGACGTGTTTAATGGATGCACAACTAAGACAATAGACCGGCACGGCAAGATGAGCCTCGAGCGGGGCCATCTGCCTTACAGTGCCATCCCCCTCATCATAAAGACACTTTCAAAGGAAACGTGTCTTCCGCAAGAGTTTGGGAATCCCAGGGTCGCGAAGCGGACAGCGTCCATTCGCTGGCTACTTGAGGGCAAAGACAAAATGGATGCCGCATCTAAGATGGAACCCGTGGGCTCGGATGTAGAAACCCACGAAACAAACGAACGGTTTAGGTTAGCACAGCGAAAACGCGTACACCCACTAAACTCGTCATTTGCGGTTCATAGATACCAGACTCGACCATATTCGTACGAGTCGAAAACACCACTTACGATCGTCACTGAACCTCACTGTGCTCACTGCTTGCAGCACCGTTCTCCGACTCGCTCCCGCCAGGTGTTGGCGTTTGCTGTACGTTCTTGCTGTCCGTATTTCTTTCTGTCGACCCTTCCCCGCGTGGTTGCCTCGCCGCCAGCATGCTGGGCAGGGCCTCTGGCCAGGGGTGAGGTTAGCTGCAATACTGTGGACCTTCACAGGACGGCGCCCTGTTGCAGGTGGTGTGCGGCTCTTTGGGCCCTCCGTGTATCTTATGCACTATGTCCCTGTGGCGTACCTCTGCCTCTGCTTACGCCGGTCTGTGATAGCTGGCTGGGCTACAGATGAAGGCCGTTTGGTGTCCGCTGCCACGCTCCGGTGTTGATTCCGAGTGTTCTTTATAACTTTTTTTTTTTTGTTCAGCTCCGTTGGCTGGGGGGGCAGGGTCTAAATCCCAATCCTCGTCGCCATTGTGGAAATCCCAAATAACCACAACGAAGCCTTGTGATAGTTAACTTCTCTTTATTCACCGGAGCGCCGGGAACAACTTCTGCCTCTTCCCACGGTCGGCGCCAACTAACTAAAATGGCCGCCTACCGCTTCCGGTCCCGCCCTTCCGGTTCCTGCCTACGTAACGCTAGTCCGTCACCACAGATAGCACAACCCACTCCCAACCCAACTTATTATCACAACCCGCCGACCGGCTCCAACGCTCAGTTTAAACATCTTCAAGCAAAATATTTCAAGATACAGGCACCGTTTATAATAGTACTAGGAAAACTACCTAAGGATTACGCACTGCTGCCTCAACGCTGTTTAAGCGCTTCTGTCCTTGCTGTCCGCACAATTCAAAAGGCATTACACTACGTTTTCCGCATTGTCAACACCTGATCAGTGTACAACATCAGCTCATTGTACTACAACATAGCGATTTGTTTCACGAATGGTCACACCACAGGTGAGCTTATCCTCTTCCCTAGAATGACTGCCACAATATCTTCTCGTGTGTGGTGCTGCATCTTTTGTGAGACAATGTACATTTTGGATCACCGGAGTCTGAGTTAACACATTGTACGGTGGGCGTGGGTCTCTACTGTCTGCCGTTGCATCTTGGCAGTTGGACTGCTTACTTTCAAACATTCCACGAGCTTCACACCATGTGAACCCTCTCTGCACACACAGCGTTACCTTTCTCATGCTAGCTTCTTTGCCCCACTGTGACATCTGTGAATCATGCATGCTGTACGTCCCACCATCTTAAGCTTGCACCTTATCACAAGCAACAGCTTTACTCTGCGTCTGTTATATCTCATCACCTCAGGCAATTGCAGTTACCGGAGTCTACAGCCATGGCATTCGCATCACTTATTCCCGCACTACTTTCCACAGCATTTACAACCAGCATATTTTACTTACAGATCTATCGGCACATGCATCAACGTTTGAAAATGTGATTCCTTATTTGCGATTTTTAAGGAATCGCAAATAAGGAATTGCATTTTTTTCGAATATTTTTTGCAATTTGGTAAAAATCACAATTTTTACCGAATCGCATGATTTTGGCGAATTCGCATTTTGCAAATTTGCAAATTGAGAAAAAGCACACTTGATGAATCACAATGTGATTACAACCAGGAAGGCAGCTGAGTAATTGCACACAGCTGCTCCCTGCATTGAACTGGAGGTTTGTCAGTTGGCTTTTGGAGCTCAGCCTGGAGGAACTGCAGCAGACTGTGTGGATGAATTTACAACCAGGAAGGCGGCAGAGTAATTGCACACAGCTGCTCCCTGGTTTGAACTTGAGGTTTGGCAGTTGGCTTTGGGAGTTTAGCCTGGAGGAACTGTAGCAGACTGTGTGGCTGAATCCTTGGGAGAAATGGCTAATGAAAATGATGTAGATGATATCCAAGACAGGAAAAGAAAAATTAAATTCAGTGACCAGGAGCTGGAAATACTCATTGAGGAGGTCACTATGAGGCAGGACCAACTTTTTGGTAAACAATCTTTGAAGGTGTCTGAAGCAGTTAAAAGGAAACTGTGGCTTGCTATCTAAGCTAAGGTCAATGCTGTGGGTGTTGCACATCCTGACATAAATAATTTACAGAAACGCTGGTATGACCTGCGCAGTCGTGCCAAAGAAAGAATTGCAACCAGGATGAAAGCTGCCAAAAGGACTGGTGGGAAACCCCCAGGAATAGGCCCAATACCCCCCTTGAAGACATGGTGGAAGGCACACTTTCAACTGAGGCTGTTGTTGGAATAATTGACATTGATACGTCTGAGCTTGCTACACCTTCTGAAGGTAAGAGTTTTTGAAATGTATTTTTCAAATGTACAATGTGAGTGATAGAGGGCTTAAAAAGATGTTATACCTGCTTCCATTTCACTCCTCTCTTGAACTACTTCATTTATGTTTCCCAAACCTGATAATTCACATTTTTAAGTCAGAAAGCAGTGCATCATGGGTGTTGTAGTTTTTTCTAAATTCAAATATGCTGATAAAAAGTAAAGTTTGTTAAAACGAATGTTAGTATTTTAGGAAACCAAAGTAGTCATGCAGCATGTGATTTGTAGTTGAGAAGCAATTTTGCAAATAAGTTTAAAAAGTACAAATTAATAAGTAACAGACTGCTTGCACTTTTTCAATCATAGATACACAACAAGAAATCATAGAAAATGAATTGACAGAGTTAAACACTCAAGAAGGACATGACACAGATGACTTCAATGCTGCAATTTCATCATCTTTTATTTTTCAAAGAAGGGAAAGACACAGAGTACGCCAACTGCATCAGTCTGATAGTGAAGAAGATCAAAATGTTAATGTCTCTGAAATGCAGACTGTTGCAACTCCAGCAACCTCTAACCCAATGTGGATCAGGCGTAATAGACTTCAACAGTTTTACAGGCGCCGGTCACAAGCATCACAAAGAGGAATAGCTCTAGAGGATAGCAGCACCGGCAGTGTTGTTGAGGATAAAATCCTTAAAGTACAGCGCCTACAAGGCAAAGACATTAGAGTCATGAAGGGAAAACTTGATCACATCAGTAAAGAGTTTTGTGCAATGCACAACAGTATTAAACAAATGACAAATGTAATTGATAAAGGGCATAAAACAACATCTGAAAAGCTAGACCGCATTGCTAATTCTTTGGAGACACTCTGCACAGTGATACAGACCCAGCAAGTTGGAAGTGCTAAGAGGCAACTTAGAACAATGACCTGCATACAGGGTCACACCAGGGGAATGTCTCGGCTTTCAAGCACTACTGCTCAGCTCTGCAAGAAGACAGTTGGCATGCAAGTGGAAATGAAACACATTTGTGCAGAGATTGCCAGGGGAATGCGGACACTCCAAAATGCTGTAGAAAGAATACAAAGTGATACTGAACCTGCAAACCAGCTTCAAATTGGGGGTAGTGAAGTTGGCAGAAGTATCAGTGGCATACTTGACCCAGCCTAACTTGGAGCACGGCGTAGCAACAGGAAAAAAACATTTCCAGCAATATGGCCATGGGCGATATGATAATTACAGGAAAAGCATTAGGGGTGCGTGGACGCAAAAAATAGTATGGTACCTTTTCAGCTAAATTTTTGACAAAAAAGGTGTCCATCTGATTTAAAAAACATTGTTTTCTGTTTTAAAATGAAGGCAAAGTAATTGACTAATTCATCAGAATGCATTTAAATTTCAATCAAAAACTGCATATCCTTTTACTTTTGAAAAATAAGCAGATTACAGTCATGCATCTGATTGTCCTGTGTGATTCTTACCTTTTTTTAAAATAATGTTGTGTTATCTCAGCCCTTCTCCTTCTACCCTCTGCTGCTTCTGGTCCATGTAATCTTGGTTGGGGTTGTTGAGCCTGAGTATCATTTTGAGGTAGTACATCATCCACATCCAATTCGATGCCTCTATTAGTGGCTAAGTTGTGCAACATTGCAAATGCTGCAACTATTTTACAGCAAATTTCATGACGATATTGTAAAGCTCCACCAGTCTTATGGAGAATGTGAAAGCGAGATTTCATCACACTAAAGGTTCTCTCTATCAAATTGCGGGTTGATATGTGAGCATGGTTGTACTGCTGCTCTTTTCTGGTTGCTGGATTGAGATATGGTGTTAATGTGTATGACCTCACTGCATAGGCACTGTCACCTAAAGAAAGTGATAATGACAGATACAATGCGTTAGTAACATGTGTCTAACAGGAACTGGGATATGTTAAAAATAAAAATGTATAATTACCAAGCAAATATCCATCTCCAAATTCACCTGCAAGCAGTCGTGTGTGGATGGCACTGTGTCTAAAAATGTAGGAGTCATGGGCACTTCCAGAGTAACTTGCCACTAAGTCTTTGATCATAGTTTTAGAATTGCAAATTGCATGTATGTTAAGAGAATGGTAACATTTCCTGTTGCGGAAAATGTACTCATTTTCAGAGGGTGGGCAAATGGGAACCTGTGTGCCATATTCACAGCCTATGACATGTGGAAAATGAGCCATGTTATAGAAATCTAACTTGGTTTTTAGCAAATCCTGTTGTGTAATAGGGAATTTGATGTGAGGCTCTATCCTTTGCAACATGGCATTCAGAAAAGCATTGAAAAATCTAGAAAGTGAACTCTGGGAGACACCACCAGCAATGGCTATTACACCCTGAAATGACCCAGAGGCAAGGAGGTGCAGTGAACACAATACCTGAACATGGATTGGTATAGCTTGTGTCCTGCGTGTTTTGTCTCTGCAAGATTGGGTCCAATTCTTCTATTAAATCTAAAATTAAGTGAGCATTAAGCCTATACTTATCATATATTTCTGCTTCTGTCTGCCCTAGTAAGGAAATGCGCACTCTGAAAATTCTCTCTTGAATCAACCTTCTCCTTCATCCTGCTGCTGCTCTCAACTTCTGCCTACGTGCCAAAAAGAAAAGTGCTGCCATTGTGGAAAAAGGTTTGATGCTTTCTGAGGCCCCTTATATGCACTCTTGATGGATGTCACCGGTTTTGAGCAATTTCGAAAAAATTACCACCAGGTTTGACTTCTTCATATTTTAAGAATTCCTATTTGCGATTTCATAAGAAATCGCAAATAGCGAATTTTCATGCATTGTAATTTCTCGCAAAAAAATGCGATTCGCTACTTTTGCGATTTATTTTAGTAATCGCAAAGCATTTTGCGATTCCTAAAATAGCAAAAAAACGCTTCAAAGATGATGCATCCCAAATCAAGAAATTGCATTCGCAAACGGACGAATTTTGCGATTCGCACCGTTTGCGAATGCAATTTCCTTTGATGCATGTGGGCATTAGTGGTATTCTGCACTTTAGCAGTTATAGATCTCTCGAAGGAACTCATGAACTCAAGGTATTTCCTGCTGATTCCTTTCATTTCTGTTCTGCTGTTAAACTCAAGGACTTTGTGTCTACTGTTATGAAAAGTCAGCAACAGTTCAATTTGAAACAAATGCCTTCCACTAGTATCCAGACCACGGTGACCACTTTAATTATTTTAATTTATTATTTTCTGGGTACAGCATTTCTTCTTTCTTATGAATTCCGTATAATGTTATTGTTGAAAAAGCCTAATTGTACATGTGGATTTATTTCTTACCAATCTTATTTAGGTATTTTCCATGGGAGTGATATTTTTAGCAGTTATATTTAAAGACGGGTATTTCCTGAATATTTTTACGTTCATATTTGAAATAAGTCATTATATGAAGTGCACGCTCAGTTTTTCTTTTTAGGATTGGTGTAATTCTATGGGGTTACATTATTCTGTGTGGCTTTATATACCACATGCTACACCTGCTTAAATATTACAGTTATGTTATTTTATTATGGGGAACATGTACAAGCATTTACACCCAGTTTTACAGCATGCATATAATGTTTCGTACCATGTGGTTTGTACAACACACCTACATATTCGCTTAGACACATTTTGCTTTGTTCAGTGTGCCATGCTCACACTTCATACGTACATTTTGTTTTGTTCAGTGTGCCATGTCCACACTTCATACACACATTTTGATTTGTTCAGTGTGCCATGCTCACACTTCATATATACATTTTGCTTTGTTCTGTGTGCTATGTTCACACTTCATAGGTAGTTTACACCACATCTGCGCATTTTACCCATTGTTTCACGTGGTACAACCACATCTGTGCATTTTACACATTGTTTCATGGTGCACTAGTAGTTTGATCGTTCCACCCTCAGTGGATTCATCACTTACAATGTATTCTACTATTTACAGGTAGTTTGACGGTTCCACCCTTCCGTGGATTCGTCAATTTTATTGACCGTTCCACTCTCTTGTGGATTCATCACTTAAAGCTTCATTTTTACTACACTTTACTTCACCGTGTTTTTCTGTTTACCTATCTTTCTTATTACTGCTTAACACTACTTCATTTTGCTTGTTCTGTCCACACCAGTCCTCCACTCTTTCATTGCTTCTTGTACTCTTTTCATCTTATCACTCCTTCAACATATTGCCTCAACCCTGTACTTTACTCTTGTCAGCCTGGCCAGCTCTCATTATGTTTGTACTTAGGTTGTTGTTTTATTTTAATTGTGTGAGGGAGTGGGTGCTTATCTTTTGTGAGAAAGATGCATGAGTTGTTTGTTTTTATCTTTCCTGCTTTTCTTCTTTCATTTACATAAACTCTTATTATTCTCATATGCAACTTCTTTTCCATTGCTCTTTTCTGCTCTCATTTCATTGCATTTGTCTGCTCTGTGCTCTTTGTTAAATTTGACTTTCGTACTGCTTGCTAATTATGCTCTTTTCCTGTCAAAAAAAGAGGGTGATGTTATAGTCACCAGTTGTCCTTGTTTCTTTAAGGACAACTTGTCAGTTCCACGCGCCTGCCCTCGTGCGTTATTGTTATTCGCCATGCCACTAATCCTGGAGTTCTCGTTCAAACCCTGCTGCTCTGTTGGTTTGACAGTTACGGTGGGGATACCAGGATGAGCGGTCGTGGGTTGTGCTATCTATCACGCATGTAACCAATAAAGGTTTTGCAACTAAACCTTCGTTGAAGGATCCTCATTTCAACACAACAACCCTCTATCAACAATTGAACAAATCCTGTAGGTGCCAGGGCAGGCCCTCGATGCTTAACACACATCAAGCCAAGCCCGCCTCTGTGAGTGAGTGTACCTTGGGGTCTTCCAACAGTTCCAGAACTGACAGACAGGTTGGCTCGGGGGGGTGGTGGTGGTGCCTTTATTTGGCTGGTGTCATGTTAATATCCTGCTGCACAAGGCTGGCCCCACTACTTCTTGACCAGTTTTATATATAGTGTGAACTCACCTAAAGGTATTTGAGCTCTACTTTGTGAGGGGAAAAGTATGCCCAGATGTGGGTTCCTTGCTCACTGTGCCAATGGATTCAAGCTAGCCTGGCCGAAGAAAGGTGAAATACCCCGAAACGGGTCCCAGGATGCTTGTTTCCGGTCCAGAGAGGATCTGGCCTGGCAGTTCGGCCTGGACTGTTCCCATGGGTCACAGGGTCAGGACTGATTTCCATATGGCTGGGTCCAAACTGGGGTGTGGCGTAGTGGGCAAAAGAACAATGGATTTAACCCAGATCTTTTGACTGGGGGAGAATGTTTGCCTTGTCAGCATTCTGTCCATCATTTGTTTGCTGTAACACATTGTGGCGAAGTAAAGCGCCTGTAATGTGCGCTCACTGATGGTTCCACTGCATCTCATTTCAATATTTGAGTTGCTTTGCTGGACCCGGGCTGATAAGAAAGAAGCTGCTCATCTTTCACAACCTCATATCGGAAGCAGGATCCCTCGCAGCTTTCTTCAAGCTAGGGCATCCATGGTCAGACCGCCGCTCTCCGAGGGAAGGGTGGTCATGAGGAATGTGCGTTTTTGGTCTCCATCACCCTGCTCTCCATTCTGTACCCTTGAAGTCAGTAACAGTTTAGTAGATAATTCCTGTGACGAGTGGTGCATATTTTGCTTACTAGCCCCCTTCCAAAACAGGACATGCTAGATCGAGCAACAGTTCTTCGATTGAACAATAAGCACTTCAAAACAAGCCTAAAGAAGGAAGTTAGCAATGATTTCCAAAATGACAATTAAAATAATGCAAGCTTTAGCAAAGACTTTAGGTCTGCCTTTTTTATCAAAGGTGTTTTCATTGATTGTGAGTTTGTGCATGTGAGAGTCTTTGGGGAAATGTGTGTATGCTTTTGAGAATCTATTAATGCTGCTACATAGATTTATATATGAGCACGCCATTCATGGATGGTTCAATGTATAGTTGAATGTTTGCAAGAGTAGATAAGATACAAGTGTGTGTGTGAGTGCATGAATGAATACAAAACGGTGGTTTAGTGCATCAATGCGTGAGTGAATATGAATGAGTGCTACTTGGATAGATTAGTAGGCGAATGAAAGAGTGCATGGATCATGGAAAAGGTGCAGGCACAGAGTGATAATTATGTGCATGAGCAGATCAATGGGTGAATAGGCTGATGAGAGTGCCAGGATGAACAAATAAAAGAGCAAGTAGATGAGAGAATGAATGCTCAAATATAGATTAGTGAGTGCATGGGGAGACAATTAAGTATATTTAACTCACTCCCACCTGCACTCATAAAACAAATGGTATACTTATACAAACAGCCTCAGTCACAACTCACTCCCACCTGCACCAGTATTATAGTTTTAGTTTTATATAGCGCAAACATGACCCACGGGGGTATCAGAGCGCTTTACAGTACACTGTTATCACACATTATACATTCAATCAGAAATCACATACAGTACAAAAGAGGTAGACATTGGTGTTTGGATATAATCACTGGCAAATGGTCCTTAGAGATTTAAAGTTTTAAGGATCTTAATTTGTTCATTAGAAACATTTTCGCTTTTTTTAAGGCGGTATAGGAGAAGATTCTGCGTACATCTGGGGGAAGGGTGTTCCAAATCTTCGGTGTGATACCTGAGAAAACTCTGCACACAGTTCTCTTTTTGTGGAAGGATTGAGGTTTTAGTAGTAGTGAGCTCGAACTTTGCGAATGTCTGCATCCTCCCGAACGCTCTAGCTTTTGTGCTAAATAGCTGGGGTTGTTGCTATGTAGGGTTTATGTGTCATGCAGGCAATCCTTAGTTGTATTCTCTCCTCGTAGGGTAGCCAGTTCAGAGCCTTCAAAGCCGGGGTGATGTGGTTATTTCTTTTTATTCCGGAGCCCAGCCTGGCCGCAGCATTAAACAATGCCCTGAGCAGTGCTAGCTTGTATTTTAAGACCGCGTAGAGTGGTGCTTCCATAGTCAAGTCTTGGTAACACTAGAGCTTGTACCACCATTTTTAGATCAGTCTTTAGGAGGAAGGGTTTCCTTAGGATACTCAACTGATAATTGGCTCCCTTGGTGGCATTGTAGATTTGCGCCTGCATATTTAAATGTTTGTCCAGGATGACTCCCAAGGATTTTACGGAGTCAATAATGTATGGGGCACAATCAAAGGAAGTTAGATGCTTCAGCCAGAGATTACCTTCCTCATACCTGCAAAGGAAGTTGCAAAGTAATCTCATTTGCACCTCACTCATGCAACTGGAACCTGAAACAGTAAGCTCACTCTCACCTCTCTGACACCTTTACTGTCACTTGTACCAGCACCTATATCGACACTTTAACTCTCACATGCACTCACTCGCTTGGGGTGGCATCATTAATCTCCCTCACAGCAGCACTGACATCTGCTCCAGCACTAGCATTCACTCCTGCACTCTTACTTGCACTAACAGCTAATCTGACACTTGCACCAGTAACATCTGGTTACTACTAGATAATTTAAATAGAATTAATTGGTGACCTAATGCAGTGTCTCAGTCTGTCGCAGCTGCAACTCACTGCAGAGTAATGGAGGATGGTAAATCCAAATCCTCAAGGAGCACAACTATCTCTAGGGAAGCTCCTGGTAATGGATGGTGAACTTTTGTACTGAGTATAAATTAGTGAGCAGAGGTAGTTGTTTCATTCTGATTGTGAAGTAGATGTATAAAGGAGAATAGTAGAATTGGGGTAGATGTGTGTGTGTGTGTGTGCATGTGTGTGGCTTACAGTAGGGAACAGATTATGTGTCAAAGCAGGGGCACAGGGGAATATTTGATTCCACTGACTAACATTGTCTTGCAACTTAATTTCAGAATTGCAAGTTCTGAGTAAAATCCCCCCTGCCAAGTACCACGCACGAGTGGTCACAGTACCTGAACTGAGCTCTGCATTGCAGTCACTCTCTGTAGTCTGCACACAGTTGAATTCAGCCTCAGTGAGACTGGCTCAAGCTCTGCATTGGTGCCTCTCTCACATCCTAGTGCCCTTACATTACTGGTACTTTGCAGAAGTTTTAAGATTTTCTTAGAGTTTCTCATTGCTCAAATGGGTGTAATTTCGGATACTTAATATGTTTCCCTCACCTTCATTGCTTGATTTTTCTCAGGAGAAAGTGTCACTAATAGTTATTGAATGCCACTCATAATTACACTGAAATTATGAAAATGGCACACATAAGCAATCTTAAACCTTGGTAGCAATGATGCGAGCAGGTGGGTGTTGTGTTTATCTGTTTACTATTGCCTTTATCATTTCCCTGCTCGCGCTACTGCCTCTGCCAACCCTCTACCCTCTAGGCTCTATGACGTCAGTGTGTTCTATCCTGGAGTGTTGGGAGAGTGTATGACAGTTATCGTGGCAGTTGCTGCGAGGGGATCTTTGTAAGAAGACGTACCTTTGGTGCCAGTGTACTTATACATTAAAACCTATTCAACTTACCTTTGACTCGTGTCATCTTTACAATGTGGCGACGAGGATGGGATCCGAACCCACGCGTGCATAGCATAATGGATTAGCTTAGGATAGATGGATAGTTACGGTGACACGCACACCAATCCATTTATTTACATTTTTGCAAGCCATCCACAGAGTTGAAGTAGATGTATAAAGGAGAATAGTAGAATTGGGGTAGATGTGTGTGTGTGTGTGTGTGTGTGTGTGTGTGCATGTGTGTGGCTTACAGTAGGGAACAGATTATATGTCAAAGCAGGGGCACAGGGGAATCTTTGATTCCACTGACTAACATTGTCTTGCAACTTAATTTCAGAATTGCAAGTTCTGAGTAAAATCCCCCCTGCCAAGTACCACGCATCAGTGGTCACAGTACCTGAACGGAGCTCTGCATTGCAGTCACTCTCTGCAGTCTGCACAAAGTTGAATTCAGCCTCAGTGAGACTGGCTCAAGCTCTGCATTGGTGCCTCTCTCACATCCTAGTACCCTTACATTACTGGTACTTTGCAGAAGTTTTAAGATTTTCTTAGAGTTTCTCATTGCTCAAATGGGTGTAATTTCGGATACTTAATATGTTTCCCTCACCTTCATTGCTTGATTTTTCTCAGGAGAAAGTGTCACTAATAGTTATTGAATGCCACTCATAATTACACTGAAATTATGAAAATGGCACACATAAGCAATCTTAAACCTTGGCAGCTATGATGCGAGCAGGTGGGTGTTGTGTTTATCTGTTTACTATTGCCTTCATCATTTCCCTGCTCGCGCTACTGCCTCTGCCAACCCTCTACCCTCTAGGCTCTATGACATCAGTGTGTTCTATCCTGGAGCGTTGGGAGAGTGTATGACAGTTATCGTGGCAGTTGCTGCGAGGTGCTCTTTGTAAGAAGACATACCTTTGGTGCCAGTGTACTTATACATTAAAACCTATTCAACTTACCTTTGACTCGTGTCATCTTTCCAGTGGGCATAGCCAAGGCTGCATGGGATGCATATGAAATTGTACATTGTTGTCACTCAGTCTTCCCAAAACACCGGCTGCGGCAGTCACACAAAAGGTCTGATCAACTGTGAAGAGCTGAAAGGGCCTTTCTGACAGTTACCAAGTTGTTTGATTTGTGGTACTAGGCCCTGCCCACACATACATGCTTACATTCACCCAGCTATTGATTTAAATATTTCATGTATAATGCACAAGCACCAGGTTCAGTGATACTGAGTGCAAAAGCTCAACCTACAGCCTTGAGGCTAAATTTACTGCAAAAGAACACATATTCTCAATCGTCATTTCAGAACCTCATAACACAAAGGATATCCACTCAATGCTAACATCCTAGTCTAAACAGCACATAAAGTATGAGGGTTAATGTAAGGATGAAAGTCCACAACGATCTATCCAGCTCAGTCTTTATTTACCTACTTTATTTATGATGCAGTGTCTCAGTCTGTCGCAGCTGCAACTCACTGCAGAGTAATGGAGGATGGTAAATCCAAATCCTCAAGGAGCACAACTATCTCTAGGGAAGCTCCTGGTAATGGATGGTGAACTTTTGTACTGAGTATAAATTAGTGAGCAGAGGTAGTTGTTTCATTCTGATTGTGAAGTAGATGTATAAAGGAGAATAGTAGAATTGGGGTAGATGTGTGTGTGTGTGTGTGCATGTGTGTGGCTTACAGTAGGGAACAGATTATGTGTCAAAGCAGGGGCACAGGGGAATATTTGATTCCACTGACTAACATTGTCTTGCAACTTAATTTCAGAATTGCAAGTTCTGAGTAAAATCCCCCCTGCCAAGTACCACGCATCAGTGGTCACAGTACCTGAACTGAGCTCTGCATTGCAGTCACTCTCTGCAGTCTGCACAAAGTTGAATTCAGCCTCAGTGAGACTGGCTCAAGCTCTGCATTGGTGCCTCTCTCACATCCTAGTACCCTTACATTACTGGTACTTTGCAGAAGTTTTAAGATTTTCTTAGAGTTTCTCATTGCTCAAATGGGTGTAATTTCGGATACTTAATATGTTTCCCTCACCTTCATTGCTTGATTTTTCTCAGTTATTGAATGCCACTCAGAATTACACTGAAATTATGAAAATGGCACACATAAGCAATCTTAAACCTTGGCAGCTATGATGCGAGCAGGTGGGTGTTGTGTTTATCTGTTTACTATTGCCTTCATCATTTCCCTGCTCGCGCTACTGCCTCTGCCAACCCTCTACCCTCTAGGCTCTATGACATCAGTGTGTTCTATCCTGGAGCGTTGGGAGAGTGTATGACAGTTATCGTGGCAGTTGCTGCGAGGTGCTCTTTGTAAGAAGACATACCTTTGGTGCCAGTGTACTTATACATTAAAACCTATTCAACTTACCTTTGACTCGTGTCATCTTTCCAGTGGGCATAGCCAAGGCTGCATGGGATGCATATGAAATTGTACATTGTTGTCACTCAGTCTTCCCAAAACACCGGCTGCGGCAGTCACACAAAAGGTCTGATCAACTGTGAAGAGCTGAAAGGGCCTTTCTGACAGTTACCAAGTTGTTTGATTTGTGGTACTAGGCCCTGCCCACACATACATGCTTACATTCACCCAGCTATTGATTTAAATATTTCATGTATAATGCACAAGCACCAGGTTCAGTGATACTGAGTGCAAAAGCTCAACCTACAGCCTTGAGGCTAAATTTACTGCAAAAGAACACATATTCTCAATCGTCATTTCAGAACCTCATAACACAAAGGATATCCACTCAATGCTAACATCCTAGTCTAAACAGCACATAAAGTATGAGGGTTAATGTAAGGATGAAAGTCCACAACGATCTATCCAGCTCAGTCTTTATTTACCTACTTTATTTATGAGAAGAAAAAAACGGATCACTGAAATAATATCGAGGGACAAAATATCGACTTGCCAAAATATCGTGGACAAAATATCGACAGTCAAAATATCGAGTTTGTATCTACAAACAGGTAAGTACAAAAATATCGAGTACAAAATATCGTTAACAATAATATAGATGTAAAAAATATCGACTTTATTAAAAACAGTGTTAAATTAAATTAATATTAAATTTTAATTACTAAAATATACTTAAAACTACTTAAATTAAATTATAATAATTAAATAATAAATGAAAATAATAAAAATAATTTTTTACAATCTTATTTGTTGACCCTGAACCCTAAAAATACCCCTTTACCCAAAAACCCAAAACTGACCCTGAACCCTAAAAATACCCCTTTACCCAAAAACCCAAAACTGACCCTGAACCCTAAAAATACCCCTTTACCCAAAAACTGAAAACTGACCCTGAACCCTAAAAATGCCCCTTTACCCAAAAACTGAAAACTGACCCTGAACCCTAAAAATACCCCTTTACCCAAGAACTGAAAACTGACCCTGAACCCTAAAAATACCCCTTTACCCATGAACTGAAAACTGACCCTGAACCCTAAAAATACCCCTTTACCCATGAACTGAAAACTGACCCTGAACCCTAAAAATACCCCTTTACCCTAAAACTGAAAACTGACCCTGAACCCTAAAAATGCCCCTTTACCCAAAAACTGAAAACTGACCCTGAACCCCAAAAATACCCCTTTACCCTAAAACAGAAAACTGACCCTGAACCCTAAAAATGCTCCTTTACCCAAAATTTATCAATATTATTTAATTACCAATTAATTATTAATTAACAATAACAATAAAGTAAATATATTAGAACATTAGCTGTAATTATTTTAATAATTAATATTATTTTTTCCAAATTAATTACTTAAAAATAAGACAAAATTATATATATTAAAAATTTACTCTAATTAATGTAATTAACTAATTACAATTAATTAATTAACAATTAATTACTAATACAAAATATGTTCAACATTATATTAATTAATTAACTAATTAATATTAATTAATTATCAATTAATTATTAATTAAATATATTAACAAACATATATTAATTAATTAATTATTATTAAATTACTTCCCACCCTATTCCCCTATAAACCCACAACCCGCTACAGAATTACATTACGCAATTATTATAAAAACAAAATTCATTTAATAAAATATTTTATAACATTAATACACACTATTCACACATATTATTACATTAAAATACACTATAAAATATTATATATTATTAAAAATTCGATATTTTTGCTATCTATATTTTATACAGTCGATATTACTTCACTTACCTGAAAAACGATATTTTTGTAGTCGATATTATGTCCAGTCGATATTTTGTCCAGTCTATATTTAAAACTCGATATTATGTCCAGTCGATATTTTGGAGTCGATATTTTGTCTGTACACCGAAAAAAACATATTATGCTCACAAATGGTGTGCATAGCAACAGCAATGCTAAAAACATAATGAATGTATGTCTTTTACATAATCAAAGGCAATAGGAAAGTAGTTTTGGTCACAATGAGCTGTGTCAATGTGTAAATTTGTTTGGCGAACACGAACACAAACAAACAAGGAATGTATCCTGTCCCTGGATGGGGGAAAACAAAAGGTATGTCAGAGGTACACTATTTACAAATTCACATGATGGTGAATGGGTTTCTGTCTTGAGATTCAGTGCAATTTTGAACTCAGAGTTATTCGATTGCATCCTATTGGGCACTAGGTCGTTCAAGTGAAGCCTGCATCACAGATAGAAGGCTCGAAACTGGATGAATTACAGGATTTAATGAGTGTAGTCAAACGGTTGTCACTAGCTGATCTCAGGTTTCAAGGTGGTGTAGGTTGTGATAACTCGGGCCAAATTGTTTATTCATCTGAAGGGTAATATAAGGAAGTCATACATTACACTGTTCTTGACAGTGATCCAGCCTTCCTGGTGTTTGTATGTGGCTGTAGATATGTGTTTAGGTAGGTTGAATAGAAAAAAAGTTAATCCGGACAAGGCCTCATTGATAAGTGTTGGCCAAATATCTCCAGTCTAATGTGATCCCGGTTGAGCTACAAGTAAGGAAGGAGCCTGCCATATTTCTAGATGACCCTAAATTCAAAGAGAATTTTAGCTTTGTTTCCAACAATTGTTCCAGGCACTGGATGGTGCTTGGAATAGAGACAGCACTGGAGGAAGTATAACAGGTAATGAAGGGAATTGCGGATCTAAGAAAAGAGATCATTGAGGATAAGGCACTGATTAACTCCAAAGAGGCATTAGAGAGATTCAACAAGACAATTCAGGAGTTTGACAAATACACACAGTCTTTTAAACTAGACAAATTGGCGAAAGACGTCAATTCTTACAACAAAAAGATAACCTATCCATACCTCCAGGAAGGATACTACACCAAAGTAGTATCTTCTCCAGTAGAGGCAGGAGGGGTTTCAGGAAGTATACCACCTTCTCTAACTCTTCCGTTATCAGTGGGTCTGAAAGTAGAATAGATAGAGCAGGACCTTGGAACGCTACCCCCAACACAGGGAACACTTACCCCGAGCAGCCCACTATTTTAGTGGAGGGACAATGGTGGGAGCACCGTGGGAGAGGACGCCCTGGGGCAGATCCAGGGGAATGAGAGAGCAAACATGGACCAGGGGAGAGCAGGAAGAGTCAGACAGAGGAAATCCATCCAATTCCAACAGGACAGCCACGGGGACATACAGACCCGACGGCAACACTACAGGTTGACATATTCATCAGAGAACCCGGTAGTCAATCTATCGAACTACACCCTGACACCTGACGAACAAAGAATTTTAGAGAATTTTAGAGAAGGGCCTCTCCTTTGGCTCCATCGCCCCAACCAATTCAACCTCAAAGGGGAACTTCACCAATTCTTTTGAAAAATCAGGCTCAAACACTATTTTCACAAAATCCCACTGTCCAAATTTAACCCCCCACACATATGATGACATATAAAATCCTGGCCTATTAGCAGGTAGTTATGCGTGATATCAACCAGATCTTAGAACACCACAAATACACACACTAGAACACCTCCAAACCCGAGCAATTGGCCCTAGAAACCTTAAGAATTACAGGGGGATAGTTATCAAGCCCGCCGATAAGGGCTGAGCTATAGTCATACAAAACACAGAGGACTATAAACAAGAGATTCTATCACAATTGGGGGTAGAAGGACACTACCTGAAACTTAGGAGGGACATGACAGGAGAGATTAGCGAGACCATCAAGAAAATCACATCAAAAGGTCTAGAGAGTGGTCTCTTGCCTAAACAGGAATGCGATTATCTTAACAACAGCCACCCTAGAACACCGACTACATACACACTCTCAAAAATACACAAGCGGATGCAGGGCCCACCGGGTAGACCCATCATCTTCGGGTGTGGGTCCTTGATTGAACCGCTCTGCAAATACATAGACGTGTTTCCCAGGCCCATCGCCGAGAACACAAGTACGTATCTGAGGGATAAGATGCACACTATCCAATTGGTAGATGAAAGCCAGCACAACAAAAACATTAACCTACTGGCTACAATGAATATAACGGCGTTATATACCAACATACCCCAAGACCAAGCTCTCATTTGCATGCGGTCTGTGCTTAACAAGCGTCCAAGACCACATCTGGTACCCACTGAATTCTTGATTGAACTCCTAGTGATCGCCATGACTAAGGACTTCTTTTGCTTCCAGGGTACATACTATCTGCAAACCAAGGGCGTGGCTATGGGGGCTAGCTTTGCCGCCAATCTAGCCATCATATTTATGGACGAATTCGAACAAACACATGTCCTTAGTGAGGCTAACCCCCTTAAGGCAAACCATTACCCTTTGGCGTCGCTACATGGACGGCATGCTGATCATCTGGAAAGGTAATGAGGAGCAATTACAGGCATTTCACACCTGGGTGAACACACGGTCCAGTGACATCCAGTTTACCCTATAGTTTGACGGCTCTTCTATACATTTTCTTGACATAACCATAATCGCTGAACAAGATAGACTATACACTAGTCTGTATAGGAAGTCTAGCGACCACAACACATTACTCAGATACACTAGCTACCACAGCACGCAACCCCGGGGACAACCTCCCATTCAGGCAGTTCCTGAGGCTGTGGAGGAATTGCTCAAAGAAGGAAGATTTCTTCCAGGAATCAGCGGACTGACTGACTCACCTGAAGGAGAGGGGATACCCTCTCAGGCTTCTGAAAAGGACCCGTAAGCGTGCATGGTTTAACCACAGAGAGTGTCTCCTGACACCACATCAAAAGCCACCGGAGGAGAAGGAACGCATTGTTTGCGTTACTACTTTCTCCACCAAGAGTATTGCCATTAAAAAAGTGATTAACCATCATTGGCACTTGGTCCAGGATGAAATAGGTGGTCCACCACAGCCTTTACATGCTTTCAAAAAAGCAAAAAATGTGAGGGAACACTTTGTAAAATCCTTAATACCCCAGGCCGAAACATCTCAGGCAGCCATCCTTTGGAGGATATCACCTTTGAAAGGACATCATAAATATGGACATTGCACGGCTTGCTCTATGACAAGGGAATGCAAACAATTCAGCCACAACAATTGCACTTACCCCCTACAGGAGCACAGTAACTGCAACACATCAGGAGTAGTATATGCAATCACATGCCCTTGCAACTTCATGTATATTGGTCAAACTGTCCAAAAGGTAAAGAGCAGGATTCTGCAACATTGCAGTCGCATTCGCTGCAAGGTCCAGGGGGCACCCCATGTTGACCATTTCACTGCTTTTGAACATACCCCTGAAAGTTTGAAATGGTGGGTTATTTAGAGAGTGAAACAAAACCCTAGGGGTGGGGACTTTGCAAACATCTTGAACGTAAGAGAATGTAGGTGAATACACCTTTTAGACACAGTGGCAAGGGAGTTGAACGAATCGGAGGAAATAGGCAGACAAGTAGCTGCACTTATGAATGTCTAAATGTACCTCTTCTCTCGCTCCCCTTTGATTTCACAGCAGGCGAGCCATCACCTACCCACCTTGTATATGAGCTGGATACCACAGTGATAATACATAGTTGTCGTAATTACTGTTGAGTGCACCCTATACTGCCTTTACTCATGTACATATTGTGTTGTCACTTTGAATTCTGTATTTGTACTGTATGTAATGCACCGTACAATTATTCACAACTATGTATCTATTTAATCCATTATAATGTAAATATACTATGGAAATCCAGAGACTTGAGTAGTGTCATTAGAGATTGTTAATCATGTCCATTGCACTCTAAACACATGTTCATGTTTTGTTTATAATGCACCGTTAATTTATTATAGGTACACATCTACAATTGTGTATCTATTGCATCCAGTATAATGTATATATTATGGATATCCAGAGACTCGAGTTTTGGCATTAAAGATTGGTCATCGTGTCCATTGCACTGTTAATACACGTCCATGTCCAGGGCTATTAAATTATCTACTCTAGTTAATACACCTTGATAGTTATGTTCTTGACCCCTCCTGGTGAGTAAGCGGCAAGCATGAGATTTTCTTCGCTGTGCCCAGTACGCCGGACTACACCAGGGGTAGCCTCTCTTCCGTTTCCATCCCGTTGGCCCAAACGTGGGAAGCGTGAGATTCAGACAAGCGCTCACTTAACCAGCGGCGCACAGAGGGCGTTGTCTTTCCCATTGAGAACAAAGACGCTACAGACCAGCCCCTGCGGTACTCCCGGGTGGCTGGAAGGGTTTCCCGAGGTCCGTTTACTTGTTTTTCCGGTGCATGAGAAGATCACAATTTTGGCACCCGGTTTGCAAGCGCACAGTTGCATCTCAGAACGCTTAGTAACATGCAATTACAGATTACCTGTTTGTGCTCCTCATTGTACTAGCATCACTTTCTAGTTTTAATTCTGTTTTTAAATTTACCACTAAAGCGGACCACCAGCTTTTCTGTCCTTTACGGACCTCCACTAACTGTTGCTAACCCGACCAACGCTCGAGTGGCAGTATGCTAAATATACCTATGGCAATGGAATGACTGTTCCTGCCTCACGAGTGAAATAATTATTACCATTCTCACCACAATGATAAACAGGTAAGCTCCTTTAACAAATCCACTGTCCAGGAGCTTGGTTGATTTGCAAGCACAATTGATGTACCAGTATTGATAGCAACCTTTCTCCACTTAGATGAGGAATCCCATACCACTAGTTGGTTGCCCCCCCCTTCACCCCTGTCCTGAGGAAGACTCGCAGGCCCAGGTGCAACTAGCCTAAGTGCCACAAATCGAGTCGAAACGTCGACGAACATTATTCCCCCCCCTTACCTGGACCCCACCAGTACATATCCCTGACGTGCCTCACAAGATAACAATCTGTGACTGTGAACAATGTAAATAGACCTTGTAAAATATTTTTGGGCCAGGTTAACAAGATTGATATGTTGAATCAACAACACACCAACCTTTCTATTTCCTTTTTTACCTCACTCTGGGATTATTTCCCGCCCACTAAACCTTTGAGTACATCTCTCCTTTGCACGCTCTACTCGGAGCAATCTCTTATAATACTATTGCAAATTTGAAAAGGTATATATTCTTACCACCTAATGAAATAAAACTGTATTTCATTGACTATTGGCTGCTGCACATTTTTGCTTGTGAAAATTATGGTTTACTTAAAAATAGCATGGTATTTATTTAGCTCTTAATTAAAAATGAATGTAATTTATGTTTACTCTGACGAGTGATTGGGTTGAGGACCATTTTTTCTATACCGAACTGTACCCAGGTCCACAAACTCGTATTGGGTTATCCCCTTACCTGTAATGGCTGGTGTGAGCATGGGCTTCTATTGGAATTCTCCAGGGCATATTATCAAGCTCATTATTGCCGCTTTAGCTGCAGTTTTCTGCTGCTAAACCGGCAATATTTTTAATGCCATCCTTGATAATATGCCCCTTGGTGAGTTATGAGGAATGTAAAGTTCAGCACGACTCAACGTAGTCCCATCCAGTGTCAGGTGTCCATGAGACACTTAGAGATGCTTTGAGGTAAGATATAAAAAAGTTGGGAATGAGAGGTGATGATGTGGTGTATAGTGAGAATTCAACAAAGGGGGGTAGCTGGACTGTTCCAATGGAAGACTAGGGGAGATTTAACTGGCGTGACCAAAGGTGTAGGAGTAACACCCTGGGGCATCCATTTTGTTGGATGGATTTGCCTCACACACCCAGAAGGGTGTCATGCTTCATCATTGGCGGTTGCTCCTCGTCGGGGAGGCGGTGCAATCCCCGACGGGCTCACCTCAAAGAGGGGCTCTTTGGCGGAGATCTTTTTATCCAACAGCCTTATGGTGAGGTGTGGGTGTGTGGGCGGGATGGTGTGTGATAGTGGATGGGATATTAAAATGTAGCTAGGGGTACCGGAATTCACTTTATTCTGGGGGTCCCCTGGCTGCAATTAAAAACAAGGGGCTAGCTCACTAGGTGTCAACAAGTTAGGTCAGGTGACCCTAGATGAGACTAGGGGTGAAGGTGGTCGACATGTTTCTCACAATGGGTAATTGCCCGCGATTCATCAGGACCTTAAAAAGGTGAAAAACAACATGCTAGTGTCATGTGTGTGATGGTGTATGTTACCTCTGTGGGTTGTCCTATGCCTACTGGTCAAGAACTAAAAGCCACATGAGGGGTCGGCGGGACGAACCATCAGGGATGAGCCCTTGGGTTTCAGCTCGAATCTCCTGTGTCCGTGCTCTGTGACCTACCCTTCTCCGCCATTTTTTCTATACCGAACTGTACCCAGGTCCACAAACTCGTATTGGGTTATCCCCTTACCTGTAATGGCTGGTGTGAACATGGGCTTCTATTGGAATTCTCCAGGGCATATTATCAAGCTCATTATTGCCGCTTTAGCTGCAGTTTTCTGCTGCTAAACCGGCAATATTTTTAATGCCATCCTTGATAATATGCCCCTTGGTGAGTTATGAGGAATGGAAAGTTCAGCACGACTCAACGTAGTCCCATCCAGTGTCAGGTGTCCATGAGACACTTAGAGATGCTTTGAGGTAAGATATAAAAAAGTTGGGAATGAGAGGTGATGATGTGGTGTATAGTGAGAATTGACATGGATCTGGGAATGATTCTTTTTCAAAGCCCACATGGTATAGAATGGGTGAGGATGCTCAAACCAGTCAGTGACAAGGCCCTATTTTTCAGCCTGGCCATTTGCTAAAGAATGTCCCAAAGTACAACATTACTAAAACAAACTTACATGGTTGTGGATAAACACAAGAGATGATAAACGTGATAAAATAAAATATGTTCCCTGGAGAGACATATTAAACGCATCAAATCACGTGCAACACATACTAGATATGAGAGACTAAATATTATATTGGAGACAGGAAAAAGCAAAAGGATTGTAGGTTTCAGTTTAATGTTTTTTATAGTTTGCAATGTACATAGCATACATTAGGGCCTAAACAGATTCAGAGATTCAGAAGGAAAACCAACAAAGGAATATACAAGCCGGTGCGAAAACGCATTTCTTTCAAGAATCTTATCACAGCCTTTAAATCTCTGCCCAGCACCAGCGCTGTCTACTTAAGGAGAAGAGTGCGGTTTTATTTTCCTTCTAGATCTTTACGATCCGCCTCTCAAGCGCTGGCCATTGTTCCTGCAACCAAACGAGCGCGCATTGGAGAACGCTCATACAGATTGCTGGCTTCACAACTTTAGGACAAACTGCCACTTTCCCTCAGGAGATTAGACAACCTGTTGTCCTTTAGGAAGAGGCTCAAGACTTGGCTGTTTGGACAGTAGTTCGCCTGTGTTTTTCTTGGTCACACCTCTACAGATCTGTATAGCGCCAGGACACTCTGCCCGAGTAGCCGAGCGCTCTATAAGACCCCCATTAACATAACATAACATAACATACATTCTGGAGAAGGTGACAAGCTTTCAGTGGTCTATGCCATGCATCATGGACCATAAAGGTGAAGGAATTCAAGTTTAAGGGAAGTGTGCAGCAAACTTTTCTTTGCTGAGGATGCAGATCATCCATTTCTAAGGAATCAGCAGGTAACCCGATCTCAAGCGTAGATCGGCACAGGTATTTTGACAGTGATTTAAGCAACTTCAAAAGGAGACTAGTCGCTAGATCACTCCTATACTCTCTATTGAGAAAACACGAATAGTGTTCTAACCAGAAGTTAAAGGGAAACATGCTCTTGGATGAGCGAGCTATGTTATATTTAATCACACCAGCTCAAAGAAATAATGTGTCTGCACATGCTGGCATATAATCTGCAGTGTCAAAGCTAAAGCACCAAAACTGGTGTCTGCGGTCACCATCCTCAATTGAATAAACTAGAGGAAAAATAAATATGTGCAGTGAGGCAATTGTTTTAGTCAATAAATGACATGTTTAGTTTTTAAAGGCCTGTGCAAACTCTCCACACTGTTTGATTGCTCTTTATCAGCGATCTCTCCCATGACAATGTCAGGGCTAATCACAGATGTAACTATTAATATTTTGTATTAGATTCTGTTGATACAGGCTTCAGATTCATATGGGTTTTGGCCACAAAGAAATGCTGATATGCTTAAGCTGTCAAAAAGTCTTGTAGTATCAAAGCCACTGCAACAGTTTTTATTTTTCTCATTAAGGCAATGGTCCTGTGTTCATCTCAAAGGCTTACAGGGATGATACATCTGCTCTGAGTGTTTATCTGTAACTCACCAACTTATTTTGAGTAGTAAGCAGTTGGTTAGGTGAGCAAGCTTTGATCTGTTCAATACGCCGCGACAGCTGGGGTATTGAGTGCTGGACTGAGTTGATTGCATAATCTGTTGGAAGCGTCATGTGTCCAAATCTGTTAACAGACCCCACTCTTGACACTAAAGTGGCTTCAGAATACAGCCTCCCAGTTGCTCCCTACTTTGGAGGAAATATCCCAGGAAGAGTACAGTGATGCTGGTAGCTTGAGTCCCAATCCAGGAACTGCAGAGCCTAATAAGTCTCCAGCTTTACGCCAAGTTCTAGATTCCATAGAGGAACCGACTGCTGCAATTTCAACAATTCTACACTCTTAACTACTGCTCTGGTTTTCCATGAACCTCAACATGAGTCCACATCAACACTGGTGATGCCTCTGTGAGCAACAACCTTTAGGAAAATAAATCGAAATTCTATGCTGAGGACCTTTCTTCACAATCCAGCCACTCTACACCATCAATTTCTTCTTGCATATGATTTTTTTGTCACAGGTACTCGATACCACTGTGGTTCTATGTTTGAATCACTTCAACAGTGTTTATTTTCACCATGTGTTTAAAACACTGACTTGTTATGCCACTACTGAATGGACATTGCGTCAATAAAAGAACTCTTCCACAACCCGAGATTTCTTGAACTACAACTACATCTCTCATCCCACAGAGCTCGAAAAGATCTCTGCGTTAAAAACATTGTAGCTTATCCTGTGCCAAAGGGTATAGTCTGGAAAAGCGCTCCTTCTTAAGTTATGGGGCCCAATGAAACATTACAAGTGGCATGTGTGTTGAAATGTTAGATGAATTATATGACTACTCCTGATTCCTTTGCAGGTCCATGGAACTTTGATACTCTACAACATATTATTGATCGATTTTTTTGTTTATGCTACCTTTGATAATGAAGGTTTGGGTTTTCATGTTTTTAATTTCAAAGAAATACTATTTTCATAGTTGTGGTTATTATAAAATCTATGATAGCATTGAATCCTTGGAAGCGTGCAATTATACCCAATATACACATTAGGAACACTGCAAGGCCCTGAACACAAATAAGCATAAAGCTTTCAGAGAATGTTTTGTTGCTGATATGCCAAGCACTTCTGCTTTTTGCTAAATGCAGAGCACCGACAATTCAGAGAAATCTGGTCAAGCACAAATAAAACACTCACAGACTCAGTTATACTACACAGTTTGTTGAGACTCTTACTGTCCAAAGCTACCAGTATTGGAAAGAAAACATTATTCAATGTAATTTAACTGACACACATCAGAATGGTATTTGCAATTTACTGTATTCAGAATGGCATTTTCAATTTGACTGTATGTGATTTTAGTTTGAAGCCTTATGACTTCAAGATACATGCATACGCTTCTAGGCAATGATTCAAGTCTGATTATTCCTACATGTTAACTGTAAAAAAACACATACAAATTGTTATATTTTTCCTTTTGAAAAAGATGGTTTTGAAAATGTGCCTTGGCGCAAAATAGGTTCGATAGATTATGTGCATTGAGAAATTAAAAAGAGCTTGCTATGACTTAAATTCTAAAAGAGGTATTTTATTCCTGTAAAGAATTCGTTAAGGACCCAAGACTGAAAGACATTCAGTGAATGAAAGACATTCAAAGTCTGGATTTCCTACTGACATGGGTGCCTTGTGGCACAACAACGTTTATTTTTTAAACATGTAATATGGAATACAAATATCTACCAAGAAGCAGTGCCTTAAAAGTGGTATTCTAGTTTTGGAGCAACTACTTGTGAGCACCTGACTTTAGACAATCTATAAAAAAAGGAACTGTTTAAAACAAATAGGTTCCCCTAATCTATTGGACTGCACTGCAGTTGCTCATCCTGGAGCATGCAGAAGTTGATGAGTCATTAAAATCAGCAAATACTAATTCACAAGCAGTGCCAAAACCTGCTCTCGGCGGAGTAAGGCCACAAGACATCTCTTCTGCATGCAATTCCATCAAAGAGCAATGATGTGCTTCTTTTGCTCCAGCAACATCGGAACATTATGTACTGTTTCTGCTCCGTTAAATCGAGAGCAGTGTTATCTAATCCAACAGCTGCAGTTCTATTTACTTCACTGTGTTGTTCACAAAAACGTCGCTAAAAGACTAAACAATGTTCAACCTTCAAATTCAGTGGCGAGCTCACGTCTACATCATCACCGGAAAGAAGGAAAGGTGACCAGAGAGCATCACGATGCACAAAAGTAACTACCTGTTTTTTTTGGGTTTCTTTTAAACATAATGGGGCATATTATCAAGGGAGTTTATCTCAGCTTTTTTGGCTTTAAAAGCCAAGAAAGCGGAGATAAAATTATCTCCCTATTACCTAGCTGTCGCTAACACCAGTTAGCAACAGCTAGTAGGAGATAGCGACCATCTTGGGCCCCACTTTGCATGTCAGAGAAATTTATCACTAATGACATGCAAAGTGGGCTTGCCTAGATGTTAGCGACTGGAAACAGTCGCTAACATCGCTAGCTCCTATTACCAACTTTTGGAGATATTCGCGCTAAGCGCAAATATCTCCAAAAGCTAACACCTGCCCTGAGCAGTTCTTAGCCATGTTATCCAATGGGAGGTGGATAACATGGCTAAGAGCATTAGCTCGGTAATGCATGAATATCGCTGACTTTTCAGCAATATTCATGCATTTCGGCCGATTTTTATCGCTTAGGAGATAAACCTTGATAATAGCAAGGTTCCTAAGCGATATAAATCGCCGCAGCACGGCGATAAAAATATTGCCGCTAAGCCAACATAGCGATAATTATCGCTAGTTGTTGGTAATATGCCCCATAGAGTTTTACATGAGACTGGTTACACTTTTTGCCTTCTTTATACATTTCTCTCTCTTTTTTGCACCCAGGTGCAATAATCAGAAAATGAAAATATTTGACTAGTTCCCCATTATTTTCAATTGAGCATTAAACCTTGTTTATTATATTCCTCACGGTGATGTTGCACATTCTAATTGATATTTTTTAATGTATTATTTTTTTTAAATAAGGGGACTGTTGTAAGGATCATGTTTTCCAGCGCAGAGACCCCTTTTTCATTTCAGTTTCAACATGTGTTATTTAACATGTAAAATGTGATAAATTGCTATCTCATCAAATTCACGTTTCTGAAAAGTGCTTTTATTCTGTTATTATATTTTGAATATGTCTGGTAAGCAAGATCAATCAAAAGCTTATTTAGTGATCATTTAGTAACTTTTTAGCTGAGAAATTATTCTAGCAATGTCATACATCTAATGAATATTTCCCTCCATAATTAAATTCTTTTAATCACTTGCTTTTAGGCCTCTTTGTTTGGTTTTAGGTCATGAAATATATAGATTCCATTTTTAGCTATAGTTTCCATTTTAGTTAGCCTGTCCAGCTGTTTATCTTTGACCCCAAATCCACCCCAGGTAATGGAGGTTGACATCGCTAGAAGAGTTAGAGAAGGAGGAGAGAGGGGAGGAGGAGTTGCAATTATACATAAGCAAGGAGTAAAAGTGAAAACTCATGCAATACCACTTGTAGGGTGTAAAGGCTTGCTATTCTCATTGGAATTAGCACCTACCTTCACCTTTTCGGGATTACTCATTTAAAGGCCACCAAGACCCTCCACACAATTCATACAAGTGCCCCCAGATGATGTGGTAGAATGCAATCTCACAACAGCTATTTTTTCCGTCTTGGGAAATCTTAATGATCAAGTGTAAAATAAGAATTGTGAAACGATCAGAAATGGCCTAATGGACCTTGAAGCTGTCCAGTTAAGACAGTGAGTTAATTGTCACACTCACAATCAAGGGCATTTTTTCGATCCTACCTTTTCTAACATATCTGATCTCATCATTGGAAAGCCCTTAGATATCATGGGGTCTGACCATAAAGTGATTTAGTTTCAGCTTACTAAATGCCGTCATAAAGCAGAGGTATATACCAAACTGAGAGTTCGTCAATACTGGATGAAATTAATTATAAAAAATTGGGAAGATAGGCTCTCCAATTCTACTCCTATAATACCAGGAGATATAGCTAAGCGGTGCAATATTTTTAAAACCTGGATCCTAAATGCCACCAATCTCCAAAGCCTCTAAAACAACAAAAATCAATCGATATGCACAGGAGGGAATGCACCATGGTTTCCAAGCGAACTCCAGAAATTAAAAAAAAAAGACTCTAAATAGGCAGAAAGATTATGGAGGAAAAACTATGAAAACGCAACCATAAATAATTACAAAAAGGCAGTAAAGAAGTACCATTACACTATTAGGGAAGCGCGAGCCAATTATTTTCCCAAAAAATTCTAAATGCATCGAATTTTAAAAGAGAATTTTATAATCAGGTGAACAGTTTAACACACCCTACTAATTGAAAATTAGGTCCGCTCCCCTCAGAAGCACATTGTAATCAAATGGCCAAATTCTTTTTAGAAAACGTCAATTCTACTCTGCATACCTTAGGAGAACATGAGGAGAGCACAATTTCCCAAGAACAGGGGAATGAAAAATGAGCAATTTCTTAGAGATGACTTTTGAAGATACACAAATGATTTTGTCATCACCCAAATCAGGCTCCCCTCAGGATCCAGCACCCCATGACATTATGTTTAAGGGAGGAATGCCAGTTATTTCATTTATGACTGATATGTTTAATCAGCCAATAAAAATTTGGGAAGTTCCATCAATGTGGAAACATGTTAGAATCCGCCCACTTTTCAAAAAATCGATGGCTGACCCATTACTGGGCTTGAATTATCAACCAATCTCGCTTTTACCAGGCCCATGTAAAATTCTGGAGAAATGTGTAAACAAACAGCTTACTTCCTAGATACCAATTTAAATTTGCCTTTCACCTAAACATGCTTCAGAACAGGAAGCAATACAGAAACTGCCCTCCTAGAGGGTACAGAAGAACATAGGACAATTCTGGACATGCGTAGCACATCTCACTTGATACTACTGGATCTAAGTGTCGCATTCAATAGGATTTTGAGCCAATTCTGATCAAACAATTAGCGTTAAGTAGGTATTGGGGCACAGGCCAGAAATGGCTTACCTCGTTCCTTCATAACGGTACCTTTCCATATACAAGAAGAAGATAGGCAATTTAAGATTTGTTCCCTTAAGTGCGGTATTCCTCAGGGTTCATCTCTTAACCCGCATTGTTTAATCTGTATGTTGATCCACTAGCAGAGATGATGAAATCCTATGGTATTACACCAATCTCTCATGTGGACGCCACACAAATTATCATTAGCATTTCTGATCAAACTGAAAAGACCTCCCATCATACTTAACTCGTGTTGAAACAAGTATTACATTGGATGACAGCCAGTAGTTTAAAACTCAATGGATGCAAGACAGAAGTAATGATAATGGGAAAAAAATCCCACTAGCTGGATGAAATTGAATTGTTCGACTACCCTGAGCAGCCATCCTACTCCAAAATCGAAGGTCAAAAGCTTAGGAGTTGGGCTGGATGAAAAATTGACAATGGAAAATCAGGTCAAGACATTAGCTACCACATGATTTGGACTTCTTCACACTTTAAAAAAACTTTGGAGATGGCTACCAGAGCCAAGACATAGAGTGGTTGTTAGCTGCCCTGTGCCTAGTTAGCGCTGGTAGGCTCTTCTTGGTGGCCATGCACTTTATACATTCAGAAGAATAGAATCTTTGACTATGGAGGCTGCCATTTCCCCCAAATTATGCAGAAACATCAACATGTCTGCCTTTGATGCAAATGTAGTCTGGAATACCTTTCCAAGAACTGTGACAGTTTCAAGTCATTTAGATAAAGACATCAACACAACCCCTAGTCAACATCAGTTTGAGACAGGTGCCTTTCTTAAGGCAGATGGAGCATCAAAACTGTGCAGGCGCATGCCCGCGAATGCGCAGTTTTGATGCTGAAGTTGCGATGAAGGCGGAAGAGGGAGCCCCGGGACACTGCATCTCAGGTAAGACGTTTCACTTATTTTTAAATTGTTTATACACTTATGATTTAATGGTTAATTGGGCGGAAGGGAGGTGGGGGCTGGTGCCAACTCCGCCACTCCGCGAAGTGTGTGAGGTGCTGCCTACTCTGCATATTCCGTGAAACGCGGAGTAGGCAACATTCTGCAAATTCCATGGCCCTAGTTATAAACAAACTCCCCATTCTATCCTATGAGAACAGGTAGCCTTGCAATAGTGAAAAATGAAATTTGCAGTCATTCACTGTCAGGACATGCCATATACTCCAGGGCGTTTCCTACCTTTCACATACACAGCACCCTTTCCACAGGGGTACCTTGGGCCTACCTTAGGGGTGACTAACATGTAAGAAAAGGAAAAGTTAGGGTCTGGCAAATGGGTACACTTGCCAAGTCGACATGGAAGTACTAGACTGCACACATGCTCTGCAATGGCAGGCCAAAGTTACATTTACAGGCTGTTTATGTGGGTGGCACAATCAGTACTGCAGCCCACTAGCTGCATTTGATTTGCAGGTCCTGGGCACACACAGTGCCCTGGACTAGGGACTAACTAGTAAATCAAATCAGCCAACCATGGAAACACCAATCCATAACAACAATTTACAAAGAGAGCACTTGTACTTTGGCACTGAACAGCAGTGGCAAAGCACCCAAAGCATCTAGACCAGTAAAACGGAGTCCAACACACAGCAAACCACAGGAGGCAAAGGCAAAAAATGCAGGGGTGACCCATGCCAATGCAGCCAGGTCTAAAAGTATGTTTCTTCAATAATGTTTGCTAATTTGAGCTCCTACTGTCCAGCAAATCCCCATACGTTCTGCTTTATTGCCAGTATTGCTTCTTCCCCTCTGATCTTGCTTAACATTATGGTAGACGCTGTGGCAAAATTGCCCTTAAATGTCATCCCCAAGTCCAGGGCAGGGGCTACTCATACTCATTTTGGATCTGTTTAAACACTTCTGGTAAAACAGCTAATGATGGTGTACCAAGAGTTCTGGTATATACTGCAGCGAAGAGGTGCAGTCTTCCACAGGGGGAGCGATCGCCATCAGCAAGCATATGGCAAAAATCCTGTGCTTTTCCTGGTGTTCTATATGGGGAAGCACTGCCTAAAGAGTTTTGTGATCTTATCTAGGACCCTAATTAAATATTCCCGATTTATGCCCTTATGTGGTTATAACGAATCATACCCTATTAAAGGCATAAGAATCAAATCCATATTTAGTAATAGCCAATGCAAACCAAATACGGCAAGGCTACTTCCTTAGACTCCTAGAGAGTACAACGAGTTCTTTCAACAAACCAAACCTCCAGCAACCTGGGAATTCCCCATGCTTTTGTTTTCGTTTGTCCTAGAACTCCTGCGAGCACTGAAAGAATGGCCGGTTCTTAGTGACATCTTTTATTGACGTCTTATGTCCAACCTTACGTCAAACACGGCACCTTCCAGCTATAAATATACCAGTGTTTGCCTTAAGCAACACACGGTGGTGTGGAGCAGAGCGGCTATCTACTTATCCGAAGCCCAGCTGATGTGAGTGCCAAAGAAAGCCGTCCCTCCCATTTGACGCACTGAGAAAGATGCTGTCTTTTTCTCCTGCTGAGAAAATCCAGCTCCAGTGTTTCCAGTCACCCTTGTGGGTTACTGGGAGATCGAGTCCTGAGAGCGAGATACAAGACCTCCTCTATTCTAAAACCAAGGTACGGAGCTGATTAGACCCTTAGAGAATTCTTGAGTAAGATTCTTGCCAAAAACTAACTTAACTTAGACTGCAGCAAATGTACTCCTTCCCACGTACTAGGCTTACGTTGGGTACATCGGGGTAGGCATATTTAGAAGCACCAGTTGAGTACGTTTAGTCAAACTATTATCATTGTATGTAAATGTATATATTTTATACCTTTTAAGTATCATATGGCTGAGAAACCATATCAATGCTATTACAGGATTATTTCATAATACTCCATTTACTGTACGCACTTTACTTTATAACAAGTATTGCAATTGTGAAAATTCATTTCTCTTGCATGAGAAAGAAGACTGCTCAATAAATAACACCTTTTATTGAAAACGCCAGTCTTTCTATTTCTCTGCACTCTGGTGAAACTAAGTATGCACAGTTGACTGAGTGAAATAGCTATCTATTGTTTTCACACGACTCTGGAGATATACTCCTTATTCTGGGGGAGCAAAGTTGTCATATTTATGCGGTTGTCAGAAGCTGAATCCCTTCTTGTCTAAAACAGGGAAGTTCACTCCTCCCTGTTCATTCGAGAAAGTTTCTAGTGACCTCTGAGCTAGCTGTCAAACCTAAATTAAGTCTAACATATTGAATAGAGACCTAGTCGACCTCAGTCCTACGTCTAAACTATAGTTTATGTTATTCCAATGAGCAGAGCCTTTTGGGAAAATAGTAACTACGCTACAAGAGGAGTTGTTTGTGTACAATCAAGCGCGGAATTTCCTCACACCTGATGGGAACTTTCCCCATGACTGCAATGATTGTATGTGGGCTAACGTCTGGTGTATTTAATTGTGGTTTTGCAGCTTTAACAGCCCTCACAGAATCCAAGGTCATTGTTTGCATAGCAAACTGTGTCAGGGTTCTATATATTCTAACCAAACTGTTATATAGTTTTCTTAATGGTTCTGCTATAAGATTAGCAAAATTTTGATCTGGTGTGTAGCCGGCTAAGACTCGCCGTGTTGCTCCATCATTGCTAAAGGGACCTAGTCTCACTTCTTTTTTTTAAAATCTAAACATGTCTTTATTACACCTTTTAGAAATCAATTACCCCTTCCCCTCTACCCCCCCAAGTAGACAATCCATTCTTATAATTAATTCTTATAACATAGGACATGCAGATCCAGGGTTTATACATAAAGGTTTATCATTACCACCTATCAGAACCTTGTAAGACAAAACAGAAAGCGAAAAACAAAACCCAGGGCAAGACAACAATAGATTGCCCTACTAGCCTCAAAACCCCACATCTTATGACATGTGAAGAGAGTGCTCTTCTAACCCTCTTCGAGTGTGGCTTCCCAGTTTATCAAAGGGCCCAGACCCTAGCCCCTTTCCTCCTTGCCCCGTTCCCTTTCTTGCAAATAATGCTGCTTCCTTTTGGTAAACAGCTATTAGGAGCTATTAGGAGAGTTAGCCATTGTTGGACTGAAGGTGGAAAGCTTTCTTGCCATTGTGATAAACACAAATGACTGCCTGGTTGGAGATTGAGTCATTGCTGACCCCGAGCACTAAATGTTGGAGGCTAAATTCTATATTTAACCCCAATTTCCCCACCAGGAACTCTGTTACTTCCCCTATCAAACCCCTTTAGGCGGGACAGGTTGCAAACATATGTATCAAATCCGTCTCGTACAGATGGCATTAGGGACAGTGCACATTATTTGTGCTGCCACATTTAGCGATTTTCCCAGGGGTATAGTACAATTTATAGTATGTTTTAAAATGCGGTACTTGCTGTGAGGCAGAGATTAAGATAGTCTGTGCCAAATTTCTAGACTCCGAGAGGGCATCTGTTCCTGCCTGAATCTTTTCTTCCCACCACTTTTCCTGTTTTTATGAATCCTCTGGCATGAGCCCATTCAACATTTAATAGAATTTCCCTGTGGGGGTCATCCTGCTCAAAGCTCTATCACCCATTAAGATCCTAGAAAAGCCTTAAGCCCCTCCTACTTTTTAAAATAAAAAATCTCAAATATGTAGATGTTTAAAAAACTCATTATACCCTAGTTTGCACTTCTGCTGCATAGTCTCAAACGGGCTGACTCTCCCCCTGAAGTCTACTAGTTTTATAAGGCCTCCCTCTTCCCATTGTGGAAATACAGTTTTTAGTAATGGACGAAAGCTCCTCCATTTTTTATTTTCCAGCATCCATTTTATATTAGCTCTTTCTTGCCTGCCACCTCAGATCATATGGTGTGGCTGCTTCATCTGCACACAGAAAAGTTAATACACCAGTCGACCCCACAGCATATGTTTGCACTTCACTTTATGACGCACAAGTAGAGCAGGGTGTATTGTTTAAAGGTCAATGACTCATTTGCTCAACTTTCCTATCTAAGTAATGCCAATGTATTACAGTTAACTAAATACTGCTGATGGAGACAAATTACTGTTGACACAAGAAGATGTAACCTTTTGTTCTATATCCGATTGAGTAATCAAGTGAGCGCCTGACTCTGTAACCACAGGCCTGTCTATGTTTATACTTGGCACAAGCAATGCATAGTTCTGCTTTATTCATATGGGCCACACAATTACTGATGACAGATGTGATTTAGTGAATCATCTTTATATTTGTGTTTTACATGCCATGTATACATATTTCCAGAGTGACTGGTCCTGACTAGGACGTGGGACCGTCCCGGGATCGTTAATCATCCTTGGCAGTTGCTGATTTGTCATATCCATTCCCACCTAAGCTTATTCCAGCACAAAAGTATATAAGGCTGTCTATGACTTTGTAAGTTGTCCACTTCCCTCATAGCCACATGGAGCTGTGAGGTGGTGTACCCGCTCGAGCGCAATAAATCTTTTTATGTTTCAGTTACCTCCGACTGCTGGTCTTCCTTTGTAAGCATACCTGGCCGAGGTAGAAGAAATCCACTTCGTCAGCTGGCGACTCTGGTGGGACCTCTCCGTGGGACATCCAACGGCTACCTGAGTCCGTGGTTGAGAGGTGCGACTGAGGACCGAATGGTCGTAGGGGCCCCTGCACGAAGGAGACAGCGTTTCTCCGCAGCAGCTGCCATCTGAAGTCCCGACTGGCCTCTTGACAACAGGATTCCCCGGCAGAGGTCTACGAGCTGCTCCCTTTTGAAACAGACGTGTTGTCCGAAGACCAACAGCCGGACGATTTAAGGACGATTCAAGGACACACCACAGATTGGTGAGATTGTTCTGTTGCATGTTTTGTTAAAAATAAGTTTGGTTAACTAAGAGTTTTTAATAAAGTGTGAGTAAAAGGGTAAAAGAATAGTTATAACTAAAAATAATAGGAACAATGAAGAAATGCATTTCTAAAACGTTCTGTTGTGTAAGTTCAGGTTACCGGTTGGACGAAAGCGTCCCCAACCCTGTTGAAGACAGTCCTGGTTGGATATTAATGATAAAAAAGGGAGTATCAGTGAACCTATACAATAGAATATGGCATGAGTATACAACAAAAGATAAGGAATTACAGTTTCCTATTGATGGTACCTTTGATTTAGCTAAATTACAGTATTTACAGCAATGTATGATGGAACGAAAAGTCCGACCTGCTATGTTTGAGGCATTTCAAACGTGGGAGAAATCTGCTAGAACTAGGGCCATGAAACAAAAACAAGACAGGGAAAGAGAAAAGAATAAAACAACTACGGCCAAGGTAGCAGAATATAATGATATAAAGATAAACGAAAATATTGAACAGCAGGACAGAGAATTTCGGATGAAAACAGAAAAGTGTTTTGTCGCGGTAGACAAAAGAAATTGCCCGCCTGTCGATGAGGTATTAGAGGACTTGTTAGACAAGCCCCCCCCATATAATATCCAAAATCCTGTTCCCCCAGGTCCCGGTATTGGGGGCCAACAACTTAACATTGTTGCCCCACCACAAACTCAGCATGTGCTCCCTTCTGCTGTGCCGGTCCAACAAGCATCTGCCCCTGTTGTGCCGGCTCAGGCCCAACAAACAGCCTCTCCTACTAATAGTTCGCAGGGCGCATATGGATCTGTAGGAAACACCCCAGCAACATCGTCCGCCCCAACACTTTCCAGCATGACGCTTCCAATATCAATGACACCACTTGCACCAGTGACGCCACTGGCTTCACAAAGTGATTCCCCCACAGTATATACACACAGACCATACGATTGGTTGAGTTCCCCTTACCTTGGCTCACCAAGGACGGACAGACGGGTGTCAGACATATATGCTAGACACACACGATTAGGTGTTGCAGAGAAAGATACTATAAAGAAAATGACACAAAAATGGATGGACTTAGGGGAAATAACTAAAATAGAAGCCCGGGAAACATTTGAAGGAATGGAGTTGAGAGCTAAGAACTTTGTCATTAATAGTATGGTAAATAGATTGTTCAACCATTGTCATCTCGTAATGGACAACAGTACAGTTTTTTTACAATCACCAGGATGGTTACGACAATTATGGAGGGATAGCGAAAACTCCATATTAACAGACACACAATGTAAGGATGCATTCAATGAATGTTATCATTACCAAAAAGAACTAGATGCCATTATGTGTGATACTACTAACAAACATATCCACCAACATTATGGCCCAGGACCAGAACTCAGAGATAATGCTTCAGCTTACCCTATGAGAGAGGTACATCCTCTTCCTAATCCAGGAGGTGCAAATCTCGCCGCTATCCCACAATTTGTGCACACTCCCTGGACTAGGGCAGATTTGTTGGCCCTGAAAAAAGAGTTACCTGACCCTAGAAGTAATCCAAAATTATTTTATGAAAACCTTGAATCCGCTCTTAATTTAACACCTATGCTATTAAAAGATATCGATTTTCTATTCGATTTTCTGGTCCCACAAGAACTATGGCGACCAGTCAGGGATCATGATTCTCCAAATATTAACTGGGGAGCCATAACGCTTGCGGATACTAATAGACGAGCGGGACAGGATGTGCCAGCAGTACTAAAAGCTTTACCCGGACACATTATAGCACGCATGCAGGAAATTTTGCCTAGACAAAAGGTGGACTGGGATAAAATGACCGCCTGTAGGCAGAAAGAGGGAGAGGAAGTGACTGATTTTTTCAGCAGGATAGAAGAGGTTTTTAAAGGGTATAGTGGACAGGACATTCAGACAGTACAAGGAAAGCGCATTTTTGCCAACCAGTTTGTTAACAACATCTTACCTGACTTATCGGACAGTATAAAGACATATGAAAGTACCTGGACTGCTAAAGATCCAGCTGAGTTATTAACATTGGCTTGTTATTATGAGAATAAGAGAAACTCAGACAAGGGAAAGAAGGATAAGCAAATGAAGGAATTAAAAACAAAGGCATTGATGCAGCAAGCTTTTCCTGACAGAGGAAGGTCAAGAGGACGTACAAATTTTCAGAGGGGAGGTGGACGTAGTCGTGGGGTTGGTCGAGCTGTTTCAGCTCTGACGCAGCAAAGAGCAGGGTTAGGGTACAATCAGTGTGCCCATTGCTATGAGGAGGGACATTGGAAGAATGAGTGCCCTTTGTTACAGGGCCAGGGTCAAGGTATGAGAAATAACGCAAACACTTACAGAGGAAGCTCAGCTCCCCGTGTAGACAGAGGTAGAGGTAGAGGACAACAGAGAAATTACAGTGACGCTGAGCAGACAAATTATTTTGACAATAGAAACAAAAACAATGCGTATTTTACTCAAGATTATGCACAATATGATGACAACGAGGACTGGACACAATAGGGATGCCCAGGAGAGGACAGGGAGCGAGTGCAGATACCAGTGGATTCTTCAGGCCCATATGTAAAAATGGTAGTTGAAGGTGAAGAGAGAAAATTTCTTCTAGATACTGGTGCCACTAACACATCCATTTCCCACCGCTTGCTCCCCCATGTTCCTCTCACGGGAAGATTAGATAAGTCGGTGGGATTTTCAAATGCTGTTGTCACAAGCCCCATTTCACGACCATTGGATTTCACAATTGGTCCTATAACAGGGAGTATGCCATTTGTACTAACAGAGAAATGTTCGCTAAATTTGCTTGGTTTAAAGGCTTTGAAAATGATGCATGCCACTATATACTGCACGCCGGATGGTGTCTATCTAACTTGTAAGAAACAAGGAGTGTCCAGACAATACATGGTTTCAGACAAAAAATACATACCACCCGAACTGCAGGATATTGATCCAAAATTATGGGCACATGGACCAAATGATGTAGGTGAAATGGATATTGAGCCAGTACATATTACATTAAAGCCAAATGTCAGATTGCCTCGCATTCCCCAATATAAAATATCAAAAGAAGGTGAGGAGGGTATTAGATCAGTCAGGTTTCAGGTTCAGGTTTTAAAGTCTTTATTTCGATTGTTAAAAAAAATCATAAAAGACAATATTACAAGCAATAATTAATGGACAATAAATACACATACATTAAAAGGAATTAAATAGTTTGTAGACAATCCTGAAACAACAAACAAATTCCCCTAAGGGGGATGGGATTAGAGATAAATTCAAGTAAATTCATACTGTCCAGATTTAAGCTATTGTTTTGCCCTCAGTATCCACGCCCAGCCCAGATATTTGGCAGTACACACTGTGAAGATTTCAAGTGTGTTAGTTTTTAAAACATGGATAGCCTCTTCTGATTTTCTTATGGGCAGGCTCTGAAAGAGTGGTTTTAGCCATTTGGCCCTTGGTTCATGGTATTTGGGACAAGCAAACAGAAAATGGCCCTCTGTTTCCTTCTGGCCTGAACACCATTTACATTGGTCCGTGGTGTTAGAGGACCAATTTTTCGTGAAGGTATTCAACGGCAAAGTACCCACCCGGAACTGGTGGAAAAGTTTCCTGTCTAAGGATTTGGAAACCGTGTCCCAATAGTGTTCACGTGTGGGGTCCAGCTTAAAACAAAGAAACCTACCAGTAAGACTAGTAGAGCAAGAGGCATTTATTCTGTTCAGGCGAAGCGTGGACCAGTACAATTCTTTAAATGCCTGTTTAGTTGGGAAAGTACTAGTGGCTGGGGATGTCCAAAGGTGCTCTAAACCCATATCCGTCAAGATGGATTTGACCGTTCGGAACCAGGGAATTTTTTCCGATCCACTAATTGCCCTTACTTCTACTACCCCATTTGCAAATAGGATAAGGTCAGGCGAGGTCCATAGGCGCCTCCAAAAGGCAACCAGTCTAAATCTGGCCAACTCGTTAATTGGAGGACATCCTAAGTCCAAGCAAAGGGGGATTGAGGGGGACGACTGTGGCAAACCTACCAGGTTGCGGAGGAACTTGCACTGTATTTTAAACAGGCCCGTCAAATCCTTGTGGCCCCACAGATCTGCACCATATAGAATTGCAGGGTTGATTTTTGCGTCGTAGATTTTAAGAGCTGGTGTGACCCGCTTTGTAATAGATTTCCTTTGCTCACTGAGTAAGCAGCCAGTAAGTCGGGCAAGTTTAAGATGTTGAGCATCAACTTGTGATTTCCATTTCAGGCGACTATCTAGCATAACCCCCAAGTATGTCATGTTCTCTACTTGGTCCAGTTTGACTCCCCCCATACTAACTGTACTCCGGACAGGGTGGTTCTTAGTTAGCACCATAAATTTGGTTTTCCCAACATTCACCTTGAGGTCGCTGATGACACAGAACTCCTCAAAGCGGTCCAGGGCCCGCTGTAGTCCGCTGCGTGTTCTGGAGAGGAGTAGGGTGTCATCAGCAAAGATGAGCATTGGGAATCGCTGTCCTGCCAGCATGGGGGCATCGGTTGGGGTCAATTCAAAGAATTTTACGACTTGGTCAATGAACAATAGGAAAAGAGTGGGTGCCAAAACACAGCCCTGGCGGACACCACGGGTGACTGGGAAGGGTTCTGTCACCTGGCCCTGACCACCCCATCTTACCCTTGCAAAGTTGTCCTTATGCAGTTTGATTATCAAATCAAGCAGTTCTGTTGGCATCCCTAGGGTCTTCAAGACTCCCCACATTTTCTCCCTCGGTACGAGATCGAAGGCGGACTTCAGATCGATGAACGCTGCAAAGATGGTACCGCCGCCAAGCAGCACCACCTTCCAGTAGATCAGACAAAATCTGAACACCTGGTCGATGGTGCTGGTTCCCGATCTGAAGCCCGCCTGCATTGGGGATAAGATGTCCTCCATCTCAATCCATCCTTGGACCCTGCCCAAGACCATGCGAGCGATAAGTTTTTGTATAGAGTCAATAAGACTAATCGGGCGATAATTACCCGGATTAGACCTATTGCCCTTTTTGTAGATCGGCAGGATCTCCGCCCCCTTCCAAGATTTGGGTATGTCTGCACCTGCGGTTATGGAGTTTGCCACCGTGACAATGTATGGTATCCACAGGGCAGGGTTAGCTTTGAACAAGTCGGCAGGTATAAGATCCATACCTGGCGCTTTCCCTCGCGTGGTGCGATTTAATGCGAGCTCGACCTCTCCTTCTGTGAAGGTGATGATCTCACTTTGGGTGGTGGGGTGGGGAGTCTCTACTGATGTACTAGATGGCATAGGGTTAACTGCACAGAACTGAGTTGCATAGAAGATCACCCATTCATTGGGGGGCACATGGTTTGTGGGGATACGTCCGTCCGGATCCTTCCCCCACTTGACTATTTCCCAAAATTTGATGGGATTGTTAGACATGGAGGCTTCCAAGCGGTCGGACCAGTATTTGTCCTCCCACTCCCTTTTAGCTTCCCCTTGTGTTTTCCTATAGGATGATCTGGCGGCTTTCACCAAGCTTGCATTCCGAGACTTAACAGCTTTAACTAGGGCAGTATGAGCTTCCCTGCAGTTTTTGTTATACCATTTGTGGGGACGAGTAGGTGCTGTATTGTTTCCCTGTCTGCAAGGTTGCGAAAGCAGGATTTTTAAGTCATCAAAGCAACGATTATGGAGATTTAAGATAAGGTCGGCTTCTCTGGTGTTATCCCCCAACTCAGCGTGGGTCAGCATTTTATTAAAAGTATTATTAACCACACTAGTAATCTTGTTTCTCAGTAGCTCATCCCCCTCAATTTTGGACCATTTTACCCTCTTCCTATCATTTGTTAGGTAGGTGTCCCCTGTCTGAGTGATACCGGGTTCCTCTAATCTTGCTAGTCCTGGCAACTTTAATTGCAAAGTCAAGGGGTTATGGTCGCTTTCTGGGCGGGGAGTTACCTCCATATCCAACATCAGAGACCAATCTGCTACTTTCAACAAGATGTAATCAATGCGGCTTCTTCTTAGCCCGTTGTCGAAAGTACAGTTGGCTCCCTGGTCTGATTTAGTTCGGCCATTACAGGCCCGAAAGCCACTGTTGAGACAAAAGGCCGTCCAATTCACCGCTGCCTCTGTGGCAGGTACTGGTTTGACAGACAACAGCTCAGGTATACCCCAAACTGTGTCCTCCACAGAGCCCCAACAGTCCCCAGGGTCTAACAGGGGTTCAAAACAACAATTTAGGTCCCCAGCAAGCAAGCAAACATTGGTACAGTCGAGGGCTGCCAGAACAGATTCTAATACCTCCAACAGTGGTGGCGTACGGCCACCTGGCAGGCCTCGTGCATATATGTTTATCAAAATCAAGTCCCGATGGCCAGACTTTCTCAGCCTAACAATAAGGAGATCCGGATTTGGTACATTTATCTCCGTGATACAATAACCCAGGGATTGTCTCACCCAGATCAGTAGCCCCCCGGAGGCTCGCCCTTTGGTGTTCCCAATAGCATTTCGAATGGCTGCTTTATAAAAATTTACATAGCCCTGCTTATAAAATGGGTCGGCAGCCCAGGTTTCCTGGAGTAGGATAACATCGTATTTATCCATGAACTCGAGCCAGTCACCAGAATGGATACGACTTTTAATCCCAGCAATGTTCCAGGACACTAGAGCAAGAGTTTCCGGTATGGGTGCCTTGGAGGAGGCCACCACCTCGGAGGCTGCAAACGTGTCCTGTCCTGTCCCAGCTTCCAGCCCATTTTCTGGCCCCCCCATAAGACTATGTTCAGCCAACAACCAAGAGGTTCCCCCTTCCCTTGAAGATGGTGTGTCCCTCCCTGTTGGTACTGAGACCCTTTTGCACTCCTCTACCATGACTGTAAGTTGGGTGGGCACCTGACCCTGCTTCTTACCCCCTACCCCAGGGACGGCATTTTCTACGGGTTCAGGTGTTTGGGGTGATTTATGGAGTCAGTCAATGGCCTCCAGATCAGACAGGGGACCAAAGCGGTTGAATAGTGGTGGAAAAATTGGTAGGTGCGGTGTCATGGGGTAGTTCCTAGTGATGGTTCGTCCCTGTTTGGGGGCCTTTTGGGAGTGAGCCTGTCTTTGGGGATAAAAATAAGAAAGGTCTAAAGTTTGGACGTCTCCCTGTCTGGCAAACCTAGCTTCACGACAGATTGTGTCCACCACCCAAGAGTCCCTGAACGATATTAAAATACAATCACCCTCCAAATCCTTGGGACTCTGGCCCACCCAGTCAACCCTTCTTACAAATAGGATTTCTGTTGGCGAGGATGGAGGCAGGGGTCTGTTTTTATTCAGCCAAAAGATAACCTTATTGCGCAGGTCATCATGAGTCTCCCTTTTACCAGATGGCAGTGGGGCAACACCAGTCAGCACCATGGTGTAAGGTGTTGCCTCTATGGGGATATCAACCCGCGGCGTAGGATGCCTGGGTTGTTTCTTTGCCGGGGGATTTAAAATATTTTGATGGTTTGCTGGGGGCCTATGGGGTGGGAGGCTCTGGGAAACAGTATTGGGTTTTACCTGGGGGGGTGGTTTGGTAGATTGACGTCTAGCGGGGGTTTTATTCATAGGCTTTGTCATATGAGAGCGTTGGGGCGCGGCCTTTGATACCTTGTTTGGGGAATTTTTATAAGCACCCCCTTTATTAGAGTTAAGGTTGTCTATTACTGACCCTGGCGGATTGGGGTTGTTATCAACGAGACTAGATGGGATAATAGTTATTTTTGGGGCCGAAGATGAGTGGGAAGGTTTAGCCAACCCGGAGTCTATGTCTGATAGGGACAGTAGTATAGCAGAGTTCGCGTTAACTACAGCCTCCAAAGAGTTTATTTGCAGTGTCATTAATCTAGTCCTCTCCAGGACAGGTGATAGGAGGTTTTTCATTAAAGCCTCCATCTTTGCCAGCAAGGAATCATCACTGCTTAGACATGTTGGGCATGGGTTTGAGGAACCTAAAGAAATAAGGGAGGGGCATAAAGTGTTAGTCAGTGCATTTGTACATTGTTTTCCGCTTGGATGGCCTGATCCTAATGTAGGGTTGCCAACGGGGTCTTTTAGTTTCGGCATCTTGGGTTTTCTCCCTCCCTTATAACTGGAGTCTTGTTTTCTTTTCCTGGAACCCTTGTCTATACCTGTATAATCTGTGTGAGCTGGAACATTAGAATCTACTTTGGAAGAGTCAGGGGATAAATCGACAGAATCAGAACTTTGTTTAATGTTATGACTATCCTGAGTTTCAATTTCTCCTGTTACTTCATGGTCGTCCAGGGGATGTTTGGGAAAGAGTGTGGTGTGAGCGGGAGGCTCTATCTCCTCGCTATCCATATGAACAATAGCTTCCGTGGTATCTAGGTGTATACAATTAAAAGCTGCGTGTGCTTGTGCAGGTGGCACGGGGCTGGGGATCTTGGCCAACCTACCTAGTGAAGAGCGTTTCCCACTGACCAAATCTAGGGAAAGTCGCTTTTCCACCATTGCAATTTCCTTTTCAAGGATACCCGTGGCTCGTGTGATAAAGGCGTCTAATGGGCCTGATACCACTCCTGTGGGTGTTTTGATTTGGACATTGCGAGTTTTACCAGATCTCAAAGCCATGATTTCTGAGTTAACACCAACTTCTATAGTCGGACCTGAGTACACTCTTTATACAAATGCGAATGTAACTAGATAATC
Organism: Lissotriton vulgaris; assembly: GCF_964263255.1. Taxonomy (NCBI): domain Eukaryota; kingdom Metazoa; phylum Chordata; class Amphibia; order Caudata; family Salamandridae; genus Lissotriton; species Lissotriton vulgaris. The sequence goes on from NC_141694.1 coordinate 418,704,862, forward strand.
CGCCCAGATAGACAGAACGAGTATTCAAAAACCCAAACCCGCTCCGGGCACAATTTTGCCTATCTTACTTGTAACACGGCAGACCAGGGGTTACGGGCCGGGGCCGTCCGCTGCCGTCCTCGAACGGCCTCAAACGGCCCGCTCTTAGCCCGGTCTTTGCTCCGGGCTGCGTCCCGCGCTGCGGGAGGGCTGGTCCCAGTTATACCCGCGTACTGGGAGGTGGGCCGGCCGCCAGGGAGAGCGGACCGGAGGTTGATGCCGGTCTGGCAGGGACTCCTGGGTAATGGAGTCCCTGACGCTCGCAGCCCTGCAGCCCTCTACCACTGACCAGCAACTTCCCACAAGAGTCTTGGGCTGATGCCCCTTACAGTGTCCAACGACGATGCGGCACCCGCGAAGCGGGTGCGGCGAGGTCCGGTGTCGCCTGTCTCCTTAGCCGGTGAGCGCGTCCTTGTAGTGCGCTGTCCACACAGTAGCGAGTATCCCACTGGTGCTAGGGGGAGTTGGAGTTTTTAAAAGGTCCTTCGGTGGGCGGCCGCCAGGGAGAGCGGACCGGAAGTTGATGCCGGTCTGGCAGGGACTCCTGGGTAATGGAGTCCCTGACGCTCGCAGCCCTGCAGCCCTCTACCACTGACCAGCAACTTCCCACAAGAGTCTTGGGCTGATGCCCCTTACAGCGTCCAACGACGATGCGGCACCCGCGAAGCGGGTGCGGCGAGGTCCGGTGTCGCCTGTCTCCTTAGCCGGTGAGCGCGTCCTTGTAGTGCGCTGTCCACACAGTAGCGAGTATAGTAGGCAGGAGTCTTATGCTACTACACCAACCCTATTGGCTTCAAATACTGTCCATGGTGGCTGCCAAATTGTAGTGAGGCTTTGATATGTTATACGAGTGAAGAACGAAAGTCCAAGTGTCCTCTCTTTATGTTACCGCGGGCTATTCCAACTTGGCTTCTGTTTTTGGATGAACGTATACCCCCTGGTTCACCCCCACCTTTCACGAAGGGGTGGGGGGATGTGGCCGGACAGAGGGCCTTCGTGGAGGACAGACCCCCGCACATGTGGGAAGTACCGCCGCTATGATAAAAGGGAAAATGCGAACGGCTTTTCACTCTAGTGTTTGATTCACGACTGCGCGCCTTCTTGTTGCAGAACCTCGCTAGGCAGATGTTTGAAGACTAGACTGCATGCAGCCGTCATTACTTGCGACAGGCGTAGAGTCTGGAATTTAGACGTCCTACCATGGATCACGAAAACGAGGGCTTCGAAGAACGTGGGCAGTCATATCAGACTTATTACAACGTAAAATCATACAAGAAGTTACAAGCAGTCCATGTAATAGTCCAATTTTACCTGTGGTTAAACGTGATGATGGAACGGGACAGGTCAAATATAGGATGATTGTTTATTTGAGAGCCATAAACAAAATAGTGGAACCACAATACCCAGTTGTACCTGACATTACAGCAATGTTTTCATCTGTACCACCTTCAGCCCAGTGGTTTACTGTAATAGATCTGAAGAATGCCTTCTTCAGTATCCCCATACACCCAGACAGCCAGTATTTGTTCAGTTTTAGTTTCCAAGGGCGATCATATAAATTCTGTCGTGTTCCCCAGGGGTATACTGAAAGCCCTAGCATCTATAGCCAGGCATTAAAGAGACAATTAGATGACTGTGCGTTGCCACCAGGTACAGTATTACTGCAATATGTAGACGACTTACTGATCACAGCTGAGACAGAGGACATTTGTAAGCAGGCTAACATTTCTTGCTCTGCATGGACACAAGGTTTCACCAGCTAAGTTACAATATTGTCGACAGGAGGTAACTTACTTAGGTCATCTCCTGTCGAAAGGTGGGAGGAGATTATCATCTGAAAGAATACAAACAGTGCAGAACATTCCCAGACCTAGAACTCAAAAAGATGTGCGTGCATTTCTTGGAATGGTCTCCTTTTGTAGACAATGGGTACCAAATTTTTCTTACCTGGCCAAACCATTACTGTCCTTAACTCACAAAGATGTGGAAGATCCTGTTCCTTGGGATAAAGAACATCAAGATAGCTTTGTGGCTTTGAAAACTGCTTTATGCAATGCACCTGCTTTGGGCACACCAGATTACACTAAGAACTTTGCACTGTTCGTACATGAGAGAGAAGGATGCGCAATGGCTGTACTAACCCAGAAAAATGGAGAGAAGAATAGACCATGTGCCTATTTTTCCTCAACATTGGATCCAGTAGCAAGAGGTCTACCGAACTGCCTCAGAAATATTGCTGCCGTGGCTGCTGCAGTGAGACAGGCAGAATCTATTGTGCTTGGACATCCAGTTATGGTTTACGTACCTCATTCAGTAGACATACTGCTGAATAAAACCAAAACTCAGCATTTAACTAATGCTAGGTTGACTCAGTATGAGCTAATACTGATGGCCACTAATGTGACCTTGCAGAGGTGTAACACCATAAACCCAGCTACTCTGATGCCTCTCCCTTCGGAGCAGGATGAAGTACAACATGATTGCGTGATTGTCACTGAAACTGAAACGAAAGGTCGAGTAGATCTGGTGGACATACCTATGCAAGAGGTCGATGGAACACTATTTGTGGATGGCTCTTGTCTAAAGAGACCGGATGGAACTACCTCTGCAGCCTATGCAATCACAACCAATAAAACAGTTGTAGAAACATGTAAAATAGAACAGATGTCTGCTCAGGCAGCCGAGTTGATTGCCCTAACTAGAGCATGTGAGCTTTCAGAAAACTTAGCCGTAAACATTTACACCGATAGTCAGTATGCATGGGGGGTGGCACATAACTTCGGCCGATTATGGGCCCAAAGGGGGTACATCACATCTGGAGGTGCGAAAATACAGCACGGCACCTTGATCACAAGATTACTAAATGCCCTTGCATTACCAACTAAGTTGGCCATCATGAAGTGTAGTGCACACAAGAAAATCACAGACCATGTAGGTCAGGGAAACGCCTTCGCCGATGAAACAGCAAAACACACTGCATTGAATGAGTACACCTTAACATATGTAGTGTCAAAGACTGATAAGGGAGAGACAAACATTGATCCCTACAAAGAGATAAAGGACATTCAAGAATTTGCAAGTGAAGATGAGAGGAAGCAGTGGGTTAAGGAAGGATAATATTTTGACACACACTTTGGGGCTTGGATGCATACACTGGGACATTTGAGAAAGTGGGTCCTGCCTGACAGTTTTCTCCTACCCATGCTTCACATGGTTCATGGTCCTGCACACTTGGGGGCTGATGGAATGACAAATACCATTGAAAAGATATGGGTCAACAAAAACATTAGGAAGACAGCTGTAAAATTATCCAAGAACTGTATGACCTGTGCTCTCCACAATGTGGGAAAGGGAATACAAGTGCCACCTGGTCATTTCAGATTGCCAGAATACCCCTTTGAATGCCTACAGATGGATTACATAGAAATGCCCCCTGCCAATGGCAAAAGATATGTCTTGGTCGTTATATGTAGTTTCAGTAACTGGGTGGAGGCATTCGCTTTAAAAGACAATACCGCATTGAGCACAGCTAAAATGTTGTTGAGAGAGTACTTTACCCGCTATGGCTTGGCCAGAAGTCTCTGGAGTGACAACGGGGTACATTTTTCGAATAAAATAATGGACCTAGTCTGCCAAGGGTTGGGGATAAAGCAAAGTTTTCATTCAGTTTATCACCCAAAAGCAGCAGGGCTTGTGGAACGCTGTAACGCTACATTGAAAAATAAACTGCAAAAAATATGTGCATCAAGCACTCTCAGCTGGGTAGATGCATTACCCTTAGCCTTGTTCTCCATGAGGACAACTGTTACATCCAAAAACAGACTTTCTCCATATGAGCTTGTTATGGGGAAACCAGCCAATGTATATGGGTTTGCCTCTCCACCAAAGTTGCAAGAATTGACGCATTCTGCTTTGTTGGATTATTGTAAAGAACTAACTTCTGCCCTGTCTACCATTCGCCAACAGGTCAGAGACACATGGTCCCCGCCTCTGGAAGGAGAAGTACACAACATCAAACCCGGGGACTGGGTCCTGACCAAGAACTTTGTAAGGAAGAACAGTCTGCAGCCCAGGTGGAAAGGGCCAGCGCAGGTTCTGTTAGTCACACAGACGGCGGTTCGATGCGACGGACACAAAAATTGGATTCATCTATCAAATGTGAAGAGAGCACCACCGTTCTGGCCAGCACTGCCCCAGGAAGAGGACCGTTCTGACCGAAGGACTGGTGACTGCATTCCTGCACGCATGGATGATCAACAGGCTGCATCAGGATACAATCTACGCCCAAGGAAGATGAAGAGTGCTTAGGACGGAGCAAGCACCAACTGCCACGCACTGAATAGTGCCAACTTTAAAGGACTAACTTGTGCAGTGAGGTTAGTAAAATAAGGACACTGCCGACTCTGAGCTGAAAAGAGAATAAAGAAATACCTCCGAAGCCCAGCGACCCATAGGAGGAGAGGGTGTGAGGTCAAATTTGCCAATCGCAAGGTCTGTAACAGTGAGGCCTATAACGAACACTGTTGAACTGCCGCACTTGTGAGATTATATAAATCAAAATTCTGAGAGCGAATGGTATTTCCGTTTGGAAGAACAACTAGACATCTTCCTTTACTAGAAATGGAGGATACATATTCCACTCTTAATGTGAACAAAAAGGGGCGTTGGTACTCCAAAATATGCATATTCTGTATGTTATTTTGCATAATGTCTTTGGTCATTGGATTATTATATCTCCTAGAGCTCTACCATCCTATTGCAAAAACAGCCCCGCTCCCATCAGAGCTTCCCTCTGACTTTGTCCCCTCAGTTACAGTACCACCAGAGGATATGGACCACAGAGAGGAGATGCGTCATAATTCTTTCCTTACCTTACTTCATCAGACCCATCAAGTGATTGATAAAAATAATTGTTGGATCTGTATGCAATTCCCAGCCTATGTAGACGAAGGTATACCCCTTCTTCAGGTACCCCTGCCATTTGAAGCATCCTGTTATGCATTACACATTGCGATGCTGAAAGTTGAGCTAATAAGGGTCTTCAGCAACTTAGTAACTTCCCGTTCTACCACCAGAACACCAATTGCCTCCTTGTACACCCATTATGATAAAGACATTCTCCAGTCAGGGAATTGCTCTGAAGTGATTTTACCAAATGCAACGTTCCCATTTTCTAACATATTCACCCCGCTGTTTTTGGTAAAAAATGATAGCACACCTCCGCTCCATAGGGACACCAGAGAGATACCCTTTTTGAAAATGAGGCAGCGTAGTGTGCTTGGGAGTATATGTATTAGGAGCAACGGTACCGCCAACATGGGGAATAGTACCAATTGCAATATGACATTTGAAGTGTCTTCCCAGGAAATAACTGTTCCACTCTATATCGGTGACTCAGTTTATTTCATTTGTGGTTCCAGGGCCTATGTATGGCTACCAGTGAATTGGGGTGGCTGTTGTCACCTAGGTCTTGTAACACCAGCAATGTCTGTAAAAAGTACTGCAGAAGTGAATAAAGCATCCAGAACTCTGAGAGGTAGGAGGAGTGTTGATCAAGGAGATACAGCGGCTGAGATAGATGGTGATGTACTAAAGGCCTTTGTTCCTTGGTATGGCCCTGCCATAAATTCCAGAAACATACGCAGGTTGTCCCGTCTACTAGAAGCTACTATAGAAGAGACAGCAGGCATAATTGAGAACATCACAGTTGAGCTTAAGGCTCTCAGATTAGTTTCTCTCCAAAACAGGATTGTGCTAGACATGATGTTAGCAGAACGGGGTGGAGTCTGTAGAGTGATCGGGTCCTCTTGCTGCACGTATATTCCTGACTCATCAACATCATTTAGACAGGCTGTCAAAAGGCTATATGATATAGGTGCCCAGGCCCATAGTGATGTTGGCCCCTGGGATCCTGTAGGTTCCATTTGGAATGCCTTGTCTGCTTGGGGCTGGAAGATAGGGATGTTTCTAGTGGCTATCTTCCTTGTGGTAATTGGGTGCTGTGTTCTCATTATTGTCTGCCCATGTGTTGCCAGTGTTTGGGGCGATTGCTAAAACCACCCCCAATGCCCCCAGTGACTGTGACTAATGCTCTTATTATGAGGGATGTTGTAACCCAACAATTGATGGATATTGAAATCTCAGATAATAACCCTTCTGACGCAAATACTGTTGATTACGTCAATGAGCGCAGTGAGGCCCACTATAGTAACAGCCGGCCCATATATGAACATGTGCATTAGGCCGCAACAAAATGTTGGACCTTGCGTCCAAAGGGCCGATTGTGGAAATACAGTTTTTAGTAATGGACGAAAGCTCCTCCATTTTTTATTTTCCAGCATCCATTTTATAGTAGCTCTTTCTTGCCTGCCACCTCAGATCATATGGTGTGGCTGCTTCATCTGCACACAGAAATGTTAATACACCAGTCGACCCCAGAGCATATGTTTGCACTTCACTTTATGACGCACAAGTAGAGCAGGGTGTATTGTTTAAAGGTCAATGACTCATTTGCTCAACTTTCCTATCTAAGTAATGCCAATGTATTACAGTTAACTAAATACTGCCGATGGAGACAAATTACTGTTGACACAAGAAGATGTAACCTTTTGTTCTATATCCGATTGAGTAATCAAGTGAGCGCCTGACTCTGTAACCACAGGCCTGTCTATGTTTATACTTGGCACAAGCAATGCATAGTTCTGCTTTATTCATATGGGCCACACAATTACTGATGACAGATGTGATTTAGTGAATCATCTTTATATTTGTGTTTTACATGCCATGTATACATATTTCCAGAGTGACTGGTCCTGACTAGTACGTGGGACCGTCCCGGGATCGTTAATCATCCTTGGCAGTTGCTGATTTGTCATATCCATTCCCACCTACGCTTATTCCAGCACAAAAGTATATAAGGCTGTCTATGACTTTGTAAGTTGTCCACTTCCCTCATAGCCACATGGAGCTGTGAGGTGGTGTACCCGCTCGAGCGCAATAAATCTTTTTATGTTTCAGTTACCTCCGACTGCTGGTCTTCCTTTGTAAGCATACCTGGCCGAGGTAGAAGAAATCCACTTAGTCACCATCGGTTCATATAAGAGTCCCTGAAAATTGCTGGGAGATTGGGGTTTGTATTTAATGGGGTATAAAAATTCCACCTACCTATCCCTAACTTCTTTGGACTAGTGCCCACACTTTATACAATGCCTCTTTTCAAGTACCCATACTCTAACTGTCTCCACAATACTCTTGTACCTACAAGAATATGATTTGATCACAGGAACGTAGGGGTGTATGCCCAACAATAATTCCTGAACCAATCACATGTATTTCACCAATATTGATTTCTAGAAGGTTGGGCCTTTAGCAACAACAGGAGCAAACATATAGATAACATTTTCATATTTCTACAACCAGATCTGTGACGGTCAACATTGTCACTCACCCTTACAATAATAACCATAAATATTGGTGAATACTGCATATTTAGATAGATACTTGGTGTTGGTGTCCTGAAGAAGGTAGTCCTACACTGTTCTTCCACCGAAATGTGTTGCTGCCCCCGTGGTTCTGTTAAATTTGAGGAACAATGAACTGTCATTGATATTTAGGCACCTTCACTTGCTGATTTCTTCAATTAAGTTTTTTAAATGCCAAATATGTATGTATTGAATGTTGTGTCTCTCTTATATGTAATGTTTTAATAATGTATGTACAATATAACTTTGTATGTTATAGCTCAGATTGTTTTTAACCATACAAATTTTAATTAATTGTACAATTGTTTTTTAACTACCTGTTTCATTAAACAGATTTTATTTAATTGCCTTTTGGTTCCTTTTATGATTGGTGGTGACTAGTTTTTGAATGTGAAGATTTTTGATTGTGAAGACTAGTTTTTGATTGTTGATTCCTCCAAGAGATCATTTTCTATTGATACACTGTTGGTGTAGCGTGAGACATCCCTTGTGAAGGTGATAGGAATCAGCTGAGCTGGAATACCGGCATGCAGTGAACTCAAAGTGTCAGTAGAGTGCTCTTCTGATTTAAACAACAAAGTATATTTGTATCTGTAATAAACAGTGCCCAGGCTGGCATGATGAGGTCTTTGTCAGGCTGCAATTGTTTATGTTAGCTAGATAAGCTGTGACCTTTGTGCAGCAAACTTCATACATCGTACCTAATGTTCAAGGTTTCATGATAGTGTGCCTATGAAGTTGAAATGTAAGTAGATGCAGTTTCGTAAAATCCTATTCTACACTGACATGTACGCAAATGATTGCCAAAAGTCACTACGTTGCAGAAAGAAGGCAACTTAAGAAACGTGTTCATGAAAATTGCATATTTTCTAATTGGGCCACGTGACACACCTGTCATATGAGGGAGAGGTCTCAAAGGAGAGAACACTCCATGCACTCTACTATGCACACCTATTGTTTCAGAGAAATACTTGAAAGGAGAGGCCAGCACCCACACTCACTACTACGTACACCTATTATTTGAAAGAGAAGTCCCAAAGGAGAGGCCAGTCACTTCCCATACATCCTTTTATGCACATCCATCATTTGAGAGAGAAGTTTAAAAGGAGAGGCCGGTCCATCCACACACCCAATGCACACTTGTTATGTGGGAGAGACCAGTCACTCCCCACTCACTACTGTGCAAACTAGTCAACCAAGAGAGAGGTCTCAGTGGATAGGCTAGTCCCTGCACACACCCTACTATGCATACCTGTCATCCAAGAGAGAGATTTCAAAGAAGAGGGCAGTCCCTCCTTACACCCTGGTATGCTCTATTTCCCTACAATACTTTACCGATTTCACTGGAGCTTCACGAGGGTAGAATGCAAGCCTCAGGGAGTGAAGCTTGCTGCATGAGGCTCATTTGATCCCACAAGCCTCTCATGACACCCGCATGGAAAATGACTTGACCTGCTATGAGGTGTTTTACAATTCTGTTAGTCTCTCAAGATCATATGGACATAAGTAGAAAAAAAGGGCTCATGTGACCCAATAGTTAACATTCTTACATGGTTGAAGAAATGCTGTGATGTGATAGGCTGCAGAGGCAAAGATTGCCATTGGTGCTTTGGAGGAGAAGGAATTCTGTTTGAGTTATGTTTAGGAGATATTACTTAATTTGGACTCGAATGAGACTGGTGTTTTCAGCTGCATTGTAGAAAGAGCTCAAAGTTCATGTATTTAATAAGATACTATATGAATTTTGTTGAGCAGTGTTAGTAAGTGCAGTAATGTTGGTAAACTTATTATACACAAGGTTTACTGAGTAAATTGTTTGTGGAAATGTAGATCTTTCAACATAGCTTTTGAGAAGAAGACATTAGGATGTAGCGAGATATCAGCAACCATTGCATGTTGTGTTACAAAATGAAGTGTTCAATCCATATGCAGTTGTAAGTAAAATTATAAAACAAAGAATCTGGAATGTGTTTACACAAAGCCTAGTGTTTTTATGAACCTTACAGTACCCTACTTCTATGAGATGTTTTAATGGAGATATTGCTACTTCTAGAGTAAAACAGTTGTTCCCAGTTAAGCCTACTAGCAAATATTGCCATTATTACATGTACACTGATCTTTCCTAAATATGCCTTCACTATTTCACATTGACTTTTGACACATATTTACTTGTGCAACACTTGGGTTCGTTTCTTGGGAACAGTGACCTTGCTTACATGGATACATTTTGCGAGAACACTAGCATATTGCCTTGGCATTGTGCACAAGGCCTACACATAAGTTGTCCAAATATGTTTGTTATTTATGTCCATATGGCGACACAGCTATCTGTAGAATACAAACAACGACAGCCTGATCACAGTCTCGACCCAAGGTGAGGATGTGTTTTTCTATGAAACAACATCTGTTTCCGAGTATAGTTAGAGGAAACACTTCTGCTGACTTCGTGAGGTCTCTACATGCTAAAGCTTTGGCCCAGCTGCTGACTGACATATCCATGAGGGTTGTCCAGTTCATGACCAATACGGGGGTCCTACATTCTTGACCACCAGGTAATGGGGTTGGATCATCCAGTGGTGGGTTTCTTGGCAGAACATACACATATACCCTAGACATGTAGGGTAGGGTTTTGCGTATTGTTTTGGTATGCCAGATTGTTGTCTTATTTAATATCTTTGCATATATACATTGTTTCAGCATAAAGGTGGAACTTTTCGTTCTGTTCACTGTTCTGACGCTTATTATAACTTTTATTTGCTTCTATCTATTGATCATTGCAACAGATATTTTCTATACAAGAATCACTTCAGTTCAACAAATATTGAAAACCTCTCTGTGTATATTCTTTGTATATTTCTTTGAGCAGACAAGAGCAAAAGTGTATGTGTGAAAAGTTCTAGATCTGTCACCGCGGTTACTGAGGGAACAGGGCTGTTCAGTAGTTGCCAGAACTGTTTGCTCCCTGTCTAGGTTAGGGGGGTTTATGGTGGCACTGTGAGTTAGCTAGTCTGAGGGACAACATACTCTGTTGGGGTGGACAGCATCAGTTTGGCACCCTCCTAAAGTTTATGATGTCCACAAACGTGCGCTTCCTACTGATAAGTAGAAACTACATGACAACACACCATGCTCAGTGTGAGGAAAGGTATTTCAGGAGAACTGTGTTACTTAATAAACTGTTATTTAACCATGTTTGGTGGCATGGTATAATTTAATTTTGAAAACTAAATCAATGCTTGAGAATGTAGAATTTTTCAAGAGAAAGGAATAACAAGTTAGTGGTACACTACATAAAAATATGTGATTGTGGGTGAAAAGTGAAGAAAGGTTTAGAGACCATAATGATGTATCACTCTTATCAATTACTGATCAGTGTGTAACTTAAATGTTTTTAGTTATTTTGTCTTTTGTAGGAGGAAAATGGAAAACAGCAGTTCTGAAAAAGTAAAGTACCATGTCACACAATATATGGAGGAAGGCAAAATGTGTTCACTTTGGAAGAAGCAGCAAACAATAAGTGAGAGAAGAGTCAGTTAAAAAATGTAATTGCAGAACTGATTATGCTCCTAAAGACTAGGGAACATTTGTGGTCTTGCAGAAGCTTGCTTATAATGAGAAAATGATCCGCCCTTTATTTAGATAAGTAGGGACAGTGTCTCCTTGAACACTAACTACCTGGAAGGCACAGTATCTCCCAGTTGAAAGTACATGGAAACACCTGAAGAAATGTCTAGTTTGACTGTACGAGCTAACTCTGCCTGAGCTATGCTTTGTGAATGCATATATGATAAGTTATACTTCTTGTTACTTCCCTGGCAGAACTGCTTTTTACAAAGTGTGGACATGAGAAGCTTTGCTGAGACTATTTTGCCACCTAGCCTGGTATGGACACAATTGTGAAATTAGAGATTCTTTGGCAGAGTAAGGTGGCTAGAAGAGAGCAAGGGAAGAAAGCCTACCCACATCAAAATACAGTAGAAAAAACAAGCAAAAAGGATGGTATCATTGGTGGCTGCTCACCATAGTCACATGAAAGTTTTGTAAATTAGTAAAGTTTGTTTTGCTTGGCTGATAGTTCACACCTTTTATGCTACAGAGACTTGTTAATGGAGAAGATAATTATTTGAATACCCATCTATGGTGCATTCTCATGCAACTGTGAGGTCTCAGCAGAAAAGCCCCTCTTTGCTCACAACATACTGCACAACCGTGTTACTGGAGAGGACAATGCTTCTCCTCACCCTACTAGTGGGAATTATAAGACATAAGTAAGGTAATGAAGGTGAGTATAAATTCCTCCTTAAAAAAAAGTAACGATTTCATAGAATACTTGTGGGTTCTTAAAAAACAGTTGTGGGGCAGAGATTCAGTGGAAACACTTGTGTTTTTGGACAGTCTACTGCACAATCATAATAAAAAGCAGAACTTGTATGCATGAAATTTAGATTAAATATTTGAGTTTGCGAGACTCTTGTGAGAGCTGGGCAAATATACAGGTAAGCACAGGTGTTTGGGTGTTCACGCTCACGCGAGACTCTCGCGGGTATCAGTATTCCTAAAAAAAATGGTAATTATACCATGAAACCATCACAGAATATTGAAATTGGGTGGCTCTGAAAGATACTTTGTGTTTAGAGTGCGTAATGTTCAGTTACTCACAGAAATGGATGCATTGCTTGATGTTATTAAGGAAGATCCAGTTCCCTCTTGAAGTGAAGTATACTCCATCTCGCCTATAAACACCTGGCATTTCAAAATGGATATTGTTATGATATATAGAGCCCATGTTTTTGTATTTATTTATTTATTTATAGAGTTTCATATAGCGCAAACGTGACCCATGATGGTATCAGAGCACTTTACAATAGAAGAATATAAAAGGATGAGGTAGTATACACCAAACTAATTTGCCAATTTGTAAAAATAGAAATATAAAGTATATACATAGCAAACATAGAGGACCAAGATTAGATTCTGCAGAACGTTGTACACTAGACAGTTACTGAAGGTTAGGAAATTGTGCTATCAGACATACATATTATAACTTTGAACGACTAAAAGTACATATATAAAAAGTATAGATGATCAAGCGGATCCCAGTCAGCTAAGGATAACGCTGAATACAGTTATAGAGCAACAAGGGCTGTGATGAAAAGTCTTATACTCAGAGACATCCAACACTTTTAACTTAGGACATAAATTTGTTCATTAGTAGTCTTTTTACTTACTTTTTTAAAGCAGTAAAGGAAGTGATTCTACGCACTAGTTCCAAATCTTTAGTGCAATCCCTAAGAAAGGTCTACAGCATGTTCTATTCTTCTGGAAGGATTGGGGATCCAGAAGGAAAGTGCTTGCACTTCGCAGTTGTCTACAACCTCCAAATCTTTCCAACTTTAGCGCCAAGTAACTGGGTGTATTGTTGTGAATTGCTTTGTGCGTCATGCACGCCACTTTAAGGTGTATTCTTGCCTTATAAGGCAGCCAATTCAGTGCTTTCAAGGTTGGTGAGATGTGACTGTTTCTTTTGGTTCCTGATACCAGTCTAGCTGCAGCATTCAGGGCTGCTCCCAGCGGTGCAAGCCTGTATTTAGGGAGACCACAGAGGGTGGTGCTTCCATAGTATAGAAGGAAGGGTTTGAGTTTCCCTAATATACTCATCTTGTGATTAGCTCCCTTGGTGGCAATAGAGATGTGCGACTCCATATTCAAATGTTTGTCAATGAAGATACCTAGGGATTTTGCCGAGTCTATGATGAGGCGTACACAGTCAAAAGAGGTTAGGTGTTTTAACCAGAGGACTATCTTTGGAGTGTGGTTTGGAGGTGAGATGAGAATTGTTAGACCTGACATCATTGGCGTGAGTCTCCCTTCCATTTTTGACGGATTGCCTCCTCTGTTTTGAAATGTTTTTGCTGGATTTATGCTTTGGGCACTGTGCCACTGCTCATCAGTGCCACAGTGCAAGTGCTCCCTATGTTAAATTGATATACTAATTGGATTCTACGATTGGGTTATTTGATTTATCTGTCAGCCCCTAGTACAGTGCACCATGTGTGCCCAGGGCTTGTAAATCAAATGCTGCTGGTGGGCTTGCAGCACTGGTTGTGCCACCCACAGAAGCAGCTTGTAAAGTGTGTCTCAGGCCTGCCATTGCAAGGCTTGTGTGCAGTCTAGCACTGCCATGTCGACTTGGCCAAGTGCACCCACTTGCCAGTCCCTAAACCTTCCCTTTGCTTCATATTATACACCCCTAAGGTAGGCCCAAGGGCAGGGTACCTTGTAAGTATAAGGTAGGACATGCTCCTCTGATGTGTGTAGCATGTTCTAATAGTGAATTACAGCCATTTTTGTTTTTTACTACTGAAGGCTACCTGTTCTCAATAGGTTAGAATGGGAAGTTAGATTATTACATTCTTATAATCCTAACTGACTCAGGAAACAAGGTAGACATTCAAATTTAGTATGCCTGAACTCGGAATAATAAAATAAATTTTTTAGTAAAGTTTATTTTAATATTCTGTGTTTGCAAACACCACTTTTAGAAAGCAGGTATTTGCTTGCCTAACCATTTAAGCCTGCCTCTGCTGGGTTGTGTATTCCTTGTCTGGGTTTGTGTGTGACAGGGCTAGGGAATTCCAGGAGACAAGCTGGGGCAGCCCAGTGGTGAATAGAGAGATCTGCATCTAGATGGGAGGGTGGAGTTTCACCTGGGACCTGAATAGGGCTGGGCCTTCCCTCTACAATGCTGGCCCCAACCCTGTGGCTTGTCTGATGTCTCTGCCCTGCACTGTGAAAGGAGAGGAGGAATCATGTCAACAGAGTGCTCCAGAGCTGTATCTTCCCTCCCCTGGGCTGGCTCCACCTCCTGTGGGGCGGCTGATGTCTCTGCCCTGCACAGTGAAAGGAAGAAGAGAGGCATGTAAACAAAGTGCTCAGGAACTGCTTTTGACTAGGCAGAGGTTTCTCTGCATTCAGAGAACCAAGGATTTTGGGGCATAAATATTGGGACCCTGATACCAAGAAATTAGATCACTTCTGGAACAAGAAACCTTTTGGCCAAGGAGAAGAACCAAGGAAGCTGCAGGAGTTTGGACTGCCCCTCTGCCAGTGTTTTGCTTGCTGGGTTGGCCTGCAGTGGTTGCTTCTTTGCCAAGTAAAGAAGAAGGAACTTTGTAAGGACTTTCATCTACAGAATATTATCCAAGGGCTTGAACTGTGCTTGCCTCCTGCTGAAGTCTCAGGGACAAAAGACTTCACCTCCAGCTCTCTTCTGAATTTCCTTGCTGGGAATTCTGACTCCAGACACTTGCGTGCCACTGGGTGCTGGAAGCAAACGCATCGAGAAGAAGCGTGTCGCCGCCGCAGCTGAAATCATCACAACGCCTGAGTAGCGAGCCTTCGCCACATCTCCCTGGAAGCGTGTGTTCATCGGAGCTGCCTGCTGTCGCATCGTCGGAGAAGCATGACGCCATCGAGAGAGTCACCATAGCATCATGGAGAAGCGTGTCGCAGGGCCTGTTGCGGCTCCAAAGTACAGAGTCGTTGCAAGGCTGCCAGGGTGTCATCGCATTGTCATCGCATCGCCGCATCAAGGGCGCCATCTTCTGGCATCGCAGGTGGATCATCGCATTGCATCAAGGCGCCATCCTGCACACTGCAACGGGCCCACAGGCCGAGAATCTACGCATCACTTCCGCACCGGTAAGGCTCACGACGAGTCCTCTACTCTGCGCAAGCATTGAGGAAGGACGCAACCATTCCCCAGGGTCACGGAACCGACGCATCTCCCCTTTTGCGAGCCTTTTGTTCACTTTGCATTACGCATCCAGGTACTTTGTTGAGAACTTTGTCGCATTTACCAACAACTTGAACTAATAGACGTTAATCATCTGTTAAGTAATCTTAAGTGTAGTATTGTGGATTGTTGTCGTTTGTGGTATTGTGTTAAGTTTATATAAAGAATACTTATTTTTATAAAACCTGTGTTGTGTCCATCTGTAGTGTTATCACTGTATTACTGTGTATATTCACAAATGCTTAACACACTGCCTCTGAGATAAGCCTGTCTGCGCGTGCCAAGCCACCAAGGGGATGAGCAGGGGTTATTAAGGAGTGTAATCCCCTTATCCTGACTTAGAAGTAAGGGTCCCTATTTGGACAAATGGGATAACCATTGCCAACTAGAGACCCCCAGATCTAACAAGAATGAATTCCGTTTTTTTGGGTGTTCAACATCAGGTGGTTGTTAGTGAGCCAGCATGTTTAGAAGCGTTGTGTTAAGAGCAATGAAGTTATCTGGCGAGGTGATTTTCAGGTACAACTGGTTGTTTGTGCACCTAATAGCACAATGTTTACGTGCGATGGTGGAGAGGGGGCTCATGTAGATATTGAAGAGAGATGGGCTGAGCGATGAGCCTTGGGGTACGCCGCAGATGATCTCGGTGGCTGCGGAGCGGAAGGGAGGGAGGCGGACTCTCTGGGTTCTGTCGAAGAGGAACGAGGTGATCCAGTCCAGGGCTTTACCTTGGATCCCAGTGTTGTGGAGGCGGGTTATTGGGATGCGATGGCAGACTGTGTCAAAGGCGGCTGAGAGGATGAGGGCGGTGGTTTCCCAGTTGTCGAGTAGGGTCCTGATGTCGTCGATGGCTGCGATGAGGGTGGTCTCGGTGCTGTGGTTGGCTCGAAATTTGGACTGGGATGGGTTGAGGGATCTGTTGGCCTCGAGGAATGCAGTCAGTTGTTTATTGACGATCTTCTCGATCACTTTCGCCAGTAATGGAAGAAGAGAGATAGGGCGGACGTTTTTGAGGTCTTTATGGTCCGCTGTTGGTTTCTTCAGTAGGGCGTTGATCTCTGCATGCTACCAGCTCTCCGGGAAGGCGGCAGACGCGAGGGAGTTGTTTATTATGTTCCGTAGGTGGGTAGCGATGATGGTGTAGGCTTTGTTGAAGATGTGCTGAGGGCCTGGGTCGGATGGTGAGCCGGAGTGGATGGTGTTCATAGCGTGGGCGGTGTCTTTGGTGCTGATGGGAGTCCTATCACTGGGGTGGTACTAGGGGGTGTTGGTTCGGTGGCTGGGGACCGAGTCTGGGCGCCGAAGCTGTTGTGGATATCAGCAATCTTGCAGTGAAAGAATGTGGCGAGGGAGTTGCAGAGGTCTTGCGACGGTGTGATGTCGTTGCTATTGGCGTTGGGATTGGAGAACTCTTTTATGATTCTGAAGAGTTCCTTGCTCTTTTGCTGTTGTGTGTGTTGTTGTCCAGCCGTTCTTTGAACAAAGTCTTTTTGGTGGTGCGGATCAGCTGGTGGTGTTTGCAGGTGGCGTTCTTGAGGGTTGTCATGTTTTCTGTCGTCTGTTCGGTTTTCCCGAGGGTTCGGCAGGATTTCTTCGATTCTTTGAGGTTGTCAGTGAACCATGTTGTTTTCCTGTTGCCAGCTTGCCTGGAGGGTTCTTCAGTGGTACAAGGGCGTCAGCGCAGTTGACGATCCACTGTGTGAGGTTGCGGGTTGCGTAGTTGGTGTCAGTGGTGGTGAAAGGTGGGTTTGGCTCCGTGATGTGGTTAGCTGGTCTGTGGTGACTTTGCTCCAGCGTCTACGGGGAATCTTTTGCGGGCGGTGGTGGGATGTGGTCCTCTTAAAGGTGAAGTGGATGCAGCTGTGGTCGGTCCTGTGTAGTCCGGTGGAGTGGCTGAAGGCAACGTGGCTGCTGGCGGAGAAGATGGGGTAGAGCGTGTGGCCGGCGTAATGGGTGGGGGTGCAAAAAAACGATGGATTTGGGCCCAGATCTTTTGACTGGGGGAATGTGTGACATTGATCCACATTCGGTCCATCACTTGTTGTTTTTGCAATTGCCGCCCTAAGTGCGCTGGGGATGCCCAGACGTGGGTCCCAGGCACTCCACACCACTTGGAGTCAAGCTAGCCGGGCTGATGAGAGGTGTTACCTCGAAACCGGTCCGGTCCTCGGATGCTTGATTCCGTTCTGGGAAGGACATGGCTTTTGTAGTTCGGACTGGACTGTTCCCATGGGGCAACAGGGTCAGAGCTGATTTGCATATCGCCATTGTCTAACCCAGGGTGGTGTGGAGTGCAAAAAAATGATGGATTTGGGCCCAGATCTTTTGACTGGGGGAATGTGTGACATTGATCCACATTCGGTCCATCACTTGTTGTTTTTGCAATTACCGCCCTAAGTGCGCTGGGGATGCCCAGACGTGGGTCCCAGGCACTCCACACCACTTGGAGTCAAGCTAGCCGGGCTGATGAGAGGTGTTACCTCGAAACCGGTCCGGTCCTCGGATGCTTGATTCCGTTCTGGGAAGGACATGGCTTTTGTAGTTCGGACTGGACTGTTCCCATGGGGCAACAGGGTCAGAGCTGATTTGCATATCGCCATTGTCTAACCCAGGGTGGTGTGGAGTGCAAAAAAACGATGGATTTGGGCCCAGATCTTTTGACTGGGGGAATGTGTGACATTGATCCACATTCGGTCCATCACTTGTTGTTTTTGCAATTGCCGCCCTAAGTGCGCTGGGGATGCCCAGACGTGGGTCCCAGGCACTCCACACCACTTGGAGTCAAGCTAGCCGGGCTGATGAGAGGTGTTACCTCGAAACCGGTCCGGTCCTCGGATGCTTGATTCCGTTCTGGGAAGGACATGGCTTTTGTAGTTCGGACTGGACTGTTCCCATGGGGCAACAGGGTCAGAGCTGATTTGCATATCGCCATTGTCTAACCCAGGGTGGTGTGGAGTGCAAAAAAACGATGGATTTGGGCCCAGATCTTTTGACTGGGGGAATGTGTGACATTGATCCACATTCGGTCCATCACTTGTTGTTTTTGCAATTGCCGCCCTAAGTGCGCTGGGGATGCCCAGACGTGGGTCCCAGGCACTCCACACCACTTGGAGTCAAGCTAGCCGGGCTGATGAGAGGTGTTACCTCGAAACCGGTCCGGTCCTCGGATGCTTGATTCCGTTCTGGGAAGGACATGGCTTTTGTAGTTCGGACTGGACTGTTCCCATTGGGCAACAGGGTCAGAGCTGATTTGCATATCGCCATTGTCTAACCCAGGGTGGTGTGGAGTGCAAAAAAACGATGGATTTGGGCCCAGATCTTTTGACTGGGGGAATGTGTGACATTGATCCACATTCGGTCCATCACTTGTTGTTTTTGCAATTGCCGCCCTAAGTGCGCTGGGGATGCCCAGACGTGGGTCCCAGGCACTCCACACATCTTGGAGTCAAGCTAGCCGGGCTGATGAGAGGTGTTACCTCGAAACCGGTCCGGTCCTCGGATGCTTGATTCCGTTCTGGGAAGGACATGGCTTTTGTAGTTCGGACTGGACTGTTCCCATGGGGCAACAGGGTCAGAGCTGATTTGCATATCGCCATTGTCTAACCCAGGGTGGTGTGGAGTGCAAAAAAACGATGTATTTGGGCCCAGATCTTTTGACTGGGGGAATGTGTGACATTGATCCACATTCGGTCCATCACTTGTTGTTTTTGAACATGTAGATGCGGCGCGCAGCTGACTTCCAGCGGGAGATTTGAACAGCTCGCTTTCCCGAAATTGCAAACATTGCAATTCTGCACAAGAAATCCACCGCAGGAAGCATAAACCTTCTGAAAATTATGATTTTGAAAACTACTCAGATTGACATGTGGCTGCACTTTTTGGTGCAAGGAGTGCATTTTTTGGGGGCTGGGAGGAAGGAAGTGCCCTAGAGTCTCCAACTTCCTGTTCCTGTCCAGCAGGCTCCTCCCAGTGCTTTGTCCATGTCCTGGTCACTTTTGATTTCGATCTGGAGCTGGAAGGATTACTTTTTGTGGCTGCTGCTGGATATTTGTATTTGAGGACTTTTTGGACTTTGGAGTTTGGATTACTTTTGGACTTGAGATTTTACAAGTAAGTTGGTGTTGTGTGTTTGGGGCATTGCAGTTGCTGCAACTACAGTTTTAAAACTTTTTTGACAACTTTAAAAAAATATATATTGTGGGTAGCCACAGTATCCAGTAGGCCCAGGGTTAGACATGGGTGCATGATACAACTGTTTCTGTGACTTTTTTTAAACTTAATTCTCATTTATGTCATGGAATTTTAGCTCACTGTTATATGTTGATTTTATTTTTAAATTTTGGGGTGCCTATAAAGCCTCACTAGCCAGTAGGCCCAGGGGTAGTGATTGGTGCATGGACCAAGTCTTTCTGTGGGATGTCTTCACACTGGACGTCGGAGGTCATAAACTCTCCAACACGTCCGACTGCCTTTTTATCTGCTAACAGGGGCCTAGTAAATAAAGTTTATCTATCTTACCCTCGGGTACTGGGACCCACTGTATAGCTTTTAACTTTCACTTTCTCACTCACTACACTGCACACTCAGCAATCATGCCAGCTCCGCAGTAATTCTGGCGTTGTAGCACACCCCGGACACGCTAGGTGTCACTGTGATGGGCCCGATGATGAAGCATGCCACCAACTAGGTTGGTGGGTGAGGGCTTTATGAATAAACCCAATGGTTTACCAGTGAACGTACTTAACTGAGTCTCATACATCAAGATAGTCCTTATTGATAAACAACGTGTCTTTAATTTAGACATTATTGAGGGCATGGATAGCATTGGATTGTGGTGATTTTTGTGTGTTTTTCGACTTTTTGGGGTGTCGTTGGGGCCTGGCCATGTGGCTGTGGGTCAAGGGCCCATTTTGAAGCCAGGCAGTGTTCTCAGGCCTGCACCCAGTTTGCTTTGTTTTCAACCATTATGCCCAGGGGTACTCAGTGGTGCATGGGCCTAGTCTTTCTGTGGGGTGTCTTGAATTTAAACACCATTGAGGGCATGGATGGCATGGGATTGTGGTGATTTTTGAGTGTTTTTGACTTTTTTGGGTGTATAACTGATGTTCCTCTGGCTTCCATTGCTTTTAGGTGCACAAGAGAACCACCAGTGCCAGGAAGAAGTCCTGCAGCGTTGTGTGCAGCACAACGTCACGTGACGTCACATGTGGCCACAGACAAGACAACTCTGCAACTCATGCAACTGCGGCCTGCTGTTCTGACATCTCAAGAAGATGGCCCCAAAGAAAGTTGGCCTTAGCGCCTCAGCGAAAAAAGTCACCAGTGCCACTGCCAGTAAGAAGGAGCAGAAGAAGCAAGTGGCACCACCTACCAAGGAGACTGGTGGGCCCACCAACACCTTTTTTGGGAGAAAAAAACTACGCCTGCAGCAGCAGCGGTGTCCGCCGGGGACCAAGCTGGAAGCAGCACCTCCGCTTCAATGGGCTCAGTGCCACCACGCCAAGTTAGGTCCAAGACCACCATGAGTGCTGCTGCGGCAGCCACTTTGGTTGTTGAATCACCATCGACCAGTGATCTTGGCTCATCACAAGAAAGTACCATCCAATCAACGCCGGGTGTAACTCAGCTGACTAGTGCTCAACAACCACAGCCACAAACACAGGTGCAACTAGTACAAGCGCAAGTACATGGGCAAGGAGAGGCGCAAGGAGAGCCGCAAGTAGAGCCGCAAGGAGAGGCGCAAGTACAGCCGCAAGGAGAGGCGCAAGGAGAGCCACAAGGAGAGGTGCATGGACAGGTGCATGGAGAGGTGCGACTAGAGGTTCATGGAGCGGCACAACTGCATGAATTTGAATTTGAATTTGAAGGGATTTGTATAGCGCTCATACACCTGGCGGTTTCTTGGCGCTCACTGGCAACTGCTACTCAGTGTGTCGGAAAGGGGAAAAAGTTGAGCATTCAGGATGGGAAGGCTTGGGTGAAGAGGAAAGTCTTGAGGTTTCTACGAAAGAGGGGGTACTGGGTGCAGGTTCTGAGGGGCAATGGGAGGGAAATTCCAGAAGGCTGGACCTGTGGTAGCAAATTTTGAACCACCCCACTTCTTCCGTTTGAAGCGGGGAACCAGGAGGAGGTGGTGAGAAGAGGATCGGAGGTCTCGTGAGGGAGTATAGGATTGAATGGCCGAGTTAATGAAGGAAGGGGCGGAGCCTGTCCGGGCTTTAAAAATGGTGCAGCCGAGCTTGAATAAGACGCGTTGCCGGACAGGGAGCCAGTGAAGGGAAGAGAGAAGTGGGGTAACATGGTGTGATTTAGAAAGGTTAAAAACCAGCCGAGCGGCCTGGTTTTGAACAAGCTGGAGACGTCTCATGAGGTAGTTGGGCATGCCGTGGTAGAGGATATTGCCATAATCAAGGCGGGATGTTACCATGGCTAGAAGAATTAGTTTGAGCGCGTCTGGGGCAAAGAATCGAGAGACTCTGCGGATAGTCCTAAGTGAAAGGAAGGCTGAAAAAACCACAGCAGAAACTTGAGAATGTAGGGAGAGTTGGTTATTGATTTTAAATCCAAGAGTTTTGACAGAGGATACAGGAGTGGGAGGGGAACCTAGTGAGGGGGGACAGAAGGAGGAGGTCCAAGGGCTGGAGCAACCACCCGTCAGCACCAACTCCGTTTTATCAGGGTTGAGCTTCAGGTGGTTGAAGTTCATCCAGTCCTGGATGAAGGTCATAATGGACTGGACTTTGGACACGGACTCCGGGGTAGAGGAGAGGGAAAAAATGAGCTGGAGATCGTCTGCGTAATTGTACACAGAGACCTCCAGTTGCTGTAAAGCAAAGATGAGGGGGGCAATGTAGAGGTTAAATAAGAGGGGGGACAAGGAGGAACCCTGGGGGACACCACACTGTATGGGTTGAAATTCCGCAGAGAACTCTCCCAGACGAACCGCTTGAGTCCGGCCGCTCAAAAAGGAGGATAACCAAAGTAAGGCTGTTCCTCTGATTCCCGCCGCTTCGACACGTGAGAGTAAGATGGTATGATCCACCGTGTCGAATGCGGCGGAGAGATCTAAAAGGAACAGGGCCTGATGTTGATTGGTATCCATTCCTTGTCGGAGGTTGTCCAGAACTGATGTTATAACGGACTCAGTTGAGTGGGCTGGGCGGAAGCCGGCCTGTCTTGGAGCCAACACACCATGACTTTCCACGAACTTGCTCAGGGTTTTTACCACGTGCCGTTCCAATACCTTGGCCAAGTAAGGCAAGAGGGAAATTGGGCGGAAGTTGACTGGATCGGAGGGATCCGCTCCGGGTTTTTTTAGAATCGGAACGATCACTGCCGATTTGAGTGCAGGGGTGACGATGCCCTGAGCCAGCGAGCTGTTTAGGAGCGCTAAAGGTGGTGAAGGGCAGTAAGTGTAAATCTGCTTTAGAATGTAGGCGGGGCAGGGGTCCAGTGGGGAGCCGGACTTAACCAACGGGAGAATGGAGAGGAATGAGTCAGTCGAGAGGGGAGGAAGTGAGTCCAGGTGTGCCGTGACTAGAGGACGGGTGGGGTCGGTAAAGGTCTGGGATGGAGGAGGAATGTTACTTCTGATTTTATTGATTTTGTCCAGGAAGAAGTGATTGAGCGAGTCACATAGTGTTTGAGAGGGAGATGGCTTGAGTGATGTTCTGTCGGAAAAAGCAAGATCCTGGATGATAGAAAAATTTCTCTTGGCCGATTCTGGATTTTAGAGGAGAAATAGTTTTTCTTTGTGTCTAGTATGGCTTTTTTGTACTGACTGAGAAGTTCAGTATAGCGGTTTTTAGCAGTAGGGCACTAGTTCCGTCTCCATTGTCGTTCAGCTTGGCGGAGAGTACGTTTTTTGATCTTTAGGTCGTCTGAGAACCAGCGGTTTGCGTCTTTGGGGCGTTTGGTTGCGATGCGTTTTAGAGGAGCGATGGCATCGCACCCGACCCGCAGCCAGTTGGTGATAGCTTCTGCCTGCCCTGAGGAAGGCAGCGCGGTCAGATCAGGGCTGGAGGAGGAAAGAAGAGTCGAGAGGGCTTCGATGTCAACACGATTCCATGAACGCGCCCAGACATTTCTAGCAGAGGTGGGCTTAAGTGGTGGAACAGGGGATAGGGAAAAGGTGATTAGTGAATGATCTGACCATGAACATGGGGAAATCAAAAGGGAATTGACCGGGCAATCACGTTGCCAAATTTGGTCTAGGATGTGTCCCAACCTCTGTGTGGGGGTATTGACAACTGATGTGAAGTTGAGTGACAGAAGAGAGTCTGAAAACTCCTTGGACGTGGCACATTCCGCTGGGTCGGAGGGCCAAAAGTTAAAATCTCCTAGAACTATAATGGAAGTGTGGTTAACAACCAGAGTCGCCATTAGGTCTTGAAAACAGGGGAGGAAAGTTTGGGGGGAGGATGGGGGTCTGTACACAAGGACACAGGTTAGCGGGGGGGAAAAGGAAAGAGAGCGAACCACTAGGCAGTCTGAGATTCCCACGGAGGGGGAAACCAGAGGCTGGAAGGTGAGTTCCTTCCGGGCGATCAAGGCGACCCCTCCGCCGGGTCTGCCAGAGGAGCGATCTGCTCGAATGGCATAGTAGGCCGGGGGGAGTATCGCTAGCAAGGAAGGGAGGGAGCTGTCCGAGATCCAGGTCTCGGTAAGAAACAGCCTACAACGCTTGTTCCTCCAGAAGTCGGGGCACATCAGGAAATTGCTATTCAAGAGGAGGTATCATCCGAGAAAGCCACTCCTCCTGATGATGATCCATTGTCTTCCAGATCCCCAGCAAGAAAAAGGTCAAGGAGGGCTACTATAATTTCTTCTTCAAGCCCCCTTCCTTCTGATGATCTTGATGTTGATTGGAACCCACCAATGCAGTCTGAGAGTGAGTCACGCCATGAGCCGACAAAGGTAGCCAAGCCTAAAAGGAAGGCTCCCGCAAAGCTTCGACTTATGGCTGATGATGACGAACAAGAAGTGGTGTCTTCTGCTGCTGATGAACAGTCTGACGATGACCCAGTCATCACAGTCGTCACTCCTGCCCCAGCAGGCATGCAGCAGACAGACATTTTCACCCCATCCCGAATGGCTGCTGAGCGGGAGATGGGCGGCGTGGCACTGGTACCACCACCGTTAACTACAACCCCAACACGACCTACAGCTTCCATCTTTTTTAGTCAGAAGGGCCGGCATGGACCTCCATCCAGCTCGACCTCAAGTAGTGGTGCTGTAAGTGAACAACAGAAACGAATTCAGCCATGCCCATCCTCCACTTCATCTGGCATTGAAAGTCAAAGTAGCACCTCCACCTTCAGCAGACATCACCAGTCCCCAGTTTGGGACTTCTTTACTGTTAGCGCAAAGGCGGAAAACATGGTTGTTTGTTTAATTTGTAAAGCATGCGTTAGTCGGGGTAAGCTTGGTTCCAACTATGGTACCGGAGACCAGAGAGGTCATCTAAAAAAACACCACACTATCGAGTGGGAAGCACACATGAGGAAGATCGAGGAAGGCAAAAGAAAAACAAATCCAAATGTATCCCTTGATATTGCATCTGATGATGACGAGAATCTGATCATGCAGGGGGGAAGTGAAGAAGTGACAGACATTTTTTCTGGTACACCCAGTTCTGCTAGGAGCAGCACTGCAGTGGTATCGCCCACACCCTCTACCCCTGCAACATCTATGAGACACACTAAGAGTGTTGGAGAGACACCAATGCAAAAAACGAAATCAATGGGCCTAACTGGTTTGAAGACGTCATCATCATCATCATCATCACGTAAAATGATCCAGCTCACCATTTGCGAATGTTGTGGTCGGAGGCGCCATTTGAACGCAACCACCCAACGGTACATCTGTTTAACGGAAAGCTGGCTAAATTGCCAGCGCTGGACCTTCTCCCTTTTTCATTCGTGGAAAGGGTGGGGGATTCTAGAATTAGTGGCAACAGTCTGCCCTAAATGGAAGGTTCCTAGCCGGTCCTATTTTGCCAGAGTTGTGGTTCCAGCACTACATCAAGATGGGATGGAGGTGATTGGGGCTTTGCAGAAGAGTGCTGTTCACACTACCCACTTGACAACAGACATGTGGACCAGTTGCCAAGCCCTTGATTACATGTGCATCACTGCACACTGGGTCTCTTTTGCAGGGTCTGTTTCAGGGCTTAGAGACAAGTCAAGTGCAGTTGTTGACCTGGACACAGTTTTTCAAGCTACTCGGAAAGATGCAACATTAGCCATGTTTGCCATGGAGAAAACTCATACTGCAAAAAACATTTTGGAGGAGTTTAACAGTAAGGTCTCTGTATGGCTGCAACCAAGAAATTGCATAGTTGGTTATGTTTCCACGGATAATGGCAGTAATATAGGTAAGGCCATGCAGGACGGTGAATATTTCAGAGTGCCGTGTTTGGCGCACTGTATAAACCTGGTTGTTCAAGATTTTTTCAAAACTGAAAACCAAGTCAAGAAGTTACTGACCACCTGCCGAAGAATCTGCACACATTTCAGCCATTCTTTTAAGGCCCGGAAGAAGCGGAGGAGCATTCAACATGTACGTAAGGTGCCAGTCAAAGGACTCATCAAAGAGGTGGCAACACGTTGGAACTCAACCTTTTACATGCTTGAGCGTCTGTTTGAGCAGTGCATGGTAATCAATGACTATATCTTTACAGTAGGTTCTGCTATGAGTGACATGAGGCTAGAGTTGGAGGAATGGCAGCTAGTTAAAAGCCTGACAGACATGCTTCGTCCTTTTGAGGTCTTCACGCGTGAAGTCAGCAGGGAGGACTGTTCTTTGAGCAAAGCTATCCCATTGTTGCGCATGCTAGAGCACCAACTGAAGGCGGTGTCTTCAACGTTCAGAGATGATGTTGGAAAGCAAGCTGCATATCTGTTGGCGGAGAACTTATTAAGCTGCCTAGTTGCCAATAAAAGGCTTCAAAAGATACATACAGAACAACATTACATTTGTGCCACTATTCTGAATCCACGGTACAAAAAGGCAGTGGCCAGCAAAGCATTCATTCCTTTTGATGAGGCAGACGTTTCAAAGTACAAACATTGGCTAGCTGTGTCAGCCAGTCGGTTCGAAAAAGATCGGCAGAAAATTCAAGGAGCTGTCAGAAGTCCAACTGAATCAGCAGGCGATCCAGCGTCAAGTTCCACTTCTGAATCTGTGGGTGAAGGGAGTAACTTTCCCTCACAGCCATTAACGACACCAGCAGCAACCGTATCATCATCCTCAACTGCACCAGGCCCACCCATAATATTTTCGGAAGCGGATTGGCTAACTCATCAAGGGTTTGTTCGTTCCAGTGCTGAGAAGGCCACAGATGGTACGCAAAGTGGAGCAACCGTGAAGAACCTTGAGTTGATGGTGCAGGCCTATCTGGATGACCCAACACAGGTCTTTGTTAATACGAACCCATTGCTGTATTGGTACAGGAAAATGGCTCTATGGCCACTGATCACCAACCTGGCTATAAATTATTTGTCTTGCCCACTCGCAAGCGTGTCTTTTGAACATGTTTTCAGTGCTGCTGGTGCCATTGTAATTTCAAAAAGGACCCGCCTCTCGGCCAAAAATGTGGAGAGGTTAACACTGATCAAGATGAATCAGCATTTGATACCACCAGTTTACAAAGTACGTGAATGCACGCAGGAAGAAGAGGACACCGACTTAGGTGACGGAAGTTCTTCCTGTTACCTGACCTTTCCCCGTCTCAATTCATGGAGTTGAGGACGAGCTCTACTTCCCTGACACAAAGCCCTGAAAATGACTTCCTTTTTTTCGTCCTTATTCACTTTCATTCCTGTGTTTTTTTTCTTTGTTTTGCAACTTTTACCACAACAAAACTCTAATCACCTAATCACAACAAGCCCATCAGCAGCACTGTCTTCATCTTATATTCCTTATTGATTTCAAGGTGCCGCAGTCTGCATTCCTGAGGTTCACAAGTTCACAACTCAATCATGTTCCTTTATACTCCTCCTCCAGACTCCCCTTATCCATTTCCCTCAAGGCAGATGGATGGATTACGACAAGTCCCCTCAAGTGGGACTGAAATTACTGACTGACTACATGCTTGCTGATTGCTGACAGAGTTACTCTGGCTCTGATGAAACCAATTGCTGTTTGTTTTTTGTGCATGGAATGATGATTCATATGTCTTGTCTTAGTTATTATTTAATCTTTCACACAGTAATTGTAACTCGTATCAACAACTCTTTTTTTTACCTTGTTTAATTAAAATTGTACTTCAAATTCAGGGGCCACTTTATTGCATTTCACAAAATATGCAAAATGTCCTTGAAGCGGACTCACTTGCCAATATACCATGATGATTGATTAAATAATATATCTTTTTTCTTTACAGTCACTCACTGGGATCGATGGATCATCAGCGTCGATTTACGGAAGAACTATGGACAATTCGTGAGTGGCAAACAGGTAAACCAGTCTACAACAACTACTACAGCAGGACTACATGTCTGTCTATTCATGGTATGTATTGGTCGAGGGCGAGGCAGTGTACTGTTGTTGTTGCTGCATACAATTAGATATGCTTTGTCTGTCTGACAAAGAGCCTAGGTATGCTACATCAGGTTGCTTCACTCAGTGGTGCCTGCCTTGACCCTCTGCATGGCACTGCCTCAAGCTTGGGCCAAACATCCGTTATGTTTGCCAAATTTGCTGTTTTTCGGTATTTCGCAAACCTCGCGAAAGTACCGAAAAATCGCAAATTCTTGAGCGGTACGGATTTTTGGCCCTTGCTTGCAGCAGGGCCATGCAGATGGTCAAGGCAGGCACCACTGAGTGAAGCATCCTCCTGATGTAGCATACCTAGGCTCTTTGACACAGACAGACAAAGCATATCTACGGTTTAGGGTTCAGTGCGATTTACTAGGGTTTTCGGGTTTAAGTTGGCATGGTTAACGCTGATTCTAGGGCTCGGGCCCGATGCAGGCTCGTTCATAATGATGTTGGCAATGTTTTAGGGGGGTTTGGTGTTCTTTGGTCCAGAATTGGCAGAAATTTGGCCTTTTTGGGTATTTTGCGGGCGTGTGTGTTTGGGTAAAAACTAAGTGAAATCTAATCGTAGACCTTCTTCTTCTTCTTCTTCTTCTTCTTCAAAGAGCAAAGTGGTTCGATTTTGTTCTGTCTTGCTGAGATTCTTGTGAATCACTGGAACAAGTGACTGTCCAGGTGAGTATCAAGAGGATCAAAGTAGTAGAAGTGCTGAAAACAGCAATGTTTTGTGAACAGCGCAATTTGCCATGTTTTGAATATACCAGTATTGCATGTTTTTGGGGGGGCTGTTTGGGGGTGTTCTAGATTTGTGGGGGAGGATGTGGGGGTCTGGGAACAATGCTGGGATAGCATCATTTTTATTGGAAGTGATTTGAAGAAAATCCATGGTGGGAAAGAGGAGTTAGGGTCTAGCTGCAAAGCGCGTTTGGACCGATGTTGATTGGTTGGCTGAAAATGTTCTAAGTATGAGATTTTGCATTTTTGCTTTTTGCCAGTTTAGGGGTGTTCTTCTTTTTTGCGGGTGGCTGCAGGGTTCTGGGGGCATAGCTCGGAAGGTTTAATATCGGAATCAAGCGTTTTGGAACAAATCCATGGTGAAAAAGTGTTTGCATTTTTGCTCACTTGCCTGTCTTTGGGGTGCCGTTTGGGGGGATTCTAGGTTTGTTAGGGTGGGTTTTGGGGTCTGGAAGCACTGCTGGCGCAGTCTAATGTTGATTGCATTTGTTTTTCAGGAAATACATGGTGGAAAAGGGGAGTTAGGGCCTAGCTGCAGAGCGCATTTGGACTGAATTGAAGGAAGGCCCATTTTTGCTTTTTGCCTGTTTGGGGGTGTTCTGCTTTTTGGCCGGTGGCTGCAGGGGTCTGGGGGCATAGCTTGGAAGGTCTAATATCGGAATCAAGTGTTTTGGACCAAATCCATGGTGAAAAAGTTTTTGCGTTTTTGCTCACTTGCCTGTCTTTGGAGTGCTGTTTGGGGGGCTTCTAGGTTTTCTGGGTGGGTTTTGTGGATGGGCGCACTGCTGGCACCGTCTAATGTTGATTGCATTTGTTTTCCAGGAAATCCATGGTGGAAAAGGGGAGTTAGGGCCTAGCTGCAGAGCGTATTTGGACTGAATTGAAGGTAGGCCCATTTTTGCTTTTTGCCTGTTTGGGGGTGTTCTGCTTTTTGGCGGGTGGCTGCAGGGGTCTGGGGGCATAGCTCAGAAGGTCTAATATCGGAATCAAGTGTTTTGGACCAAATCCATGGTGAATTTTTTTTTGCGTTTTTGCTCACTTGCCTGTCTTTGGGGTGCTGTTTGGGGGGCTTCTAGGTTTTTTGTGGGTGGGTTTTGGGGTCTGGGAGCACTGCTGGCACAGTCTAATATTGATTGCATTTGTTTTTCAGGAAATCCATGGTGGAAAAGGGGAGTTAGGGCCTAGCTCCAGAGCGTATTTGGACTGAATTGAAGGTAGGCCCATTTTTGCTTTTTGCCTGTTTGGGGGTGTTCTGCTTTTTGGCGGGTGGCTGCAGGGGTCTGGGGGCATAGCTCGGAAGGTCTAATATCAGAATCAAGTGTTTTGGACCAAATACATGGCGAAAAAGTTTTTGCGTTTTTGCTCACTTGCCTGTCTTTGGGGTGCTGTTTGAGGGGCTTCCAGGTTTTGTGGGTGGGTTTTGGGGTCTGGGAGCACTGCTGGCACAGTCTAATGTTGATTGCATTTGTTTTTCAGGAAATCCATGGTGGAAAAGGGGAGTTAGGGCCTAGCTGCAGAGCGTATTTGGACTGAATTGAAGGTAGGCCCATTTTTGCTTTTTGCCTGTTTGGGGGTGTTCTGCTTTTTGGCGGGTGGCTACAGGGGTCTGGGGGCATAGCTCGGGAGGTCTAATATCAGATTCAAGTGTTTAGGACCAAATCCATGGCAAAAAAGATTTTGCGTTTTTGCTCACTTGCCTGACTTTGGGGTGCTGTTTGAGGGGCTTCCAGGTTTTTGTGGGTGGGTTTTGGGGTCTGGGACCACTGCTGGCACAGTCTAATATTGATTGCATTTGTTTTTCAGGAAATCCATGGTGGAAAAGGGGAGTTAGGGCCTAGCTGCAGAGTGTATTTGGACTGAATTGAAGGTAGGCCCATTTTTGCTTTTTGCCTGTTTGGGGGTGTTCTGCTTTTTTGCGGGTGGCTGCAGGGGTCTGGGGGCATAGCTTGGAAGGTCTAATATCGAAATCAAGTGTTTTGGAGCAAATCCATGGTGAAAAAGTTTTTGCGTTTTTGCTCACTTGCCTGTCTTTGGAGTGCTCTTTTTGGGGCTTCTAGGTTTTTTGGGTGGATTTTGGGGTCTGGGAGCACTGCTGGCACAGTCTAATGTTGATTGCATTTGTTTTCCAGGAAATCCATGTTGGAAAAGGGGAGTTAGGGCCTAGCTGCAGAGCGTATTTGCACTGAATTGAAGGTAGGCCCATTTTTGCTTTTTGCCTGTTTGGGGGTGTTCTGCTTTTTGGCGGGTGGCTGCAGGGGTCTTGGGGCATAGCTCGGAAGGTCTAATATCAGAATCAAGTGTTTTGGACCAAATCCATGGTGAAAAAGTTTTTTGCGTTTTTGCTCACTTGCCTGTCTTTTGGGGTGCTGTTTGGGGGGCTTCTAGGTTTTTTGTGGGTGGGTTTTGGGGTCTGGGAGCACTGCTGGCACAGTCTAATGTTCATTGCATTTGTTTTTCAGGAAATCCATGGTGGAAAAGGGGAGTTAGGGCCTAGCTGCACAGCGCATTTGGACAATTCAGTATTGCATGCACATAGTTTTCATCTGCAACATACCATCAAACCATTCCTTATGGATAATTTATACATATTCGTAGGGATTACAGTACTGAGAAAGATATTACCCAACACCAGCAAGAAGCTAAACTCAGATTCATGGCAAGGGGCTACAAGCCGAACCAACTCAATAGTGCTATGAAGAAAGCACATAGTAAGGATAGGAATGTCTTACTGAATGTCAGCAATACTAAGGAAGCCAATATACCAATACAGTAGTAGGTGATAAGCCCCCTGTAGGACTTATCACTACATTCAGTAAACAGGCGGCATATATTAGGTCAATAATTAACCAACAATGGCCTATTTTGCTCACTGATGCTACCCTCAGACAAGTCTTACCGTATAGACCCAATTTCACGTTTCGCAAAGCATACTCAATGCGTAGTGAATTAGTAAAAAGTAGCTCTGAAATTGACAACAAAACAAGCTGGTTATCTCCCAAGCGAGGGTTTTACAAATGCAGCACTTGCCGTGCATGCAAATTTGGAATAAACCCCACCCATAGTAGGTACTCAAGAACTGTGTGATCAGATTTCTACCTTTTTTCACACCAAGATCATGGACATTTACACAGTTCTGGAAGCCCTCAAACTTGATCAAGATGTCCCCCCCCCCGCTGGTCACTCACCTCCAGGATGTACAGGCCCATACATGGCAATATCCTCTCCAAGTTCCCCCTTCTCACTCTGGATCAACTCAATGTGCTCCTTGACAAGCTTAGACCCGGATCCCCTCTGGATCCCTGCCCTTTGAGAATCGTCAAGGAATGTAGGGACGTAATGCTGCCCCCTTTGTTGGAGGTTATGAATCTGGCAATTTCTGAAGGTGTTTACCCCTCATCCTGGAAAATGGCCATAGTCAAGCCCCTTCTAAAGAAGGCGACCTTAGATCCGGGGATTTTGAAGAACTTCTGCCCCATTTCCCTCCTCCCTGCCCTCGCTAAGATGCTTGAGGCCCACCTCAACTGCCATCTGAGTATCTTCCTGGATAGTTCCAGTTTTCTAGATCCCTCCCAGCATGGTTTTCGGAGGGCGCATAGTACAGAGTCGGCCCTCACAGTGGTCGTAAATAACATCCGCATTAAGGTCGACAGTGGCCAGACCACCTTGCTGGTACTGCTCGACTTAACTGCCGCATTTGACACCCTGTCCCCCTCCATTCTGGCTACCCGCCTCTGTGAGCTGGGAGTCGATGGACCTGCTCTCAGCCTCTTGACATCTTTCCTCGATCAGCGGGTGCAAAGGGTTAAACTTGGTGACTTCCTCTCCCCCGTCAAGCCTGTGCAGTGTGGGGTCCCCCAGGGCTCATCCTTGAGCCCCACGCTCTTTTACATCTACGTGACCCCACTAACCAGGCTTGTGAGGTCGTTTGGGCTGGAAGTTCTTTCCTATGCCGACGATACTAAGATCATGGTCTCCCTTTCACAGTCAGTCGATGCTATGGCCCAAAATTTTAGAAACTGTATGGAGGCTGTCGCAGACTGGATGGTTAGGAATTTCCTCAAGCTGAATGGGGAGAAATCTGAGGTCCTTATCTTCGGAAGCAGGCAGGATATCTGGTCATTGGACTGGTGGCCCTCTGCTCTCGGTGCCTGCCCCATGCCCTCATCATCGGCCCGCAACCTGGGTGTTATCCTGGACACAACCCTTTCTTTTGACAAACAAGTCAACAGGATGGTGTCATCCTGCTGCGGAACCTTAAGGATCTTGAGAAAGATCACCCACTATCTTCCTTTCGAAGCCCGGAAACAAGTGGCGGTGGCTCTTATATCATCCAGGCTGGACTACTGCAATGCGCTGTATCTAGGCTCTAATTAAGGTTTGATCCAGCGCTTTCAGGTAGTGCAGAACGCAGCCGCCCGGTGTGTTGCAGATGCCCCTAAGTTTTCCTCGGGCTCCTCCATTAGGAAGGATCTGCATTGGCTCCCCATGCAGGCCAGGATCAACTTCAAGGTCCTTTGTCTCACGCACTATGCCTTGCATGGAACGGGTCCTGAAGACATCCAGTCCCTTGTGCCTTACTATGCTCCTGGGAGGACTCTCCGCTCCACCAATAAAAAACTGCTTGCCGTCCCCCGAGTCTCTAAGGCCAGAGGGGGAGGAAGGGCTTTCTGCTCCCTTGCACTCAAATTGTGGAATTCGCTTCCAGATGACCTCAAGGGACTTGCCTCTCTTGCGCTCTTTCCCAAAGCACTAAAGACCTGGCTCTTCCTGAAAGCCTACGTATAGCCTATCCACTCTTCCCTCAGCACAAACTTCTGCATCATCTTCTAGCGCCTTGATGCCTTTGGGCTTAGTTGCACTTTATAAATCCCCAATTCATTCTTTCATTCATTCACCTCCTACTGCACAGCCTTTTCTTCTGAAATGTGTGAGCTCAGGGGGCATTATACGGGTAGAACTGACCATGATATATACGTATTGGAGTGTAATTGCGGCTTACGCTATGTTGGCAGCACTAAGCTGCAAGTCCATGTAAGGTTCCGGCAGCATTTGCATGCAATCGTACATTCGGATCCGTCATACCCTGTAGCAAATGTCAGATACCCCACAAGTTACCTGTTTCATGCGGAGAGATATTGCAGAGACGTTCTTCATGCAGTTGTCCGAGCACTGTTTATAGTACTCGGTGGCCTTAAATACTCCAAACCGGGTTTGCTGCCAGAGTGTGCAGAGCCTGGTATGGTACACCTGAACCGTGGGCAAGAGACTGTTTTGTGGTTCTTCCCATGGCATAGTTCTGGTATGTTTGCTCTGTAGGCAGTAGAAGGGAGACATACCGATGGCAGAAGGCTTGTTGTTGTTATAAGCAATTCAACCATCCACAGCATTTCTGCCCATTCCTTTTCTTCTGACAGAAGTAAGCAACGAAGATACTGCTTCATGGTGTGGTTAGTTCTCTCTGCTTGACCATCGGTTTGAGGGTGGTATGCCGATGACAAATAAACGTCCAGATCCATGGCAGTACACACCTCATTCCAGAAAAGAGACAGGAAATACGTACCCTGGTCTGTTATCACCACAGACGTATGCCATGCAGTCTCACCACGTTCTGCAGGAAAATTACTGCCAATTTGGCTGCCGAAGGTAGTTTCTTCAGTGGTACAAAATGAGCCATTTTCGTGAGGTGGTCTATTATGGTAAGGACATTAGTGTACCCTAACCTGATGGCTGGCAATTCCACTGCAAAATCCATGGAAATGATGTGCCAGGGATGAGAAGGAACAGGAATGGGATGTAACAGCCCAACGGATGGTCCAGACATGTTCTTTCCCTGGGCACACATGGCACAACGCGCAATATGGACCCTTGTGTCTTCTTCCAGCGTGGGCCACCAGAAATGTCTCTGTAAAAGGTCCATGGTCTTGTGATATCCTGGATGGTTGGACAGAACATGGTCGTGACACATGTACAGGGCCTGCTGTTGTCGGCTACCAGAGGAAGGAAGTACTTGTCTTCTTTATACAAGAACCCGTTCTGTGTGGTAACACCCTTGTGGTTCTCTACCAAAGAAGACAGATTGATCCGTGTGATGTCATCATGGAGTTGGGAGAGGAAATCCGAAGACAGCACAACACCCTGAAAACATTGTTCGGGAATGATGGGCAATGGCTCAGTGGCAAACACATAGTGGTTGGTGTCCTCAAGGCGGGATAGTGCAGCAGCCTTGGAGGTTTTTTTTCCTGGTCGGTATGTGATGCGGAAGTCATACTCATTAAAAAACAGAGTCCATTGTACTTGCCTGGATGGTATGGCACGGGCCGAGCGAACAAATTGCAGGTTCCGGTGATCCGTGTAGATAATAACAGGATGTTTGGCGTCTTTCAGGTAGTGGCGCCACTCCACGAAAGCTGTCTTGATGGCCAGGAGCTCTTGGTCTGAGATGGTGTAGTTGTGTTTGGCTGGTAGGAATTTCCTGGAATAGAACGCTACAGGGTGTAGAAGACCCGTCTCTGCGTCCCTTTGCGACAACACACCTCCAAGAGCGTCCTGTGAGGCATTGGCCTCCACAGTGAATGGTTGTTCAGAGTCGGGGTGCCTCAGAACGGGGGCTGTGATGAAACTCCTTTTTAGATCCTGAAAGGCGTGCTCGGCCTTAGTATCCCAGCTGAACTGGTCCCCCTTGCGTAGCAAGCGAGTGATGGAAGTAACAATCCTGGAGAAGCCTGTGATGAAGCGGCGGTAGTAATTGGCAAATCCCAAAAACCTCTGGATGTGCTTCACTGTGGTGGGAGATGGCCAGTGCAAGATAGCTTCTACCTTCTTGTTATCCATTTGGATACCAGCTGGAGTGATGACAGGAATTCGATAGACTCTGTATGAATGATGCTTTTCTCCAGTTTGACGTACAAATTAATGTCATCCCAGCTCTTGGAGGATGGCATGTACATGTTGGATGTGGTCTGCCATGGTCTGTGAATAGATCAGTATATCATCGATACAGAATATATCGATGTAGTCCCTCAATGCTTCATCAATGAAGAAATGGAATACCACAGAGGTGTTGCAGAGTCCGAAAGGCATGACCTGGTATTCGTAGAGGCCGAATTTGGTCCGGAATGCTGTTTTCCATTCATCACCCTTCCGGACTCTGACTAGATGGTAAGCCCCCATGAGATCTAGTTTAGTGAAAATGGAGACGTTTTTCACCTGGTCCAGTAGGTTGGAAATCAGTGGCAGTGGGTACCTATTTTTGATGGTTATGGCGTACATAGCTCGGAAGTCAATACACGTGCTGAGATCCCCCTCCCTCTTGCCCACGAAGAAAAGAGGAGAGGATACAGGGGACATAGAATGGCATATGAACCCATTCATTAGGTATTCATCCAGGTAGGAGCAGATGTGCTTGTTTTCCTTTTCAGTGAGGGAGTATATTTGGCTACAAGGAGCGTGGATTCAGGGATCAGATCATTCCTGCAATCAAATGGATGGTGAGGAGGAAGGGTGTTGTGTTCTTTCTTGTCTATCACGGCAGCCAGGTCAAGGTATGCTTCTGGTACGATGTCCTGTGTGGTCATGCCAGTCCCTGTCATGGATAGAGTGTGGGCCTGTATGGTACGCATACAAGAGGAGTCGGTAGGATTGTAACAAGAGGTGCTGCAGTAGGTAGAATCCAAGACTAGGATTCTGGATGCCAGTCTATTCGTGGGTTGTGGGACACCAGTCATGACAGGCCTAAAATAACTCAGAACTGGGGGGCATTGATTAAGTTGAAAGCTATGGTTTCTGTATGTTCGTTCTTGAACACCATGCTGAAGTCCTCAGTTTGGTACCGGATAAGATCAGAGGTGATCAGTACCGTCCACTGCCTTTACTGTCTCTGGTTTCGTCTTCATTACCGTGGCCATACCCAGTTTCTTCATACACGGGGTGTCAATGGAGTTGCCGGTGGCTCCTGAATCAAGAAGGGTGGTTTCCTGCCATACCTGCCCTATCCCGGCTCGTAGGACCACCTCCACACCCAGGTGGTGGCTGCCACTGAAAAAGGTAGGGGCCGTTGTCTTGCTGGACGAAGAACCCAGTAGCTGGACCCCGCTACCTACTGGGTTTCTTCGTTTCCCGCCATGTCTGTCTTGGATACCGGTAGTGCAAACAGCTTTCTTCCTTTAGCTCGGGTAGGTTTTACTGGACATTCCCTGACGAAGTGCCCGTTTTTTCCGCAGTATAGGCACTGGTTCTGTCTTCTCCTTTTCTCTCTTTCCTCGTTGTGAGAGGTCCTCGTATACCGCCTATCTGCATCGGTTCAGGCACGTCACCAGAAAGGGTTGGCTCGTCTCTGGATTTATCCTTGAAGGACAGGAAATGGTAGTCGCCTCCTTTGGGTCTCTCATTTCTTCACTCCTGTAGTCTGTAGTTAACTTTGACCACCAGATCGATGAAAGTAACTATCTCATCCAGGGGATCAGGCATCTGAGAAATCAGGGCCTTTAGGTCATCGCATAGACCCCTGTAGAACACAGATACTTTTTTGGTCTCGGGCCAGCGGGCTTCTATAACTAGCCTACTGAAGGTTGTGATGTAATTGAACAGGTCGGTGTTGCCTTGTTTCAGATTAAGCAGTTCATTGTCCGTGGCTTAGACAAAGGTGTGACGGGCAAACATTCACTGCAGTGCTTCCTTGTAAATCGGCAGGTTATAAAGAATGGGGTCGTTGTTTTCCACCAGGGAGATGGACTATTGTGCGGCGTCGCCACCCATGTAGGAGAGGATGAATGCGATCTTGGAAGCATTGTCCAGAAAGCCAGTTGCTCTAGCCATGAAGTGCAGGTGGCACTGGTGAAGAAAGACACTGTACTTGGTGCTTTTGCCGTAAAAACAATCGGGTGGAGCTAGTTGTACGGGATGGGGAGCTATAACATTTATGGCGTTGTCTTGTTGTGTAGCGGAGGAGGCGTCCCCATAGGTGAATAAGGGAGGTTGTAGCAGTCCCTCCTGCCTCACTCTGGCAAAAGGATAAGGACCCCAGGGACCCTTAACCCCAGCCGCTACCTGACCCTGTAAGGCTGTCATGTTTTGGCGCAGGGTTAGGTTTTCTGCCTGTATGATCGCAAGCATAGCTGCTATGTCTTGCAGAGTGATCTCTGGATCGCTCATGTCGTCCGGGTATGATGATTAACTTGGGCTTTGTATTCTGTTAGATACCCCACAAGTTACCTGTTTCTTGTGGAGAGATCTCGCAGAGACAACATGAGCTATCGCCCCCACGCCCACCTTACCCCACTCTAGATCCGACAACAAACTAGGATGAAGATGGGAGTGGGGAAGGTAGTTAAAAATAGCAGGATGATGTCAGGAAGGTAGTTGAGGATGTCCATCTGTTTGGTTGAACCGCGGGCACCTGCTGGAAAGGGAAACAAGGCAATATCTGTTACAATCAGTGCAAACAAAGCTGCTACCAATCACTAACACACACTTATGCGGTAGTCAGCGGTTACCTCATATGTGGACATCATAGGATCTGCTGCCATCATTTAGAAATTAAAAGAATAGCTGCCAC
Source organism: Lissotriton vulgaris (assembly GCF_964263255.1). Classification (NCBI taxonomy): domain Eukaryota; kingdom Metazoa; phylum Chordata; class Amphibia; order Caudata; family Salamandridae; genus Lissotriton; species Lissotriton vulgaris. The sequence continues at coordinate 418,743,005 of NC_141694.1, forward strand.
AGTAACTAGCAGTCCTGCACAATGTTCAACAAATCCACAAGTGCTCCTGTGCTATATAACTAAGAACCCAAAAACAATAAGCTCTCCAGCGCTTATGGCAAGGTCAAGGGAAAACAGAAAAATAAGCGCTCCTGCACAATGTGGCAAGGTTTAAAGGCAGAGGCAAAACAAGCGCCCCAGTACTTCTGGGCAAGGCAACTAGAACATGCGCTCCAGCGTGACAATGCGGGTGACTACACAAGCGTTCCAGTGCAGGCAGGCAGAATAACGGGTAGGCACACGCATAAGCACTCCAGCGGGTATAAAAATTAGCGCTCCAGCACTCCAAAATGGGCAGGCAGAGTCACAGGCAGGCACACGGATGAGCGCTCCAGCACGGCAATGCGGGTACAACAATGAGCGCTCCAACGTGGGCAGGCAAAGTCACAGGCAGATACACGCACAAGCACACCAGCGCGGCAAAGCGGTTTACAACCTATGCGCCCCAGCTCGGGCAGGCAGTTACCTGAAGTAGTGTTCCGGAACTTGGGCAGGCATCCGGCAAGGACTGGCGTCAATATGAAGCGCCGAACCGGGGGAAAACTGCTGCTGATATGTGGATTCCCCCAGAAGCGCAGGTGATGTCACATCGGTTTCGGCAAGTAAAGCTGGACCACTAACTGTCAGAAAACCGGAAGTGAGGAGGATCGCTTCCCGCATGAGCCAAGGTTCATGCGCACACAGGCACCCAGGTGGTAGGGGAAGGGGGGCCAACAAACAAACTATGACAGCAAGGCACTTCAAATCATCCCACAACAATTAGTTGAGCAGTATAAAGTATTTTGTTATTGGCGCTGTGCAGGTAAGCAAAAGAGGAGGCAACCGTGAAAAAGCTCTTTGCCAACTTGAATCTAAATACATTAAGGAAATGGATATTATTTCCCCATTGGGTTTGAATATTGGTGAAGATTTACATAATTATTCATAATTTGCCTCGCTTGTTTCCAAGATAAAAAGCTTCTTACTTTTGGGCATTTTTTTAGATGGTCAATTGATTAAGATCAGAACAGATGTGTGCTGCAGACCCAAATTGCAGTTGATAGGGGATCCCATATCATTATATAGTCCTCAGCTGCTATACTCGTTGTTGATTAATTTTAGATTGTAAGCTCTCAAAGTTGTGAGAACTTAAAAACACATCCTGTAAAGCACTTTACATATAGCACTTTCACTGGTTGTATTTTAGCACAAAAGTAATTTAATATTGATAAATTGTCTGACTATTACAGGGATTATGTGCAATATGACTTCCATCATGAAAGTTAACCATGTGTTTTCATTACCAGCACTTGAGCAGTTATTGAATATATCTATTTATTATTATATACATTTTGCAATATATTGTCATGTAATTGTATTTTATCCACTCCATTTTAATAGAGGCAGATTCTGTTCATGTGAATATATATCCATACTTTATATGTATCATTGCAGAATTGGAGCTATTCAATGGTTTTTCCATTAGGAATGCAATGATGTGTATGATACATTTTATGTAATGAATAGTAATATTTACTGTCATTTATAATGGATAGTTGATTATTCGCACATTTTTCCAATTAAAATGATTGTATTTGTACCAACAACTGTAAATCTATAAACTTTGCTATTTAGAAAATGTAACAACAGTTAGTTAATGTACACATCAGTACCGCATTGTCTGTTTTTTAATATCATTAATGCGATTATCAGTCACATGTGCAATGCTTTTTCACCAATTATTGCATGCACAAGCGTGTTCATGTGATCAAGGCCAATGGACATGGCCGAAACGCATCATGGGCAGCAGTATGAAAACAAACCGTTCAATTTAAGAATAAGACTATCGTTTGGTGTCCATACCTGTTTCTGAGCTCAACCGGGATTGGGATTGCTGTTTGGATATATATATATATATATATATATATATTCACTGAAAAAACCATAGGTTATAGACCATATATAGTTAGGAATTCGCATTTACAAAACCTTATTTTACTCACACAAAACCATTGAAATTCCATATATAGTTAGTTGCACTAACTATATATCGCGCACCCGCAATCCACTGCTGATGATGTCACATATTACATCATTCATGACATGGTCAGTGACATCACTGATGACATCTCAAATGACATCACTGATGACATCACTGATGACAACATCCAGTGACTGTATGTTTCTGTAAAGTTAAAATATGTCTTACATATTGAAGAATGAGTGGATGTATAAGTGTCTGGATGAAGGATTTAGTAGGTGCATGACTGACTGTATGAGTGAGTGATTAAATGTGTCTCACTGAGTGCATGGTTTAGTGACTAAACTGTCTTAATTTGTGCAACATTATGTCTGTTGTTCTGTAAACTGTTGCATGTGTTGATAAGTAGCTATATGAGTAACTATATGGGTTATTGATTGGTTGCCGAAGTATTTGTATGGGAGACTGAGTGTGTGTGTGGGTGGCTGGGAGGTGTATGACTCTGTGCATAGATGTGTGAGCAGTTGATTCACTAGATGTATGGTTTCAAAAGTGCATGTGGAAACAGCTGTATGGGCGGTTGACTGTGTGCATGAGTGTATTGGTGAGTGAATGGATATCTCAGTGCTACATGTCAAAGTAAGTACATATGTAAAACACAGTACATGTGAGAGTTGACATGTATAAATAACTGTGCATAAGAGCCAGTGAATGTGTGAGTGGCTGTATGGATCATTGTGAACTTGTATCAGGGATTGTATAAGAGAGTAAATATGTGTTAGTATATGTTTGAATAAGTAAAGTTTGTATAACTGTATAGTTGAGGAAATGGAGGTGTGATTGATTCTTTGCATGACTGACTAGGTGTGTGAGTAACTCCATGGATGAGCGACAGTCTGTGAGTGTCTGTTTACACTGATTGTATCTAAGGTTATATTAGAGTCTGAAGAGGTTCATCGTATTATCACATGAATGATATCATCAGTGATGTGATCAGTAATGTCAAATGAGATGTCATCAGTGATGCCATCAGTGATGTCATTTGAGATGTCATCAGTGATGTCATTTCAGATGTCATCAGTGATGTCATCAGTGATGTCACTGACCATGTCATGAATGATGTAATATGTGACATCATCAGCAGTGGATTGCGGGTGCGCGATATATAGTTAGTGCAACTAACTATATATGGAATTTCAATGGTTTTGTGTGAGTAAAATAAGGTTTTGTAAATGCGAATTCCTAACTATATATGGTCTATAACCTATGGTTTTTTCAGTGAATTTTCAAGGTTTTGTAAATGCTAATTCCTAACTATATATGGTCTATAGCCTATGGTTTTTTCAGTGAATATATATATATACATACATATATAAACATATATCATCTGTATATCTATATAAATACAAACATAAATGCATGCATACATATACTTATATGCATACAGATGCATGTTATTTACATGAAAGTTGAAAAAACACTAATAAAAGCAAAGCTAAAAAGCCACCTCATTACAAACAGAATGGCTTTAACTTAAACGAGGGCGAGATCTATTGCATTTTCAATGCTTGTTTACTTTGGTTCTATCAAGAAGGCATTCAGATGTGTCACACATTTGCCATAAATTCTGAATGTTAGCACTCTAGTTGCACATTAGATCACTGTAGTAAAGCTACTGCTCACCAGGGACGTCTGCTGCTGGTATTCAAAGTGCATGTTTCAGTCTGCATGTCAGAATTTTTTTAATGAAATAGAAGAGGATTTGAGAAGTCACTCAAAATGATCCCTAATTTTTCTTTCTGAAGCACTAATCATACTTTCTATGGCAAAATTAACCCCCTCATGTTGTTCCTTTTTAAATTGAGTGTTTTCAGACTTACCACTTCATTCCAATCAAGATGGCTTCTGGTGTGCCATACTTTTGTCATAAGTAAGACTGTTAGCGCTCTAGTTGTTCTTTAGAACACTCTGGGACATTCTGTCATTGGGCTATACTTGGGGTACATCTGGGTGATATTTGGGCTACATTTAGGCTCTTTTGTCTCTGGTGGCCATCTAGGGAGACTGTATGTCAGAATTTTTTAATGAAATTGAAGAGGGTTTGAGAAGTCACTCAAAATGTGCCCTAATTTTTCTTTCTGCAGCACTAATCATAATTCATATGGCAAAATATACCCCCTCATTTTGTTCCTTTTTAAATTAAATGTTTTAAGAGTTACCACTTTATTCCAATCAAAATGGCTTCAGGTGTGCCATACCTTTGTAATAAGTAGGACTGTTAGCGCTCTAGTTGTTCTTTAGAACACTCTGGGACATTCTGTCATTGGGCTATACTTGGCCTACATCTGGGTGATATTTGGGCTACATTTGGGCTCTTTTGTCTCTGGTGGCCATTTTGGGAGACTGCATGTCAGAATTTTTTAATGAAATAGAAGAGGATTTGAAAAGTCACTCAAAATGTGCCCTAATTTTTCTTTCTGCAGCACTAATAATACCTTCTATTGCATAATATACCCCCTCATTTTGTTCCTTTTTAAATTAAATGTTTTAAGAGTTACCACTTTATTCCCATCACGATGGCTCCAGGTGTGCTATACCTTTGTAATAAGTAGGACTGTTAGCGCTCTAGTTGTTCTTTAGAACACTCTGGGACATTCTGTCATTGGGCTATACTTGGGCTACATCTGGGTGATATTTGGGCTACATTTGGGCTCTTTTGTCTCTGGTGGCCATTTTGGGAGACTGCATGTCAGAATGTTTTAATGAAATAGAAAAG